>NC_073262.2:10010000-12648333 GCF_029289425.2 Pan paniscus
AGATGGAAATATCTACACCGCAATCTGTGCAAATATGGAAATATCTACACCGCTATCTCAGTAAACATGGAAATATCTACACCGCTATCTGTATAAACATGGAAATATCAACACCGCTATCTGTATAAACATGGAAATGTCTACACCACGATCTGTATAAACATGGAAATATCTACCCCGCTATATGTATAAACATGGAAATATCGACACCGCTATCAGTATAAACATGGAAATATCTACACCGCTATCTGTATAAATATGGAAATATCTACACCACGACATGTATAAACATGGAAATATCTACACCGCCATGTGAACAAACATGGAAATATCTACACCGCCATGTGAACAAACATGGAAATATCTACACCGCTATCAGTAAAAACATGGAAATATCGACACTGCTATCTGTATAAATATGGAAATATCTACACCACTATCTCTATAAACATGGAAATATCCACCCCGTTATCTGTATAAACAAAGAAATATCTCCACCGCTTCTGTATGAACATGGAAACATCTACACTGCTAGCTGCATAAACATGGAATTATCTGCAGCGTTATCTGTATAAACATGGAAATAACTACACCGCAGTCTGTGCAAAGATGGAAATATCTACAATGCTATCTCAATAAACATGGAAATATCGACACCGCCATCTGTACACACATGGAAATACCTACCCAGTCATCTGTATAAACATGGAAATATCTACACCACTATCTGTATAAACATGGAAATATCTACACTGCCGTCTGTATAAACATGGAATTACCTACAAAGACATCTCTCTAATCATTGAAATATCTACACCGCTATCTGTATAAACATGGAAGTAGCCACACGGCTATCTGTATAAACATGGAAATATCTACACCGCTATCTGTATAAACATGGAAATATCTACACCACGACGTGTATAAACATGGAAATATCTACACCGCTATGTGAATAAACATGGAAATATTGACACCGCTATCTGTATAAATATGGAAATATCTACACCAATATCTCTATAAACATGGAAATATCTACACCGTTATCTGTATAAACAAAAAATATCTCCACCGCTGTCTGTATGAACATGGAGACATCTACACCGCTAGCTGTATAAACATGGAATTATCTGCAGCCTTATCTGTATAAACATGGAAATATCTACAACGCAGTCTGTGCAAAGATGGAAATATCTACAATGATATCTCAATAAATATGGAAATATCGACACCGCCATCTGAACACACATGGAAATACCTACACAGCCATCTGTATAAACATGGAAATATCTACACCACTATCTGTATAAACATGGAAATACCTACACTGCCATCTGTATAAACATGGAATTATCTACACAGACATCTCTATAACCATTGAAAAATCTACACCGCAATCCGTATAAACATGGAAGTAGCCACACCGCTATCAGTATAAACATGGAAATATCTACACCGCCATCTGTGAAAACATGGAAATATCTACACTGTCATCTTTATAAACATGGAAATACCTACACGTCCATGTGTATCAACATGGAAATATCTACACTGCCATCTGTATATACCTGGAAATATCTACACTGCCATCTGTATAAACATGGAAATATCTACACCGCTATCTCTATAAACATGGAAATGTCTACACGGCTATCTGTATAAACATGGAAATATCTCCACCGCTATCTGTAGAAACATGGAAATATCTACATCGCTATCTGTATAAACATGGAAATATATACACCGCTATCCCTATAAAGATGGAAATATCTACACTGCTATCTTTATAAATATGGAAATATCTACACTGCTGTCTGTATAAACATGGAAATATCTATAACACTATCTGTGTAAACATGGAAATATCTACACAGCTATCTGCGTAAACATGGAAATATGTACACAGGTCTCTGTGTAAAGATGGAAATATCTACACCGCAATCTGTGCAAATATGGAAATATCTACACCGCTATCTCAGTAAACATGGAAATATCTACACTGCTATCTGTATAAACATGGAAATATCAACACCGCTATCTGTATAAACATGGAAATGTCTACACCACGATCTGTATAAACATGGAAATATCTACACCGCTATATGTATAAACATGGAAATATCTACACCGCTATCAGTATAAACATGGAAATATCTACACCGCTATCTGTATAAACATGGAAATATCTACACCACGACATGTATAAACATGGAAATATCTACACCGCCATGTGAACAAACATGGAAATATCTACACCGCTATCAGTAAAAACATGGAAATATCGACACCGCTATCTCTATAAACATGGAAATGTCTACACAGCTATCTGTATAAACATGGAAATATCTCACCCGCTATCTGTAGAAACGTGGAAATATCTACATCGCTATATGTATAAACATGGAAATATCTCCAGCGCTATCTCTATAAAGATGGAAATATCTACACCGCTATCTTTATAAACATGGAAATATATACACCGCTATCTGTATAAACATGGAAATATCTATAACACTATCTGTGTAAACATGGAAATATCTACACAGCTATCTGTGTAAACATGGAAATATGTACACAGGTCTCTGTGTAAAGATGGAAATATCTACACCGCAATCTGTGCAAATATGGAAATATCTACACCGCTATCTCAGTAAACATGGAAATATCTACACCGCTATCTGTATAAACATGGAAATATCAACACCGCTATCTGTATAAACATGGAAATGTCTACACCACGATCTGTATAAACATGGAAATATCTACCCCGCTATATGTATAAACATGGAAATATCGACACCGCTATCAGTATAAACATGGAAATATCTACACCGCTATCTGTATAAATATGGAAATATCTACACCACGACATGTATAAACATGGAAATATCTACACCGCCATGTGAACAAACATGGAAATATCTACACCGCTATCAGTAAAAACATGGAAATATCGACACTGCTATCTGTATAAATATGGAAATATCTACACCACTATCTCTATAAACATGGAAATATCCACCCCTTTATCTGTATAAACAAAGAAATATCTCCACCGCTTCTGTATGAACATGGAAACATCTACACTGCTAGCTGCATAAACATGGAATTATCTGCAGCGTTATCTGTATAAACATGGAAATAACTACACCGCAGTCTGTGCAAAGATGGAAATATCTACAATGCTATCTCAATAAACATGGAAATATCGACACCGCCGTCTGTACACACATGGAAATACCTACCCAGTCATCTGTATAAACATGGAAATATCTACACCACTATCTGTATAAACATGGAAATATCTACACTGCCATCTGTATAAACATGGAATTACCTACAAAGACATCTCTCTAATCATTGAAATATCTACACCGCTATCTGTATAAACATGGAAGTAGCCACACCGCTATCTGTATAAACATGGAAATATCTACACCGCTATCTGTATAAACATGGAAATATCTACACCACGACGTGTATAAACATGGAAATATCTACACCGCTATGTGAATAAACATGGAAATATTGACACCGCTATCTGTATAAATATGGAAATATCTACACCACTATCTCTATAAACATGGAAATATCTACACCGTTATCTGTATAAACAAAAAATATCTCCACCGCTGTCTGTATGAACATGGAGACATCTACACCGCTAGCTGTATAAACATGGAATTATCTGCAGCCTTATCTGTATAAACATGGAAATATCTACACCGCAGTCTGTGCAAAGATGGAAATATCTACAATGCTATCTCAATAAACATGGAAATATCGACACCGCCAACTGTACACACATGGAAATACCTACACAGTCATCTGTATAAACATGGAAATATCTACACCACTATCTGTATAAACATGGAAATAACTACACTGCCGTCTGTATAAACATGGAATTACCTACACAGACATCTCTATAATCATTGAAATATCTACACCGCTATCTGTATAAACATGGAAGTAGCCACACCGCTATCTGTATAAACATGGAAATATCTACACCGCTATCTGTATAAACATGGAAATATCTACACCACGACGTGTATAAACATGGAAATATCTACATTGCTATGTGAATAAACATGGAAATATCTACACCGCTATCAGTATAAACATGGAAATACTGACACCGCTATCTGTATAAATATGGAAATATCTACACCACTATCTCTATAAACATGGAAATATCTACACCGTTATCTGTATAAACAAAGAAATATCTCCACCGCTGTCTGTATGAACATGGAGACATTTACACCGCTAGCTGTATAAACATGGAATTATCTGCAGCGTTATCTGTATAAACATGGAAATATCTACACCGCAGTCTGTGCAAAGATGGAAACATCTACAATGATATCTCAATAAATATGGAAATATCGACACCGCCATCTGAACACACATGGAAATACCTACACAGCCATCTGTATAAACATGGAAATATCTACACCACTATCTGTATAAACATGGAAATACCTACACTGCCATCTGTATAAACATGGAATTATCTACACAGACATCTCTATAACCATTGAAAAATCTACACCGCTATCCGTATAAACATGGAAGTAGCCACACCGCTATCAGTATAAACATGGAAATATCTACACCGCCATCTGTGAAAACATGGAAATATCTACACTGTCATCTTTATAAACATGGAAATACCTACACGTCCATGTGTATCAACATGGAAATATCTACACTGCCATCTGTATATACCTGGAAATATCTACACTGCCATCTGTATAAACATGGAAATATCTACACCGCTATCTCTATAAACATGGAAATGTCTACACGGCTATCTGTATAAACATGGAAATATCTCCACCGCTATCTGTAGAAACATGGAAATATCTACATCGCTATCTGTATAAACATGGAAATATATACACCGCTATCCCTATAAAGATGGAAATATCTACACTGCTATCTTTATAAATATGGAAATATCTACACTGCTGTCTGTATAAACATGGAAATATCTATAACACTATCTGTGTAAACATGGAAATATCTACACAGCTATCTGCGTAAACATGGAAATATGTACACAGGTCTCTGTGTAAAGATGGAAATATCTACACCGCAATCTGTGCAAATATGGAAATATCTACACCGCTATCTCAGTAAACATGGAAATATCTACACTGCTATCTGTATAAACATGGAAATATCAACACCGCTATCTGTATAAACATGGAAATGTCTACACCACGATCTGTATAAACATGGAAATATCTACACCGCTATATGTATAAACATGGAAATATCTACACCGCTATCAGTATAAACATGGAAATATCTACACCGCTATCTGTATAAACATGGAAATATCTACACCACGACATGTATAAACATGGAAATATCTACACCGCCATGTGAACAAACATGGAAATATCTACACCGCTATCAGTAAAAACATGGAAATATCGACACCGCTATCTCTATAAACATGGAAATGTCTACACAGCTATCTGTATAAACATGGAAATATCTCACCCGCTATCTGTAGAAACGTGGAAATATCTACATCGCTATATGTATAAACATGGAAATATCTCCAGCGCTATCTCTATAAAGATGGAAATATCTACACCGCTATCTTTATAAACATGGAAATATATACACCGCTATCTGTATAAACATGGAAATATCTATAACACTATCTGTGTAAACATGGAAATATCTACACAGCTATCTGTGTAAACATGGAAATATGTACACAGGTCTCTGTGTAAAGATGGAAATATCTACACCGCAATCTGTGCAAATATGGAAATATCTACACCGCTATCTCAGTAAACATGGAAATATCTACACCGCTATCTGTATAAACATGGAAATATCAACACCGCTATCTGTATAAACATGGAAATGTCTACACCACGATCTGTATAAACATGGAAATATCTACACCGCTATATGTATAAACATGGAAATATCTACACCGCTATCAGTATAAACATGGAAATATCTACACCGCTATCTGTATAAACATGGAAATATCTACACCACGACATGTATAAACATGGAAATATCTACACCGCCATGTGAACAAACATGGAAATATCTACACCGCTATCAGTAAAAACATGGAAATATCGACACCGCTATCTCTATAAACATGGAAATGTCTACACGGCTATCTGTATAAACATGGAAATATCTCAACCGCTATCTGTAGAAACATGGAAATATCTACATCGCTATATGTATAAACATGGAAATATCTCCAGCGCTATCTCTTTAAAGATGGAAATATCTACACCGCTATCTTTATAAACATGGAAATATCTACACCGCTATCTGTATAAACATGGAAATATCTATAACACTATCTGTGTAAACATGGAAATATCTACACAGCTATCTGTGTAAACATGGAAATATGTACACAGGTCTCTGTGTAAAGATGGAAATATCTACACCGCAATCTGTGCAAATATGGAAATATCTACACCGCTATCTCAGTAAACATGGAAATATCTACACCGCTATCTGTATAAACATGGAAATATCAACACCGCTATCTGTATAAACATGGAAATGTCTACACCACGATCTGTATAAACATGGAAATATCTACCCCGCTATATGTATAAACATGGAAATATCGACACCGCTATCAGTATAAACATGGAAATATCTACACCGCTATCTGTATAAATATGGAAATATCTACACCACGACATGTATAAACATGGAAATATCTACACCGCCATGTGAACAAACATGGAAATATCTACACCGCCATGTGAACAAACATGGAAATATCTACACCGCTATCAGTAAAAACATGGAAATATCGACACTGCTATCTGTATAAATATGGAAATATCTACACCACTATCTCTATAAACATGGAAATATCCACCCCGTTATCTGTATAAACAAAGAAATATCTCCACCGCTTCTGTATGAACATGGAAACATCTACACTGCTAGCTGCATAAACATGGAATTATCTGCAGCGTTATCTGTATAAACATGGAAATAACTACACCGCAGTCTGTGCAAAGATGGAAATATCTACAATGCTATCTCAATAAACATGGAAATATCGACACCGCCATCTGTACACACATGGAAATACCTACCCAGTCATCTGTATAAACATGGAAATATCTACACCACTATCTGTATAAACATGGAAATATCTACACTGCCGTCTGTATAAACATGGAATTACCTACAAAGACATCTCTCTAATCATTGAAATATCTACACCGCTATCTGTATAAACATGGAAGTAGCCACACCGCTATCTGTATAAACATGGAAATATCTACACCGCTATCTGTATAAACATGGAAATATCTACACCACGACGTGTATAAACATGGAAATATCTACACCGCTATGTGAATAAACATGGAAATATTGACACCGCTATCTGTATAAATATGGAAATATCTACACCAATATCTCTATAAACATGGAAATATCTACACCGTTATCTGTATAAACAAAAAATATCTCCACCGCTGTCTGTATGAACATGGAGACATCTACACCGCTAGCTGTATAAACATGGAATTATCCGCAGCCTTATCTGTATAAACATGGAAATATCTGCACCGCAGTCTGTGCAAAGATGGAAATATCTACAATTCTATCTCAATAAACATGGAAATATCGACACCGCCATCTGTACACACATGGAAATACCTACACAGTCATCTGTATAAACATGGAAATATCTACACCACTATCTGTATAAACATGGAAATAACTACACTGCCGTCTGTATAAACATGGAATTACCTACACAGACATCTCTATAATCATTGAAATATCTACACCGCTATCTGTATAAACATGGAAGTAGCCACACCGCTATCTGTATAAACATGGAAATATCTACACCGCTATCTGTATAAACATGGAAATATCTACACCACGACGTGTATAAACATGGAAATATCTACATTGCTATGTGAATAAACATGGAAATATCTACACCGCTATCAGTATAAACATGGAAATATTGACACCGCTATCTGTATAAATATGGAAATACCTACACCACTATCTCTATAAACATGGAAATATCTACACCGTTATCTGTATAAACAAAGAAATATCTCCACCGCTGTCTGTATGAACATGGAGACATTTACACCGCTAGCTGTATAAACATGGAATTATCTGCAGCGTTATCTGTATAAACATGGAAATATCTACACCGCAGTCTGTGCAAAGATGGAACTATCTACAATGCTATCTCAATAAACATGGAAATATCGACACCGCCATCTGAACACACATGGAAATACCTACACAGCCATCTGTATAAACATGGAAATATCTACACCACTATCTGTATAAACATGGAAATACCTACACTGCCATCTGTATAAACATGGAATTATCTACACAGACATCTCTATAACCATTGAAAAATCTACACCGCTATCCGTATAAACATGGAAGTAGCCACACCGCTATCAGTATAAACATGGAAATATCTACACCGCCATCTGTGAAAACATGGAAATATCTACACTGTCATCTTTATAAACATGGAAATACCTACACGTCCATGTGTATCAACATGGAAATATCTACACTGCCATCTGTATATACCTGGAAATATCTACACTGCCATCTGTATAAACATGGAAATATCTACACCGCTATCTCTATAAACATGGAAATGTCTACACGGCTATCTGTATAAACATGGAAATATCTCCACCGCTATCTGTAGAAACATGGAAATATCTACATCGCTATCTGTATAAACATGGAAATATCTCCACCGCTATCCATATAAAGATGGAAATATCTACACCGCTATCTTTATAAATATGGAAATATCTACACTGCTGTCTGTATAAACATGGAAATATCTATAACACTATCTGTGTAAACATGGAAATATCTACACAGCTATCTGCGTAAACATGGAAATATGTACACAGGTCTCTGTGTAAAGATGGAAATATCTACACCGCAATCTGTGCAAATATGGAAATATCTACACCGCTATCTCAGTCAACATGGAAATATCTACACTGCTATCTGTATAAACATGGAAATATCAACACTGCTATCTGTATAAACATGGAAATGTCTACACCACGATCTGTATAAACATGGAAATATCTACACCGCTATATGTATAAACATGGAAATATCTACACCGCTATCAGTATAAACATGGAAATATCTACACCGCTATCTGTATAAACATGGAAATATCTACACCACGACATGTATAAACATGGAAATATCTACACCGCCATGTGAACAAACATGGAAATATCTACACCGCTATCAGAAAAACATGGAAATATCGACACCGCTATCTGTATAAATATGGAAATATCTACACCACTATCTCTATAAACATGGAAATATCCACACCGTTATCTGTATAAACAAAGAAATATCTCCAACGCTGTCTGTATGAACATGGAAACATCTACACTGCTAGCTGCATAAACATGGAATTATCTGCAGCGTTATCTGAATAAACATGGAAATATCTACACCGCAGTCTGTGCAAAGATGGAAATATCTACAATGCTATCTCAATAAACATGGAAATATCGACACCGCCATCTGTACACACATGGAAATACCTACCCAGTCATCTGTATAAACATGGAAATATCTACACCACTATCTGTATAAACATGGAAATATCTACACTGCCATCTGTATAAACATGGAATTACCTACAAAGACATCTCTATAATCATTGAAATATCTACACCGCTATCTGTATAAACATGGAAGTAGCCACAACGCTATCTGTATAAACATGGAAATATCTACACCGCTATCTGTATAAACATGGAAATATCTACACCACGACGTGTATAACCATGGAAATATCTACACCGCTATGTGAATAAACATGGAAATATTGACACCGCTATCTGTATAAATATGGAAATATCTACACCACTATCACTATAAACATGGAAATATCTACACCGTTATCTGTATAAACAAAAAATATCTCCACCGCTGTTTGTATGAACATGGAGACATCTACACCGCTAGCTGTATAAACATGGAATTATCTGCAGCCTTATCTGTATAAACATGGAAATATCTACACCGCAGTCTGTGCAAAGATGGAAATATCTACAATGCTATCTCAATAAACATGGAAATATCGACACCGCCATCTGTACACACATGGAAATACCTACACAGTCATCTGTATAAACATGGAAATATCTACACCACTATCTGTATAAACATGGAAATAACTACACTGCCGTCTGTATAAACATGGAATTACCTACACAGACATCTCTATAATCATTGAAATATCTACACCGTTATCTGTATAAACATGGAATTAGCCACACCGCTATCTGTATAAACATGGAAATATCTACACCGCCATCTGTATAAACATGGAAATATCTACACCACGACGTGTATAAACATGGAAATATCTACATTGCTATGTGAATAAACATGGAAATATCTACACCGCTATCAGTATAAACATGGAAATATTGACACCGCTATCTGTATAAATATGGAAATATCTACACCACTATCTCTATAAACATGGAAATATCTACACCGTTATCTGTATAAACAAAGAAATATCTCCACCGCTGTCTGTATGAACATGGAGACATTTACACCGCTAGCTGTATAAACATGGAATTATCTGCAGCGTTATCTGTATAAACATGGAAATATCTACACCGCAGTCTGTGCAAAGATGGAAATATCTACAATGCTATCTCAATAAACTTGGAAATATCGACACCGCCATCTGTACACACATGGAAATAACTACACAGTCATCTGTATTAACATGGAAATATCTACACCAGTATCTGTATAAACATGGAAATATCTACACGGCCATCTGTATAAACATGGAATTACCTACACAGACATCTCTGTAATCATTGAAATATCTACACCGCTATCTGTATAAACATGGAAGTAGCCGCACTGCTATCTGTATAAACATGGAAATATCTACACCGCTATCTGTATAAACATGGAAATATCTACACCACGACGTGTATAAACATGGAAATATGTACACCGCTATGTGAATAAACATGGAAATATCTACACCGCTATCAGTATAAACATGGAAATATTGACACCGCTCTCTGTATAAATATGGAAATATCTACACCACTATCTCTATAAACATGGAAATATCTACACCGTTATCTGTATAAACAAAGAAATATCTCCACCGCTGTCTGTATGAACATGGAAACATCTACACCGCTAGCTGTATAAACATGGAATTATCTGCAGCGTTATCTGTATAAACATGGAAATATCTACACCGCAGTCTGTGCAAAGATGGATAAATCTACAATACTATCTCAATAAATATGGAAATATCGACACCGCCATCTGTACACACATGGAAATACCTACACAGTCATCTGTATAAACATGGAAATATCTACACCACTATCTCTATAAACATGGAAATACCTACACTGCCATCTGTATAAACATGGAATTATCTACACAGACATCTCTATAAACTTTGAAATATCTACACCGCTATCTGTATAAACATGGAAGTAGCCACACCGCTATCTGTATAAACATGGAAATATCTACACCGCCATCTGTGAAAACATGGAAATATCTACACTGTCATCTTTATAAACATGGAAATATCTACACGTCCATCTGTATAAACATGGAAATATCTACACTGCCATCTGTATATACCTGGAAATATCTACACTGCCATCTGTATAAACATGGAAATATCTACACCGCTATGTCTATAAACATGGAAATGTTTATACGGCTATCTGTATAAACACGGAAACATCTACACCACGACATGTATAAACATGGAAATATCTACACCGCCATGTGAATAAACATGGAAATATCTACACCGCTATCAGTAAAAACTTGGAAATATCGACACCACTATCTGAATAAATATGGAAATATCTACACCACTATCTCTATAAACATGGAAATATCTACACCGTTATCTGTATAAACAAAGAAATATCTCCACCGCTGTCTGTATGAACATGGAAACATCTACACCGCTAGCTGTATAAACATGGAATTATCTGCAGCGTTATCTGTATAAACATGGGAATATTTCACCGCAGTCTGTGCAAAGATGGAAATATCTACAATGCTATCTCAATAAACATGGAAATATCGACACCGCCATCTGTACACACATGGAAATACCTACACAGTCATCTGTATAAACATGGAAATATCTACACCACTATCTGTATAAACATGGAAATACCTACACTGCCATCTGTATAAACATGGAATTATCTACACAGACATCTCTATAACCATTGAAATATCTACACAGCTATCTGTATAGACATGGAAGTAGCCACACCGCTATCTGTATAAACATGGAAATATCTACACCGCCATCAGTGAAAACATGGAAATATCTACACTGTCATCTTTATAAACATGGAAATATCTACACGGCCATCTGTATAAACATGGAAATATCTACACTGCCATCTATATATACCTGGAAATATCTACACTGACATCTGTATAAACATGGAAATATCTACACTGCTATCTCTATAAACATGGAAATGTTTATACGGCTATCTGTATAAACACGGAAACATCTACACCACGACATGTATAAACATGGAAATATCTACACCGCCATGTGAATAAACGTGGAAATATCTACACCGCTATCAGTAAAAACTTGGAAATATCCACACCGCTATCTGTATAAATATGGAAATATCTACACCACTATCTCTATAAACATGGAAATACCTACACCGTTATCTGTATAAACAAAGAAATATCTCCACCGCTCTCTGTATGAACATGGAAACATCTACACCGCTAGCTGTATAAACATGGAATTATCTGCAGCGTTATCTGTATAAACATGGATATATCTACACCGCAGTCTATGCAAAGATGGAAATATCTTCAATGCTATCTCAATAAACATGGAAATATCGACACCGCCATCTGTACACACATGGAAATACCTACAGAGTCATCTGTATAAACATGGAAATATCTACACCACTATCTGTATAAACATGGAAATACCTACACTGCTATCTGTATAAACATGGAATTATCTACACAGACATCTCTATAACCATTGAAATATCTACACCGCTATCTGTATAAACATGGAAGTAGCCACACCGCTATCTGTATAAACATGGAAATATCTACACCGCCATCTGTGAAAACATGGAAATATCTACGCTGTCATCTTTATAAACATGGAAATATCTACACGGCCATCTGTATAAACATGGAAATATCTACACTGTCATCTGTATATACCTGGATATATCTACACTGACATCTGTATAAACATGGAAATATCTACACCGCTATCTCTGTAAACATGGAAATGTTTACACAGCTATCTGTATAAACATGGAAATATCTACACCACGACATGTATAAACATGGAAATATCTACACCGCCATGTGAATAAACATGGAAATTTCTACACCGCTATCAGTGAAAACATGGAAATATCGACACCGCTATCTGTATAAATATGGAAATATCTACACCACTATCTCTATAAACATGGAAATATCTACACCATTATCTGTATAAACAAAGAAATATCTCCACCGCTGTCTGTATGAACATGGAAACATCTACACCGCTTGCTGTATAAACATGGAATTATCTGCAGCGTTATCTGTATAAACATGGAAATATCTACACAGCAGTCAGTGCAAAGATGGAATTATCTATAATGCTATCTCAATAAACATGGAAATATCGACACCGCCATCTGTACACACATGGAAATACCTACACAGTCATCTGTATAAACATGGAAATATCTACACCACTATCTGTATAAACATGGAAATATCTACACTGCCATCTGTATAAACATGGAATTACCTACAAAGACATCTCTATAATCATTGAAATATCTACACCGCTATCTGTATAAACATGGAAGTAGCCACAACGCTATCTGTATAAACATGGAAATATCTACACCGCTATCTGTATAAACATGGAAATATCTACACCAGGACGTGTATAACCATGGAAATATCTACACCGCTATGTGAATAAACATGGAAATATCGACACCGCTATCTGTATAAATATGGAAATATCTACATCTCTATCTGTATAAACATGGAAATATCTCCTACGCTATATCTATAAAGATGGAAATATCTACACCGCTATCTGTATAAACATGGAAATATCTCCACCGTTATCTGTATAAACATGGAAATATCTACACCACCATCTGTATAAACATGGAAATACCTACAATACCATCTGTATACACATGGAAATATCTACACAGACATCTGTATAAAGATGGAAATATTTACGCCACCACCTGTATAAACATGGAAATATCTACACTGCCGTCTGTAAAAACATGGAAATATCTACACAGTCATCTGAATAAACATGGAAATATCTACAACACCATCTGTATAAACATGGAAATACCAACAATACCATCTGTATGCACATGGAAATATCTACACAGACATCTGTATAAATACGGAAATATCTACACCGCCATCTGTATAAATATGGAACTTCCTACACTGCGATCTGTAGAAAGATGGAAATATCTACACCGCTATCTCTATAAATATGGAAATATCCACACCGCCATCTCTATAAACATGAAAATATCTACACTGCCATCTCCATAAAGATGGAATTATCTACTCCGCCATGTGTATAAACATGGAAATATCTACACCACCATCAGTGAAAACATGGAAATATCTACACCGCTATCTCTATAAACATGGAAATATCTACACCGCCATCTGCATGTCCATGGAAATATCTACACGGCCATCTGTGTATAGATGGAAATATCAACAACGCCATCTGTACAAGCATGGAAATATCTACACCTCTATCTCTACAAACATGGAAATATCTGCACTGCCATCTGTAAAAACTTGGAAATATCTATACAGTCATCTGTATAAACATGGAAATGTCTACAATGCCATGTGTATACACATGGAAATATCTACACAGCCATCTGTATAAACATGTAAATATCTAAACTTCTATCTCTATAAACATGGAAATATCTACACTTCCATCTCCATAAACATGGAACTAACTACTCCGCCATCTGTATAAACATGGAAACATCTACACCGCTATCTGTGTGAATAAGGAAATATCTACAATGCCATCTGTAGAAAGATATAAATATCTGCACGGCGAGCTGTATAAACACGGAAATATCTACATCGCTATCTGTATAAACGTGGAACTACCAACACCGCTATCGGTATAAACATGGACATATCTACAACGCTATCTATATAAACATGGAAATATCTACACCGCTATGTCTATAAACATGGAAATACCTACACCGCTATCTCTATAAACATGGAAATATCTACACCGCTATCTGTATAAACATGGAAATATCTACACCACTGTCTGTATAAACATGGAAATAACTACACCGCGATCTGTTTAAACATGGAAATATCTACACCGTGATCTGTATAAATATGGAAATATCTTCACCACGATCTGTATAAACATGGAAATATCTACACCGCCATCTCTATAAACATGAAAATATCTAGACTGCCATCTCCATAAAGATGGAACTATCTACTCCGCCATGTGTATAAACACGGAAATATCTACACCAACATCTGTGTAAACATGGAAATATCTACGCCGCTATCTGTATAAACATGGAAATATCTAAACGGCCATCTGTGTATAAATGGAAATATCAACACCGCCATCTGTACAAACATGGAAATATCTACACCGCTATCTCTATAAACATGGAAATATCTGCACTGCCATCTGTAAAAACATGGAAATACCTATACAGTCATCTGTATAAACATGGAAATATCTACAATGCCATCTGTATACACATGGAAATATCTACACAGCCATCTGTATAAACATGTAAATATCTACACTGCTATCTCTATAAACATAGAAATATCTACACCGCCATCTCAATAAACATGAAAATATCTACACTGCCATCTCCATAAACATGGAACTAACTACTCTGACATCTGTATAAACATGGAAACATCTACACGGCCATCTGTGTGAAAAAGGAAATATCTTCAATGCCATCTGTATAAACATATAAATATCTGCACCGCGAGCTGTATAAACATGGAAATATCTACATCGCTATCTGTATAAACGTGGAAATACCAACACCGCTATCGGTATAAACATGGAAATATCTACAACACCATCTACATAAACATGGAAATATCTGCATCGCTATGTCTATAAACATGGAAATATCTACACCGCTATCTGTATAAACATGGAAATATCTACACCGCGATCTGTATAAACATGGAAATACCTACACCACGATCTGTAGAAACATGGAAATATATTCACCACAATCTGTATAAACTTGGAAATATCTACACCGCTATCTGTATAAACATGGTATTATCTACTACACCATCTATATAAACATGGAAATATCTACATCGCCATCTGTATAAACATGGAAATATCTACAATGCCATCTGTAGAAAGATGGAAATATCTACACCGCAATCTGTGTAAACATGGAATTATCTACTCCGATATCTGTAAAAACACGGAAATATCTACAGCGCTATCTGTATAAACATGGAAATATCTACACCGCGGTCTGTATAAACATGGAAATATGTACACCGCGATCTGTATAAACATCGAAATATCTACACCCCTATCTGTATAAACATGGAACTATCTACACAGCTATCTCTATAAACATGGAAATATCTACACCACCATCTGTATAAACATGGAAATACCTACAAAGTCATCTGTATAAACATGGAAATATCCACACAGCCATCAGTATATACATGGAAATATCTACACCGCTATCTATATAAACATGGAAATAACTACACCGCTATTTGTATAAACAAGGAAATATCTACACCGTGATCTGTATAAACATGGAAATATCTACACCGCCATCTCTATAAACATGGAAATATCTACAACCCTATCGGTGTAAACATGGAGATATCCACACCGCTATCTCTATAAACATGGAAAAGTCAACACCGCTATCTCTATGAACATGGAAATATCTATACCACCATCACTATAAACATGGAAATATCTACACCACGATCAGTATATACATGGAAATATCTACACCGCTATCGGTATAAACATGGAAATATCTCCAGTGCTATCTCTATAAACATCGAAATACCTACACCGCCATCTGTATAAACTTGGAAACACTTACAAAGTTATCTGTATAAACATGGAAATATCTACACCGCCATCTGTATAAACATGGAAATATCTAGACAGCCATGTGTATATACATGGAAATATCTACACCGCTATCTATATAAACATGGAAATAACTACACCGCTATCTGTATAAACATGGAAATACCTATACAGTCATCTGTGTAAACATGGAAATATCAACACCGCCATCTGCACAAATATGGAAATAACTACACCGCGGTCTGTATAAACATGGAAATATCTACACCGCTATTTCTATAATCATGGAAATATCTACACCGTGATCTGTATAAACATGGAAATACCTACACCACCATCTGTATAAACATGGAAATACCTATACAGTCATCTGTGTAAACATGGAAATATCAACACCACCATCTGTATAAACATGGAAATATCTACAATGTCATCTGTATACACATGGAAATAACTACACGGCAATCTGTGTATAGATGGAAACATCAACACCGCCATCTGTACAAACCTGGAAATATCTACACTGCTATCTGTATAAACCTGAAAATATCTACACTGCGGTCTGTATAAACATGGAAATATCAACACTGGTATCTCTATAAACATGGAAATATCTACACCACGATCGGTGTAAACATGGAAATATATACACCGCTATCTGTATAAACATGGAAATATCTGCACTGCTATCTCTATAGACATGGAAATATCTACAAAGCCATCTGTAAAAACATGGAAATACCTATACAGTCATCTGTATAAAAATGGAAATATCAGCAATGCCATCTGTATACACATGGAAATATCTACACAGACATCTGTAAAAGCATTTAAATATCTACACTGCCATCTCTGTAAACATGGAAATATCCACACAGCCATCTCCATAAACATGGAACTAACTACTCCGACATCTGTATAAACATGGAAACATCTACACCGCCATCTGTGTGAATTATTAAATATCTACACTGCCATCTGCATAAAGATATAAATATCTGCACCACGAGCTGTATAAACATGGAAATATCTACATCGCTATCTGTATAAACATGGAAATACCAACACCGCTATCGGTATAAACATGGAAATATCTACAACGCCATATATATAAACATGGAAATATCTACACCGCTATGTCTATAAACATGGAAATACCTACACCGCTATCTCTATAAAAATGGAAATATCTACACCGCTATCTGTATAAACATGGAAATATCTACACCGCTATCTGTATAAACATGGAAATATCTACAATTCCATCTGTAGAAAGATGGAAATATCTACACCTCAATCTGTGTAAACATCGAAATATCTACACCGATATCTGTAAAAACATGGAAATATCTACACCGCTATCAGTATAAACATGGAAATATCTACACCGCGATCTGTATAAACATGGAAATATCTACACCATGATCTGTATAAACATGGAAATATCTTCACCTCTATCTGTATAAACATGGAAATATCTACACCGCCATCTGTATAAACATGGAAATATCTACACAGCCATGTGTATATACATGGAAATATCTACACCGCTATCTATATAAACATGGAAATAACAACACCGCTATCTGTATAAACATGGAAATATCTACACCACCATCTACATATCCATGGAAATAACTGCGCCGCCATCGGTATAAACATGGAAATATTTACACGGTCATCTGTGAATAGATGGAAATATCAACCCCGCCATTTGTACAAACATGGAAATATCTGCACCGCCATCTCTATATACATGGAAATATCTGCACTGCCATCTGTTAAAACATGGAAATACCTATACAGTCATCTGTATAAGCATGGAAATATCTACAATGCCATCTGTATACACATTGAAATATCTACACCGCCATCTCTATAAACATGAAAATATCTACACTGCCATCTCCATAAACATGGAACTAACTACTCTGCCATCTGTATAAACATGGAAACAACTACCCCACCATCTGTGTGAATAAGGACATATCTACAATGCCATCTGTATAAAGATATAAATATCTGCACCGCGAGCTGTATAAACATAGAAATATCTACATCGCTATCTGTATAAACGTGGAAAAACCAACACCGCTATCGGTATAAACATGGAAATATTTACAACGCCATCTATATAAACATAGAAATATCTACACCGCTATGTCTATAAACATGGAAACACCTACACCGCTGTCTCTATAAACATGGAAATATCTACACCGCTATCCGTATAAACATGGAAATATCTACACCGCTATCTGTAGAAACATGGAAATATCTACACTGCAATCTGTGTAAACATGGAGATATCTACACCGATATCTGTAAAAACATGGAAATATCTACACCGCCATCTGTATAAACATGGAAATATCTTCACCGCGATCTGTATAAACCTGGAAATATCTGCACCGTGATCTGTATAAACATGGAAATATCTACACCGCTATCTGTATAAACATGGAAATATCTACACCTTGATCTGCATAAACATGGAAATATCTACACCGCGATCTGTATATACATGGAAATATCTACACCGTGATCTGTATAAACATGGAAATATCTACACCGCCATCTTTATAAACATGGAAATATCTACACCCCTATCTGTATAAACATGGAAATATCCACACCGCTATCTCTATAAACATGGAAAAATCAACACCGCTATCTGTATGAACATGGAAATATCTACACCGCCATCTCTATAAATATGGAAATATCTACACCGCGATCAATATAAACGTGGAAATATCTACACCGCTACCTGTATAAACATGGAAATATCTGCACTGCTATCTCTATAAACATCGAAATATCTACACCGCCATCTGTATAAACATGGAAATACTGACAAAATTATCGGTATAAACATGGAAATATCTACACCACCATCTGTAAAAACATTGAAATATCTACACAGCCATGTGTATATACATGGAAATATCTACACCGTTATCTATATAAACATGGAAATAACTACACTGCTATCTGTGTAAACATGGAAATATCTACACCGCCATCTACATACCATGGAAATATCTGCGCCGCCATCTTTATAAACATGGAAATATCTACACGGTCATCTGTGTATAGATGGAAATATCAACAGCGCCATCTGTACAAACATGGAAATATCTGCACCGCTATCGTTATTAACATGGAAATATCTACAAAGCCATCCGTATAAACATGGAAATACCTACACAGTCATGTGTAGGAACATGGAAATATCTACACTGCCATCTGTATAAATATAGAAATATCTACACAACCCTCTGTATAAATATGGAGATATCTGCATAGGCATCTCTATAAACATGGAAATATCTGCACTGCTATCTGTATAAACATTGAAATACCTACACCGCTGTCTCTATAAACATGGAAATATGTATACCGCTATCCGTATAAACATGGAAATATCTACACCACGATCTGTATAAACCTGGAAATATCTACACCGCGATCTGTATAAACATGGAAATATCTTAACCACGATCTGTATAAACATGGAAATATCTACACCGCTATCTGTATAAACATGGTAATATCTACAACACCATCTATATAAACATGGAAATATCTACAACGTCATCTGTATAAACATGGAAATATCTACACCGTGATCTGTATAAATATGGAAATATCTACAACGTGATCTGTATAAACATGGAAATATCTACACCACCATCTGTATAAACATGGAAATACCTACAATACCATCTGTATACACATGGAAATATCTACACAGACATCTGTATAAATATGGAAATATCTACACGGCCATCTGTATAAACATGGAATTATCTACACTGCCATCTGTAGAAACATGGAAATATCTACACCGCTATCTCTATAAATATGGTAATATCTACACCGCCATCTCTATAAACATGAAAATATCTACACTGCCATCTCCATAAAGATGGAAGTATCTACTCCGCCATGTGTATAAACACGGAAATATATACACCACCATCTGTGTAAACATTTAAATATCTACACCGCTATCTGTATAAACATGGAAATATCTACACGGCCATCTATGTATAGATGTAAATATTAACACCGCCATCTGTACAAACATGGAGATATCTACACCGCTATCTGTATAAACATGGAAATACCTGCACTGCCATCTGTAAAAACATGGAAATACCTATACAGTCATCTGTATAAACATGGAAATATCTACAATGCCATCTGTATTCACATGGAATTATCTACAATGCCATCTCCATAAACATGGAACTTACTACTCCGCTATCTGTATAAACATGGAAACATCTACACCGCCATCTGTGTGAATAAGGAAATATCTACAATGCCATCTGTATAAAGATATAAATAACTGCACCGCGAGCTGTATAAATATGGAAATAACTACATCGCTATCTGTATAAACGTGGAAATACCAACACCGCTATCGGTATAAACATGGAAATATCTACAACGCCATCTATATAAACATGGAAATATCTACACCGCTATGTCTATAAACATGGAAATACCTACACCGCTATCTCTATAAACATGGAATTATCTACACCGCTATCTGTATAAACATGGAAATATCTACACCGCGATCTGTATAAACATGGAAATAGCTACAATACCATCTGTATACACATGGAAACATCTACACAGATATCTGTATAAATATAGAAATATCTACACCGCCATCTGTATAAACATGGAAATATCTATACTGCCATCTGTAGAAAGATGGAAATACCTACACCGCAATCTCTATAAATGTGGAAATATCTACACCTCCATCTCTATAAACATGAAAATATCTACACTGCCATCTCCATAAAGATGGAAGTATCTACTGCGCCATGTGTATAAACACGGAAATATCCACACCACCATCTGTGTAAACATGGAAATATCTACACCGCTATCTGTATAAACATGGAAATAACTACACCGCAATCTGCATGTCCATGGAAATATCTACGCCGCCATCTGTATAAACATGGAAATATCTACATGACCATCTGTGTATAGATGGAAATATCAGCACCGCCATCTGTACAAACATGGAAATATCTACACCGCTATCTCTATAAACATGGAAATATCTGCACTGCCATCTGTAAAAACATGGAAATAACTATACAGTCGTCTGTGTAAACATGGAAATATCTACAATAGCATCTGTATACACATGGAAATATCTACACAGCCATCTGTATAAACATGTAAATATCTACATTGCTATCTCTATAAACATGGAAATATCTACACCGCCATCCCTATGAACATGAAAATATCTACACTGCCATCTCCATAAACATGGAACTATCTACTCCGCCATCTGTATAAACATGGAAACATCTACACCGCCATCTGAGTGGATAAGGAAATATCTATAATGCCATCTGTGTAAAGATATAAATATCTGCAACGCGAGTTGTATAAACATGGAAATATCAACATCGCTGTCTGAATAAACGTGGAAATACCAACACCGCTATCGGTATAAACATGGAAATATCTACAACGCCATCTATATAAACATGGAAATATCTACACGGCTATGTCTATAAACATGGAAATATCTACACCGCCATCTGTATAAACATAGAAATATCTACACCGCTATCTGTATAAACATGGAAAATGTACACCGCTATCTGTATAAACATGGAAATATCTAAACTGCGATGTGTATAAACATGGAAATATCTACACCGCCATGTGAACAAACATGGAAATATCTACAACGTGATCTGCATAAACATGGAAATATCTACACCACCATCTCTATAAACATGGATATATCTACACCCATATCTGTATAAACATGGAAATATCCACACCGCTATCTCTATAATCATGGAAAAATCAACACCGCAATCTCTGTGAACATGGAAATATCTACACCACCATCTGAATAAACATGGAAATATCTACAATGCCATCTGTATACACATGGAAATAACTACACGGCAATCTGTGTATAGATGGAAACATCAACACCGCCATCTGTACAAACATGGAAATATCTACACTGCTATCTCTATAAACATGGATATATCTACACTGCGGTCTGTATAAACATGGAAATATCTACACCGGTATCTGTATAAACATGGAAATATCTACACCACAATCTGTATAAACCTGGAAATATATACAACGCTATCTGTATAAACATGGAAATATCTGCACCGCTATCTCTATAAACATGGAAATATCTACAAAGCCATCTGAATAAACATGGAAATGCCTACACAGTCATGTGTAGGAACATGGAAATACCTACACTGCCATGTGTATAAACATAGAAATATCTACACAGCCCTCTCTATAAATATGGAAATATCTGCATAGGCATCTGTATAAACATGGAAATATCTGCACCGCTATCTGTACAAACATGTAAATCCCTACACCGCTGTCCCTATAAACATGGAAATATGTACACCGCTATGTGTATAAACATGGAAATATCTCCAACGTTATCTGTATAAACATGGAAATATCTACAGCACCATCTTTATAAACATTGAAATATCTACACTGCCATCTATAAAACATGGAAATATCTACACAGTCATCTGAATAAACATGGAAATCTCTACACCAACATCTGTATAAACATGGAAATAGCTACAATACCATCTGTATACAAATGGAAATATATACACAGACATCTGTATAAATATGGAAATATCTACACCGCCATGTGTATAAACATGGAAATATCTACACTGACATCTGTAGAAAGATGGAAATATCAACACCGCTATCTCTATAAATATGGAAATATCTACACTGCGGTCTGTATAAACATGGAAATATCTACACCGGTATCTGTATAAACATGGAAAATCTACACCACGATCTGTATAAACATGGAAATATTTACACCGCTATCTGTATAAACATGGAAATATCTGCACCGCTATCTCTATAAACATGGAAATATCTACAAAGCCATCTGTATAAACATGGAAATACCTACACAGTCATGTGAAGGAACATGGAAATATCTACACTGCCATCTGTATAAACATGGAAATATCTACAGAGCCCTCTGTATTAATATGGAAATATCTGCATAGGCATCTGTATAAACATGGAAATATCTGCACCGCTATCTGTATAAACATGGAAATACCTACAACGCTGTCTCTATAAACATGGAATTATGTACACCGCTACGTGTATAAACATGGAAATATCTCCACTGCTGTCTGTATAAACATGGATATATCTACACCGCTATCTGTATAAACTTGGAAATATCTACACAGCTATCTCTATAAACATGGAAATACCTACACTGCCATCTGTAAAAACAGGGAAATACCTACAAAGTCGTCTGTATAAACATGGAAATATCTACACAGCCATCTGTATAAACATGGAAATACCTACAAAGCCATCTGTATATACATGGAAATAACTTCACCGCTATCTGTATAAACATGGAAATAACTACACCGATATTTGTATAAACAAAGGAATATCTACACCGCCATCTGTTTAAACATGGAAATATATACACAGACATCTGTTTATACATGGAAATATCTACACCGCTATCTGTATAAACGTGCTAATAACTACACCGCTATCTGTATAAATGTGGAAATATTTGCACCGCTATCCCTATAAACATGGTAATAACAACACCGCGATCTGTATAAACATGGAAATATCTACACCATGATCTGTATACACATGGAAATATCTACACCGCGATCTCTATAAACATGGAAATATCTAAACTGTGATCTGTATAAACATGGAAATAAATACACCGCCATCTCTATAAACATGGAAATATCTACACCCTTACGTGTATAAACATAAAATATCCACACAGCTATCTCTATAAACATGGAAAAATCAACACCGCTATCTCTATGACCATGGAAATATCTACACCGCCATCTCTACAAACATGGAAATATCTACACCGTGATCAGTATAAACATGGAAATATCTCCAGTGCTATCTCTATAAACATCGAAATATCTACACCGCCATCTGTATAAACTTGGAAACACTTACAAAGTCATTTGTATAAGCATGGAAATATCTACACCGCCATCTGTATAAACATGGAAATATGTACACAGTCATCTGTATAAACTTGGAAATAACTACCCCGTTATGTGTATAAAAATGGAAATATCTACATGGTTATCTGTATAAACATGGAAATATCAAGACCGCTATCTGTATAAACATTCATATATCTACATTGCTATCTGTGAAAACATGGAAGTACCTCCTCCGCTATCTCTATAAACATGGAAATACCTACATTGCTATCTTTATAAACATGGAAATATCTACACCGCCATCTGTATAAAAAAGCAATTATCTACAGCGCTATCTATGTAAACATGGAAATATCTCCACCGCTATCTGCATAGACATGGAAATATCTACACCGCTATCTTTATAAACATGGAAATATCTACAATGCAATCTCCATAAACATGGAAACATCTACAACAGTATCTGTGTAAACATTGGAATATCTTCACAGCTGTCGGTGTAAACATGGAAATACGTACACCGCAATCTGTGTGAATATGGAAATATCTACACCTCTTTCTCTGTAAACATGGAAATATCTACACCACTATCTGTATAAACATGGAAATATCTACACCGCTATCTGTATAAACTTGGAAATATCTACACCACAATCTGTATAAACATGGATATATTTACACCGCTATCTGTATAAACATGTTAATATCTACACTGCTATCTGTATAAACAAGGAAATATCTACTCTGCTATTTGCATAAATATGGAAATATCTACACCGCTATCTCTATAAACATGGAAATGGCAACACCGCTATCTGTATAAACATGGAAATATCTACATGGCTATCCCTAAAAACATGGAAATATCTTCACCGCCTTCTGTATAAACATGGAAATATCTACACTGCCATCTGTTTAAACATGGATATCACTAAACCGCTATCTCTATAAACATTGAAATATCAACACTGCCTTCTGGATATACATGGAAATACCTACACAGTCATCTGTGTAAACATGGAAATATCTACACAACCATCTCTATAAACATGGAAATACCTACACCGCTATTTCTATAAACATGAAAATAGCCATACCGCAATCTGTATAAACATGGAAATATCTACACTGCCATCTGTATAAACATGGAAATATCTACACTGCCATCTGTATACACATGGAAATATCTACACAGTCATGTGTATAAACATTGAAATATCTCCACCCCTATCTGTCTAAACATGGAAATATCTCCACTGCTATCTGTATAAACATGGAAATATCTACACCGCTATCTGTATAAACATGGAAATGTCTACACCGCTATCTGTATAAACATGGACATATCTCTTCCGCTATCTGTATAAACATGGAAATATTTACATCGCTATCTGTATTAACATGGAAATATTTCCACCGCAATCTGTGTAAACATAGAAATATCTACACCGCTATCTTTATAAACATGGAAATATCCACACCGCAATCTTTATAAACATGGATATATCTACACTGCTATCTGTATAAACATGGAAATAACTACACCGCTATCTGTATAAACATGGAAATATGTACACCGCTATCTGTATAAACATGGAAATATCTACACCGCTATCGTTATAAACGTGGAAATATGTACACAGCAATCTGTGCAAATATGGAAATATCTACACTTCTATCTCTGTAAATATGGAAATATCTACACCGCTATCTGTATAAACATGGAAATATCTACACCGCTATCTGTATAAACATGGAAATATATACACCACGATCTGTATAAACATGGATATATCTACACCGCTATCTGTATAAACTTGGAAACATCTACACCGCTATCTGTATAAACATGGAAATATCTACACCGCTATCTGTATAACTATGGAAATATTTACACCGCTATCTCTATAAACATGGAAATGTCTACACCGCTGTCTGTATAAACATGGAAATATCTTCATGGCTATCTCTCTAAACATGGGCATATCTACACCGCCATATGTAAACATGGAAATACCTACAAAGTCACCTGTATAAACATAGAAATATCTACCCCACTATCTGTATAAACATGGAAGTATCTACACTGCAATCTGTATAAACATGTAAATAACTACACAGACATCTCTATAAACATGGAAATATCTACATCGCTATCTGTATAAACATGGAAATATCCAGACCGCTATCTGCGAAACGTGGAAATATTTACACCGCAATCTGTAAAAAACATGGAAATATCTACACAGTCATCTGTATAAACATGGAAATATTTACACCCCCATCTGTAACAACATGGAAATATCTACACCGCTGTCTCTACAAACATGGAAATACCTGCACCGCTATCTGTATAAACACGGAAATATCGACACGGCTACCTGTATAAACTTGGAAATATCTACACTGCCATCTCTATAAACATGAAAATATGTCCACCGCTATCTGTATAAACTTGAAAATATCTCCACCGCTATCTGTATAAACATGGAATTATCTACACCGCTATCTGTATAAACATGGAAATATCAACACCGCTATCTGTATAAACGTGGAAATATCTACACCGCTATCTGTATAAACATGGAAATATCTACAACGCTACCTGTATAGAGGTGGAAATATCTACACCGCAATCTGTGCAAATATGGAAATATCTACACCTCTATCTCTGTAAATATGGAAATATCTACACCGCTATCTGTATAAACATGGAAATATCTACACCGCTATCTGTATAAACATGGAAATATACACACCACGATCTCTATAAACATGGATATATCTACACCGCTATCTGTATAAACATGGAAACATGTACACCGCTATCTGTATAAACATGGACATATCTACACCGCTATCTGTATAACTATGGAAATATCTACACCGCTATATCTATAAACATGGAAATGTCTACACCGCTCTCTGTATAAACATGGAAATATCTTCATGGCTATCTCTCTAAACACGGAAATATCTACACCGCCATATGTATAAACATGGAAATACCTACACAGTCATCTGTATAAACATGGAAATATCTACAACGCTATCTGTATAAACATGGTAATATCTACACCACCATCTATATAAACATGGAAATATCTGCACCACCATCTGTATAAACATGGAAATATCTACAATGCCATCTGTAGAAAGATGGAAATACCTACACTGCAATCTGGGTAAACATGTAAATATCTACACCGATATCTGTAAAAACATGGAAATATCTACACCGCTATCTGTATAAATATGGAAATATCTTCACCGCTAACACTATAAACATGGAAATATCTACACCGGTATGTCTATAAGCATGGAAATATCTACACCGCTATATGTATAAACAAGGAAATAACTCCACCGCTATCTGTATAAACATTGAAACATCTACAAAGCTATATCTAAAAACATGGAATTATCTACACTGCTATGTGTTTAAACATGGAAATGTCTACAATGCTATCTGTGTAAAAATTTAAATATCTACACTGTTATCTGTGTAAACATGGAAATATCTGCACCACAATGTGTGCAAAGATGGAAATATATACAACGCTATCTCTATTAACATGGATATATCTGCACCGCTATCTGTATAAACATGGAAATATCTACACCGCTATCTCTATAATCATGGAAATATCTACACCGCCATCTGTAGAAACATGGAAATATCTACACAGTCATCTGTATATACATGAAAATATCTACAACACCATCTCTATAGACATGGACATATCTACAACACCATCTCTATAATCATGGAAATATCTACACCGCCAGCTGTAGAAACATGGGAATAACTACACTGCCATCCGTATAAAGGTGGAAATATCTACACCGCGAGCTGTATAAACATGGGAATATCTACAGAGCTATGTGTATAAACATGGAAATACCAACACCACTATCTGTATAAACATGGAAATATCTTCAGCGCTGACTGTAAACATGGAAATATCTACCCCACTGTCTCTATAAACATGGAAATACCTACACCACCATCTCTAAAAACATGGAATTATCTACACCACTATCTCTATAAACATAGAAATATCTACAACGAATCTCAGTAATCATGGAAATATCTACACCGCCATCTGCATAAACTTGGAAATATCTACACCGCGATCTTTGTAAAAATGGAAATATCTACACCGACATCTGTATAAACGTAGAAATATCTACACTGCCATCTGTAGAAAGATGGAAATATCTACACCTTCATCTGTATAAACATGGAGATATCTACACCTCTTCCTGTGTGAACATGGAGATATCTACACCGCTATCTGAATAAATATGGAAATATCCACACCGCTATCTCTATAAACATGGAAATTTCTACACCACTATCTGTATAAATATGGAAATATCTACACTACAATCTGTATAAACATGGAAATATCATCACAGCCATCTCTATAAACATGGAAATATCTACACAGCTATCCCTATAAATAAGGAAATATTGACACCGATATCTGTATAAACATGGAAATATCAACACCGCCATTTGTAAAAATATGGAAATATCTACACAGTCATCTGTATAAACATGGAAATATCTACAACTCCATCTGTATAAACATGGAAATATCTACACTGCCATCTGAATACACATGGAAAAGACTACACAGTCATCTGCATAAATATGGAAATATCTACACCGCTATCTCTGTAAACATGTAAAACCTATACCGCTATTTGCATAAACATGGAAATATCTACACCGCTATCTGTATAAACACGGAAATATCTACACCGCTATCTGTATAAACTTGGAAATATCTACACCGCCATCTGTATAAACATGAAAATATGTCCACCGCTATCTGTATAAACTTGAAAATATGTCCACCGCTATCTGTATAAACATGGAAATATCTACACCGCTATCTATATAAACATGGAAATATCTACACCGCTATCTATATAAACATGGAAATATCTATACCGCTATCTCTATAAACATGGAAATATCTACACCGCCATCTGTATAAACATGGAAATATGTACACAGTCATCTGTATAAACTTGGAAATAACTACCCCGTTATGTGTATAAAAATGGAAATATCTACATGATTATCTGTACAAACATGGAAATATTTAGACCGCTATCTGTATAAACATTCATATATCTACATTGCTATCTGTGAAAACATGGAAGTACCTCCTCCGCTATCTCTATAAACATGGAAATACCTACACTGCTATCTGTATAAACATGGAAATATCTACACCGCCATCTGTATAAAAAAGCAATTATCTACAGCGCTATCTATATAAACATGGAAATATCTCCACCGCTATCTGCATAGACATGGAAATATCTACACCGCTATCTTTATAAACATGGAAATATCTACACTGCAATCTCCATAAACATGGAAACATCTACAACAGTATCTGTGTAAACATGGGAATACCTTCACTGCTGTCGGTGTAAATATGGAAATACGTACACTGCAATCTGTGTGAATATGGAAATATCTACACCTCTTTCTCTGTAAACATGGAAATATCTACACCACTATCTGTATAAACATGGAAATATCTACACCACTATCTGTATAAACATGGAAATATCTACACCGCTATCTGTATAAACATGTTAATATCTACACCACAATCTGTATAAACATGGATATATTTACACCGCTATCTGTATAAACATGTTAATATCTACACTGCAATCTGTATAAACATGGAAATATCTACTCCGCTATTTGCATAAATATGGAAATATCTACACCGCTATCTCAATAAACATGGAAATGGCAACACCGCTATCTGTATAAACATGGAAATATCTACATGGCTATCCCTAAAAACATGGAAATATCTTCACAGCCTTCTGTATAAACATGGAAATATCTACACTGCCATCTGTATAAACATGGAAATAACTAAACCGCTATCTCTATAAACATTGAAATATCAACACTGCCTTCTGGATATACATGGAAATACCTACACAGTCATCTGTGTAAACATGGAAATATCTACACAGCCATCTCTATAAACATGGAAATACCTACACCGCTATTTCTATAAACATGAAAATAGCCATACCGCAATCTGTATAAACATGGAAATATCTACACTGCCATCTGTATAAACATGGAAATATCTACACTGCCATCTGTATACACATGGAAATATCTACACAGTCATCTGTATAAACATTGAAATATCTCCACCCCTATCTGTCTAAACATGGAAATATCAACACTGCTATCTGTATAAACATGGAAATATCTACAACGCTATCTGTATAAACATGGAAATGTCTACACCGCTATCTGTTTAAACATGGATATATCTCCTCCGCTATCTGTATAAACATGGAAATATTTCCACCACAATCTGTGTAAACATAGAAATATCTACACCGCTATCTTTATAAACATGGAAATATCTACAATGCAATCTGCATAAACATGGATATATCTACACCGCTATCTGTATAAACATGGAAATAACTACACCGCTATCTGTATAAACATGGAAATATGTACACCGCTATATGTATAAACATGGAAATATCTACACCGCAATCTGTATAAACGTGGAAATATGTACACAGCAATCTGTGCAAATATGGAAATATCTACACCTCTATCTCTGTAAATATGGAAATATCTACACCGCTATCTGTATAAACATGGAAATATCTACACCGCTATCTGTATAAACATGGAAATATATACACCACGATTTGTATAAACATGGATATATCTACACCGCTATCTGTATAAACTTGGAAACATCTACACCGCTATCTGTATAAACATGGAAATATCTACACCGCTATCTTTATAAACATAGAAATATCTACACTGCAATCTCCATAAACATGGAAACATCTACAACAGTATCTGTGTAAACATGGGAATACCTTCACTGCTGTCGGTGTAAATATGGAAATACGTACACTGCAATCTGTGTGAATATGGAAATATCTACACCTCTTTCTCTGTAAACATGGAAATATCTACACCACTATCTGTATAAACATGGAAATATCTACACCGCTATCTGTATAAACATGTTAATATCTACACCACAATCTGTATAAACATGGATATATTTACACCGCTATCTGTATAAACATGTTAATATCTACACTGCAATCTGTATAAACATGGAAATATCTACTCCGCTATTTGCATAAATATGGAAATATCTACACCGCTATCTCAATAAACATGGAAATGGCAACACCGCTATCTGTATAAACATGGAAATATCTACATGGCTATCCCTAAAAACATGGAAATATCTTCACAGCCTTCTGTATAAACATGGAAATATCTACACTGCCATCTGTATAAACATGGAAATAACTAAACCGCTATCTCTATAAACATTGAAATATCAACACTGCCTTCTGGATATACATGGAAATACCTACACAGTCATCTGTGTAAACATGGAAATATCTACACAGCCATCTCTATAAACATGGAAATACCTACACCGCTATTTCTATAAACATGAAAATAGCCATACCGCAATCTGTATAAACATGGAAATATCTACACTGCCATCTGTATAAACATGGAAATATCTACACTGCCATCTGTATACACATGGAAATATCTACACAGTCATCTGTATAAACATTGAAATATCTCCACCCCTATCTGTCTAAACATGGAAATATCAACACTGCTATCTGTATAAACATGGAAATATCTACAACGCTATCTGTATAAACATGGAAATGTCTACACCGCTATCTGTTTAAACATGGATATATCTCCTCCGCTATCTGTATAAACATGGAAATATTTCCACCACAATCTGTGTAAACATAGAAATATCTACACCGCTATCTTTATAAACATGGAAATATCTACAATGCAATCTGCATAAACATGGATATATCTACACCGCTATCTGTATAAACATGGAAATAACTACACCGCTATCTGTATAAACATGGAAATATGTACACCGCTATATGTATAAACATGGAAATATCTACACCGCAATCTGTATAAACGTGGAAATATGTACACAGCAATCTGTGCAAATATGGAAATATCTACACCTCTATCTCTGTAAATATGGAAATATCTACACCGCTATCTGTATAAACATGGAAATATCTACACCGCTATCTGTATAAACATGGAAATATATACACCACGATTTGTATAAACATGGATATATCTACACCGCTATCTGTATAAACTTGGAAACATCTACACCGCTATCTGTATAAACATGGAAATATCTACACCGCTATCTGTATAACTATGGAAATATCTACACCGCTATCTCTATAAACATGGTAATGTCTACACAGCTGTCTGTATAAACATGGAAATATCTTCATGGCTATCTCTCTAAACATGGACATATCTACACCACCATATGTATAAACATGGAAATACCTACAAAGTCACCTGTATATACATGGAAATATCTACCCCACTATCTGTATAAACATGGAAGTATCTACACTGCAATCTGTATAAACATGGAAATAACAACACAGCCATCTCTATAAACATGGAAATATCTACATCGCTATCTGTATAAACATGGAAATATCCACACCGCTATCTGCGTAACGTGGAAATATTTACACCGCAATCTGTAAAAAACATGGAAATATCTACACAGTCATCTGTATAAACATGGAAATATTTACACCCCCATCTGTAACAACATGGAAATATCTACACCGCTGTCTCTACAAACATGGAAATACCTGCACCGCTATCTGTATAAACACGGAAATATCGACACCGCTACCTGTATGAACTTGGAAATATCTACACTGCCATCTCTATAAACATGAAAATATGTCCACCGCTATCTGTATAAACTTGAAAATATCTCCACCGCTATCTCTATAAACATGGATTTATCTACACCGCTATCTGTATAAACATGGAAATATCTACACCGCTATCTGTATAAACATGGAAATATCTACACCGCTATCTGTATAAACATGGAAATATCTACATCGCTATCTGTATAGAGGTGGAAATATCTACACCGCAATCTGTGCAAATATGGAAATATCTACACCTATATCTCTGTAAATATGGAAATATCTACACCGCTATCTGTATAAACATGGAAATATCTACACCGCTATCTGTATAAACATGGAAATATCCACACCGCTATCTGCGTAACGTGGAAATATTTACACCGCATTCTGTAAAAAACATGGAAATATCTACACAGTCATCTGTATAAACATGGAAATATTTACAACCCCATCTGTAAAAACATGGAAATATCTACACCGCTGTCTCTACAAACATGGAAATACCTGCACCGCTATCTGTATAAAGATGGAAATATCGACACCGCTACCTGTACAAACTTGGAAATATCTACACTGCCATCTCTATAAACATGAAAATATGTCCACCGCTATCTTTATAAACTTGAAAATATCTCCACCGCTATCTGTATAAACATGGATTTATCTACACCGCTATCTGTATAAACATGGAAATATCTCCACCGCTATCTGCATAGACATGGAAATATCTACACCGCTATCTTTATAAACATGGAAATATCTACACTGCAATCTCCATAAACATGGAAACATCTACAACAGTATCTGTGTAAACATGGGAATACCTTCACAGCTGTCGGTGTAAATATGGAAATACGTACATTGCAATCTGTGAGAATATGGAAATATCTACACCTCTTTCTCTGTAAACATGGAAATATCTACACCACTATCTGTATAAACATGGAAACATCTACACCGCTATCTGTATAAACATGGAAATATCTACACCACAATCTGTATAAACATGGATATATTTACACCGCTATCTGTATAAACATGTTAATATCTACACTGCTATCTGTATAAACATGGAAATATCTACTCCGCTATTTGCATAAATATGGAAATATCTACACCGCTATCTCTATAAACATGGAAATGGCAACACCGCTATCTGTATAAACATGGAAATATCTACATGGCTATCACTAAAAACATGGAAATATCTTCACCGCCTTCTGTATAAACATGGAAATATCTACACTGCCATCTGTATAAACATGGAAATAACTAAACCGCTATCTCTATAAACATTGAAATATCAACACTGCCTTCTGGATATACATGGAAATACCTACACAGTCATCTGTGTAAACATGGAAATATCTACACAGCCATCTCTATAAACATGGAAATACCTACACCGCTATTTCTATAAACATGAAAATAGCCATACCACAATCTGTACAAACTTGGAAATATCTACACCGCCATCTGTATAAACATGGAAATATCTACACTGCCATCTGTATACAGATGGAAATATCTACACAGTCATCTGTATAAACATTGAAATATCTCCACCCCTATCAGTCTAAACATGGAAATATCTCCACAGATATCTGTATAAACATGGAAATATCTACACAGCTATCTGTATAAACATGGAAATGTCTACACCGCTATCTGTTTAAACATGGATATATCTCCTCCGCTATCAGTATAAACATGGAAATATTTACATCGCTATCTGTATAAACATGGAAATATTTCCACCGCAATCTGTGTAAACATAGAAATATCTACACCGCTATCTTTATAAACATGGAAATATCTACAACGCAATCTGTATAAACATGGATATATCTACACCGCTATCTGTATAAACATGGAAATAACTACACCGCTATCTGTATAAACATGGAAATATGTACACCGCTATCTGTATAAACATGGAAATATCTACACCGCTATCTGTATAAACGTGGAAATATGTACACAGCAATCTGTGCAAATATGGAAATATCTACACCTCTATCTCTGTAAATATGGAAATATCAACACCGCTATCTGTATAAACATGGAAATATCTACACCGCTATCTGTATAAACATGGAAATATATACACCACGATCTGTATAAACATGGATATATCTACACCGCTATCTGTATAAACTTGGAAACATCTACACCGCTATCTGTATAAACATGGAAATATCTACACCGCTATCTGTATAACTATGGAAATATCTACATGGCTATCTCTATAAACATGGAAATGTCTACACCGCTGTCTGTATAAACATGGAAATATCTTCATGGCTATCTCTCTAAACATGGACATATCTACACCACCATATGTATAAACATGGAAATACCTACAAAGTCACCTGTATATACATGGAAATATCTACCCCACTATCTGTATAAACATGGAAGTATCTACCCTGCAATCTGTATAAACATGGAAATAACAACACAGCCATCTCTATAAACATGGAAATATCTACATCGCTATCTGTATAAACATGGAAATATCCACACCGCTATCTGCGTAACGTGGAAATATTTACACCGCAATCTGTAAAAAACATGGAAATATCTACACAGTCATCTGTATAAACATGGAAATATTTACACCCCCATCTGTAACAACATGGAAATATCTACACCGCTGTCTCTACAAACATGGAAATACCTGCACCACTATCTGTATAAACACGGAAATATCGACACCGCTACCTGTATGAACTTGGAAATATCTACACTGCCATCTATATAAACATGAAAATATGTCCACCGCTATCTGTATAAACTTGAAAATATCTCCACCGCTAACTGTATAAACATGGATTTATCTACACCGCTATCTGTATAAACATGGAAATATCTACACCGCTATCTGTATAAACATGGAAATATCTACACCGCTATCTGTATAAACATGGAAATATCTACATCGCTATCTGTATAGAGGTGGAAATATCTACACCGCAATCTGTGCAAATATGGAAATATCTACACCTCTATCTCTGTAAATATGGAAATATCTACACCGCTATCTGTATAAACATGGAAATATCTACACCGCTATCTGTATAAACATGGAAATATACACACCACGATCTGTATAAACATGGATATATCTACACCGCTATCTGTATAAACCCGGAAACATGTACACCGCTATCTGTAAAAACATGGACATATCTACACCGCTATCTGTATAACTATGGAAATATCTACATCGCTATATCTATAAACGTGGAAATGTCTACACCGCTGTCTGTATAAACATGGAAATATCTTCATGGCTATCTCTCTAAACATGGAAATATCAACACCGCCATATGTATAAACATGGAAATAACTACACAGTCATCTGTATAAACATGGAAATATCTACACAGTCATCTGTATAAACATGGAAATATGTACACCCCCATCTGTAAAAACATGGAAATATCTACACCGCTGTCTCTACAAACATGGAAATACCTGCACCGCTATCTGTATAAACACGGAAATATCGACACCGCTATCTGTATAAACTTGGAAATATCTACACTGCCATCTCTATAAACATGAAAATATCTCCACCGCTATCTGTATAAAGTTGAAAATATCTACACCGCTATCTGCATAAACATGGAATTATCTACACCGCTATCTGTTAAAACATGGAAATATCTACACCGTTATCTGTATAAACATGGAAATCTCTAGACCGCTATCTGTATAAACATTCAAATATCAACATTGCTATCTGTATAAACATGGAAATATCTACACCGCTATCTGTATAAACATGGAAATATCTACACCGCTATCTGTATAAACATGCAAATATCTACAGCGCTATCGATATAAACATGGAAATATCTCCAATGCTATCTGTATAAACATGGAAATATCTACACCGCTATCTTTATAAACATGGAAATATCGACACTGCAATCTCTATAAACATGGAAATATTTACAACACTATCTGTGTAAACATGGAAATATCTTCACAGCTGTTTGTGTAAACATGGAAATATGTACACCACAATCTGTGTGAATATGGAAATATCTCCACCTATGCCTCTGTAAACATGGTAATATCTACACCACTATCTGTATAAACATGGAAATATCTACACCGCTATCTGTATAAACATGGAAATATCTACACCACAATCTGTATAAACATGGATATATCTACACCGCTATCTGTATAAACATGTTAATATCTACACTGCTATCTGTATAAATATGGAAATATCTACTCCGCTATCTGTATAAATATGAAAATATCTACAGCGATATCTCTATAAACATGGAAAGGTCAACACCGCTATTTGTATAAGCATGGAAATATCTTCATGGCTATCTCTAAAAACATGGAAATATCTTCACCGCCTTCTGTATACACATGGAAATATCAACACTGCCATCTGTATAAACACGGAAATAAATAAACCGCTATCTCTATAAACATTGAAATATCTACACCGCTATCTGTATAAACGTGGAAATATGTACACCGCAATCTGCAAATATGGAAATATCTACACCTCTAGCTCTGTAAATATGGAAATATCTACACGGCTATCTGTATAAACATGGAAATATCTACACCGCAATCAGCATAAACATGGATATATCTTCACCGCTATCTGTATAAACATGGAAATATCTACACCGCTATCTGTATAAACATGGAAATATCTACACTGCTATCTGTATAAACATGGAAATATCTACACCGCTATCTGTATAAACGTGGGAATATGTACAACGCAATCTGTGCAATTATGGAAATATCTACACCTCTATCTCTGTAAATATGGAAATATCTACACTGCTATCTCAATAAACATGGAAATATCTACACCGCTCTCTGTATAAACATGGAAATATCTACACTGCCACCTGTATACACATGGAAATATCTACACAGCCATCTGGGTAAACATGGAAATATCTACATCGCTATCTCTATAAACATGGAAATACCTGCAACGCTATCTGTATAAACACGGAAATATCTACCCCGCTATCAGTATACACTTGGAAATATCTACACCGCCATCACTATAAACATGAAAATACGTCCACCGCTATCTGTATAAACATGGAAATATCTACACCGCTATCTGTATAAACATGGAAATATCTACTCCGCTATCTGTATAAACATGGAAATATACACACCACGATCTGTATAAACATGGATATATCTACACCGCTATCTGTATAAACCTGGAAACATGTACACCGCTATCTGTAAAAACATGGACATATCTACACCGCTATCTGTATAACTATGGAAATATCTACATCGCTATATCTATAAACATGGAAATGTCTACACCGCTTTCTGTATAAACATGGAAATATCTTCATGGCTATCTCTCTAAACATGGAAATATCAACACCGCCATATGTATAAACATGGAAATAACTACACAGTCATCTGTATAAACATGGAAATATCTACACAGTCATCTGTATAAACATGGAAATATGTACACCCCCATCTGTAAAAACATGGAAATATCTACACCGCTGTCTCTACAAACATGGAAATACCTGCACCGCTATCTGTATAAACACGGAAATATCGACACCGCTATCTGTATAAACTTGGAAATATCTACACTGCCATCTCTATAAACATGAAAATATCTCCACCGCTATCTGTATAAAGTTGAAAATATCTACACCGCTATCTGCATAAACATGGAATTATCTACACCGCTATCTGTTAAAACATGGAAATATCTACACCGTTATCTGTATAAACATGGAAATCTCTAGACCGCTATCTGTATAAACATTCAAATATCAACATTGCTATCTGTATAAACATGGAAATATCTACACCGCTATCTGTATAAACATGGAAATATCTACACCGCTATCTGTATAAACATGCAAATATCTACAGCGCTATCGATATAAACATGGAAATATCTCCAATGCTATCTGTATAAACATGGAAATATCTACACCGCTATCTTTATAAACATGGAAATATCGACACTGCAATCTCTATAAACATGGAAATATTTACAACACTATCTGTGTAAACATGGAAATATCTTCACAGCTGTTTGTGTAAACATGGAAATATGTACACCACAATCTGTGTGAATATGGAAATATCTCCACCTATGCCTCTGTAAACATGGTAATATCTACACCACTATCTGTATAAACATGGAAATATCTACACCGCTATCTGTATAAACATGGAAATATCTACACCACAATCTGTATAAACATGGATATATCTACACCGCTATCTGTATAAACATGTTAATATCTACACTGCTATCTGTATAAATATGGAAATATCTACTCCGCTATCTGTATAAATATGAAAATATCTACAGCGATATCTCTATAAACATGGAAAGGTCAACACCGCTATTTGTATAAGCATGGAAATATCTTCATGGCTATCTCTAAAAACATGGAAATATCTTCACCGCCTTCTGTATACACATGGAAATATCTACACTGCCATCTGTATAAACACGGAAATAAATAAACCGCTATCTCTATAAACATTGAAATATCTACACCGCTATCTGTATAAACGTGGAAATATGTACACCGCAATCTGTGCAAATATGGAAATATCTACACCTCTAGCTCTGTAAATATGGAAATATCTACACGGCTATCTGTATAAACATGGAAATATCTACACCGCAATCAGCATAAACATGGATATATCTTCACCGCTATCTGTATAAACATGGAAATATCTACACCGCTATCTGTATAAACATGGAAATATCTACACTGCTATCTGTATAAACATGGAAATATCTACACCGCTATCTGTATAAACGTGGAAATATGTACAACGCAATCTGTGCAATTATGGAAATATCTACACCTCTATCTCTGTAAATATGGAAATATCTACACTGCTATCTCAATAAACATGGAAATATCTACACCGCTCTCTGTATAAACATGGAAATATCTACACTGCCACCTGTATACACATGGAAATATCTACACAGCCATCTGGGTAAACATGGAAATATCTACACCGCTATCTCTATAAACATGGAAATACCTGCAACGCTATCTGTATAAACACGGAAATATCTACCCCGCTATCAGTATACACTTGGAAATATCTACACCGCCATCACTATAAACATGAAAATACGTCCACCGCTATCTGTATAAACATCGAAATATCTACACCGCTATCTGTATAAACATGGAAATATCTACTCCGCTATCTGTATAAACATGGAAATATCTAGACCGCTATCTGTATAAACATTCAAATATCTACATTGCTATCTGTATAAATATGGAAATATCTTCACCGCTATCTCTATAAACATGGTAATATCTACACCGCTCTCTGTATAAACATGGAAATATCTACACCGCTATCTGCATAAACATGCAAATATCTACTGCGCTATATATATAAACCTGCAATTATCTACACTGCAATCTCTGTAAACATGGAAATATCTACAACACTGTCTGTGTAAACATGGAAATACCTACAGAGCTGTCTGTGTAAACATGGAAATACCTACACAGCTGTCTGTGAAAACATGGAAATATCTACACCGCAATCTGTGTAAATATGGAAATATCTACACATTTATCTCTGTAAATATGGAAATATCTACTCCGCTATCTATATAAACATGGAAATATCTACACCGCTGTCTGTATAAACATGGAAATATCTACACCACGATCTGTATAAATATGGATATATCTGCACCGCTATCTGTATAATCATGGAAACATCTACACCGCTATCTGTATAAACATGGAAATACCTACACCGCTATCTGTATAAATATGGAAATATCTACATGGCTATTTCTATAAGTATGGAAATACCTACAACGCCATCTGTATAAACATGGGAATACCTACACAGTCATCTGTTTAAACATAGAAGTGTCCACACCACTATCTGTATAAACACGGAAATATCTACACTGCCATCTGTATAAACATGGAAATATCTACACAACCACCTCTATAAACATGGAAATACCTACATCGCTATCTGAATAAACATGGAAATAGCTAAATCGCTATCTGTATAAACCTGGAAATATCTAAAACACCATCTGTAAAAATATGGAAATATCTTCACAGTCATCTGTAGAAACATGGAAATATATACACCGCCATCTGTATACACATGGAAATATCTCCACCGCTATCTGTATAAACATGGAAATATATACACCGCTATCTGTAGAAACATGGAAATATCTACACCACTATCTTTATAAATATGGAAATATCTTCACCGCTATCTCTGTAAACATGGAAATATCTACACTGCTACCTGTATAAACATGGACATGTCTACACCGCTATCTCTATAAACATGGAATTATCTACACCGCTAACTGCATAAACTTGGAAATATCTACACCACCATCTCTAGAAACATGGAAATATCTCCACCGCTATATCTATAAACATGGAAATATCTCCACCACTCTCTGTATAAACTTGGAAATATCTACACCGCTATCTGTATAAACATGGAAATATCTACACCGCTATCTGTATAAACATGGAAATATCTACACTGCTATCGGTATACACGTGCAAATATCTACAGCGCTATCTGTATAAAAATGAAAATATCTCCACCGGTATCTGTATAAACATGGAAATATCTACACCTCTATTTTTATAAACATGGAAATATCTACACCGCAATCTCTATAAACATGGAAATACCTACAACACTATCTGTGTAAACATGGAAATATCTACACAGCTCTCTGTGTAAACATGGAAATATGTACACCGCAATCTGTGTGAGGATGGAAATACCAAAACCGCAAACTGTGCAAATATGGAAATATGTACACCTCTATCTCTGTAAACATGGAAATATCTACACCGTTATCTGTATAAACATGGAAATATCCACACCAAAATCTGAATAAACATGGAAATATCTACACCACAATCTGTATAAACATGGAAATATCTACACCACTATCTGTATAAACATGGAAATATCTACTCCGCTATCTGTATAAATATGGAAATATCTACACCGCTATCTCTATAAACATGGAAATGTCTACATCGCGTTTAGTATAAACATGAAAATATCTACACTGCCATCTGTATAAACATGGAAATAACTACACCGCTATCTCTATAAACATGGAAATATCTAGACGGCCATCTGTATATACATGGAAATATCTGCACAGTCATCTGTATAAATATGGAAACATCTCCACCACTATCTATATAAACGTGGAAATACCTACACTGCCATCTGTATAAACATAGAAATATCTACACAGCCATCTCTATAAACATGGAAATATCTACAATGTACCTCTATAAACATGGAAATAGCCACACCGCTATCTGCATAAACATGGAAATATCTACACTGCCATCTGTATACACATGGAAATATCTACATCGACATCTGTATAAAGATGGAAATATCTGCACCGTTATTTGTGTAAACATGGAAATATCTACCCCGCTATCTGTGTAAAGGTGCAAATATCTACACCGCAATCTGTGGAAATATGGAAATATCTACACATCCATCTCTGTAAATATGGAAATATCTACTCCGCTATCTATATAAACATGGAAATATCGACACCGCTGTCTGCATAAACATGGAAATATCTACACCACAATCTGTATAAACATGGATATATCTACACCGCTATCTGTATAATCATGGAAACATCTACACCATTATCTGTATAAACATGGAAATATCTACACCGCTATCTGTATAAATATGGAAATATCTACACCGCTATCTCTATAAACATGGAAATGTCTACACCGCCATTTGTATAAACATGGAAATACCTATACAGTCATCTGTTTAAACATAGAAATATCCACATCACTATCTGTATAAACACGGAAAGATCTACACTGCCATCTGTATAAACATGGAAATATTTACACAGCCACCTCTATAAACATGGAAATATCTACATCGCTATCTGAATAAACATGGAAATAGCTAAATCGCTATCTGTATAAACCTGGAAATATCTACATGGCTATATCTATAAATATGGAAATATCTACACCGTCATCTGTATAAACATGGAAATATCTACACCACAATCTGTATAAACATGGATATATCTACACCGCTATCTGTATAAGCATGTTAATATCTACACTGCTATCTGTATAAATATGGAAATATCTACTCCGCAATCTGTATAAATATGAAAATATCTACAGCAATATCTCTATAAACATGGAAAGGTCAACACCGCTATCTGTATAAGCATGGAAATATCTTCATGGCTATCTCTAAAAACATGGAAATATCTTCACCGCCTTCTGTATACACATGGAAATATCTACACTGCCATCTGTATAAACACGGAAATAAATAAACCGCTATCTCTATAAACATTGAAATATCTACACCGCTATCTGTATAAACGTGGAAATATGTACACCGCAATCTGTGCAAATATGGAAATATCTACACCTCTAGCTCTGTAAATATGGAAATATCTACACGGCTATCTGTATAAACATGGAAATATCTACACCGCAATCAGCATAAACATGGATATATCTTCACCGCTATCTGTATAAACATGGAAATATCTACACCGCTATCTGTATAAACATGGAAATATCTACACTGCTATCTGTATAAACATGGAAATATCTACACCGCTATCTGTATAAACGTGGAAATATATACAACGCAATCTGTGCAATTATGGAAATATCTACACCTCTATCTCTGTAAATATGGAAATATCTACACTGCTATCTCAATAAACATGGAAATATCTATACCGCTCTCTGTATAAACATGGAAATATCTACACTGCCACCTGTATACACATGGAAATATCTACACAGCCATCTGGGTAAACATGGAAATATCTACACCGCTATCTCTATAAACATGGAAATACCTGCAACGCTATCTGTATAAACACGGAAATATCTACCCCGCTATCAGTATACACTTGGAAATATCAACACCGCCATCACTATAAACATGAAAATACGTCCACCGCTATCTGTATAAACATCGAAATATCTACACCGCTATCTGTATAAACATGGAAATATCTACTCCGCTATCTGTATAAACATGGAAATATCTAGACCACTATCTGTATAAACATTCAAATATCTACATTGCTATCTGTATAAATATGGAAATATCTTCACCGCTATCTCTATAAACATGGTAATATCTACACCGCTCTCTGTATAAACATGGAAATATCTACACCGCTATCTGCATAAACATGCAAATATCTACTGCGCTATATATATAAACCTGCAATTATCTACACTGCAATCTCTATAAACATGGAAATATCTACAACACTGTCTGTGTAAACATGGAAATACCTACAGAGCTGTCTGTGTAAACATGGAAATACCTACACAGCTGTCTGTGAAAACATGGAAATATCTACACCGCAATCTGTGGAAATATGGAAATATCTACACATTTATCTCTGTAAATATGGAAATATCTACTCCGCTATCTATATAAACATGGAAATATCTACACCGCTGTCTGTATAAACATGGAAATATCTACACCACGATCTGTATAAATATGGATATATCTGCACCGCTATCTGTATAATCATGGAAACATCTACACCGCTATCTGTATAAACATGGAAATACCTACACCGCTATCTGTATAAATATGGAAATATCTACATGGCTATTTCTATAAGTATGGAAATACCTACAACGCCATCTGTATAAACATGGGAATACCTACACAGTCATCTGTTTAAACATAGAAGTGTCCACACCACTATCTGTATAAACACGGAAATATCTACACTGCCATCTGTATAAACATGGAAATATCTACACAACCACCTCTATAAACATGGAAATACCTACATCGCTATCTGAATAAACATGGAAATAGCTAAATCGCTATCTGTATAAACCTGGAAATATCTACAACACCATCTGTAAAAATATGGAAATATCTACACAGTCATCTGTAGAAACATGGAAATATATACACCGCCATCTGTATACACATGGAAATATCTCCACCGCTATCTGTATAAACATGGAAATATATACACCGCTATCTGTAGAAACATGGAAATATCTACACCACTATCTTTATAAATATGGAAATATCTTCACCGCTATCTCTGTAAACATGGAAATATCTACACTGCTACCTGTATAAACATGGACATGTCTACACCGCTATCTCTATAAACATGGAATTATCTACACCGCTAACTGCATAAACTTGGAAATATCTACACCACCATCTCTAGAAACATGGAAATATCTCCACCGCTATATCTATAAACATGGAAATATCTCCACCACTCTCTGTATAAACTTGGAAATATCTACACCGCTGTCTGTATAAACATGGAAATATCTACACCGCTATCTGTATAAACATGGAAATATCTACACTGCTATCGGTATACACGTGCAAATATCTACAGCGCTATCTGTATAAAAATGAAAATATCTCCACCGGTATCTGTATAAACATGGAAATATCTACACCTCTATTTTTATAAACATGGAAATATCTACACCGCAATCTCTATAAACATGGAAATACCTACAACACTATCTGTGTAAACATGGAAATATCTACACAGCTCTCTGTGTAAACATGGAAATATGTACACCGCAATCTGTGTGAGGATGGAAATATCAAAACCGCAAACTGTGCAAATATGGAAATATGTACACCTCTATCTCTGTAAACATGGAAATATCTACACCGTTATCTGTATAAACATGGAAATATCCACACCAAAATCTGAATAAACATGGAAATATCTACACCACAATCTGTATAAACATGGAAATATCTACACCACTATCTGTATAAACATGGAAATATCTACTCCGCTATCTGTATAAATATGGAAATATCTACACCGCTATCTCTATAAACATGGAAATGTCTACATCGCGTTTAGTATAAACATGAAAATATCTACACTGCCATCTGTATAAACATGGAAATAACTACACCGCTATCTCTATAAACATGGAAATATCTAGACGGCCATCTGTATATACATGGAAATATCTGCACAGTCATCTGTATAAATATGGAAACATCTCCACCACTATCTATATAAACGTGGAAATACCTACACTGCCATCTGTATAAACATAGAAATATCTACACAGCCATCTCTATAAACATGGAAATATCTACAATGTACCTCTATAAACATGGAAATAGCCACACCGCTATCTGCATAAACATGGAAATATCTACACTGCCATCTGTATACACATGGAAATATCTACATCGACATCTGTATAAAGATGGAAATATCTGCACCGTTATTTGTGTAAACATGGAAATATCTACCCCGCTATCTGTGTAAAGGTGCAAATATCTACACCGCAATCTGTGGAAATATGGAAATATCTACACATCCATCTCTGTAAATATGGAAATATCTACTCCGCTATCTATATAAACATGGAAATATCGACACCGCTGTCTGCATAAACATGGAAATATCTACACCACAATCTGTATAAACATGGATATATCTACACCGCTATCTGTATAATCATGGAAACATCTACACCATTATCTGTATAAACATGGAAATATCTACACCGCTATCTGTATAAATATGGAAATATCTACACCGCTATCTCTATAAACATGGAAATGTCTACACCGCCATTTGTATAAACATGGAAATACCTATACAGTCATCTGTTTAAACATAGAAATATCCACATCACTATCTGTATAAACACGGAAAGATCTACACTGCCATCTGTATAAACATGGAAATATTTACACAGCCACCTCTATAAACATGGAAATATCTACATCGCTATCTGAATAAACATGGAAATAGCTAAATCGCTATCTGTATAAACCTGGAAATATCTACATGGCTATATCTATAAATATGGAAATATCTACACCGTCATCTGTATAAACATGGAAATTCCTTCAGAGTCATCTGTTTAAACATAGAAATATCCACACCATTATCTGTATAAACACGGAAATACCTACACGGCCATCTGTGTAAACATGGAAATATCTACACAGCCATCTCTATAAACATGCAAATATCTACATCGCTATCTGAATAAACATGGAAATAGCTAAACTGCTATCTGTTTAAACCTGGAAATATCTACAACGACCTCTGTAAAAATATGGAAATATCTACACAGTCATCTGTAGAAACATGGAAATATCTACACCGCCATCTGTATACACATGGAAATATCTACACCGCTATCTGTATAAACATGGAAATAGCCACATCGTTATGTTTTATAAACATGGAAATACCTACACCACCCTCTGAATAAACATGGAAATATCTATATGGCTATCTGTATAAATATGGAAATACATACACTGCTACCTCTATAAACATGGAAATATCTACACAGCTATCTGTATAAACATGGATATATCTACAGCGCTATCTCTATAAACATGGAAGTATCTACACCGCCATCTGTATAAACATGGAAACATGTACACAGTCATCTGTGTAACCATGGAAATAACTACACCGCTGTCTGTATAAACATGGAAATATATACACCGCTATCCGTATAAACATGGAAATATCTACACCGCTATCTGTATAAATATGGAAATATCCACACCGCTATCCCTATAAACATAGAAATGTCTACAACGCTATCTGTATAAACATGGAAATATCTACATGGCTATCTCTATAAACATGGAAATGTCTACACTGCTATCTGTATAAACATGGAAATATCTACATGGCTATCTCTATAAACATGGAAATAGCAACACCGCTATCTGCATGAACACGGAAATATCTACACCGTTATCTGCATAAACATGGAAATATCTACATCGTTATCTGTACAAACATGGAAATATCTCCACCGCTATCTCAATAAACTTGGAAATATCTGCACTGCTATCTTTATAAACTTGGAATTATCTACTCCACTATCTGTATAAACATGGATATATCTACACTGCCATCTGAATAAACATTGTAATAGCCACACCGCAATCTGTATAAAGATGGATATATCTACACCACCATCAGAATAAACATACAAATATCTACACTGCTCTCTTTATAAATATGGAAATATCTTCACCGCTATCTCTGTAAACATGGAATATCTACACCGCTACCTGTATAAACATTGACATGTCTACACCGCTATCTCTATAAACATGGAAATATGTACACCGCTACCTGCAAAAACTTCGAATTATCTACACCACCATCGCTAGAAACATGGAAATATCTCCACTGCTATCTGTATAAACATGGAAATACCTCCACCACTCTCTGTATAAACATGGAAATATCTACACCACTATCTGTATAATCATGGAAATATCTACACCGCTATCTGTATAAACATGGAAGTATCTACACTGCTATCTGTATGAACGTGCAAATATCTACAGCACTATCTGTATAAACATGAAAATATCTCCACCGCTATCTGTATAAACCTGGAAAAATCTACACCGCTGTGAGTATAAATATGGAAATATCTACACCGCTATCTCTGTAAACATTGAAATGTCTACACCGCTATCTGTATAAACATGGAATTATATACATCGCTACCGATATAAACATGAAAATATCTACACGGACATCTGTATAATCATAGAAATAACTACACAGTCATCTGTATAAACATGGAGATATCTACACCACCATCTGTATAAACATGCAAATATCTACACGGAAATGTGTATAAACATGGAAATATCTAGACAGTCATCTCTATAAACATGGAAATATCTGCACCGCTATCTGTATAAAGATGGAAATATCTACACCACTATCTGAAAAACTTGGAAATATCTACACCGCTCTCTGAATAAACGTGGAAATATCTACACCGTTATCTGTATAAACATGGAAATATGTACACCGCTATCTTTATAAACAAGGAAATATCTTCCCCGCCATCTGTATAAACATGGAAATATCTACACCGCCATTTGCATAAACATGGAAATATCTACACCGCTATCTGTATAAATACGGAAATATCTACACCGCAATCTCTATAAACATGGAAAAAATTAAACCACTGTCTTCATAAACATGGAAAGATCTACAACGTTATCTCTATAAACATGGAAATATCCACGCTGCCATCTGTATAAACATGGAAACACCTACCAAGTCATCTGCATAAACATGGAAATATCTACACCACCATTTCTATAAACATGGAAATATCTGCACCACTATATCTATATACATGGAAATATCTACACAGCCATTTGTATGAACATGGAAATATCTTCACCGCTGTCTCTATAAACATGGAAATATCTATACTGCTATCTGTGTAAACAAGGAAATATCTACACTATCTGTATAAACATAGAAATATCTCCACCGCTATCTGTATAAATATGGAAATATCTCCACCGCTATCTGTATAAACATGGAAATACTACACGTGTATCTGTATCAACATGGAAATACCTAAACCGCTATCTGTATAAACAATGAAATATCTACAACGCTATCTGTGTAAACATGGAAATATCTACACCGCTATCTGTGTAAACTTGGAAATATGTACACCGCTATCTGTGTAAACATGGAAATATCTACAATGCTATCTGTGTAAACATGGAAATATTTACAACGCTATCTGTGTAAACATGGAAATATCTACACAGATATCTGTAAAACGTGGAAATATCTACACAGCTATCTGTATAAACGTGGAAATATCTAAACCGCTATCTGTATATATGTGGAAATATCTTCAATGCTATCTGTATAAACGTGGAAATATCTATATCGCTATCTGTATAAACGTGGAAATAACTTCACCGCTATCTCTATAAACCTGGAAATATCTACACCGCTATCTGTATCAACATGGAAATAACTACACTGCTATCTGTATAAACATGGAAATATCTACAATCCTATCTCTGTATACATGGAAATATCTACACAGCTATAGGTGTAAACTTGGAAATATCTACACCGCTATCTGTGTAATGTTGGCAATATCTACACCACATTCTGTGCAAAGATGGAAATATCTACTCCGCTATCACTGTAAACATGGAAATATCTACTCCGCTATCTGTATAAACATGGAAATATCTACACTGCAATCTGTCTAAACAGGGAAATATCTACAGCGCCATCTGTATGAACATGGAAATATCTACAGCGCTATCTCTGTAAACATTGAAATATCTACACTGCCATCTTTAAAAATATGGAATTATCTACCCAGTCATCTGTATAAACATGGATATATCTAAAACACCATCTCTATAAACATGGAAATATGTACAATGCGATCTGTATTCACATGGATATATCTACACAGCCATCTGTGTAAACATGGAAATATCTACACCGCTATCTCCATAAACATGGAAATACCTACACCGCTATCTCCATAAACATGGAAATACCTACACCGCTATCTCTATAAACATGGAAATATGTACACCGCCATCTGTATAAACATGGAAATACTTACAAAGTTATCTGTATAAACATGGAAATATCTACACCACCATCTGTATAAACATGGAAATATCTACACAGCCATCTGTATATACATGGAAATACCTACACCGCCATCTGTATAAACATGGAAATATCTACACAGCCATGTGTATATACATGGAAGTATCTACACCGCTATCTCAATAAACATGGAAATAACTACACCGCTTTCTGTATAAACATGGAAATATTTACAGTGCCATATACATATCCATAGAAATGTCGGCGCCGCCATCTGTATAAACATGGAAATATCTACACGGTCATCTGTGTAGAGATGGAAATATCAACACCGCCATCTGTACAAACATGGAAGTATCTGCAACGCTATCTGTATAAACATGGAAATATTTACACCGCGGTCTGTATAAACATGGAAATATCTAAACCGCTATCTCTATAAACATGGAAATATCTACACTGCCATCTGTACAAACATGGAAATATCTACACTGCCATCTGTACAAACATGGAAACATCTACACAGTCATCTTTAGAAATATGGAAATATCTACACTGCTATCTCTATAAACAAGGACATAACTACACCGCTATCTCTATAAACATGGAAATATCTACACCACTATCTCCATCAACATGGAAATATATACACCGCCATCTCATTAAACATTGAGATATCTACAACGTCATCTACATAAACAACAAAATATCTACATTGCCATCTATATAAACATGGAAATATCTACACCGCCATCTCTATAAACATGGAAATATCTACACTGCCATTTGTAGAAAGATGGAAATATCTACACCGCCATCTGTACAAACATGGAAATATCTACACCGCTATCTGTATCAACACGGAAATAACTACACCGTGATCTGTATAAACATGGAAATATTTACACGGCTATCTGAATAATCATGGAAATATCTACACCGTTATCTGTATAAACATGGAAATATCTACACCGCCATCTGTATAAACATGGAAATATCTACACTGCTATCTCTATAAACATGGAAATATCTACAATGCCATCTGTAAAAACATGGAAATACCTATGCAGTCATCTGTATAAACATGGAAATATCTACAGCGCCATCTGTATAAACATGGAAATATCTACACAGCCATCTGTACACACATGGAAATATCTACACAGCCATCTGTATAAACATGGAAATATCTACACCGCTATCTCTATAAACATGGAAATATCTACACCGCTATCTGTATAAACATGGAAATATATACAATGCTATCTGTGTAAACATGGAAATATCTACACAGCTACCTGTGTAAACTTGGAAACATTTACCCAGCTATCTGTGTAAAAATGGAAATATCTACACAGCAATCTGTGCAAAGATGGAAATATCTACACCGCTGTCTCTGTAAACATGGAAATATCTACACCGCTATCTGTATAAACATGGAAATATCTACACCGCTATCTGTATAAACATGGAAATATCCACACCAAAATCTGTATAAACATGGAAATATCTACACCACAATCTGTATAAACACGGAAATATCTACATCACTATCTGTATAAACATGGAAATATCTACTCCACTATCTGTATAAATATGGAAATATCTACACCGCTATCTCTATAAACATGGAAATGACTACACCGCGTTCTGTATAATCATGAAAATATCTACACTGCCATCTGTATAAACATGGAAACAGCTACACAGTCATCTGTATAAACATGGAAACATCTACACCACTATCTGTATAAACGTGGAAATACCTACACTGCCATTTGTATAAACATAGAAATATTTACACAGCCATCTCTATAAACATGGAAATATCTACAATGTACCTCTATAAACATGGAAATAGCCACACCGCTATCTGCATAAACATGGAAATATCTACACCACCATCTGTAAAAACATGGAAATATCTACACAGTCATCTGTAGAAAAATGGAAATATCTAAACCTCCATCTGTAAATATGGAAATGTCTACACCGCTGTCTGTATAAACATGGAAATATCTTCATGGCTATCTCTCTAAACATGGAAATACCTACACTGCCATATGTATAAACAAGGAATCACCTACACAGTCATCTGTATAAACATGGAAATATCTACCCCACAGTCTGTATAAACATGGAAATATCTACACTGCAATTTGTATAAACATGGAAATAACTACACAGCCATCTCTTTAAACATGGAAATATCTACATCGCTATCTGTATAAATATGGAAATATCCACACCGTTATCTGCGTAACATGGAAATATTTACACCGCCATCTGTAAAAAACATGGAAATATCTACACAGTCATCTGTATAAACATGGAAATATCTTCACCCCCATCTGTAAAAACATGGAAATATCTACACCGCTGTCTCTACAAACATGGAAATACCTGCACCGCTATCTGTATAAATACGGAAATATCGACACCGCTATCTGTATATACTTGGAAATATCTACACTGCCATCTCTATAAACATGAAAATATGTCCACCGCTATCTGTATAAACTTGAAAATATCTCCACCGCTATCTGTATAAACATGGAATTATCTACAGCGCTATCTGTATAAACATGGAAATATCTACACCGCTATCTGTATAAACATGGAAATATCTAAACCACTATCTGTATAAACATGGAAATATCTACACCGCTATCTGTATAAAGGTGGAAATATCTACACCGCTACCTGTATAAACATGGAAATATCAACCGCGCTATCTGTATAAACATGGAAATATATACACCACGATCTGTATAAACATGGATATATCTACACCGCTATCTGTATAAACATGGAAACATCTACACCGCTATCTGTATAAACATGGAAATATCTACACCGCTATCTGTATAACTATGGAAATATCTACACCGCTATCTCTATAAACATGGAAATGTCTACACCGCTGTCTGTATAAACATGGAAATATCTTCATGGCTATCTCTCTAAACATGGAAATATCTACACCGCCATATGTATAAACATGGAAATACCTACACAGTCATCTGTATAAACATGGAAATATCTACTCCACTATCTGTATAAACATGGAAATATCTACACTGCAATCTGTATAAACATGGAATTAACTACACAGCCATCTCTATAAACATGGAAAAATCTACATCGCTATCTGTATAAACATGGAAATATCCACACCGCTATCTGCGTAACATGGAAATATTTACACCGCCATTTGTAAAAAACATGGAAATATCTAAACAGTCATCTGTATAAACATGGAAATATCTACATCCCCATCTGTAAAAACATGGAAATATCTACACCGCTGTCTCTACAAAGATGGAAATATCTACAGCGCTATCTGTATAAACACGGAATTATCTACACCGTTATCTGTATAAACATGGAAATCTCTAGACCGCTATCTGTATAAACATTCAAATATCTACATTGTTATCTGTATACACATGGAAATATCTACACCGCTATCTGTATAAACATGGAAATATCTACAGCGCTATCTATATAAACATGGAAATATCTCCACCGCTATCTGTATAAACATGGAAATATCTACACCGCTATCTTTATAAACATGGAAATATCTACACTGCAATCTCTTTAAACATGGAAATATCTACAACACTATCTGTGTAAACATGGAAATATCTTCACAGCTGTCTGTGTAAAAATGGAAATGTGTACACCACAATCAGTGTGAATATGGAAATATCTACACCTCTGTCTCTGTAAACATGGAAATAACTACACCACTATCTGTATAAACATGGAAATATCTACACCGCTATCTGTATAAACATGGAAATATCTACACCACAATCTGTATAAACATGGATATATCAACACCGCTATCTGTATAAGCATGTTAATATCTACACTGCTATCTGTATAAACATGGAAATATCTACTCCGCTATCTGTATAAGTATGGAAATATCTACACCGCTATCTCTATAAACATGGAAATGTCAACACCGCTATCTGTATAAACATGGAAATATCTACATGGCTATCTCTAAAAACATGGAAATATCTTCACCGCCTTCTGTATAAACATGGAAATATCTACACTGCCATCTGTATAAACATGGAAATGACTAAACCGCTATCTCTATAAACATTGAAATATCTACACCGCTATCTGTATAAACGTGGAAATATGTACACCGCAATCTGTGCAAATATGGAAATATCTACACCTCTATCTCTGTAAATATGGAAATATCTACACTGCTATCTGTATAAACATGGAAATATCTACACAGCAGTCAGCATAAACATGGATATATCTACACCGATATCTGTATATACATGGAAATATCTACACCGCTATCTGTATAAACATGGAAATATGTACACTGCTATCTGTATAAACATGGAAATATCTACGCCGCTATCTGTATAAACGTGGAAATATGTACACCGCAATCTGTGCAAATATGGAAATATCTACACCTCTATCTCTGTAAATATGAAAATATCTACACCGCTATCTGTATAAACATGGAAATATCTACACCGCTATCTGTATAAACATGGAAATATGTACACCACGATCTGTATAAAGTTGGATATATCTACACCGCTATCTGTATAAACATGGAAACATATACACCGCTATCTGTATAAACATGGAAATATCTACACGGCTACCTGTATAAATATGGAAATATCTACACCGCTATCTCTATAAACATGGAAATGTCTACACCGCTGTCTGTATAAACATGGAAATAACTTCATGGCTATCTCTCTAAACATGGGAATATCTACACCGCCATATGTATAAACATGGAAATACCTACACAATCATGTGTATAAACATAGAAATATCTACCCCACTATCTGTATAAACATGGAAATATCTACACTGCAATCTGTATAAATATGGAAATATCTACACGGCCATCTCTATAAACATGGATATATCTACATCGCTATCTGTATAAACATCGAAATATCCACACCGCTATCTGTGTAACATGGAAATATTTACTCCACCATCTGTAACAAACATGGAAATATCTACACATTCATCTGCATAAACATGGAAATATCTACAACCCCATCTGTATAAACATGGAAATATCTACAGTGCCACGTGTATACACATGGAAATATCTACACAGCCATCTGTATAAACATGGAAATATCTACACCGCTATCTCTATAAACATGGAAATACCTGCAACGCTATCTGTATAAACACGGAAATATCTACACCGCTCTCTGTATATACTTGGAAATATCTACACCGCCATCACTATAAACATGAAAACACGTCCACCGTTATCTGTATAAACTTGAAAATATCTCCACCGCTATCTGTATAAACATGGAAATATCTACACCGCTATCTGTATAAACATGGAAATATCTATACCGCTATCTGTATAAACATTCAAATATCTACATTGCAGTCTGTATAAATATGGAAATATCTTCACCGCTATCTCTATAAACAGGGAAATATCTACACCGCTCTCTGTATAAACATGGAAATATCTACACCGCTATCTGCATAAACATGCAAATATCTACAGCGCTATCTGTATAAACATGGAAATATCTCCACCGCTATCTGTATAAACATGGAAATATCTACACCGTTATATATATAAACCTGGAAATATCTACACTGCAATCTCTATAAACATGGAAATATCTACAACACTATCTGTGTAAACATGGAAATTCCTCCACAGCTGTCTGTGTAAACATGGAAATAGGTACACCGCAATCTGTGTGAAGATGGAAATATCTACACCTCTGTCTCTGTAAACATGGAAATATCTACATCACTATCTATATAAACATGGAAATATCTACACCGCTAACTGTATAAACATGGAAATATCTACACCACAGTCTTTATAAACATGGATATATCTACACCGCTATCTGTATAAACATGGAAATATCTACACTGCTATCTGTATAAACATGGAAATGACTACTCCGCTATCTGAATAAATATGGAAATACCTACAGCGCTATCTCTGTAAACATGGAAATGTCAACACCGCTATCTGTATATACATGGAAATATCAGCATGGCTATCACTAGAAACATGGAAATAACTTCACCGTATACAGATCTGCAACACTATCTATATGAACATGGAAATAGCTACACCGCGATCTCTATAAACATGGATATGTCTACACCGCTATCTTTATAAACATGGAAATAGCTACACAACCATCTGTATAATCATGGAAATATCTACACCGTTATCTCTATAAACATGGAGATACCTGCACCACTATCTCTATAAAGAAGGAAATATCTACACTGCCATTTCCATAAACATGGAAATATGTACACCACCATCTGTATAAACATGGAAATATCTACACTGCCATCTGTATAAAGATGTAAATATCTACACCGTGAGCTGTGTAAACATAGAAATATCTACACCGCTATATATATAAACTTGGAAATACCAACACCACTATCTGTATAAACTTGGAAATGTCTACAACGCTATCTGTATATACATGGAAATACCTACACCGCTATCTCTGTAAACAAGGAAATATCTACACCGCTATCTCTATAAACACGGAAATGTATACCCCGCCATCTCTATAAACATGGAAAAATCTACACCGCCATCTACATAAAAAAGGAAGTATCTACACCGCCATCTCTATAAACGTGGAAATATCTACACCACTATCTGTATAAACGTGGAAATGTCTACACCGCAATCTGTGGAAATATGGAAATATCTACACATCTATCTCTGTAAATATGGAAATATCTACTCCGCTATCTATATAAACATGGAAATATCTACACCGCTGTCTGTATACACATGGAAATATCTACACCACGGCCTGTATAAACATGGATATATCTACACCGCTATCTGTATAAACATGGACACATCTACACCGCTATCTGTATAAACATGGAAATATCTACACCGCTATCTGTATAAATATGGAAATATCTACACTGCTATCTCTATAAAGATGGAAATGCTACACCGCTATCTGTATAAACATGGAAATATCTACATGGCTATATCTATAAATATGGAAATATCTACACCGTCATCTGTATAAACATGGAAATTACTTCACAGTCATCTGTTTAAACATAGAAATATCCACACCATTATCTGTATAAACACGGAAATACCTACACGGCCATCTGTGTAAACATGGAAATATCTACACAGCCGTCTCTATAAACATGGAAATATCTACATCGCTATCTGAATAAACATGGAAATAGCTAAACTGCTATCTGTTTAAACCTGGAAATATCTACAACGTCCTCAGTAAAAATATGGAAATATCTACACAGTCATCTGTAGAAACATGGAAATATCTACACCGCCATCTGTATACACATGGAAATATCTACACCGCTATCTGTATAAACATGGAAATAGCCACATCGTTATGGTTTATAAACATGGAAATACCTACACCACCCTCTGAATAAACATGGAAATATCTACATGGCTATCTGTATAAATATGGAAATACATACACTGCTACCTCTATAAACATGGAAATATCTACACAGCTATCTGTATAAACATGGATATATCTACAGCGCTATCTCTATAAACATGGAAGTATCTACACCGCCATCTGAATAAACATGGAAACATGTACACAGTCATCTGTGTAAACATGGAAATAACTACACCGCTGTCTGTATAAACATGGAAATATATACACCGCTATCCGTATAAACATGGAAATATCTACACCGCTATCTGTATAAATATGGAAATATCCACACCGCTATCCCTATAAACATAGAAATGTCTACAACGCTATCTGTATAAACATGGAAATATCTACATGGCTATCTCTATAAACATGGAAATGTCTACACTGCTATCTGTATAAACATGGAAATATCTACATGGCTATCTCTATAAACATGGAAATAGCAACACCGCTATCTGCATAAACACGGAAATATCTACACCGTAATCTGCATAAACATGGAAATATCTACATCGTTATCTGTACAAACATGGAAATATCTCCACCGCTATCTCAATAAACTTGGAAATATCTGCACTGCTATCTTTATAAACTTGGAATTATCTACTCCACTATCTGTATAAACATGGATATATCTACACTGCCATCTGAATAAACATGGTAATAGCCACACCGCTATCTTTATAAAGATGGATATATCTACACCACCATCAGAATAAGCATACAAATATCTACACTGCTCTCTTTATAAATATGGAAATATCTTCACCGCTATCTCTGTAAACATGGAATATCTACACCGCTACCTGTATTAACATTGACATGTCTACACCGCTATCTCTATAAACATGGAAATATGTACACCGCTACCTGCATAAACTTCGAAATATCTACACCACCATCTCTAGAAACATGGAAATATCTCCACCGCTATCTGTATAAACATGGAAATACCTCCACCACTCTCTGTATAAACATGGAATTAACTACACCACTATCTGTATAATCATGGAAATATCTACACCGCTATCTGTATAAACATGGAAGTATCTACACTGCTATCTGTATGAACGTGCAAATATCTACAGCGCTATCTGTATAAACATGAAAATATCTCCACCGCTATCTGTATAAACCTGGAAAAATCTACACCGCTATTAGTATAAATATGGAAATTTCTACACCGCTATCTCTGTAAACATTGAAATGTCTACACCGCTATCTGTATAAACATGGAATTATATACATCGCTATCGATATAAACATGAAAATATCTACACGGACATCTGTATAATCATAGAAATAACTACACAGTCATCTGTATAAACATGGAGATATCTACACCACCATCTGTATAAACATGCAAATATCTACACGGAAATGTGTATAAACATGGAAATATCTAGACAGTCATCTCTATAAACATGGAAATATCTGCACCGCTATCTGTATAAAGATGGAAATATCTACAGCACTATCTGAAAAACTTGGAAATATCTACACCGCTCTCTGAATAAACGTGGAAATATCTACACAGTTATCTGTATAAACATGGAAATATGTACACCGCTATCTTTATAAACAAGGAAATATCTTCCCCGCCATCTGTATAAACATGGAAATATCTACACCGCCATTTGCATAAACATGGAAATATCTACACCGCTATCTGTATAAATACGGAAATATCTACACCGCAATCTCTATAAACATGGAAAAATCTAAACCACTGTCTTCATAAACATGGAAAGATCTACAACGTTATCTCTATAAACATGGAAATATGTGCGCTGCCATCTGTATAAACATGGAAATACCTACCCAGTCATCTGCATAAACATGGAAATACCTACACCACCATTTCTATAAACATGGAAATATCTGCACCACTATATCTATATACATGGAAATATCTACACAGCCATCTGTATGAACATGGAAATATCTTCACCGCTGTCTCTATAAACATGGAAATATCTATACCGCTATCTGTGTAAACAACGAAATATCTACACTATCTGTATTAACATAGAAATATCTCCACTGCTATCTGTATAAACATGGAAATATCTCCACCGCTATCTGTATAAACATGGAAATACCTCCACCACTCTCTGTATAAACATGGAATTAACTACACCACTATCTGTATAATCATGGAAATATCTACACCGCTATCTGTATAAACATGGAAGTATCTACACTGCTATCTGTATGAACGTGCAAATATCTACAGCGCTATCTGTATAAACATGAAAATATCTCCACCGCTATCTGTATAAACCTGGAAAAATCTACACCGCTATGAGTATAAATATGGAAATTTCTACACCGCTATCTCTGTAAACATTGAAATGTCTACACCGCTATCTGTATAAACATGGAATTATATACATCACTATCGATATAAACATGAAAATATCTACACGGACATCTGTATAATCATAGAAATAACTACACAGTCATCTGTATAAACATGGAGATATCTACACCACCATCTGTATAAACATGCAAATATCTACACGGAAATGTGTATAAACATGGAAATATCTAGACAGTCATCTCTATAAACATGGAAATATCTGCACCGCTATCTGTATAAAGATGGAAATATCTACACCACTATCTGAAAAACTTGGAAATATCTACACCGCTCTCTGAATAAACGTGGAAATATCTACACCGTTATCTGTATAAACATGGAAATATGTACACCGCTATCTTTATAAACAAGGAAATATCTTCCCCGCCATCTGTATAAACATGGAAATATCTACACCGCCATTTGCATAAACATGGAAATATCTACACCGCTATCTGTATAAATACGGAAATATCTACACCGCAATCTCTATAAACATGGAAAAATCTAAACCACTGTCTTCATAAACATGGAAAGATCTACAATGTTATCTCTATAAACATGGAAATATGTACGCTGCCATCTGTATAAACATGGAAATACCTACCCAGTCATCTGCATAAACATGGAAATACCTACACCACCATTTCTATAAACATGGAAATATCTGCACCACTATATCTATATACATGGAAATATCTACACAGCCATCTGTATGAACATGGAAATATCTTCACCGCTGTCTCTATAAACATGGAAATATCTATACCGCTATCTGTGTAAACAACGAAATATCTACACTATCTGTATTAACATAGAAATATCTCCACTGCTATCTGTATAAACATGGAAATATCTCCACCGCTATCTGTATAAACATGGAAATACCTACACGTGTATCTGTATCAACATGGAAATACCTAAACCGCTATCTGTATAAACAATGAAATATCTACACCGCTATCTGTGTAAACTTGGAAATATGTACACCGCTATTTGTGTAAACATGGAAATATCTACAATGCTATCTGTGTAAACATGGAAATATTTACAACGCTATCTGTGTAAACATGGAAATATCTACACAGCTATCTGTAAAACGTGGAAATATCTACACAGCTATCTGTATAAACGTGGAAATATCTAAACCGCTATCTGTATAAATGTGGAAATATCTTCAATGCTATCTGTATAAACGTGGAAATATCTATATCGCTATCTGTATAAACGTGGAAATAACTTCACCGCTATCTCTATAAACCTGGAAATATCTACACCGCTATCTGTATCAACATGGAAATAACTACACTGCTATCTGTATAAACATGGAAATATCTACAATCCTATCTCTGTATACATGGAAATATCTACACAGCTATCTGTGTAAACTTGGAAATATCTACACCGCTATCTGTGTAAAGTTGGCAATATCTACACCACATTCTGTGCAAAGATGGAAAAATCTACTCCGCTATCACTGTAAACATGGAAATATCTACTCCGCTATCTGTATAAACATGGAAATATCTACACTGCCATCTGTCTAAACATGGAAATATCTACAGCGCCATCTGTATGAACATGGAAATATCTACAGCGCTATCTCTGTAAACATTGAAATATCTACACTGCCATCTTTAAAAATATGGAATTATCTACCCAGTCATCTGTATAAACATGGATATATCTAAAACACCATCTCTATAAACATGGAAATATCTACAATGCGATCTGTATTCACATGGATATATCTACACAGCCATCTGTGTAAACATGGAAATATCTACACCGCTATCTCCATAAACATGGAAATACCTACACCGCTATCTCTATAAACATGGAAATATGTACACCGCCATCTGTATAAACATGGAAATACTTACAAAGTTATCTGTATAAACATGGAAATATCTACACCACCATCTGTATAAACATGGAAATATCTACACAGCCATCTGTATATACATGGAAATACCTACACCGCCATCTGTATAAACATGGAAATATCTACACAGCCATGGGTATATACATGGAAGTATCTACACCGCTATCTCTATAAACATGGAAATAACTACACCGCTTTCTGAATAAACATGGAAATATTTACAGTGCCATATACATATCCATAGAAATGTCGGCGCCGCCATCTGTATAAACATGGAAATATCTACACGGTCATCTGTGTAGAGATGGAAATATCAACACCGCCATCTATACAAACATGGAAGTATCTGCAACGCTATCTGTATAAACATGGAAATATTTACACCGCGGTCTGTATAAACATGGAAATATCTAAACCGCTATCTCTATAAACATGGAAATATCTACACTGCCATCTGTACAAACATGGAAATACCTACACTGCCATCTGTACAAACATGGAAACATCTACACAGTCATCTTTAGAAATATGGAAATATCTACACTGCTATCTCTATAAACAAGGAAATAACTACACCGCTATCTCTATAAACATGGAAATATCTACACAATTATCTCCATCAACATGGAAATATATACACCGCCATCTCATTAAACATTGAGATATCTACAACGTCATCTACATAAACAACAAAATACCTACATTGCCATCTATATAAACATGGAAATATCTACACCGCCATCTCTACAAACATGGAAATATCTACACTGCCATTTGTAGAAAGATGGAAATATCTACACCGCCATCTGTACAAACGTGGAAATATCTACACCGCTATCTGTATAAACACGGAAATATCTACACCTTGATCTGTATAAACATGGAAATATTTACACGGCTATCTGAATAATCATGGAATTATCTACACCGTTATCTGTATAAACATGGAAATATCTACACCGCCATCTGTATAAACATGGAAATATCTACACTGCTATCCCTATAAACATGGAAATATCTACAATGCCATCTGTAAAAACATGGAAATACCTATGCAGTCATCTGTATAAACATGGAAATATCTACAGCGCCATCTGTATAAACATGGAAATATCTACACAGCCATCTGTACACACATGGAAATATCTACACAGCCATCTGTATAAACATGGAAATATCTACACCGCTATCTCTATAAACATGGAAATATCTACACCGCTATCTGTATAAACATGGAAATATATACAATGCTATCTGTGTTAACATGGAAATATCTACACAGCTACCTGTGTAAACTTGGAAACATTTACCCAGCTATCTGTGTAAAAATGGAAATATCTACACAGCAATCTGTGCAAAGACGGAAATATCTACACCGCTGTCTCTGTAAACATGGAAATATCTACACCGCTATCTGTATAAACATGGAAATATCTATACCGCAGTCTCTATAAACATGGAAATATCTCCACCGCTATCTGAATAAACATGAAAATATCTACACCGCTATCTGTATAATCATGGACATATCAACACCGCAATCTGTATAAACATGGAAATATCTACACCGCAGCCTGTACGAACATGGAATTACCTACACCGCTATCTGTATAAAGATGGAAATATCTACACCGCTATCTCTATAAACATGGAAATACCTACACCGCTTTCTCTATAAACATGAAAATATCTACACTGCTATCTCTATATACATGGAAATATCTACACCTCCATCTCTATAAACATGAAAATATCTACACCGCCATCTTCAGAAACATGGATGTATCTACACCGCTATCTGTATAAACATGGAAATATCTACACCACTATCTGTATAAACATGGAAATATCTTCACTGCCATCTGTATAAACATGGAAATATCTACAATGCCATCTGTAGAAAGATGGAATTATCTACACCGAAATCTGTATAAAGATGGAAATAACTACACAGTTATCTCTATAGACAAGGAAATATGTACACCGCTATCTGTATAAACATGGAAATATCTACACAGCCATCTGTGCACACATGGAAATATCTACACAGCCATCTGTATAAACATGGAAATATCTACACTGCTATCTCTATAAACATGGAAATATCTACACCGCTATCTGTATAAACATGCAAATATATACAATGCAATCTGTGTAAACATGGAAATATCTACACAGCTACCTGTGTAAACTTGGAAACACTTACCCAGCTATCTGTGTAAAAATGGAAATATCTACACAGCAATCTGTGCAAAGATGGAAATATCTACACCGCTGTCTCTGTAAACATGGAAATATCTACACCGCTATCTGTATAAACATGGAAATATCTATACCGCAGTCTCTATAAACATGGAAATATCTCCACCGCTATCTGTATAAACATGAAAATATCTACACCACTATCTGTATAATCATGGACATATCTACACCGCAATCTGTATAAACATGGAAATATCTACCACGCTATGTGTGTAAACATGGAAATATCTACACAGCTATCTGTGTAAACTTGGAAATATCTACACAGCTATCTGCATAAACATGGAAATATCTACACCGCTACATGAATAAACATGAAATATCTACACCGCTGTCTGTATAAACAAGGAAATATCTACACCGCCATCTGTAGAAACATGGAAATATCTACACCGCAGTCTGTATGAACATGGAAATACCTACACCGCTATCTGTATAAAGATGGAAATATCTACACCGCTATCTCTATAAACACGGAAATACCTACAACGCTTTCTCTATAAACATGAAAATATCTACACTGCTCTCTCTATATACATGGAAATATCTACACCTCCATCTCTATAAACATGAAAATATCTACACCGCCATCTTCAGAAACATGGATGTATCTACACCGCTATCTGTATAAACATGGAAATATCTACACCACTATCTGTATAAACATGGAAATATCTTCACTGCCATCTGTATAATCATGGAAATATCTACAATGCCATCTGTATAAAGATGGAATTATCTACACCGAAATCTGTATAAAGATTTAAATAACTACACAGTTATCTCTATAGACAAGGAAATATGAACACCGCTATCTGTATAAACATGGAAATATCTACACTGCCATCTGTATAAAGATGGTAATATATACACCGCAAGCTGTATAAACATGGAAATATCTACACCGCTATCTGTATAAACATGGAAATACCAACACCGTTATCTGTATAAACATGGAATTAACTACAGCGCTATCTCTATAAACATGAAAATACTTACACCACCATCTCTATAAACATGGAGATATTTACCCCGCTATCTCTATAAACTTAGAAATAAATACACCGCCATCTCTATAAACATGGAAATATCTACACCGCCATCTGCATAAACATGGAAATATCTAAACAGACATCTGTATAAACATGGAAATATCTACACTGCCATCTGTATAAACTTGGAATATCTACACTGACATCTGTAGAAAGATGGAAATGTCTACAGAGCGATCTGTATAAACATGGGAATTTCTACACCGCTACTTGTATAAGCATGGAAATATCTACACCGCTATCTGTATCAACATGGAAATAACGACACCGGAATCTGTATAAACATGGAAATATCTACAATGCTATCTCTGTAAACATGGAAATATCTACACAGCTATCTGTGTAAACTTGGAAATATCAACACACCTGTCACTGTAAATTTGGCAATAACTACACCGCAATCTGTGCAAAGATAGAAATACCTACACAGCTATCTCTGTAAACATGGAAATATCTACACCGATATCTGTATAAACATGGTAATATCAACACTGTGATCTGTATAAACATGGAAATATCTACACCGTGATCTGTATAAACATGGAAATATCTACACCGCGATCTGTATAAACATGGACATATTTACATCGTGATCTGTATAATCATGGAAATATCTACACCGCCATCTCTATAAACATGGAAATATCTACAACACTATCTGTATAAACATGGAAATATCCACACCGCAATCTCCATAAACATGGAAAAATCAACACCGATATCACTATGAACATGGAAATATCTACACCGCCATCTCTATAAACATGGATATATCTACACCGCGATCAGTATAAACATGGAAATATCTACACCGCTATCTGTATAAACATGGAAATATCTCCACTGCTATCTCTATAAACATCGAAATATCAACCCCGCCATCTGTATAAACATGGAAAAACTTACAAAGTTATCTGTATAAACATGGAAATGTCTACACCGCCATCTGTATAAACATGGAAATATCTACACAGCCATGTGTATATACATGGAAATATCTACACGGCTATCTATATAAACTTGGAAATAACTACACCGCCATTTGTATAAACATGGAAATATCTCCACTGCTATCTCTATAAACATCGAAATATCTACACCGCCGTCTGTATAAACATGGAAATACTTACAAAGTTATCTGTATCAATCTGGAAATATCTACACCGCCATCTGTATAAACTAGGAAATATCTACACAGCCATGTGTACATACATAGAAATAACTACACCGCTCTCTATATAAACATGGAAATAACTTCAACGCTATCTGTATATACAAGGAAATATCTACACCGCCATCTACATATCCATAGAAATATCTGCACTGCCATCTGTATAAACATGGAAATATCTACACGGTCATCTGTGTATAAATGGAAATATCAACACCGACATCTGTACAAACATGGAAATAACTGCAGCGCTATCTGTATAAACATGGAAATATCTCCACCGCGGTCTGTATAAACATGGAAATATCTACACCGCTATCTGTAGAAACAAGGAAATATATACACCGCTATCTCTATAAACATCGAAATATCTACACCGCCATCAGTATAAACATGGAAAAACTTACAAAGTTATCTGTATAAATATGGAAATATCTACACCGCCATCTGTATAAACATGGAAATATCTACATAGCCATGTGTATATACATGGAAATAACTACACCGCAATCTATATAAACATGGAAATAACTACACCGCCATTTGTATAAACATGGAAATATGTCCACTGCTATCTCTATAAACATCGAATTATCTACACCGCCATCTGTATAAACATGGAAATACTTACAAAGTTATCTGTATAAACATGGAAATATCTACACAGCCATCTACATATCCATAGAAATATCTGCACTGCCATCTGTATAAACATGGAAATATCTACACGGTCATCTGTGTATAGATGGAAATATCAACACCGCCATCTGTACAAACATGGAAATATCTGCACCGCTATCTGTATAAACATGGAAATATCTACACCGCTATCTGTATAAACATGGAAATATATACACCGCTATCTCTATAAACATGGAAATATCTACACTGTGATCTGTATAAATATGGAAATATTTACACTGATATCTGTAAAAACATGGAAATTTCTACACCGTTATCTGTATAAATATGGAAATATCTACACCGCTATCTCTATAAACATGGAAATATCCATAACGCCATCTGTATAAACATGGAAATACCTATACAGTCATCTGTGTAAACATGGAAATATCTACACCACCATCTGTATAAACATGGAAATATCTACAATGCCATCTGTATACACATGGAAATACCTAAACGGCAGTCTGTGTATAGATGGAAACATCAACACTGCCATCTGTACAAACATGGAAATATCTACACTGCTAACTCTATAAACATGGAAATATCTACACTGCACTCTGTATAAACATGGAATTATCTACACCAGTATCTGTATAAACATGGACATATCTACACCACGATATGTATAAACATGGAAATATATACAGCGCTATCTGTATAAACATGGAAATATCTGCACCGCTATCTCTATAAACATGGAAATATCTACAAAGACATCTGTATAAACATGTTATTGCCTACACAGTCATGTGTAGGTACATGGAAATATCTACACTGCCATCTGTATAAACATAGAAATATCTACACAGCCCTCAGTATAAATATGGAAATATCTGCAAAGGAATCTGTATAAACATGGAAATATCTGCACCGCTATATGTATAAACATGGAATTACCTACACCGCTGTCTCTATAAACATGGAAATATGTACACCGCCATCTCTTTAAACATGGAGATATCTACAATGCCATCTACATAAACAAGAAAATATCTACATTGCCATCTACATAAACATGGAAATATGTACACCGCCATCTCTATAAACCTGGAAATATCTACACTGCCATTTGTAGAAAGACGGAAATATCTACACCGCCATCTGTATAAACGTGGAAATATCTACACCGATATCTGTATAAACATGGAAATATCTACACTGCCATCTGTATAAAAATGGAAATATCTACACAGCTATCTGTAAAAACATGGAAATACGTACACCGCTATCTGTATAAACATGGAAATATCTACACCGCGATCTGTATAAACATGGAAATATCTACACCGTGATCTGTATAAACATGGAAATATCTTCACCGCGATCTGTATAAACATGGAAATATCTACAAAGCTATCTGTACAAACATGGTAATATCTACAACACCATCAATATAAACATGGAAATATCTACACCGACATCTGTATAAACATGGAAATATCTACAATGCCATCTGTAGAAAGATGGAAATACCTACACCGCAATCTGTGTAAACTTGGAAATATCAACAACAATATATGTAAAAACCTGGAAGTATCTACACCGCTATCTCTATAAACATGGAAATATCTACGCCGCGATCTGCATAAACATGGAAATATCTACAGCACGATCTGTATAAACATGGAAATATCTACACCGCTATCAGTATAAACATGGAAATATGTACACAGCTATCTCTGTAAACATGGAAATATCTTCACCGCCATCTGTATAAACATGAAAATACCTACAAGTCATCTGTATAAACATGGAAAAATCTACACAGCCATCTGTATAAACATGGAAATATCTACCCAGACATCTGTATATACATGGAAATATCTACACCGCTATCTGTATAAACATGGAAATATCTACACTGCTATTTGTATAAACAAGGAAATATCTACACCGTGATCTGTATAAACATGGAAATATCTAGAGTGCTATTTGTATAAACAAGGAAATATCTACACCGCTATCTGTATAAACATGGAAACAACTACAACGCTATTTATATAAACAAGGAAATACCTACAATGTGATCTGTATAAACATGGAAATATCTACACCGCCATCTCTATAAACATTGTAATATCTACACCCCTATCTGTATAAACATGGAAACATCCACACCGCTATCTCCATAAACATGGAAAAATCTCCACTGCTATCTCTATAAACATTGAAATATCTACACCGCCATCTGTATAAACATGGAAATACTTACAAAGTTATCGGTATAAACATGGAAATATCTACACTACCATCTGTATAAACATGGAAATATCTACACGGACATCTGTGTATAGATGGAATTATCAACACCGCCATCTGTACAAACATGGAAATATCTGCACCGTTATCTGTATAAACATGGAAATATCTACACCGCGGTCTGTATAAACATGGAAATATCTACACCGCTATCGGTATAAACATGGAAATATATACACCGCTATCTCTATAAAGATGGAAATACCTACACCCTGATCAGAATAAACAAGGAAATATTTACACCGCTTTCTGTATAAATATGGAAATTTCTACACCGTTGTCTGTATAAATATGGAAATATCTACACCGCTATCTCTATAAACATGGAAATATCTATACCGCCATCTGTATACACATGGAAATACCTATACAGTCATCTGTGTAAACATGAAAATACCTACACCACCATCTGTATAAACATGGAAATATCTACAATGCCACCTGTATACACATGGAAATACCTACACGGCAATCTGTGTATAGATGGAAACATCAACACCGCCATCTGTACAAAGATGGAAATATCTACACTGCTATCTCAATAAACATGGAAATATCTACACTGCGCTCTGTATAAAAATGGAAATATCTACACCGGTATCTGTATAAACATGGAAATATCTACAACACGATCTGTATAAACATGGAAATATATACACCGCTATCTGTATAAACATGGAAATATCCGCACCGCTATCTCTATAAACATGGAAATATCTAAAAAGCCATCTGTATAAACATGGAAATGCCTACACTGTCATGTGTAGGAACATGGAAATATCTACACTGCCATCTGTATTAACATAAAAATATCTACACAGCCCTCCGTATAAATAAGGAAATATCTGCATAGGGATCTGTATAAACATGGAAATATCTGCACCGCTATCTGTATAAACTTGGAAATACCTACACCGCTGTCTCTATAAACATGGAAATATGTACACCGCCATCTCTTTAAACATGGAGATATCTACAATGCCATCTACATAAACAAGAAAGTATCTACATTGCCATCTATATAAACATGGAAATATCTACACCGCCATCTCTATAAACCTGGAAATATCTACCCTGCCATTTGAAGAAAGATGGAAATATCTACACCGCCATCTGTATAAACGTGGAAATATCTACACCGCTATTTGTATAAACAAGGAAATATCTACACCGCCATCTGTTTAAACATGGAAATATATACACAGACATCTGTTTATACATGGAAATATCTACACCGATATCTGTATAAACATGCTAATAACTACACCGCTATCTGTATAAATGTGGAATTATTTGCACCGCTATCCCTATAAACATGGTAATATCAACACCGTGATCTGTATAAACATGGAAATATCTACACCATGATCTGTATAAACATGGAAATATCAACACCGCTTTCTGTATAAACATGGAAATATCTCCAATGCTATCTCTATAAACATTGAAATATCTACTCCGCCATCTGTATAAACATGGAAATACTTACAAAGTTATCTGTATAAACATGGAAATATCTACACCGCCATCTGTATAAACATGGAAATATCTACACAGCCATGCATATATACATGGAAATATCTACACCGCTATCTATATAAACATGGAAATAACTACACCGTTATCTGTATAAACATGGAAATATCTACACCGCCATCTACATATCCATAGAAATATCTGTGCCGCCATCTGTATAAACATGGAAATATCTACACGGTCTTCTGTGTATAGATGGAAATATCAACACCGCCATCTGTACAAACATGGAAATACCTGCACCGCTATCTGTATAAACATGGAAATATCTACACCACGGTCTGTATAAACATGGAAATATCTACACCGCTATCTGTATAAACATGGAAATTTCTACACCGCTATCTCTATAAACATGGAAATATCTGCACCTTGATCTGTATAAATATGGAAATATTTACACCGATATCTCTATAAACATGGAAATATCTACACAGTTATCTGAAAAAATATGGAAATATCTACACCGCGATCTCTATAAACATGGAAATATCTTCACCGCCATCTGTATAATCATGGAAATATCTACAATGCTATCTCTATAAACATGGAAATATCTACAATGCCATCTGTAAAAACATGGAAATACCTATACAGTCATCTGTATAAACATGGAAATGTCTACACCACCATCTGTATAAACATGGAAATATCTACAATGCCATCTGTATACACATGGAAATACCTACACGGCAATCTATGTATAGATGGAAACATCAACACCGCCATCTGTACAAACATGGAAATATCTACACCGCTATCTCTATAAACATGGAAATACACTGCGGTCTGTATAAACATGTAAGTATCTACACCGGTATCTGTATAAACATGGAAATATCTACACCACGATCTGTATAAACATGGAAATATTTACACTGCTATTTGTATAAACATGGAAATATCTGCATCGCTATCTCTATAAACAAGGAAATATCTACAAAGCCATCTGTATAAACATGGAAATACCTACACAGTTATGTGTATAAACATGGAAATATCTACAACGCAATCTGTATAAACATGGAAATATCTACACCGATATCTGTAAAAATATCAAATATCTAAACCGCTATCTCTATAAAAATGGAAATAACTACACTGCTATTTGTATAAACATGGAAATATCCTCACTGCTATCTCTATGAACATGGATAAATCTACACCACTATCTCCATAAACATGGAAATATCTACACCGCCATCTCTATAAACATGGAAATATCTACACAGCCATCTGTATAAACATGGAAATATCTACACAGCCATCTGTATATACATGGAAATATCTACACCGCTATCTGTATAAACATGGAAATAACTACACCGCTATTTGTATAAACAAGGAACTATCTGCACCACCATCAGTTTAAACATGGAAATATATACACAGACATCTGTTTATACATGGAAATATCTACACCGCTATCTGTATAAACATGCGAATAACTACACCGCTATCTGTATAAATGTGGAAATATTTGCACCGCTATCCCTATAAACATAGTATTATCAACACCGCGATCTGTATAGACATGGAAATATCTACACCATGATCTGTATAAACATGGAAACATCTACACCGTGATCTGTATAAACATGGAAATATCTACACCGCCATCTCTATAAACATGGAAATAACTTCACCCCTATCTCTATAAACATGGAAATATCCACACCGCTATCTCTATAAACATGGAAAAATCATCACCGCTATCTCTATGAACATGGAAATATCTACACCGCGATCTCTATAAATATGGAAATATCTACACCGCGATCAGTATAAACGTGGAAATATCTACACCGCCATCTTTATAACCATGGAAATACTTACAAAGTTATCGGTATAAACATGGAAATACCTACACCGCCATCTGTATAAACATGGAAATATCTACACAGCCATGTGTATATACATGGAAATATCTACACCACTGTCTATATAAACATGGAAATAACTACACCGCTATCTGTATAAACATGGAAATATCTACACCGCCATCTACATACCCTTTGAAAAATCTGCGCCGCCATCTGTATAATCATGGAAATATCTACACGGTCATCTGTGTATAGATGGAAATATCAACACCGCCATCCATATAAACATGTAAATATATACACCGCTATCTGCATAAACATGGAACTATCTGCACCGTTATCTCTATAAACATGGAAATATCTACAAAGAAATCTGTATAAACATGGAAATGCCTACACAGTCATGTGTAGGAACATGGAAATATCTACACTGCCATCTGTATAAACATATAAATATCTACACAGCCCTCTGTATAAATATGGAAATATCTGCATAGGAATCTGTATAAACATGCAAATATCTGCACCGCTATCTGTATAAACATGGAAATACCTACACCGCTGTCTCTATAAAAAAGGAAATATGTACACTGCCTTCTCTTTAAACATGGAGATATCTACAACGCCATATACATAAACAAGAAAATACCTACATTGCCATCTATATAAACATGGAAATATCTACACTGCCATTTGTAGAAAGATGGAAATATCTACACCGCCATCTGTATAAACGTGGAAATACCTACACCGCTATCTGTATAAGCATGGAAATATCTACACCGCAATCTGTATAAACATGGAAATATCTACACCGTTGCCTGTATAAATATGAAATATCAAAACCGCTATCTCTATAAAAATGGAAATATCTACACTGCTATCTGTATAAACATGGAAATATCCTCACTGCTATCTCTACGCACATGGATATATCTACACCGTTATCTCAATGAACATGGAAATATCTACACCGCCATCTCTATAAACATGGAAATATCTACACCGCCATCTGTATAAACATGGAAATATCTACAATGCCATCTGTAGAAAGATGGAAATTCCTACACCGCAATCTGTGTAAACATGGAAATATCTACAACAATATCTGTAAAGCATGGAAATATCTATACCGCTATCTGTATAAACATGGAAATATCTACACCGCGATCTGCATAAACATGGAAATATCTACACCGCGATCTGTATAAACATGGAAATATCTACACCGCTATCTGTATAAACATGGAAATATCTAGACAGCTATCTCTATAAACATGGAAATATTTTCACCGCCATCTGTATAAACATGGAAATACCTACAAGTCATGTGTATAAACATGGAAATATCTAGACAGCCATCTGCATAAACATGGAAATATCTACACAGCCATCTGTATATAAATGGAACTATCTACACCGCTATCTGTATAAACATGGAAGTAACTACACTGCTATTTGTAAAAACAAGGAAATATCTACACCGTGATCTGTATAAACATGGAAATATCTGCAGTGCTATTTGTATAAACAAGGAAATATCTACACCGCTATCTGTAAACATGGAAATAACTACACCGCTCTCTGTATAAACTAGGAAATATCTACAACGTGATCTGTATAAACATGGAAATATCTACACCGCCATCTCTATAAACATGGAAATATCTACACCGCTATCTCCATAAACATGGAAATACCTACACCGCTATCTCTATAAACATGGAAATATGTACACCGCCATCTGTATAAACATGGAAATACTTACAAAGTTATCTGTATAAACATGGAAATATCTACACCACCATCTGTATAAACATGGAAATATCTACACAGCCATCTGTATATACATGGAAATACCTACACCGCCATCTGTATAAACATGGAAATATCTACACAGCCATGGGTATATACATGGAAGTATCTACACCGCTATCTCTATAAACATGGAAATAACTACACCGCTTTCTGAATAAACATGGAAATATTTACAGTGCCATATACATATCCATAGAAATGTCGGCGCCGCCATCTGTATAAACATGGAAATATCTACACGGTCATCTGTGTAGAGATGGAAATATCAACACCGCCATCTATACAAACATGGAAGTATCTGCAACGCTATCTGTATAAACATGGAAATATTTACACCGCGGTCTGTATAAACATGGAAATATCTAAACCGCTATCTCTATAAACATGGAAATATCTACACTGCCATCTGTACAAACATGGAAATACCTACACTGCCATCTGTACAAACATGGAAACATCTACACAGTCATCTTTAGAAATATGGAAATATCTACACTGCTATCTCTATAAACAAGGAAATAACTACACCGCTATCTCTATAAACATGGAAATATCTACACAATTATCTCCATCAACATGGAAATATATACACCGCCATCTCATTAAACATTGAGATATCTACAACGTCATCTACATAAACAACAAAATACCTACATTGCCATCTATATAAACATGGAAATATCTACACCGCCATCTCTACAAACATGGAAATATCTACACTGCCATTTGTAGAAAGATGGAAATATCTACACCGCCATCTGTACAAACGTGGAAATATCTACACCGCTATCTGTATAAACACGGAAATATCTACACCTTGATCTGTATAAACATGGAAATATTTACACGGCTATCTGAATAATCATGGAATTATCTACACCGTTATCTGTATAAACATGGAAATATCTACACCGCCATCTGTATAAACATGGAAATATCTACACTGCTATCCCTATAAACATGGAAATATCTACAATGCCATCTGTAAAAACATGGAAATACCTATGCAGTCATCTGTATAAACATGGAAATATCTACAGCGCCATCTGTATAAACATGGAAATATCTACACAGCCATCTGTACACACATGGAAATATCTACACAGCCATCTGTATAAACATGGAAATATCTACACCGCTATCTCTATAAACATGGAAATATCTACACCGCTATCTGTATAAACATGGAAATATATACAATGCTATCTGTGTTAACATGGAAATATCTACACAGCTACCTGTGTAAACTTGGAAACATTTACCCAGCTATCTGTGTAAAAATGGAAATATCTACACAGCAATCTGTGCAAAGACGGAAATATCTACACCGCTGTCTCTGTAAACATGGAAATATCTACACCGCTATCTGTATAAACATGGAAATATCTATACCGCAGTCTCTATAAACATGGAAATATCTCCACCGCTATCTGAATAAACATGAAAATATCTACACCGCTATCTGTATAATCATGGACATATCAACACCGCAATCTGTATAAACATGGAAATATCTACACCGCAGCCTGTACGAACATGGAATTACCTACACCGCTATCTGTATAAAGATGGAAATATCTACACCGCTATCTCTATAAACATGGAAATACCTACACCGCTTTCTCTATAAACATGAAAATATCTACACTGCTATCTCTATATACATGGAAATATCTACACCTCCATCTCTATAAACATGAAAATATCTACACCGCCATCTTCAGAAACATGGATGTATCTACACCGCTATCTGTATAAACATGGAAATATCTACACCACTATCTGTATAAACATGGAAATATCTTCACTGCCATCTGTATAAACATGGAAATATCTACAATGCCATCTGTAGAAAGATGGAATTATCTACACCGAAATCTGTATAAAGATGGAAATAACTACACAGTTATCTCTATAGACAAGGAAATATGTACACCGCTATCTGTATAAACATGGAAATATCTACACAGCCATCTGTGCACACATGGAAATATCTACACAGCCATCTGTATAAACATGGAAATATCTACACCGCTATCTCTATAAACATGGAAATATCTACACCGCTATCTGTATAAACATGCAAATATATACAATGCAATCTGTGTAAACATGGAAATATCTACACAGCTACCTGTGTAAACTTGGAAACACTTACCCAGCTATCTGTGTAAAAATGGAAATATCTACACAGCAATCTGTGCAAAGATGGAAATATCTACACCGCTGTCTCTGTAAACATGGAAATATCTACACCGCTATCTGTATAAACATGGAAATATCTATACCGCAGTCTCTATAAACATGGAAATATCTCCACCGCTATCTGTATAAACATGAAAATATCTACACCACTATCTGTATAATCATGGACATATCTACACCGCAATCTGTATAAACATGGAAATATCTACCACGCTATGTGTGTAAACATGGAAATATCTACACAGCTATCTGTGTAAACTTGGAAATATCTACACAGCTATCTGCATAAACATGGAAATATCTACACCGCTACATGAATAAACATGAAATATCTACACCGCTGTCTGTATAAACAAGGAAATATCTACACCGCCATCTGTAGAAACATGGAAATATCTACACCGCAGTCTGTATGAACATGGAAATACCTACACCGCTATCTGTATAAAGATGGAAATATCTACACCGCTATCTCTATAAACACGGAAATACCTACAACGCTTTCTCTATAAACATGAAAATATCTACACTGCTCTCTCTATATACATGGAAATATCTACACCTCCATCTCTATAAACATGAAAATATCTACACCGCCATCTTCAGAAACATGGATGTATCTACACCGCTATCTGTATAAACATGGAAATATCTACACCACTATCTGTATAAACATGGAAATATCTTCACTGCCATCTGTATAATCATGGAAATATCTACAATGCCATCTGTATAAAGATGGAATTATCTACACCGAAATCTGTATAAAGATTTAAATAACTACACAGTTATCTCTATAGACAAGGAAATATGAACACCGCTATCTGTATAAACATGGAAATATCTACACTGCCATCTGTATAAAGATGGTAATATATACACCGCAAGCTGTATAAACATGGAAATATCTACACCGCTATCTGTATAAACATGGAAATACCAACACCGTTATCTGTATAAACATGGAATTAACTACAGCGCTATCTCTATAAACATGAAAATACTTACACCACCATCTCTATAAACATGGAGATATTTACCCCGCTATCTCTATAAACTTAGAAATAAATACACCGCCATCTCTATAAACATGGAAATATCTACACCGCCATCTGCATAAACATGGAAATATCTAAACAGACATCTGTATAAACATGGAAATATCTACACTGCCATCTGTATAAACTTGGAATATCTACACTGACATCTGTAGAAAGATGGAAATGTCTACAGAGCGATCTGTATAAACATGGGAATTTCTACACCGCTACTTGTATAAGCATGGAAATATCTACACCGCTATCTGTATCAACATGGAAATAACGACACCGGAATCTGTATAAACATGGAAATATCTACAATGCTATCTCTGTAAACATGGAAATATCTACACAGCTATCTGTGTAAACTTGGAAATATCAACACACCTGTCACTGTAAATTTGGCAATAACTACACCGCAATCTGTGCAAAGATAGAAATACCTACACAGCTATCTCTGTAAACATGGAAATATCTACACCGATATCTGTATAAACATGGTAATATCAACACTGTGATCTGTATAAACATGGAAATATCTACACCGTGATCTGTATAAACATGGAAATATCTACACCGCGATCTGTATAAACATGGACATATTTACATCGTGATCTGTATAATCATGGAAATATCTACACCGCCATCTCTATAAACATGGAAATATCTACAACACTATCTGTATAAACATGGAAATATCCACACCGCAATCTCCATAAACATGGAAAAATCAACACCGATATCACTATGAACATGGAAATATCTACACCGCCATCTCTATAAACATGGATATATCTACACCGCGATCAGTATAAACATGGAAATATCTACACCGCTATCTGTATAAACATGGAAATATCTCCACTGCTATCTCTATAAACATCGAAATATCAACCCCGCCATCTGTATAAACATGGAAAAACTTACAAAGTTATCTGTATAAACATGGAAATGTCTACACCGCCATCTGTATAAACATGGAAATATCTACACAGCCATGTGTATATACATGGAAATATCTACACGGCTATCTATATAAACTTGGAAATAACTACACCGCCATTTGTATAAACATGGAAATATCTCCACTGCTATCTCTATAAACATCGAAATATCTACACCGCCGTCTGTATAAACATGGAAATACTTACAAAGTTATCTGTATCAATCTGGAAATATCTACACCGCCATCTGTATAAACTAGGAAATATCTACACAGCCATGTGTACATACATAGAAATAACTACACCGCTCTCTATATAAACATGGAAATAACTTCAACGCTATCTGTATATACAAGGAAATATCTACACCGCCATCTACATATCCATAGAAATATCTGCACTGCCATCTGTATAAACATGGAAATATCTACACGGTCATCTGTGTATAAATGGAAATATCAACACCGACATCTGTACAAACATGGAAATAACTGCAGCGCTATCTGTATAAACATGGAAATATCTCCACCGCGGTCTGTATAAACATGGAAATATCTACACCGCTATCTGTAGAAACAAGGAAATATATACACCGCTATCTCTATAAACATCGAAATATCTACACCGCCATCAGTATAAACATGGAAAAACTTACAAAGTTATCTGTATAAATATGGAAATATCTACACCGCCATCTGTATAAACATGGAAATATCTACATAGCCATGTGTATATACATGGAAATAACTACACCGCAATCTATATAAACATGGAAATAACTACACCGCCATTTGTATAAACATGGAAATATGTCCACTGCTATCTCTATAAACATCGAATTATCTACACCGCCATCTGTATAAACATGGAAATACTTACAAAGTTATCTGTATAAACATGGAAATATCTACACAGCCATCTACATATCCATAGAAATATCTGCACTGCCATCTGTATAAACATGGAAATATCTACACGGTCATCTGTGTATAGATGGAAATATCAACACCGCCATCTGTACAAACATGGAAATATCTGCACCGCTATCTGTATAAACATGGAAATATCTACACCGCTATCTGTATAAACATGGAAATATATACACCGCTATCTCTATAAACATGGAAATATCTACACTGTGATCTGTATAAATATGGAAATATTTACACTGATATCTGTAAAAACATGGAAATTTCTACACCGTTATCTGTATAAATATGGAAATATCTACACCGCTATCTCTATAAACATGGAAATATCCATAACGCCATCTGTATAAACATGGAAATACCTATACAGTCATCTGTGTAAACATGGAAATATCTACACCACCATCTGTATAAACATGGAAATATCTACAATGCCATCTGTATACACATGGAAATACCTAAACGGCAGTCTGTGTATAGATGGAAACATCAACACTGCCATCTGTACAAACATGGAAATATCTACACTGCTAACTCTATAAACATGGAAATATCTACACTGCACTCTGTATAAACATGGAATTATCTACACCAGTATCTGTATAAACATGGACATATCTACACCACGATATGTATAAACATGGAAATATATACAGCGCTATCTGTATAAACATGGAAATATCTGCACCGCTATCTCTATAAACATGGAAATATCTACAAAGACATCTGTATAAACATGTTATTGCCTACACAGTCATGTGTAGGTACATGGAAATATCTACACTGCCATCTGTATAAACATAGAAATATCTACACAGCCCTCAGTATAAATATGGAAATATCTGCAAAGGAATCTGTATAAACATGGAAATATCTGCACCGCTATATGTATAAACATGGAATTACCTACACCGCTGTCTCTATAAACATGGAAATATGTACACCGCCATCTCTTTAAACATGGAGATATCTACAATGCCATCTACATAAACAAGAAAATATCTACATTGCCATCTACATAAACATGGAAATATGTACACCGCCATCTCTATAAACCTGGAAATATCTACACTGCCATTTGTAGAAAGACGGAAATATCTACACCGCCATCTGTATAAACGTGGAAATATCTACACCGATATCTGTATAAACATGGAAATATCTACACTGCCATCTGTATAAAAATGGAAATATCTACACAGCTATCTGTAAAAACATGGAAATACGTACACCGCTATCTGTATAAACATGGAAATATCTACACCGCGATCTGTATAAACATGGAAATATCTACACCGTGATCTGTATAAACATGGAAATATCTTCACCGCGATCTGTATAAACATGGAAATATCTAGAAAGCTATCTGTACAAACATGGTAATATCTACAACACCATCAATATAAACATGGAAATATCTACACCGACATCTGTATAAACATGGAAATATCTACAATGCCATCTGTAGAAAGATGGAAATACCTACACCGCAATCTGTGTAAACTTGGAAATATCAACAACAATATATGTAAAAACCTGGAAGTATCTACACCGCTATCTCTATAAACATGGAAATATCTACGCCGCGATCTGCATAAACATGGAAATATCTACAGCACGATCTGTATAAACATGGAAATATCTACACCGCTATCAGTATAAACATGGAAATATGTACACAGCTATCTCTGTAAACATGGAAATATCTTCACCGCCATCTGTATAAACATGAAAATACCTACAAGTCATCTGTATAAACATGGAAAAATCTACACAGCCATCTGTATAAACATGGAAATATCTACCCAGACATCTGTATATACATGGAAATATCTACACCGCTATCTGTATAAACATGGAAATATCTACACTGCTATTTGTATAAACAAGGAAATATCTACACCGTGATCTGTATAAACATGGAAATATCTAGAGTGCTATTTGTATAAACAAGGAAATATCTACACCGCTATCTGTATAAACATGGAAACAACTACAACGCTATTTATATAAACAAGGAAATACCTACAATGTGATCTGTATAAACATGGAAATATCTACACCGCCATCTCTATAAACATTGTAATATCTACACCCCTATCTGTATAAACATGGAAACATCCACACCGCTATCTCCATAAACATGGAAAAATCTCCACTGCTATCTCTATAAACATTGAAATATCTACACCGCCATCTGTATAAACATGGAAATACTTACAAAGTTATCGGTATAAACATGGAAATATCTACACTACCATCTGTATAAACATGGAAATATCTACACGGACATCTGTGTATAGATGGAATTACCAACACCGCCATCTGTACAAACATGGAAATATCTGCACCGTTATCTGTATAAACATGGAAATATCTACACCGCGGTCTGTATAAACATGGAAATATCTACACCGCTATCGGTATAAACATGGAAATATATACACCGCTATCTCTATAAAGATGGAAATACCTACACCCTGATCAGAATAAACAAGGAAATATTTACACCGCTTTCTGTATAAATATGGAAATTTCTACACCGTTGTCTGTATAAATATGGAAATATCTACACCGCTATCTCTATAAACATGGAAATATCTATACCGCCATCTGTATACACATGGAAATACCTATACAGTCATCTGTGTAAACATGAAAATACCTACACCACCATCTGTATAAACATGGAAATATCTACAATGCCACCTGTATACACATGGAAATACCTACACGGCAATCTGTGTATAGATGGAAACATCAACACCGCCATCTGTACAAAGATGGAAATATCTACACTGCTATCTCAATAAACATGGAAATATCTACACTGCGCTCTGTATAAAAATGGAAATATCTACACCGGTATCTGTATAAACATGGAAATATCTACAACACGATCTGTATAAACATGGAAATATATACACCGCTATCTGTATAAACATGGAAATATCCGCACCGCTATCTCTATAAACATGGAAATATCTAAAAAGCCATCTGTATAAACATGGAAATGCCTACACTGTCATGTGTAGGAACATGGAAATATCTACACTGCCATCTGTATTAACATAAAAATATCTACACAGCCCTCCGTATAAATAAGGAAATATCTGCATAGGGATCTGTATAAACATGGAAATATCTGCACCGCTATCTGTATAAACTTGGAAATACCTACACCGCTGTCTCTATAAACATGGAAATATGTACACCGCCATCTCTTTAAACATGGAGATATCTACAATGCCATCTACATAAACAAGAAAGTATCTACATTGCCATCTATATAAACATGGAAATATCTACACCGCCATCTCTATAAACCTGGAAATATCTACCCTGCCATTTGAAGAAAGATGGAAATATCTACACCGCCATCTGTATAAACGTGGAAATATCTACACCGCTATTTGTATAAACAAGGAAATATCTACACCGCCATCTGTTTAAACATGGAAATATATACACAGACATCTGTTTATACATGGAAATATCTACACCGATATCTGTATAAACATGCTAATAACTACACCGCTATCTGTATAAATGTGGAATTATTTGCACCGCTATCCCTATAAACATGGTAATATCAACACCGTGATCTGTATAAACATGGAAATATCTACACCATGATCTGTATAAACATGGAAATATCAACACCGCTTTCTGTATAAACATGGAAATATCTCCAATGCTATCTCTATAAACATTGAAATATCTACTCCGCCATCTGTATAAACATGGAAATACTTACAAAGTTATCTGTATAAACATGGAAATATCTACACCGCCATCTGTATAAACATGGAAATATCTACACAGCCATGCATATATACATGGAAATATCTACACCGCTATCTATATAAACATGGAAATAACTACACCGTTATCTGTATAAACATGGAAATATCTACACCGCCATCTACATATCCATAGAAATATCTGTGCCGCCATCTGTATAAACATGGAAATATCTACACGGTCTTCTGTGTATAGATGGAAATATCAACACCGCCATCTGTACAAACATGGAAATACCTGCACCGCTATCTGTATAAACATGGAAATATCTACACCACGGTCTGTATAAACATGGAAATATCTACACCGCTATCTGTATAAACATGGAAATTTCTACACCGCTATCTCTATAAACATGGAAATATCTGCACCTTGATCTGTATAAATATGGAAATATTTACACCGATATCTCTATAAACATGGAAATATCTACACAGTTATCTGAAAAAATATGGAAATATCTACACCGCGATCTCTATAAACATGGAAATATCTTCACCGCCATCTGTATAATCATGGAAATATCTACAATGCTATCTCTATAAACATGGAAATATCTACAATGCCATCTGTAAAAACATGGAAATACCTATACAGTCATCTGTATAAACATGGAAATGTCTACACCACCATCTGTATAAACATGGAAATATCTACAATGCCATCTGTATACACATGGAAATACCTACACGGCAATCTATGTATAGATGGAAACATCAACACCGCCATCTGTACAAACATGGAAATATCTACACCGCTATCTCTATAAACATGGAAATACACTGCGGTCTGTATAAACATGTAAGTATCTACACCGGTATCTGTATAAACATGGAAATATCTACACCACGATCTGTATAAACATGGAAATATTTACACTGCTATTTGTATAAACATGGAAATATCTGCATCGCTATCTCTATAAACAAGGAAATATCTACAAAGCCATCTGTATAAACATGGAAATACCTACACAGTTATGTGTATAAACATGGAAATATCTACAACGCAATCTGTATAAACATGGAAATATCTACACCGATATCTGTAAAAATATGAAATATCTAAACCGCTATCTCTATAAAAATGGAAATAACTACACTGCTATTTGTATAAACATGGAAATATCCTCACTGCTATCTCTATGAACATGGATAAATCTACACCACTATCTCCATAAACATGGAAATATCTACACCGCCATCTCTATAAACATGGAAATATCTACACAGCCATCTGTATAAACATGGAAATATCTACACAGCCATCTGTATATACATGGAAATATCTACACCGCTATCTGTATAAACATGGAAATAACTACACCGCTATTTGTATAAACAAGGAACTATCTGCACCACCATCAGTTTAAACATGGAAATATATACACAGACATCTGTTTATACATGGAAATATCTACACCGCTATCTGTATAAACATGCGAATAACTACACCGCTATCTGTATAAATGTGGAAATATTTGCACCGCTATCCCTATAAACATAGTATTATCAACACCGCGATCTGTATAGACATGGAAATATCTACACCATGATCTGTATAAACATGGAAACATCTACACCGTGATCTGTATAAACATGGAAATATCTACACCGCCATCTCTATAAACATGGAAATAACTTCACCCCTATCTCTATAAACATGGAAATATCCACACCGCTATCTCTATAAACATGGAAAAATCATCACCGCTATCTCTATGAACATGGAAATATCTACACCGCGATCTCTATAAATATGGAAATATCTACACCGCGATCAGTATAAACGTGGAAATATCTACACCGCCATCTTTATAACCATGGAAATACTTACAAAGTTATCGGTATAAACATGGAAATACCTACACCGCCATCTGTATAAACATGGAAATATCTACACAGCCATGTGTATATACATGGAAATATCTACACCACTGTCTATATAAACATGGAAATAACTACACCGCTATCTGTATAAACATGGAAATATCTACACCGCCATCTACATACCCTTTGAAAAATCTGCGCCGCCATCTGTATAATCATGGAAATATCTACACGGTCATCTGTGTATAGATGGAAATATCAACACCGCCATCCATATAAACATGTAAATATATACACCGCTATCTGCATAAACATGGAACTATCTGCACCGTTATCTCTATAAACATGGAAATATCTACAAAGAAATCTGTATAAACATGGAAATGCCTACACAGTCATGTGTAGGAACATGGAAATATCTACACTGCCATCTGTATAAACATATAAATATCTACACAGCCCTCTGTATAAATATGGAAATATCTGCATAGGAATCTGTATAAACATGCAAATATCTGCACCGCTATCTGTATAAACATGGAAATACCTACACCGCTGTCTCTATAAAAAAGGAAATATGTACACTGCCTTCTCTTTAAACATGGAGATATCTACAACGCCATATACATAAACAAGAAAATACCTACATTGCCATCTATATAAACATGGAAATATCTACACTGCCATTTGTAGAAAGATGGAAATATCTACACCGCCATCTGTATAAACGTGGAAATACCTACACCGCTATCTGTATAAGCATGGAAATATCTACACCGCAATCTGTATAAACATGGAAATATCTACACCGTTGCCTGTATAAATATGAAATATCAAAACCGCTATCTCTATAAAAATGGAAATATCTACACTGCTATCTGTATAAACATGGAAATATCCTCACTGCTATCTCTACGCACATGGATATATCTACACCGTTATCTCAATGAACATGGAAATATCTACACCGCCATCTCTATAAACATGGAAATATCTACACCGCCATCTGTATAAACATGGAAATATCTACAATGCCATCTGTAGAAAGATGGAAATTCCTACACCGCAATCTGTGTAAACATGGAAATATCTACAACAATATCTGTAAAGCATGGAAATATCTATACCGCTATCTGTATAAACATGGAAATATCTACACCGCGATCTGCATAAACATGGAAATATCTACACCGCGATCTGTATAAACATGGAAATATCTACACCGCTATCTGTATAAACATGGAAATATCTAGACAGCTATCTCTATAAACATGGAAATATTTTCACCGCCATCTGTATAAACATGGAAATACCTACAAGTCATGTGTATAAACATGGAAATATCTAGACAGCCATCTGCATAAACATGGAAATATCTACACAGCCATCTGTATATAAATGGAACTATCTACACCGCTATCTGTATAAACATGGAAGTAACTACACTGCTATTTGTAAAAACAAGGAAATATCTACACCGTGATCTGTATAAACATGGAAATATCTGCAGTGCTATTTGTATAAACAAGGAAATATCTACACCGCTATCTGTAAACATGGAAATAACTACACCGCTCTCTGTATAAACTAGGAAATATCTACAACGTGATCTGTATAAACATGGAAATATCTACACCGCCATCTCTATAAACATGGAAATATCTACACCCCTATCTGTATAAACATGGAAATATCCACACCGCTATCTCTATAAACATGGAAAAATCTACACCGTGATCAGTATAAACGTGGAACTATCTACACCGCTATCTCTATAAACATGGAAATATCTCCACTGCTATCTCTATAAACATCGAAATATCTACACCGCCATCTGTATAAACATGGAAATACTTACAAAGTTATCGGTATAAACATGGAAATATCTACACTGTCATCTGTATAAACATGGAAATATCTACACCGCGATTAGTATAAACGTGGAAATATCTACACCGCTATCTCTATAAACATGGAAATATCTCCAATGCTATCTCTATAAACATCGAAATATCTACACCGCCATCTGTATAAACATGGAAATACTTACAAAGTTTTCGGTATAAACATGGAAATATCTACACTGTCATCTGTATAAACATGGAAATATCTACATGGTCATCTGTGTATAGATGGAATTATCAACACCGCCATCAGTACAAACATGGAAATATCTGCACCGTTATCTGTATAAACATGGAAATATCTACACCGCGGTCTGTATGAACATGGAAATATCTACACCGCTATCTGTATAAACATGGAAATATATACACCGCTATCTCTATAAACATGGAAATACCTACACCGTGTTCTGTATAAACATGGAAATATTTACACTGCTCTCTGTATAAACATGGAAATTACTACACCGTTATCTGTATAAATATGGAAATATCTACACCGCTATCTCTATAAACATGGAAATATCTATACTGCCATCTGTATAAACATGGAAATAACTACACAGTCTTCTGTGTAAACATGGAAATACCTACACCACCATCTGTATAAACATGGAAATATCTACAATGCCATCTGTATACACATGGAAATACCTACACGGCAATCTGTGTATAGATGGAAACATCAACAAGGCCATCTGTACAAACATGGAAATATCTACACTGCTATCTCAATAAACATGGAAATATCTACACTGCGCTCTGTATAAACATGGAAATTTCTACACCGGTATCTGTATAAACATGGAAATATCTACAACACGATCTGTATAAACATGGAAATATATTCACCGCTATCTGTATAAACATGGAAATATCTGCACCGCTATGTCTATAAACATGGAAATATCTACAAAGCCATCTGTATAAACATGGAAATGCCTACACAGTCATGTGTAGGAACATGGAAATATCTACACTGCCATCTGTATAAACATAGAAATATCTACACAGCCCTCTGAATAAACATGGAATTATCTGCATAGGGATCTGTATAAACATGGAAATATCTGTACCGCTATCTGTATAAACTTGGAAATACCTACACCGCTGTGTCTATAAACATGGAAATTTGTACACCGCCATCTCTTTAAACATGGAGATATCTACAACGCCATCTACATAAACAAGAAAATATCTACATTGCCATCTATATAAACATGGAAATATCTACCCTGACATTTGAAGAAAGATGGAGATATCTACAGCGCCATCTGTATAAACATGGAAATATGTACACCGCTATCTGTATAAACATGGAAATATCTACTCCGCAATCTGTATAAACATGGAAATATCTACACCGCTATCTGTAAAAATATGAAATATTAAAACCGCTATCTCTTTAAAAATGGAAATATCTACACTGCTATCTGTATAAACATGGAAATATCCTCACTGCTATCTCTATGAACACGGATATATCTACACCGTTATCTCAATGAACATGGAAATAACTACACCGCCATCTCTATAAACATGGAAATATCTACAACGACATCTGTATAAACATGGAAATATCTTCACAGCTATCTTTAAAAACATGGAAATATCTACACTGCTATCTGTATAAATATGGAAATATCTACACCGCGATCTGTATAAACATGGAAATATCTAAACCGTGATCTGTATGAACATGGAAATATCTTCACCACGATCGGTATAAACATGGAAATATCTACAAAGCTATCTGTATAAACATGGTAATATCTACACCGCCATCTGTATAAACATGGAAATATCTACAATGCCATCTGTGTAAACATGGAAATACCTACACAGCTATATTTGTAAACTCGGAAATATCTACACCACTATCTGTGTAAAGATGGAAATACCTACACCGCAAACTGTGCAAAGATGGATATATCTACACCGCTATCTCTGTAAACACGGAAATATCAACACCACCATCTGCATAAACATGGAAATATCTACACTGCCATCTGTATAAACATGGAAATATCTACACAGCCATCTGTATAATCATGGAAATATCTACACCGCTATCGGTATAAACATGGAAATATCTACACCGCGATCTGCATAAACATGGAAATATCTACACCGCGATCTGTATAAACATGGAAATATCTTCACCACGATCTGTATATACATGGAAATATCTACACCGCTATCTGTATAAACATGGAAATATCTACACAGCTATCTCTATAAACATGGAAATATCTTCACCGCCATCTGTATAAACATGGAAATACCTACACTGCTATTTGTATAAACAAGGAAATACCTACACCGTGATCTGTATAAACATGGAAATATCTACAGTGCTATTTGTATAAACAAGGAAATATCTACACCGCTATCTGTATAAAGATGGAAATAACTACACCGCTATTTGTTTAAACAAGGAAATATCTACAACGTGTTCTGTATAAACATGGAAATATCTACGCCACCATCTCTATAAACATGGAAATATCTACACTGCGCTCTGTATAAACATGGAAATATCTACACCGGTATCTGTATAAACATGGAAATATCTACACCGCAATCTGTATAAACATGGAAATATATACACCGGTATCTGTAGAAACATGTAAATATCTACACCACGATCTGTATATACATGGAAATATCTACACCGCTATCTGTATAAACATGGAAATATCTGCACCGCTATCTATATAGTCATGGAAATATCTACAAAGCCATCTGTATAAACATGGAAATGCCTACACAGTCATGTGTAGGAACATGGAAATATCTACACTGCCATCTGTATAAACATAGAAATATCTACACAGCCCTCTGTATAAATATGGAAATATCTGCATAGGCATCTGTATAAACATGGAAATATCTGCACCGCTATCTGTATAAACATGGAAATACCTACACCGCTGTCTCCATAAACATGGAAATATGTACACCGCTATGTGTATAAACATGGAAATATCTCCACGGCTGTCTGTATAAATATGGAAATATCTACACCGCGATCTGTATAAACATGGAAATATCTACACAGCTATCTGTATAAACATGGAAATATCTACAGAGCTATCTCTATAAACATGGAAATACCTACACCGCCATCTGTATAAACATGGAAATACCTACAAAGTCATCTGTATAAACATGGAATTACCTACAAAGCCATCTGTATAAACATGGAAATAACTACACCGTTATTTGTATAAACAAGGAAATATCTATACCGCCATCTGTTTAAACATGGAAATATATACACAGACATCTGTTTATACATGGAGATATCTACACTGCTATCTGTATAAACATGTTAATATCTACACCGCTATCTGTATAAATGTGGAATTATTTTCACCGCTATCCCTATAAACATGGTAATATCAGCACCACGATCTGTATAAACATGGAAATATCTACACCATGATCTGTATAAACATGGAAATATCTACACCGCCATCTCTTTAAACATGGAAATATCTACACCCCTATCTGTATAAACATGGAAATATCCACACAGCTATCTCAATAAACATGGAAAAATCAACACGGCTATCTCTATGAACATGGAAATATCTACACCGCCATCTCTATAAACATGGAAATATCTACACCGTGATCAGTATAAACATGGAAATATCTACACCGCTATCTGTATAAACATGGAAATATCTCCACTGCTATCTCTATGAACATCGAAATATCTACAACGCCATCTGTATAAACATGGAAATACTTACAAAGTTATCTGTATAAACATGGAAATATCTACACCGCCATCTGTATAAACATGGAAATATCTGCACAGCCATGTGTATATACATGGAAATATCTACATCGCTATCTATATAAGCATGGAAATAACTACACCGCTATTTGTATAAACATGGAAATATCTCCACTGCTATCTCTGTAAACATCGAAATATCTACACGGCCATCTGTATAAACATGGAAATACTTACAAAGTTATCTGTATAAACATGGAAATATCTACACCGCCATCCGTATAAACATGGAAATATCTACACAGCCATGTGTACATACATGGAAATATCTACACCGCTCTCTATATAAACATGGAAATAACTACACCGCTATCTGTACATACATGGAAATATCTACACCGCCATCTACATATCCATAGAAATATCTGCGCCGCCATCTGTATAAACATGGAAATATCTACACGGTCATCTGTGTATACTTGGAAATATCAACACCGGCATCTGTAAAAACATGGAAATATCTGCACCGCTATCTGTATAAACATTGAAATATCTACACCGCAGTCTGTATAAACATGGAAATATCTACACCGCTATCTGTATAAACATGGAAATATCTACAACGCTATCTCTATAAACATGGAAATATCTACAGCGTGATCTGTATAAACATGGAAATATTTACTCCGATATCTGTATAAACATGGAAATTTCTACACCGTTATCTGTATAAATTTGGAAATATCTACACCACTATCTCTATAAACATGGAAATATGTACAACGCCATCTGTATAAACATGGAAATACCTATACAGTCATCTGTGTTAACACGGAAATATGTACACCACCATCTGTATAAACATGGAAATATCTACAATGCCATCTGTATACACATGGAAATACCTACACGGCAGTCTGTGTATAGATGGAAACATCATCACCGCCATCTGTACAAACATGGAAATATCTACATTGCTATCTCTATAAACATGGAAATATCTACACCGCTATCTGTATAAACGTGGAAATAGCTACACCGCTATCTGTATAAACATGGAAATATCTACAACGCTATCTGTGTAAACATGGAAATATCTACAATGCCATCTGTGTAAACATGGAAATATCTACACAGCTATATTTGTAAACTCGGAAATATCTACACCACTATCTGTGTAAAGATGGAAATACCTACACCGCAAACTGTGCAAAGATGGATATATCTACACCGCTATCTCTGTAAACACGGAAATATCAACACCACCATCTGCATAAACATGGAAATATCTACACTGCCATCTGTATAAACATGGAAATATCTGCATAGCCATCTGTATAAACATGGAAATATCTACACCGCTATCTGTATTAGCATGGAAATACCTATACCGCTATCTGTATAAACATGAAAATATCAACACCGCTATCCATATAAACTTGGAAATATCTACATCGCTATCCATATAAACATGGAAATATCTACACCGCTATCACTATAAACATGGAAATTCCTACACCGCTATCACTATAAACATGGAAATATCTACACCGCTATATGTATAAATATGGATATATCTACACCGCTATCTCTATAAACATGGAAATATCTACACCACTATCTGTATAAACATGGAAATGTCTACACCGCTACCTCAATAATCATGGAAATATCTACACCGCCATCTGTGTAAACATGGAAATATCTACACCGCTACCTGTATAAAAATGGAAATATCTACACCGTTATCTTAAAAACGTGGAAATATCTACACCGCTATCTGTATAAACATGGAAATATCTACACCGCCATCTCTATAAACATGGAAATATCTACACCGCCATCTTTAAAAACATGGAAATATCTGCACACTCATCTGTATAAACATGGAAATATCTACACCATCTTCTGTATAAACATGGAAATATCTTCACTGCCAGGAGCTCAAGAGCAGCCTGTGCAATACAGCAAGGCCTCATCTCTACAAAAAAATTAGAAATATTAGCTGTCCATGGTCGTGTGCACCTGTAGTCCCAGCTTCTTGGGAGGCTGAGGTGGGAGGATCTACGGAGCCCAGGATTTTAAGGCTGCAGTGACCTTGGATAACGACTGCACTCCAACCTGGATGACAGAACAAGAACCTGTTTCAAAAAAGAAAAAAGATAAAAAAACCTAAAAACTAAAAACTGGATGTAGTTTGCTAGTAACTAAACAGCAAATTAATTGTAACATGCTTACATATCAACGATGTCTTTCTTCTTTGATCATAAACCTGCTCACTAAGAAGCTGCTGAAGTCCATGGTAGTGACAGGTACATGTCTGCATCCTTTTCCTGACCTGCATCTTCTTTGATTGTCCCCATCTGTGTCTCCGACTGGCACTGCCGAACCATCTTGCTACCTTATCAATGTTGTACTGAACCGGACTGCTAACTGATCAATGTTGTCGAGCTCACTGCACAAGCTGTTCTTACAAGGTAGATTTCTGCCTGGAATAGCCATACTTACACTGTTTATATTCCTTACTCCTGTCCCATCCAACGCAGCACAAGTTCTATTTATTGCCATAGAAACATAGGTCATTTGGAAACACCTCCTTCATTTCTAGGGAATGTTCAAACATTTCTGACATTTTGGACTCTGTTCTAGCCTCTTGTTAAATATATCCAGAAAAGAGACAAAGCTTTATGGGGGGGCTATATGCACACATATGCTATAGAATAAGCTATCTAAATGCTTAAAAGTACTTTCCATCTGTCACCGCACCTTAATAGGTACACAGAAATTAAGTATGTGTATATCTGTCTGTATAGATACGTATAAATATATATCCCCAAAACAAAAACTCATTCTCTTACTTATACATAGGTAGAATATAGGTGAATATACATATACATTTATAGGTAGAACAAAAAACCCCTCAGCCTCTTTAGGGCCATGTGTTTTCTCTGAGTAATTGTCACAATTAATTACAATACATGTGTATGCCTTTTTAGATAAATTCCATCAGACCAGTTTCTGTCTGGTTGGAAAATAATAACTGCCTATTTGCTAAGTGCCCCTGCCCCTATACTATGTTCCAGTGAACTAAAGACCTCTGGCAATCATAGATTTACAACTCAGCAAGATTAAACAATTTATTGTTATTTATGACATCCAAGCTGGATCTTCTGTATCATATTCCACATTAGCATCTATCACTTTACATTTGGGAGATCCTGTCCAAAAAATGATTATGCCTCCTAACCAAACATTCAGCAGGGCTGCAGGAACAGGCCCCCTGAACAAACATCCTGCCAAAGTACTTTAAAGCACCGTGAGCTGCCACAGCTGTGCATTTTCAGATGACTCAGCAGATTAGCGTGGAGTCTCTTAGCCTCTGCTTGGTCTGTTCCTTTCAGTGATCTCTCACATGGCCCAGTCCATTCGGTTTGAAAATCCTCATGAAATGAGCAGATTATGATCTGGCTTCATTCAGTAGAGGGCCATGGGGTGGGCATGGAGGGGAGAGGGTTTGCTCTTAACACATCCTGAGCCTCAGAAAGTTTTCAGATGGAAAAGAATGGCACTGACTCAGCTCATGCTTAACAGGAAATAATGCACAGACCACACCAAAAAAGCCCTTTATGTTGTGTGAAAGTCTATGCCGGAGCAGCTGCTGCCACCTCATGTACTGTGATAGAGTGTGCATGTGTGTGTTTGTGTGTGCATGAGTGTGAGTATGCACACAAATGTGTGCTGGGAGGGGGAGGAGATCACACCTTCCATAGTCGCCACCTCAGCCTTAGCTAGCAGCGTGGAGAAATGCCAAAATTCAAGAGGAAGCTGCACCAAAGCAACTGTGATCACCACATCAGCAGGCGCTTTCTGGTTAGTAAAGCTACTGGGACTGAAAAACACACACGATCTCGTCCTTCTTTTATTTTAATCAGAGCAAACTATTTTTATAATAATTGTGTTATATGAATAAATAATTCATAATGCTGTAACCCATTATCACATTCAATCCTCCCAACAACCCTAGAAGATATGTAGACAAGTATTATTACTTTCCCTATTTTTATAAATGAGGAAATAAACCCCAGGAGGCTAGGCGACTTCCCCACGGTCATAGAAGTTGCAAACAGTAGTATCATGTTTCAAATCCAAAGCTTCTCCTTTTGTCTTTATCATTTTAATTTTGAAGGTAATGCATATGCATGTATGATCTTTTAAATCCAGAGATGTATATGGAATAGATAGGAAAAGGGACTCTGCTTCCCCATTATACACCCCCTCCACCCAAGCTATATACACTGTTGACTAGAGTATGTCCTTTCAATCCTATTTTCTATGCCTACATTATATACAGAAAAGCAGGATTACGTTACACACAATATTCCAGTCATTGCTGTTTTTCACCAACAAGCTATCATTCACATCTTTTTCATACTACATATAAATTTATATCCTTTATTTTAGTGGTGTATATTGTGCAGTTGTGTCAAATTATGTACCTGTTCTCTGTTGAACATATAGATTTTTTCTGAGTTTTTCCTTAGCAAAATGCTGCAGTGAGTACCCTTGTACACAGATGTGTGTACATTTGTTCTAGAAAAATCTACAGTAAAGATTCTTAGATTAAGAGATTCCCAGGTTATTAGAAAACTACTCTATTAATTTAGATATATACTTCCAAATTGCCTGACCAAAAAGTTATGTCAATTTAACTTCTATGAACAGTATACAAACATGACAATTTTCCATCACCTACACCAACTCTGGGTAATTTCATCTTTCTTACAAGTTGATGGATTGTTTTAATTTATATTTCTCTGGTTATTAATAAGGTTGGCCACCTGTTCATGTGTCATTATTGATGATATTTGTATTGAATTGTTTGAATTTTCTTGATTTCAAAAAACGTTTTACATGTCATAGATATTAAATATTTGTTGTAAAACTCTCCTTCCAGTATTGTGTATGTGTTTGGTCAAGTAGAATAAACTCTCTTCCTCTGATTTCAGATTCCTTTCTCTTTCCATTAGAAATCCCTAAATGTAAAACTACATATTGATAGCTAAAAACCAGGATGTTTACTAGAGAAAAAGAATACAAAGGCAATAATTAAATATTATATTTATACAAAATACCTACTAGTACAAACTTAAAAAGAGAAAGTAAAAGTCAAATGCTTCTACGACTTCAGACTAAGAAAAAGAAATTTTGAGGTTGAATGTTCCTGAATTTTTTCTTTTCATACAACTACGGACATGACTTCAAAAGTTGATGTGACTAAACATGTAAGATATGAAAGATATTTGAAGACTCAGAGAAGGTGGATTTTCATTTTAAGAAGTCACATATATATTCTAGATATTCTCTTATTCGTAACTAAGAGAGTCAAATCAGATGAAAGAATCTAAAAATTTCCCTTTGACTGTGTTAAGTAGAAGTAGTAGAGGCATATTGGCCAAATCTTGAGTGTTTGCAAATTGACTCTTAAGGCTATAGGCTGGCACAGGTCATTGAAGCCCTAGCTTTTTATCTTTAATTTTAAAATCCCCAAACAATGTATACTAATTTTTCTTGTCCATTATTTCCAAATAATCTTGTTTAAATGTTATTACAGTGCTTGCTCATGTTACTGTTGTCTAACAGAAGGGTATCCGGGGCCTTAAAACTGAGAGGGTTAGGATTAATGATTCCAATACATATGCTTGGACATCTCCAAAAGTGGGTTCCAACTTCTTGTCCTCAAGTCTGTATAGAAACTAGCAAACTTCCAGAGTTCACAAAAGGCTCAAAGAGAACAGATGTTTTATAGAAAATTCTTAGAGCAAGTTTCACGCATAATATTGCTGATGCGTGTCTGCCTTTTCAATAAACATCACTATGCTTTATCACAAGATTTAATAAAGCAGCTTAGTTAAAAATGCCATCTGGGTCTCTGGACACATTAAACAAAGCTTAAAATAACCACCCCAGCAACTGGGAGGACCCAGCTGTTCTCATAATCTGTCCCACTCTTTTACTTCCCCATAAAAAGAGTGAATGAAGACCACAGACTAAAAGCATCCAGAAGGAACTGACACAAACAGGGAGATAGATGGAGCCAAGGGCTCCTGTAAGTTTGCTATTGCTCACATAATAGATTTGCTAATTCCACAACCTGCGGATGGTGATTAAGAACGGGAAGCAGAAAGAGGGAAGAGAGAATCATAGAAGGGCTCATTCAAGTTTTCTAATGTATCACAAACCTGTCCTCCCTAATGTCTGGATCATAGCAGCCCATTCCATTCACCTATTCTCTAGTGAACTCCAATAGAAAATACAAAGCCATCACCACCCAGTTCTTTCTCCCTTCTAGAGATGAGATATTAGCCACCCAATCCCAGATTCTCAGATCCATTCCAGGAAAGAAGCCCTAGGTATTGAAGCACAGCTTTCCCTCCCTCCCTTCTTTCTTCCACCCCAAGATTTGTTCCCCAGATAGTTCTAGTAAATGCAAAACCAAGTATATTCTCATTCTTTAGAGCAACCAGCTTTTCATGGCCAACTGGAATCAAACACAACCTGCACAAACATCTATCTGGAGGACACTCCCAAGGCTCCTACTGAGCCAGCCTTCTGCATACCACTGCATTTCAGCTTCCTAGTTCACAAGACACTGAGACATTCTTGAATTCTGCAAGGTGCACTGTGTGTTAATATCTTGGCTGCTCATCATGTGGCCAATAAAGGGCATGACTAGTCAACAAATAAATTTTCTCTTGGCTAAAACTTGCAACAAAACTGTAAGCTGTTTACCAAGGGGCCCACTACAGGATATATTCAATATATACAGTCAAATCCTAACTATCTGAGATATATTCAGTTGACCATACACCTTTATATTTCAGTAAAAGGTCTTTACATTTCCCAGTGCTATCGATGTTACAAAGTGCTTTCATATGCAGTGCTTCATCTGATTTCCAGGATAATTAAATGATCCTGTCATACCTGATTTTTAGATGAGGAAACAAGTGGTTTCTGGGTATTTCAAGAGGCTAACGCATCTGCCCTCCAACTTGTATGTGAAAACCAAAAACAAAATTCCAAGGCCCTTCAACCATCTGAATGGACTTTGACTCTTTTGGTCAATATATGGCAGAGCTAGGAAAAGAAGGTGAGTCTTCCAGCTGCTGATACAGGGTTTTTCCTGCCATACTCCATTACCTCCAAGGCTAAAGTCAAAAGAGGGTGTGGTTATCACATGAAAAAATCTGGTTTGGATTTCCCAAATGTGTGTGTAGTATTTGGTGATTTACCTTAATTTAACCTACAGTTCTATTGGGTCGTAACAGTCTGACTCCATTTTTGAAAACAAAACAAAATCGATTTTAAATGCTGAATTATAGATCTTTGCTGTCCAGTATGGTAGCTACTAACCACTTATGGTTATTTGCATTTCTATTTTAATTAATTAAAATTCAGTAAAATGCAAAATTCAGTTCTTCAGTTGCTCTAGCCACATTTCAAGTGTTACAGTAGTCACATATGGCTAGTGGCTGGGACAATGCAGATTATAGAACAGTTCCATCATCAAAGAAACTTCTATTGAACAGTGCTATTATATAATGTCATCTCCAGAGAAAGAAGACTTTAGAAAAAGTCAGAAACGGCCGGGCGCAGTGGCTCCCACGTGTAATCCCAGCACTTTGGGAGGCCAAGGCAGGCAGATCCCTTGAGGTCAGGAGTTCAAGACCAGCCTGGCCGACATGGTGAAACCCCGTTTCTGGTAAAAATACAAAAAATTAGCTAGGCGTGGTGGTGCATGCCTGTAACCCCAGCTACACAGGAGGCTGAGTTGGGAGAATCACTGGAACCCAGGAGGCAGAAGTTGTAGTGAGCCAAGATTGTGCCACTGCACTCTAGCCTGGGTGACAGAGCAAGACTCCATCTCAAAAAAAAAAAGAAAAGAAAAAGAGAAAGTCAGAAACATCTTGAGGCAGGCATAGTGCTGTCATCTGTCCAATATTGAAGATGATTTAAGAATAAGAAAGAAGAAGAGAACAAAGAAGAGAAAAAGAAGTTGCCTTAGGTGTACCTACCCAGAAAAGGACAAGGGCATTCCTGTAGTCATTGTGTTGTATTTTAGCTCTTAAACTTTTTAAGAGATTAGAATAATTTGACACATAGAAGATCTAAACCACTGAAGAGGCTCTGAAGCAGATAAAAGTAGAAAGAAAATAAAAAACTAATTAGTTACAAACTAAGCTTAACCACAATTCGTTTAAACGATACTATTTACTCTTCACATGATTGGTTTTTCTTTTGCTTTATAGTATGACATAGTTTATATCTTTAAAGGGGAATTAAAATATTTCTGGGAATTTTTAAAAGTAAGTTCACACAGCCATATAAAATCTACAGAAACAGATAAAACCTATCTTCTCATTTATTCCCTAATCCATTCAAATTATATATAAAATTCCAAGCAGCCACAGTGATATTCAAAAAAGCAAAAGTGAGACAAAACAAAATTCATTTGTCACCTGTGGAGGTAGTTAGCTCACCTAATCTTCACTCCAAACACCAGTAATTTTTAAAAGACAGAAATAAACATATGTTCTGCCTTCCCGGAAGGAACTATGTTTCAGGGTAGCCAAATAACCCAGTTGTGAAGAAAATGGTCTGCTTATAGAAAAATGCCAGCTAAAACATGTCGATAGAATTAGAGAATTAGAAATTCACCATTTTGAAACCCCTAATGAAATAATCAACTCAAGCAAGGATCATTAATAAATGCTAAAACAATCAAGTAACTATTGATACAGAATATAACTGAATATACACATGGTACAAAGTTCACGTCACAGACTACTGGCTTGACCCAAGGGGGAATATAGCAGAGGAGATAGGCAGTGATCACCCTAACCTTGCGATCATCTCACCATCACTAATGATGGGATGTGAATACACATTATTGCCTATGAAATAGTCTTTAAAAAAAGAAGTTGAACCTGAATCTAACGAAACCTTGCAATGGGCTGAACGTGTGTGTCTTCCCAAAATTAATATGTTGACATCCTAACCCCAAAGGTGCTGGTATTAAAAGGTGGGGCCTTTAGGGGGTCATTAGATCATAAGGACAGAGGCTTCATGATTGGAATTAGTGCCCTTATAAAAGAGGCCCCAGAGAGCTAGCTAGTCTCTCCCACTATGTGAGGGCCCAGCAAGAAAGCCAATCTATGAACCAGAAAGTTGGTCCTAACCAGATATCAAAACCACATGCTCCTTGATTTTAAACTTGCTAACCTCTAGGACTGTGAGAAATAAATTTCTGTTCTTTATAAGTCATCCAGTTTTTGGTATTTTGTTATAGCAGGCCTAAAAGCCTTTAGAACTAACTTCCAGTTAACCAGGAAAAAACAGAGTGAAAAGTTAAATGACACCATAAAAAGCAACCAGAAAATTCCAGAAGGGGAAATATTCTACAGGACAACTGACTAGTTTTTCAACAAGTCAATTTCACTAAATAAATACATAAACAAAGAGTATGTGTATTTTCCAGGTTAAAACAGTCTTGAGCTAAATAATCAAATTCAATGTGGGTCCCTTGATTAGAAGAAACTAATTTGAACAAACCAGACACAAAATATATTTCAGGGAGACCAAGCTGGAAGGATCACTTGAGGCCAGGAGTTTGAGACCAGCCTGGGCAACGTAGTAAGACCTCCATCTCTACAAAAACAATAAATTAGCTGGGCATGGTGGTGTGCACCTATAGTCCTAGCTACTCAGGAAGCTGAGGCAGGAAGATCACTTGAGCCCAGGAGTTTGAGGCTGCAATGAGCTATGATTGTTTCACTGCACTTCAGGCTGTGTGAAAGAGCAAGACTTTGTCTCAAAAAATAAAAGGACATTTCATAATAATTGAGGAAATCTGAATGTGGACTGGGTAATAAATGATATAAAAAAGCCATTTTTTATTTTGTTTGAAAAGATGATTTTGTAACTATACAGGAAAATGTTCTTATTTTTTTAGAAATCTGTACTAAAGAATTTAGGGGTAAAATATCATTTTCTTTAATATACTTTCAAACACAAGCAAAAAATAGTCATGACACAAATATAGCAAAATGTTTACAATCTATGTTCTATGCTTGCCTGTGAGTGCCATTAATCTCATCTCTCTGCTTTTCTGAAAGTTTGAAAATTTCAAAGTTTTATAATAAATTTTTTTACATCCCATAATTTTATAATAATTTTTTTAAAGTTTGAAGCAAATCAACAACTATAGCTTCAAAAATATCCTCACCCACAATAAACATTGAACAGGGTATATTTCTCCCATTTCCTAAAAAAGTTGGCCCAGGAAGGATTATGAGAGCTGCCATAGCTCTCCCAAGGCTCATTATTCTCCATCACTCCATGGGAAGTCCCAAAATAAATTTTTAAAAAAGTTGTTTAAATTTATAATGTTTTTGATTCTATAATAATTTTATAATAAAATAATTGTAAAATGTTTTTGATTTTATAAATTATAAAAATTTTTATACATGTTTATGTTTGAAATGTCTATTTCAAACTTTATGAGATATTAAAATATAAGTAATATAGTTCATCATTTTAGAAATGCCATGCTTTTCTTCTCCAGCAATTACATAATCAAAGAGTAACTGTATTTTTTCCTAGAACATTGCTTTGTAGGCTGGGCATGGTGGTTCATGACACTTTAGGAGGCCAAGGCAGGCAGATCTCTTGAGATCAGGAGTTTGAGACTAGACTGGGCAACACAGAGAAACCCTATGAGTAGTAAAAACCCAAAAATCAGCTGTGCGTAGTGGCGTGCACCTATAGCCCCAGCTACTCAGGAGGCTGAGGTGGGAAGATCACCTGAATCTGGGGAGGTCAAGGCTACAGTGAGCCAAGACTGTACCATTGCACTCCAGCCTGGGCAACAAAGTGAGACCTTGTGTCAAAAAAAAAAAAGAAATTTAATTTAAAAAAAGAAACTTGCTTTGTAAAATTAACTTTTTCAATCAAAACCAAGATTTTTCAGATATAGAGAATGCAGCCCACTGGTCAGATTTGTCAGTTCAAAGAGAAAAAATTCTAGTTTCCTATTTTTCTAGCCTGCTTATGATTATCCAATAGGATATCAAAAAAGACCAAAGCCTTTGGGATCCATGTTCAGTATTCCTGAGTCTAACTCAGGATGCCAAATCAGGAGACAAGCACATTCTCATCAATTTTCAATCATTCGAGACCAATTTTGCTTATAATTATCCAGTTCTTTTAGACCACCTTTCTGCTGAAGCCAGCCTTATGGCTATTCACTTCACTTTAGCATAAGCCCCCAAGAAGGTGAACAAAATGAGGAAACGATTGGTTAAAGTTGGCGTTTGAAATTCTGAAACATGTCCACCATTCCCTTCACCCATGCCCGCCCCTCTTAGAAGTAGTACTTTCAGATTATTTAAGAGTTGATGCTTCTATGTGGATTTTGTCATCTGTCCTTTATAACAGCTAGTAGGTTTAATTTGACTCTATTTTAAGCATATATTGACCTATGCTAATTATCTGTTAAAATAAATTCCACTCTTAGAGTTAATAAAGTGTGTTTGTCATGGAAGACCCATTGAAGTAAGAAGCTGACGAGCCCTTATGGTAAAGTGGGACAAGAAATAATAAGACATAATAATTTTCCCATGCAAATCAACAACCGTAGCTTCAAAAATATCCTGACCCACAACAAGTATTGGACAGGCCATGTTTCTCTCACTCCCTAAAAAATTGGCTCAGGAAGGAGTATGAGATCTCCCATAGCTCTCCCAAGGCTCATTATTTTCCATCACTCCACAGGAACAGCCTGTCAGAGAAGAGTGAAAGACCATTTGTCAACCTCTCTTCAACTCCCTGATTCTAGCCAAACTTCATCAATCTCAAGTGAGGAGCCAGAGAGAAATCAAACCCCATATATCCAGCATCATTGTCTACTGGAGTCAAAAATCACAATTCCACTACCCACCCCAACACCACTGGCCCTGTTTCTCCCAATTGCTTTTTATTGTGTTTTTTAAAAAATCCTCTTTCCCCATCCCTGCAACACCGAGAAGGAGGAATTATAGTAGATAAATATGAAGCATGGAGATCCATTAAAAATGTTTTAATTATAAATGAGAAAATGAAAAGGAGAGGGTTGGGAAGGAAGGAGGGAATTCAAATGCCAGGGAAATGTTCAGTTGCACTTTTAAAGATGTTAACACTCATTTATACATCTGCAAGACACTCCCCTTAAAGACAAGTTCTATGAGTGTGGGTCTGGTTGCATGAATAAGGATAAAATTACTTTTTTAGACGATGTTTCCCACATATCATTCAGAGACCCCTGAAGTTAGGTATCCCTCTTGTAGATGTCCTTGAGATGCTGCTGGACCTGGGAAAGAGGAAACTGGGATACGGGTCTATGCCAAAAGGTGCTTCTAGTTATAGGACAGAGAGGAAAGGGGCAGAGGGAGAAAAACCCGAAGTCTGAGAATCTGGATTGCAGAAGACTACCGAGGTCGTGGGAGAAGGGAGAGAAAACAAGGATGAAAAGCGAAAGGGGAAGAGGCATGAAATGTTGTCAAATGTCAAAAGGCATTTGGAGAGAAGTTGGGAATTGCATTAAGAAAACCACTGCAAATCTCATTTCAGACCATTTAGAGATATGCCCCCTGGGAACTGCGAGCTCAGGCTGTTTAGCATCAAACAAATGGATCCACTCCATCCCTACCCTAATTAAATAAATCATTCAGTAATTCCACTGGGTTAAAGAACCAAAATATTAAAAACCTTCAGGGCCTACTCTTGCCAAATATGTCAGGGATCGTGTGTGTGTGTGTGTGTGTGTGTGTGTTCTGAGACACCACTACTATTAAATAGGCAGAGCTAAGACTTAGGGGACTGGCAGATTATTGCAAAAAGGGCACGGGGAAGAGGGACTATGTTGTGAGCCTGGGAAAGAAGTTTGTGTGGGGACTGTGGGCAGTGAACGCGTTGGGAACAATATGGAAAACTGGGAGCTGCCTTGGAATCTACAGAGCCAGGTAAGAGAATGTCCGAAAGAAAAATGAGCAGGTGCGGGATGTGTGCAGAGTCGGAGAAGAGTCCAGGGCACCGGGAGTGGCTCCAGGAACGACGGACACCCCTCAAGGCTTTTGGGGGCGGTGGGTACTAATAGAACCCAGTGTCCGGGGTGCGCCGGGGAGGCTGCAAGCACGGCGGGAGTGGGGCGCTGGAGGGTGAGGACGCGGGAGTGAGGAAGCAAAGCCTGGGCCGGGCAGGGGCCTCCCAGCTGGGCCCGGAGGCAGCAGGGGGACAAGGGCTAGGAGACGGCATGGCGGCAGCGCGGCGGGAAGCGAGGGGCATCCGTACACTCACCCTGTTGGCCGCGGCCATCTGCCCCACGATCTCGATGGCCGTCCTGCTAAAGAACCTGCCGTCGCTGCCCACCACCGTGGTGCAGCCCCGACGGTCGCACAGGTTGATGGACGATAGCACGCTCTGGATGAATTTGGGCAGGTAGTTGCGCTGGCCCTCGAAGAGGCCGGTAGGTCGCCGCAGACCCCTGCCGCCGGCCGGCCGCCGGTCCTCGTAGGGCGCGGTGGGCACTGTCAGCACCGGGATGGGGCTCCCCTCCGTGGTGCCTCCTGGCCGGTCCTGCTGAGGCTTCCGGGGCCGGAGGCAATCTGCAGCCTGCCGGTGCCCTCCGCCCACCTGGCCGCGTGCCGGGACTCCGCCTCGCGCCCAGGCCCCCTCTCCGGCAGGTCGGCACCCTGCGCCCTGCACCCGCCCGCCTGGGGACTGCCCGCCCCTCCTCTCCGCGCGGCTGCTCGCTGACTCCCTCGGCAGAGATTGCTTCTGCCTTCCTGTAAAGTTTTCTCCCGCCCACCTTCTCCGCTGCCAGACCGCCCGAGGTGTCCTCAGTTTCTCCCCAAGTTGGACTCACTTTCGGGGTGTCCCAAAAGCCTGATTCCAGGGCCTGCTAGCCCGACCCCGGTGACGCCTGCACCCGCGCCTGGCCCCAGCCTTCACGCGCGATCGCTGCCCTCCGGGGCACACCCTCCGCCAGAAAACAGCCGGCGGGCGGCGAGACTTTGGGCAGAGTCCGGGTTCCTCTCCGGCGCCAGGCCCGTCTCCCTGTCTCCCTGGGAGTGCGCAGCCTACACGCACCACTTTCTCTTTAGAACAAGCACGGGGAGGGATTTGGGAGGGGGCTGAAACCTTTTGCCATCAGCGAACAGCCTCAGCCAAAAATAACCCTGGAAAGGCGAGCTAAGAATGGTTATCTCCTGCCAGCACTGAAATCGGAGGCTGGGCGCTGCATGTGGGGTGTGTGTGTGTGTGTGTGTGTGTTTGTGTACCCTCCCACCCCGACCATTTGTTGAAGGGAATCACCACTGTCAGACTTCAATCCAACAGGACCCACTCGAGCCATCCACACTTTCCCCAGCCTCCTCCAAAACAGCACACTTTCCGGTATGGACAATTCTTTTTTTTTTTTTTTTCACTTGTTTGTTTGTTGTGGTGGTTGCAACAGCAGTAACACAGACGACACATATTTCCCTATTCTTCTCGCCCTTCTCACCCTCCCTACCCAGCTCCTGCCTTAGAAACAGGCTTGGCCTACACTGTATCTGTCCACACTGCCTGAACTCTTCCCTGAATTAATCGTTTTCAATAGGAGGGGGCTAAATCCCTTATTAATGCCCTACCAGGAGTGAATGAATAAAGCCAAGTTAAAGGGGAACTGGGTACCACATACTGTGCTAGGTTCCTTTGCATGTATCCTTTCATTCTGCTGGAGCTAAAGATGTTCTGCCTCCTCTCCATAAAATGCACCCAAACTCCAAAACCAGGAAATTCTCCATAGAAAATAGGAGTGAAGAGAGACAAGACTAACAGGATAAACCCCAAACAGGAAGAAAGTTTTGTCTCCCATTTCGCTCAAGGAATTTTTGGACCCACCAAGGCTACTGTCCTGAAAGATCCTGCTGCTTCTCCTTCCCCAAATATTGTCCACTTCCTGATAGTAAGGCTGACTTGCCGCAGGCTTATAAAGTGTTTGGTCACAGTAAGACAACTGTGAGTAATAACACACATTGTATACTGTTTTGCAATTGATAAAAGGCTTTGCATCTGTTTTATCTTTGGAGGCTGAAGAAAAGAATAATGGTATTCACGCAGTTCCCATTTTACAGATGAAAACAAGAGGACTTTTTCTGTGAAGTCAGGAAAGTGGTTACAATGGTACTTTCTGCCTGTCCGAAGTATGTATTGCCCCTCCCCTTTCTATTAATAACATTGAAGTGTGATGGGACAACCACTGAAGCCGTCAGATGAAACCTGCTGGGACTTTTTAGCCATTATCTTCAACATAAAGAATGGGTGTTTTTGGAGGGGGTGAGAGGAATGGGGAAATGTTGTCAAAGAGTACAATGTTTTAGTTGAGACAGGAAGAATACATTTTGTTGAGATCTACAGCACAGCATGGTGACTGTAGTTAACAATGAAGTATTGTGTATTTCAAAATTGCTAAGACAATAAATTTCAAATGTTCTCACCACAAAAAAGATAGGTTTTGAGGTGATGAATCTATTAATTCTCTGGATTTAATTATTCCACAATGTATACATATATCATAACATCACATTATACCTCCGTAAATACATACAATTTTAATTTGTCAATTAACAATTTTTTAAAAGAATAGTGTGGCCAGTTGGGGAGGTAGTTTTTTTTTTTCCTCTAGTCTCTACTCAGTCTCCAAGATCCCATTCCCCATAAAGTTCCTGTCACCCAGGTGGAGTGCAGTGGCACAATCATGGCTCACTGCACCCTCTCCCTCTTGGGCTCAAGCGATCCTCCCGCCTACAGGTACATGCCACCACGCCCAGCTAATTTTTGTAGCTTTTGTAGACATGGGGTTTCACCATGTTGCCTAGGCTGGTCTCGAACTCCTCAGCTCAATCAATCTGCCCACTTTAGCCTCCCACAGTGCTGGGATTACAGGTGGGAGCCACCAAGCCCAACCCATAAAGTTCCTAACTTTTTATCTCCCTGGGAGTGCACAGCCTACACACACCAGTTTCTCTTTAGAACATACTTAAGAGTCTCGGCTTAGCATCCAACACACAGAACTTTAACACTTCTACGGATCTGTGCACCTGTCTATGGTGTGGGGTTTTTAAGATCTCTTTCTAATGACACTTTATTTTGCAAAGCAGGACAGTTTCATTCCCAGAAGAGCAGGTATGGTAAATCCTTTGTTCCAGTAATGAAGACAATGATCCAAACCCTAAGCCTCAGAGAAGCCCAGAAACGCTCCAGGCCTCCATTTCTCTGCTCCTAGCACCTGCCTCTCTCTTGATATCAACATCATTCTCCCCTCTCACAGCCCAGCTCCTTCCACAGACCCAGGGATTAGGCACCAGCACCTCAGACTAGATTTTAGAGAATTACCATTCAAGAGGCAATCCTCTTCCCTTGGTTCCAATTTCAAGGTTCTCAAAGACTGGAACAGGGCTAGTTTGAGGCAATGTGCCCCATCGCATAGCCAGAAAGAACCTTACAGTGAAAAGGAAAACAATTCTTCCAAAGTAAGGGGGTGCTGATCCCCAGGGGGAGGACAGATCAGCAACCAAACAGTAACCGGGCCACCACATGCTTCACACTCACTGATCAAGGATTTCTAAAACCACTTTTCTTTTCTCTGAATTCATATAGGATTTTGTATCACTCATAAAGTAATGTCTTATAGGCTGATAACACCTTTCTATTCATGCTTACACTTAACGTTTAGGCTAGGATAATTTCCTAACCTCAGTGTCCTCACTATAAGATGGGAATTATTATAATCCCTACCTCATAAATTGTTGGGAGGATTAAAATACTTAGTAAAGTGCCTGACTAATAGAAAGGCATTCAATAAATGTTAGCTATTCATGGTGTCGTCATCATTATATTTACCATTATTACTAATCTCCTGTATTGCAAGAATTACAGTTTATATTTTTGTAGACCATCACTGTAGCTAAAGGGTCTTTGGGCCATAGGTGATATTCCATAAAGGTTGGTTAAATTGATCTGTGGTTTTTGACTATGGAAACTCAGAACTCCCTCAAAATGTACAAAACAGATTTACCTGCTAAATAAATCTCTTCAAAGCTGACCCCAGGTTTGATTGAATTAATTCCAATGAATTTGTCACAATGATGGAGAAAGGAAACTTAGAGGGCCCCACAGTGGTTTGCTGATAAAATGAGAAGTTTGGATTAGATCAATATTTCCCAAAATATTTTCCTCAGAATGTTAGTGCCCCTCGAATCCTGCACAAAGCAAGAGTTTCATGACCAAGTAGCTTTTAAAACTCCTGTACACTCTACTCCCATTCTTCACAATGCACAATTTCATATTAAAAGTTCTGAGAGGTCCTCAACAGAAGACATCACTTAACTTTTTTTTTTTTTTTTTTTAAGACAGATTCTCACTCTGTCACCCAGGCTGGAGTACAGTGGCCACCACTCCTGGCCTAAAAATTTTTTAACCTTGTGCTTCCCAATCTAAACTCACAGGGACCAGTTTTCTTAATGAAAGAGAATCAGACTAGCTTGTAACCATAGCTGGTGACACTCCCCTGCCCCATTCCTTGTATGTCCTCAGTGGACTAGGTCAGGAATAAATAAATTTTCCTGATTCTCAAGGGCTGGTCACTCCTTTGCACTGAGCTCAAAGCTTCTCTGTAGCATGGGTCACAATGAATGGTAGCCTTGATACTCTAGAGTAGCCTTTCAGCCTTCTCTGAGCCTCTAAAGACTGAGGATCCTTGGCATGAAATGGAGCAACTGATATACCCTTGCTTCCCCTGGGGACTCTCTTGCTCTCAAAAAGGCATCAGCCATCATCTCCATCTAGAGAATATACTAGCTGACTCAGCTTGACCAGCCTGTCCCAAAATGAGAATCTGGGTAAAATAAGCATTGAAACACTTCATTCCTTGTAGATTCACAAAACATATTAGCATATTAAAGACTATGAAGTTCTGCAGGAAAAAAAAACCTACTTAACTTTAATCCAACATTGCCAAGTTTTATTTGACCATGGAAGATTTTTCCAAAACACTTACAAACAGATCAAGGACATTAATCTTTCATGAAACACTAGATTCCCAGGGTCCTCTCCAGCTACATCATTCTGTGATTTTCTTTTTTATTTATGATGCATTAAAAGATTAATCTCTATCAGACTTCCATTTAGAAATTCACCAGAATGTGCAAAGGCAGCAGGTAAAATTGCTGAAGGGTATTATAAAAATACCCTCCAGTGATTTTTGAAACTTAAACTGAAATATTTATATAACTATATATTTCAGTTTGTATATTATATATATATGTATATACACACATATATATGTGTGTATATATATTGGTGTATGTATATCTATATCTATGTATATATGGCATTATATCCATTTTACAGATGCAGAAACTGAGCTTTACAGGGGGTGAGCAATTGGTCCAAAGCCACACAGCACACAGGTAGTCATTGATAAAGGTAAAAACAAGAGTTGAAGCCTGAGGTGTAAGGACACAGAGACAAGTACACAAATGTTTACAAGTTACACATATGACACGTGCCTTTAACATGAATTTCTTGAACATTCATTTAGAGGCCTTACAATGAAGACATCAGAGTGGCAGCAAGTTCTGTTGGAATCAGGGGAGCGTGTTCTTCTATAATCCCCTGGCTAACAGGAAAGCACACTGATTTGGCCCATGGTAGTTATACACTCCCATTGAGTCAGGGGCCACTTCTATGCACACAGGAGGTGCTAAAAATATGCTGTTGACTCATTGCCTCTAAGAGCAGAAGAAATGCCAAAAGTATAGGACAAGAGGCAGAAAAGCACACGGAAAAATGTCGTAGGGCAGTTCTCTGAGGAAGTGTTAGATCCCTTTGAAATCTGTCCAAACACTTTCTTGTGCTGGGGAAAGTCAATTACATATTTCAAGCAACCCCACATGTCATACGAGTATCTTGTACGTGTTTGTGTACTCGTGTCTGTGAACTTACATCTCAGACTTCAACTTCTCCCTCCCCACCCTTATCAATGACTGCCTGCATGGCCTTGGGCAAGTTGCTTTCCCTCTTCAAAGCTCAGTTTCTGCATCTATAAAATGGACATAATGCTACCTACCTCATGGGGTTAGTGATCACATTTAAGGAGCTAATATGTGGAAATTGCTTACACAGTACCTATCACATAATAAGGGTTTAATAAGTGTTTGATGTAATTGTTTTGATTATTACTACTATTACTAAAATAATAATTACTACAATAATAATGATTCTTATTCTCTATATTAGTATTATCTTTGAAAATGGGCATGGATTATGTCTATGTAACACTTTTGGCACAATATCTAGCATTATATCACACACAAATTAGAGAATTCATGTTATTAAGGATGAAAAAATATTTTTACTGACCCTTAAATTCATCGTAAGTAACTGCAAAAGAAGCCATTATCCCAACACATGAAATAAAAAAGAAAATTCAGTTCCTCTGGAGTTTGTTTTTGGAGGTAGCCACAGGATACCTAAATTTTTTTTCTTTTCAGAGAGACCGAGGGGCTCACTAGGTTGACCAGGCTGGTCTTGAACTCCTGGTCTCAAGCCATCCTCCCACCTCAGCCTCCCAAAGTGCTGGGATTACATGCATGAGCCACCACATCCAGCCTACCTAAAATATTGAATGCTGTTAATAAATCTCCTGAGGCCAGCATAAGAAGGTGATGGGCAAAACTAATGCAGGTATGTTTTTCTGGCTTTTTCATGTATTGGGCCAAACTTTGAAAAGCACTTACTATTAATGGCTAACTTGCAAAATTTGTGATTTATTAAAAGCAGATTTTAATTGTTTTACCTAAAAATAATAGGCCTCTGATCTGCCAAAGATGAAGATTTAATTTCTAGGTGTTCCCCACAATACCTAGAAACATCAGTGGAATCGATTATTAAACACTTTAGAACTATTCTCATCAAAGTTCTTTAATATTTAATACAGCAAAAGAAAAGTTTCTTTTCTAAAGGCTTCTCTATACTTTTTTTTGATAGTAGAATTTCATTTCTGAAGGCTCCTAAAAAGAATAGAATTTAGATCTTTATTAAAGAGGAAATATATTTTCCATGTTTAATTTAAATGACATTCCATCAGTCATTTGCAATCTTAGCCTACAGGGAATTTGTTTTTTTTCGTAGTTTTTATGTTTGGCTTTAGGAGGGGATTCCCAATAATCTCTATATAAATATTTCTAATCTCTATATAAATATTTTAACATTTCAATGTAAATTAGTTTTTTAAAACTATTTTATCCATAAAAATAATGAATTTGCATGGCTGAGGGTGAAATAATATGTTACCAGGACCCGTCAGTTTTGGGGGTTGTGAGTAGATCCCATCTTCATGTTCCTCCAGCCCAGCCCAAGCCTGGCTCAGGGCCTCCTCCCCCATTTGCCAGGAACCACCATCCCCAGGGATTCTATGTGCCCTGCCTGACCAGTGTTCTCCATCAGAGTTTACCAATCTTTTGTTCATTCCCTCAGAGCACAGCTAAGCAAGAGTACACTAATTTGAAAATTAACTCAAGCAAATAGAGGAACAATATCCCCAACACATTGCATTTTAACATAGGGTTTCCTGGACACACTGTTTCAACCCAAGAGTTGGGCTAATAGTAGGAGTTCCATCTGCTAAAATACGGCTGTCAGCTTCAGAGGGAAATTCATGAACGTCTTCGTAGTTTGTTTTTACGTTTCACTTGGCACTGTTTCTAAAATTTCCTCTGAAGCCAAAAAATAAGTTATTTCCCAGCACACTGGGCACTTTTCATTTATCATTGGATTGATTTTTGTAACTTGCAGTAGGAGCTGAAATCGACCAGGGGGTTCTTATCCAACAGACAGCAGCAAAACTCTTTGTGTATCTGCGTTCCTTTCAACAAGCGTGACTTCCTCAATGGCATCATTCGTGAGCGTAACACAGAGCTCAGCAATAACGTTTCTTCACTAACCCTACCAGGTATCCAACATAGGATGTTACTTCCTTTCACTGTTTTCCGACTCCTGGCAGATATTAATCATTGGGATTTGGGAACAAGGAAATAGAATTTCTGAGAATGCTTGGGAATTCCCAAATTCATATGATTTTCATAACACTTCACTTACAAGTTTTTGAAAAATAATAAATGACTATAATAACAAGCAAATAGTCGTTTTTTTCTGTAACAGGATTATATGAAAAGTTTTAGTAGTCTTCTGTTTTAAAGAGATATGATAACAAATGATGATTTATTATTATTATGAGCCAACATATTGTAACAAGATTATAAAATCCAATAGCATTAATAGAGAAAACATTAAAAAGAAATGAATGTTATCACAAAATAAATGCTAAAGAAAAGTCCTTTAAAGATTGAAAGGTAACACCACAAATAATGCTTTAATCATAGTTTACATGACATTGTTAAACAAGGCATCAATCATCCCCTCCAATACCATTTAAATAACATAACATTCTGATCTCCTGGCAAGATGAATAGCACTAGAAAGAAGCAACTGTCAAAATTGCCGATTTAAGGGTATATTTTGTTTCTAAAACTTGGCATTTCTTAGAAAACCTCTCATAGGATTTGTAAAACATATACTATGCCTAGGAACACATTAATATTTATTTGCAGAAATGGTTCACTGTTAGCAGTGGACAAGGCCATGAACACACACTTGTAACACAGCAACAGATACAAGAAAGTCTGACTGAGGCTCCTTTACTGCTCCTGTCCTGTTCACCTTAACTTTCATCTCCACATGTCAGTGCTTCCTCATCTTGCTTGACTTGAAGTCAGTGCATTTCTTCAAGCCAGTAAGTTCTCTATACTGACTATTAAGCTGTAATTTTCACAGGAAAATTAGAATGTTCCTTCCCATTTTCCTAATTTCTCAACTGATTTTTCTCAGAATTCAGAATCCATAAATATTGAAAGACCAGGAGAGAATTTCCAAATGGAAATGCTGTTCCCTTCGTCCATTTTCAGAAGAAACCGTAGGATAGTGTTATCCTTCTCTTCTCCAATTTTTTTTTCCTGCAAACTTATGGTTATCACCTCTTTAAGTGAGTAGCTCACAATTTTGCCTCCCCTGCAAATGGTCCCAAAACAGTGAAGTGGGTCCTCTTTAGCTGTGTCTTTAGTACATAATCCTGCATTTCTGACCATATGCAGGGAGTGTGACCCAGGGAAGGATCCCTGACTCAATGGGATTTCTCTTGCTGTCTCTAGAATTTGAACACCGGAACCCAGACGTACAGAGGCTGGGAGCCATCGTGGTGTGCTATATTGATGACGGCAGCAGTGGGTGGTGTGGGGGCAGTTAATTGACAGCTATCTGTTGCTGACATCCCAGGAACTGCCTGAACCTCCTCTTTCCCAGTCATAAGATATCTAAGATTCTGCAGTATTCTTCATTAAATCCTAGCATGGTTTAAGCTAGCCAGAATTAGGTTCTGTTGCTTTCAATCAACAGAACCTTAGCTAATACATTGTTATTTCCTGGTCTTTGTTCCTTTAATTTTCCAGGAAAAGAAGGGAAAATGGCTTACTGGTTTTAAAAAGAGACAAGGGACAACATACCATTTATGCAAAATTTAGAAGCACTCAAAGGAAACTCTGGAAAGTTCCTGAGACATACCTAGGTAGGATCAGCATAAAACTTGAACAGTGTATCTAGATCTTGGTTGCCATGGTTGCCTTGACACAATGAACATCTGTATCAAGATCATATTTTCTTGTTGGGACAGAGAGAAGCACAAGGCGGAACTCACATTTACAGTAATCCTTGTTTTCCAGGGACCATACAACCCAGTTTGTCCAGAGCTGTTCATCTTAAGTTTGTTATCCCACCATAATTATAAATAGAATCTCCTTTTTCTCTCAAGAATATCCCACTTTGGATGATAATTTCTGTGACTACCCATTAAGAATATTTAATAACTATAGAAAACTGCTTATCTATATTTTTTGTATGTTTGAAACATTTTATAACAGAAATATCTTTAAAGTTATCACCTACACAGAATATAGCTGCCAAATGCTCCTACTCTGCTATTCTAACCATGAATCCCTCTGGGGCCCCTTCCTCCTACGGCGCTTGTGAGGATGAAATGAAATAAGCTCTATGAAGTGCCCAACAGTGACCAACACTGAATAAAATACAGCCACCATAGGTGGCCTTCCCTTATGTTCACCAAACTCCTGATAAGTTATTCGGTGATGTTTTAATCTTAATATTTTATGTAGATTATACATTCATCTGATTCAAAATGCAAAAGGTACAAAAGCGTATACAGTTAAAAGTTTCCCAACCCACTACCATTTATCTCCCTGGAGGCAACTGTTTCCAGATTTTTGAATATCCTTAAAGAATATCATATGTATGGAAAAGAAAGATTATATATTTATATGCATCTGTGAATGCATTTTCCTATGAGAGGCTCACAAAGTCTCCTTGAAGAGATATCATTATTACAAATACCCCTCAATTTACAATGGGGTTATATTCCAATAAACTTATGAAAATATTGTAAGCTGAAAATGCATTTAATACACTTAACCTACTAAACATCATAGCTTAGCTTGGCCTACCTTAAACACTCACATTAACCTACAGTTAGGCAAAATCATCTAACAGAAAGCCCATTTTATAATAAAGTGGGCTTTGAATATCTCATGTAATATAATGAATACTGTACTGAAAGTGGAAAACAGAATGGTTGTATGAGTACTCAAAGTACAGCTTCTGCTGAATGTGTATTGCTTTCAAACTGTCTTAAAGTTGAAAAATCATAAGTCAAAATATTCTAAGTCAGGGATTGTTTGTACTTCTACTTTACATGATGAAATTGAGCCTTGAAAAGATTAAGTGACTCGCCCAAGGTCACACTGGCAGTTAAATAGTGAAACTTGGATCCAAATTGTTCAGTCACTACATGTATTGTCTTGAAATTTGAAAAAGAGGAAGAGGAATTAAACTACTAAATTGAAGGACTATTTTAGGCATAGAAGCAGCAGATGCCTTCATGTCCAAGTGATTGTGAAAAGCCCACTTGCCCCAAAATATGTCTCCTGGTCATATGAAATTCCACCATTTCAGATTTTTACCTGGGGATTTAGAGTAATCTGCTGTTTTCCTAGAGCTCCCCTAAAATAGAAATAGAAAATTTTGGAAGGCTAAATATATGCTAACATTGGAAAACTCATTTTCTCCCCTTCGTAAGGCAAGGTACTGAAGGAGGGGGCCCTACAGGCCGTGCAGGGACATCCTGGAGGCATGGGGAGAAGAAACTGAAAGTCAAGTTTTTATGGAACAAAGAATACCGATCTCAGGATTCTCCCTTGAACCTGCCCTAACTTTGTTCAAATTGACTTAGCCACTGACCTGCTGTCAAAAGACCACAGCCAATCTGACTTGTTTTCAATATAATGATGAATATTGATTTGGTCCCTTCATCCAACATTCTCAGCTGGATCTTTTTTGACCAAGGATATACATTACTAGGTGAGTACAGGCAGTTAATTCTTCCACATGGGACTTCGGAGTTTCTGAGTTAACCAGAATCACCCACCTTAACATCTGCCAGTTTATACCCCAAGTCCTGACCAGTGCCCCCTACTTGCTATGCCTCATGTTTTCAATAGAGCATAAAATCAGAAATGAAAGATGAAACATCATAGCCAATATCACAGAAATACAAAGGATCCTAAGAACCTGCTAGGTATAATTACACACTAACTAATTGGATCATCTAGAAGAAATGGATAAATTCCCAGACACATAAAACCTACCAAGATTGACTCATGAAGAAATTTAAAAATCTGAACAGACTAATAGCAAGCAAGGAGGTTGAATCCGTAAGAAAATGTCTCCTATAAATGAAAAACCCAAAACCAGATGGCTTCCCAGATTAATTCTACCAAATATTTTAAGAAGAACGAATACCAGTCCTTCTCAAACTCTTCCAAAAAGCTGAAGTGGAGGGAATACTTCCAAACTCATCTTACAGGGCCAGCATTACCCTGATTCCAAAGCCAGACAAGAACACTACAAGAAAGGAAAATGACAGGCCAATATCCTTGATCTACATAGATGCAAAAATCCTCAACAAACTCCTAGCAAACCAAATTCAATAGCACATTGAAAGAATCATTCACCATGATCATGTCATGGTTCAACATAAGCAAATCAATACATATAATATACCATATTAGAAAAATAAAGGATAGAAACTATATGGCCATCACAATAGATATAGAAAAAGTTTTTGACAAAATTCGAAACCCTTTCATGGTGAAAAAAAAAAAAAAACACCCAACAGATCACGTATTGAGGGACTGTATCCCAACAAAATACAGGCCATATATGACAAACCCATAGCTAACACCATAATCAATGGTGAAAAGTTGAAACTTTTCCTCTACCATCAGGAACAAGACAAGGATGCCCACAGACACCACTTCTCAGGGTAATTAGGCAAAAGAAAGAAATAAAAGGCATCCTAATAGGAAAGGAAGAAGTGAAACTGTCTCTACTGACGGCATGATATTGTTATATATAGAAAACCCTACAAACTTCACTAAATAAAGGTTAGAACTCAACACAAAGAAGGGAACAATAGACACTGGGGGACTCCAAAGGTGGGAGGGAAGGATGGTGGGAGCAAGGATTGTAAAACTACCTATCCATTACTATGCTCACTGCTTGGGTGGTGGGATCATTAGAAGCCCAAACCTCAGCACCATGCAATATACCTGTTTAAGAAACCTGTACATCTACCCTCCTGACTCTAAAATGAAACATACAATATTTAAAAAACAAAAACAAATAAATAAAATTTGAAAACTGTTAGAACTGAACTGATAGGTGAAATCAGTAAAGTTGTAGGATACAAAATCAACATATAGAGCCTTGAACACAGCAACATCCAGCTGTCTGACACGAAAGTCTCAGGGGCAAGAAAACCTCTATATGAACTCAGAAACAATGAGCTAAGTTGTGTTTATGTCTGAAAGGATGTTAAGAACTTCATTCATGTTACATCAGAGCCAACAGAAAGAACCAACAGGAAACCTGTACCCAACAAACAGAAATGACAAGATGAAGGGAAAGCAGAGGTAAGGGCTTACCTTAGAAAGGGCAAGTGATTAGCTCAATATACAATACAATGTTTGCTCCTGAGCCAAAAACTTGTACAATAATTTGGACATTACTTGCACAACCAGAAAAATCAGCCACTCATTAGGAAAATGTGTTTCTGTATAAGTCTTAGGACTCAGCTATCTATAATAACATGAAAAGACAATATTTTCATCCAAAATGAGTATTTTTGTTTGTCTTGGCTTGTTATTCTAACGTCAACAGCCTCTAAATAAACTGTTGAAGTACATGATATAACCACCTCTTTCTCCATCTTTCCCATTGCTCCCATAGGGTTTCAGTTGTGCAATTTCACCATTAGCAAAGTTTTTGCTGAAATCTGGCTTTTCAAAGGGAGAGTATCCAGAAACAGAAGATGCTGATCTGGGAGGCTCTTCCTAATAGAACTGCTGCTTCAGTTTAACTTGAAAAAGCCCACACCCAGTTCCTAATGACAAACATCTGAACACCGGGTGTTCCCCTGAGCAAGACCATGCTATGCCTCCTGCTCGCTCTGTTCTATAAGCAACCCACAGATTGCTCCCTGTGAAGAGGAGCCTGCAAGGGGAGCAGCATTCCACCAGACCCTGATTTAGCAAGATATTTCCATATCATTCCCCCAACCAGCTGGAAGTCCTCCACTGCTCTTGTGTAAAAATCTAACTCATCTCGCTGAATTTCCTGATTTAAAAGTCTAATTCATTTCACCAAAAGTGTGACAGAAGGAAACCAAGTACACCATCTCTCTCTTACCAAACCAAAGCTATTGCATGTGCATTCTGGGGGGAAAACATGGTCCAAATATGTTATGGAGGGGGTGCCAGCCCAGTGTCATCCTCTTACTATTGCCATAGGATCTTGGCTGATGGCATCAGAGGAAAAACAAGTTTATCAATTACTTTCAACCATTAAACTCACTCCTCCATGAAAAATGTTACAAGTCCAATGTCTCTTATTAAAATAAGCACTGCAAAATATAAAGGAGTCACAGTTTTAAAATGGGACACACGTTCTCTAAGCGGTGAACCACGTTAGAGGTGCACTGTTTACATTGTATAAAGTCCCCTGGAGCCAGGGTTAGGAAGCGCATCTGTTCTTTGATGTTCTGGGATGAAGGAGAAAGGAAAATGTGCTGCCAGAAGTGAGTGGGAAGGAGCCCATGAGATAAAGGAAGTAAATCCATTTGCTGATTGCAATAATAATGGTAATACACGAAGCTATACATACATACATACATACATACATACATGCAAATTTTCACATTTTTTTAAAAAAAGAACTTAAGGCTTCCACTCATGTAATCAGCCCTTATGAACTCTCCTGATTAGCTGCAAGGAAAACCTTCCTTTCTCCTCTTTCTTGCACCATCCTGGGCTCCCTTTTGACTTGTTTTTTTTTTTAACTTATAAACGAACAGCTCATATTCTGAAGTTTGTAGTCCCCTCCCGCCCCCCCCTCTCTATACGGCTCATTTACATTGGCAGCTGTCGTGCTGCTGGGCATCCTCAAACCCACAAGTTTCCCTTTAATGTTTGAGCAGACAAACATCATCATGCACTAGGCACCACTGTGCCACTCAAAATGCTTTTTTGTTTTTTTTATTGCATCTGAGAGAAATCTCAAGGTTGCAAACCTGGAGTCAGAATTGTCTCCATGTGTCTCAGTGGGAAGAGTATCGTGTGAAGAAACAAGTTGATTCTACTAATCAAAAGGAATTTTTTTGATATCAGGTCATCCTCCGAATGAATTTATATTACCGAGTGGAGGGTCACATGAAGAAAATGGTCAAACAGCACCACCTAGAGCAAGAGCTGAGAAGTGCAGCGGAGCCGGGCTGTGTCAGGAAAGAAAAGCAAGCTGGGGCCTGGCTCAGCGCTCTCCCCTCTGCTCCTGTCTGCATGGAAAGATTAGGATGACAGTGGCAGGAAGCCTGTGCACCTAGTATGCATCACTTGAAGGGAACACACAGATTCCAGTAAACAATTGGAAGGAAATGTTAATACCAGGCTCTGCTAAACAATATCAAATGAGTCCTAGATGAGACAAGCGACTTTCATCAAAGTTTCCTGATACCTGAAAAGACAGCCCAGGGGATCCTGCACTACATGTGGTGTATGTAAATTAAGCGGGTTTTCTTCCCCTTTGTAATCAAGGCTCATACACAAACAAAATCACACTTTAGAAACGGCCTATTTCAACTTGTAACTAGCTAGCTTTCAGGGGCTCCCGGTCAAAAATAAATAGAGCACAAAGACGCTTTCTCCTTAGGGATCATACACAAATTCACTCTGTCCGTTTCTTTCCCACATGGAGCAACAAAGCCGTCAGACCTCTCCATCCACCCATCGGGTCCTTCCTGATTAAAGTGAGATAAATCACAGCCCTCTCTCTCCAGATGGCAGGCGACAAGAGGGGGATGCTTGCCTCAAGAAATCCTCCCCATCCCTCTGCATTCATGCAAGCCTGAGCGGAGAGATGCAAGAAATTACGGATGCATTTTAATTCCCCAGACCCTGCAATTAAAAATGGAAATTTTTTGGCCACGCGTGTTGGCTCATGCCTGTAATCCCAGCACTTTCAGAGGCCGAGGTCGGCAGATCACCTGGGGTCAGGAGTTCGAGACCAGCCTGGCCAACATGGTGAAACCCTGTCTCTACTAAAAATACAAAAATTAGCTAGGAATGGTTGTGGGCGCCTGTAGTCCCAGCTACTCGGGAGGATGAGGCAGGAGAATCACTTGAACCCGGGAGGCAAAGTTTGCAGTGAGCCAAGATCGCACCACTGCACTCCACTCTGGGTGACAAAGGAAGACTTCATCTCAAAAAATGTTTTTAAAAAATGGAAGTGTTGTTCTTTCATTTGTAAATGTGTTTTGGTAAAAGAGGGGCAGTTTAAGCAACCCTTTCTATTGTCTACATTGTTAAAATTCATCCGACATGGACTCTTGACTCCGTTTTGCCTGGGCAGACCCAATTCAAGCATTTACAACAGCTATAACCTCCTCAAATCAAAAAGAGGAATCAGCATTATTGCTAAGTTCAAATAAGGTCTTGTTTTATTTCATTTTTATTTTTGAATGCAGCCATTCCTCCAGGTGCTGCCATCAGGGAAGATTGTCAGTCCTGATTACATAAAGGTATTATTACAAAATGCAATTCTTAAACATTCAGTGTCTAACTACACTTTTAATAAGGCTTTCCCCCTCCCCTATGTATTCTCCCTTAGACACCCCTTCTCAAATTTAAAATCACAGAAACTAAAATATGATGCCTAAAGAGAGCCTAGCGACTGCCCAGTCCTCTAATTTGATGAGTGGGAGTACTGAAGCCCAGAGGAGGTTAAGTAATTTGTTCCCAATGTCTTAGATAAGAAGAAAATGACCAGCTGGGAAATCCCACTCATGTCAAGGCAGAGGAACAGGGCCACAGACTGTGGTTGAATTGTGCCACACACCTACATCCTTCTTTAGGAATCACAGAACATTCCTGTGTTGAGTCGGAGTCACTGACTTCCTTTTCAGGCTGATTGAGTTCTGTCCTTACAGGCTGCGACAAGAAGTTTTGGTATTATACTACACCAAGACCATTTATCTAGTTCAAGAAATGCACAGTCCTTAGAGCCCAGCAACTTTCCCCATGTCCAGTAAATGTAGCTTCTCCATTAGAAGCTGTCAGAATGGAGCCTTCTGGCTCATCTTGATTTTGATTTGTGCAAGAATGAATGGTTGTGCTAAGACAGCTTTCCTAGCTGATAGAGAGCGAAACTTTTTTCTCATAATCTATAAACAAATTAAATTAGAACTTTTTTCTCATAATCTGTGAAAAAATATTAAATTAAATCTGGCTCGTCTTGATTTTGATTTGTGCAAGAATGAATGGTTGTGCTAAGACAGCTTTCCTAGCTGATAGTGAGCAAAACTTTTTTCTCATAATCTATAAAAAATATTAAATTAGAAGCATAGAGTTTATTTCATGACTTTTATCTTCCTGCATTTTTCTTGTGGGCATAAATGATTTGTTTTTATCCTGCCTGACCCCAATCCCTTTTCCAAGAGACTAAAAGAGTATCTAGTGCAAAGTAGGGACTCAAATATTTTTTAATAAACAGTGATCCCAGCCACCCAGTGCATGTTGCCAAATGCCAACCCCATAAATAATCAAACACATCATCTCATTCAGCCAATCAAAATCAAGTGCTACCTATTTTTTTAAGTTTTCATAGCCCTTGGGCATCTGCTTTCTCAGCATTTCCCAAACTTGACTCATTCTCATCCTGCCTTCCTAATTTTGATCTGTCAATTACCTCTACTATTATTTATTTCATATATTTTTAAATAGACCCACTTTTGAAACTTAAATACACGCCTTTTAAAAGGAAGCTTTCTTACTACTATACATCAAAAGCCATTATTACTTGTTCTAAGTACTCATAACAAGATGGTCACAACTATTAAAATTTACTAATGTGCATCCACATACTCTCTAAATTCATGGAGCATCTGCACACACTTTAAGAAACAATTCTGCATTACTCACTCAATTTTCTTGACATCCTTCTGAGGCAGGACAAACCTTGGGCCCAAAGAATTGAGGTAGGAGTCCAAGCAAGTTGCCAGCCACATAAAGGCAAACCTTGGCTCGGAAGTCAGGACTACCAGCCCCTAGGTTATGGTTCATGCTCTTTCCTCTGCTCTCCAGAACCTCCTATCTCCAAGTGTAGTTAGCAGCCCAGATGCAGCAGCATCCTCTAGAGACTTGTTAAAAATGCAGAAGCTCAGGCTCCACCCCAGGCCTATGCAGACTGAAACTGCATTTTAACAAGGTCCAGGTAATTCACGTGCACATTAAGTTTGAAAAGGCCTGGTCTATATCAGCGGTTCTCTAACTTAGCAGCACATTAGAACCATCTGTAGAGATTTTAAAAATACCAGTGCCTGGGCTTCACCTCCCAGAGAATCTGACTTAAGTGTCTGGGGTTTGCCCTGAGTCTAGGTATTTTTAAAAACTCCTCAGCTTATACAAAGCTGGCAGGGCTGGGCACAGTGGCTCATGCCTATAATCCCAGCACTTCGTGAGGCCAAAGTGGGCAGATTGCTTGAGTCCAGGAGTTTGAGATTAGCCTGGGCTAAAACCCCATCCCTACAAAAAAAAAAAAATACAAAAAGTAGTTGGGCATGGTGGTGGCACATACCTGTAGTCCCGGCTACTCAGGAGGCTGAGTCCTCGCTTGAACCCAGGAGGTCACAGTCTGGTCAACAGAGCAAGACCCTGTATCAAAACAAACAAACAAGCAAACAAAAAATGCTAGCAGCTTACCAGCTAGGGAGGCCTGTAGAGCCAAGTTTTCCAAATGGGGCTACATTAGTTGTTCCAGAACTTTAGCTGCATCAAAACCACCTGGATGGCTTGTTCAGCTACAGAGGGTCTGGCCATACCCCTACAGTTTCCAGCTGAGGGTCTGGAATGAGGCCCGATGATTTGCATTTCTAACAATCTCCAGGTGATGCTGATGCTGTGGGTCCAGGGACCACATTTTGAGAATCTATGCTAAATGAATCGGAGAAGACCAAAGCTCAAACTTATTCCAAGAACTTTTCAAGGCCCACCTGCAAGTTGTAGTGGAAGTAAGCATCTAAGGGTGCAAAAAGTTTCACTGTAGACTAAGGCCTTTTACCTGAGCTCTCAAATGTTCACATTTCTCTTATCAACCTAAATAACAAACAGAAAGAGGCTCTCCACAAGAAAAAGATATTCGTTTGGAAACAGAGCCTTGCAATAGAAACAGGCAAGCCAGAGTAAACTATATGCATATTCACGGAGGTAAAGGAAGACAAAAGAAAAAATGAGGAAGATTATATGATCATTTGGAAATGATTATCCTTGGCTACAAAGATCAATAACAAAGGTGATGCCAGGCCCAGGTTGGACAGGCAGTTGTTGGGCAAATATCCTTCAGAAGCATTGTTGTGTGCAAAGTTGCAATGGGCTTTGTGCAAGATTGTGTTTTTTGCAGTCTTCTGTGATAAGTTTTTGTTATCAGGCATACAAGCCCAAGAATCCTTTATTGCATGGCCTTCCCTGGCTCTATTTGTCAGGGTTTTGGTTAGGGGAGGGGTATTTTTAACACTCTCAATGTAAAAAATGCCATAAGGTAGGTACCCCAAATGCTTGTTTCGTCTTCATAAAATAACTTTTCCACCCGAACAAAGTCTACACATAAATTGTAAAACTACCCTGGCATGCAGTCCCTGGAAGAGTCTGGAGTCATTCTCGGGGTTCCCACCCAGGTGGGCAAGCGCAGCCACCACAGATAAGCACAAAGTAGGGGTCCCCGCTGGGGTTCAGCGGCAGGCAGTGGCCCTGGTTCTGATATTTGGCTGAAAACACAGCTCCCCTTTGTCACCCTCAGGACATTTCAGCTATTTCCTAGATAATAATCTCACTTCACCCTGCACAAAACAGGCACAGGATCATGTCACTCTGACCTGGTTTGAGTCCAAGGAGAATTTTGTTTTTAAAATAATTTAAGTTAGTAGTTAAAATATGAACTTTGGGCCAGGAGTGGTGGCCCATGCCTATAATCCCAGCACTTCGTGAGGCCAAAGTGGGCAGATTGCTTGAGTCCAGGAGTTTGAGACTAGCCTGGGCTAAAACCCCATCCCTACAAAAAAAAAAAAATACAAAAAGTAGTTGGGCATGGTGGTGGCACATACCTGTAGTCCCGGCTACTCAGGAGGCTGAGTCCTCGCTTGAACCCAGGAGGACACGGTCTGGTCAACAGAGCAAGACCCTGTATCAAAACAAAGAAACAAACAAAAAATGCTAGCAGCTTACCAGCTAGGGAGGCCTGTAGAGCCAAGTTTTCCAAATGGGGCTACATTAGTTGTTCCAAAACTTTAGATGCATCAAAACCACCTGGATGGCTTGTTCAGCTACAGAGGGTCTGGCCATGCCCCTAGAGTTTCCAGCTGAGGGTCTGGAATGAGGCCCGATGATTCGCATTTCTAACAATCTCCAGGTGATGCTGATGCTGTGGGTCCAGGGACCACATTTTGAGAATCTATGCTAAATGAATCGGAGAAGACCAAAGCTCAAACTTATTCCAAGAACTTTTCAAGGCCCACCTGCAAGTTGTAGTGGAAGTAAGCATCTAAGGGTGCAAAAAAGTATCACTGTAGACTAAGGCCTTTTACCTGAGCTCTCAAATGTTCACATTTCTCTTATCAACCTAAATAACAAACAGAGAGAGGCTCTCCACAAGAAAAAGATATTCGTTTGGAAACAGAGCCTTGCAATAGAAACAGGCAAGCCAGAGTAAACTACATGAATATTCACGAAGGTAAAGGAAGACAAAAGAAAAAATGAGGAAGATTATATGATCATTTGGAAATGACTATCCTTGGCTACAAAGATCAATAACAAAGGTGATGCCAGGCACAGGTTGGACAGGCAGTTGTTGGGCAAATATCCTTCAGAAGCATTGTTGTGTGCAAAGTTGCAATGGGCTTTGTGCAAGATTGTGTTTTTTGCAGTCTTCTGTGATAAGTTTTTGTTATCAGGCATACAAGCCCAAGAATCCTTTATTGCATGGCCTTTCCTGGCTCTATATGTCAGGGTTTTGGATAGGGTAGGGGTATTTTTAACACCATCAATGTAAAAAATGACATAAGGTAGGTACCCCAATGACTTGTTTGGCCTTCATAAAATAATTTTACATAAAATCTCTGTAAACGCGGAAATATCTACACCGCATTCTGTATAAACGTGGAAATATCTACACTGCTATCTCTGTAAATGTGTAAACATTTACAACGCTATCTGTATAAACATGGAAATATTTACACCGCCGTCTCTATAAACATGGAAATATCTACACCACTATCTCTATAAACATGGAAATATCTACACCGCTATCTCTATAAACATGGAAATATCTACACCGCTATCTGTATAAACATGTAAATATCTACACTGCTGTCTCTATAAACATGGAAATAACTACACCTCTATCTGTATAAACATGGAAATATCTACACCACTGTCTCTATAAACATAGAAATATCTACAATGATATATCTATAAACACACAAATATCTACACCACTGTCTCTATAAACATGGAAATATCTACACCGCTATCTCTATAAACATGGAAATATCTACACCGCTGTCTCTAGAAACATGGAAATATCTACACCACTATCTCTATAAACGTGGAAATATATACACCACTATCTCTAAAAAGATGGAAATATCTACACCGCTATCTCTATAAACGTGGGAGCATCTACACCGCTAACTCTATAAACCTGGAAATATCTACACCGCTATAAGTATAAATGTGGAAATATCTACACCACTATCTGTATAAACATGGAAATATCTACACCGCTATCTCCATAAACATGGAAATACGTACACCGCTATCTGTATAAACATGGAAATATTTACAAAGCTATCTCTATAAACATGGAAATATCTACACCGCTATCTCTATAAACATGGAAATATCTACACCACTGTCTGTAAAACATGGAAATATCTACACCGCTGTCTGTATAAACATGGAAATATATACACGGCTATCTGTTTAAACATGGAAATATCTACACCACTGACTGTATAAACATGGAAATATCTACACCGCTGTCTCTATAAACATGGAAATATCTACACCGCTATCTGTAGAAACATGGAAATATCTACACCGCTGTCTCTATAAACCTGGAAATATCTTCACCGTTATCTGTATTAACGTGGAAATATCTACAACGTTATCTGTATAGACGTGCAAATATCTACATCGCTATGTCTACAAACGTGGAATTATGTACACCGCTATCTGTATAAACATGGAAATATCTACACCGGTATGTGTATAAACGAGGAAATATTTCACCGCTATGTGTATAAACTTGGAAATTTCTACACCGCAATCTGCATAAAAGTGGAAATATCTTCACCGCTATTGGTATAAACGTGGAAATGTCTACACCGCTATCTCTATAAACGTGGAAATATCTACACCGCTATCTCTATAAACATGGAAATGTCTACACCGCTATCTGGATAAACATGGATATATCTACATGGCAATCTCTATAAATATGGAAATAACTAAACCACCATCTGTATAAACATGGAAATAACTTCACAGTCATCTGTATAAACATGGAAATATCTACACAACCATGTGTGGAAAAATGGAAATATCTGCACTGCCATCTGTATAAACATGGAAATATCTCCACTGCCATCTGTATTAACATGGAAATATCTCCACCGCTATCTGTATAAACATGGAAATATCTACACCGCTATCTGTATAAACATGGAAATGTCTACACCGCCATCTGTATAAAGATGGAAATATCAACACCGCCATCTGTATAAACATGGAAATACCTCAAGCGCTATTTGTATAAACATGGAAATATCTACACTGCTATCTGTATAAACATGGAAATGTCTACATGGCCATCTGTATAAACATGGAAATATCAACACCACCATCTGCAAAAACATGGAAATATCTACAGCGCCATCTGTGTAAACATGGAAATATCTACACCTCCATCTGTATAGACATGGAAATATCTACACCGCTATCTGTATAAACATTCAAATATCTACACCGTGATCTGTATAAATATGGAAATATCTACACCGCTATCTCTATACATATGGAAATATCTAAACCGCCATCTGTATAAAAATGGAAATAACTATAGAGTCATCTGTATAAACATGGAAATATCTACACCACCATCTGTGAAATCATGGAAATATCTACAATGATATCTGTATAAACATTGAAATATCCCCACCACCACCTGTATAAACATGGAAATATCTCCACCGCTATCTGTATAAACATGGAAATATCTGCACCGCTATCTATATAAACATGGAAATATCTCCACCGCTATCTGTATAAACATGCAAATATCTACAACGCTAAGTGTGTAAACATGGAAATATCTTCACCGCTATCTGTGTAAACATGGAAATATCTACCCAGCTATCTGTGTAAAGATGGAAATATCTACACCGCAATCTGTGCAAACATGGAAATATCTAAACCGCTATCTGTGTTAACATGGTAATATCTACACCGCTAACACTATAAACATGGAAATATCTACACCGCTGTCTCTATAAACATGGAAATCTCTACACCGCTATCTGAATAAATACGGAAATATATCCACCGCTATCTGTATAAACATGGAAACATCTACACAGCTATCTCTATAAACATGGAAATTTCTACACCGCTATCTGTATAAAAATGGAAATATCTACAACGCTATCTGTGTAAACATGGAAATATCTACACATGTATCTGTGTAAACATGGAAATATCTACACTGCTATGTGTGCAAAGATGGAAATATATAAACTGTAATCTGTGCAAAGATGGAAATATCTACACCGCTATCTCTATAATCATGGAAATATCTGCACCGCTATCTGTATAAACATGGATATATCTACACAGCTATCTCTATAAACGTGGAAATATCTACACCGCCATGAGTATACACATGGAAATATCTACACAGTCATCTGTATATACATGGAAATATCTACACCACCATCCCTATGAACATGGAAATATCTACACTGCGAGGTGTATACACATGGAAATATCTACACAGCCATCAGAATAAACATGGAAACATCTGCACCACTATCTCTATACACATTGAAGTACCTACACCGCTATGTCTACAATCATGGAAATAACTACACCGCTATCACTAGAATCATGGAAATATCTACACTGCTATCTGAACAAACATGGAAATATCTACACTGCCATCTGCATAAACATCGAAATATCTACACCGCCATCTGTATAAACATGGAAATATCTACACCACCATCTGTATAAACATAGAAATATCTACACTGCCATCTGTATAAACATGGAAATAACCACACAGTCATCTGTATATACATGGAAATATCTACACCACTATCGGTATAGACATGGAAATATCTACACCGCTATCTGTATAAAGATGGAAATATCTACACCGCTATCTGAATAAACATGGAAATATCTACGATGCTATCTGTATAAACAAGGAAATATCTACAACGCTATCTCTATAAACATGGAAATATCTACACCGCTATCCGTATAAACATGGAAATATCTATACTGCTACCTCTACAAACGTGGAAATATCTACACCGCTATCTGTTTAAACATGGAAATATCTACACCGGTATCTGTATAAACAAGGAAATATCTACACCAATATGTATATAATCATGGAAAGATTTACACCGCTCTGTCTATAAACATGGAAATATTTACAGGGCTACCTGTATAAACATGGAAATATCTACACAACCATGTGTAGGAACATGTAAATATCTACAATGCTATTTCTATAAACATGGAAATATCTACACCACTATTTGTATAAACATGGAAATATCTACAACGCTATCTGTATAAACATGGAAATATGTACACCGCCATGTCTATAAAGAAGGAAATAACTACACCGCTATCCGTATAAACATGGAAATAGCTACACCACTATCTCTATAAACATGGAAATATCTACACCGCTATCTGTATAAACATGAAAGTATCTACACCACAATCTGCATAAACTTGGAAATATCTACACCACTCTCTGTTTAAACATGGAAATATCTACAACGCTATCTCTATAAACATGGATATATCAACAACGCTTTCTCTATAAACATGGAATTATATACACAGCTTTGTGTATAAACATGGAAATATCTACACCGCTATCTCTATAAACATGGAAATATCTACACCACTATCTGTATAAACTTGGGAATATCTACACCGCTATGTGTATAAACATGGAAATATCTACACTGCTATCTCTATAAACATGGAAATATCTACACCACTATGTGTATAAACATTGAAATATCTACACCGCTATCTCTATAAACATGCTAATGTCTACACCGCTATCTGTATAAACAAGGAAATATCTGCACTGCTATCTCTATAAATATGGAAATATCTACACCGCTATCTGTATAAACATGGAAATATCTAAACTGCTGTCTGTTAAGCAGGGAAATATCTACACCGCTATTTCTATAAACATGAAAGTATCTACACTGCTATCTGTATAAACATGGAAACATCTACACCACTATCTGTATAAACATGGAAATATATTCAATGTTGTCTCTATAAACATGGAAATATCTACACCGCTTTCTGTATAAACTTGGGAATATCTTCAATGATACCTGTATAAACATGGAAATATCTACACAGCTATCTGTATAAACATGGAAATATCTACACCACTATCTCTATGAACATGGAAATATCTACACCGCTATCTGTATAAACAAGGAAGTATCTACACCGCTATCTGTTTAAACATGGAAATACCAACACCGCTATCTGTAAAAACATGGAAATATCTACAAAGCTATCTGTATAAACATGGAAATAACTACACAGCCATCTGTATAAACATGGAATTATCTACACCGCCATCTGTGTAAACATGGAAATATCTACACCGCTATCTGTATAAACATGGAAATATCTACACCGACTTCTCTATAAACACGGAAATATCTACACCGCTATGTCAATAAACATGGAAATATTTACACCACCATCTCTAAAAACATGGAAATATCTACACCGCCATCTGTATAAACATGGAAATGTTTACACCGCTACCTCAATAAACATGGAAATATCTACACCGCCATCTGTATAAACATGGAAATATCTATACCACCATCTCTGTAGAGATAGAAGTATCTACACCGCTCCCTCTCTAAAGATGGAAATATCTACACCGTTATCTGTAAAAACTTGGAAATATCTACCACGCAATCTGTATAAACAAGGAAATATCTACACCGCTATCTCTATAAAAATGGAAATATCTACACATCCCTCTCTATAAACATGGAAATATCTACACCGCTAACTCCATAAACATGGAAGTATCTACCGCGCCATCTCTATAAACATGGAAATATCTACACCGCTATCTGTATAAACATGGAAATATCTACACTGCTATGTCTGTAAACTTGGAATTATCTTCAATGTTATCTGTGTAAAGTTGGAGGCATCTACACTGCTATTTCTATAGACATGGAAATATTTACACCCCTCTCTGCATAAACTTGGAAATATCCACACCGCTATCTCTATAAACATGGAAATATCTACAACAGTATGTGTACAAACATGGAAATAACTACACCGCTATCTGAACAAACATGGAAATATCTACAATGTCATCTGCATAAACATGGAAATATCTACACCGCCATCTGTATAAACATGGAAATATCTACACCACCATCTGCATAAACATAGAAATATCTACACTGCCATCTGTATAAACATGGAAATACCCAAACAGTCATCTGTATATACATGGAAATATCTACACAACTATCTGTATAGACATGGAAATATCTACACCGCTATCTCTATACACATGGAAATACCTACACAGCTATTTGTATAAACATTGAAATATCTAAAATGCTATTTGAAAAAACTTGGTAATATCTACACCGCTATCAGCATAAACTTGGAAATATCTACACCGCCATCTGTATAAACATGGAAATATCTCCACCGCTATCTGTATAAACATGGAAATATCTACACCGCTATCTGTATAAACATGGAAATATCTACACCACTATCTGTATAAACATGGAAATATCTACACCGCTATCTGTATAAACAGGGAAATATCTACAGCGCTATCTGTATAAACATGGAAATATCTCTACTGCTATGTGTATAATCATGGAGATAACTACACCGCTATCTGTATAAACTTGGAAATATCAACAGCGCTATCTGTATAAACATGGAAATATCTCCACCGCTATCTGTATAAACATGGAAATATGTACACCACTATCTTTATAAACATGGAAATATCTACACCGCAATCTGTATAAACATGGAAATACCTACCACAATATCTGTGTAAACACGGAAATATATACACAGCCGTCTGTGTAAACATGCAAATATGTACACTGCTATAAGTGTGAAGATGGAAATATCTACACCGCAATCTGTGCAAATATGGAAATATCTACACCTCTATCTCTGTAAACATGGAAATACCTACACCGCTATCTCTATAAACATGGAAATATCTACACCGCTATCTGTATAAACATGGATATATCTACACCACGATCTGTATAAACATGGATATATCTACACCGCTATCAGTATAAACACGGAAATATCTACATGGCTGTCTCTATAAACATGGAAATATCTACACCGCCATCTGTATAAACATGGAAATATATACACCGTCATCTGTATAAACATGGAAATAACTACACCGCTATCTGTATAAACATGGAAATATCTACACCGTTATCTGTATAAACATAGAAATATTTACACCGCTATCTGTATAAACATGGAAATATATCCACCGCTATCTGTATAAACATGCAAATATGTACAACGCTATCGGAGTAAACATGGATTTTTCTACACCGCTATCTGTATAAACATGGAAATATCTACATGGCTATCTGTATGAAAATGGAAATATCTAAACCGCCATCTGTATAAACATGGAAATATCTACACCACCATATGTGAAAACACGGAAATATGTACACTGCCATCTGTATAAACATTGAAATATCTCCACCGCCATCAGTATAAACATGGAAATATCTCCACTACTATCTGTATAAACATGGAAATATCCACACCGCTATCTGTATAAACATGGAAATATATCCACCGCTATCTGTATAAACATGCAAATATGTACAACGCTATCTGAGTAAACATGGATTTTTCTACACCGCTATCTGTATAAACATGGAAATATCTACCCCGCTTTCTGTGTAAAGATGGAAATATCTACACTGCAATCTGTGCAAAGATGGAATTATCTACACTGCTATCTGTGTAAAGTTGGAAATATCTACACCGCAATCTGTGCAAAGATGGAAATATCTACACAGCTATCTGTGTTAACATGGTAATATCTACAACACTATCTGTGTAAACATGGAAATATCTACACAGCTGTCTGTGTAAACATGCAAATATGTACACCGCTATCTGTGTGAAGATGGAAATATCTACACCGAAATCCATGCAAATATGGAAATATCTACACCTCTAACTCTGTAAATATGGAAATATCTACACCGCTATCTGTATAAACATGGAAATATCTACACCGCTATCTGTATAAACATGGAATCATCTACACCGCTATCTTTATAAATATGGAAATATCTACACCATTATCTCTATAAACATGGAAATGTCTATAAAGCTATCTGTATAAACATCGAAATATCTACATGGCTATCTCTATAAACATGGAAATACCTACAATGCCATCTGTATAAACATGGAAATACCTACACAGTCATCTATATAAGCATGGAAATATCTACACCGCTATCTGTATAAACATGGAAATACCTACATAGCCATCTGTATAAACACCGTAATATCTACACTGCCATCTGTATGAAATTGGAAATATCTCCACTGCTATCTGTATAAACATGGAAATATTTCCACCGCTATCTGTATAAACATGGAAATATCTACATCGCCATCTGTATAAAAATGGAAGTATTTACACCGCTTTCTGTATAAACCTGGAAAAATCTATACCGCTATCTGTATAAACATGGAAATATCTACATCGCTATCTGTGTAAAAATGGAAATACCTACACTGCCATCTGTTTAAACATGGAAGTAGCCACAGCGCTATCTGTAGAAACATGGAAATATCTACACCGCCATTTGAAAGAACATGGAAATATCTACATGGTTATCTGTATAAATATGGAAATGTCTACACCGCTATATCTATAAACATGGAAATATCTACACATCTATCTGTATAAACATGGAAATATCTACGCCGCTATCTCTTTAAACACGGAAATATCTACACCGCCATCTGTATAAACATGGAAATCTATACACAGTCATCTGTATAAACATGGAAATAACTACACCGCTAACAGTGTAAACATGGAAATATCTACACCGCTATCTTTATAAACGTGGAAATATCCACACCGAAATCTGCATAAACATGGAAATATCTACAACACTATCTGTGTAAACTTGGAAATATCTACACAGATGTCTTTGTAAACATGGAAATGTGTACAACACTATCTGTGTGAAGATGGAAATAACTACACCGCAATCAGTTCAAATATGGAAATATCTACACCTCTATATCTGTAAACATGGAAATATCTACACCGCTATCTGTATAAACATGGAAATATATACACCGCTATCTGTATACATATGGAAATATCTACACCGCTATCTCTATAAACGTGGAACTATCTACACCGCTATATATATAAATGTGGAAATAACTAAACCACTTTCTGTATAAACGAGGAAATATCTACACCGCTATCTCTGTAAATGTGTAAACATTTAAACCGTTATCTGTATAAACATGGAAATATTTACACCGCTGTCTCTTTAAACATGTAAATATTTACAACGCTATTTGTATAAACATAGAAATATATACACCACTTTCTCTATAAACATGGAAATATCTACAATGCCATCTGTATAAAGATGGAAATATCAACACCGCAAGCTGTATAAACCTGGAAATATCTACACTGCTACCTGTATAAACTTGGAAATACCAACACCGCTATCTGTATAAACACGGAAATATCTTCAATGTTATCTATATAAACATGGAAATATCTACACCGCTGTCTGTATAAACTTGGAAATATCTACACCGCCATCTGTAAACACATGGAAATATCTACACCGCTATCTTAATAAATATGGCAAAATCTACACCGCTATCTCCATAAACATGGAAATGTCTTCAACGCTATTTGTATAAACATGGAAATATCTACACTGCCATCTGTATAAACATGGAAATATCTACACAGACATCTGTATAAACATGGAAATGTCTACACCGCTATCTGTATAAATTTGCAAATATCCACACCGCTATCTGCATAAACATGGAAATATCTATACTGCCATTTGAATAAACATGGAAATATCTACACCGCTATCTGTATAAATATGGAAATATATACACCTCTCTCTGTATAAACATGGAAGTATCTTCACTGCTATTTGTTTAAACATGGATTTATCTACACCACTATCTCAATAAACATAGAAATATCTACACCGCAATCTCTATAAACATGGAAATATCTACACCGCCATCAGCATTAACATGGAAATATCTACACCGCCATCTGTATAAACATGGAAATATCTACACCGCTATCTGTGTAAACATGGAAATATCTACCCCGCTATCTGTGTAAAGATGGAAATATCTACACCGCAATCTGTGCAAATATGGAAATATCTACACCGCTATCTGTGTTAACATGGTAATATCTACACCGCTAACACTATAAACATCGAAATATCTACACTGCGATGTGTTCACAGATGGAAATATCTACACAGCCATCAGTATAAACCTGGAAACATCTGCACCACTATCTCTATACACATGGAAATACCTAGACCGCTATGTACACAATCATGGAAATAACTACACCGCTATCAGTAGAAACATGGAAATATCTACACCACTATCTGGACAAACATGGAAATATCTACAACACCATCTGTATAAACATAGAAATATCTACACTGCCATCTGTATAAACATGGAAATACCAAACAGTCATCTGTATATACATGGAAATATCTACACCACTATCTGGATAGACATGGAAATATCTACACCGCTATCTCCATAAACTTGGAAATACCTACACAGCTATTTGTATAAACATTCAAATATCTACACTGCTATCTGAAAAAACTTGGAAATATCTACACCGCTATCTGCATAAACTTGGAAATATCTACACCGCCATCTGTATAAACATGGAAATATCTCCACCGCTATCTGTATAAACATGGAAATATCTACACCGCTATCTGTATAAACGTGGAAATATCTCCACCGCTATCTGTACAATCATGCAAATATCTACACCGCTATCTGTATAAAAATGGAAATATCTACATTGCTATCTGTATAAACTTGGAAATATCTACACCGCTATCTGTATACATATGGAAATATCTACACCGCCATCTCTATAACCATGGAAATGTCTACAGCACAATCTTTATAAACAGAGAATTATCTACATGGCTATCTCGATATACATGGAAATATCTACACCGCCATCTGTATAAACATGGAAATACCTACACAGTCATCTGTATAAATATGGAAATATCTACACCACTATCTGTATAAACATGGAAATATCTACACTGACATCTGTGTATACATGGAAATATCTACACAGCCATCTCTATAAACCTGTAAATATCTACATCGCTATCTGTAAAATCATGGAAATAGCCACACCGCAATCTTTATAAATATGGAAATATCCACACCGCCATTTATAAAAACATGGAAATATCTACACAGTCATCTGTATAAACATGGAAGTATCAACACCTCCATCTCTATAAACATGGAAATATCTACACTGCCATCTGTATACACATGGAAATATCTACACCGCCATCTCTATAAACATGGAAATGCTTACAGCACTATCTGTATAAACATGGAATTATCTACATGGCTATCTCGATATACATGGAAATATCTACACCGCCATCTGTATAAACATGGAAATACCTACACAGTAATCTGTATAAACATGGAAGTATCTACACCACTATCTGTAAACATGGAAATACCTACACCGCCATCTGTATAAATCTGGAGATATCTACAACGCTATCTCTATGAACATTGAAATACCTACACCGCTATCTGTAGAAACAGGAAAATAACTACACCGCTATCTGTATAAACATGGAAACATCTACAACGCTATATGTATAAACATGGAAATTTCTACACCGCCATCTCTATAAACTTGGAAATATATCCACCGCTATCTGTATAAACATTTTAATATCTCCACAGCTACTATATAAACATGGAAATAACTACACCGCTATCGGTATAAACATGGATATATCTACACCGCTATCTGTATCAACTTGCAAATATCTACACCGCTATCTGTATACATATGGAAATATTTACACCGCCATCTCTATAAACATGGAAATGTCTACACCGCTATCTGTATAAACTTGGAAATATCTACATGGCTATCTCTATATACATGGAAATACCTACGCCGCCATCAGTTTAAACATGGAAATATCTACACAGTCGTCTGTATAAAAGTGGAAATATCTACACCAATATCTGTATAAACATGGAAATCTCTACACTGCCATCTGTATAAACATGGAAATATCTACACAGCCATCTCTATAAACCTGGAAATATCTACATCGCTATCTGTATAAACATGGAAATAGCCACACCGCTATCTGTATACACATCGAAATATCTACATCGAAATCTGTAAAAACATGGAAATATCTACACAGTCATCTGTATAAACATAGAAGTTTATACACCTCCATCTGTATAAACATGGAAATGTCTACACTGTCATCTGTATACACATGGATATATCTACAAAGCCATCTGTATAAACCTGGAAATATCTACACTGCTATCTCTATAAACATGGAAATAACGACACCGCTATCTGTATAAACATGGAAATATCTCCACCGCTTTCCTTATAAACATGGAAATATCTACACCGCTATATGTATATACATGGAAATATCTACACCGCCATGTGTAAAAACATGGAAATACCTACACAGTCATCTGTATAAACCTGGCAGTATCTACACCTCCATCTGTATAAACATGGAAATATCTACACTGCCATCTGTATACACGTGGAAATATCTACACAGCCATCTGTATAAACCTGGAAATATCTACAGCGTTATCTCTTTGAACATGGAAATAACTGCTCCGCTATCTGTGTAAACATGGAAATATCTACACCGCTATCTGTATAAACAAGGAAATATCAACACCGCTATCTGTGTAAACGTTGAAATATCTTCACCGCTATCTGTATAAACATGGATATATCTACACCGCTATCTGTATAAACATGGAAATATCTGCATCGCTATCTGTATAAACTTTTAAATGTCTACACCGCTATCTGTATACATATGGAAATATCTACACCGCCATCTCTATAAACATGGAAATGTCTACAGCGCTATCTGTATAAACATGGAATTATCTACATGGGTATCTCGATATACATGGAAATATCTACACTGCCATCTGTATAAACATGGAAATAGCTACACAGTAATCTGTATAAACATGGAAGTATCTACACCACTATCTGCATAAACATGGAAATATCTACACTGCCATCTGTGTATACATGGAAATATCTACACAGCCATTTCTATAAACCTGGAAATATCAACATCACTATCTGTAAAAACATGGAAATAGCCACACCGCTATCTTTATAAATATGGAAATATCTACACAGCCATTTATAAAAACATGGAAATATCTACACAGTCATCTGTATAAACATGGAAGTATCTACACCTCCATCTCTATAAACATGGAAATACCTGCACTGCCATCTGTATACACATGGAAATATCTACACAGCCATCTGTATAAAACTGGAAATATCTACACCGCTATCTCCATAAACATGGAAATAACTACACCGCTATCTGTAGAAACATGGAAATATCTACACCGCTATCTGTATAAACATGGAAATATCTACACTGCTATCTGTATAAACTTGGAAATATCTACACCGCCATCTCTATAAACATAGAAATATATCCACCGCTATCTGTATAAATTTGGAAATATCTCCTCCGTTATCTGTGAAAACTTGGAAATATCTCCACCGCTATCTGTATAAACATGGAAATATCTACACCGCTATCTGTGTAAACATGGAAATATCTACACCGCCATCTGTGAAAACATGGAAATACCTACACAGTCATCTGTATAAACATGGAAGTATCCACACCTCCATCTGTATAAACATGGAAATATCTACACTGCCATCTATATACACATTGAAATATCTACACAGCCATCTGTAAAAACCTGGAAATATCTACAACGGTATCTCTATGAACATGGAAATAACTGCACCGCTATCTGTATAAAAATGGAAATATCTACACCGCTATCTGTATAAACGTGGAAATATCTCCACCGCTATCTGTACAATCATGCAAATATCTACACCGCTATCTGTATAAAAATGGAAATATCTACATCGCTATCTGTATAAACTTGGAAATATCTACACCGCTATCTGTATACATATGGAAATATCTACACCGCCATCTCTATAAACATGGAAATGTCTACAGCACTATCTTTATAAACAGGGAATTATCTACATGGCTATCTCGATATACATGGAAATATCTACACCGCCATCTGTATAAACATGGAAATACCTACACAGTCATTTGTATAAATATGGAAATATCTACACCACTATCTGTATAAACATGGAAATATCTTCACTGACATCTGTGTATACATGGAAATATCTACACAGCCATCTCTATAAACCTGTAAATATCTACATCGCTATCTGTAAAAACATGGAAATAGCCACACCGCAATCTTTATAAATATGGAAATATCCACACCGCCATTTATAAAAACATGGAAATATCTACACAGTCATCTGTATAAACATGGAAGTATCAACACCTCCATCTCTATAAACATGGAAATATCTACACTGCCATCTGTATACACATGGAAATATCTACACAGCCATCTGTAAACCTGGAAATATCTACACCGCTATCTGTATAAACATGGAAATATCTACACTGCTATCTGTATAAACTTGGAAATATCTACACCGCCATCTCTAAAAACATAGAAATATATCCACCGCTATCTGTAGAAACATGGAAATATCTCCTCCGCTATCTGTATAAACATGGAAATATCTGCATCGCTATCTGTATAAACTTTTAAATATCTACACCGCTATCTGTATACATATGGAAATATCTACACCGCCATCTCTATAAACATGGAAATGACTACAGCGCTATCTGTATAAACATGGAATTATCTACATGGCTATCTCGATATACCTGGAAATACCTACACCACCATCTGTATAAACATGGAAATACCTACACAGTAATCTGTATAAACATGGAAGTATCTACACCACTATCTGTAAACATGGAAATATCTACACCGCCATCTGTATAAATCTGGAGATATCTACAACGCTATCTCTATGAACATGGAAATACCTACACCGCTATCTGTATAAACAGGAAAATAACTACACCGCTATCTGTATAAACATGGAAACGTCTGCAACGCTATATGTATAAACATGGAAATTTCTACACCGCCATCTCTATAAACTTGGAAATATATCCACCGCTATCTGTATAAACATTTTAATATCTCCACAGCTACTATATAAACATGGAAATAACTACACCGCTATCGGTATAAACATGGATATATCTACACCGCTATCTGTATCAACTTGCAAATATCTACACCGCTATCTGTATACATATGGAAATATTTACACCGCCATCTCTATAAACATGGAAATGTCTACACCGCTATCTGTATAAACTTGGAAATACCTACATGGCTATCTCTATATACATGGAAATACCTACGCCGCCATCAGTTTAAACATGGAAATATCTACACAGTCGTCTGTATAAAATTGGAAATATCTACACCACTATCTGTATAAACATGGAAATATCTACACTGCCATCTGTATAAACATGGAAATATCTACACAGCCATCTCTATAAACCTGGAAATATCTACATCGCTATCTGTATAAACATGGAAATAGCCACACCGCTATCTGTATAAACATCGAAATATCTACATCGAAATCTGTAAAAACATGGAAATATCTACACAGTCATCTGTATAAACATAGAAGTTTATACACCTCCATCTGTATAAACATGGAAATGTCTACACTGTCATCTGTATACACATGGATATATCTACAAAGCCATCTGTATAAACCTGGAAACATCTACACTGCTATCTCTATAAACATGGAAATAACGACACCGCTATCTGTATAAACATGGAAATATCTCCACCGCTTTCCTTATAAACATGGAAATATCTACACCGCTATATGTATATACATGGAAATATCTACACCGCCATGTGTAAAAACATGGAAATACCTACACAGTCATCTGTATAAACCTGGCAGTATCTACACCTCCATCTGTATAAACATGGAAATATCTACACTGCCATCTGTATACACGTGGAAATATCTACACAGCCATCTGTATAAACCTGGAAATATCTACAGCGTTATCTCTTTGAACATGGAAATAACTGCTCCGCTATCTGTGTAAACATGGAAATATCTACACCGCTATCTGTATAAACAAGGAAATATCAACACCGCTATCTGTGTAAACGTTGAAATATCTTCACCGCTATCTGTATAAACATGGATATATCTACACCGCTATCTGTATAAACATGGAAATATCTGCATCGCTATCTGTATAAACTTTTAAATATCTACACCGCTATCTGTATACATATGGAAATATCTACACCGCCATCTCTATAAACATGGAAATGTCTACAGCGCTATCTGTATAAACATGGAATTATCTACATGGGTATCTCGATATACATGGAAATATCTACACTGCCATCTGTATAAACATGGAAATAGCTACACAGTAATCTGTATAAACATGGAAGTATCTACACCACTATCTGCATAAACATGGAAATATCTACACTGCCATCTGTGTATACATGGAAATATCTACACAGCCATTTCTATAAACCTGGAAATATCAACATCACTATCTGTAAAAACATGGAAATAGCCACACCGCTATCTTTATAAATATGGAAATATCTACACAGCCATTTATAAAAACATGGAAATATCTACACAGTCATCTGTATAAACATGGAAGTATCTACACCTCCATCTCTATAAACATGGAAATACCTGCACTGCCATCTGTATACACATGGAAATATCTACACAGCCATCTGTATAAAACTGGAAATATCTACACCGCTATCTCCATAAACATGGAAATAACTACACCGCTATCTGTATAAACATGGAAATATCTACACCGCTATCTGTATAAACATGGAAATATCTACACTGCTATCTGTATAAACTTGGAAATATCTACACCGCCATCTCTATAAACATAGAAATATATCCACCGCTATCTGTATAAATTTGGAAATATCTCCTCCGTTATCTGTGAAAACTTGGAAATATCTCCACCGCTATCTGTATAAACATGGAAATATCTACACCGCTATCTGTGTAAACATGGAAATATCTACACCGCCATCTGTGAAAACATGGAAATACCTACACAGTCATCTGTATAAACATGGAAGTATCCACACCTCCATCTGTATAAACATGGAAATATCTACACTGCCATCTATATACATATTGAAATATCTACACAGCCATCTGTAAAAACCTGGAAATATCTACAACGGTATCTCTATGAACATGGAAATAACTGCACCGCTATCTGTATAAAAATGGAAATATCTACACCGCTATCTGTATAAACGTGGAAATATCTCCACCGCTATCTGTACAATCATGCAAATATCTACACCGCTATCTGTATAAAAATGGAAATATCTACATCGCTATCTGTATAAACTTGGAAATATCTACACCGCTATCTGTATACATATGGAAATATCTACACAGCCATCTCTATAAACCTGGAAATATCTACATCGCTATCTGTATAAACATGGAAATAGCCACACCGCTATCTGTATAAACATCGAAATATCTACATCGAAATCTGTAAAAACATGGAAATATCTACACAGTCATCTGTATAAACATAGAAGTTTACACACCTCCATCTGTATAAACATGGAAATGTCTACACTGTCATCTGTATACACATGGATATATCTACAAAGCCATCTGTATAAACATGGAAATATCTACACTGCTATCTCTATAAACATGGAAATAACGACACCGCTATCTGTATAAACATGGAAATATCTCCAAGGCTTTCTTTATAAACATGGAAATATCTACACCGCTATCTGTATATACATGGAAATATCTACACCGCCATTTGTAAAAACATGGAAATACCTACACAGTCATCTGTATAAACATGGCAGTATCTACACCTCCATCTGTATAAACATGGAAATATCTACACTGCCATCTGTATACACGTGGAAATATCTACACAGCCATCTGTATAAACCTGGAAATACCTACAACGTTATCTCTTTGAACATGGAAATAACTGCTCCGCTATCTGTGTAAACATGGAAATATCTACACCGCTATCTGTATAAACAAGGAAATATCAACACCGCTATCTGTGTAAACTTTGAAATATCTTCACCGCTATCTGTATAAACATGGAAGTATCTACACCACTATCTGCATAAACATGGAAATATCTACACTGCCATCTGTGTATACATGGAAATATCTACACAGCCATTTCTATAAACCTGGAAATATCTACATCACTATCTGTAAAAACATGGAAATACCTACACCGCTATCTGTATAAACAGGAAAATAACTACACCGCTATCTGTATAAACTTGGAAATATCTACATGGCTATCTCTATATACATGGAAATACCTACGCCGCCATCAGTTTAAACATGGAAATATCTACACAGTCGTCTGTATAAAAGTGGAAATATCTACAGCACTATCTGTATAAACACGGAAATATTTACACCACCATCTCTATAAACATGGAAATATCTACACAGCCATCTGTATTAACATGGAAATACCAACACTGCCATCTGTATAAACATGGAAATATCTACACAGTCGTCTGTATAAACCTGGAAATATCTACCTCACCATCTGTATAAATATGGAAATATCTACACTGCCATCTGTATAAACATGGAAATACGTACAACACTATCCATATAAACATGGAAATATCTACACCATGACCTGTATAAACATGGAAATATCTACACCGCTATCTATATGAACTTGGAAATATCTACAAGGCTATCTGTGTAAAGCTGGAAATATCTACACCACTAAGTATGTAAAAATGGAAATATCTACACCACTATCTGGGTAAACATGGACATATCTACAACGCTATCTGAACATGGAAATCTCTACACCGCTATAATTATAAAGAGGGAAATATCTACACTGCTTTCACTATAAACATGGAAATATCTACAGAGCCATATGTATTAACAAGGAAATACCTTCAACGACATCTGTACAAACATGGAAATACCTACACTGCCATCTGTATAAACATGGAAATATCCACACCGGCAACTGTATAAACATGGAAATATCTACACCGCCATCTGTATAAACATGGAAATATCTACACCACTATCTCTATAAACATGGAAATATCTACACCGTTATCTGTATAAACAAAGAAATATCTCCACCGCTGTCTGCATGAACATGGAAACATCTACACCGCTAGCTGTATAAACATGGAATTATCTGCAGCGTTATCTGTATAAACATGGAAATATCTACACTGCAGTCGGTGCAAAGATGGAAATATCTACAATGCTATCTCAATAAACATGGAAATATCGACACCGCCATCTGTACACACATGGAAATACCTACACAGTCATCTGTATAAACATGGAAATATCTACACCACAATCTGTATAAACATGGAAATATCTAGACTGCCATCACTATAAACATGGAATTACCTACACAGACTTCTCTATAATCATTGAAATATCTACACCGCTATCTGTATAAACATGGAAGTAGCCACACCGCTATCAGTATAAACATGGAAATATCTACACCGCTATCTGTATAAACATGGAGATATCTACACCACGACGTGTATAAACATGGAAATATCTACAACGCTATGTGAATAAACATGGAAATATCTACACCGCTATCATTATAAACATGGAAATATTGACACCGCTATCTGTATAAATATGGAAATATCTACACCACTATCTGTATAAACATGGAAATATCTACACTGTTATCTGTATAAACAAAGAAATATCTCCACCGCTGTCTGTATGAACCTGGAAACATTTACACCGCTAGCTGTATAAACATGGAATTATCTGCAGCGTTATCTGTATAAACATGGAAATATCTACACCGCAGTCTGTGCAAAGATGGAAATATCTACAATGCTATCTCAATAAACATGGAAATATCGACACCGCCATCTGTAAACACATGGAAATACCTACACAGTCATCTGTATAAACATGGAAATATCTACACCACTATCTGTATAAACATGGAAATACCTACACTGCCATCTGTATAAACATGGAATTATTTACACAGACATCTCTATAACCATTGAAATATCTACACCGCTATCTGTATAAACATGGAAGTAGGCACACCGCTATCTGTAAAAACATGGAAATATCTACACCGCCATCTGTGAAAACATGGAAATATCTACACTGTCATCTTTATAAACATGGAAACATCTACACGTCCATCTGCATAAACATGGAAATATCTACACTGCCATCTGTATATACCTGGAAATATCTACACTGCCATCTGTATAAACATGGAAATATCTACACCGCTATCTCTATAAACATGGAAATGTCTAAACGGTTATCTGTATAAACATGGAAATATCTCCACCGCTATCTGTAGAAACATGGAAATATCTACATCGCTATCTGTATAAACATGGAAATATCTCCACCGCTATCTCTATAAAGATGGAAATATCTACACCGCTATCTGTATAAACATGGAAATATCTATAACACCATCTGTGTAAACATGGAAATATCTGCACAGCTATCTGTGTAAACATGGAAATATGTAGACAGGTCTCTGTGTAAAGATGGAAATACCTACACCGCAATCTGTGGAAATATGGAAATATCTACACCGCTATCTCAGTAAACATGGAAATATCTAAACCGCTATCTGTACAAACATGGAAATATCAACACCGGTATCTGTAAAAACATGGAAATGTCTACACCACGATCTGTATAAACATGGAAATATCTTCACCGCTATATGTATAAACATGGAAATATCTATACCGCTATCAGTATAAACATGGAAATATCTACACTGCTATCTGTATAAATATGGAAATATTGACACCGCTATCTGTATAAATATGGAAATATGTACACCACTATCTCTATAAACATGGAAATATCTACACCGTTATCTGTATAAACAAAGAAATATCTCCACCGCAGTCTGTATGAACATGGAAACATCTACACCGCTAGCTGTATAAACATGGAATTATCTGCAGCGTTATCTGTATAAACATGGGAATATCTACACCGCAGTCTGTGCAAAGATGGAAATATCTACAATGCTATCTCAATAAACATGGAAATATTGACACCGCCATCTGTACACACATGGAAATACCTACACAGTAATCTGAATAAACATGGAAATATCTACACCACTATCTGCATAAACATGGAAATACCTACACTGCCATCTGTATAAACATGGAATTATCCACACAGACATCTCTATAACCATTGAAATATCTACACCGCTATCTGTATAAACATGGAAGTAGCCACACCGCTATCTGTATAAACATGGAAATATATACACCGCCATCTGTGAAAACATGGAAATATCTACACTGTCATCTTTATAAACATGGAAATATCTACACATCCATCTGCATAAACATGGAAATATCTACACTGCCATCTGTATATACCTAGAAATATCTACACTGCCATCTGTATAAACATGGAAATATCTACACGGCTATCTCTATAAACATGGAAATGTCTACACGGCTATCTGTATAAACATGGAAATATCTCCACCGCTATCTGTAGAAACATGGAAATATCTACATCGCTATCTGTATAAACATGGAAATATCTCCACCGCTATCTCTATAAAGATGGAAATATCTACACCGCTATCTTTATAAACATGGAAATATCTGCACCGCTATCTGTATAAACATGGAAATATCTATAACATTAGCTGTGTAAACATGGAAATACCTACACAGCTATCTGTGTAAACATGGAAATATGTACACAGTTCTCTGTGTAAAGATGGAAATATCTACACCACAATCTGTGCAAATATGGAAATATCTACACCGCTATCTTAGTAAACATGGAAATATCTACACTGCTATCTGTATAAACATGGAAATATCAACACCGCTATCTGTATAAACATGGAAATGTCAACACCACGATCTGTATAAACATGGAAATATCTACACCGCAGTCTGTGCAAAGATGGAAATATCTACAATGCTATCTCATTAAACATGGAAATATCGACACCGCCATCTGTACACACATGGAAATACCTACACAGTCATCTGTATAAACATGGAAATATCTACACCACTATCTGTATAAACATGGAAATATCTACACTGCCATCTGTATAAACATGGAATTTCCTACACAGACATCTCTATAACCATTGAAATATCTACACCGCTATCTGTATAAACATGGAAGTAGCCACACCGCTATCAGTATAAACATGGAAATATCTACACCGCTATCTGTATAAACATGAAAATATCTACACCGCTATGTGAATAAACATGGAAATACCTACACCGCTATCAGTATAAACATGGAAATATTGACACCGCTATCTGTATAAATATGGAAATATCTACACCACTATCTCTATAAACATGGAAATATCTACTCCGTTATCTGTATAAACAAAGAAATATCTCCACCGCTGTCTGTATGAACATGGAAACATCTACACCGCTAGCTGTATAAACATGGAATTATCTGCAGTGTTATCTGTATAAACATGGAAATATCTAAACTGCAGTCTGTGCAAAGATGGAAATATCTACAATGCTATCTCAATAAACATGGAAATATCGACACCGCCATCTGTACACACATGGAAATACCTACACAGTCATCTGTATAAACATGGAAATATCTACACCACTATCTGCATAAACTTGGAAATACCTACACTGCCATCTGTATAAACATGGAATTATCTACACAGACATTTCTATAACCATTGAAATATCTACACCGCTATCTGTATAAACATGGAAGTAGCCACACCGCTATCTGTATAAACATGGAAATATCTACACCGCCATCTGTGAAAACATGGAAATATCTACACTGTCACCTTTATAAACATGGAAATATCTACATGTCCATCTGTATAAACATGGAAACATCTACAATACCATCTATATATACCTGGAAATATCTACACTGCCATCTCTATAAACATGGAAATATCTACACCGCTATCTCTACAAACATGGAAATGTCTACACGGCTATCTGGGTAAACATGGAAATATCTCCACCGCTATCTGAAGAAACATGGAAATATCTACATCGCTATCTGTAAAAACATGGAACTATCTCCACTGCTGTCTCTATAAAGATGGAAATATCTACACTGCCATCTGTATATACCTGGAAATATCTACACCGCTATCTGTATAAACATGGAAATATCTATAACACTATCTGTGTAAACATGGAAATATCTACACAGCTATCTGTGTAAACATGGAAATATGTACACAGGTCTCTGTGTAAAGATGAAAATATCGACAACGCAATCTGTGCAAACATGGAAATATCTACACCGCTATCTCAGTAAATATGGAAATATCTACACCGCTATCTGTATAAACATGGAAATATCAACACCGCTATCTGCATAAACATGGAAATGTCTACACCACGATCTGTATAAACATGGAAATATCTACACCGCTATATGTATAATCATGGAAATATCTACACCGCTATCAGTATAAACATGGAAATATCTACACCGCTATCTGTGTAAACATGGAAATATCTACAACACGACATGTATAAACATGGAAATATCTACACCGCCATGTGAATAAACATGGAAATGTCTACACCGCTATCAATAAAAACATGGAAATATCGACACCGCTATCTGTATAAATATGGAAATATCTACACCACTATCTCTATAAACATGGAAATATCTGCACCGTTATCTGTATAAACAAAGAAATATCTCCACCGCTGTCTGTATGAACATGGAAACATCTACACAGCTAGCTGTATAAACATGGAATTATCTGCAGCGTTTTCTGTATAAACATGGAAATATCTACACCGCAGTCTGTGCAAAGATGGAAATATCTACAAAGCTATCTCAATAAACATGGAAATATCGACACCGCCATCTGTACACACATGGAAATACCTACACAGTCATCTGTATAAACATGGAAATATCTACACCACTATCTGTATAAACATGGAAATACCTACACTGCCATCTGTATAAACATGGAATTATCTACACAGACATCTCTATAACCATTGAAATATCTACACCGCTATCTGTATAAACATGGAAGTAGCCACACCGCTATCTGTATAAACATGGAAATATCTACACCGCCATCTGTGAAAACATGGAAATATCTACACTGTCATCTTTATAAACCTGGAAATATCTACACGTCCATCTGTATAAACATGGAAATATCTACACTGCCATCTGTATATACCTGGAAATATCTACACTGCCATCTCTATAAACATGGAAATATCTACACCGCTACCTCTATAAACATGGAAATGTCTACACGGCTATCTGTATAAACATGGAAATATCTACACCAATATCTGTAGAAACATGGAAATATCTATAACATTAGCTGTGTAAACATGGAAATATCTACACAGCTATCTGTGTAAACATGGAAATATGTACACAGGTCTCTTTGTAAAGATGGAAATATCTACACCACAATCTGTGCAAATATGGAAATATCTACACCGCTATATTAGTAAACATGGAAATATCTACACCGCTATCTGTATAAACATGGAAATATCAACACCGCTATCTGTATAAACATGGAAATGTCTACACCACGATCTGTATAAACATGGAAATATCTACACCGCAGTCTGTGCAAAGATGGAAATACCTACAATGGTATCTCAATAAACATGGAAATATCGACACCGTCATCTGTACACACATGGAAATACCTACACAGTCATCTGTATAAACATGGAAATATCTACACCACTATCTGTATAAACATGGAAATACCTTCATTGCCATCTGTATAAACACGGAATTATCTACACAGTCATCTCTATAACCATTGAAATATCTACACCGCTATCTGTATATACATGGAAGTAGCCACACCGCTATCTGTATAAACATGGAAATATCTACACCACCATCTGTGAGAACATGGATATATCTACACTGTCATCTTTATAAACATGGAAATATCTACACGTCCATCTGTATAAACATGGAAATATCTACATTGCCATCTGTATATACCTGGAAATATCAACACTGCCATCTGTAAAAACATGGAAATATCTACACCGCTTTCTCTAAAAACATGGAAATGTCTACATGGCTATCTGTATAAACATGGAAATATCTCCACCGCTATCTGTAGAAACATGGAAATATCTACATCGCTATCTGTATAAACATGGAAATATCTCCACCGCTATCTCTATAAAGATGGAAATATCTACACCGCTATCTTTATAAACATGGAAATATCTACACCGCTATCTGTATAAACATGGAAATACCTATAACACTATCTGTGTAAACATGGAAATATCTACACAGCTATCTGTGTAAACATGGAAATATGTACACAGGTCTCTGTGTAAAGATGGAAATACCTACACCACAATCTGTGGAAATATGGAAATATCTACACCGCTATCTCAGTAAACATGGAAATATCTAAACCGCTATCTGTATAAACATGGAAATATCAACACCGCTATCTGTATAAACATGGAAATGTCTACACCACGATCTGTATAAACATGGAAATATCTACACGGCTATATGTATAAACATGGAAATATCTACACCGCTATCAGTATAAACATGGAAATATCTACACCGCTATCTGTATAAACATGGAAATATTGACACCGCTATCTGTATAAATATGGAAATATGTACACCACTATCTCTATAAACATGGAAATATCTACACCGTTATCTGTATAAACAAAGAAATATCTCCACCGCTGTCTGTATGAACATGGAAACATCTACACCGCTAGCTGTATAAACATGGAATTATCTGCAGCGTTATCTGTATAAACATGGGAATATCTACACCGCAGTCTGTGCAAAGATGGAAATATCTACAATTCTATCTCAATAAACATGGAAATATTTACACCACCATCTGTACACACATGGAAATACCTACACAGTCATCTGAATAAACATGGAAATATCTACACCACTATCTGTATAAACATGGAAATACCTACACTGCCATCTGTATAAACATGGAATTATCCACACAGACATCTCTATAACCATTGAAATATCTACACCGCTATCTGCATAAACATGGAAGTAGCCACACCGCTATCTGTATAAACATGGAAATATATACACCGCCATCTGTGAAAACATGGAAATATCTACACTGTCATCTTTATAAACATGGAATTATCTACACGTCCATCTGCATAAACATGGAAATATCTACACTGCCATCTGTATATACCTAGAAATATCTACAGTGCCATCTGTATAAACATGGAAATATCTACACGGCTATCTCTATAAACATGGAAATGTCTACACGGCTATCTGCATAAACATGGAAATATCTCCACCGCTATCTGTAGAAAGATGGAAATATCTACATCGCTATCTGTATAAACATGGAAATATCTCCACCGCTATCTCTATAAAGATTGAAATATCTACACCGCTATCTTTATAAACATGGAAATATCTGCACCGCTATCTGTATAAACATGGAAATATCTATTACATTATCTGTGTAAACATGGAAATATCTACACAGCTATCTGTGTAAACATGGAAATATGTACACAGGTCTCTGTGTAAAGATGGAAATATCTACACCACAATCTGTGCAAATATGGAAATATCTACACCGCTATCTTAGTAAACATGGAAATATCTACACTGCTATCTATATAAACATGGAAATATCAACACCGCTAACTGTATAAACATGGAAATGTCTACACCACGATCTGTATAAACATGGAAATATCTACACCGCAGTGTGTGCAAAGGTGGAAATATCTACAATGCCATCTCAATAAACATGGAAATATCGACACCGCCATCTGTACACACATGGAAATACCACCACAGTCATCTGTATAAACATGGAAATATCTACACCACTATCTGTATAAACATGGAAATATCTACACTGCCATCTGTATAAACATGGAATTACCTACACAGACATCTCTATAATCATTGAAATATCTACACCGCTATCTGTATAAACATGGAAGTAGCCACACCTCTATCAGTATAAACATGGAAATATCTACACCGCTATCTGTATAAACATGGAAATATCTACAGCACGACATGTATAAACATGGAAATATCTACACCGCTATGTGAATAAACATGGAAATACCTACACCGCTATCAGTATAAACATGGAAATATTGACACCGCTATCTGTATAAATATGGAAATATCTACACCACTACCTCTATAAACATGGAAATATCTACACCGTTATCTGTATAAACAAAGAAATATCTCCACTGCTGTCTGTATGAACATGGAAACATCTACACCGCTAGCTGTATAAACATGGAATTATCTGCAGCGTTATCTGTATAAACATGGAAATATCTGCACTGCAGTCTGTGCAAAGATGGAAATATCTACAATGCTATCTCAATAAACATGGAAATATCGACACCGACATCTGTACACACATGGAAATACCTACACAGTCATCTGTATAAACATGGAAATATCTACACCACTATCTGCATAAACATGGAAATACCTACACTGCCATCTGTATAAACATGGAATTATCTACACAGACATTTCTATAACCATTGAAATATCTACACCGCTATCTGTATAAACATGGAAGTAGCCACACCGCTATCTGTATAAACATGGAAATATCTACACCGCCATCTGTGAAAACATGGAAATATCTACACTGTCACCTTTATAAACATGGAAATATCTACACGTCCATCTGTATAAACATGGAAATATCTACAATGCCATCTGTATATACCTGGAAATATCTACACTGCCATCTCTATAAACATGGAAATATCTACACCGCTATCTCTACAAACATGGAAATGTCTACACGGCTATCAGTGTAAACATGGAAATATCTCCACCGCTATCTGAAGAAACATGGAAATATCTACATCGCTATCTGTAAAAACATGGAAATAGCTCCACTGCTATCTCTATAAAGATGGAAATATCTACACTGCCATCTGTATATACCTGGAAATATCTACACCGCTATCTGTATAAACATGGAAATACCTATAACACTATCTGTGTAAACATGGAAATATCTATACAGCTATCTGTGTAAACATGGAAATATGTACACAGGTCTCTGTGTAAAGATGGAAATATCTACACCGCAATCTGTGCAAATATGGAAATATCTACACCGTTATCTCAGTAAACATGGAAATATCTACACCGCTATCTGTATAAACATGGAAATATCAACACAGCTATCTGTATAAACATGGAAATGTCTACACCACGATCTGTATAAACAAGGAAATATCTACACCGCTATATGTATAAACATGGAAATATCTACACCGCTATCAGTATAAACACGGAAATATCTACACCGCTATCTGTATAAACATGGAAATATCTACACTGCCATCTGTATAAACATGGAATTACCTACACAGACATCTCTATAATCATTGAAATATCTTCACCGCTATCTGTATAAACATGGAATTAGCCACACCGCTATCAGTATGAACATGGAAATATCTACACCGCTATCTGTATAAACATGGAAATGTCTACACCACTACGTGTATAAACATGGACATATCTACACCGCTATGTGAATAAACATGGAAATATCTACACCGATATCAGTATAAACATGGAAATATTGACACCAATATCTGTATAAATATGGAAATATCAACACCACTATCTCTATAAACATGGAAATATCTACACCGTTACCTGTATAAACAAAGAAATATCTCCACCGCTTTCAGTATGATCATGGAAACATCTACACCGCTAGGTGTATAAACATGGAATTATCTGCAGCGTTATCTGTATAAACATGGAAATATCTACACCGCAGTCTGTGCAAAGATGGAAATATCTACAATGCTATCTCAATAAACATGGAAATATCGACAATACCATCTGTACACACATGGAAATACCTACACAGTCATCTGTATAAACATGGAAATATCTACACAACTATCTGTATAAACATGGAAATACCTTCATTGCCATCTGTATAAACACGGAATTATCTACACAGACATCTCTATGACCATTGAAATATCTACACCGCTATCTGTATAAACATGGAAGTAGCCACACCGCTATCTCTATAAACATGGAAATATCTACAACGCCATCTGTGAAAACATGGAAATATCTACACTGTCATCTTTAAAAACATGGAAATATCTACACGTCCATCTGTATAAACATGGAAATATCTACACTGCCATCTGTATATACCTGGAAATATCTACACTGCCATCTGTATAAACATGGAAATATCTACACCGCTATCTCTATAAACATGGAAATGTCTACACGGCTATCTGTATAAACACGGAAGTATCTCCACCGCTATCTGTAGAAACATTGAAATATCTACACCAGTATCTGTATAAACATGGAAATATCTCCACCGCTATCTCTATAAAGATGGAAATATCTACACCGCTATGTTTATAAACATGGAAATATCTACACCGCTATCTGTATAAACATGGAAATATCTATAACACTATCTGTGTAAACATGGAAATATCTACACAGCTATCTGTGTAAACATGGAAATATGTACACAGGTCTCTGTGTAAAGATGGAAATACCTACACCGCAATCTGTGGAAATATGGAAATATCTACACCGCTATCTCAGTAAACATGGAAATATCTAAACCGCTATCTGTACAAACATGGAAATATCAACACCGCTATCTGTAAAAACATGGAAATGTCTACACCACGATCTGTATAAACATGGAAATATCTACACCACTATATGTATAAACATGGAAATATCTATACCGCTATCAGTATAAACATGGAAATATCTACACCGCTATCTGTATAAACATGGAAATATCTACACCACGACATGTATAAACATGGAAATATCTACACCGCCATGTGAATAAACATGGAAATATCTACACCGCTATCAGTAAAAACATGGAAATATCGACACCGCTATCTGTATAAATATGGACATATCTACACCACTATCTCTATAAACATGGAAATTTCTACACCGTTATCTGTATAAACAAAGAAATATCTCCACCGCTGTCTGTATGAACATTGAAACATCTACACCGCTAGCTGTATAAACATGGAATTATCTGCAGCGTTATCTGTATAAACATGGAAATATCTACACCGCAGTCTGTGCAAAGAAGGAAATATCTACAATGCTGTCTCAATAAACATGGAAATATCGACAACGCCATCTGTACACACATGGAAATACCTACACAGTCATCTGTATAAACATGGAAATATCTACACCACTATCTGTATAAACATGGAAATACCTACACTGCCATCTGTATAAACATGGAATTATCTACACAGACATCTCTATAACCATTGAAATATCTACACCGCTATCTGTATAAACATGGAAGTAGCCACACCGCTATCTGTATAAACATGGAAATATCTACACCGCCATCTGTGAAAACATGGAAATATCTACACTGTCATCTTTATAAACCTGGAAATATCTACACGTCCATCTGTATAAACATGGAAATATCTACACTGCCATCTGTATATACCTGGAAATATCTACACTGCCATCTCTATAAACATGGAAATATCTACACCGCTACCTCTATAAACATGGAAATGTCTACACGGCTATCTGTATAAACATGGAAATATCTACACCAATATCTGTAGAAACATGGAAATATCTATAACATTAGCTGTGTAAACATGGAAATATCTACACAGCTATCTGTGTAAACATGGAAATATGTACACAGGTCTCTTTGTAAAGATGGAAATATCTACACCACAATCTGTGCAAATATGGAAATATCTACACCGCTATATTAGTAAACATGGAAATATCTACACCGCTATCTGTATAAACATGGAAATATCAACACCGCTATCTGTATAAACATGGAAATGTCTACACCACGATCTGTATAAACATGGAAATATCTACACCGCAGTCTGTGCAAAGATGGAAATACCTACAATGGTATCTCAATAAACATGGAAATATCGACACCGTCATCTGTACACACATGGAAATACCTACACAGTCATCTGTATAAACATGGAAATATCTACACCACTATCTGTATAAACATGGAAATACCTTCATTGCCATCTGTATAAACACGGAATTATCTACACAGTCATCTCTATAACCATTGAAATATCTACACCGCTATCTGTATATACATGGAAGTAGCCACACCGCTATCTGTATAAACATGGAAATATCTACACCACCATCTGTGAGAACATGGATATATCTACACTGTCATCTTTATAAACATGGAAATATCTACACGTCCATCTGTATAAACATGGAAATATCTACATTGCCATCTGTATATACCTGGAAATATCAACACTGCCATCTGTAAAAACATGGAAATATCTACACCGCTTTCTCTAAAAACATGGAAATGTCTACATGGCTATCTGTATAAACATGGAAATATCTCCACCGCTATCTGTAGAAACATGGAAATATCTACATCGCTATCTGTATAAACATGGAAATATCTCCACCGCTATCTCTATAAAGATGGAAATATCTACACCGCTATCTTTATAAACATGGAAATATCTACACCGCTATCAGTATAAACATGGAAATACCTATAACACTATCTGTGTAAACATGGAAATATCTACACAGCTATCTGTGTAAACATGGAAATATGTACACAGGTCTCTGTGTAAAGATGGAAATACCTACACCACAATCTGTGGAAATATGGAAATATCTACACCGCTATCTCAGTAAACATGGAAATATCTAAACCGCTATCTGTATAAACATGGAAATATCAACACCGCTATCTGTATAAACATGGAAATGTCTACACCACGATCTGTATAAACATGGAAATATCTACACGGCTATATGTATAAACATGGAAATATCTACACCGCTATCAGTATAAACATGGAAATATCTACACCGCTATCTGTATAAACATGGAAATATTGACACCGCTATCTGTATAAATATGGAAATATGTACACCACTATCTCTATAAACATGGAAATATCTACACCGTTATCTGTATAAACAAAGAAATATCTCCACCGCTGTCTGTATGAACATGGAAACATCTACACCGCTAGCTGTATAAACATGGAATTATCTGCAGCGTTATCTGTATAAACATGGGAATATCTACACCGCAGTCTGTGCAAAGATGGAAATATCTACAATTCTATCTCAATAAACATGGAAATATTTACACCACCATCTGTACACACATGGAAATACCTACACAGTCATCTGAATAAACATGGAAATATCTACACCACTATCTGTATAAACATGGAAATACCTACACTGCCATCTGTATAAACATGGAATTATCCACACAGACATCTCTATAACCATTGAAATATCTACACCGCTATCTGCATAAACATGGAAGTAGCCACACCGCTATCTGTATAAACATGGAAATATATACACCGCCATCTGTGAAAACATGGAAATATCTACACTGTCATCTTTATAAACATGGAATTATCTACACGTCCATCTGCATAAACATGGAAATATCTACACTGCCATCTGTATATACCTAGAAATATCTACAGTGCCATCTGTATAAACATGGAAATATCTACACGGCTATCTCTATAAACATGGAAATGTCTACACGGCTATCTGCATAAACATGGAAATATCTCCACCGCTATCTGTAGAAAGATGGAAATATCTACATCGCTATCTGTATAAACATGGAAATATCTCCACCGCTATCTCTATAAAGATGGAAATATCTACACCGCTATCTTTATAAACATGGAAATATCTGCACCGCTATCTGTATAAACATGGAAATATCTATTACATTATCTGTGTAAACATGGAAATATCTACACAGCTATCTGTGTAAACATGGAAATATGTACACAGGTCTCTGTGTAAAGATGGAAATATCTACACCACAATCTGTGCAAATATGGAAATATCTACACCGCTATCTTAGTAAACATGGAAATATCTACACCGCTATCTATATAAACATGGAAATATCAACACCGCTAACTGTATAAACATGGAAATGTCTACACCACGATCTGTATAAACATGGAAATATCTACACCGCAGTGTGTGCAAAGGTGGAAATATCTACAATGCCATCTCAATAAACATGGAAATATCGACACCGCCATCTGTACACACATGGAAATACCTACACAGTCATCTGTATAAACATGGAAATATCTACACCACTATCTGTATAAACATGGAAATATCTACACTGCCATCTGTATAAACATGGAATTACCTACACAGACATCTCTATAATCATTGAAATATCTACACCGCTATCTGTATAAACATGGAAGTAGCCACACCTCTATCAGTATAAACATGGAAATATCTACACCGCTATCTGTATAAACATGGAAATATCTACAGCACGACATGTATAAACATGGAAATATCTACACCGCTATGTGAATAAACATGGAAATACCTACACCGCTATCAGTATAAACATGGAAATATTGACACCGCTATCTGTATAAATATGGAAATATCTACACCACTACCTCTATAAACATGGAAATATCTACACCGTTATCTGTATAAACAAAGAAATATCTCCACTGCTGTCTGTATGAACATGGAAACATCTACACCGCTAGCTGTATAAACATGGAATTATCTGCAGCGTTATCTGTATAAACATGGAAATATCTGCACTGCAGTCTGTGCAAAGATGGAAATATCTACAATGCTATCTCAATAAACATGGAAATATCGACACCGACATCTGTACACACATGGAAATACCTACACAGTCATCTGTATAAACATGGAAATATCTACACCACTATCTGCATAAACATGGAAATACCTACACTGCCATCTGTATAAACATGGAATTATCTACACAGACATTTCTATAACCATTGAAATATCTACACCGCTATCTGTATAAACATGGAAGTAGCCACACCGCTATCTGTATAAACATGGAAATATCTACACCGCCATCTGTGAAAACATGGAAATATCTACACTGTCACCTTTATAAACATGGAAATATCTACACGTCCATCTGTATAAACATGGAAATATCTACAATGCCATCTGTATATACCTGGAAATATCTACACTGCCATCTCTATAAACATGGAAATATCTACACCGCTATCTCTACAAACATGGAAATGTCTACACGGCTATCAGTGTAAACATGGAAATATCTCCACCGCTATCTGAAGAAACATGGAAATATCTACATCGCTATCTGTAAAAACATGGAAATAGCTCCACTGCTATCTCTATAAAGATGGAAATATCTACACTGCCATCTGTATATACCTGGAAATATCTACACCGCTATCTGTATAAACATGGAAATACCTATAACACTATCTGTGTAAACATGGAAATATCTATACAGCTATCTGTGTAAACATGGAAATATGTACACAGGTCTCTGTGTAAAGATGGAAATATCTACACCGCAATCTGTGCAAATATGGAAATATCTACACCGTTATCTCAGTAAACATGGAAATATCTACACCGCTATCTGTATAAACATGGAAATATCAACACAGCTATCTGTATAAACATGGAAATGTCTACACCACGATCTGTATAAACAAGGAAATATCTACACCGCTATATGTATAAACATGGAAATATCTACACCGCTATCAGTATAAACACGGAAATATCTACACCGCTATCTGTATAAACATGGAAATATCTACACTGCCATCTGTATAAACATGGAATTACCTACACAGACATCTCTATAATCATTGAAATATCTTCACCGCTATCTGTATAAACATGGAATTAGCCACACCGCTATCAGTATGAACATGGAAATATCTACACCGCTATCTGTATAAACATGGAAATGTCTACACCACTACGTGTATAAACATGGACATATCTACACCGCTATGTGAATAAACATGGAAATATCTACACCGATATCAGTATAAACATGGAAATATTGACACCAATATCTGTATAAATATGGAAATATCAACACCACTATCTCTATAAACATGGAAATATCTACACCGTTACCTGTATAAACAAAGAAATATCTCCACCGCTTTCAGTATGATCATGGAAACATCTACACCGCTAGGTGTATAAACATGGAATTATCTGCAGCGTTATCTGTATAAACATGGAAATATCTACACCGCAGTCTGTGCAAAGATGGAAATATCTACAATGCTATCTCAATAAACATGGAAATATCGACAATACCATCTGTACACACATGGAAATACCTACACAGTCATCTGTATAAACATGGAAATATCTACACAACTATCTGTATAAACATGGAAATACCTTCATTGCCATCTGTATAAACACGGAATTATCTACACAGACATCTCTATGACCATTGAAATATCTACACCGCTATCTGTATAAACATGGAAGTAGCCACACCGCTATCTCTATAAACATGGAAATATCTACAACGCCATCTGTGAAAACATGGAAATATCTACACTGTCATCTTTAAAAACATGGAAATATCTACACGTCCATCTGTATAAACATGGAAATATCTACACTGCCATCTGTATATACCTGGAAATATCTACACTGCCATCTGTATAAACATGGAAATATCTACACCGCTATCTCTATAAACATGGAAATGTCTACACGGCTATCTGTATAAACACGGAAGTATCTCCACCGCTATCTGTAGAAACATTGAAATATCTACACCAGTATCTGTATAAACATGGAAATATCTCCACCGCTATCTCTATAAAGATGGAAATATCTACACCGCTATGTTTATAAACATGGAAATATCTACACCGCTATCTGTATAAACATGGAAATATCTATAACACTATCTGTGTAAACATGGAAATATCTACACAGCTATCTGTGTAAACATGGAAATATGTACACAGGTCTCTGTGTAAAGATGGAAATACCTACACCGCAATCTGTGGAAATATGGAAATATCTACACCGCTATCTCAGTAAACATGGAAATATCTAAACCGCTATCTGTACAAACATGGAAATATCAACACCGCTATCTGTAAAAACATGGAAATGTCTACACCACGATCTGTATAAACATGGAAATATCTACACCACTATATGTATAAACATGGAAATATCTATACCGCTATCAGTATAAACATGGAAATATCTACACCGCTATCTGTATAAACATGGAAATATCTACACCACGACATGTATAAACATGGAAATATCTACACCGCCATGTGAATAAACATGGAAATATCTACACCGCTATCAGTAAAAACATGGAAATATCGACACCGCTATCTGTATAAATATGGACATATCTACACCACTATCTCTATAAACATGGAAATTTCTACACCGTTATCTGTATAAACAAAGAAATATCTCCACCGCTGTCTGTATGAACATTGAAACATCTACACCGCTAGCTGTATAAACATGGAATTATCTGCAGCGTTATCTGTATAAACATGGAAATATCTACACCGCAGTCTGTGCAAAGAAGGAAATATCTACAATGCTGTCTCAATAAACATGGAAATATCGACAACGCCATCTGTACACACATGGAAATACCTACACAGTCATCTGTATAAACATGGAAATATCTACACCACTATCTGTATAAACATGGAAATACCTACACTGCCATCTGTATAAACATGGAATTATCTACACAGACATCTCTATAACCATTGAAATATCTACACCGCTATCTGTATAAACATGGAAGTAGCCACACCGCTATCTGTATAAACATGGAAATATCTACACCGCCATCTGTGAAAACATGGAAATATCTACACTGTCATCTTTATAAACCTGGAAATATCTACACGTCCATCTGTATAAACATGGAAATATCTACACTGCCATCTGTATATACCTGGAAATATCTACACTGCCATCTCTATAAACATGGAAATATCTACACCGCTACCTCTATAAACATGGAAATGTCTACACGGCTATCTGTATAAACATGGAAATATCTACACCAATATCTGTAGAAACATGGAAATATCTATAACATTAGCTGTGTAAACATGGAAATATCTACACAGCTATCTGTGTAAACATGGAAATATGTACACAGGTCTCTTTGTAAAGATGGAAATATCTACACCACAATCTGTGCAAATATGGAAATATCTACACCGCTATATTAGTAAACATGGAAATATCTACACCGCTATCTGTATAAACATGGAAATATCAACACCGCTATCTGTATAAACATGGAAATGTCTACACCACGATCTGTATAAACATGGAAATATCTACACCGCAGTCTGTGCAAAGATGGAAATACCTACAATGGTATCTCAATAAACATGGAAATATCGACACCGTCATCTGTACACACATGGAAATACCTACACAGTCATCTGTATAAACATGGAAATATCTACACCACTATCTGTATAAACATGGAAATACCTTCATTGCCATCTGTATAAACACGGAATTATCTACACAGTCATCTCTATAACCATTGAAATATCTACACCGCTATCTGTATATACATGGAAGTAGCCACACCGCTATCTGTATAAACATGGAAATATCTACACCACCATCTGTGAGAACATGGATATATCTACACTGTCATCTTTATAAACATGGAAATATCTACACGTCCATCTGTATAAACATGGAAATATCTACATTGCCATCTGTATATACCTGGAAATATCAACACTGCCATCTGTAAAAACATGGAAATATCTACACCGCTTTCTCTAAAAACATGGAAATGTCTACATGGCTATCTGTATAAACATGGAAATATCTCCACCGCTATCTGTAGAAACATGGAAATATCTACATCGCTATCTGTATAAACATGGAAATATCTCCACCGCTATCTCTATAAAGATGGAAATATCTACACCGCTATCTTTATAAACATGGAAATATCTACACCGCTATCAGTATAAACATGGAAATACCTATAACACTATCTGTGTAAACATGGAAATATCTACACAGCTATCTGTGTAAACATGGAAATATGTACACAGGTCTCTGTGTAAAGATGGAAATACCTACACCACAATCTGTGGAAATATGGAAATATCTACACCGCTATCTCAGTAAACATGGAAATATCTAAACCGCTATCTGTATAAACATGGAAATATCAACACCGCTATCTGTATAAACATGGAAATGTCTACACCACGATCTGTATAAACATGGAAATATCTACACGGCTATATGTATAAACATGGAAATATCTACACCGCTATCAGTATAAACATGGAAATATCTACACCGCTATCTGTATAAACATGGAAATATTGACACCGCTATCTGTATAAATATGGAAATATTTACACCACTATCTCTATAAACATGGAAATATCTACACCGTTATCTGTATAAACAAAGAAATATCTCCACCGCTGTCTGTATGAACATGGAAACATCTACACCGCTAGCTGTATAAACATGGAATTATCTGCAGCGTTATCTGTATAAACATGGGAATATCTACACCGCAGTCTGTGCAAAGATGGAAATATCTACAATTCTATCTCAATAAACATGGAAATATTTACACCACCATCTGTACACACATGGAAATACCTACACAGTCATCTGAATAAACATGGAAATATCTACACCACTATCTGTATAAACATGGAAATACCTACACTGCCATCTGTATAAACATGGAATTATCCACACAGACATCTCTATAACCATTGAAATATCTACACCGCTATCTGTATAAACATGGAAGTAGCCACACCGCTATCTGTATAAACATGGAAATATATACACCGCCATCTGTGAAAACATGGAAATATCTACACTGTCATCTTTATAAACATGGAATTATCTACACGTCCATCTGCATAAACATGGAAATATCTACAATGCCATCTGTATATACCTAGAAATATCTACAGTGCCATCTGTATAAACATGGAAATATCTACACGGCTATCTCTATAAACATGGAAATGTCTACACGGCTATCTGCATAAACATGGAAATATCTCCACCGCTATCTGTAGAAAGATGGAAATATCTACATCGCTATCTGTATAAACATGGAAATATCTCCACCGCTATCTCTATAAAGATGGAAATATCTACACCGCTATCTTTATAAACATGGAAATATCTGCACCGCTATCTGTATAAACATGGAAATATCTATTACATTATCTGTGTAAACATGGAAATATCTACACAGCTATCTGTGTAAACATGGAAATATGTAAACAGGTCTCTGTGTAAAGATGGAAATATCTACACCACAATCTGTGCAAATATGGAAATATCTACACCGCTATCTTAGTAAACATGGAAATATCTACACCGCTATCTATATAAACATGGAAATATCAACACCGCTAACTGTATAAACATGGAAATGTCTACACCACGATCTGTATAAACATGGAAATATCTACACCGCAGTGTGTGCAAAGGTGGAAATATCTACAATGCCATCTCAATAAACATGGAAATATCGACACCGCCATCTGTACACACATGGAAATACCTACACAGTCATCTGTATAAACATGGAAATATCTACACCACTATCTGTATAAACATGGAAATATCTACACTGCCATCTGTATAAACATGGAATTACCTACACAGACATCTCTATAATCATTGAAATATCTACACCGCTATCTGTATAAACATGGAAGTAGCCACACCTCTATCAGTATAAACATGGAAATATCTACACCGCTATCTGTATAAACATGGAAATATCTACAGCACGACATGTATAAACATGGAAATATCTACACCGCTATGTGAATAAACATGGAAATACCTACACCGCTATCAGTATAAACATGGAAATATTGACACCGCTATCTGTATAAATATGGAAATATCTACACCACTACCTCTATAAACATGGAAATATCTACACCGTTATCTGTATAAACAAAGAAATATCTCCACTGCTGTCTGTATGAACATGGAAACATCTACACCGCTAGCTGTATAAACATGGAATTATCTGCAGCGTTATCTGTATAAACATGGAAATATCTGCACTGCAGTCTGTGCAAAGATGGAAATATCTACAATGCTATCTCAATAAACATGGAAATATCGACACCGACATCTGTACACACATGGAAATACCTACACAGTCATCTGTATAAACATGGAAATATCTACACCACTATCTGCATAAACATGGAAATACCTACACTGCCATCTGTATAAACATGGAATTATCTACACAGACATTTCTATAACCATTGAAATATCTACACCGCTATCTGTATAAACATGGAAGTAGCCACACCGCTATCTGTATAAACATGGAAATATCTACACCGCCATCTGTGAAAACATGGAAATATCTACACTGTCACCTTTATAAACATGGAAATATCTACACGTCCATCTGTATAAACATGGAAATATCTACAATGCCATCTGTATATACCTGGAAATATCTACACTGCCATCTCTATAAACATGGAAATATCTACACCGCTATCTCTACAAACATGGAAATGTCTACACGGCTATCAGTGTAACCATGGAAATATCTCCACCGCTATCTGAAGAAACATGGAAATATCTACATCGCTATCTGTAAAAACATGGAAATAGCTCCACTGCTATCTCTATAAAGATGGAAATATCTACACTGCCATCTGTATATACCTGGAAATATCTACACCGCTATCTGTATAAACATGGAAATATCTACACCGCTTTCTCTATAAACATGGAAATGTCTACATGGCTATCTGTATAAACATGGAAATACCTATAACACTATCTGTGTAAACATGGAAATATCTATACAGCTATCTGTGTAAACATGGAAATATGTACACAGGTCTCTGTGTAAAGATGGAAATATCTACACCGCAATCTGTGCAAATATGGAAATATCTACACCGTTATCTCAGTAAACATGGAAATATCTACACCGCTATCTGTATAAACATGGAAATATCAACACAGCTATCTGTATAAACATGGAAATGTCTACACCACGATCTGTATAAACAAGGAAATATCTACACCGCTATATGTATAAACATGGAAATATCTACACCGCTATCAGTATAAACACGGAAATATCTACACCGCTATCTGTATAAACATGGAAATATCTACACTGCCATCTGTATAAACATGGAATTACCTACACAGACATCTCTATAATCATTGAAATATCTTCACCGCTATCTGTATAAACATGGAATTAGCCACACCGCTATCAGTATGAACATGGAAATATCTACACCGCTATCTGTATAAACATGGAAATGTCTACACCACTACGTGTATAAACATGGACATATCTACACCGCTATGTGAATAAACATGGAAATATCTACACCGATATCAGTATAAACATGGAAATATTGACACCAATATCTGTATAAATATGGAAATATCAACACCACTATCTCTATAAACATGGAAATATCTACACCGTTACCTGTATAAACAAAGAAATATCTCCACCGCTTTCAGTATGATCATGGAAACATCTACACCGCTAGGTGTATAAACATGGAATTATCTGCAGCGTTATCTGTATAAACATGGAAATATCTACACCGCAGTCTGTGCAAAGATGGAAATATCTACAATGCTATCTCAATAAACATGGAAATATCGACAATACCATCTGTACACACATGGAAATACCTACACAGTCATCTGTATAAACATGGAAATATCTACACAACTATCTGTATAAACATGGAAATACCTACACTGCCATCTGTATAAACATGGAATTATCTACACAGACATCTCTATAAACATTGAAATATCTACACCGCTATCTGTATAAACATGGAAGTAGCCACACCGGTATCTGTATAAACATGGAAATATCTACACCGCCATCTGTGAAAACCTGGAAATATCTACACTGTCATCTTTATAAACATGGAAATATCTACACGTCCATCTGTATAAACATGGAAATATCTACACTGCCATCTGTATATACCTGGAAATATCTACACTGCCATCTGTATAAACATGGAAATATCTACAGCGCTATCTCTATAAACATGGAAATGTCTACACGGCTATCTGTATAAACATGGAAATTTCTCCACCGCTATCTGTATAAACATGGAAGTAGCCACACCGCTATCAGTATAAACATGGAAATATCTACACCGCTATCTGTATAAACATGGAAATATCTTCACCACGACGTGTATAAACATGGAAATATCTACACCGCTATGTGAATAAACATGGAAATATCTACACCGATATCAGTATAAACATGGAAATATTGACACCGCTATCTGTATAAATATGGAAATATCAACACCACTATCTCTATAAACATGGAAATATCTACACCGTCATCTGTATAAACAAAGAAATATCTCCACCGCTTTCTGTATGATCATGGAAACTCCTACACCGCTAGGTGTATTAACATGGAATTATCTGCAGCGTTATCTGTATAAACATGGAAATATCTACACCGCAGTCTGTGCAAAGATGGAAATATCTACAATGCTATCACAATAAACATGGAAATATCGATACCGCCATCTGTACAAACATGGAAATACCTACAGAGTCATCTCTGTAAACATGGAAATATCTACACCACTATCTGTATAAACATGGAAATATCTACACTGCCATCTGTATAAACATGGAATTATCTACACAGACATCTCTATAAACATTGAAATATCTACACCGCTATCTGTATAAACATGGAAGTAGCCACACCGGTATCTGTATAAACATGGAAATATCTACACCACCATCTGTGAAAACATGGAAATATCTACACTGTCATATTTATAAACATGGAAATATCTACACGTCCATCTGTATAAACATGGAAATATCTACACTGCCATCTGTATATACCTGGAAATATCTACACTGCCATCTCTATAAACATGGAAATATCTACAGCGCTATCTCTATAAACATGGAAATGTCTACACGGCTATCTGTATAAACATGGAAATATCTCCACCGCTATCTGTAGAAACATGGAAATATCTACACCGCTATATGTATAAACATGGAAATATCTACACCGCTATCAGTATAAACATGGAAATATCTACACCGCTATCTGTATAAACATGGAAATATCTTCACTGCCATCTGTATAAACATGGAATTACCTTCACAGACATCTCTATAATCATTGAAATATCTACACCGCTATCTGTATAAACATGGAAGTAGCCACACCGCTATCAGTATAAACATGGAAATACCTACACCGCTATCTGTATAAACATGGAAATATCTACACCACGACGTGTATAAACATGGAAATATCTACACCGCTATGTGAATAAACATGGAAACATCTACACCGATATCAGTATAAACATGGAAATATTGACACCGCTATCTGTATAAATATGGAAATATCAACACAACTATCTCTATAAACATGGAAATATCTACACCGTTATCTGTATAAACAAAGAAATATCTCCACCGCTTTCTGTATGATCATGGAAACACCTACACCGCTAGGTGTATAAACATGGAATTATCTGCAGCGTTATCTGTATAAACATGGAAATATCTACACCGCAGTCTGTGCAAAGATGGAAATATTTACAATGCTATCTCAATAAACATGGAAATATCGACACCGCCATCTGTACACACATGGAAATACCTACACAGTCATCTGTATAAACATGGAAATATCAACACCACTATCTGTATAAACATGGAAATACCTTCATTGCCATCTGTATAAACATGGAATTATCTACACAGACATCTGTATAACCATTGAAATATCTACACCGCTATCTGTATAAACATGGAAGTAGCCACACCGCTATCTGTATAAACATGGAAATATCTACACCGCAGTCTGTGCAAAGATGGAAATATCTACAATGCTATCTCAATAAACATGGAAATATCGACACCGCCATCTGTACACACATGGAAATACCTACACAGTCATCAGTATAAACATGGAAATATCTACATCACTATCTGTATAAACACGGAAATACCTTCATTGCCATCTGTATAAACACGGAATTATCTACACAGACATCTCTATAACCATTGAAATATCTACACCGCTATCTGTATAAACATGGGGGTAGCCACACCGCAATCTGTTTAAACATGGAAAGATCTACACCGCCATCTGTGAAAACATAGAAATATCTACACTGTCATCTTTATAAACATGGAAATATCTACACTGCCATCTGTATATACCTGGAAATATCTACACTGCCATCTGTATAAACATGGAAATATCTACACCGATATCTCTATAAACATGGAAATGTCTACACGGCTATCTGTATAAACATGGACATATCTCCACCGCTTTCTGTAGAAACATGGAAATATCTCCACCGCTATCTCTATAAAGATGGAAATATCTACACCGCTATCTTTATAAACATGGAAATATCTACACCGCTATCTGTATAAACATGTAAATATCTATAACACTATCTGTGTAAACATGGAAATATCTACACAGTCATCTGTGTAAACATGGAAATATGTACACAGGTCTCTGTGTAAAGATGGAAACACCTACACCGCAATCTTTGGAAATATGGAAATATCTACACCGCTATCTCAGTAAACATGGAAATATCTAAACCGCTCTCTGTACAAACATGGAAATATCAACACCGCTATCTGTATAAACATGGAAATGTCTACACCACGATCTGTATAAACATGGAAATATCAACACCACTATATGTATAAACATGGAAATATCTACACCGCTATCAGTATAAACATGGAAATATCTACACCGCTATCTGTATAAACATGGAAATATCTACACCACGACATGTATAAACATGGAAATATCTACACCGCCATATGAATAAACATGGAAATATCTACACCGCTATCAGTAAAAACATGGAAATATCGACACTGCTATCTGTATAAATATGGACATATCTACACCACTATATCTATAAACATGGAAATATCTACACCGTTATCTGTATAAACAAAGAAATATCTCCACCGCTGTCTGTATGAACATTGAAACATCTACACCGCTAGCTGTATAAACATGGAATTATCTGCAGCGTTATCTGTATAAACATGGAAATATCTACACCGCAGTCTGTGCAAAGATGGAAATATCTACAATGCTGTCTCAATAAACATGGAAATATCGACACCGCCATCTGTACACACATGGAAATACCTACACAGTCATCTGTATAAACATGGAAATATCTACACCGCTATCTCTATAAACATGTAAATGTCTACATGGCTATCTGTATAAACATGGAAATATCTCCACCGCTATCTGTAGAAACATGGAAATATCTACATCGCAATCTGTATAAACATGGAAATATCTCCACCGCTATCTCTATAAAGATGGAAATATCTACACTGCTATCTTTATAAACATGGAAATATCTACACCGCTATCTGTATAAACATGGAAATATCTATAACACTATCTGTGTAAACATGGAAATATCTACACAGCTATCTGTGTAAACATGGAAATTTGTACACAGGTGTCTGTGTAAAGATGGAAATACCTACAACGCTGTCTGTGGAAATATGGAAATATCTACACCTCTATCTGTATAAACATGGAAGTAGCCACTCCGCTATCTGTATAAACATGGGAATATCTACACCGCTATCTGTATAAACATGGAAATATCTACACCACGACGTGTATAAACATGGAAATATCTACACCGCTATGTGAATAAACATGGAAATATCTACACCGCTATCAGTATAAACATGAAAATATTGACACCGCTATCTGTATAAATATGGAAATATCTACACCACTATCTCTATAAACATGGAAATATCTACACCGTTATCTGTATAAACAAAGAAATATCTCCACCGCTGTCTGTATGAACATGGAAACATCTACACCGCTAGCTGTATAAACATGGAATTATCTGCAGCGTTATCTGTATAAACATGGAAATATCTACACCGCAGTCTGTGCAAAGATGGAAATATCTATAATGCTATCTCAATAAACATTGAAATATCGACACCGCCATCTGTACACACATGGAAATACCTACACAGTCATCTGTATAAACATGGAAATATCTACACCACCATCTGTATAAACATGGAAATAACTACACTGCCATCTGTATAAACACGGAATTACCTACACAGACATCTCTATAACCATTGAAATATCTACACCGCTATCTGTATAAATATGGAAGTAGCCACACCGCTATCTGTATAAACATGGAAATATCTACACCGCCATCTGTGAAAACATGGAAATATCTTCACTGTCATCTTTATAAACCTGGAAATATCTACACGTCCATCTGTATAAACATGGAAATATCTACACTGCCATCTGTATATACCTGGAAATACCTACACTGCCATCTGTATAAACATGGAAATATCTACACCGCTATCTCTATAAACATGGAAATGTCTACACGGCTATCTGTATAAACATGGAAATATCTCCACCGATATCTGTAGAAACATGGAAATATCTACATTGCTATCTGTATAAACATGGAAATATCTCCACCGCTATCTCTATAAAGATGGAAATATCTACACCGCTATCTTTATAAACATGGAAATATCTACACCGCTATCTGTATAAACATGGAAATATCTATAACACTATCTGTGTAAACATGGAAATACCTACACAGCTATCTGTGTAAACATGGAAATATGTACACAGGTCTCTGTGTAAAGATGGAAATATCTACACCGCAATCTGTGCAAATATGGAAATATCTACACCGCTATCTCAGTAAACATGGAAATATCTACACCGCTATCTGTATAAACATGGAAATACCAACACCGCTATCTGTATAAACATGGAAATGTCTACCCCACGATCTGTATAAACATGGAAATATCTACACCGCTATATATATAAACATGGAAATATCTACACCGCTATCAGTATAAACATGGAAATATCTACACCGCTATCTGTATAAACATGGAAATATCTACACCACGACATGTATAAACATGGAAATATCTACACCGCCATGTGAATATACATGGAAATATCCACACCGCTATCTGTATAAATATGGAAATATCTACACCACTATCTCTATAAACATGGAAATATCTACACCGTTATCTGTATAAACAAAGAAATATCTCCACCGCTGTCTGTATGAACATGGAAACATCTACACCGCTAGCTGTATAAACATGGAATTATCTGCAGCGTTATCTGTATAAACATGGAAATATCTACACCGCAGTCTGTGCAAAGATGGAAGTATCTACAATGCTATCTCAATAAACATGGAAATATCGACACCGCCATCTGTACACACATGGAAATAGCTACACAGTCATCTGTATAAACATGGAAATATCTACACCACTATCTGTATAAACATGGAAATATCTACACTGCCATCTGTAAACATGAAATTACCTACACAGACATCTCTATAATCATTGAAATATCTACACCGCTATCTGTATAAACATGGAAGTAGCCACACCGCTATCAGTATAAACATGGAAATATCTACTCCCCTATCTGTATAAACATGGAAATATCTACACCACGACGTGTATAAACATGGGAATATCTACACCGCTATCAGAATAAACATGGAAATATTGACACCGCTGTCTGTATAAATATGGAAATATCTACACCACTATCTCTATAAACATGGAAATATCTACACCGTTATCTGTATAAACAAAGAAATATCTCCACCGCTGTCTGTATGAACTTGGAAACATCTACACCGCTAGCTTTATAAACATGGAATTATCTGCAGCGTTATCTGTATAAACATGGAAATATCTACACCGCTGTCTGTGCAAAGATGGAAATATCTACAGTGCTATCTCAACAAACATGGAAATATCGAAACCGCCATCTGTACACACATGGAAATACCTACACAGTCATCTGTATAAACATGGAAATATCTACACCACCATCTGTATAAACATGGAAATAACTACACTGCCATCTGTATAAACATGGAATTATCTACACAGACATCTCTATAACCATTGAAATATCTACACCGCTATCTGTATAAACATGGAAGTAGCCACAACGCTATCTGTATAAACATGGAAATATCTACACCGCCATCTGTGAAAACATGGAAATATCTTCACTGTCATCTTTATAAACCTGGATATATCTACACGTCCATCTGTATAAACATGGAAATATCTACACTGCCATCTGTATATACCTGGAAATACCTACACTGACATCTGTATAAACATGGAAATATCTACACCGCTATCTCTATATACATGGAAATGTCTACACGGCTATCTGTATAAACATGGAAATATCTCCACCGCTATCTGTAGAAACATGGAAATATCTACATTGCTATCTGTATAAACATGGAAATATCTCCACCGCTATCTCTATAAAGATGGAAATATCTACACCGCTATCTTTATAAACATGGAAATATCTACACCGCTATCTGTATAAACATGGAAATATCTATAACACTATCTGTGTAAACATGGAAATACCTACACAGCTATCTGTGTAAACATGGAAATATGTACACAGGTCTCTGTGTAAAGATGGAAATATCTACACCGCAATCTGTGCAAATATGGAAATATCTACACCGCTATCTCAGTAAACATGGAAATATCTACACCGCTATCTGTATAAACATGGAAATACCAACATCGCTATCTGTATAAAAATGGAAATGTCTACCCCACGATCTGTATAAACATGGAAATATCTACACCGCTATATGTATAAACATGGAAATATCTACACCGCTATCAGTATATACATGGAAATATCTACACCGCTATCTGTATAAACATGGAAATATCTACACCACGACATGTATAAACATGGAAATATCTACACCGCCATGTGAATATACATGGAAATATCCACACCGCTATCTGTATAAATATGGAAATATCTACACCACTGTCTCTATAAACATGGAAATATCTACACCGTTATCTGTATAAACAAAGAAATATCTCCACCGCTGTCTGTATGCACATGGAAACATCTACACCGCTAGCTGTATAAACATGGAATTATCTGCAGCGTTATCTGTATAAACATGGAAATATCTACACCACTATCTGTATAAACATGGAAATATCTACACTGCCATCTGTATAAACATGGAATTACCTACACAGACATCTCTATAATCATTGAAATATCTACACCGCTATCTGTACAAACATGGAAGTAGCCACACCGCTATCAGTATAAACATGGAAATATCTATAACACTATCTGTGTAAACATGGAAATATCTACACAGCTATCTGTGTAAACATGGAAATATGTACACAGGTCTCTGTGTAAAGATGGAAATACCTACACCGCAATCTGTGCAAATATGGAAATATCTACACCACTATCTCAGTAAACATGGTAATATCTACACCGCTATCTGTAAATCATGGAAATATCAACACCGCTATCTGTATAAACATGGAAATGTCTACACCACGATCTGTATAAACATGGAAATATCTACACCGCTATCTGTATAAACATGGAAATACCTACACCGCTATTAGTATAAACATGGAAATATCTACACCGCTATCTGTATAAACATGGAAATATCTACACCACGACATGTATAAACATGGAAATATCTACACAGCCATGTGAATAAACATGGAAATATCTACACAGCTATCAGTAAAAACATGGAAATATCGACACCGCTATCTGTATAAATATGGAAATATCTACACCACTATTTCTATAAACATGGAAATATCTACACCGTTATCTGTATAAACAAAGAAATATCTCCACCGCTGTCTGTATGAACATGGAAACATCTACACCGCTAGCTGTATAAACATGGAATTATCTTCAGCGTTATCTGTATAAACATGGAAATATCTACACCGCAGTCTGTGCAAAGATGGAAATATCTACAATGCTATCTCAATAAACATGGAAATATCGACACCGCCATCTGTACACACATGGAAATACCTACACAGTCATCTGTATAAACATGGAAATATCTACACCACTATCTTTATAAACATGGAAATATCTACACTGCCATCTGTATAAACATGGAATTACCTACACTGACATCTCTATAATCATTGAAATATCTACACCGCTATCTGTATAAACATGGAAGTAGCCACACCGCTATCAGTATATACATGGAAATATCTACACCGCTATCTGTATAAACATAGAAATATCAACACCACAACGTGTATAAACAAGGAAATATCTACACCGCTATGTGAATAAACATGGAAATATCTACACAGCTATCAGTATAAACATGGAAATATTGACACCGCTATCTGTATAAATATGGAAATATCTACACCACTATCTCTATAACCATTGAAATATCTACACCGCTATCTGTATAAACATGGAAGTAGCCACACCGCTATCTGTATAAACATGGAAATATCTACACCGCCATCTGTGAAAACATGGAAATATCTACACTGTCATCTTTATAAACATGGAAATATCTACACCGCTATCAGTATAAACATGGAAATATCTACACCGCTATCTGTATAAACATGGAAATATCTACACCACGACATGTATAAACATGGAAATATCTACACCGCCATGTGAATATACATGGAAATATCCACACCACTATCTGTATAAATATGGAAATATCTACACCACTATCTCTATAAACATGGAAATATCTACACCGTTATCTGTATAAACAAAGAAATATCTCCACCGCTGTCTGTATGAACATGGAAACATCTACACCGCTAGCTGTATAAACATGGAATTATCTGCAGCGTTATCTGTATAAACATGGAAATATCTACACCGCAGTCTGTGCAAAGATGGAAATATCTACAATGCTATCTCAATAAACATGGAAATATCGACACCGCCATCTGTACACACATGGAAATAGCTACACAGTCATCTGTATAAACATGGAAATATCTACACCACTATCTGTATAAACATGGAAATATCTACACTGCCATCTGTAAACATGAAATTACCTACACAGACATCTCTATAATCATTGAAATATCTACACCGCTATCTGTATAAACATGGAAGTAGCCACACCGCTATCAGTATAAACATGGAAATATCTACTACCCTATCTGTATAAACATGGAAATATCTACACCACGACGTGTATAAACATGGGAATATCTACACCGCTATCAGAATAAACATGGAAATATTGACACCGCTGTCTGTATAAATATGGAAATATCTACACCACTATCTCTATAAACATGGAAATATCTACACCGTTATCTGTATAAACAAAGAAATATCTCCACCGCTGTCTGTATGAACTTGGAAACATCTACACCGCTAGCTTTATAAACATGGAATTATCTGCAGCGTTATCTGTATAAACATGGAAATATCTACACCGCTGTCTGTGCAAAGATGGAAATATCTACAGTGCTATCTCAACAAACATGGAAATATCGAAACCGCCATCTGTACACACATGGAAATACCTACACAGTCATCTGTATAAACATGGAAATATCTACACCACCATCTGTATAAACATGGAAATAACTACACTGCCATCTGTATAAACATGGAATTATCTACACAGACATCTCTATAACCATTGAAATATCTACACCGCTATCTGTATAAACATGGAAGTAGCCACACCGCTATCTGTATAAACATGGAAATATCTACACCGCCATCTGTGAAAACATGGAAATATCTTCACTGTCATCTTTATAAACCTGGAAATATCTACACGTCCATCTGTATAAACATGGAAATATCTACACTGCCATCTGTATATACCTGGAAATACCTACACTGACATCTGTATAAACATGGAAATATCTACACCGCTATCTCTATATACATGGAAATGTCTACACGGCTATCTGTATAAACATGGAAATATCTCCACCGCTATCTGTAGAAACATGGAAATATCTACATTGCTATCTGTATAAACATGGAAATATCTCCACCGCTATCTCTATAAAGATGGAAATATCTACACCGCTATCTTTATAAACATGGAAATATCTACACCGCTATCTGTATAAACATGGAAATATCTATAACACTATCTGTGTAAACATGGAAATACCTACACAGCTATCTGTGTAAACATGGAAATATGTACACAGGTCTCTGTGTAAAGATGGAAATATCTACACCGCAATCTGTGCAAATATGGAAATATCTACACCGCTATCTCAGTAAACATGGAAATATCTACACCGCTATCTGTATAAACATGGAAATACCAACATCGCTATCTGTATAAACATGGAAATGTCTACCCCACGATCTGTATAAACATGGAAATATCTACACCGCTATATGTATAAACATGGAAATATCTACACCGCTATCAGTATATACATGGAAATATCTACACCGCTATCTGTATAAACATGGAAATATCTACACCACGACATGTATAAACATGGAAATATCTACACCGCCATGTGAATATACATGGAAATATCCACACCGCTATCTGTATAAATATGGAAATATCTACACCACTGTCTCTATAAACATGGAAATATCTACACCGTTATCTGCATAAACAAAGAAATATCTCCACCGCTGTCTGTATGCACATGGAAACATCTACACCGCTAGCTGTATAAACATGGAATTATCTGCAGCGTTATCTGTATAAACATGGAAATATCTACACCACTATCTGTATAAACATGGAAATATCTACACTGCCATCTGTATAAACATGGAATTACCTACACGGACATCTCTATAATCATTGAAATATCTACACCGCTATCTGTACAAACATGGAAGTAGCCACACCGCTATCAGTATAAACATGGAAATATCTATAACACTATCTGTGTAAACATGGAAATATCTACACAGCTATCTGTGTAAACATGGAAATATGTACACAGGTCTCTGTGTAAAGATGGAAATACCTACACCGCAATCTGTGCAAATATGGAAATATCTACACCACTATCTCAGTAAACATGGTAATATCTACACCGCTATCTGTAAGTCATGGAAATATCAACACCGCTATCTGTATAAACATGGAAATGTCTACACCACGATCTGTATAAACATGGAAATATCTACACCGCTATCTGTATAAACATGGAAATACATACACCGCTATTAGTATAAACATGGAAATATCTACACCGCTATCTGTATAAACATGGAAATATCTACACCACGACATGTATAAACATGGAAATATCTACACAGCCATGTGAATAAACATGGAAATATCTACACAGCTATCAGTAAAAACATGGAAATATCGACACCGCTATCTGTATAAATATGGAAATATCTACACCACTATTTCTATAAACATGGAAATATCTACACCGTTATCTGTATAAACAAAGAAATATCTCCACCGCTGTCTGTATGAACATGGAAACATCTACACCGCTAGCTGTATAAACATGGAATTATCTTCAGCGTTATCTGTATAAACATGGAAATATCTACACCGCAGTCTGTGCAAAGATGGAAATATCTACAATGCTATCTCAATAAACATGGAGATATCGACACCGCCATCTGTACACACATGGAAATACCTACACAGTCATCTGTATAAACATGGAAATATCTACACCACTATCTTTATAAACATGGAAATATCTACACTGCCATCTGTATAAACATGGAATTACCTACACTGACATCTCTATAATCATTGAAATATCTACACCGCTATCTGTATAAACATGGAAGTAGCCACACCGCTATCAGTATATACATGGAAATATCTACACCGCTATCTGTATAAACATGGAAATATCAACACCACGACGTGTATAAACAAGGAAATATCTACACCGCTATGTGAATAAACATGGAAATATCTACACAGCTATCAGTATAAACATGGAAATATTGACACCGCTATCTGTATAAATATGGAAATATCTACACCACTATCTCTATAACCATTGAAATATCTACACCGCTATCTGTATAAACATGGAAGTAGCCACACCGCTATCTGTATAAACATGGAAATATCTACACCGCCATCTGTGAAAACATGGAAATATCTACACTGTCATCTTTATAAACATGGAAATATCTACACGTCCATCTGTATAAACATGGAAATATCTACACTGCCATCTGTATATACCTGGAAATATCTACACTGCCATCTGTATAAACATGGAAATATCTACAGCGCTATCTCTATAAACATGGAAATGCCTACACGGCTATCTGTATAAACATGGAAATATCTCCACCGCTATCTGTAGAAGCATGGAAATATCTACATCGCTATCTGTATAAACATGGAAATATCTCCACCGTTATCTCTATAAAGATGGAAATATCTACACCGCTATCTTTATAAACATGGAAATATCTACACCGCTATCAGTATAAACATGGAAATATCTATAACACTATCTGTGTAAACATGGAAATATCTACACAGCTATCTGTGTAAACATGGAAATATGTACACAGGTCTCTGTGTAAAGATGGAAATACCTACACCGCAATCTGTGCAAATATGGAAATATCTACACCACTATCTCAGTAAACATGGTAATATCTACACCGCTATCTGTAAATCATGGAAATATCAACACCGCTATATGTATAAACATGGAAATGTCTACACCACGATCTGTATAAACATGGAAATATCTACACCGCTATATGTATAAACATGGAAATATTTACACAGCTATCAGTATAAACATGGAAATATCTACACCGCTATCTGTATAAACATGGAAATATCTACACCACGACATGTATAAACATGGAAATATCTACACCGCCATGTGAATAAACATGGAAATATCTACAAAGCTATCAGTAAAAACATGGTAATATCGACACCGCTATCAGTATAAATATGGAAATATCTACACCACTATTTCTATAAACATGGAAATATCTACACCGTTATCTGTATAAACAAAGAAATATCTCCACCGCTGTCTGTATGAACATGGAAACATCTACACCGCTAGCTGTATAAACATGGAATTATCTGCAGCGTTATCTGTATAAACATGGAAATATCTACACCGCAGTCTGTGCAAAGATGGAAATATCTACAATGCTATCCCAATAAACATGGAAATATCTACACCGCTATCTGTATAAACATGGAAATACCAACACCGCTATCTGTATAAACATGGAAATGTCTACCCCACGATCTGTATAAACATGGAAATATCTACACCGCTATATATATAAACATGGAAATATCTACACCGCTATCAGTATAAACATGGAAATATCTACACCGCTATCTGTATAAACATGGAAATATCTACACCACGACATGTATAAACATGGAAATATCAACACCGCCATGTGAATATACATGGAAATATTCACACCGCTATCTGTATAAATATGGAAATATCTACACCACTATCTCTATAAACATGGAAATATCTACACCGTTATCTGTATAAACAAAGAAATATCTCCACCGCTGTCTGTATGAACATGGAAACATCTACACCGCTAGCTGTATAAACATGGAATTATCTGCAGCGTTATCTGTATAAACATGGAAATATCTACACCACAGTCTGTGCAAAGATGGAAATATCTACAATGCTATCTCAATAAACATGGAAATATCGACACCGCCATCTGTACACACATGGAAATAGCTACACAGTCATCTGTATAAACATGGAAATATCTACACCACTATCTGTATAAACATGGAAATATCTACACTGCCATCTGTAAACATGAAATTACCTACACAGACATCTCTATAATCATTGAAATATCTACACCGCTATCTGTATAAACATGGAAGTAGCCACACCGCTATCAGTATAAACATGGAAATATCTACTCCCCTATCTGTATAAACATGGAAATATCTACACCACGACGTGTATAAACATGGGAATATCTACACCGCTATCAGTATAAACATGGAAATATTGACACCGCTGTCTGTATAAATATGGAAATATCTACACCACTATCTCTATAAACATGGAAATATCTACACCGTTATCTGTATAAACAAAGAAATATCTCCACCGCTGTCTGTATGAACTTGGAAACATCTACACCGCTAGCTTTATAAACATGGAATTATCTGCAGCGTTATCTGTATAAACATGGAAATATCTACACCGCTGTCTGTGCAAAGATGGAAATATCTACAGTGCTATCTCAACAAACATGGAAATATCGAAACCGCCATCTGTACACACATGGAAATACCTACACAGTCATCTGTATAAACATGGAAATATCTACACCACCATCTGTATAAACATGGAAATAACTACACTGCCATCTGTATAAACATGGAATTATCTACACAGACATCTCTATAACCATTGAAATATCTACACCGCTATCTGTATAAACATGGAAGTAGCCACACCGCTATCTGTATAAACATGGAAATATCTACACCGCCATCTGTGAAAACATGGAAATATCTTCACTGTCATCTTTATAAACCTGGAAATATCTACACGTCCATCTGTATAAACATGGAAATATCTACACTGCCATCTGTATATACCTGGAAATACCTACACTGACATCTGTATAAACATGGAAATATCTACACCGCTATCTCTATATACATGGAAATGTCTACACGGCTATCTGTATAAACATGGAAATATCTCCACCGCTATCTGTAGAAACATGGAAATATCTACATTGCTATCTGTATAAACATGGAAATATCTCCACCGCTATCTCTATAAAGATGGAAATATCTACACCGCTATCTTTATAAACATGGAAATATCTACACCGCTATCTGTATAAACATGGAAATATCTATAACACTATCTGTGTAAACATGGAAATACCTACACAGCTATCTGTGTAAACATGGAAATATGTACACAGGTCTCTGTGTAAAGATGGAAATATCTACACCGCAATCTGTGCAAATATGGAAATATCTACACCGCTATCTCAGTAAACATGGAAATATCTACACCGCTATCTGTATAAACATGGAAATACCAACATCGCTATCTGTATAAACATGGAAATGTCTACCCCACGATCTGTATAAACATGGAAATATCTACACCGCTATATGTATAAACATGGAAATATCTACACCGCTATCAGTATATACATGGAAATATCTACACCGCTATCTGTATAAACATGGAAATATCTACACCACGACATGTATAAACATGGAAATATCTACACCGCCATGTGAATATACATGGAAATATCCACACCGCTATCTGTATAAATATGGAAATATCTACACCACTGTCTCTATAAACATGGAAATATCTACACCGTTATCTGCATAAACAAAGAAATATCTCCACCGCTGTCTGTATGCACATGGAAACATCTACACCGCTAGCTGTATAAACATGGAATTATCTGCAGCGTTATCTGTATAAACATGGAAATATCTACACCACTATCTGTATAAACATGGAAATATCTACACTGCCATCTGTATAAACATGGAATTACCTACACGGACATCTCTATAATCATTGAAATATCTACACCGCTATCTGTACAAACATGGAAGTAGCCACACCGCTATCAGTATAAACATGGAAATATCTATAACACTATCTGTGTAAACATGGAAATATCTACACAGCTATCTGTGTAAACATGGAAATATGTACACAGGTCTCTGTGTAAAGATGGAAATACCTACACCGCAATCTGTGCAAATATGGAAATATCTACACCACTATCTCAGTAAACATGGTAATATCTACACCGCTATCTGTAAGTCATGGAAATATCAACACCGCTATCTGTATAAACATGGAAATGTCTACACCACGATCTGTATAAACATGGAAATATCTACACCGCTATCTGTATAAACATGGAAATACATACACCGCTATTAGTATAAACATGGAAATATCTACACCGCTATCTGTATAAACATGGAAATATCTACACCACGACATGTATAAACATGGAAATATCTACACAGCCATGTGAATAAACATGGAAATATCTACACAGCTATCAGTAAAAACATGGAAATATCGACACCGCTATCTGTATAAATATGGAAATATCTACACCACTATTTCTATAAACATGGAAATATCTACACCGTTATCTGTATAAACAAAGAAATATCTCCACCGCTGTCTGTATGAACATGGAAACATCTACACCGCTAGCTGTATAAACATGGAATTATCTTCAGCGTTATCTGTATAAACATGGAAATATCTACACCGCAGTCTGTGCAAAGATGGAAATATCTACAATGCTATCTCAATAAACATGGAGATATCGACACCGCCATCTGTACACACATGGAAATACCTACACAGTCATCTGTATAAACATGGAAATATCTACACCACTATCTTTATAAACATGGAAATATCTACACTGCCATCTGTATAAACATGGAATTACCTACACTGACATCTCTATAATCATTGAAATATCTACACCGCTATCTGTATAAACATGGAAGTAGCCACACCGCTATCAGTATATACATGGAAATATCTACACCGCTATCTGTATAAACATGGAAATATCAACACCACGACGTGTATAAACAAGGAAATATCTACACCGCTATGTGAATAAACATGGAAATATCTACACAGCTATCAGTATAAACATGGAAATATTGACACCGCTATCTGTATAAATATGGAAATATCTACACCACTATCTCTATAACCATTGAAATATCTACACCGCTATCTGTATAAACATGGAAGTAGCCACACCGCTATCTGTATAAACATGGAAATATCTACACCGCCATCTGTGAAAACATGGAAATATCTACACTGTCATCTTTATAAACATGGAAATATCTACACGTCCATCTGTATAAACATGGAAATATCTACACTGCCATCTGTATATACCTGGAAATATCTACACTGCCATCTGTATAAACATGGAAATATCTACAGCGCTATCTCTATAAACATGGAAATGCCTACACGGCTATCTGTATAAACATGGAAATATCTCCACCGCTATCTGTAGAAGCATGGAAATATCTACATCGCTATCTGTATAAACATGGAAATATCTCCACCGTTATCTCTATAAAGATGGAAATATCTACACCGCTATCTTTATAAACATGGAAATATCTACACCGCTATCAGTATAAACATGGAAATATCTATAACACTATCTGTGTAAACATGGAAATATCTACACAGCTATCTGTGTAAACATGGAAATATGTACACAGGTCTCTGTGTAAAGATGGAAATACCTACACCGCAATCTGTGCAAATATGGAAATATCTACACCACTATCTCAGTAAACATGGTAATATCTACACCGCTATCTGTAAATCATGGAAATATCAACACCGCTATATGTATAAACATGGAAATGTCTACACCACGATCTGTATAAACATGGAAATATCTACACCGCTATATGTATAAACATGGAAATATTTACACAGCTATCAGTATAAACATGGAAATATCTACACCGCTATCTGTATAAACATGGAAATATCTACACCACGACATGTATAAACATGGAAATATCTACACCGCCATGTGAATAAACATGGAAATATCTACAAAGCTATCAGTAAAAACATGGTAATATCGACACCGCTATCAGTATAAATATGGAAATATCTACACCACTATTTCTATAAACATGGAAATATCTACACCGTTATCTGTATAAACAAAGAAATATCTCCACCGCTGTCTGTATGAACATGGAAACATCTACACCGCTAGCTGTATAAACATGGAATTATCTGCAGCGTTATCTGTATAAACATGGAAATATCTACACCGCAGTCTGTGCAAAGATGGAAATATCTACAATGCTATCCCAATAAACATGGAAATATCTACACCGCTATCTGTATAAACATGGAAATACCAACACCGCTATCTGTATAAACATGGAAATGTCTACCCCACGATCTGTATAAACATGGAAATATCTACACCGCTATATATATAAACATGGAAATATCTACACCGCTATCAGTATAAACATGGAAATATCTACACCGCTATCTGTATAAACATGGAAATATCTACACCACGACATGTATAAACATGGAAATATCAACACCGCCATGTGAATATACATGGAAATATTCACACCGCTATCTGTATAAATATGGAAATATCTACACCACTATCTCTATAAACATGGAAATATCTACACCGTTATCTGTATAAACAAAGAAATATCTCCACCGCTGTCTGTATGAACATGGAAACATCTACACCGCTAGCTGTATAAACATGGAATTATCTGCAGCGTTATCTGTATAAACATGGAAATATCTACACCACAGTCTGTGCAAAGATGGAAATATCTACAATGCTATCTCAATAAACATGGAAATATCGACACCGCCATCTGTACACACATGGAAATAGCTACACAGTCATCTGTATAAACATGGAAATATCTACACCACTATCTGTATAAACATGGAAATATCTACACTGCCATCTGTAAACATGAAATTACCTACACAGACATCTCTATAATCATTGAAATATCTACACCGCTATCTGTATAAACATGGAAGTAGCCACACCGCTATCAGTATAAACATGGAAATATCTACTCCCCTATCTGTATAAACATGGAAATATCTACACCACGACGTGTATAAACATGGGAATATCTACACCGCTATCAGTATAAACATGGAAATATTGACACCGCTGTCTGTATAAATATGGAAATATCTACACCACTATCTCTATAAACATGGAAATATCTACACCGTTATCTGTATAAACAAAGAAATATCTCCACCGCTGTCTGTATGAACTTGGAAACATCTACACCGCTAGCTTTATAAACATGGAATTATCTGCAGCGTTATCTGTATAAACATGGAAATATCTACACCGCTGTCTGTGCAAAGATGGAAATATCTACAGTGCTATCTCAACAAACATGGAAATATCGAAACCGCCATCTGTACACACCTGGAAATACCTACACAGTCATCTGTATAAACATGGAAATATCTACACCACCATCTGTATAAACATGGAAATAACTACACTGCCATCTGTATAAACATGGAATTATCTACACAGACATCTCTATAACCATTGAAATACCTACACCGCTATCTGTATAAACATGGAAGTAGCCACACCGCTATCTGTATAAACATGGAAATATCTACACCGCCATCTGTGAAAACATGGAAATATCTTCACTGTCATCTTTATAAACCTGGAAATATCTACACGTCCATCTCTATAAACATGGAAATATCTACACTGCCATCTGTATATACCTGGAAATACCTACACTGCCATCTGTATAAACATGGAAATGTCTACACCGCTATCTCTATAAACATGGAAATGTCTACACGGCTATCTGTATAAACATGGAAATATCTCCACCGCTATCTGTAGAAACATGGAAATATCTACATCGCTATCTGTATAAACATGGAAATATCTCCACCGCTATCTCTATAAAGATGGAAATATCTACACCGCTATCTTTATAAACATGGAAATATCTACACCGCTATCTGTATAAACATGGAAATATCTATAACACTATCTGTGTAAACATGGAAATACCTACACAGCTATCTGTGTAAACATGGAAATATGTACACAGGTCTCTGTTTAAAGATGGAAATATCTACACCAAAATCTGTGCAAATATGGAAATATCTACACCGCTATCTCAGTAAACATGGAAATATCTACACCGCTATCTGTATAAACATGGAAATACCAACATCGCTATCTGTATAAACATGGAAATGTCTACCCCACGATCTGTATAAACATGGAAATATCTACACCGCTGTATGTATAAACATGGAAATATCTACACCGCTATCAGTATATACATGGAAATATCTACACCGCTATCTGTATAAACATGGAAATATCTACACCACGACATGTATAAACATGGAAATATCTACATCGCCATGTGAATATACATGGAAATATCCACACCGCTATCTGTATAAATATGGATATATCTACAACACTGTCTCTATAAACATGGAAATATCTACACCGTTATCTGTATAAACAAAGAAATATCTCCACCGCTGTCTGTATGAACATGGAAACATCTACACCGCTAGCTGTATAAACATGGAATTATCTGCAGCGTTATCTGTATAAACATGGAAATATCTACACCACTATCTGTATAAACATGGAAATATCTACACTGCCATCTGTATAAACATGGAATTACCTACACAGACATCTCTATAATCATTGAAATATCTACACCGCTATCTGTACAAACATGGAAGTAGCCACACCGCTATCAGTATAAACATGGAATTATCTATAACACTATCTGTGTAAACATGGAAATATCTACACAGCTATCTGTGTAAACATGGAAATATGTACACAGGTCTCTGTGTAAAGATGGAAATACCTACACCGCAATCTGTGCAAATATGGAAATATCTACACCACTATCTCAGTAAACATGGTAATATCTACACCGCTATCTGTAAATCATGGAAATATCAACACCGCTATCTGTATAAACATGGAAATGTCTACACCACGATCTGTATAAACATGGAAATATCTACACCGCTATCTGTATAAACATGGAAATACCTACACCGCTATTAGTATAAACATGGAAATATCTACACCGCTATCTGTATAAACATGGAAATATCTACACCACGACATGTATAAACATGGAAATATCTACACAGCCATGTGAATAAACATGGAAATATCTTCACAGCTATCAGTAAAAACATGGAAATATCGACACCGCTATCTGTATAAATATGGAAATATCTACACCACTATTTCTATAAACATGGAAATATCTACACCGTTATCTGTATAAACAAAGAAATATCTCCACCGCTGTCTGTATGAACATGGAAACATCTACACCGCTAGCTGTATAAACATGGAATTATCTGCAGCGTTATCTGTATAAACATGGAAATATCTACACCGCAGTCTGTGCAAAGATGGAAATATCTACAATGCTATCTCAATAAACATGGAAATATCGACACCGCCATCTGTACACACATGGAAATACCTACACAGTCATCTGTATAAACATGGAAATATCTACACCACTATCTTTATAAACATGGAAATATCTACACTGCCATCTGTATAAACATGGAATTACCTACACTGACATCTCTATAATCATTGAAATATCTACACCGCTATCTGTATAAACATGGAAGTAGCCACACCGCTATCAGTATATACATGGAAATATCTACACCGCTATCTGTATAAACATGGAAATATCAACACCACGACGTGTATAAACAAGGAAATATCTACACCGCTATGTGAATAAACATGGAAATATCTACACAGCTATCAGTATAAACATGGAAATATTGACACCGCTATCTGTATAAATATGGAAATATCTACACCACTATCTCTATAACCATTGAAATATCTACACCGCTATCTGTATAAACATGGAAGTAGCCACACCGCAATCTGTATAAACATGGAAATATCTACACCGCCATCTGTGAAAACATGGAAATATCTACACTGTCATCTTTATAAACATGGAAATATCTACACGTCCATCTGTATAAACATGGAAATATCTACACTGCCATCTGTATATACCTGGAAATATCTACACTGCCATCTGTATAAACATGGAAATATCTACAGCGCTATCTCTATAAACATGGAAATGTCTACACGGCTATCTGTATAAACATGGAAATATCTCCACCGCTATCTGTAGAAACATGGAAATATCTACATCGCTATCTGTATAAACATGGAAACATCTCCACCGTTATCTCTATAAAGATGGAAATATCTACACCGCTATCTTTATAAACATGGAAATATCTACACCGCTATCAGTATAAACATGGAAATATCTATAACACTATCTGTGTAAACATGGAAATATCTACACAGCTATATGTATAAACATGGAAATATCTACACAGCTATCAGTATAAACATGGAAATATCTACACCGCTATCTGTATAAACATGGAAATATCTACACCACGACATGTATAAACATGGAAATATCTACACCGCCATGTGAATAAACATGGAAATATCTACACAGCTATCAGTAAAAACATGGTAATATCGACAACGCTATCAGTATAAATATGGAAATATCTACACCACTATTTCTATAAACATGGAAATATCTACACCGTTATCTGTATAAACAAAGAAATATCTCCACCGCTGTCTGTATGAACATGGAAACATCTACACCGCTAGCTGTATAAACATGGAATTATCTGCAGCGTTATCTGTATAAACATGGAAATATCTACACCGCAGTCTGTGCAAAGATGGAAATATCTACAATGCTGTCTCAATAAACATGGAAATATAGACACCGCCATCTGTACACACATGGAAATACCTACACAGTCATCTGTATGAACATGGAAATATCTCCACCACTAACTGTATAAACATGGAAATATCTACACTGCCATCTGTATATACCTGGAAATACCTACACTGCCATCTGTATAAACATGTAAATATCTACACCGCTATCTCTATAAACATGGAAATGTCTACACGGCTATCTCTATAAACACGGAAATATCTACACCGCTATATGTATAAACATGGAAATACCTACACCGCTATTAGTATAAACATGGAAATATCTACACAGCTATCAGTATAAACATGGAAATATTGACACGGCTATCTGTATAAATATGGAAATATCTACACCACTATCCATATAAAGATGGAAATATCTACACCGTTATCTGTATAAACAAAGAAATATCTCCACCGCTGTCTGTATGCACATGGAAACATCTACACCGCTAGCTGTATAAACATGGAATTATCTGCAGCGTTATCTGTATAAACATGGAAATATCTACACCACGACATGTATAAACATGGAAATATCTACACCGCTGTGTGAATAAACATGGAAATATCTAAACAGCTATCAGTATAAATATGGAAATATTGACACCGCTATCTGTATAAATATGGAAATATCTACACCACTATCTCTATAAACATGGAAATATCTACACCGTTATCTGTATAAACAAAGAAATATCTCCACCGCTGTCTGTATGAACATGGAAACATCCACACCGCTAGCTGTATAAACATGGAATTTTCTGCAGAGTTATCTGTATAAACATGGAAATCTCTACACCGCAGTCTGTGCAAAGATGGAAATATCTACAATGCTATCTCAATAAACATGGAAATATCGACACCACCATCTGTACACACATGGAAATACCTACACAGTCATCTGTATAAACATGGAAATATCTACACCACTATCTGTATAAACATGGAAATACCTACACTGCCATCTGTATAAACATGGAATTATCTACACAGACATCTCTATAACCATTGAAATATCTGCACCGCTATCTGTATAAACATGGAAGTAGCCACACCGCTATCTGTATAAACATGGAAATATCTACACCGCCATCTGTGAAAACATGGAAATATCTACACTGTCATCTTTCTAAACATGGAAATATCTACACGTCCATCTGTATAAACATGGAAATATCTACACTGCCATCTGTATATACCTGGAAATATCTACACTGCCATCTGTATAAACATGGAAATATCTACAGCGCTATCTCAAGAAACATGGAAATGTCTACACGGCTATCTGTATAAACATGGAAATATCTCCACCGCTATCTGTAGAAACATGGAAATATCTACATCGCTATCTGTATAAACATGGAAATATCTCCACCGTTATCTCTATAAAGATGGAAATATCTACACCGCTATCTTTATAAACATGGAAATATCTACACCGCTAGCAGTATAAACATGGAAATATCTATAACACTATCTGTGTAAACATGGAAATATCTACACAGCTATCTGTGTAAACATGGAAATATGTACACAGGTCTCTGTGTAAAGATGGAAATACCTACACCGCAATCTGTGCAAATATGGAAATATCTACACCACTTTTCAGTAAACATGGTAATATCTACACCGCTATCTGTAAATCATGGAAATATCAACACCGCTATCTGTATAAACATGGAAATGTCTACACCACGATCTGTATAAACATGGAAATATCTACACCGCTATATGTATAAACATGGAAATATCTACACCGCTATCAGTATAAACATGGAAATATCTACACCGCTATCTGTATAAACATGGAAATATCTACACCACGACATGTATAAACATGGAAATATCTACACCGCCATGTGAATAAACATGGAAATATCTACACAGCTATCAGTAAAAACATGGAAATATCGACACCGCTATCAGTATAAATATGGAAATATCTACACCACTATTTCTATAAACATGGAAATATCTACAACGTTATCTGTATAAACAAAGAAATATCTCCACCGCTGTCTGTATGAACATGGAAACATCTACACCGCTAGCTGTATAAACATGGAATTATCTGCAGCGTTATCTGTATAAACATGGAATTATCTACACCGCAGTCTGTGCAAAGATGGAAATATCTACAATGCTATCTCAATAAACATGGAAATATCGACACCGCCATCTGTACACACATGGAAATACCTACACAGTCATCTGTATAAACATGGAAATATCTACACCACTACCTTTATAAACATGGAAATATCTACACTGCCATCTGTATAAACATGGAATTACCTACACAGACATCTCTATAATCATTGAAATATCTACACCACTATCTGTATAAACATGGAAGTAGCCACACCGCTATCAGTATATACATGGAAATATCTACACCGCTATCTGTATAAACATGGAAATATCAACACCACGACGTGTATAAACAAGGAAATATCTACACCGCTATGTGAATAAACATGGAAATATCTACACAGCTATCAGTATAAACTTGGAAATATTGACACCGCTATCTGTATAAATATGGAAATGTCTACACCACTATCTCTATAAACATGGAAATATCTTCACCGTTATCTGTATAAACAAAGAAATATCTCCACCGCTGTCTGTATGAACGTGGAAACATCTACACCGCTATCGGTATAAACATGGAATTATCTGCAGCGTTATCTGTATAAACATGGAAATATCTACACCGCAGTCTGTGCAAAGATGGAAATATCTACAATGCTATCTCAATAAACAAGGAAATATCGACACCGCCATCTGTACACACATGGAAATACCTACACAGTCATCTGTATAAACATGGAAGTATCAACACCACTATCTGTATAAACATGGAAATACCTTCATTGGCATCTGTATAAACATGGAATTATCTACACAGACATCTCTATAACCATTGAAATATCTACACCGCTATCTGTATAAACATGGAAGTAGCCACACCGCTATCTGTATAAACATGGAATTATCTACACCGCAGTCTGTGCAAAGATGGAAATATCTACAATGCTATCTCAATAAACATGGAAATATCGACACCGCCATCTGTACACAAATGGAAATACCTACACAGTCATCTGTATAAACATGGAAATATCTACACCACTATCTGTATAATCATGGAAACACCTTCATTGCCATCTGTATAAACACGGAATTATCTACACAGACATCTCTATAACCATTGAAATATCTACACCGCTATCTGTATAAACATGGAAGTAGCCACACCGCTATCTGTATGAACATGGAAATATCTACACCGGCATCTGTGAAAACATGGAAATATCTACACTGTCATCTTTATAAACATGGAAATATCTACACGTCCATCTGTATAAACATGGAAATATCTACACTGCCATCTGTATATACCTGGAAATATCTACCCTGCCATCTGTATAAACATGGAAATATCTACACCGCTATCTCTACAAACATGTAAATGTCTACACGGCTATCTGTATAAACATGGAAATATCTCCACCGCTATCTGTAGAAACATGGAAATATCTACATCGCAATCTGTATAAACATGGAAATATCTCCACCGCTATCTCTATAAAGATGGAAATATCTACACTGCTATCTTTATAAACATGGAAATATCTACACCGCTATCTGTATAAACATGGAAATATCTATAACACTATCTGTGTAAACATGGAAATATCTACACAGCTATCTGTGTAAAATGGAAATTTGTACACAGGTCTCTGTGTAAAGATGGAAATACCTACAACGCAATCTGTGGAAATATGGAAATATCTACACCGCTATCTGTATAAACATGGAAGTAGCCACACCGCTATCTGTATAAACATGGGAATATCTACACCGCTATCTGTATAAACATGGAAATATCTACACCACGACGTGTATAAACATGGAAATATCTACACCGCTATGTGAATAAACATGGAAATATCTACACAGCTATCAGTATAAACTTGGAAATATTGACACCGCTATCTGTATAAATATGGAAATATCTACACCACTATCTCTATAAACATGGAAATATCTTCACCGTTATCTGTATAAACAAAGAAATATCTCCACCGCTGTCTGTATGAACGTGGAAACATCTACACCGCTAGCTGTATAAACATGGAATTATCTGCAGCGTTATCTGTATAAACATGGAAATATCTACACCGCAGTCTGTGCAAAGATGGAAATATCTATAATGCTATCTCAATAAACATGGAAATATCGACACCGCCATCTGTACACACATGGAAATACCTACACAGTCATCTGTATAAACATGGAAATATCTACACCACCATCTGTATAAACATGGAAATAACTACACTGCCATCTGTATAAACATGGAATTATCAACACAGACATCTCTATAACCATTGAAATATCTACACCGCTATCTGTATAAACATGGAAGTAGCCACACCGCTATCTGTATAAACATGGAAATATCTACATCGCCATCTCTATAAACATGGAAATGTCTACACGGCTATCTGTATAAACATGGAAATATCTCCACCGCTATCTGTAGAAACATGGAAATATCTACATTGCTATCTGTATAAACATGGAAATATCTCCACCGCTATCTCTATAAAGATGGAAATATCTACACCGCTATCTTTATAAATATGGAAATATCTACACCGCTATCTGTATAAACATGGAAATATCTATAACACTATCTGTGTAAACATGGAAATACCTACACAGCTATCTGTGTAAACATGGAAATATGTACACAGGTCTCTGTGTAAAGATGGAAATATCTACACCGCAATCTGTGCAAAGATGGAAATATCTACACCGCTATCTCAGTAAACATGGAAATATCTACACCGCTATCTGTATAAACATGGAAATACCAACACCGCTATCTGTATAAACATGGAAATGTCTACCCCACGATCTGTATAAACATGGAAATATCTACACCGCTATATGTATAAACATGGAAATATCTACACCGCTATCAGTATAAACATGGAAATATCTACACCGCTATCTGTATAAACATGGAAATATCTACACCACGACATGTATAAACATGGAAATATCTACACCGCCATGTGAATATACATGGAAATATCCACACCGCTATCGGTATAAATATGGAAATATCTACACCACTATCTCTATAAACATGGAAATATCTACACCGTTATCTGTATAAACAAAGAAATATCTCCACCGCTGTCTGTATGAACATGGAAACATCTACACCGCTAGCTGTATAAACATGGAATTATCTGCAGCGTTATCTGTATAAACATGGAAATATCTACACCGCAGTCTGTGCAAAGATGGAAATATCTACAATGATATCTCAATAAACATGGAAATATCGACACCGCCATGTGTACACACATAGAAATAGCTACACAGTCATCTGTATAAACATGGAAATATCTACACCACTATCTGTATAAACATGGAAATATCTACACTGCCATCTGTAAACATGAAATTACCTACACAGACATCTCTATAATCATTGAAATATCTACACCGCTATCTGTATAAACATGGAAGTAGCCACACCGCTATCAGTATAAACATGGAAATATCTACTCCCCTATCTGTATAAACATGGAAATATCTACACCACGACGTGTATAAACATGGAAATATCTACACCGCTATCAGTATAAACATGGAAATATTGACACCGCTGTCTGTATAAATATGGAAATATCTACACCACTATCTCTATAAACATGGAAATATCTACACCGTTATCTGTATAAACAAAGAAATATCTCCACCGCTGTCTGTATGAACTTGGAAACATCTACATCGCTAGCTTTATAAACATGGAATTATCTGCAGCGTTATCTGTATAAACATGGAAATATCTACACCGCAGTCTGTGCAAAGATGGAAATATCTACAATGCTATCTCAATAAACATGGAAATATCGAAACCGCCATCTGTACACACATGGAAATACCTACACAGTCATCTGTATAAACATGGAAATATCTACACCACCATCTGTATAAACATGGAAATAACTACACTGCCATCTGTATAAACATGGAATTATCTACACAGACATCTCTATAACCATTGAAATATCTACACCGCTATCTGTATAAACATGGAAGTAGCCACACCGCTATCTGTATAAACATGGAAATATCTACACCGCCATCTGTGAAAACATGGAAATATCTTCACTGTCATCTTTATAAACCTGGAAATATCTACACGTCCATCTCTATAAACATGGAAATATCTACACTGCCATCTGTATATACCTGGAAATACCTACACTGCCATCTGTATAAACATGGAAATATCTACACCGCTATCTCTATAAACATGGAAATGTCTACACGGCTATCTGTATAAACATGGAAATATCTCCACCGCTATCTGTAGAAACATGGAAATATCTACATCGCTATCTGTATAAACATGGAAATATCTCCACCGCTATCTCTATAAATATGGAAATATCTACACCGCTATCTTTATAAACATGGAAATATCTACACCGCTATCTGTATAAACATGGAAATATCTATAACACTATCTGTGTAAACATGGAAATACCTACACAGCTATCTGTGTAAACATGGAAATATGTACACAGGTCTCTGTGTAAAGATGGAAATATCTACACCGCAATCTGTGCAAATATGGAAATATCAACACCGCTATCTCAGTAAACATGGAAATATCTACACCGCTATCTGTATAAACATGGAAATACCAACATCGCTATCTGTATAAACATGGAAATGTCTACCCCACGATCTGTATAAACATGGAAATATCTACACCGCTATATGTATAAACATGGAAATATCTACACCGCTATCAGTATATACATGGAAATATCTACAACGCTATCTGTATAAACATGGAAATATCTACACCACGACATGTATAAACATGGAAATATCTACATCGCCATGTGAATATACATGGAAATATCCACACCGCTATCTGTATAAATATGGAAATATCTACACCACTGTCTCTATAAACATGGAAATATCTACACCGTTATCTGTATAAACAAAGAAATATCTCCACCGCTGTCTGTACGAACATGGAAACATCTACACCGCTAGCTGTATAAACATGGAATTATCTGCAGCGTTATCTGTATAAACATGGAAATATCTACACCACTATCTGTATAAACATGGAAATATCTACACTGCCATCTGTATAAACATGGAATTATCTACACAGACATCTCTATAATCATTGAAATATCTACACCGCTATCTGTACAAACATGGAAGTAGCCACACCGCTATCAGTATAAACATGGAAATATCTATAACACTATCTGTGTAAACATGGAAATATCTACACAGCTATCTGTGTAAACATGGAAATATGTACACAGGTCTCTGTGTAAAGATGGAAATACCTACACCGCAATCTGTGCAAATATGGAAATATCTACACCACTATCTCAGTAAACATGGTAATATCTACACCGCTATCTGTAAATCATGGAAATATCAACACCGCTATCTGTATAAACATGGAAATGTCTACACCACGATCTGTATAAACATGGAAATATCTACACCGCTATCTGTATAAACATGGAAATACCTACACCGCTATTAGTATAAACATGGAAATATCTACACCGCTATCTGTATAAACATGGAAATATCTACACCACGACATGTATAAACATGGAAATATCTACACAGCCATGTGAATAAACATGGAAATATCTTCACAGCTATCAGTAAAAACATGGAAATATCGACACCGCTATCTGTATAAATATGGAAATATCTACACCACTATTTCTATAAACATGGAAATATCTACACCGTTATCTGTATAAACAAAGAAATATCTCCACCGCTGTCTGTATGAACATGGAAACATCTACACCGCTAGCTGTATAAACATGGAATTATCTGCAGCGTTATCTGTATAAACATGGAAATATCTACACCGCAGTCTGTGCAAAGATGGAAATATCTACAATGCTATCTCAATAAACATGGAAATATCGACACCGCCATCTGTACACACATGGAAATACCTACACAGTCATCTGTATAAACATGGAAATATCTACACCACTATCTTTATAAACATGGAAATATCTACACTGCCATCTGTATAAACATGGAATTACCTACACTGACATCTCTATAATCATTGAAATATCTACACCGCTATCTGTATAAACATGGAAGTAGCCACACCGCTATCAGTATATACATGGAAATATCTACACCGCTATCTGTATAAACATGGAAATATCAACACCACGACGTGTATAAACAAGGAAATATCTACACCGCTATGTGAATAAACATGGAAATATCTACACAGCTATCAGTATAAACATGGAAATATTGACACCGCTATCTGTATAAATATGGAAATATCTACACCACTATCTCTATAACCATTGAAATATCTACACCGCTATCTGTATAAACATGGAAGTAGCCACACCGCTATCTGTATAAACATGGAAATATCTACACCGCCATCTGTGAAAACATGGAAATATCTACACTGTCATCTTTATAAACATGGAAATATCTACACGTCCATCTGTATAAACATGGAAATATCTACACTGCCATCTGTATATACCTGGAAATATCTACACTGCCATCTGTATAAACATGGAAATATCTACAGCGCTATCTCTATAAACATGGAAATGTCTACACGGCTATCTGTATAAACATGGAAATATCTCCACCGCTATCTGTAGAAACATGGAAATATCTACATCGCTATCTGTATAAACATGGAAATATCTCCACCGTTATCTCTATAAAGATGGAAATATCTACACCGCTATCTTTATAAACATGGAAATATCTACACCGCTATCAGTATAAACATGGAAATATCTATAACACTATCTGTGTAAACATGGAAATATCTACACAGCTATCTGTGTAAACATGGAAATATGTACACAGGTCTCTGTGTAAAGATGGAAATACCTACACCGCAATCTGTGCAAATATGGAAATATATACACCACTATCTCAGTAAACATGGTAATATCTACACCGCTATCTGTAAATCATGGAAATATCAACACCGCTATATGTATAAACATGGAAATGTCTACACCACGATCTGTATAAACATGGAAATATCTACACCGCTATATGTATAAACATGGAAATATCTACACAGCTATCAGTATAAACATGGAAATATCTACACCGCTATCTGTATAAACATGGAAATATCTACACCACGACATGTATAAACATGGAAATATCTACACCGCCATGTGAATAAACATGGAAATATCTACACAGCTATCAGTAAAAACATGGTAATATCGACAACGCTATCAGTATAAATATGGAAATATCTACACCACTATTTCTATAAACATGGAAATATCTACACCGTTATCTGTATAAACAAAGAAATATCTCCACCGCTGTCTGTATGAACATGGAAACATCTACACCGCTAGCTGTATGAACATGGAATTATCTGCAGCGTTATCTGTATAAACATGGAAATATCTACACCGCAGTCTGTGCAAAGATGGAAATATCTACAATGCTATCCCAATAAACATGGAAATATCGACACCGCCATGTGTACACACATGGAAATACCTACACAGTCATCTGTATAAACATGGAAATATCTACACCACTATCTTTATAAACATGGAAATATCTACACTGCCATCTGTATAAACATGGAATTACCTACACAGACATCTCTATAATCATTGAAATATCTACACCGCTATCTGTATAAACATGGAAGTAGCCACACCGCTATCAGTATATACATGGAAATATCTACACCGCTATCTGTATAAACATGGAAATATCAACACCACGACGTGTATAAACAAGGAAATATCTACACCGCTATGTGAATAAACATGGAAATATCTACATAGCTATCAGTATAAACATGGAAATATTGACACCGCTATCTGTATAAATATGGAAATATCTACACCACTATCCATATAAAGATGGAAATATCTACACCGTTATCTGTATAAACAAAGAAATATCTCCACCGCTGTCTGTATGAACATGGAAACATCTACACCGCTAGCTGTATAAACATGGAATTATCTGCAGCGTTATCTGTATAAACATGGAAATATCTACACCACGACATGTATAAACATGGAAATATCTACTCCGCTGTGTGAATAAACATGGAAATATCTAAACAGCTATCAGTATAAATATGGAAATATTGACACCGCTATCTGTATAAATATGGAAATATCTACACCACTATCTCTATAAACATGGAAATATCTACACCGTTATCTGTATAAACAAAGAAATATCTCCACCGCTGTCTGTATGAACATGGAAACATCCACACCGCTAGCTGTATAAACATGGAATTATCTGCAGCGTTATCTGTATAAACATGGAAATATCTACACCGCAGTCTGTGCAAAGATGGAAATATCTACAATGCTATCTCAATAAACATGGAAATATCGACACCACCATCTGTACACACATGGAAATACCTACACAGTCATCTGTATAAACATGGAAATATCTACACCACTATCTGTATAAACATGGAAATACCTACATTGCCATCTGTATAAACATGGAATTATCTACACAGACATCTCTATAACCATTGAAATATCTACACCGCTATCTGTATAAACATGGAAGTAGCCACACCGCTATCTGTATAAACATGGAAAGATCTACACCGCCATCTGTGAAAACATGGAAATATCTACACTGTCATCGTTATAAACATGGAAATATCTACACGTCCATCTGTATAAACATGGAAATATCTACACTGCCATCTGTATATACCTGGAAATATCTACACTGCCATCTGTATAAACATGGAAATATCTACAGCGCTATCTCAAGAAACATGGAAATGTCTACACGGCTATCTGTATAAACATGGAAATATCTCCACCGCTATCTGTAGAAACATGGAAATATCTACATCGCTATCTGTATAAACATGGAAATATCTCCACCGTTATCTGTATAAAGATGGAAATATCTACACCGCTATCTTTATAAACATGGAAATATCTACACCGCTATCAGTATAAACATGGAAATATCTATAACACTATCTGTGTAAACATGGAAATATCTACACAGCTATCTGTGTAAACATGGAAATATGCACACAGGTCTCTGTGTAAAGACGGAAATACCTACACCGCAATCTGTGCAAATATGGAAATATCTACACCACTTTTCAGTAAACATGGTAATATCTACACCGCTATCTGTAAATCATGGAAATATCAACACCGCTATCTGTATAAACATGGAAATGTCTACACCATGATCTGTATAAACATGGAAATATCTACACCGCTATATGTATAAACATGGAAATATCTACACCGCTATCAGTATAAACATGGAAATATCTACACTGCTATCTGTATAAACATGGAAATATCTACACCACGACATGTATAAACATGGAAATATCTACACCGCCATGTGAATAAACATGGAAATATCTACACAGCTATCAGTAAAAACATGGAAATATCGACACCGCTATCAGTATAAATATGGAAATATCTACACCACTATTTCTATAAACATGGAAATATCTACACCGTTATCTGTATAAACAAAGAAATATCTCCACCGCTGTCTGTATGAACATGGAAACATCTACACCGCTAGCTGTATAAACATGGAATTATCTGCAGCGTTATCTGTATAAACATGGAATTATCTACACCGCAGTCTGTGCAAAGATGGAAATATCTACAATGCTATCTCAATAAACATGGAAATATCGACACCGCCATCTGTACACACATGGAAATACCTACACAGTCATCTGTATAAACATGGAAATATCTACACCACTACCTTTATAAACATGGAAATATCTACACTGCCATCTGTATAAACATGGAATTACCTACACAGACATCTCTATAATCATTGAAATATCTACACCACTATCTGTATAAACATGGAAGTAGCCACACCGCTATCAGTATATACATGGAAATATCTACACCGCTATCTGTATAAACATGGAAATATCAACACCACGACGTGTATAAACAAGGAAATATCTACACCGCTATGTGAATAAACATGGAAATATCTACACAGCTATCAGTATAAACATGGAAATATTGACACCGCTATCTGTATAAATATGGAAATATCTACACCACTATCTCTATAAACATGGAAATATCTTCACCGTTATCTGTATAAACAAAGAAATATCTCCACCGCTGTCTGTATGAACGTGGAAACATCTACACCGCTAGCTTTATAAACATGGAATTATCTGCAGCGTTATCTGTATAAACATGGAAATATCTACACCGCAGTCTGTGCAAAGATGGAAATATCTACAATGCTATCTCAATAAACATGGAAATATCGACACCGCCATCTGTACACACATGGAAATACCTACACAGTCATCTGTATAAACATGGAAATATCTACACCACTATCTGTATAAACATGGAAATACCTACACTGCCATCAGTATAAACATGGAATTATCTACACAGACATCTCTATAACCATTGAAATATCTACACCGCTATCTGTATAAACATGGAAGTAGCCACACCGCTATCTGTATAAACATGGAAATATCTTCACCGCCATCTGTGAAAACATGGAAATATCTACACTGTCATCTTTATAAACATGGAAATATCTACACGTCCATCTGCATAAACATGGAAATATCTACACTGCCATCTGTATATACCTGGAAATATCTACACTGCCATCTGTATAAACATGGAAATATCTACAGCGCTATCTCTATAAACATGGAAATATCTACACGGCTATCTGTATAAACATGGAAATAACTCCACTGCTATCTGTAGAAACATGGAAATATCTACATCGCTATCTGTATAAACATGGAAATATCTCCACCGTTATCTCTATAAAGTTGGAAATATCTACACCGCTATCTTTATAAACATGGAAATATCTACACCGATATCTGTATAAACATGGAAATATCTATAACAACATCTGTGTAAACATGGAAATATCTACACAGCTATCTGTGTAAACATGGAAATATGTACACAGGTCTCTGTGTAAAGATGGAAATACCTACACCGCAATCTGTGCAAATATGGAAATATCTACACCGCTAACTCAGTAAACATGGAAATTTCTACACCGCTATCTGTAAAAACATGGAAATATCAACACCGCTATCTGTATAAACATGGAAATGTCTACACCACGATCTGTATAAACATGAAAGTATCTACACTGCTATATGTATAAACATGGAAATATCTACACCACTATCTGTATAAACATGGAAATATCTTCACTGCCATCTGTATAAACATGGAATTACCTACACAGATATCTCTATAATCATTGAAATATCCACACCGCTATCTGTATAAACATGGAAGTAGCCACACCTCTATCAGTATAAACATGGAAATATCTACACCGCTATCTGTATAAACATGGAAATATCTACACCACGACGTGTATAATCATGGAAATATCTACACCGCTATGTGTATAAACATGGAAATACCTACACCGCTATCAGTATAAACATGGAAATATTGACACCGCTATCTGTATAAATATGGAAATATCTACACCACTATCTCTATAAAGATGGAAATATCTACACCGTTATCTGTATAAACAAAGAAATATCTCCACCGCTGTCTGTATGAACATGGAAACATCTACACCGCTAGCTGTGTAAACATGGAATTATCTGCAGCGTTATCTGTATAAACATGGAAATATCTACACCACAGTCTGTGCAAAGATGGAAATATCTACAATGCTATCTCAAAAAACATGGAAATATTGACACCGCCATTTGTACACACATGGAAATACCTACACAGTGAACTGTATAAACATGGAAATATCTACACCACTATCTGTATATACATGGAAATACCAACAATGCCAACTGTATAAACATGGAATTATCTACACAGACATCTCTATAACCATTGAAATATCTACACCGCTATCTGTATAAACATGGAAGTAGCCACACCGCTATCTGTATAAACATGGAAATATCTACACCGCCATCTGTGAAAACATGGAAATATCTACACTGTCATCTTTATAAACATGGAAATATCTACACGTCCATCTGTATAAACATGGAAATATCTACGCTGCCATCTGTATATACCTGGAAATATCTACACTGCCATCTGTATAAACATGGAAATATCTACACCGTTATCTCTTTAAACATGGAAATGTCTACACGGCTATCTGTATAAACATGGAAATATCTCCACCGCTATCTGTAGAAACATGGAAATATCTACATCGCTATCTGTATAAACATGGAAATATCTCCACCGCTATCTCTATAAAGATGGAAATATCTACACCGCTATCTTTATAAACTTGGAAATATCTACACAGCTATCTGTATAAACATGGAAATATCTATAACACTATCTGTGTAAGCATGGAAATATCTACACAGCTATCTGTGTAAACATGGAAATATGTACACAGGTCTCTTTGTAAAGATGGAAATATCTACACCACAATCTGTGCAAATATGGAAATATCTACACCGCTATCTCAGTAAACATGGAAATATCTACACCGCTATCTGTAAAAACATGGAAATATCAACACCGCTATCTGTATAAACATGGAAATGTCTATACCACGATCTGTATAAACATGGAAATATCTACACCGCTATATGTATAAACATGGAAATATCTACACCGCTATCAGTATAAACATGGAAATATCTACACCGCTATCTGTATAAACATGGAAATATCTACACCACGACATGTATAAACATGGAAATATCTACACCGCCATGGGAATAAACATGGAAATATCTACACCGCTATCAGTAAAAACATGGAAATATCGACACCGCTATCTGTATAAATATGGAAATATCTTCACCACTATCTCTAAAAACTTGGAAATATCTACACCGTTATCTGTATAAACAAAGAAATATCTCCACCGCTGTCTGTATGAACATGGAAACATCTACACCGCTAGCTGTATAAACATGGAATTATCTGCAGCGTTATCTGTATAAACATGGAAATATCTACACCGCAGTCTGTGCAAAGATGGAAATATCTACAATGCTATCTCAATAAACATGGAAATATCGACACCGCCATCTGTACACACATGGAAATACCTACAAAGTCATCTGTATAAACATGGAAATATCTACACCACTATCTGTATAAACATGGAAATACCTACACTGCCATCTGTATAAACATGGAATTATCTACACAGACATCTCTATAACCATTGAAATATCTACACCGCTATCTGTATAAACATGGAAGTAGCCACACCGCTATCTGTATAAACATGGAAATATCTACACCGCCATCTGTGAAAACATGGAAATATCTACACTGTCATCTTTATAAACATGGAAATATCTACACGTCCATCTGTATAAACATGGAAATTTCTACACTGCCATCTGTATATACCTGGAAATATCTACACTGTCATCTGTATAAACATGGAAATATGTACAGCACTATCTCTATAAACATGGAAATATCTACACGGCTATCTGTATAAACATGGAAATATCTCCACCGCTGTCTGTAGAAACATGGAAATATCTACATCGCTATCTGTATAAACATGGAAATATCTCCACCGTTATCTCTATAAAGATGGAAATATCTACACCGCTATCTTTATAAACATGGAAATATCTACACCGCTATCTGTATAAACATGGAAATATCTATAACACTATCTGTGTAAGCATGGAAATATCTACACAGCTATCTGTGTAAACATGGAAATATGTACACAGGTCTCTGTGTAAAGATGGAAATACCTACACCGCAATCTGTGCAAATATGGAAATATCTACACCGCTATCTCAGTAAACATGGAAATATCTACACCGCTATCTGTAAAAACATGGAAATATCAACACCGCTATCTGTATAAACATGGAATTACCTACACAGATATCCCTATAATCATTGAAATATCTACACCGCTATCTGTATAAACATGGAAGTAGCCACACCGCTATCAGTATAAACATGGAAATATCTACACCGCTATCTGTATAAACATGGAAATATCTACACCACGACGTGTATAATCATGGAAATATCTACACCGCTATGTGAATAAACATGGAAATACCTACACCGCTATCAGTATAAACATGGAAATATTGACACCGTTATCTGTATAAATATGGAAATATCTACACCACTGTCTCTATAAACATGGAAATATCTACACCGTTATCTGTATAAACAAAGAAATATCTCCACCGCTGTCTGTATGAACATGGAAACATCTACACCGCTAGCTGTATAAACATGGAATTATCTGCAGCGTTATCTGTATAAACATGGAAATATCTACACCACAGTCTGTGCAAAGATGGAAATATCTACAATGCTATCTCAAAAAACATGGAAATATTGACATCGCCATTTGTACACACATGGAAATACCTACACAGTCAACTGTATAAACATGGAAATATCTACACCACTATCTGTATATACATGGAAATACCAACAATACCAACTGTATAAACATGGAATTATCTACACAGACATCTCTATAACCATTGAAATATCTACACCGCTATCTGTATAAACATGGAAGTAGCCACACCGCTATCTGTATAAACATGGAAATATCTACACCGCCATCTGTGAAAACATGGAAATATCTACACTGTCATCTTTATAAACATGGAAATATCTACACGTCCATCTGTATAAACATGGAAATAACTACACTGCCATCTGTATATACCTGGAAATATCTACACTGCCATCTGTATAAACATGGAAATATCTACACCGTTATCTCTTTAAACATGGAAATGTCTACACGGCTATCTGTATAAACATGGAAATATCTCCACCGCTATCTGTAGAAACATGGAAATATCTACATCGCTATCTGTATAAACATGGAAATATCTCCACCGCTATCTCTATAAAGATGGAAATATCTACACCGCTATCTTTATAAACTTGGAAATATCTACACAGCTATCTGTATAAACATGGAAATATCTATAACACTATCTGTGTAAGCATGGAAATATCTACACAGCTATCTGTGTAAACATGGAAATATGTACACAGGTCTCTTTGTAAAGATGGAAATATCTACACCACAATCTGTGCAAATATGGAAATATCTACACCGCTATCTCAGTAAACATGGAAATATCTACACCGCTATCTGTAAAAACATGGAAATATCAACACCGCTATCTGTATAAACATGGAAATGTCTATACCACGATCTGTATAAACATGGAAATATCTACACCGCTATATGTATAAACATGGAAATATCTACACCGCTATCAGTATAAACATGGAAATATCTACACCGCTATCTGTATAAACATGGAAATATCTACACCACGACATGTATAAACATGGAAATATCTACACCGCCACGGGAATAAACATGGAAATATCTACACCGCTATCAGTAAAAACATGGAAATATCGACACCGCTATCTGTATAAATATGGAAATATCTTCACCACTATCTCTAAAAACATGGAAATATCTACACCGTTATCTGTATAAACAAAGAAATATCTCCATCACTGTCTGTATGAACATGGAAACATCTACACCGCTACCTGTATAAACATGGAATTATCTGCAGCGTTATCTGTATAAACATGGAAATATCTACACTGCAGTCTGTGCAAAGATGGAAATATCTACAATGCTGTCTCAATAAACATGGAAATATCGTCACCGCCATCTGTACACACATGGAAATACCTACACAGTCATCTGTATAAACATGGAAATATCTACACCACTATCTGTATAAACATGGAAATACCTACACTGCCCTCTGAATAAACATGGAATTATCTACACTGACATCTATATAACCATTGAAATATCTACACCGCTATCTGTATAAACATGGAAGTAGCCACACCGCTATCTGTATAAACATGGAAATATCTACACCGCTATCTGTGAAAACATGGAAATATCTACACTGTCATCTTTATAAACATGGAAATATCTACACGTCCATCTGCATAAACATGGAAATATCTACACGGCCATCTGTATATACCTAGAAATATCTACACTGCCATCTGTGTAAACATGGAAATATCTACACCGTTATCTCTATAAACATGGAAATGTCTACACGGCTATCTGTGTAAACATGGAAATATCTCCACCGCTATCTGTAGAAACATGGAAATATCTACATCGCTATCTGTATAAACATGGAAATATCTCCACCGCTATCTCAATAAAGATGGAAATATCTACACCGCTATCTTTATAAACATGGAAATATCTGCTCCGCTATCTGTATAAACATGGAAATATCTGTAACATTATCTGTGTAAACATGTAAATATCTACAAAGCTATCTGTGTAAACATGGAAATATGTACACAGGTCTCTGTGTAAAGATGGAAATATCTACACCACAATCTGTGCAAATATGGAAATATCTACACCGCTATCTTAGTAAACATCGAAATATCTACACCGCTATCTGTAAAAACATGGAAATATCAACACCGCTATCTGTATAAACATGGAAATGTCTACAACACGATCTGTATAAACATGGAAATATCTACACCGCTATATGTATAAACATGGAAATATCTACACAGCTATCAGTATAAACATGGAAATATCTACACCGCTATCTGTATAAACATGGAAATATCTACACCACGACATGTATAAACATGGAAATATCTACACCGCCATGTGAATAAACATGGAAATATGTACACCGCTATCAGTAAAAACATGGAAATAGCGACACCGCTATCTGTATAAATATGGAAATATCTACACCACTATCTCTATAAACATGGAAATATCTACACTGCCATCTGTATAAACATGGAATTACCTACACAGACATCTCTATAATCATTGAAATATTTACACCGCTATCTGTATAAACATGGAAGTAGCCACACCGCCATCAGTATAAACATGGAAATATCTACACTGCTATCTGTATAAACATGGAAATATCTACACCACGACATGTATAAACATGGAAATATCTACACCGCTGTGTGAATAAACATGGAAATATCTAAACCGCTATCAGTATATATATGGAAATATTGACACCGCTATCTGTATAAATATGGAAATATCTACACCACTATATCTATAAACATGGAAATATCTACACCGTTATCTGTATAAACAAAGAAATATCTCCACCGCTGTCTGTATGAACATGGAAACATCTACACCGCTACCTGTATAAACATGGAATTATCTGCAGCGTTATCTGTATAAACTTGGAAATATCTACACTGCAGTCTGTGCAAAGATGGAAATATCTACAATGCTGTCTCAATAAACATGGAAATATCGACACCGCCATCTGTACACACATGGAAATACCTACACAGTCATCTGTATAAACATGGAAATATCTACACCACTATCTGTATAAACATGGAAATACCTACACTGCACTCTGAATAAACATGGAATTATCTACACAGACATCTATATAACCATTGAAATATCTACACCGCTATCTGTATAAACATGGAAGTAGCCACACCGCTATCTGTATAAACATGGAAATATCTACACCGCTATCTATGAAAACATGGAAATATCTACACTGTCATCTTTATAAACAGGGAAATATCTACACGTCCATCTGCATAAACATGGAAATATCTACACGGCCATCTGTATATACCTAGAAATATCTACACTGCCATCTGTGTAAACATGGAAATATCTACACCGTTATCTCTATAAACATGGAAATGTCTACACGGCTATCTGTATAAACATGGAAATATCTCCACCGCTATCTGTAGAAACATGGAAATATCTACATCGCTATCTGTATAAACATGGAAATATCTCCACCGCTATCTCAATAAATATGGAAATATCTACACCGCTATCTTTATAAACATGGAAATATCTGCACCGCTATCTGTATAAACATGGAAATATCTATAACATTATCTGTGTAAACATGTAAATATCTACACAGCTATCTGTATAAACATGGAAATACGTACACAGGTCTCTGTGTAAAGATGGAAATATCTACACCACAATCTGTGCAAATATGGAAATATCTACACCGCTATCTTAGTAAACATCGAAATATCTACACCGCTATCTGTAAAAACATGGAAATATCAACAACGCTATCTGTATAAACATGGAAATGTCTACACCACGATCTGTATAAACATGGAAATATCTACACCGCTATATGTATAAACATGGAAATATCTACACCGCTATCAGTATAAACATGGAAATATCTAAACCGCTATCTGTATAAACATGGAAATATCTACACCACGGCATGTATAAACATGGAAATATATACACCGCCATGTGAATAAACATGGAAATATCTACACCGCTATCAGTAAAAACATGGAAATAGCGACACCGCTATCTGTATAAATATGGAAATATCTACACCACTATCTCTATAAACATGGAAATATCTACACCGTTATCTGTATAAACAAAGAAATATCTCCACCGCTGTCTGTATGAACATGGAAACATCTACACCGCTAGCTGTATAAACATGGAATTATCTGCAGCGTTATCTGTATAAACATGGAAATATCTACACCGCAGTCTGTGCAAAGATGGAAATATCTACAATGCTATCTCAATAAACATGGAAATATTGACACCGCCATCTGTACACACATGGAAATAACTACACAGTCATCTGTATAAACATGGAAATATCTACACCACTATCTGTATAAACATGGAAATACCTACACTGCCATCTGTATAAACATGGAATTATCTACACAGACATCTCTATAACCATTGAAATATCTACACCGCTATCTGTATAAACATGGAAATATCTACACCACGACATGTATAAACATGGAAATATCTCCACCGCTATCTGTAGAAGCATGGAAATATCTACATCGCTATCTGTATCAACATGGAAATATCTCCACCGTTATCTCTGTAAAGATGGAAATATCTACACCGCTATCTTTATAAACATCGAAATATCTACACCGCTATCTGTATAAACATGGAAATATCTATAACACTATCTGTGTAAACATGGAAATATCTACACAGCTATCTGTGTAAACATGGAAACATGTACACAGGTCTCTGTGTAAAGATGGAAATATCTACACCGCAATCTCTGCAAATATGGAAATATCTACACCGCTATCTGTATAAACATGGAAATATCAACACCGCTATCTGTATAAACATGGAAATGTCTACACCACGATCTATATAAACATGGAAATATCTACACCGCTATATGTATAAACATGGAAATATCTACACCGCTATCAGTATAAACATGGAAATATCTACACCGCTATCTGTATAAACATGGAAATATCTACACCACGACATGTGTAAACATGGAAATATCTACACCGCCATGTGAATAAACATGGAAATATCTACACCGCTATCAGTAAAAACATGGAAATAGCGACACCGCTATCTGTATAAATATGGAAATATCTACACCACTATCTCTATAAACATGGAAATATCTACACCGTTATCTGTATAAACAAGGAAATATCTCCACCGCTGTCTGTATGAACATGGAAACATCTACACCGCTAGCTGTATAAACATGGAATTATCTGCAGCGTTATCTGTATAAACATGGAAATATCTACACCGCAGTCTGTGCAAAGATGGAAATATCTACAATGCTATCTCAATAAACATGGAAATATCGACACCGCCATCTGTACACACGTGGAAATACCTACACAGTCATCTGTAGAAACATGGAAATATCTACACCACTATCTGTATAAACATGGAAATATCTACACTGCCATCTGTATAAACATGGAATTACCTACACAGACATCTCTATAATCATTGAAATATCTACACCGCTATCTGTATAAACATGGAAGTAGCCAAACCGCTATCAGTATAAACATGGAAATATCTACACCGCTATATGTATAAACATGGAAATATCTACACCACGACGTGTATAAACATGGAAATATCTACACCGCTATGTGAATAAACATGGAAATATCTACACCGCTATCAGTATAAACATGGAAATATTGACACCGCTATCTGTATAAATATGGAAATATCTACACCACTATCTCTATAAACATGGAAATATCTACACCGTTATCTGTATAAACAAAGAAATATCTCCACCGCTGTCTGTATGAACATGGAAACATCTACACCGCTAGCTGTATAAACATGGAATTATGTGCAGCGTTATCTGTATAAACATGGAAATATCTACACCGCAGTCTGTGCAAAGATGGAAATATCTACAATGCTATCTCAATAAACATGGAAATATTGACACCGCCATCTGTACACACATGGAAATACCTACACAGTCATCTGTATAAACATGGAAATATCTACACCACTATCTGTATAAACATGGAAATACCCACACTGCCATCTGTATAAACATGGAAGTAACCACACCGGTATCTGTATAAACGTGGAAATATCTACACCGTCATCTGTGAAAACATGGAAATATGTACACTGTCATCTTCATAAACATGGAAATATCTACACGTCCATCTGTATAAACATGGAAATATCTACACTGCCATCTGTATATACCTGGAAATATCTACACTGCCATCTGTATAAACATGGAAATATCTACTCCGCTATCTCTATAAACATGGAAATGTCTACAAGGCTATCTGTATAAACATGGAAATATCTCCACCGCTATCTGTAGAAACATGGAAATATCTACATCGCTATCTGTATAAACATGGAAATATCTCCACCGCTATCTCTATAAAGATGGAAATATCTACACCGCTATCTTTATAAACATGGAAATATCTACACCGCTATCTGTATAAACATGGAAATACCTATAACACTATCTGTGTAAACATGGAAATATCTACACCGCTATCTGTGTAAACATGGAAATATATACACAGGTCTATGTGTAAAGATGGAAATACCTACACCGCAATCTGCGGAAATATGGAAATATCTACACCGCTATCTCAGTAAATATGGAAATATCTACACCGCAGTCTGTGCAAACATGGAAATATCTACAATGCTATCACAATAAACATGGAAATATGAACACCGCCATCTGTACACACATGGAAATACCTACACAGTCATCTGTATAAACATGGAAATATCTACACCACTATCTGTATAAACATGGAAATATCTACACTGCCATCTGTATAAACATTGAATTACCTACACAGACATCTCTATAATCATTGAAATATCTACACCGCTATCTGTATAAACATGGAAGTAGCCACACCGCTATCAGTATAAACATGGAATATCTACACAGCTATATGTATAAACATGGAAATATCTACACCACGACGTGTATAAACATGGACATATCTACACCGCTATGTGAATAAACATGGAAATATCTACACCGCTATCAGTATAAACATGGAAATATTGACACCGCTATCTGTATAAATATGGAAATATCTACACCACTATCTCTATAAACATGGAAATATCTACACCGTTATCTGTATAAACAAAGAAATATCTCCACCGCTGTCTGTATGAACATGGAAACATCTACACCGCTAGCTGTATAAACATGGAATTATCTGCAGCGTTATCTGTATAAACATGGAATTATCTACACCGCAGTCTGTGCAAAGATGGAAATATCTACAATGCTATCTCAATAAACATGGAAATATCGACACCGCCATCTGTACACACATGGAAATACCTACACAGTCATCTGTATAAACATGGAAATATCTACACCACTACCTTTATAAACATGGAAATATCTACACTGCCATCTGTATAAACATGGAATTACCTACACAGACATCTCTATAATCATTGAAATATCTACACCACTATCTGTATAAACATGGAAGTAGCCACACCGCTATCAGTATATACATGGAAATATCTACACCGCTATCTGTATAAACATGGAAATATCAACACCACGACGTGTATAAACAAGGAAATATCTACACCGCTATGTGAATAAACATGGAAATATCTACACAGCTATCAGTATAAACATGGAAATATTGACACCGCTATCTGTATAAATATGGAAATATCTACACCACTATCTCTATAAACATGGAAATATCTTCACCGTTATCTGTATAAACAAAGAAATATCTCCACCGCTGTCTGTATGAACGTGGAAACATCTACACCTCTATCTGTATAAACATGGAATTATCTGCAGCGTTATCTGTATAAACATGGAAATATCTACACAGCAGTCTGTGCAAAGATGGAAATATCTACAATGCTATCTCAATAAACATGGAAACATCGACACCGCCATCTGTACACACATGGAAATACCTACACAGTCATCTGTATAAACATGGAAATATCTACACCACTATCTGTATAAACATGGAAATACCTACACTGCCATCAGTATAAACATGGAATTATCTACACAGACATCTCTATAACCATTGAAATATCTACACCGCTATCTGTATAAACATGGAAGTAGCCACACCGCTATCTGTATAAACATGGAAATATCTTCACCGCCATCTGTGAAAACATGGAAATATCTACACTGTCATCTTTATAAACATGGAAATATCTACACGTCCATCTGCATAAACATGGAAATATCTACACTGCCATCTGTATATACCTGGAAATATCTACACTGCCATCTGTATAAACATGGAAATATCTACAGCGCTATCTCTATAAACATGGAAATATCTACACGGCTATCTGTATAAACATGGAAATAACTCCACTGCTATCTGTAGAAACATGGAAATATCTACATCGCTATCTGTATAAACATGGAAATATCTCCACCGTTATCTCTATAAAGTTGGAAATATCTACACCGCTATCTTTATAAACATGGAAATATCTACACCGATATCTGTATAAACATGGAAATATCTATAACAACATCTGTGTAAACATGGAAATATCTACACAGCTATCTGTGTAAACATGGAAATATGTACACAGGTCTCTGTGTAAAGATGGAAATACCTACACCGCAAACTGTGCAAATATGGAAATATCTACACCGCTAACTCAGTAAACATGGAAATATCTACACCGCTATCTGTAAAAACATGGAAATATCAACACCGCTATCTGTATAAACATGGAAATGTCTACACCACGATCTGTATAAACATGAAAGTATCTACACTGCTATATGTATAAACATGGAAATATCTACACCACTATCTGTATAAACATGGAAATATCTACACTGCCATCTGTATAAACATGGAATTACCTACACAGATATCTCTATAATCATTGAAATATCCACACCGCTATCAGTATAAACATGGAAGTAGCCACACCTCTATCAGTATAAACATGGAAATATCTACACCGCTATCTGTATAAACATGGAAATATCTACACCACGACGTGTATAATCATGGAAATATCTACACCGCTATGTGTATAAACATGGAAATACCTACACCGCTATCAGTATAAACATGGAAATATTGACACCGCTATCTGTATAAATATGGAAATATCTACACCACTATCTCTATAAAGATGGAAATATCTACACCGTTATCTGTATAAACAAAGAAATATCTCCACCGCTGTCTGTATGAACATGGAAACATCTACACCGCTAGCTGTGTAAACATGGAATTATCTGCAGCGTTATCTGTATAAACATGGAAATATCTACACCACAGTCTGTGCAAAGATGGAAATATCTACAATGCTATCTCAAAAAACATGGAAATATTGACACCGCCATTTGTACACACATGGAAATACCTACACAGTCAACTGTATAAACATGGAAATATCTACACCACTATCTGTATATACATGGAAATACCAACAATGCCAACTGTATAAACATGGAATTATCTACACAGACATCTCTATAACCATTGAAATATCTACACCGCTATCTGTATAAACATGGAAGTAGCCACACCGCTATCTGTATAAACATGGAAATATCTACACCGCCATCTGTGAAAACATGGAAATATCTACACTGTCATCTTTATAAACATGGAAATATCTACACGTCCATCTGTATAAACATGGAAATATCTACGCTGCCATCTGTATATACCTGGAAATATCTACACTGCCATCTGTATAAACATGGAAATATCTACACCGTTATCTCTTTAAACATGGAAATGTCTACACGGCTATCTGTATAAACATGGAAATATCTCCACCGCTATCTGTAGAAACATGGAAATATCTACATCGCTATCTGTATAAACATGGAAATATCTCCACCGCTATCTCTATAAAGATGGAAATATCTACACCGCTATCTTTATAAACTTGGAAATATCTACACAGCTATCTGTATAAACATGGAAATATCTATAACACTATCTGTGTAAGCATGGAAATATCTACACAGCTATCTGTGTAAACATGGAAATATGTACACAGGTCTCTTTGTAAAGATGGAAATATCTACACCACAATCTGTGCAAATATGGAAATATCTACACCGCTATCTCAGTAAACATGGAAATATCTACACCGCTATCTGTAAAAACATGGAAATATCAACACCGCTATCTGTATAAACATGGAAATGTCTATACCACGATCTGTATAAACATGGAAATATCTACACCGCTATATGTATAAACATGGAAATATATACACCGCTATCAGTATAAACATGGAAATATCTACACCGCTATCTGTATAAACATGGAAATATCTACACCACGACATGTATAAACATGGAAATATCTACACCGCCATGGGAATAAACATGGAAATATCTACACCGCTATCAGTAAAAACATGGAAATATCGACACCGCTATCTGTTTAAATATGGAAATATCTTCACCACTATCTCTAAAAACATGGAAATATCTACACCGTTATCTGTATAAACAAAGAAATATCTCCACCGCTGTCTGTATGAACATGGAAACATCTACACCGCTAGTTGTATAAACATGGAATTATCTGCAGCGTTATCTGTATAAACATGGAAATATCTACACCGCAGTCTGTGCAAAGATGGAAATATCTACAATGCTATCTCAATAAACATGGAAATATCGACACCGCCATCTGTACACACATGGAAATACCTACAAAGTCATCTGTATAAACATGGAAATATCTACACCACTATCTGTATAAACATGGAAATACCTACACTGCCATCTGTATAAACATGGAATTATCTACACAGACATCTCTATAACCATTGAAATATCTACACCGCTATCTGTATAAACATGGAAGTAGCCTCACCGCTATCTGTATAAACATGGAAATATCTACACCGCCATCTGTGAAAACATGGAAATATCTACACTGTCATCTTTATAAACATGGAAATATCTACACGTCCATCTGTATAAACATGGAAATTTCTACACTGCCATCTGTATATACCTGGAAATATCTACACTGTCATCTGTATAAACATGGAAATATGTACAGCACTATCTCTATAAACATGGAAATATCTACACGGCTATCTGTATAAACATGGAAATATCTCCACCGCTGTCTGTAGAAACATGGAAATATCTACATCGCTATCTGTATAAACATGGAAATATCTCCACCGTTATCTCTATAAAGATGGAAATATCTACACCGCTATCTTTATAAACATGGAAATATCTACACCGCTATCTGTATAAACATGGAAATATCTATAACACTATCTGTGTAAGCATGGAAATATCTACACAGCTATCTGTGTAAACATGGAAATATGTACACAGGTCTCCGTGTAAAGATGGAAATACCTACACCGCAATCTGTGCAAATATGGAAATATCTACACCGCTATCTCAGTAAACATGGAAATATCTACACCGCTATCTGTAAAAACATGGAAATATCAACACCGCTAACTGTATAAACATGGAATTACCTACACAGATATCTCTATAATCATTGAAATATCTACACCGCTATCTGTATAAACATGGAAGTAGCCACACCGCTATCAGTATAAACATGGAAATATCTACACCGCTATCTGTATAAACATGGAAATATCTACACCACGACGTGTATAATCATGGAAATATCTACACCGCTATGTGAATAAACATGGAAATACCTACACCGCTATCAGTATAAACATGGAAATATTGACACCGTTATCTGTATAAATATGGAAATATCTACACCACTGTCTCTATAAACATGGAAATATCTACACCGTTATCTGTATAAACAAAGAAATATCTCCACCGCTGTCTGTATGAACATGGAAACATCTACACCGCTAGCTGTATAAACATGGAATTATCTGCAGCGTTATCTGTATAAACATGGAAATATCTACACCACAGTCTGTGCAAAGATGGAAATATCTACAATGCTATCTCAAAAAACATGGAAATATTGACATCGCCATTTGTACACACATGGAAATACCTACACAGTCAACTGTATAAACATGGAAATATCTACACCACTATCTGTATATACATGGAAATACCAACAATGCCAACTGTATAAACATGGAATTATCTACACAGACATCTCTATAACCATTGAAATATCTACACCGCTATCTGTATAAACATGGAAGTAGCCACACCGCTATCTGTATAAACATGGAAATATCTACACCGCCATCTGTGAAAACATGGAAATATCTACACTGTCATCTTTATAAACATGGAAATATCTACACGTCCATCTGTATAAACATGGAAATATCTACGCTGCCATCTGTATATACCTGGAAATATCTACACTGCCATCTGTATAAACATGGAAAGATCTACACCGTTATCTCTTTAAACATGGAAATGTCTACACGGCTATCTGTATAAACATGGAAATATCTCCACCGCTATCTGTAGAAACATGGAAATATCTACATCGCTATCTGTATAAACATGGAAATATCTCCACCGCTATCTCTATAGAGATGGAAATATCTACACCGCTATCTTTATAAACTTGGAAATATCTACACAGCTATCTGTATAAACATGGAAATATCTATAACACTATCTGTGTAAGCATGGAAATATCTACACAGCTATCTGTGTAAACATGGAAATATGTACACAGGTCTCTTTGTAAAGATGGAAATATCTACACCACAATCTGTGCAAATATGGAAATATCTACACCGCTATCTCAGTAAACATGGAAATATCTACACCGCTATCTGTAAAAACATGGAAATATCAACACCGCTATCTGTATAAACATGGAAATGTCTATACCACGATCTGCATAAACATGGAAATATCTACACCGCTATATGTATAAACATGGAAATATCTACACCGCTATCAGTATAAACATGGAAATATCTACACCGCTATCTGTATAAACATGGAAATATCTACACCACGACATGTATAAACATGGAAATATCTACACCGCCATGGGAATAAACATGGAAATATCTACACCGCTATCAGTAAAAACATGGAAATATCGACACCGCTATCTGTATAAATATGGAAATATCTTCACCACTATCTCTAAAAACATGGAAATATCTACACCGTTATCTGTATAAACAAAGAAATATCTCCACCACTGTCTGTATGAACATGGAAACATCTACACCGCTACCTGTATAAACATGGAATTATCTGCAGCGTTATCTGTATAAACATGGAAATATCTACACTGCAGTCTGTGCAAAGATGGAAATATCTACAATGCTGTCTCAATAAACATGGAAATATCGTCACCGCCATCTGTACACACATGGAAATACCTACACAGTCATCTGTATAAACATGGAAATATCTACACCACTATCTGTATAAACATGGAAATACCTACACTGCCCTGTGAATAAACATGGAATTATCTACACTGACATCTATATAACCATTGAAATATCTACACCGCTATCTGTATAAACATGGAAGTAGCCACACCGCTATCAGTATAAACATGGAATATCTACACAGCTATATGTATAAACATGGAAATATCTACACCACGACGTGTATAAACATGGACATATCTACACCGCTATGTGAATAAACATGGAAATATCTACACCGCTATCAGTATAAACATGGAAATATTGACACCGCTATCTGTATAAATATGGAAATATCTACACCACTATCTCTATAAACATGGAAATATCTACACCGTTATCTGTATAAACAAAGAAATATCTCCACCGCTGTCTGTATGAACATGGAAACATCTACACCGCTAGCTGTATAAACATGGAATTATCTGCAGCGTTATCTGTATAAACATGGAATTATCTACACCGCAGTCTGTGCAAAGATGGAAATATCTACAATGCTATCTCAATAAACATGGAAATATCGACACCGCCATCTGTACACACATGGAAATACCTACACAGTCATCTGTATAAACATGGAAATATCTACACCACTACCTTTATAAACATGGAAATATCTACACTGCCATCTGTATAAACATGGAATTACCTACACAGACATCTCTATAATCATTGAAATATCTACACCACTATCTGTATAAACATGGAAGTAGCCACACCGCTATCAGTATATACATGGAAATATCTACACCGCTATCTGTATAAACATGGAAATATCAACACCACGACGTGTATAAACAAGGAAATATCTACACCGCTATGTGAATAAACATGGAAATATCTACACAGCTATCAGTATAAACATGGAAATATTGACACCGCTATCTGTATAAATATGGAAATATCTACACCACTATCTCTATAAACATGGAAATATCTTCACCGTTATCTGTATAAACAAAGAAATATCTCCACCGCTGTCTGTATGAACGTGGAAACATCTACACCGCTATCTGTATAAACATGGAATTATCTGCAGCGTTATCTGTATAAACATGGAAATATCTACACAGCAGTCTGTGCAAAGATGGAAATATCTACAATGCTATCTCAATAAACATGGAAATATCGACACCGCCATCTGTACACACATGGAAATACCTACACAGTCATCTGTATAAACATGGAAATATCTACACCACTATCTGTATAAACATGGAAATACCTACACTGCCATCAGTATAAACATGGAATTATCTACACAGACATCTCTATAACCATTGAAATATCTACACCGCTATCTGTATAAACATGGAAGTAGCCACACCGCTATCTGTATAAACATGGAAATATCTTCACCGCCATCTGTGAAAACATGGAAATATCTACACTGTCATCTTTATAAACATGGAAATATCTACACGTCCATCTGCATAAACATGGAAATATCTACACTGCCATCTGTATATACCTGGAAATATCTACACTGCCATCTGTATAAACATGGAAATATCTACAGCGCTATCTCTATAAACATGGAAATATCTACACGGCTATCTGTATAAACATGGAAATAACTCCACTGCTATCTGTAGAAACATGGAAATATCTACATCGCTATGTGTATAAACATGGAAATATCTCCACCGTTATCTCTATAAAGTTGGAAATATCTACACCGCTATCTTTATAAACATGGAAATATCTACACCGATATCTGTATAAACATGGAAATATCTATAACAACATCTGTGTAAACATGGAAATATCTACACAGCTATCTGTGTAAACATGGAAATATGTACACAGGTCTCTGTGTAAAGATGGAAATACCTACACCGCAAACTGTGCAAATATGGAAATATCTACACCGCTAACTCAGTAAACATGGAAATATCTACACCGCTATCTGTAAAAACATGGAAATATCAACACCGCTATCTGTATAAACATGGAAATGTCTACACCACGATCTGTATAAACATGAAAGTATCTACACTGCTATATGTATAAACATGGAAATATCTACACCACTATCTGTATAAACATGGAAATATCTACACTGCCATCTGTATAAACATGGAATTACCTACACAGATATCTCTATAATCATTGAAATATCCACACCGCTATCTGTATAAACATGGAAGTAGCCACACCTCTATCAGTATAAACATGGAAATATCTACACCGCTATCTGTATAAACATGGATATATCTACACCACGACGTGTATAATCATGGAAATATCTACACCGCTATGTGTATAAACATGGAAATACCTACACCGCTATCAGTATAAACATGGAAATATTGACACCGCTATCTGTATAAATATGGAAATATCTACACCACTATCTCTATAAAGATGGAAATATCTACACCGTTATCTGTATAAACAAAGAAATATCTCCACCGCTGTCTGTATGAACATGGAAACATCTACACCGCTAGCTGTGTAAACATGGAATTATCTGCAGCGTTATCTGTATAAACATGGAAATATCTACACCACAGTCTGTGCAAAGATGGAAATATCTACAATGCTATCTCAAAAAACATGGAAATATTGACACCGCCATTTGTACACACATGGAAATACCTACACAGTCAACTGTATAAACATGGAAATATCTACACCACTATCTGTATATACATGGAAATACCAACAATGCCAACTGTATAAACATGGAATTATCTACACAGACATCTCTATAACCATTGAAATATCTACACCGCTATCTGTATAAACATGGAAGTAGCCACACCGCTATCTGTATAAACATGGAAATATCTACACCGCCATCTGTGAAAACATGGAAATATCTACACTGTCATCTTTATAAACATGGAAATATCTACACGTCCATCTGTATAAACATGGAAATATCTACGCTGCCATCTGTATATACCTGGAAATATCTACACTGCCATCTGTATAAACATGGAAATATCTACACCGTTATCTCTTTAAACATGGAAATGTCTACACGGCTATCTGTATAAACATGGAAATATCTCCACCGCTATCTGTAGAAACATGGAAATATCTACATCGCTATCTGTATAAACATGGAAATATCTCCACCGCTATCTCTATAAAGATGGAAATATCTACACCGCTATCTTTATAAACTTGGAAATATCTACACAGCTATCTGTATAAACATGGAAATATCTATAACACTATCTGTGTAAGCATGGAAATATCTACACAGCTATCTGTGTAAACATGGAAATATGTACACAGGTCTCTTTGTAAAGATGGAAATATCTACACCACAATCTGTGCAAATATGGAAATATCTACACCGCTATCTCAGTAAACATGGAAATATCTACACCGCTATCTGTAAAAACATGGAAATATCAACACCGCTATCTGTATAAACATGGAAATGTCTATACCACGATCTGTATAAACATGGAAATATCTACACCGCTATATGTATAAACATGGAAATATCTACACCGCTATCAGTATAAACATGGAAATATCTACACCGCTATCTGTATAAACATGGAAATATCTACACCACGACATGTATAAACATGGAAATATCTACACCGCCATGGGAATAAACATGGAAATATCTACACCGCTATCAGTAAAAACATGGAAATATCGACACCGCTATCTGTTTAAATATGGAAATAACTTCACCACTATCTCTAAAAACATGGAAATATCTACACCGTTATCTGTATAAACAAAGAAATATCTCCACCGCTGTCTGTATTAACATGGAAACATCTACACCGCTAGTTGTATAAACATGGAATTATCTGCAGCGTTATCTGTATAAACATGGAAATATCTACACCGCAGTCTGTGCAAAGATGGAAATATCTACAATGCTATCTCAATAAACATGGAAATATCGACACCGCCATCTGTACACACATGGAAATACCTACAAAGTCATCTGTATAAACATGGAAATATCTACACCACTATCTGTATAAACATGGAAATACCTACACTGCCATCTGTATAAACATGGAATTATCTACACAGACATCTCTATAACCATTGAAATATCTACACCGCTATCTGTATAAACATGGAAGTAGCCACACCGCTATCTGTATAAACATGGAAATATCTACACCGCCATCTGTGAAAACATGGAAATATCTACACTGTCATCTTTATAAACATGGAAATATCTACACGTCCATCTGTATAAACATGGAAATTTCTACACTGCCATCTGTATATACCTGGAAATATCTACACTGTCATCTGTATAAACATGGAAATATGTACAGCACTATCTCTATAAACATGGAAATATCTACACGGCTATCTGTATAAACATGGAAATATCTCCACCGCTGTCTGTAGAAACATGGAAATATCTACATCGCTATCTGTATAAACATGGAAATATCTCCACCGTTATCTCTATAAAGATGGAAATATCTACACCGCTATCTTTATAAACATGGAAATATCTACACCGCTATCTGTATAAACATGGAAATATCTATAACACTATCTGTGTAAGCATGGAAATATCTACACAGCTATCTGTGTAAACATGGAAATATGTACACAGGTCTCCGTGTAAAGATGGAAATATCTACACCGCAATCTGTGCAAATATGGAAATATCTACACCGCTATCTCAGTAAACATGGAAATATCTACACCGCTATCTGTAAAAACATGGAAATATCAACACCGCTATCTGTATAAACATGGAATTACCTACACAGATATCTCTATAATCATTGAAATATCTACACCGCTATCTGTATAAACATGGAAGTAGCCACACCGCTATCAGTATAAACATGGAAATATCTACACCGCTATCTGTATAAACATGGAAATATCTACACCACGACGTGTATAATCATGGAAATATCTACACCGCTATGTGAATAAACATGGAAATACCTACACCGCTATCAGTATAAACATGGAAATATTGACACCGTTATCTGTATAAATATGGAAATATCTACACCACTGTCTCTATAAACATGGAAATATCTACACCGTTATCTGTATAAACAAAGAAATATCTCCACCGCTGTCTGTATGAACATGGAAACATCTACACCGCTAGCTGTATAAACATGGAATTATCTGCAGCGTTATCTGTATAAACATGGAAATATCTACACCACAGTCTGTGCAAAGATGGAAATATCTACAATGCTATCTCAAAAAACATGGAAATATTGACATCGCCATTTGTACACACATGGAAATACCTACACAGTCAACTGTATAAACATGGAAATATCTACACCACTATCTGTATATACATGGAAATACCAACAATGCCAACTGTATAAACATGGAATTATCTACACAGACATCTCTATAACCATTGAAATATCTACACCGCTATCTGTATAAACATGGAAGTAGCCACACCGCTATCTGTATAAACATGGAAATATCTACACCGCCATCTGTGAAAACATGGAAATATCTACACTGTCATCTTTATAAACATGGAAATATCTACACGTCCATCTGTATAAACATGGAAATATCTACGCTGCCATCTGTATATACCTGGAAATATCTACACTGCCATCTGTATAAACATGGAAAGATCTACACCGTTATCTCTTTAAACATGGAAATGTCTACACGGCTATCTGTATAAACATGGAAATATCTCCACCGCTATCTGTAGAAACATGGAAATATCTACATCGCTATCTGTATAAACATGGAAATATCTCCACCGCTATCTCTATAGAGATGGAAATATCTACACCGCTATCTTTATAAACTTGGAAATATCTACACAGCTATCTGTATAAACATGGAAATATCTATAACACTATCTGTGTAAGCATGGAAATATCTACACAGCTATCTGTGTAAACATGGAAATATGTACACAGGTCTCTTTGTAAAGATGGAAATATCTACACCACAATCTGTGCAAATATGGAAATATCTACACCGCTATCTCAGTAAACATGGAAATATCTACACCGCTATCTGTAAAAACATGGAAATATCAACACCGCTATCTGTATAAACATGGAAATGTCTATACCACGATCTGCATAAACATGGAAATATCTACACCGCTATATGTATAAACATGGAAATATCTACACCGCTATCAGTATAAACATGGAAATATCTACACCGCTATCTGTATAAACATGGAAATATCTACACCACGACATGTATAAACATGGAAATATCTACACCGCCATGGGAATAAACATGGAAATATCTACACCGCTATCAGTAAAAACATGGAAATATCGACACCGCTATCTGTATAAATATGGAAATATCTTCACCACTATCTCTAAAAACATGGAAATATCTACACTGTTATCTGTATAAACAAAGAAATATCTCCACCACTGTCTGTATGAACATGGAAACATCTACACCGCTACCTGTATAAACATGGAATTATCTGCAGCGTTATCTGTATAAACATGGAAATATCTACACTGCAGTCTGTGCAAAGATGGAAATATCTACAATGCTGTCTCAATAAACATGGAAATATCGTCACCGCCATCTGTACACACATGGAAATACCTACACAGTCATCTGTATAAACATGGAAATATCTACACCACTATCTGTATAAACATGGAAATACCTACACTGCCCTCTGAATAAACATGGAATTATCTACACTGACATCTATATAACCATTGAAATATCTACACCGCTATCTGTATAAACATGGAAGTAGCCACACCGCTATCTGTGTAAACATGGAAATATCTACACCGCTATCTGTGAAAACATGGAAATATCTACACTGTCATCTTTATAAACATGGAAATATCTACACGTCCATCTGCATAAACATGGAAATATCTACACGGCCATCTGTATATACCTAGAAATATCTACACTGCCATCTGTGTAAACATGGAAATATCTACACCGTTATCTCTATAAACATGGAAATGTCTACACGGCTATCTGTGTAAACATGGAAATATCTCCACCGCTATCTGTAGAAACATGGAAATATCTACATCGCTATCTGTATAAACATGGAAATATCTCCACCGCAATCTCAATAAAGATGGAAATATCTACACCGCTATCTTTATAAACATGGAAATATCTGCACCGCTATCTGTATAAACATGGAAATATCTGTAACATTATCTGTGTAAACATGTAAATATCTACACAGCTATCTGTGTAAACATGGAAATATGTACACAGGTCTCTGTGTAAAGATGGAAATATCTACACCACAATCTGTGCAAATATAGAAATATCTACACCGCTATCTTAGTAAACATCGAAATATCTACACCGCTATCTGTAAAAACATGGAAATATGAACACCGCTATCTGTATAAACATGGAAATGTCTACAACACGATCTGTATAAACATGGAAATATCTACACCGCTATATGTATAAACATGGAAATATCTACACAGCTATCAGTATAAACATGGAAATATCTACACCGCTATCTGTATAAACATGGAAATATCTACACCACGACATGTATAAACATGGAAATATCTACACCGCCATGTGAATAAACATGGAAATATGTACACCGCTATCAGTAAAAACATGGAAATAGCGACACCGCTATCTGTATAAATATGGAAATATCTACACCACTATCTCTATAAACATGGAAATATCTACACTGCCATCTGTATAAACATGGAATTACCTACACAGACATCTCTATAATCATTGAAATATTTACACCGCTATCTGTATAAACATGGAAGTAGCCACACCGCCATCAGTATAAACATGGAAATATCTACACTGCTATCTGTATAAACATGGAAATATCTACACCACGACATGTATAAACATGGAAATATCTACACCGCTGTGTGAATAAACATGGAAATATCTAAACCGCTATCAGTATATATATGGAAATATTGACACCGCTATCTGTATAAATATGGAAATATCTACACCACTATATCTATAAACATGGAAATATCTACACCGTTATCTGTATAAACAAAGAAATATCTCCACCGCTGTCTGTATGAACATGGAAACATCTACACAGCTACCTGTATAAACATGGAATTATCTGCAGCGTTATCTGTATAAACTTGGAAATATCTACACTGCAGTCTGTGCAAAGATGGAAATATCTACAATGCTGTCTCAATAAACATGGAAATATCGACACCGCCATCTGTACACACATGGAAATACCTACACAGTCATCTGTATAAACATGGAAATATCTACACCACTATCTGTATAAACATGGAAATACCTACACTGCACTCTGAATAAACATGGAATTATCTACACAGACATCTATATAACCATTGAAATATCTACACCGCTATCTGTATAAACATGGAAGTAGCCACACCGCTATCTGTATAAACATGGAAATATCTACACCGCTATCTATGAAAACATGGAAATATCTACACTGTCATCTTTATAAACAGGGAAATATCTACACGTCCATCTGCATAAACATGGAAATATCTACACGGCCATCTGTATATACCTAGAAATATCTACACTGCCATCTGTGTAAACATGGAAATATCTACACCGTTATCTCTATAAACATGGAAATGTCTACACGGCTATCTGTATAAACATGGAAATATCTCCACCGCTATCTGTAGAAACATGGAAATATCTACATCGCTATCTGTATAAACATGGAAATATCTCCATCGCTATCTCAATAAAGATGGAAATATCTACACCGCTATCTTTATAAACATGGAAATATCTGCACCGCTATCTGTATAAACATGGAAATATCTATAACATTATCTGTGTAAACATGTAAATATCTACACAGCTATCTGTATAAACATGGAAATACGTACACAGGTCTCTGTGTAAAGATGGAAATATCTACACCACAATCTGTGCAAATATGGAAATATCTACACCGCTATCTTAGTAAACATCGAAATACCTACACCGCTATCTGTAAAAACATGGAAATATCAACACCGCTATCTGTATAAACATGGAAATGTCTACACCACGATCTGTATAAACATGGAAATATCTACACCGCTATATGTATAAATATGGAAATATCTACACCGCTATCAGTATAAACATGGAAATATCTACACCGCTATCTGTATAAACATGGAAATATCTACACCACGGCATGTATAAACATGGAAATATATACACCGCAATGTGAATAAACATGGAAATATCTACACCGCTATCAGTAAAAACATGGAAATAGCGACACCGCTATCTGTATAAATATGGAAATATCTACACCACTATCTCTATAAACATGGAAATATCTACACCGTTATCTGTATAAACAAAGAAATATCTCCACCGCTGTCTGTATGAACATGGAAACATCTACACCGCTAGCTGTATAAACATGGAATTATCTGCATCGTTATCTGTATAAACATGGAAATATCTACACCGCAGTCTGTGCAAAGATGGAAATATCTACAATGCTATCTCAATAAACATGGAAATATTGACACCGCCATCTGTACACACATGGAAATAACTACACAGTCATCTGTATAAACATGGAAATATCTACACCACTAACTGTATAAACATGGAAATACCTACACTGCCATCTGTATAAACATGGAATTATCTACACAGACATCTCTATAACCATTGAAATATCTACACCGCTATCTGTATAAACATGGAAATATCTACACCGCTATCTGTATAAACATGGAAATATCTACACCACGACATGTATAAACATGGAAATATCTCCACCGCTATCTGTAGAAACATGGAAATATCTACATCGCTATCTGTATCAACATGGAAATATCTCCACCGTTATCTCTGTAAAGATGGAAATATCTACACCGCTATCTTTATAAACATCGAAATATCTACACCGCTATCTGTATAAACATGGAAATATCTATAACACTATCTGTGTAAACATGGAAATATCTACACAGCTATCTGTGTAAACATGGAAACATGTACACAGGTCTCTGTGTAAAGATGGAAATATCTACACCGCAATCTCTGCAAATATGGAAATATCTACACCGCTATCTGTATAAACATGGAAATATCAACACCGCTATCTTTATAAACATGGAAATGTCTACACCACGATCTATATAAACATGGAAATATCTACACCGCAATATGTATAAACATGGAAATATCTACACCGCTATCAGTATAAACATGGAAATATCTACACCGCTATCTGTATAAACATGGAAATATCTACACCACGACATGTGTAAACATGGAAATATCTACACCGCCATGTGAATAAACATGGAAATATCTACACCGCTATCAGTAAAAACATGGAAATAGCGACACCGCTATCTGTATAAATATGGAAATATCTACACGACTATCTCTATAAACATGGAAATATCTACACCGTTATCTGTATAAACAAGGAAATATCTCCACCGCTGTCTGTATGAACATGGAAACATCTACACCGCTAGCTGTATAAACATGGAATTATCTGCAGCGTTATCTGTATAAACATGGAAATATCTACACCGCAGTCTGTGCAAAGATGGAAATATCTCAATGCTATCTCAATAAACATGGAAATATCGACACCGCCATCTGTACACACGTGGAAATACCTACACAGTCATCTGTAGAAACATGGAAATATCTACACCACTATCTGTATAAACATGGAAATATCTACACTGCCATCTGTATAAACATGGAATTACCTACACAGACATCTCTATAATCATTGAAATATCTACACCGCTATCTGTATAAACATGGAAGTAGCCACACCGCTATCAGTATAAACATGGAAATATCTACACCGCTATATGTATAAACATGGAAATATCTACACCACGACGTGTATAAACATGGAAATATCTACACCGCTATGTGAATAAACATGGAAATATCTACACCGCTATCAGTATAAACATGGAAATATTGACACCGCTATCTGTATAAATATGGAAATATCTACACCACTATCTCTATAAACATGGAAATATCTACACCGTTATCTGTATAAACAAAGAAATATCTCCACAGCTGTCTGTATGAACATGGAAACATCTACACCGCTAGCTGTATAAACATGGAATTATGTGCAGCGTTATCTGTATAAACATGGAAATATCTACACCGCAGTCTGTGCAAAGATGGAAATATCTACAATGCTATCTCAATAAACATGGAAATATTGACACCGCCATCTGTACACACATGGAAATACCTACACAGTCATCTGTATAAACATGGAAATATCTACACCACTATCTGTATAAACATGGAAATACCCACACTGCCATCTGTATAAAGATGGAATTATCTACACAGACATCTCTATAACCATTGAAATATCTACACCGCTATCTGTATAAACATGGAAGTAACCACACCGGTATCTATATAAACGTGGAAATATCTACACCGTCATCTGTGAAAACATGGAAATATGTACACTGTCATCTTCATAAACATGGAAATATCTACACGTCCATCTGTATAAACATGGAAATATCTACACTGCCATCTGTATATACCTGGAAATATCTACACTGCCATCTGTATAAACATGGAAATATCTACTCCGCTATCTCTATAAACATGGAAATGTCTACAAGGCTATCTGTATAAACATGGAAATATCTCCACCGCTATCTGTAGAAACATGGAAATATCTACATCGCTATCTGTATAAACATGGAAATATCTCCACCGCTATCTCTATAAAGATGGAAATATCTACACCGCTATCTTTATAAACATGGAAATATCTACACCGCTATCTGTATAAACATGGAAATATCTATAACACTATCTGTGTAAACATGGAAATATCTACACCGCTATCTGTGTAAACATGGAAATATATACACAGGTCTATGTGTAAAGATGGAAATACCTACACCGCAATCTGCGGAAATATGGAAATATCTACACCGCTATCTCAGTAAATATGGAAATATCTACACCGCAGTCTGTGCAAACATGGAAATATCTACAATGCTATCTCAATAAACATGGAAATATGAACACCGCCATCTGTACACACATGGAAATACCTACACAGTCATCTGTATAAACATGGAAATATCTACACCACTATCTGTATAAACATGGAAATATCTACACTGCCATCTGTATAAACATTGAATTACCTACACAGACATCTCTATAATCATTGAAATATCTACACCGCTATCTGTATAAACATGGAAGTAGCCACACCGCTATCAGTATAAACATGGAATATCTACACAGCTATATGTATAAACATGGAAATATCTACACCACGACGTGTATAAACATGGACATATCTACACCGCTATGTGAATAAACATGGAAATATCTACACCGCTATCAGTATAAACATGGAAATATTGACACCGCTATCTGTATAAATATGGAAATATCTACACCACTATCTCTATAAACATGGAAATATCTACACCGTTATCTGTATAAACAAAGAAATATCTCCACCGCTGTCTGTATGAACATGGAAACATCTACACCGCTAGCTGTATAAACATGGAATTATCTGCAGCGTTATCTGTATAAACATGGAATTATCTACACCGCAGTCTGTGCAAAGATGGAAATATCTACAATGCTATCTCAATAAACATGGAAATATCGACACCGCCATCTGTACACACATGGAAATACCTACACAGTCATCTGTATAAACATGGAAATATCTACACCACTACCTTTATAAACATGGAAATATCTACACTGCCATCTGTATAAACATGGAATTACCTACACAGACATCTCTATAATCATTGAAATATCTACACCACTATCTGTATAAACATGGAAGTAGCCACACCGCTATCAGTATATACAAGGAAATATCTACACCGCTATCTGTATAAACATGGAAATATCAACACCACGACGTGTATAAACAAGGAAATATCTACACCGCTATGTGAATAAACATGGAAATATCTACACAGCTATCAGTATAAACATGGAAATATTGACACCGCTATCTGTATAAATATGGAAATATCTACACCACTATCTCTATAAACATGGAAATATCTTCACCGTTATCTGTATAAACAAAGAAATATCTCCACCGCTGTCTGTATGAACGTGGAAACATCTACACCGCTATCTGTATAAACATGGAATTATCTGCAGCGTTATCTGTATAAACATGGAAATATCTACACCGCAGTCTGTGCAAAGATGGAAATATCTACAATGCTATCTCAATAAACATGGAAATATCGACACCGCCATCTGTACACACATGGAAATACCTACACAGTCATCTGTATAAACATGGAAATATCTACACCACTATCTGTATAAACATGGAAATACCTACACTGCCATCAGTATAAACATGGAATTATCTACACAGACATCTCTATAACCATTGAAATATCTACACCGCTATCTGTATAAACATGGAAGTAGCCACACCGCTATCTGTATAAACATGGAAATATCTTCACCACCATCTGTGAAAACATGGAAATATCTACACTGTCATCTTTATAAACATGGAAATATCTACACGTCCATCTGCATAAACATGGAAATATCTACACTGCCATCTGTATATACCTGGAAATATCTACACTGCCATCTGTATAAACATGGAAATATCTACAGCGCTATCTCTATAAACATGGAAATATCTACACGGCTATCTGTATAAACATGGAAATAACTCCACTGCTATCTGTAGAAACATGGAAATATCTACATCGCTATCTGTATAAACATGGAAATATCTCCACCGTTATCTCTATAAAGTTGGAAATATCTACACCGCTATCTTTATAAACATGGAAATATCTACACCGATATCTGTATAAACATGGAAATATCTATAACACTATCTGTGTAAACATGGAAATACCTACACAGCTATCTGTGTAAACATGGAAATATGTACACAGGTCTCTGTGTAAAGATGGAAATACCTACAGCGCAATCTGTGCAAATATGGAAATATCTACACCGCTATCTCAGTAAACATGGAAATATCTACACCGCTATCTGTAAAAACATGGAAATATCAACACCGCTATCTGTATAAACATGGAAATGTCTACACCACGATCTGTATAAACATGAAAGTATCTACACTGCTATATGTATAAACATGGAAATATCTACACCACTATCTGTATAAACATGGAAATATCTACACTGCCATCTGTATAAACATGGAATTACCTACACAGATATCTCTATAATCATTGAAATATCCACACCGCTATCTGTATAAACATGGAAGTAGCCACACCTCTATCAGTATAAACATGGAAATATCTACACCGCTATCTGTATAAACATGGAAATATCTACACCACGACGTGTATAATCATGGAAATATCTACACCGCTATGTGAATAAACATGGAAATACCTACACCGCTATCAGTATAAACATGGAAATATTGACACCGCTATCTGTATAAATATGGAAATATCTACACCACCATCTCTATAAAGATGGAAATATCTACACCGTTATCTGTATAAACAAAGAAATATCTCCACCGCTGTCTGTATGAACATGGAAACATCTACACCGCTAGCTGTATAAACATGGAATTATCTGCAGCGTTATCTGTATAAACATGGAAATATCTACACCACAGTCTGTGCAAAGATGGAAATATCTACAATGCTATCTCAAAAAACATGGAAATATTGACACCGCCATTTGTACACACATCGAAATACCTACACAGTCAACTGTATAAACATGGAAATATCTACACCACTATCTGTATATACATGGAAATACCAACAATGCCAACTGTATAAACATGGAATTATCTACACAGACATCTCTATAACCATTGAAATATCTACACCGCTATCTGTATAAACATGGAAGTAGCCACAGCGCTATCTGTATAAACATGGAAATATCTACACCGCCATCTGTGAAAACATGGAAATATCTACACTGTCATCTTTATAAACATGGAAATATCTACACGTCCATCTGTATAAACATGGAAATATCTACACTGCCATCTGTATATACCTGGAAATATCTACACTGCCATCTGTATAAACATGGAAATATCTACACCGTTATCTCTTTAAACATGGAAATGTCTACACGGCTATCTGTATAAACATGGAAATATCTCCACCGCTATCTGTAGAAACATGGAAATATCTACATCGCTATCTGTATAAACATGGAAATATCTCCACCGCTATCTCTATAAAGATGGAAATATCTACACCGCTATCTTTATAAACTTGGAAATATCTACACAGCTATCTGTATAAACATGGAAATATCTATAACACTATCTGTGTAAGCATGGAAATATCTACACAGCTATCTGTGTAAACATGGAAATATGTACACAGGTCTCTTTGTAAAGATGGAAATATCTACACCACAATCTGTGCAAATATGGAAATATCTACACCGCTATCTCAGTAAACATGGAAATATCTACAACGCTATCTGTAAAAACATGGAAATATCAACACCGCTATCTGTATAAACATGGAAATGTCTACACCACGATCTGTATAAACATGGAAATATCTACACCGCTATATGTATAAACATGGAAATATCTACACCGTTATCAGTATAAACATGGAAATATCTACACTGCTATCTGTATAAACATGGAAATATCTACACCACGACATGTATAAACATGGAAATATCTACACCGCCATGGGAATAAACATGGAAATATCTACACCGCTATCAGTAAAAACATGGAAATATCGACACCGCTATCTGTATAAATATGGAAATATCTTCACCACTATCTCTAAAAACATGGAAATATCTACACCGTTATCTGTATAAACAAAGAAATATCTCCACCGCTGTCTGTATGAACATGGAAACATCTACACCGCTAGCTGTATAAACATGGAATTATCTGCAGCGTTATCTGTATAAACATGTAAATATCTACACCGCAGTCTGTGCAAAGATGGAAATATCTACAATGCTATCTCAATAAACATGGAAATATTGACACCGCCATCTGTACACACATGGAAATACCTACAAAGTCATCTGTATAAACATGGAAATATCTACACCACTATCTGTATAAACATGGAAATACCTACACTGCCATCTGTATAAACATGGAATTATCTACACAGACATCTCTATAACCATTGAAATATCTACACCGCTATCTGTATAAACATGGAAGTAGCCACACCGCTATCTGTATAAACATGGAAATATCTACACCGCCATCTGTGAAAACATGGAAATATCTACACTGTCATCTTTATAAACATGGAAATATCTACACGTCCATCTGTATAAACATGGAAATTTCTACACTGCCATCTGTATATACCTGGAAATATCTACACTGTCATCTGTATAAACATGGAAATATGTACAGCACTATCTCTATAAACATGGAAATATCTACACGGCTATCTGTATAAACATGGAAATATCTCCACCGCTGTCTGTAGAAACATGGAAATATCTACATCGCTATCTGTATAAACATGGAAATATCTCCACCGTTATCTCTATAAAGATGGAAATATCTACACCGCTATCTTTATAAACATGGAAATATCTACACCGCTATTTGTATAAACATGGAAATATCTATAACACTATCTGTGTAAGCATGGAAATATCTACACAGCTATCTGTGTAAACATGGAAATATGTACACAGGTCCCTGTGTAAAGATGGAAATACCTACACCGCAATCTGTGCAAATATGGAAATATCTACACCGCTATCTCAGTAAACATGGAAATATCTACACCGCTATCTGTAAAAACATGGAAATATCAACACCGCTATCTGTATAAACATGGAAATATCTACACCACGATCTGTATAAACATGGAAATATCTACACTGCCATCTGTATAAACATGGAATTACCTACACAGATATCTCTATAATCATTGAAATATCTACACCGCTATCTGTATAAACATGGAAGTAGCCACACCGCTATCAGTATAAACATGGAAATATCTACACCGCTATCTGTATAAACATGGAAATATCTACACCACGACGTGTATAATCATGGAAATATCTACACCGCTATGTGAATAAACATGGAAATACCTACACCGCTATCAGTATAAACATGGAAATATTGACACCGCTATCTGTATAAATATGGAAATATCTACACCACTGTCTCTATAAACATGGAAATATCTACACCGTTATCTGTATAAACAAAGAAATATCTCCACCGCTGTCTGTATGAACATGGAAACATCTACACCGCTAGCTGTATAAACATGGAATTATCTGCAGCCTTATCTGTATAAACATGGAAATATCCACACCACAGTCTGTGCAAAGATGGAAATATCTACAATGCTATCTCAAAAAACATGGAAATATTGACATCGCCATTTGTACACACATGGAAATACCTACACAGTCAACTGTATAAACATGGAAATATCTACACCACTATCTGTATAAACATGGAAATACCAACAATGCCAACTGTATAAACATGGAATTATCTACACAGACATCTCTATAACCATTGAAATATATACACTGCTATCTGTATAAACATGGAAGTAGCCACACCGCTATCTGTATAAACATGGAAATATCTACACCGCCATCTGTGAAAACATGGAAATATCTACACTGCCATCTGTATATACCTGGAAATATCTACACTGCCATCTGTATAAACATGGAAATATCTACACCGTTATCTCTTTAAACATGGAAATGTCTACACGGCTATCTGTATAAACATGGAAATATCTCCACCGCTATCTGTAGAAACATGGAAATATCTACATCGCTATCTGTATAAACATGGAAATATCTCCACCGCTATCTCTATAAAGATGGAAATATCTACACCGCTATCTTTATAAACATGGAAATATCTACACCGCTATCTGTATAAACATGGAAATATCTATAACACTATCTGTGTAAACATGGAAATATCTACACAGCTATCTGAGTAAACATGGAAATATGTACACAGGTCTCTGTGTAAAGATGGAAATATCTACACCGCAATCTGTGCAAATATGGAAATATCTACACCGCTATCTCAGTAAACATGGAAATATCTACACCGCTATCTGTAAAAACATGGAAATATCAACTCCGCTATCTGTATAAACATGGAAATGTCTACACCACGATCTGTATAAACATGGAAATATCTACACCGCTATATGTATAAACATGGAAATATCTACACCACTATCAGTATAAACATGGAAATATCTACAACGCTATCTGTATAAACATGGAAATATCTACACCACGATGTGTATAAACATGGAAATATCTACACCGCTATGTGAATAAACATGGAAATATCTACACCGCTATCAGTATAAACATGGAAATATTGACACCGCTATCTGTATAAATATGGAAATATCTACACCACTATCTCTATAAACATGGAAATATCTACAACGTTATCTGTATAAACAAAGAAATATCTCCACCGCTGTCTGTATGAACATGGAAACATCTACACCGCTAGCTGTATAAACATGGAATTATCTGCAGCGTTATCTGTATAAACATGGAAATATCTACACCGCAGTCTGTGCAAAGATGGAAATATCTACAATGCTATCTCAATAAACATGGAAATATCGACACCGCCATCTGTACACACATGGAAATACCTACACAGTCATCTGTATAAACATGGAAATATCTAAAGCACTATCTGTATAAACATGGAAATACCTACACTGCCATCTGTATAAACATGGAATTATCTACACAGACATCTCTATAACCATTGAAATATCTACACCGTTATCTGTATAAACATGGAAGTAGCCACACCGCTATCTGTATAAACATGGAAATATCTTCACCGCCATCTGTGAAAACATGGAAATATCTACACTGTCATCTTTATAAACATGGAAATATCTACACGTCCATCTGCATAAACATGGAAATATCTACACTGCCATCTGTATATACCTACAAATATCTACACTGCCATCTGTATAAACATGGAAATATCTACACCATTATCTCTATAAACATGGAAATGTCTACACGGCTATCTGTATAAACATGGAAATATCTCCACCGCTATCTGTAGAAACATGGAAATGTCTACATCGCTATCCGTATAAACATGGAAATATCTCCACCGCTATCTCAATAAAGATGGAAATATCTACACCGCTATCTTTATAAACATGGAAATATCTGCACCGCTATCTGTATAAACATGGAAATATCTATAACATTATCTGTGTAAACATGTAAATATCTACAAAGCTATCTGTGTAAACATGGAAATATGTACACAGGTCTCTGTGTAAAGATGGAAATATCTACACCACAATCTGTGCAACTATGGAAATATCTACACCGCTATCTTAGTAAACATGGAAATATCTACACCGCTGTCTGTAAAAACATGGAAATATCAACACCGCTATCTGTATAAACATGGAAATGTCTACACCACGATCTGTATAAACATGGAAATATCTACACCGCTATATGTATAAACATGGAAATATCTACACCGCTATCAGTATAAACATGGAAATATCTACACCGCTATCTGTATAAACACGGAAATATCTACACCACGACATGTATAAACATGGAAATATCTACACCGCCATGTGAATAAACATGGAAATATCTACACCGCTATCAGTAAAAACATGGAAATAGCGACACCGCTATCTGTATAAATATGGAAATATCTACACCACTATCTCTATAAACATGGAAATATCTACACTGCCATCTGTATAAACATGGAATTACCTACACAGACATCTCTATAATCATTGAAATATTTACACCGCTATCTGTATAAACATTGAAGTAGCCACACCGCCATCAGTATAAACATGGAAATATCTACACTGCTATCTGTATAAACATGGAAATATCTACACCACGACATGTATAAACATGGAAATATCTACACCGCTGTGTGAATAAACATGGAAATATCTAAACCGCTATCAGTATAAATATGGAAATATTGACACCGCTATCTGTATAAATATGGAAATATCTACACCAGTATCTCTATAAACATGGAAATATCTACACCGTTATCTGTATAAACAAAGAAATATCTCCACCACTGTCTGTATGAACATGGAAACATCTACACCGCTACCTGTATAAACATGGAATTATCTGCAGCGTTATCTGTATAAACATGGAAATATCTACACTGCAGTCTGTGCAAAGATGGAAATATCTACAATGCTGTCTCAATAAACATGGAAATATCGTCACCGCCATCTGTACACACATGGAAATACCTACACAGTCATCTGTATAAACATGGAAATATCTACACCACTATCTGTATAAACATGGAAATACCTACACTGCCCTCTGAATAAACATGGAATTATCTACACAGACATCTATATAACCATTGAAATATCTACACCGCTATCTGTATAAACATGGAAGTAGCCACACCGCTATCTGTATAAACATGGAAATATCTACACCGCTATCTGTGAAAACATGGAAATATCTACACTGTCATCTTTATAAACATGGAAATATCTACACGTCCATCTGCATAAACATGGAAATATCTACACGGTCATCTGTATATACCTAGAAATATCTACACTGCCATCTGTGTAAACATGGAAATATCTACACCGTTATCTCTATAAACATGGAAATGTCTACACGGCTATCTGTGTAAACATGGAAATATCTCCACCGCTATCTGTAGAAACATGGAAATATCTACATCGCTATCTGTATAAACATGGAAATATCTCCACCGCTATCTCAATAAAGATGGAAATATCTACACCGCTATCTTTATAAACATGGAAATATCTGCACCGCTATCTGTATAAACATGGAAATATCTGTAACATTATCTGTGTAAACATGTAAATATCTACACAGCTATCTGTGTAAACATGGAAATATGTACACAGGTCTCTGTGTAAAGATGGAAATATCTACACCACAATCTGTGCAAATATGGAAATATGTACACCGCTATCTTAGTAAACATCGAAATATCTACACCGCTATCTGTAAAAACATGGAAATATCAACACCGCTATCTGTATAAACATGGAAATGTCTACAACACGATCTGTATAAACATGGAAATATCTACACCGCTATATGTATAAACATGGAAATATCTACACAGCTATCACTATAAAGATGGAAATATCTACACCGCTATCTGTATAAACATGGAAATATCTACACCACGACATGTATAAACATGGAAATATCTACACCGCCATGTGAATAAACATGGAAATATGTACACCGCTATCAGTAAAAACATGGAAATAGCGACACCGCTATCTGTATAAATATGGAAATATCTACACCACTATCTCTATAAACATGGAAATATCTACACTGCCATCTGTATAAACATGGAATTACCTACACAGACATCTCTATAATCATTGAAATATTTACACCGCTATCTGTATAAACATGGAAGTAGCCACACCGCCATCAGTATAAACATGGAAATATCTACACTGCTATCTGTATAAACATGGAAATATCTACACCACGACATGTATAAACATGGAAATATCTACACCGCTGTGTGAATAAACATGGAAATATCTAAACCGCTATCAGTATATATATGGAAATATTGACACCGCTATCTGTATAAATATGGAAATATCTACACCACTATCTCTATAAACATGGAAATATCTACACCGTTATCTGTATAAACAAAGAAATATCTCCACCGCTGTCTGTATGAACATGGAAACATCTACACCGCTACCTGTATAAACATGGAATTATCTGCAGCGTTATCTGTATAAACTTGGAAATATCTACACTGCAGTCTGTGCAAAGATGGAAATATCTACAATGCTGTCTCAATAAACATGGAAATATCGACACCGCCATCTGTACACACATGGAAATACCTACACAGTCATCTGTATAAACATGGAAATATCTACACCACTATCTGTATAAACATGGAAATACCTACACTGCACTCTGAATAAACATGGAATTATCTACACAGACATCTATATAACCATTGAAATATCTACACCGCTCTCTGTATAAACATGGAAGTAGCCACACCGCTATCTGTATAAACATGGAAATATCTACACCGCTATCTGTGAAAACATGGAAATATCTACACTGTCATCTTTATAAACAGGGAAATATCTACACGTCCATCTGCATAAACATGGAAATATCTACACGGCCATCTGTATATACCTAGAAATATCTACACTGCCATCTGTGTAAACATGGAAATATCTACACCGTTATCTCTATAAACATGGAATTGTCTACACGGCTATCTGTATAAACATGGAAATATCTCCACCGCTATCTGTAGAAACATGGAAATATCTACATCGCTATCTGTATAAACATGGAAATATCTCCACCGCTATCTCAATAAAGATGGAAATATCTACACCGCTATCTTTATAAACATGGAAATATCTGCACCGCTATCTGTATAAACATGGAAATATCTATAACATAATCTGTGTAAACATGTAAATATCTACACAGCTATCTGTATAAACATGGAAATACGTACACAGGTCTCTGTGTAAAGATGGAAATATCTACACCACAATATGTGCAAATATGGAAATATCTACACCGCTATCTTAGTAAACATCGAAATATCTACACCGCTATCTGTAAAAACATGGAAATATCAACAACGCTATCTGTATAAACATGGAAATGTCTACACCACGATCTGTATAAACATGGAAATATCTACACCGCTATCTTAGTAAACATCGAAATATCTACACCGCTATCAGTATAAACATGGAAATATCTACACCGCTATCTGTATAAACATGGAAATATCTACACCACGACATGTATAAACATGGAAATATATACACCGCCATGTGAATAAACATGGAAATATCTACACCGCTATCAGTATAAACATGGAAATATTGACACCGCTATCTGTATAAATATGGAAATATCTACACCACTATCTCTATAAACATGGAAATATCTACACCGTTATCTGTATAAACAAAGAAATATCTCCACCGCTGTCTGTATGAACATGGAAACATCTACACCGCTAGCTGTATAAACATGGAATTATCTGCAGCGTTATCTGTATAAACATGGAAATATCTACACCACGACATGTATAAACATGGAAATATCTACACCGCTGTGTGAATAAACATGGAAATATCTAAACAGCTATCAGTATAAATATGGAAATATTGACACCGCTATCTGTATAAATATGGAAATATCTACACCACTATCTCTATAAACATGGAAATATCTACACCGTTATCTGTATAAACAAAGAAATAACTCCACCGCTGTCTGTATGAACATGGAAACATCCACACCGCTAGCTGTATAAACATGGAATTATCTGCAGCGTTATCTGTATAAACATGGAAATATCTACACCGCAGTCTGTGCAAAGATGGAAGTATCTACAATGCTATCTCAATAAACATGGAAATATCGACACCACCATCTGTACACACATGGAAATACCTACACAGTCATCTGTATAAACATGGAAATATCTACACCACTATCTGTATAAACATGGAAATACCTACACTGCCATCTGTATAAACATGGAATTATCTACACAGACATCTCTATAACCATTGAAATATCTACACCGCTATCTGTATAAACATGGAAGTAGCCACACCGCTATCTGTATAAACATGGAAATATCTACACCGCCATCTGTGAAAACATGGAAATATCTACACTGTCATCTTTATAAAGATGGAAATATCTACACGTCCATCTGTATAAACATGGAAATATCTACACTGCCATCTGTATATACGTGGAAATATCTACACTGCCATCTGTATAAACATGGAAATATCTACAGCGCTATCTCAAGAAACATGGAAATGTCTACACGGCTATCTGTATAAACATGGAAATATCTCCACCGCTATCTGTAGAAACATGGAAATATCTACATCGCTATCTGTATAAACATGGAAATATCTCCACCGTTATCTCTATAAAGATGGAAATATCTACACCGCTATCTTTATAAACATGGAAATATCTACACCGCTAGCAGTATAAACATGGAAATATCTATAACACTATCTGTGTAAACATGGAAATATCTACACAGCTATCTGTGTAAACATGGAAATATGTACACAGGTCTCTGTGTAAAGATGGAAATACCTACACCGCAATCTGTGCAAATATGGAAATATCTACACCACTTTTCAGTAAACATGGTAATATCTACACCGCTATCTGTAAATCATGGAAATATCAACACCGCTATCTGTATAAACATGGAAATGTCTACACCACGATCTGTATAAACATGGAAATATCTACACCGCTATATGTATAAACATGGAAATATCTACACCGCTATCAGTATAAACATGGAAATATATACACCGCTATCTGTATAAACATGGAAATATCTACACCACGACATGTATAAACATGGAAATATCTACACCGCCATGTGAATAAACATGGAAATATGTACACCGCTATCAGTAAAAACATGGAAATAGCGACACCGCTATCTGTATAAATATGGAAATATCTACACCACTATCTCTATAAACATGGAAATATCTACACTGCCATCTGTATAAACATGGAATTACCTACACAGACATCTCTATAATCATTGAAATATTTACACCGCTATCTGTATAAACATGGAAGTAGCCACACCGCCATCAGTATAAACATGGAAATATCTACACTGCTATCTGTATAAACATGGAAATATCTACACCACGACATGTATAAACATGGAAATATCTACACCGCTGTGTGAATAAACATGGAAATATCTAAACCGCTATCAGTATATATATGGAAATATTGACACCGCTATCTGTATAAATATGGAAATATCTACACCACTATCTCTATAAACATGGAAATATCTACACCGTTATCTGTATAAACAAAGAAATATCTCCACCGCTGTCTGTATGAACATGGAAACATCTACACCGCTACCTGTATAAACATGGAATTATCTGCAGCGTTATCTGTATAAACTTGGAAATATCTACACTGCAGTCTGTGCAAAGATGGAAATATCTACAATGCTGTCTCAATAAACATGGAAATATCGACACCGCCATCTGTACACACATGGAAATACCTACACAGTCATCTGTATAAACATGGAAATATCTACACCACTATCTGTATAAACATGGAAATACCTACACTGCACTCTGAATAAACATGGAATTATCTACACAGACATCTATATAACCATTGAAATATCTACACCGCTCTCTGTATAAACATGGAAGTAGCCACACCGCTATCTGTATAAACATGGAAATATCTACACCGCTATCTGTGAAAACATGGAAATATCTACACTGTCATCTTTATAAACAGGGAAATATCTACACGTCCATCTGCATAAACATGGAAATATCTACACGGCCATCTGTATATACCTAGAAATATCTACACTGCCATCTGTGTAAACATGGAAATATCTACACCGTTATCTCTATAAACATGGAATTGTCTACACGGCTATCTGTATAAACATGGAAATATCTCCACCGCTATCTGTAGAAACATGGAAATATCTACATCGCTATCTGTATAAACATGGAAATATCTCCACCGCTATCTCAATAAAGATGGAAATATCTACACCGCTATCTTTATAAACATGGAAATATCTGCACCGCTATCTGTATAAACATGGAAATATCTATAACATAATCTGTGTAAACATGTAAATATCTACACAGCTATCTGTATAAACATGGAAATACGTACACAGGTCTCTGTGTAAAGATGGAAATATCTACACCACAATATGTGCAAATATGGAAATATCTACACCGCTATCTTAGTAAACATCGAAATATCTACACCGCTATCTGTAAAAACATGGAAATATCAACAACGCTATCTGTATAAACATGGAAATGTCTACACCACGATCTGTATAAACATGGAAATATCTACACCGCTATCTTAGTAAACATCGAAATATCTACACCGCTATCAGTATAAACATGGAAATATCTACACCGCTATCTGTATAAACATGGAAATATCTACACCACGACATGTATAAACATGGAAATATATACACCGCCATGTGAATAAACATGGAAATATCTACACCGCTATCAGTATAAACATGGAAATATTGACACCGCTATCTGTATAAATATGGAAATATCTACACCACTATCTCTATAAACATGGAAATATCTACACCGTTATCTGTATAAACAAAGAAATATCTCCACCGCTGTCTGTATGAACATGGAAACATCTACACCGCTAGCTGTATAAACATGGAATTATCTGCAGCGTTATCTGTATAAACATGGAAATATCTACACCACGACATGTATAAACATGGAAATATCTACACCGCTGTGTGAATAAACATGGAAATATCTAAACAGCTATCAGTATAAATATGGAAATATTGACACCGCTATCTGTATAAATATGGAAATATCTACACCACTATCTCTATAAACATGGAAATATCTACACCGTTATCTGTATAAACAAAGAAATAACTCCACCGCTGTCTGTATGAACATGGAAACATCCACACCGCTAGCTGTATAAACATGGAATTATCTGCAGCGTTATCTGTATAAACATGGAAATATCTACACCGCAGTCTGTGCAAAGATGGAAGTATCTACAATGCTATCTCAATAAACATGGAAATATCGACACCACCATCTGTACACACATGGAAATACCTACACAGTCATCTGTATAAACATGGAATTATCTACACCACTATCTGTATAAACATGGAAATACCTACACTGCCATCTGTATAAACATGGAATTATCTACACAGACATCTCTATAACCATTGAAATATCTACACCGCTATCTGTATAAACATGGAAGTAGCCACACCGCTATCTGTATAAACATGGAAATATCTACACCGCCATCTGTGAAAACATGGAAATATCTACACTGTCATCTTTATAAAGATGGAAATATCTACACGTCCATCTGTATAAACATGGAAATATCTACACTGCCATCTGTATATACGTGGAAATATCTACACTGCCATCTGTATAAACATGGAAATATCTACAGCGCTATCTCAAGAAACATGGAAATGTCTACACGGCTATCTGTATAAACATGGAAATATCTCCACCGCTATCTGTAGAAACATGGAAATATCTACATCGCTATCTGTATAAACATGGAAATATCTCCACCGTTATCTCTATAAAGATGGAAATATCTACACCGCTATCTTTATAAACATGGAAATATCTACACCGCTAGCAGTATAAACATGGAAATATCTATAACACTATCTGTGTAAACATGGAAATATCTACACAGCTATCTGTGTAAACATGGAAATATGTACACAGGTCTCTGTGTAAAGATGGAAATACCTACACCGCAATCTGTGCAAATATGGAAATATCTACACCACTTTTCAGTAAACATGGTAATATCTACACCGCTATCTGTAAATCATGGAAATATCAACACCGCTATCTGTATAAACATGGAAATGTCTACACCACGATCTGTATAAACATGGAAATATCTACACCGCTATATGTATAAACATGGAAATATCTACACCGCTATCAGTATAAACATGGAAATATATACACCGCTATCTGTATAAACATGGAAATATCTACACCACGACATGTATAAACATGGAAATATCTACACCGCCATGTGAATAAACATGGAAATATCTACACAGCTATCAGTAAAAACATGGAAATATCGACACCGCTATCAGTATAAATATGGAAATATCTACACCACTATTTCTATAAACATGGAAATATCTACACCGTTATCTGTATAAACAAAGAAATATCTCCACCGCTGTCTGTATGAACATGGAAACATCTACACCGCTAGCTGTATAAACATGGAATTATCTGCAGCGTTATCTGTATAAACATGGAATTATCTACACCGCAGTCTGTGCAAAGATGGAAATATCTACAATGCTATCTCAATAAACATGGAAATATCGACACCGCCATCTGTACACACATGGAAATACCTACACAGTCATCTGTATAAACATGGAAATATCTACACCACTACCTTTATAAACATGGAAATATCTACACTGCCATCTGTATAAACATGGAATTACCTACACAGACATCTCTATAATCATTGAAATATCTACACCACTATCTGTATAAACATGGAAGTAGCCACACCGCTATCAGTATATACATGGAAATATCTACACCGCTATCTGTATAAACATGGAAATATCAACACCGCGACGTGTATAAACAAGGAAATATCTACACCGCTATGTGAATAAACATGGAAATATCTACACAGCTATCAGTATAAACATGGAAATATTGACACCGCTATCTGTATAAATATGGAAATATCTACACCACTATCTCTATAAACATGGAAATATCTTCACCGTTATCTGTATAAACAAAGAAATATCTCCACCGCTGTCTGTATGAACGTGGAAACATCTACACCGCTATCTGTATAAACATGGAATTATCTGCAGCGTTATCTGTATAAACATGGAAATAACTACACCGCAGTCTGTGCAAAGATGGAAATATCTACAATGCTATCTCAATAAACATGGAAATATCGACACCGCCATCTGTACACACATGGAAATACCTACACAGTCATCTGTATAAACATGGAAATATCTACACCACTATCTGTATAAACATGGAAATACCTACACTGCCATCAGTATAAACATGGAATTATCTACACAGACATCTCTATAACCATTGAAATATCTACACCGCTATCTGTATAAACATGGAAGTAGCCACACCGCTATCTGTATAAACATGGAAATATCTTCACCGCCATCTGTGAAAACATGGAAATATATACACTGTCATCTTTATAAACATGGAAATATCTACACGTCCATCTGCATAAACATGGAAATATCTACACTGCCATCTGTATATACCTGGAAATATCTACACTGCCATCTGTATAAACATGGAAATATCTACAGCGCTATCTCTATAAACATGGAAATATCTACACGGCTATCTGTATAAACATGGAAATAACTCCACTGCTATCTGTAGAAACATGGAAATATCTACATCGCTATCTGTATAAACATGGAAATATCTCCACCGTTATCTCTATAAAGTTGGAAATATCTACACCACTATCTTTATAAACATGGAAATATCTACACCGATATCTGTATAAACATGGAAATATCTATAACAACATCTGTGTAAACATGGAAATATCTACACAGCTATCTGTGTAAACATGGAAATATGTACACAGGTCTCTGTGTAAAGATGGAAATAACTACACCGCAATCTGTGCAAATATGGAAATATCTACACCGCTATCTCAGTAAACATGGAAATATCTACACCGCTATCTGTAAAAACATGGAAATATCAACACCGCTATCTGTATAAACATGGAAATGTCTACACCACGATCTGTATAAACATAAAAGTATCTACACTGCTATATGTATAAACATGGAAATATCTACACCACTATCTGTATAAACATGGAATTATCTACACTGCCATCAGTATAAACATGGAATTACCTACACAGATATCTCTATAATCATTGAAATATCCACACCGCTATCTGTATAAACATGGAAGTAGCCACACCTCTATCAGTATAAACATGGAAATATCTACACCGCTATCTGTATAAACATGGAAATATCTACACCACGACGTGTATAATCATGGAAATATCTACACCGCTATGTGAATAAACATGGAAATACCTACACCGCTATCAGTATAAACATGGAAATATTGACACCGCTATCTGTATAAATATGGAAATATCTACACCACTATCTCTATAAAGATGGAAATATCTACACCGTTATCTGTATAAACAAAGAAATATCTCCACCGCTGTCTGTATGAACATGGAAACATCTACACCGCTAGCTGTATAAACATGGAATTATCTGCAGCGTTATCTGTATAAACATGGAAATATCTACACCACAGTCTGTGCAAAGATGGAAATATCTACAATGCTATCTCAAAAAACATGGAAATATTGACACCGCCATTTGTACACACATGGAAATACCTACACAGTCAACTGTATAAACATGGAAATATCTACACCACTATCTGTATATACATGGAAATACCAACAATGCCAACTGTATAAACATGGAATTATCTACACAGACATCTCTATAACCATTGAAATATCTACACCGCTATCTGTATAAACATGGAAGTAGCCACACCGCTATCTGTATAAACATGGAAATATCTACACCGCCATCTGTGAAAACATGGAAATATCTACACTGTCATCTTTATAAACATGGAAATATCTACACGTCCATCTGTATAAACATGGAAATATCTACACTGCCATCTGTATATACCTGGAAATATCTACACTGCCATCTGTATAAACATTGAAATATCTGCACCGTTATCTCTTTAAACATGGAAATGTCTACACGGCTATCTGTGTAAACATGGAAATATCTCCACCACTATCTGTAGAAACATGGAAATATCTACATCGCTATCTGTATAAACATGGAAATATCTCCACCGCTATCTCTATAAAGATGGAAATATCTACACCGCTATCTTTATAAACTTGGAAATATCTACACAGCTATCTGTATAAACATGGAAATATCTATAACACTATCTGTGTAAGCATGGAAATATCTACACAGCTATCTGTGTAAACATGGAAATATGTACACAGGTCTCTTTGTAAAGATGGAAATATCTACACCACAATCTGTGCAAATATGGAAATATCTACACCGCTATCTCAGTAAACATGGAAATATCTACACCGCTATCTGTAAAAACATGGAAATATCAACACCGCTATCTGTATAAACATGGAAATGTCTACACCACGATCTGTATAAACATGGAAATATCTACACCGCTATATGTATAAACATGGAAATATCTACACCGCTATCAGTATAAACATGGAAATATCTACACCGCTATCAGTATAAACATGGAAATATCTACACCGCTATCTGTATAAACATGGAAATATCCACACCACGACATGTATAAACATGGAAATATCTACACCGCCATGTGAATAAACATGGAAATATCTACACCGCTATCAGTAAAAACATGGAAATATCGACACCGCTATCTGTATAAATATGGAAATATCTACACCACTATCTCTATAAACATGGAAATATCTACACCGTTATCTGTATAAGCAAAGAAATATCTCCACCGCAGTCTGTATGTACATGGAAACATCTACACCGCTAGCTGTATAAACATGGAATTATCTGCAGCGTTATCTGTATAAACATGGAAATATCTACACCGCAGTCTGTGCCAAGATGGAAATATCTACAATGCTATCTCAATAAACATGGAAATATCGACACCGCCATCTGTACACACGTGGAAATACCTACACAGTCATCTGTAGAAACATGGAAATATCTACACCACTATCTGTATAAACATGGAAATATCTACACTGCCATCTGTATAAACATGGAATTACCTACACAGACATCTGTATAATCATTGAAATATCTACACCGCTATCTGTATAAACATGGAAGTAGCCACACCGCTATCAGTATAAACATGGAAATATCTACACCGCTATGTGTATAAACATGGAAATAACTACACCACGACGGGTATAAACATGGAAATATCTACACCGCTATGTGAATAAACATGGAAATATCTACACCGCTATCAGTATAAACATGGAAATATTGACACCGCTATCTGTATAAATATGGAAATATCTACACCACTATCTCTATAAACATGGAAATATCTACACCGTTATCTGTATAAACAAAGAAATATCTCCACCGCTGTCTGTATGAACATGGAAACATCTACACCGCTAGGTGACACAGTCATCTGTATAAACATGGAAATATCTACACCACTATCTGTATAAACATGGAAATAACTACACTGCCATCTGTATAAACATGGAATTATCTACACAGACATCTCTATAACCATTGAAATATCTACACCGCTATCTGTATAAACATGGAATTAACCACACCGGTATCTGTATAAACGTGGAAATATCTACACCGTCATCTGTGAAAACATGGAAATATGTACACTGTCATCTTCATAAACATGGAAATATCTACACGTCCATCTGTATAAACATGGAAATATCTACACTGCCATCTGTATATACCTGGAAATATCTACACTGCCATCTGTATAAACATGGAAATATCTACACCGCTATCTCTATAAACATGGAAATGTCTACACGGATGTCTGTATAAACATGGAAATATCTCCACCGCTATCTGTAGAAACATGGAAATATCTACACTGCCATCTGTAAAACATGGAATTACCTACACAGACATCTCTATAATCATTGAAATATCCACACCGCTATCTGTATATACATGGAAGTAGCCACACCGCTATCAGTATAAACATGGAAATATCTACATCGCTATCTGTATAATCATGGAAATATCTACACCCCCATCTCTTTAAACATGGATATATCTACACCGCTATCTGTATAAACATGGAAATATCTACACCGCTATCTGAATAAACATGGAAATATCTACATCGCTATCTGTATAAACATGGAAATATCTTCATCGCTATCTGTATAAACAAGGAAATATCTCCACCGCTATCTATATAAACATGGAAATATCTACATCGGTATCTTCATAAACTTGGAAATATCTACACCACTACCTGTATAAATATGGAAATATCTACACCTCTATCTCTATAAACACGGAAATGTCTACAGCGCTATCTGTATAAACATGCAAATATCTACATGGCTATCTCTATAAACATGGAAATATCAACAGCGCCATTTATATAATCATGGAAATATTACACGGCAATCTGTATAAACATGGAAATATCTACACAGCCATCTGTATAAACATGGAAATATCTACACAGCCATCTGTATAAACATGGAAATATCTACACCGCTATCTGTATATACATGGATATATGAGCACCGCTATCTGTATAAACTTGGAAATATCTACACCACCAGCTGTATAAACATTTAAATATCTACACTGCTATCTGCATAAACATGGAAATATCTCCACTGCTATCGGTATAAACATGAATATATCTACACGGCTATGTATATTAACATGGAAATATCTACACCGCTATCTGTATGAACATGGAAATATATACACCGCTATCTGTATGAACATGGAAATATCCACACCGCTGTCTGTATAAACATGGAAATATCTACATCGCTGTCTGTATAAATATGGAAATATCTCCACCGCCATTTGTAGAAACTTGGAAATATCTACACCGCTTTCTTTATAAACATGGAAATATCTACACCGCTCTCTGTATAAATATGGAAATATCTACAAAACTTTCTGTGTAAACGTGGAAATATCTAAACAGCTATCTGTGTAAAGTTGGAAATATGTACACCGCTATCTTTGTAAGGATGGATACATCTACACCCCAATCAGTGCAAATATGGAAATATCTACACTGCTATCTGTATAAACATGGAAATATCTACACCGCTGTCTGTATAAATATGGAAATATCTACACAGCTATCTCTATAAACTGGGAAATGTCTACACCGCTATCTGTATAAACATGGAAATATCTATATGGCTATCTCTATAAACATGGAAATATCTACACCGCCATCTGTATAAACATGGAAATAACTACACACTCATCTGTATAAACATGGAAATATATACACCACTATCTGTATAAACATGCAAATATCTACAACGATAACTGTGTAAACATGGAAATATCTGCACCGCTATCTGTGTAAAAATGGAAATATCTGCACCGCTATCTGGGTAAAGATAGAAATATCTACACCGCAGTCTGTGCAAAGATGGAAATATCTACACCTCTCTCTGTGTAAAGTTGGAAACATCTACACTGCAATCTGTGTAAACATGGTAACATATACACTGCTATCTGTATAAACATGGAAATATCTATATCGCAATATGTAAAAACATGGAATTATCTACACAGTCATTGGTATGAAGATGGAAATATCTACAACTCCATCTCTATAAACATGGAAATATCTACACTGCCATCTGCATACACATGGAAATATCTACACAGCCATCTGTATAATCATGGAAATAACTACATCGCTATCTCTATAAACATGGAAATATCTACACCGCAATCTGTATAAACATGGAAATATCTACACCGCTATCTGTATAAACATGGAAATATCTACACCGCTATCTGTATAAACTTAGAAATATCTCCACGGCGATCTGTATAAACATGGAAATATGTCCACCGCTACCTGTATAAACATGGAAATATCTCCACCGCCATCTCTTTAAACATGGAAATATCTACACCGCTATCTGTATAAAGATGGAAATATCTACACCGCTATCTGAATAAACATGGAAATATCTCCACCGCTACCTGTATAAACATGAAAATATCTCCACCGCCATCTCCTTAAACATGGAAATATCTACACCGCTATCTGTATATACATGGAAATACCTACATCGCTATGTGTATAAACAAGGAAATATCTCCACCTCTATCTATATAAACATGGAAATATCTACATCGGTATCTTCATAAACATGGAAATATCTACACCACTACCTGTATAAATATGGAAATACCTACACTGGTATCTCTATAAACATGGAAATGTCTACACCGCTATCTGTATATACATGGAAATATCTACATGGCTATCTCTATAAACATGGAAATATCAACACCACCATTTATATAATCATGGAAATATTACACGGCCATCTGTATAAACATGGAAATATCTACACCACTATCTGTATAAAGATGGAAATATCCACACTGCCATCTGTATAAACATGGAAATATCTACACAGCCATCTGTATAAACATGGAAATATCTACACACCCATCTGTATAAACATGGAAATATCTACACCGCTATCTGTATATACATGGATATATGTGCACCGCTATCTGCATAAACTTGGAAATATCTACACCACCATCTGCATATACATTTAAATATCTACACCGCTATCTGTATAAACATGGAAATATCTCCACTGCTATCGGTATAAACATGAAAATATCTACACGGCTATCTATATTAACATGGAAATATCTACACCGCTATCTGTATGAACATGGAAATATATACACCGCTATCTATATGAACATGGAAATATCCACACCGCTGTCTGTATAAACATGGAAATATCTACATCGCTGTCTGTATAAACATGGAAATATCTCCACCGCCATTTGTAGAAACATGGAAATATCTACACCGCTTTCTATATAAACATGGAAATATCTACACCGCTCTCCGTGTAAATATGGAAATATCTACAAAACTGTCTGTGTAAACGTGGAAATATCTAAACAGCTATCTGTGTAAAGTTGGAAATATGTACACCGCTATCTTTGTAAGGATGGATACATCTACATCCCAATCAGTGCAAATATGGAAATATCTACACTGCTATCTGTATAAACATGGAAATATCTACACCGCTGTCTGTATAAATATGGAAATATCTACACCACTATCTCTATAAACATGGAAATGTCTACACGGCTATCTGTATAAACATGGAAATATCTCCACCGCTCTCTGTAGAAACATGGAAATATCCACATCGCTATCTGTTCAAATATGGAAATATCTCCACCGCTATCTCCATAAAGATGGAAATATCTACACCGCTATCTTTATAAACATGAATATATCTACACCGCTATCTGTATAAACATGGAAATATCAATAACACTATCTCTGTAAACATGGAAATATCTACACAGCTATCTGTGTAAACATGGAAATATGTACAGAGCTCTCTGTGTAAAGATGGAAATATCTACAGCGTAATCTGTGCAAATATGGAAATATCTAAACTGCTATCTCTGTAAACATGGAAATATCTACACCACTATCTGTATAAACATGGAGATATCAACAACGCTATCAGTATAAACATGGAAATGTCTACACCACGATCTGTATAAACATGGAAATATCTACACCACGATGTGTATAAACATGGAAATATCTACACCGCTATATGAATAAACATGGAAATATCTACACCGCTATCAGTATAAACATGGAAATATCTACACAGCCATCTGTATAAATATGGAAATATCTACACCACTATCTCTATAAGCATGGAAGTATCTCCACCGTTATCTCTATAAAGATGGAAATATCTACACCGGTATCTTTATAAACATGGAAATATCTACACCGCTATCTGTATAAACAAGGAAATATCTATCACACTATCTGTGTAAACATGGAAATATCTACACAGCTATCTGTGTAAACATGGAAATATGTACACAGCTCTCTGTGTAAAGATGGAAATATCTACACCGAAATCTGTGCAAATATGGAAATATGTACACCGCTATCTCTGTAAACATGGAAATATCTACACCGCTATCTGTATAAACATGGAAATATCAACACCGCTATCTGTATAAACATGGAAATGTCTACACCACGATCTGTATAAACATGGAAATATCTACACCACCATCTCCATAAACATGGAACTAAAAACACCGCCATTAGTATAAACATGGAAATATCTACACCGCTATATGTATAAACATGGAAATATCTACACCGCTATCTGCATAAACATGGAAGTAGCCACACCGCTATCTGTATAAACATGGAAATATCTACACCGCCATCTGTGAAAACATGGAAATATCTACACTGTCATCTTTATAAACTTGGAAATATCTACACGTCCATCTGAATAAACATGGAAATATCTACACTGCCATCTGTATACACCAGGAAATATCTACACTGCCATCTGTATAAACATGGAAATACCACACCGCTATCTCTATAAACATGGAAATCTCTACACGGCTATCTGCATAAACATGGAAATATCTCCACCGCTCTCTGTAGAAACATGGAAATATCTACATCGCTATCTGTATAAACTTGGAAATATCTCCACCGCTATCTGTATAAAGATGGAAATATCTACACCGCTATCTTTATAAACATGGAAATATCTAAACCGCTATCTGTATAAACACGGAAATATCTATAACACTATCTGAGTAAATATAGAAATATCTACACAGCTATCTGTGTAAACATGGAAATATTTACACAGCTCTCTGTGTAAAGATGGAAATATCTACACCGCAATCTGTGCAAATATGGAAATATCTACACCGCTATCTCTGTAAACATGGAAATATCTACAATGCTCTCTGTATAAACATGAAAGTATCAACACCGCTATCGGTATAAACATGGAAATATCTACACCACGATCTGTATAAACATGGAATATATCTACAACGCTATATGTATAAACATGGAAATATCTACACCGCTATCAGTATAAACATGGAAATATCTGCACCGCTATCTGTATAAACATGGAAATATCTACACCACGACGTGTATAAACATGGAAATATCTACACCGCCATCTGTATAAACATGGAAATATCTACACCGCTATCAGTATAAACATGGAAATATCTACACCGCTATCTGTATAAATATGGAAATATCTACACCACTATCTGTATAAACATGGAAATACCTACACCGCTATCGGTATAAACATGGAAATATCTACACCGCTATCTGTATAAACTTGGAAATATCTACATCGCCGTCTGTATAAACATGGAAATATGTCCACCGCTATCTGTACAAACATGGAAAATCTCCACCGCTATCTGTATTAACATGGAAATAAATACACCGCTATCTGTATAAACATGGAAATATCTGCACCGCTTTCTCTATAAACATGGAAATATATACACCGCTATCTGTATAAACCTGAAAATATCTGCATCGCTATCTGTATAAACATGGAAATACCTAAACAGTCAACTGTATAAACATGGAAATATCTACACCACTGTCTGTATAATCATGGAAATATCTACTCTGCCATCTGTATAAACATGGAAATATCTACACCTCCATCTGTGTAAACGTGGAAATAACTACACTGCCATCTGTATACACATGGAAATATCTACACAGCCATCTGTATAAACGTGGAAATATATACACCGCAATGTGTATAAACATGGAAATAACTCCACCGCTATCTGTATAAACATGGAAATATCTACATCGCTATCTGTATAAACAAGGAAATATCTCCACCGCTATCTGTATAAACATGGAAATATCTACACCGTTATCAGTATAAACATGGAAATACCTACACCGCTATCAGTATAAACATGGAAATACCTACACCGTTCTCGGTATAAATATGGAAATATCTACTCCGCTATCTCTATAAACATCGAAATATCTACGCAGCCATCTCTATAAACATGAAAATAACTCCACTGCTATGTGTATAAACATGGCAATAGCCACAACGCTATCTGCATAAACATGGAAATATCTACACCGCCATCTATAAAAACATGGAAATACCTACACAGTCATCTGTATAAACATGGAAATATCTAAACCTACATTTCAATAAACATGGAAATATCTAAACTTCCATTTCTATAAACATGGAAATATCTACACTGAAATATGTATACACATGGAAATATCTACACAGCCATCTGTATAAACATGGAAAATCACCACCGCTATCTCTATAAACATGGAAATACCTACACCGCTATCTGTATAAACATGGAAATAGCATTACCGTTATCTGTATAAACATGGAAATATCAACAACGCCATCTGAAAACATTGGAAATATCAACACAGTCATCTGTATAAACATGGAAATATCTACACCTCCATCTGTATAAACATGGAAATATCTCCGCCGCTATCTGTAGAAACATGGAAATATCTTCATCGCTATCTGTAAACATGGAAATATCTCCACCGCTATCTCTATAAAGATGGAAATAACTACACCGGTATCTTTATAAACATGGAAATATCTACACCGCTATCTGTATAAACATGGAAATATCTATAACACTATCTGTGTAAACATGGAAATATCTACACAGCTATCTGTGTAAACATGGAAATATGTACACAGCTCTCTGTGTAAAGATGGAAATATCTACACCGCAATCTGTGCAAATATGGAAATATCTACACCGCTATCTCTGTAAACAAGGAAATATCTACATCGCTATCTGTATAAACATGGAAATATCAACACCGCTATCTGTATAAACATGGAAATGTCTACACCACGATCTGTATAAACATGGAAATATCTACACCGCTATATGTATAAACATGGAAATATCTACATCGCTATATGTATAAACATGGAAATATCTACACCGCTATCAGTATAAACATGGAAATATCTACACTGCTATCTGTATAAACATGGAAATATCTACACCATGACGTGTATAAACATGGAAATATCTACACTGCTATGTGAATAAACATGGAAATATCTACACCGCTATCAGTGTGAACATGGAAATATCTACACCGCTATCTGTATAAATATGGAAATATCTACATCACTATCTGTTTAAACATGGAAATTTCTACACTGTTATCTGTATAAACACAGAAATATCTCCACCGCTGTCTGTATGAACATGGAAACATCTTCACCGCTTGCTGTATAAAGATGGAATTATCTACAGCGTTATCTGTATAAACATGGAAATATCTACACCGCAGTCTGTGCAAAGATGGAAAGATGTAAAATGCTATCTCAATAAACATGGAAATATCTACACCGCCATCTGTAAAAACATGGAAATACCTACACAGTCATCTGTATAAACATGGAAATATCTACACCTCCATTTCTATAAACATGGAAATATCTACACTGCCATCTGTATACACATGGAAATATCTACACAGCCATCTGTATAAACATGGAAAATATCCACCGCTATCTCTATAAACATGGAAATACCTACACTGCTATCTGTATATACATGGAAATAGCATTACAACTATCTGTATAAACATGGAAATATCAGCAACGCCATCTGTAAAAACATGGAAATATCAACACAGTCATCTGTATAAACATGGAAATATCTGCACCTCCATCTGTATAAACATGGAAATATATCCACCGCTATCTGAAGAAACATGGAAATATCTTCATAGCTATCTGTATAAACTTGGAAACATCTCCACCGCTATCTCTATAAAGATGGATATATCTACTCCGCTATCAGTATAAACATGGAAATATCTACACCGCTATCAGTATAAACATGGAAATATCTACACCACGACATGTATAACATGGAAATATCTACACTGCTATGTGAATAAACATGGAAATATCTACACCGCTATCAGTATGAACATGGAAATATCTACACCGCTATCTGTATAAATATGGAAATATCTACATCACTATCTCTATAAACATGGAAATATCTACACCGTTATCTGTATAAACAGAGAAATATCTCCACTGCTGTCTGTATGAACATGGAAACATCTTCACCGCTTGCTGTACAAAGATGGAATTATCTACAGCGATATCTGTATAAACATGGAAATATCTACACCGCAGTCTGTGCAAAGATGGAAAGATGTACAATGCTATCTCAATAAACATGGAAATATCTACACCGCCATCTGTAAAAACATGGAAATAACTACACAGTCATCTGTATAAACATGGAAATATCTACACCTCCATTTCTATAAACATGGAAATATCTACACAGCCATCTGTATACACATGGAAATATCTACACAGCCATCTGTATAAACATGGAAAATATCCACCGCGATCTCTATAAACATGGAAATACCTACACCGCTATCTGTATAAACATGGAAATAGCATTACAGCTATCTGTATAAACATGGAAATATCAACAACGCCATCTGTAAAAACATGGAAATATCAACACAGTCATCTGCATAAACATGGAAATATCTACACCTCCATCTGTATAAACATGGAAATATATCCACCGCTATCTGAAGAAACATGGAAATATCTTCATCGCTATCTGTATAAACATGGAAACATCTCCACCGCTATCTCTATAAAGATGGATATATCTACACCGCTATCAGTATAAACATGGAAATATCTACACCGCTATCAGTATAAACATGGAAATATCTACACCACGACATGTATAACATGGAAATATCTACACTGCTATGTGAATAAACATGGAAATATCTACACCTCTATCAGTATGAACATGGAAATATCTACACCGCTATCTGTATAAATATGGAAATATCTACACCACTATCTCTATAAACATGGAAATATCTACACCGTTATCTGTATAAACACAGAAATATCTCCACCGCTGTCTGTATGAACATGGAAACATCTTCACCGCTTGCTCTATAAACATGGAATTATCTACAGCGTTATCTGTATAAACATGGAAATATCTGCACCGCAGTGTGTGCAAAGATGGAAATATCTACAATGCTATCTCAATAAACATGGAAATATCTACACCACCATCTGTATAAACATAGAAATACCTACACAGTCATCTGTATAAACATGGAAATATCTACACCACAATCTGTATAAACATGGAAATATCTACACTGCCATCTGTATAAACATGGAATTATCTACACAGACATCTCTATAACCATTGAAATATCTACACCGCTATCTGTATAAACATGGAAGTAGCCACACCACTATCTGTATAAACATGAAAATATCTACACCGCCATCTGTGAAAACATGGAAATATCTACACTGTCATCTTTATAAACATGGAAATATCTACAACTCCATCTGAGTAAACATGGAAATATCTACACTGCCATCTGTATTCACATGGAAAATCCACAAAACCATCTGTATACACGTGGAAATATCTACACTGCCATCTGTATACACGAGAAAATATCTACACAGCCATCTTTATAAACATGGAAATAGCCAAAACGCTATCTGTATAAACATGGAAATAACTATAGCACCATATGAATAAACATGGAAATGTCTACAGGGCTATCTGTATAAATATAGAAATATCTACACCGCTATCTCTATAAACTTGGAAATACCTACAACGCAATCTGTATAAACATGGAAATATCTACACCGCTATCGGTAAAAACATGGAAATATCTCCACCGCTATCTCCATAAAGATGGAAATATCTGCACCGTTATCTTTATAAACATGGAAAAACCTACACCGCTATCTGTATAAACATGGAAATATATATAACACTACCAGTGTAAACATGGAAATATCTACACAGCTATCTGTTTAAACATGGAAATATGTACACTGCTATCAGTGTAAAGATGGACATATCTACACCGCAATCTGAGCAAATATGGAAATATCTACACCGCTATATCTGTAAACATGGAAATATCTACACCGCTATATGTATAAACATGGAAATATCAACACCGTTATCTGTATAAACATGGAAATATCTACACCACGATCTGTATAAACATGGAAATATCTACACCGCTATATGTATAAACATGGAAATGTCTACACCGCTATCTGTATAAACATGGAAATATCTACATGGCTATCTCTATAAACATGGAAATGTCTTCACCGCCATCTGTATAAACTTGGAAATAACTACACAGTCATCTATATAAACATGTAAATATCTACACCACTATCTGAATAAACATTGAAATATCTACACTGCCATCTGTAGTAACATGGATATATCTACACAGCAATCTCTATAAACATGGAATATCTACATCACTATCTGTATAAACATGGAAATAGCCACACTGCTCTCTTTATACACATGGGAATAACTAAAGCGCCATCTGTAAAAACATGGAAATATCTACACAGTCATCTGTATAAACATGGAAATATCTAGAAATCCAACTGAGTAAACATGGAAATATCTACAAAGCCATCTGTATACACATGGAAATATCCACACAGCCATCTGTATAAACATGGAAATATCTACACTGCCATCTGTATATACGTGGAAATATCTACAAAGCCACCTGTATAAACATGGAAATAGCCACAACGCTATCTGTATAAACATGGAAATATCTATACCGCCATATGAAAAAACATGCAAATGTTTACATGGCTATCTGTATAAATATGGAAATATCTACACCGCTAACTCTATAAACTTGGAAATACCTGCACCGTTATCTTTATAAACATGGAAATATCTACACCGCTATCGGTATAAACATAGAAATATATATAACACTATATGTGTAAACATGGAAATATCTACACAGCTATCTGTTTAAACATAGAAATATGTACACTGCTATCAGTGTAAAGATGGAAATATCTACACTGCAATCTCTGCAAATATGGAAATGTCTACACCGATATCTCTGGAAACAGGGAAATATCTACATCGCTATCTGTATAAACATGGAAATATCAACACCGTTATCTGAATAAACATGGAAATAGCCACACCGCTCTCTGTATAAACATGGAAAAATCTACACCACGATCTGTAAAAACATGGAAATATCTACACAGTCATCTGTATAAACATGGAAATATCTGCACCTCCATCTGTATAAACATGGAAATATCTACACTGCCATCTGAATACACATGGAAATATCTACACAGCCATCTGTATAAACATGGAAAATCTCCAGCGCTATCTCTATAAACATGGAAATACCTACACCGCTATCTGTATAAACATGGAAATAACTACACCGCTATCTGTATAAACATGGAAATATCTACACCGCTGTCTGTATAAACTTGGAAATATCTACACCGCCGTCTGTATAAACATGGAAATATCTCCACCGCTATCTGTATAAACATGGAAAATCTACACTGCTATCTGTATAAACATGGAAATAAATACACCGCTATCTGTATAAACATGGAAATATCTGCACCGCTATCTGTATAAACATGGAAATATATACACCGCTATCTGTATAAACCTGGAAATATCTTCATCGCTATCTGTATAAACATGGAAATACGGACACAGTCATCTGTAGAAACATGGAAATATCTACAACACTGTCTGTATAATCATGGAAATATCTACTCGGCCATCTGTATAAACATGGAAATATCTACACCTGCATCTGTATAAACGTGGAAATAACTACACTGCCATCTGTATACACATGGAAATATCTACACAGTCATCTGTATAAACATGGAAATAGATACACCGAAATCTGTATAAACATGGAAATATCTCACCCGCTATCTGCATAAACATGGAATTATCTACACTGCTATCAGTATAAACATGGGAATATCTACACCGCTATCTGTATAAACATGGAAATATTGACACCGCTATCTGTATAAATATGGAAATATCTACACCACTATCTCTATAAACATGGAAACATCTACACAGTTATCTGTATAAACAAAGAAATATCTCCACCGCTGTCTGTATGAACATGGAAAAATCTACACTGCTAGCTGTATAAACATGGAATTATCTGTAGCATTATCTGTATAAACATGGAAATATCTACTCCGCAGTCTGTGCAAAGATGGAAATATCTACAATGCTATCTCAATAAACATGGAAATATCGACACCACCATCTGTACACACTTGGAAATACCTACACAGTCATCTGTATAAACATGGAAATATCTACACCACTATCTGTATAAACATGGAAATACCTACACTGCCATCTGTATAAACATGGAATTATCTACACAGACATCTCTATAACCATTGAAATATCTACACCGCTATCTGTATAAACATGGAAGTAGCCACACCGCTATCTGTATAAACATGGAAATATCTACACCGCCATCTGTGAAAACATGGAAATATCTACACTTTCATCTTTATAAACATGGAAATATCTACACGTCCATCTGTATAAACATGGAAATATCTACACTGCCATCTGAATATACCTGGAAATATCTACACTGCCATCTGTATAAACATGGAAATATATACAGCGCTATCTCTGTAAACATGGAAATATCTACACGGCTATCTGTATAAACATGGAAATATCTCCACCACTATCTGTAGAAACATGGAAATATCTACATCGCTATCTGTATAAACATGTAAATATCTCCACCGCTATCTCTATAAAGATGGAAATATCTACACTGCTATCTCTATAAACATGGAAATATCTACACCGCTATCTGTATAAACATGGAAATGTCTACACCACGATCTGTATAAACATGGAAATATCTACAACGCTATATGTATAAACATGGAAATATCTACACCGCTATCAGTATAAACATGGAAATATCTACACCGCTATCTGTATAAACATGGAAATATCTACACCACGACATGTATAAACATGGAAATATCTACACCGCTATCAGTAAAAACATGGAAATATCGGCACCGCTATCTGTATAAATATGGAAATATCTACACCACTATCTCTATAAACATGGAAATATCTACACCGTTATCTGTATAAACAAAGAAATATCTCCACCGCTGTCTGCATGAACATGGAAACATCTACACCGCTAGCTGTATAAACATGGAATTATCTGCAGCGTTATCTGTATAAACATGGAAATATCTACACCGCAGTCGGTGCAAAGATGGAAATATCTACAATGCTATCTCAATAAACATGGAAATATCGACACCGCCATCTGTACACACATGGAAATACCTACACAGTCATCTGTATAAACATGGAAATATCTACACCACAATCTGTATAAACATGGAAATATCTAGACTGCCATCACTATAAACATGGAATTACCTACACAGACTTCTCTATAATCATTGAAATATCTACACCGCTATCTGTATAAACATGGAAGTAGCCACACCGCTATCAGTATAAACATGGAAATATCTACACCGCTATCTGTATAAACATGGAAATCTCTACATCACGACGTGTATAAACATGGAAATATCTACAACGCTATGTGAATAAACATGGAAATATCTACACCGCTATCATTATAAACATGGAAATATTGACACCGCTATCTGTATAAATATGGAAATATCTACACCACTATCTCTATAAAAATGGAAATATCTACACCGTTATCTGTAAAAACAAAGAAATATCTCCACCGCTGTCTGTATGAACTTGGAAACATCTACACCGCTAGCTGTATAAACATGGAATTATCTGCAGCGTTATCTGCATAAACATGGAAATATCTACACCGCAGTCTGTACAAAGATGGAAATATCTACAATGCTATCTCAATAAACATGGAAATATCGACACCACCATCTGTACACATATGGAAATACCTACACAGTCATCTGTATAAACATGGAAATATCTACACCACTATCTGTATAAACATGGAAATATCTACACCGCCATCTGTGAAAACATGGAAATATCTACACTGTCATCTTTATAAACATGGAAATATCTACACGTCCATCTGTATAAACATGGAAATATCTACACTGCCATCTGTATATACCTGGAAATATCTACACTGCCATCTGTATAAACATGGAAATATCTACAGCGCTATCTCTATAAACATGGAAATGTCTACACGGCTATCTGTATAAACATGGAAATATCTCCACCGCTATCTGTAGAAACATGGAAATATCTACACCGCTATATGTATAAACATGGAAATATCTACACCGCTATCAGTATAAACATGGAAATATCTACACCGCTATCTGTATAAACATGGAAATATCTACACCACGACGTGTATAAACATGGAAATATCTACACCGCTATGTGAATAAACATGGAAATATCTACACCGATATCAGTATAAACATGGAAATATTGACACCGCTATCTGTATAAATATGGAAATATCAACAGCACTATCTCTATAAACATGGAAATATCTACACCGTTATCTGTATAAACAAAGAAATATCTCCACCGCTTTCTGTATGATCATGGAAACACCTACACCGCTAGGTGTATAAACATGGAATTATCTGCAGCGTTATCTGTATAAACATGGAAATATCTACACCGCAGTCTGTGCAAAGATGGAAATATCTACAACGCTATCTCAATAAACATGGAAATATCGACACCGCCATCTGTACACACATGGAAATACCTACACAGTCATCTGTATAAACATGGAAATATCAACACCACTATCTGTATAAACATGGAAATACCTTCATTGCCATCTGTATAAACATGGAATTATCTACACAGACATCTCTATAACCATTGAAATATCTACACCGCTATCTGTATAAACATGGAAGTAGCCACACCGCTATCTGTATAAACATGGAAATATCTACACCGCAGTCTGTGCAAAGATGGAAATATCTACAATGCTATCTCAATTAACATGGAAATATCGACACCGCCATCTGTACACACATGGAAATACCTACACAGTCAACTGTATAAACATGGAAATATCTACACCACTATCTGTATAAACATGGAAATACCTTCATTGCCATCTGTATAAACACGGAATTATCTACACAGACATCTCTATAACCATTGAAATATCTACACCGCTATCTGTATAAACATGGAAGTAGCCACACCGCTATCTGTGTAAACATGGAAATATCTACACCGCCATCTGTGAAAACATGGAAATATCTACACTGTCATCTTTATAAACATGGAAATATCTACACGTCCATCTGTATAAACATGGAAATAACTACACTGCCGTCTGTGTATACCTGGAAATATCTACACTGCCATCTGTATAAACATGGAAATATCTACACCGCTATCTCTATAGACATGGAAATGTCTACATGGCTATCTGTATAAACATGGAAATTACTCCACCGCTATCTGTAGAAACATGGAAATATCTACACCGCTATCTGTATAAACATGGAAATATCTCCACCGCTATCTATATAAAGATGGAAATAACTACACCGCTATCTTTATAAACATGGAAATATCTACACCGCTATCTGTATAAACATGGAAATATCTATAACACTATCTGTGTAAACATGGAAATATCTACACAGCTATCTGTGTAAACATGGAAGTATGTACACAAGTCTCTGTGTAAAGATGGAAATACCTACACCGCAATCTGTGGAAATATGGAAAAATCTACACCGCTATCTCAGTAAACATGGAAATATCTAAACCGCTATCTGTACAAACATGGAAATATCAACACCGCTATCTGTATAAACATGGAAATGTCTACACCACGATCTGTATAAACATGGAAATATCTACACCGCTATATATATAAACATGGAAATATCTACATCGCTATCAGTATAAACATGGAAATATCTACACCGTTATCTGTATAAACATGGAAATATCTACACCACGACATGTATAAACATGGAAATATCTACACCGCCATGTGAATAAACATGGAAATATCTACACCGCTATCAGTAAAAACATGGAAATAGCGACACCGCTATCTGTATAAATATGGAAATATCTACACCACTATCTCTATAAACATGGAAATATCTACACCGTTATCTGTATAAACAAAGAAATATCTCCACCGCTGTCTGTATGAACATGGAAACATCTACACCGCTAGCTGTATAAACATGGAATTATCTGAAGCGTTATCTGTATAAACATGGAAATATCTACACCGCAGTCTGTGCAAAGATGGAAATATCTACAATGCTATCTCAATAAACATGGAAATATCGACACCGGCATCTGTACACACATGGAAATACCTACACAGTCAACTGTATAAACATGGAAATATCTACACCACTATCTGTATAAACATGGAAATACCTACACTGCCATCTGTATAAACATGGAATTATATACACAGACATCTCTATAACCATTGAAATATCTACACCGCTCTCTGTATAAACATGGAAGTAGCCACACCGGTATCTGTATTAACATGGAAATATCTACACCGCCATCTGTGAAAACATGGAAATATCTACACTGTCATCTTTATAAACATGGAAATATCTACACATCGATCTGTATAAACATGGAAATATCTACACTGCCATCTGTATATACCTCGAAATATCTACACTGCCATCTGTATAAACATGGAAATATCTACAGCGCTATCTCTATAAACATGGAAATGTCTACACGGCTATCTGTATAAACATGGAAATTTCTCCACCGCTATCTGTATAAACATGGAAGTAGCCACACCGCTATCTGTATAAACATGGAAATATCTACACCGCTATCTGTATAAACATGGAAATATCTACACCACGACGTGTATAAACATGGAAATATCTACACCGCTATGTGAATAAACATGGAAATATCTACACCGATATCAGTATAAACATGGAAATATTGACACCGCTATCTGTATAAATATGGAAATATCAACTCCACTATCTCTATAAACATGGAAATATCTACACCGTCATCTGTATAAACAAAGAAATATCTCCACCGCTTTCTGTATGATCATGGAAACTCCTACACCGCTAGGTGTATAAACATGGAATTATCTTCAGCGTTATCTGTATAAACATGGAAATATCTACACCGCAGTCTGTGCAAAGATGGAAATATCTACAATGCTATCACAATAAACATGGAAATATCGACACCGCCATCTGTACAAACATGGAAATACCTACAGAGTCATCTCTGTAAACATGGAAATATCTACACCACTATCTGTATAAACATGGAAATACCTACACTGCCATCTGTATAAACATGGAATTATCTACACAGACATCTCTATAAACATTGAAATATCTACACCGCTATCTGTATAAACATGGAAGTAGCCACACCGGTATCTGTATAAACATGGAAATATCTACACCACCATCTGTGAAAACATGGAAATATCTACACTGTCATATTTATAAACATGGAAATATCTACACGTCCATGTGTATCAACCTGGAAATATCTACACTGCCATCTGTATATACCTGGAAATATCTACACTGCCATCTCTATAAACATGGAAATATCTACAGCGCTATCTCTATAAACATGGAAATGTCTACACGGCTATCTGTATAAACATGGAAATATCTCCACCGCTATCTGTAGAAACATGGAAATATCTACACCGCTATATGTATAAACATGGAAATATCTACACCGCTATCAGTATAAACATGGAAATATCTACACCGCTATCTGTATAAACATGGAAATATCTTCACTGCCATCTGTATAAACATGGAATTACCTTCACAGACATCTCTATAATCATTGAAATATCTACACCACTATCTGTATAAACATGGAAGTAGCCACACCGCTATCAGTATAAACATGGAAATATCTACACCGCTATCTGTATAAACATGGAAATATCTACACCACGACGTGTATAAACATGGTAATATCTACACCGCTATGTGAATAAACATGGAAATATCTACACCGATATCAGTATAAACATGGAAATATTGACACCGCTATCTGTATAAATATGGAAATATCAACACAAATATCTCTATAAACATGGAAATATCTACACCGTTATCTGTATAAACAAAGAAATATCTCCACCGCTTTCTGTATGATCATGGAAACACCTACACCGCTAGGTGTATAAACATGGAATTATCTGCAGCGTTATCTGTATAAACATGGAAATATCTACACCGCAGTCTGTGCAAAGATGGAAATATTTACAATGCTATCTCAATAAACATGGAAATATCGACACCGCCATCTGTACACACATGGAAATACCTACACAGTCGTCTGTATAAACATGGAAATATCAACACCACTATCTGTATAAACATGGAAATACCTTCATTGCCATCTGTATAAACATGGAATTATCTACACAGACATCTCTATAACCATTGAAATAACTACACCGCTATCTGTATAAACATGGAAGTAGCCACACCGCTATCTGTACAAACATGGAAATATCTACACCGCAGTCTGGGCAAAGATGGAAATATCTACAATGCTGTCTCAACAAACATGGAAATATCGACACTGCCATCTGTACCCACATGGAAATACCTACACAGTCATCTGTATAAACATGGAAATATCTACACCACTATCTGTATAAACATGGAAATATCTACACTGCCATCTGTATAAACATGGAATTACCTACACAGACATCTGTATAATCAATGAAATATCTACACCGCTATCTGTATAAACATGGAAGTAGCCACACCGCTATCAGTATAAACATGGAAATATCTACACCGCTATCTGTATAAACATGGAAATATCTTCACCGCTATGTGAATAAACATGGAAAAATCTACACCGCTATCAGTATAAACATGGAAATATTGACTCCGCTATCTGTATAAATATGGAAATATCTTCACCACTATCTCTATAAACATGGAAATATCTACACCGTTATCTGTATAAACGAAGAAATATCTCCACCGCTGTCTGTATGAACTTGGAAACATCTACACCGCTAGCTGTATAAACATGGAATTATCTGCAGCGTTATCTGCATAAACATGGAAATATCTACACCGCAGTCTGTGCAAAGATGTAAATATCTACAATGCTATCTCAATAAACATGGAAATATCGACTCCACCATCTGTACACATATGGAAATACCTACACAGTCATCTGTATAAACATGGAAATATCTACACCATTATCTGTATAAACATGGAAATAACTACACTGCCATCTGTATAAACATGGAATTATCTACACAGACATCTCTATAAACATTGAAATATCTACACCGCTATCTGTATAAACATGGAAGTAGCCACACCGGTATCTGTATAAACATGGAAATAACTACACCGCCATCTGTGAAAACATGGAAATATCTACACTGTCATCTTTATAAACATGGAAATATCTACACGTCCATCTGTATAAACATGGAAATATCTACACTGCCATCTGTATATACCTGGGAATATCTACACTGCCATCTGTATAAACATGGAAATATCTACAGCGCTATCTCTATAAACATGGAAATGTCTACACGGCTATCTGTATAAACATGGAAATATCTCCACCGCTATCTTTAGAAACATGGAAATATCTACACCGCTATATGTATAAACATGGAAATAACTACACCGCTATCAGTATAAACATGGAAATATCTACACCGCTATCTGTATAAACATGGAAATATCTACACTGCCATCTGCATAAACATGGAATTACCTACACAGACATCTCTATAATCATTGAAATATCTACACCGCTATCTGTATAAACATGGAAGTAGCCACACCGCTATCAGTATAAACATGGAAATATCTACACCGCTATCTGTATAAACATGGAAATATCTACACCATGACGTGTATAAACATGGAAATCTCTACACCGCTATGTGAATAAACATGGAAATATCTACACTGATATCAGTATAAACATGGAAATATTGACACCGCTATCTGTATAAATATGGAAATATCAACACAACTATCTCTATAAACATGGAAATATCTACACCGTTATCTGTATAAACAAAGAAATATCTCCACCGCTTTCTGTATGATCATGGAAACACCTACACCGCTAGGTGTATAAACATGGAATTGTCTGCAGCGTTATCTGTATAAACATGGAAATATCTACACCGCAGTCTGTGCAAAGATGGAAATATCTACAATGCTATCTCAATAAACATGGAAATATCGACACCGCCATCTGTACACACATGGAAATACCTACACAGTCATCTGTATAAACATGGAAATATCAACACCACTATCTGTATAAACATGGAAATACCTTCATTGCCATCTGTATAAACATGGAATTATCTACACAGACATCTCTATAACCATTGAAATATCTACACCGCTATCTGTATAAACATGGAAGTAGCCACACCGCTATCTGTATAAACATGGAAATATCTACACCGCAGTCTGTGCAAAGATGGAAATATCTACAATGCTATCTCAATAAACATGGAAATATCGACACCGCCATCTGTTCACACATGGAAATACCTACACAGTCATCAGTATAAACATGGAAATATCTACACCACTATCTGTATAAACATGGAAATACCTTCATTGCCATCTGTATAAACACGGAATTATCTACACAGACATCTCTATAACCATTGAAATATCTGCACCGCTATCTGTATAAACATGGAAGTAGCCACACCGCTATCTGTATAAACATGGAAAGATCTACACCGCCATCTGTGAAAACATGGAAATATCTACACTGTCATCTTTATAAACCTGGAAATATCTACACGTCCATCTGTATAAACATGGAAATATCTACACTGCCATCTGTATATACCTGGAAATATCTACACTGCCATCTGTATAAACATGGAAATATCTACACCGATATCTCTATAAACATGGAAATGTCTACACGGCTATCTGTATAAACATGGAAATATCTCCACCGCTATCTGTAGAAACATGGAAATATCTACACCGCTATCTGTATAAACATGGAATTATCTCCACCGCTATCTCTGTAAAGATGGAAATATCTACACCGCTATCTTTATAAACATGGAAATATCTACACCGCTATCTGTATAAACATGGAATTATCTACACGACTATATGTATAAACATGGAAATATCTATACCGCTATCAGTATAAACATGGAAATATCTACACCGCTATCTGTATAAACATGGAAATATCTACACCACGACATGTATAAACATGGAAATATCTACACCGCCATGTGAATAAACATGGAAATATCTACAATGCTATCACAATAAACATGGAAATATCGACACCGCCATCTGTACAAACATGGAAATACCTACAGAGTCATCTCTGTAAACATGGAAATATCTACACCACTATCTGTATAAACATGGAAATACCTACACTGCCATCTGTATAAACATGGAATTATCTACACAGAGATCTCTATAAACATTGAAATATCTACACCGCTATCTGTATAAACATGGAAGTAGCCACACCGGTATCTGTATAAACATGGAAATATCTACAGCACCATCTGTGAAAACATGGAAATATCTACACTTTCATACTTATAAACATGGAAATATCTACACGTCCATCTGTATAAACATGGAAATATCTACACTGCCATCTGTATATACCTGGAAATATGTACACTGCCATCTCTATAAACATGGAAATATCTACAGCGCTATCTCTATAAACATGGAAATGTCTACACGGCTATCTGTATAAACATGGAAATATCTCCACCGCTATCTGTAGAAACATGGAAATATCTACACCGCTATATGTATAAACATGGAAATATCTACACCGCTATCAGTATAAACATGGAAATATCTACACCGCTATCTGTATAAACATGGAAATATCTTCACTGCCATCTGTATAAACATGGAATTACCTTCACAGACATCTCTATAATCATTGAAATATCTACACCGCTATCTGTATAAACATGGAAGTAGCCACACCGCTATCAGTATAAACATGGAAATATCTACACCGCTATCTGTATAAACATGGAAATATCTACACCACGACGTGTATAAACATGGAAATATCTACACCGCTATGTGAATAAACATGGAAATATCTACACCGATATCAGTATAAACATGGAAATATTGACACCGCTATCTGTATAAATATGGAAATATCAACACAACTATCTCTATAAACATGGAAATATCTACACCGTTATCTGTATAAACAAAGAAATATCTCCACCGCTTTCTGTATGATCATGGAAACCCCTACACCGCTAGGTGCATAAACATGGAATTATCTGCAGCGTTATCTGTATAAACATGGAAATATCTACACCGCAGTCTGTGCAAAGATGGAAATATTTACAATGCTATCTCAATAAACATGGAAATATCGACACCGCCATCTGTACACACATGGAAATACCTACACAGTCGTCTGTATAAACATGGAAATATCAACACCACTATCTGTATAAACATGGAAATACCTTCATTGCCATCTGTATAAACATGGAATTATCTACACAGACATCTCTATAACCATTGAAATATCTACACCGCTCTCTGTATAAACATGGAAGTAGCCACACCGCTATCTGTACAAACATGGAAATATCTACACCGCAGTCTGGGCAAAGATGGAAATATCTACAATGCTGTCTCAATAAACATGGAAATATCGACACTGCCATCTGTACCCACATGGAAATACCTACACAGTCATCTGTATAAACATGGAAATATCTACACCAATATCTGTATAAACATGGAAATACCTACACTGCCATCTGTATAAACACGGAATTATCTACACAGACATGTCTATAAACATTGAAATATCTACACCGCTATCTGTATAAACATCGAAGTAGCCACACCGGTATCTGTATAAACATGGAAATATCTACACCGCCATCTGTGAAAACATGGAAATATCTACACTGTCATCTTTATAAACATGGAAATATCTACACGTCCATCTGTATAAACATGGAAATATCTACACTGCCATCTGTATATACCTGGAAATATCTACACTGCCATCTGTATAAACATGGAAATATCTACAGCGCTATCTCTATAAACATGGAAATGTCTACACGGCTATCTGTATAAACATGGAAATTTCTACACCACGACGTGTATAAACATGGAAATATCTACACCGCTATGTGAATAAACATGGAAATATCTACACCGATATCATTATAAACATGGAAATATTGACACCGCTATCTGTATAAATATGGAAATATCAACACCACTATCTCTATAAACATGGAAATATCTACACCGTCATCTGTATAAACAAAGAAATATCTCCACCGCTTTCTGTATGATCATGGAAACTCCTACACCGATAGGTGTATAAACATGGAATTATCTGCAGCGTTATCTGTATAAACATGGAAATATCTACACTGCAGTCTGTGCAAAGATGGAAATATCTACAATGCTATCACAATATACATGGAAATATCGACACCGCCATCTGTACACACATGGAAATACCTACACAGTCATCTGTGTAAACATGGAAATATCTACACCACTATCTCTATAAACATGGAAATACCTACACTGCCATCTGTATAAACATGGAATTATCTACACAGACATCTCTATAAACATTGAAATATCTACACCGCTATCTGTATAAACATGGAAGTAGCCACACCGGTATCTGTATAAACATGGAAATACCTACACCGCCATCTGTGAAAACATGGAAATATCTACACTGTCATCTCCATAAACATGGAAATATCTACACGTCCATCTGTATAAACATGGAAATATCTACACTGCCATCTGTATATACCTGGAAATATCTACACTGCCATCTGTATAAACATGGAAATATCTACAGCGCTATCTCTATAAACATGGAAATGTCTACACGGCTATCTGTATAAACATGGAAATATCTCCACCGCTATCTGTAGAAACATGGAAATATCTACACCGCTATATGTATAAACATGGAAATATCTACACCGCTATCTGTATAAACATGGAAATATCTACACCACTATCTGTATGAACATGGAATTATCTTCACTGCCATCTGTATAAACATGGAATTACCTACACAGACATCTCTATAATCATTGAAATATCTACACCGCTATCTGTATAAACATGGAAGTAGCCACACCGCTATCAGTATAAACATGGAAATATCTACACCGCTATCTGTATAAACATGGAAATATCTACACCACGACGTGTATAAACATGGAAATATCTACACCGCTATGTGAATAAACATGCAAATATCTACACCGATATCAGTATAAACATGGAAATATTGACACCGCTATCTGTATAAATATGGAAATATCAACACAACTATCTCTATAAAGATGGAAATATCTACACCGTTATCTGTATAAACAAAGAAATATATCCACAGCTTTCTGTATGATCATGGAAACACCTACACCGACAGGTGTATAAACATGGAATTATCTGCAGCGTGATCTGTATAAACATGGAAATATCTGCACCGCAGTCTGTGCAAAGATGGAAATATTTGCAATGCTATCTCAATAAACATTGAAATATCGACACCGCCATCTGTACACACATGGAAATACCTACACAGTCGTCTGTATAAACATGGAAATATCAACACCACTATCTGTATAAACATGGAAATACCTTCATTGCCATCTGTATAAACATGGAATTATCTACACAGACATCTCTATAACCATTGAAATATCTACACCGCTATCTGTATAAACATGGAAGTAGCCACACCGCTATCTGTACAAACATGGAAATATCTACACCGCAGTCTGTGCAAAGATGGAAATATCTACAATGCTGTCTCAATAAACATGGAAATATCGACACTGCCATCTGTACCCACATGGAAATACCTACACAGTCATCTGTATAAACATGGAAATATCTACACCACTATCTGTATAAACATGGAAATATCTACACTGCCATCTGTATAAACATGGAATTACCTACACAGACATCTCTATAATCAATGAAATATCTACACCGCTATCTGTATAAACATGGAAGTAGCCACACCGCTATCAGTATAAACATGGAAATATCTACACCGCTATCTGTATAAACATGGAAATATCTTCACCGCTATGTGAATAAACATGGAAAAATCTACACCGCTATCAGTATAAACATGGAAATATTGACACCGCTATCTGTATAAATATGGAAATATCTACACCACTATCTCTATAAACATGGAAATATCTACACCGTTATCTGTATAAACGAAGAAATATCTCCACCGCTGTCTGTATGAACTTGGAAACATCTACACCGCTAGCTGTATAAACATGGAATTATCTGCAGCGTTATCTGCATAAACATGGAAATATCTACAGCGCAGTCTTTGCAAAGATGGAAATATCTACAATGATATCTCAATAAACATGGAAATATCGATACCGCCATCTGTACACACATGGAAATACCTACAAAGTCATCTGTATAAACATGGAAATATCTACACCACTATCTGTATAAACATGGAAATACCTACACTGCCATCTGTATAAACATGGAATTATCTACACAGACATCTCTATAACCATTGAAATATCTACACCGCTATCTGTATAAACATGGAAGTAGCCACACCGCTATCTGTATAAACATGGAAATATCTACACCGCCATCTGTGAAAACATGGAAATATCTACACTGTCATCTTTATAAACATGGAAATATCTACACGTCCATCTGTATAAACATGGAAATTTCTACACTGCCATCTGTATATACCTGGAAATATCTACACTGTCACCTGTATAAACATGGAAATATGTACAGCACTATCTCTATAAACATGGAAATATCTACACGGCTATCTGTATAAACATGGAAATATCTCCACCGCTGTCTGTAGAAACATGGAAATATCTACATCGCTATCTGTATAAACATGGAAATATCTCCACCGTTATCTCTATAAAGATGGAAATATCTACACCGCTCTCTTTATAAACATGGAAATATCTACACCGCTATCTGTATAAACATGGAAATATCTATAACACTATCTGTGTAAGCATGGAAATATCTACACAGCTATCTGTGTAAACATGGAAATATGTACACACGTCTCTGTGTAAAGATGGAAATACCTACACCGCAATCTGTGCAAATATGGAAATATCTACACCGCTATCTCAGTAAACATGGAAATATCTACACCGCTATCTGTAAAAACATGGAAATATCAACACCGCTATCTGTATAAACATGGAAATGTCTACACCACGATCTGTATAAACATGGAAGTATCTACACTGCTATATGTATAAACATGGAAATATCTACACCACTATCTGTATAAACATGGAAATATCTACACTGCCATCTGTATAAACATGGAATTACCTACACAGATATCTCTATAATCATTGAAATATCTACACTGCTATCTGTATAAACATGGAAGTAGCCACACCTCTATCAGTATAAACATGGAAATATCTACACCGCTATCTGTATAAACATGGAAATATCTACACCACGACGTGTATAATCATGGAAATATCTACACCGCTATGTGAATAAACATGGAAATACCTACACCGCTATCAGTATAAACATGGAAATGTTGACACCGCTATCTGTATAAATATGGAAATATCTACACCACAGTCTGTGCAAAGATGGAAATATCTACAATGCTATCTCAAAAAACATGGAAATATTGACATCGCCATTTGTACACACATGGAAATACCTACACAGTCAACTGTAAAAACATGGAAATATCAACACCGCTATCTGTATAAACATGGAAATGTCTACAACACGATCTGTATAAACATGGAAATATCTACACCGCTATCTGTATAAACATGGAAATATCTACACCACGACATGTATAAACATGGAAATATCTACACCGCCATGTGAATAAACATGGAAATATGTACACCGCTATCAGTAAAAACATGGAAATAGCGACACCGCTATCTGTATAAATATGGAAATATCTACACCACTATCTCTATAAACATGGAAATATCTACACTGCCATCTGTATAAACATGGAATTACCTACACAGACATCTCTATAATCATTGAAATATTTACACCGCTATCTGTATAAACATGGAAGTAGCCACACCGCCATCAGTATAAACATGGAAATATCTACACCGCTATCTGAATAAACATGGAAATATCTACACCACGACATGTATAAACATGGAAATATCTACACTGCTGTGTGAATAAACATGGAAATATCTAAACCGCTATCAGTATAAATATGGAAATATTGACACCGCTATCTGTATAAATATGGAAATATCTACATCACTATATCTATAAACATGGAAATATCTACACCGTTATCTGTATAAACAAAGAAATATCTCCACCGCTGTCTGTATGAACATGGAAACATCTACACCGCTACCTGTATAAACATGGAATTATCTGCAGTGTTATCTGTATAAACTTGGAAATATCTACACTGCAGTCTGTGCAAAGATGGAAATATCTACAATGATGTCTCAATAAACATGGAAATATCGTCACCGCCATCTGTACACACATGGAAATACCTACACAGTCATCTGTATAAACATGGAAATATCTACACCACTATCTGTATAAACATGGAAATACCTACACTGCCCTCTGAATAAACATGGAATTATCTACACAGACATCTATATAACCATTGAAATATCTACACCGCTATCTGTATAAACATGGAAGTAGCCACACCGCTATCTGTATAAACATGGAAATATCTACACCGCTATCTGTGAAAACATGGAAATATCTACACTGTCATCTTTATAAACAGGGAAATATCTACACGTCCATCTGCATAAACATGGAAATATCTACACGGCCATCTGTATATTCCTAGAAATATCTACACTGCCATCTGTGTAAACATGGAAATATCTACACAGTTATCTCTATAAACATGGAAATGTCTACACGGCTATCTGTATAAACATGGAAATATCTCCACCGCTATCTGTAGAAACATGGAAATACCTACATCGCTATCTGTATAAACATGGAAATATCTCCACCGCTATCTCAATAAAGATGGAAATATCTACACCGCTATCTTTATAAACATGGAAATATCTGCACCGCTATCTGTATAAACATGGAAATATCTATAACATTATCTGTGTAAACATGTAAATATCTACACAGCTATCTGTATAAACATGGAAATACGTACACAGGTCTCTGTGTAAAGATGGAAATATCTACACCACAATCTGTGCAAATATGGAAATATCTACACCGCTATCTTAGTAAACATCGAAATATCTACACCGCTATCTGTAAATCATGGAAATATCAACACCGCTATCGGTATAAACATGGAAATGTCTACACCACGATCTGTATAAACATGGAAATATCTACACCGCTATATGTATAAACATGGAAATATCTACACCGCTATCAGTATAAACATGGAAATATCTACACCGCTATCTGTATAAACATGGAAATATCTACACCACGGCATGTATAAACATGGAAATATATACACCGCCATGTGAATAAACATGGAAATATCTACACCGCTCTCAGTAAAAACATGGAAATAGCGACACCGCTATCTGTATAAATATGGAAATATCTACACCACTATCTCTGTAAACATGGAAATATCTTCACCGTTATCTGTATAAACAAAGAAATATCTCCACCGCTGTCTGTATAAACATGGAAACATCTACACCGCTAGCTGTATAAACATGGAATTATCTGCAGCGTTATCTGTATAAACATGGAAATATTTACACCGCAGTCTGTGCAAAGATGGAAATATCTACAATGCTATCTCAATAAACATGGAAATATTGACACCGCCATCTGTACACACATGGAAATAACTACACAGTCATCTGTATAAACATGGAAATATCTACACCACTATCTGTATAAACATGGAAATATTTACACTGCCATCTGTATAAACATGGAATTACCTACACAGACATCTCTATAATCATTGAAATATCTACACCTCTATCTGTATAAACATGGAAGTCGCCACACCGCTATCAGTATAAACATGGAAATATCTACACCGCTATCTGTATAAACATGGAAATATCTACACCACGACCTGTATAAACATGGAAATATCTACACCGCTATGTGAATAAACATGGAAATATCTACACCGCTATCTGTGTAAATATGGAAATATTGACACCGCTATCTGTATAAATATGGAAATATCTACACCACTATCTCTATAAACATGGAAATATCTACACCGTTATCTGTATAAACAAAGAAATATCTCCACCGCTGTCTGTATGAACATGGAAACATCTCCACCGCTAGCTGTATAAACATGGAATTATCTGCAGCGTTATCTGTATAAATATGGAAATATCTACACTGCAGTCTGTGCAAAGATGGAAATATCTACAATGCTGTCTCAATAAACATGGAAATATCGACACCGCCATCTGTACACACATGGAAATAGCTACACAGTCATCTGTATAAACATGGAAATATCTACACCACTATCTGTATAAAGATGGAAATACCTACACTGCCATCTGTATAAACATGGAATTATCTACACAGACATCTCTATAACCATTGAAATATCTACACCGGTATCTGTATTAACATGGAAGTAGCCACACCGCTATCTGTATAAACATGGAAATATCTACACCGCCATCTGGGAAAAAATGGAAATATCTACACTGTAATCTTCATAAACATGGAAATATCTACACTGCCATCTGTATATACCTGGAAATATCTACACTGCCATCTGTATAAACATGGAAATATGTACAGCGCTATCTCTATACACATGGAAATGTCTACACGGCTATCTGTATAAACATGGGAATATCTCCACCGCTATCTGTAGAAACATGGAAATATCTACATCGCTATCTGTATAAACATGGAAATATCTCCACCGCTATCTCTATAAAGATGGAAATATCTACACCGCTATCTTTATAAACATGGAAATATCTACACCGCTATCTGTGTAAACATGGAAATATGTACACAGGTCTATGTGTAAAGATGGAAATACCTACACCGCAATCTGTGCAAATATGGAAATAACTACACCGCTATCTCAGTAAACATGGAAATATCTACACCTCAGTCTGTGCAAAGATGGAAATATCTCCAATGCTATCTCAATAAACATGGAAATATCGACACCGCCATCTGTACACACGTGGAAATACCTACAAAGTCATCTGTATAAACATGGAAATATCTACACCACTATCTGTATAAACATGGAAATACCTACACTGCCATCTGTATAAAAATGGAATTATCTACACAGACATCTCTATAACCATTGAAATATCTACACCGCTATCTGTATAAACATGGAAGTAGCCACACCGCTATCTGTATAAACATGGAAATATCTACACCGCCATCTGTGAAAACATGGAAATATCTACACTGTCATCTTTATAAACATGGAAATATCTACACGTCCATCTGTATAAACATGGAAATTTCTACACTGCCATCTGTATATACCTGGAAATATCTACACTGTCATCTGTATTAACATGGAAATATGTACAGCACTATCTCTATAAACATGGAAATATCTACACGGCTATCTGTATAAACATGGAAATATCTCCACCGCTGTCTGTAGAAACATGGAAATATCTACATCGCTATCTGTATAAACATGGAAATATCTCCACCGTTATCTCTATAAAGATGGAAATATCTACACCGCTATCTTTATAAACATGGAAATATCTACACCGCTATCTGTATAAACATGGAAATATCTATAACACTATCTGTGTAAGCATGGAAATATCTACACAGCTATCTGTGTAAACATGGAAATATGTACACAGGTCTCTGTGTAAAGATGGAAATACCTACACCGCAATCTGTGCAAATATGGAAATATCTACACCGCTATCTCAGTAAACATGGAAATATATACACCGCTATCTGTAAAAACATGGAAATATCAACACCGCTATCTGAATAAACATGGAAATGTCTACACCACGATCTGTATAAACATGGAAGTATCTACACTGCTATATGTATAAACATGGAAATATCTACACCACTATCTGTATAAACATGGAAATATCTACACTGCCATCTGTATAAACATGGAATTACCTACACAGACATCTCTATAATCATTGAAATATCTACACCGCTATCTGTATAAACATGGAAGTCGCCACACCGCTATAAGTATAAACATGGAAATATCTACACCGCTATCTGTATAAACATGGAAATATCTACACCACGACCTGTATAAACATGGAAATATCTACACCGCTATGTGAATAAACATGGAAATATCTACACCGCTATCTGTGTAAATATGGAAATATTGACACCGCTATCTGTATAAATATGGAAATATCTACACCACTATCTCTATAAACATGGAAATATCTACACCGTTATCTGTATAAACAAAGAAATATCTCCACCGCTGTCTGTATGAACATGGAAACATCTCCACCGCTAGCTGTATAAACATGGAATTATCTGCAGCGTTATCTGTATAAATATGGAAATATCTACACTGCAGTCTGTGCAAAGATGGAAATATCTACAATGCTGTCTCAATAAACATGGAAATACCGACACCGCCATCTGTACACACATGGAAATAGCTACACAGTCATCTGTATAAACATGGAAATATCTACACCACTATCTGTATAAAGATGGAAATACCTACACTGCCATCTGTATAAACATGGAATTATCTACACAGACATCTCTATAACCATTGAAATATCTACACCGGTATCTGTATTAACATGGAAGTAGCCACACCGCTATCTGTATAAACATGGAAATATCTACACCGCCATCTGGGAAAAAATGGAAATATCTACACTGTAATCTTCATAAACATGGAAATATCTACACTGCCATCTGTATATACCTGGAAATATCTACACTGCCATCTGTATAAACATGGAAATATGTACAGCGCTATCTCTATACACATGGAAATGTCTACACGGCTATCTGTATAAACTTGGGAATATCTCCACCGCTATCTGTAGAAACATGGAAATATCTACATCGCTATCTGTATAAACATGGAAATATCTCCACCGCTATCTCTATAAAGATGGAAATATCTACACCGCTATCTTTATAAACATGGAAATATCTACACCGCTATCTGTGTAAACATGGAAATATGTACACAGGTCTATGTGTAAAGATGGAAATACCTACACCGCAATCTGTGCAAATATGGAAATAACTACACCGCTATCTCAGTAAACATGGAAAAATCTACACCTCAGTCTGTGCAAAGATGGAAATATCTCCAATGCTATCTCAATAAACATGGAAATATCGACACCGCCATCTGTACACACGTGGAAATACCTACAAAGTCATCTGTATAAACATGGAAATATCTACACCACTATCTGTATAAACATGGAAATACCTACACTGCCATCTGTATAAACATGGAATTATCTACACAGACATCTCTATAACCATTGAAATATCTACACCGCTATCTGTATAAACATGGAAGTAGCCACACCGCTATCTGTATAAACATGGAAATATCTACACTGCCATCTGTGAAAACATGGAAATATCTACACTGTCATCTTTATAAACATGGAAATATCTACACGTCCATCTGTATAAACATGGAAATTTCTACACTGCCATCTGTATATACCTGGAAATATCTACACTGTCATCTGTATTAACATGGAAATATGTACAGCACTATCTCTATAAACATGGAAATATCTACACGGCTATCTGTATAAACATGGAAATATCTCCACCGCTGTCTGTAGAAACATGGAAATATCTACATCGCTATCTGTATAAACATGGAAATATCTCCACCGTTATCTCTATAAAGATGGAAATATCTACACCGCTATCTTTATAAACATGGAAATATCTACACCGCTATCTGTATAAACATGGAAATATCTATAACACTATCTGAGTAAGCATGGAAATATCTACACAGCTATCTGTGTAAACATGGAAATATGTACACAGGTCTCTGTGTAAAGATGGAAATACCTACACCGCAATCTGTGCAAATATGGAAATATCTACACCGCTATCTCAGTAAACATGGAAATATATACACCGCTATCTGTAAAAACATGGAAATATCAACACCGCTATCTGAATAAACATGGAAATGTCTACACCACGATCTGTATAAACATGGAAGTATCTACACTGCTATATGTATAAACATGGAAATATCTACACCACTATCTGTATAAACATGGAAATATCTACACTGCCATCTGTATAAACATGGAATTACCTACACAGACATCTCTATAATCATTGAAATATCTACACCGCTATCTGTATAAACATGGAAGTCGCCACACCGCTATCAGTATAAACATGGAAATATCTACACCGCTATCTGTATAAACATGGAAATATCTACACCACGACCTGTATAAACATGGAAATATGTACACCGCTATGTGAATAAACATGGAAATATCTACACCGCTATCTGTGTAAATATGGAAATATTGACACCGCTATCTGTATAAATATGGAAATATCTACACCACTATCTCTATAAACATGGAAATATCTACACCGTTATCTGTATAAACAAAGAAATATCTCCACCGCTGTCTGTATGAACATGGAAACATCTCCACCGCTAGCTGTATAAACATGGAATTATCTGCAGCGTTATCTGTATAAATATGGAAATATCTACACTGCAGTCTGTGCAAAGATGGAAATATCTACAATGCTGTCTCAATAAACATGGAAATATCGACACCGCCATCTGTACACACATGGAAATAGCTACACAGTCATCTGTATAAACATGGAAATATCTACACCACTATCTGTATAAAGATGGAAATACCTACACTGCCATCTGTATAAACATGGAATTATCTACACAGACATCTCTATAACCATTGAAGTATCTACACCGGTATCTGTATTAACATGGAAGTAGCCACACCGCTATCTGTATAAACATGGAAATATCTACACCGCCATCTGGGAAAAAATGGAAATATCTACACTGTAATCTTCATAAACATGGAAATATCTACACTGCCATCTGTATATACCTGGAAATATCTACACTGCCATCTGTAGAAACATGGAAATATGTACAGCGCTATCTCTATACACATGGAAATGTCTACACGGCTATCTGTATAAACATGGGAATATCTCCACCGCTATCTGTAGAAACATGGAAATATCTACATCGCTATCTGTATAAACATGGAAATATCTCCACCGCTATCTCTATAAAGATGGAAATATCTACACCGCTATCTTTATAAACATGGAAATATCTACACCGCTATCTGTGTAAACATGGAAATATGTACACAGGTCTATGTGTAAAGATGGAAATACCTACACCGCAATCTGTGCAAATATGGAAATAACTACACCGCTATCTCAGTAAACATGGAAATATCTACACCTCAGTCTGTGCAAAGATGGAAATATCTCCAATGCTATCTCAATAAACATGGAAATATCGACACCGCCATCTGTACACACGTGGAAATACCTACAAAGTCATCTGTATAAACATGGAAATATCTACACCACTATCTGTATAAACATGGAAATACCTACACTGCCATCTGTATAAACATGGAATTATCTACACAGACATCTCTATAACCATTGAAATATCTACACCGCTATCTGTATAAACATGGAAGTAGCCACACCGCTATCTGTATAAACATGGAAATATCTACACTGCCATCTGTGAAAACATGGAAATATCTACACTGTCATCTTTATAAACATGGAAATATCTACACGTCCATCTGTATAAACATGGAAATTTCTACACTGCCATCTGTATATACCTGGAAATATCTACACTGTCATCTGTATTAACATGGAAATATGTACAGCACTATCTCTATAAACATGGAAATATCTACACGGCTATCTGTATAAACATGGAAATATCTACACCACGACGTGTATAATCATGGAAGTATCTACACCGCTATGTGAATAAACATGGAAATACATACACCGCTATCAGTATAAACATGGAAATATTGACACCGCTATCTGTATAAATATGGAAATATCTACACCACTATCTCTATAAACATGGAAATATCTACACCGTTATCTGTATAAACAAAGAAATAGCTAAACCGCTGTCTTTATGAACATGGAAACATCTACACCGCTAGCTGTATAAACATGGAATTATCTGCAGCGTTATCTGTATAAACATGGAAATATCTACACCACAGTCTGTGCAAAGATGGAAATATCTACAATGCTATCTCAAAAAACATGGAAATATTGACATCGCCATTTGTACACACATGGAAATACCTACACAGTCAACTGTATAAACATGGAAATATCTACACCACTATCTGTATAAACATGGAAATATCAACAATGCCAACTGTATAAACATGGAATTATCTACACAGACATCTCTATAACCATTGAAATATCTACACTGCTATCTGTATAAACATGGAAGTAGCCACACCGCTATCTGTATAAACATGGAAATATCTACACCGCCATCTGTGAAAACATGGAAATATCTACACTGTCATCTTTATAAACATGGAAATATCTACACGTCCATCTGTATAAACATGGAAATATCTACACTGCCATCTGTATATACCTGGAAATATCTACACTGCCATCTGTATAAACATGGAAATATCTACACCGTTATCTCTTTAAACATGGAAATGTCTACACGGCTATCTGTATAAACATGGAAATATCTCCACCGCTATCTGTAGAAACATGGAAATATCTACATCGCTATCTGTATAAACATGGAAATATCTCCACCGCTATCTCTATAAAGATGGAAATATCTACACCGCTATCTTTATAAACATGGAAATATCTACACCGCTATCTGTATAAACATGGAAATATCTATAACACTATCTGTGTAAACATGGAAATATCTACACAGCTATCTGAGTAAACATGGAAATATGTACAAAGGTCTGTGTGTAAAGATGGAAATATCTACACCGCAATCTGTGCAAATATGGAAATATCTACACCGCTATCTCAGTAAACATGGAAATATCTACACCGCTATCTGTAAAAACATGGAAATATCAACTCCGCTATCTGTATAAACATGGAAATGTCTACACCACGATGTGTATAAACATGGAAATATCTACACCGCTATATGTATAAACATGGAAATATCTACACCACTATCAGTATAAACATGGAAATATCTACACCGCTATCTGTATAAACATGGAAATATCTACACCACGACCTGTATAAACATGGAAATATCTACACAGCTATGTGAATAAACATGGAAATATCTACACCGCTATCAGTATAAACATGGAAATATTGACACCGCTATCTGTATAAATATGGAAATATCTACACCACTATCTCTATAAACATGGAAATATCTACACCGTTATCTGTATAAACAAAGAAATAGCTCCACCGCTGTCTTTATGAACATGGAAACATCTACACCGCTAGCTGTATAAACATGGAATTATCTGCAGCGTTATCTGTATAAACATGGAAATATCTACACCACAGTCTGTGCAAAGATGGAAATATCTACAATGCTATCTCAAAAAACATGGAAATATTGACATCGCCATGTGTACACACATGGAAATACCTACACAGTCAACTGTATAAACATGGAAATATCTACACCACTATCTGTATAAACATGGAAATACCAACAATGCCAACTCTATAAACATGGAATTATCTACACAGACATCTCTATAACCATTGAAATATCTACACTGCTATCTGTATAAACATGGAAGTAGCCACACCGCTATCTGTATAAACATGGAAATATCTACACCGCCATCTGTGAAAACATGGAAATATCTACACTGTCATCTTTATAAACATGGAAATATCTACACGTCCATCTGTATAAACATGGAAATATCTACACTGCCATCTGTATATACCTGGAAATATCTACACTGCCATCTGTATAAACATGGAAATATCTACACCGTTATCTCTTTAAACATGGAAATGTCTACACGGCTATCTGTATAAACATGGAAATATCTCCACCGCTATCTGTAGAAACATGGAAATATCTACATCGCTATCTGTATAAACATGGAAATATCTCCACCGCTATCTCTATAAAGATGGAAATATCTACACCGCTATCTTTATAAACATGGAAATATCTACACCGCTATCTGTATAAACATGGAAATATCTATAACACTATCTGTGTAAACATGGAAATATCTACACAGCTATCTGAGTAAACATGGAAATATGTACAAAGGTCTCTGTGTAAAGATGGAAATATCTACACCGCAATCTGTGCAAATATGGAAATATCTACACCGCTATCTCAGTAAACATGGAAATATCTACACCGCTATCTGTAAAAACATGGAAATATCAACTCCGCTATCTGTATAAACATGGAAATGTCTACACCACGATCTGTATAAACATGGAAATATCCACACCGCTATCTGTATAAACATGGAAATATCTACACCACGACGTGTATAAACATGGAAATATCTACACCGCTATGTGAATAAACATGGAAATATCTACACCGCTATCAGTATAAACATGGAAATATTGACACCGCTATCTGTATAAATATGGAAATATCTACACCACTATCTCTATAAACATGGAAATATCTACACCGTTATCTGTATAAACAAAGAAATATCTGCACCGCTGTCTGTATGAACATGGAAACATCTACACCGCTAGCTGTATAAACATGGAATTATCTGCAGCGTTATCTGTATGAACATGGAAATATCTACACCGCAGTCTGTGCAAAGATGGAAATATCTACAATGCTATCTCAATAAACATGGAAATATCGACACCGCCATCTGTACACACATGGAAATACCTACACAGTCATCTGTATAAACATGGAAATATCTACACCACTATCTGTATAAACATGGAAATACCTACACTGCCATCTGTATAAACATGGAATTATCTACACAGACATCTCTATAACCATTGAAATATCTACACCGTTATCTGTATAAACATGGAAGTAGCCACACCGCTATCTGTATAAACATGGAAATATCTACACCGCCATCTGTGAAAACATGGAAATATCTACACTGTCATCTTTATAAACATGGAAATATCTACACGTCCATCTGCATAAACATGGAAATATCTACACTGCTATCTGTATATACCTACAAATATCTACACTGCCATCTGTATAAACATGGAAATATCTACACCATTATCTCTATAAACATGGAAATGTCTACACGGCTATCTGTATAAACATGGAAATATCTCCACCGCTATCTGTAGAAACATGGAAATATCTACATCGCTATCCATATAAACATGGAAATATCTCCACCGCTATCTCAATAAAGATGGAAATATCTACACCGCTATCTTTATAAACACGGAAATATCTGCACCGCAATCTGTATAAACACGGAAATATCTATAACATTATCTGTGTAAACATGTAAATATCTACACAGCTATACGTGTAAACATGCAAATATGTACACAGGTCTCTGTGTAAAGATGGAAATATCTACACCACAATCTGTGCAACTATGGAAATATCTACACCGCTATCTTAGTAAACATGGAAATATCTACACCGCTATCTGTAAAAACATGGAAATATCAACACCGCTATCTGTATAAACATGGAAATGTCTACACCACGATCTGTATAAACATGGAAATATCTACAACGCTATATGTATAAACATGGAAATATCTACACCGCTATCAGGATAAACATGGAAATATCTACAACGCTATCTGTATAAACACGGAAATATCTACACCACGACATGTATAAACATGGAAATATCTACACCGCCATGTGAAAAAACATGGAAATATCTACACCGCTATCAGTAAAAACATGGAAATAGCGACACCGCTATCTGTATAAATATGGAAATATCTACACCAATATCTCTATAAACATGGAAATATCTACACTGCCATCTGTATAAACATGGAATTACCTACACAGACATCTCTATAATCATTGAAATATTTACACCGCTATCTGTATTAACATGGAAGTAGACACACCGCCATCAGTATAAACATGGAAATATCTACACCGCTATCTGTATAAACATGGAAATATCTACACCACGACATGTATAAACATGGAAATATCTACACCGCTGTGTGAATAAACATGGAAATATCTAAACCGCTATCAGAATAAATATGGAAATATTGACACCGCTATCTGTATAAATATGGAAATATCTACACCACTATCTCTATAAACATGGAAATATCTACACCGTTATCTGTATAAACAAAGAAATATCTCCACCACTGTCTGTATGAACATGGAAACATCTACACCGCTACCTGTATAAACATGGAATTATCTGCAGCGTTATCTGTATAAACATGGAAATATCTACACTGCAGTCTGTGCAAAGATGGAAATATCTACAATGCTGTCTCAATAAACATGGAAATATCGTCACAGCCATCTGTACACACATGGAAATACCTACACAGTCATCTGTATAAACATGGAAATATCTACACCACTATCTGTATAAACATGGAAATATCTACACTGCCATCTGTATAAACATGGAATTACCTACACAGACATCTCTATAATCATTGAAATATCTACACCGCTATCTGTATAAACATGGAAGTAGCCACACCGCTATCAGTATAAACATGGAAATATCTACACCGCTATCTGTATAAACATGGAAATATCTACACCACGACGTGTATAAACATGGAAATATCTACACCGCAATGTGAATAAACATGGAAATATCTACACAGCTATCAGTATAAACATGGAAATATTGACACCGCTATCTGTATAAACATGGAAATATCTACACCACTATCTCTATAAACATGGAAATATCTACACCGTTATCTGTATAAACAAAGAAATATCTCCACCGCTGTCTGTATGAACATGGAAACATCTACACCGCTATCTGTATAAACATGGAATTATCTGCAGCGTTATCTGTATAAACATGGAAATATCTACACCGCAGTCTGTGCAAAGATGGAAATATCTACAATGCTATCTCAATAAACATGGAAATATCGACACCGCCATCTGTACACACATGGAAATACCTACACAGTCATCTGTATAAACATGGAAATATCTACACCACTATCTGTATAAACATGGAAATACCTACACTGCCATCTATATAAACATGGAATTATCTACACAGACATCTCTATAACCAATGAAATATCTACACCGCTATCTGTATAAACATGGAAGTAGCCACACCGCTATCTGTATAAACATGGAAATATCTACACAGGCATCTGTGAAAACATTTAAATATCTACACTGTCATCTTTATAAACATGGAAATATCTACACGTCCATCTGTATAAACATGGAAATATCTACACTGCCATCTGTATATACCTGGAAATATCTACACTGCCATCTGTATAAACATGGAAATATGTACAGCGCCATCTCTATAAACATGGAAATATCTACACGGCTATCTGTATAAAAATGGAAATATCTATAACACTATCTGTGTAAACATGGAAATATCTACACAGCTATCTGTGTAAACATGGAAATATGTACACAGGTCTCTGTGTAAAGATGGAAATACCTACAACGCAATCTGTGCAAATATGGAAATATCTACACCGCTATCTCAGTAAACATGGAAATATCTACACCGCTATCGGTAAAAACATGGAAATATCAACACCGCTATCTGTATAAACATGGAAATGTCTACACCACGATCTGTATAAACATGGAAGTATCTACACCGATATATGTATAAACATGGAAATATCTACACCGCTATCAGTATAAACATGGAAATATCTACACCGCTATCTGTATAAACATGGAAATATCTACACCACAACATGTATAAACATGGAAATATCTACACCGCCATGTGAATAAACATGGAAATATCTACACCGCTATCAGTAAAAACATGGAAATAGCGACTCCGCTATCTGTCTAAATATGGAAATATCTACACCACTATCTCTATAAACATGGAAATATCTACACCGTTATCTGTATAAACAAAGAAATAACTCCACCGCTGTCTGTATGGACATGGAAACATCTACACCGCTAGCTGTATAAACATGGAATTATCTGCAGCGTTATCTGTATAAATATGGAAATATCTACACCGAAGTCTGTGCAAAGATGGAAATATCTACAATGCTATCTCAATAAACATGGAAATATCGACACCGCCATCTGTACACACATGGAAATACCTACACAGTCATCTGTATAAACATGGAAATATCTACACCACTATCTGTATAAACATGGAAATATCTACACTTCCATCTGTATAAACATGGAATTACCTACAAAGACATCTGTATAATCATTGAAATATCTACACCGCTATCTGTATAAACATGGAAGTAGCCACACCGCTATCAGTATAAACATGGAAATATCTACACCGCTATCTGTATAAACATGGAAATATCTACACCACGACATGCATAAACACGGAAATATCTACACCGCTATGTGAATAAACATGGAAATATCTACACCGCTATCAGTATAAACATGGAAATATTGACACCACTATCTGTATAAATATGGAAATATCTACACCACTATCTCTATAAACATGGAAATATCTACACCGTTATCTGTATAAACAAAGAAATATCTCCACCGCTGTCTGTATGAACATGGAAACATCTACACCGCTAGCTGTATAAACATGGAATTATCTGCAGCATTATCTGTATAAACATGGAAATATCTACACCGCAGTCTGTGCAAAGATGGAAATATCTACAATGCTATCTCAATAAACATGGAAATATCGACACCGCCATCTGTACACACATGGAAATACCTACACAGTCATCTGTATAAACATGGAAATATCTACACCACTATCTGTATAAACATGGAAACACCTACACTGCCATCTGTATAAACATGGAATTATCTACACAGACATCTCTATAAACATTGAAATATCTATACCGCTATCTGTATAAACATGGAAGTCGCCACACCGCTATCTGTATGAACATGGAAATATCTACACCGCCATCTGTGAAATCACGGAAATATGTACACTGTCATCTTTATAAACATGGAAATATCTACACGTCCATCTGTATAAACATGGAAATATCTACACTGCCATCTGTATATACCTGGAAATATCTACACTGCCATCTGTATAAACATGGAAATATGTACAGCGCTATCTCTATAAACATGGAAATATCTACACGGCTATCTGTATAAACATGGAAATAACTCCACCGCTATCTGTACAAACATGGAAATATCTACATCGCTACCTGTATAAACATGGAAATATCTCCACCGTTATCTCTATAAAGATGGAAATATCTACACCGCTATCTTTATAAACATGGAAATATCTACACCGCTATCTGTATAAACATGGAAATATCTATAACACTATCTGTGTAAACATGGAAATATCTACACAGCTATCTGTGTAAACATGGAAATATGTACACAGGTCTCTGTGTAAAGATGGAAATACCTACACCGCAATCTGTGCAAATATGGAAATATGTACACCGCTATCTCAGTAAACATGGAAATATCTACACCGCTATCTGTAAAAACATGGAAATATCAACACCGCTATCTGTATAAACATGGAAATGTCTACACCACGATCTGTATAAACATGGAAATATCTACAACGCTATATGTATAAACATGGAAATATCTACACCGCTATCAGTATAAACATGGAAATATCTACACCGCTATCTGTATAAACATGGAAATATCTACACCACGACATGTATAAACATGGAAATATCTTCACCGCCATATGAATAAACATGCAAATATCTACACAGCTATCAGTAAAAACATGGAAATATCGACACCGCTATCAGTATAAATATGGAAATATCTACACCACTATCTCTATAAACATGGAAATATCTACACCGTTATCTGTATAAACAAAGAAATGTCTCCACCGCTGTCTGTATGAACATGGAAACATCTACACCGCTAGCTGTATAAACATGGAATTAACTGCAGCGTTATCTGTATAAACATGGAAATATCTACACTGCAGTCTGTGCAAAGGTGGAAATATCTACAATGCTATCTCAATAAACATGGAAATATCGACACCGCCATCTGTACACACATGGAAATACCTACACAGTCATCTGTGTAAACATGGAAATATCTGCACCACTATCTGTATAAACATGGAAATATCTACACTGCCATCTGTATAAACATGGAATTACCTACACAGACATCTCTATAATCATTGAAATATCTACAGCGCTGTCTGTATAAACATGGAAGTAGCCACACCGCTATCAGTATAAACATGGAAATATCTACACCGCTATCTGTATAAACATGGAAATATCTACACCACGACGTGTATAAACATGGAAATATCTACACCGCTATGTGAATAAACATGGAAATATCTACACCGCTATCAGTATAAACATGGAAATATTGACACCGCTATCTGTATAAATATGGAAATATCTACACCACTATCTCTATAAACATGGAAATATCTACACCGTTATCTGTATAAACAAAGAAATATCTCCACCGCAGTCTGTATGAACATGGAAATATCTACACCGCTATCTGTTTAAACATGGAATTATCTGCAGCGTTATCTGTATAAACATGGAAATATCTACACCGTAGTCTGTGCAAAGATGGAAATATCTACAATGCTATCTCAATAAACATGGAAATATCGACACCGCCATCTGTACACACATGGAAATACCTACACAGTCATCTGTATAAACATGGAAATATCTACACCACTATCTGTATAAACATCTAAATACCTACACTGTCATCTGTATAAACATGGAATTATCTACACAGACATCTCTATAACCATTGAAATATCTACACCGTTATCTGTATAAACATGGAAGTAGCCACACCGCTATCTGTATAAACATGGAAATATCTACACCGCCATCTGTGAAAACATGGAAATATCTACACTGTCATCTTTATAAACATGGAAATATCTACACGTCCATCTGTATAAACATGGAAATTTCTACACTGCCATCTGTATATACCTGGAAATATCTACACTGTCATCTGTATATATCTGGAAATATCTACACTGCCATCTGTATAAACATGGAAATATCTACACCGCTATCTCTATAAACATGGAAATATCTACACGGCTATCTGTATAAACATGGAAATATCTACACCACTATCTCTAAAAACATGGAAATATCTACACCGCTATCTGTATAAACATGGAAATATCAACACCGCTATCTTTATAAACATGGAAATACCTACACCGCTATCTCTATAAACATGGAAATATCTACACAACCATCTCTATAAACATCAAATATATACAACGCCATCTGCATAATCATGGAAATATCTACACCATCATCTACATAAACAAGGAAATATCTACACCGCCACCTATATAAACATGGAAATATCTACACCGCTATCTCTATAAACATGGAAATATATAGACCGCCAGCTCTATAAACATGGAAATAACTACACCACCATCTACATAAACAAGGAAGTATCTACAGCGCCATCTATATAAACATGGAAATATCTACACCGCCATCTGCATAAACATGGAAATATCTACAATGCCATCTGTAAATAGATGGAAATATCTACAACGCGATCTGTATTAACACGGAAATATCAACACTACTATCGGTATAAACATGGAAATATTTTCAATGATATCTGTATAAACATGGAAATGTCTACACCATGAACTTTATAAACATGGAAATATCTACACCGCTATGTGTATAAACATGGAAATATCAACAACACTATCTGTATATACATGGAAATATCTACACCGCTATCTCTATACACATGGAAATATCTACACCACTATCTCTATAAACATGGAAGTATCTACGCCGCCAACTCTATGAATATGGAAATATCTACACCACCATCTGCATAATCATGGAAATATCTACTCCGCCATCTGTATAAACGTGGAAATATCTTCACGGACATCTGTATAAACATGGAAATATCAACACCACCATCTGTATCAACATGGAAATATCTACACCGCTGTCTGTGTAAACATGGAAATATCTACACGGTGATCTGTATAAACATGGAAATAATTACACCGCTATCTGTATAAACATGGAAATATCTACACCGCTATCTGTGCAAACATGGATATATCTACACCACCATCTGTATAAACATGGAAATATATACACCGCCATCTGTACAAACATGGAAATATCTACAATGCCATCTGTAAAAAAATGTAAATATCTACAACACCATCTGTAAAAACATGGAAATATCTACACTGCTATCTGTATAAACATGGAAATATCTACACCGCCATCTGTAAATAAATGTAAATATCTACAACGCCATCTGTAAAAACATGGAAATTTCTACACAGTCAACTGTAGAAGCATGGAAATATCTACACCACCATCTCTATAAACAAGAAAATATCTACACGGCCATCTATAGAAGCATGGAAATATGTACACCGCTATCTCTATAAACATGGAAATATATAGACCACCATCTCTATAAACATGGAAATATCTACACCTCCATCTATATAAACATGGAAATATCTACATCTCTATCTGTATAAATATGGAAATATCTACACTGCCATCTGTAAATAGATGGAAACATCTACACCGCGATCTGTATTAACATGGAAATATCAACACTACTATCTGTATAGACATGGAAATATCTACACTGCTATCAGTATAAATATGTAAATATCTACACTGCTATCTTTATAAATATGGAAATATCTTCAGAGCTATCACCAAAAAGATGGAAATATCTACACCACTATCTGTATAAACATGGAAATATCTACACCGATATCTCTATAAACATGGAAATATCTTCACCGCCATCCATATAAACATTGAAATATCTACACTGCCATCTGTATAAAGATGTATATATCGACACCGCGAGCTGTATAAATATCAAAATATCTACATCGCTATCTTTATAAACATGGAAATACCAACACCGCTTTCTGTATAAACATGGAAATATCTACACCGCTATCTCTATAAACATGGAAATATCAACACCGCTATCTTTATAAACATGGAAATACCTACACCGCTATCTCTATAAACATGGAAATATCTACACAACCATCTCTATAAACATCAAATATATACAACGCCATCTCCATAATCATGGAAATATCTACACCATCATCTACATAAACAAGGAAATATCTACACCGCCACCTATATAAACATGGAAATATCTACACCGCTATCTCTATAAACATGGAAATATATAGACAGCCATCTCTATAAACATGGAAATAACTACACCACCATCTACATAAACAAGGAAATATCTACAGCGCCATCTATATAAACATGGAAATATCTACACTGCCATCTGCATAAACATGGAAATATCTACAATGCCATCTGTAAATAGATGGAAATATCTACAACGCGATCTGTATTAACACGGAAATATCAACACTACTATCGGTATAAACATGGAAATATTTTCAATGATATCTGTATAAACCTGGAAATGTCTACACCATGAACTTTATAAACATGGAAATATCTACACCGCTATGTGTATAAACATGGAAATATCTACACCACTATCTGTATAAACATGGAAATATCTACACTGCTATCTGTGTAAATATGGAAATATCTACACCGCTATTTCCATAAACATGGAAATATCAACAACACTATCTGTATAAACATGGAAATATCTACACCGCTATCTCTATACACATGGAAATATCTACACCACTATCTCTATAAACATGGAAGTATCTACGCCGCCAATTCTATGAATATGGAAATATCTACACCACCATCTGCATAATCATGGAAATATCTACTCCGCCATCTGTATAAACGTGGAAATATCTACACGGACATCTGTATAAACATGGAAATATCAACACCACCATCTGTATCAACATGGAAATATCTACACCGCTGTCTGTGTAAACATGGAAATATCTACACGGTGATCTGTATAAACATGGAAATAATTACACCGCTATCTGTATAAACATGGAAATATCTACACCGCTATCTGTGCAAACATGGATATATCTACACCACCATCTGTATAAACATGGAAATATATACACCGCCATCTGTACAAACATGGAAATATCTACAATGCCATCTGTAAAAAAATGTAAATATCTACAACACCATCTGTAAAAACATGGAAATATCTACACTGCTATCTGTATAAACATGGAAATATCTACACCGCGATCTGTATAAACATGGAAATATATACACCGCTATCTTTGTAAACATGGAAATATATACACAGTGATCTGTATAAACATGGAAATAATTACACCACTATCTGTATAAACATGGAAATATCTACACCGCCATCTGTAAAAAAATGTAAATATCTACAACACCATCTGTAAAAACATGGAAATTTCTACACAGTCAACTGTAGAAGCATGGAAATATCTACACCACCATCTCTATAAACAAGAAAATATCTACACCGCCATCTATATAAGCATGGAAATATGTACACCGCTATCTCTATAAGCATGGATATATATGGACCAAAATCTCTATAAACATGGAAATACCTACACGGTCATCTTCATAAACAGGGAAATATCTACACCTCCTTCTATATAAACATGGAAATATCTACATCTCTATCTGTATAATTATGGAAATATCTACACTGCCATCTGTAAATAGATGGAAATATCTACACCGCGATCTGTTAACATGGAAATAGCAACACTACTATCTGTATAGACATGGAAATATTTACAACGCTATCTGTATAAACATGGAAATATCTACACGGCTATCTGTATAAATATGCAAATATCTACACTGCTATCTGTATAAATATGGAAATATCTACAGAGCTATCACCATAAGGATGGAAATATCTACACCGCTATCTGTATAAACATGGAAATATCTACACCGCTATCTCTAAACATGGAAATATCTACACCGCTATCGCTATAAACATGGAAATATCTTCACCGCCATCCGTATAAACATGGAAATGTCAACACTGCCATCTGTATAAAGATGAAAATATCGACACCGTGAGCTGTATAAAGATGGAAATATCAACACCGCTATCTGTATAAACATGGAAATACCAACACCGCTTTCTGTATAAACATGGAAATATCTACACCGCTATCTGTATAAACATGGAAATATCAACACCGCTATCTCTATAAACATGGAAATACCTACACCGCTATCTCTATTAACATGGAAATATCCACACCACCATCTCTATGAACATCAAATATATACAACGACATCTCCATAATCATGGAAATATCTACACCATCATCTACATAAACAAGGAAATATCTACACCGCCATATATATAAACATGGAAATATCTACACCGCCATCTGTGTAAACAGGGAAATATCCACAGTGCCATCTGTAAGTAGATTGAAATAACTTCAACACGATCTGTATTAACACGGAAATATCTACACTACTATCTGTATAAACATGGAAATATTTACAATGATATCTGTATGAACACGGAAATATCTACACCATGAACTTTATAAAAATGGAAATATCTACACCGCTATGTGTATAAACATGGAAATATCTACACCGCTATCTGTATAAACATGGAAATATGTACACTGCTATCTGTATAAATACGGAAATATCTACACCGCTATTTCCATAAACATGAAAATATCTACACTGCTATCTGTATAAACATGGAAATATCAACACCGCGATCTCTATAAACATGGAAGTAACTACGCCGCCATCTCTATGAATATGGAAATATCTACACCACCTTCTGCATAATCATGGAAATATCTACTCCGCCATCTGTATAAACGTGGAAATATCTACACGGACATCTGTATAAACATGGAAATATCTACACCGCTATCTCTATAGACATGGAAATATCTACATGGCTATCTGTATAAACATGGAAATATCTACACCGCCATCTCTATAAACATGAAAACATCTAAACTGCCATCTCCATAAACATAGAATTATCTACACCGCCATCTGTATAAACATGGAAATATCTACACCGCCATCTGTATAAACATGGAAATATCTACATCGCCATCTGTTTAAAAATGGAAATACCTACACATCGAGCTGTATAAACATGGAAATATCTACACCCCTATCTGTATTAACAAGGAAATACCAACACCGCTATCTGTATAAACATGGAAAAATCTACACCGCCATTTCTATAAACATGAAAGTATCTACTCTGCCGTCTTCATAAACATGGAACTAACTACACCGCGATCTCTATAAACATGGAAATATCTACACCGCTATCTGTATAAACTTGGAAATATCTACACCGCTATGTGTATAAACATGGAAATATCTACACCGCTATCTTTATAAACATGGAAATATCTACACCGCTATCTGTGTAAAGATGGAAATTTCTACACCGCAATCTGTGCATAGATTTAAATATCTACACAGCTATCTGTGTAAACATGGAAATATCTACACCACTATCTGAATAATCATGTAAATGTCTACATCGCTATCTCTATAAACATGGAACTATCTACACCGCTATCTGTATAAACATGAAAATAACTACACTGCCATCTACATAAACATGGAACTATCTACACCGCCATATGTATAAACATGGAAATATCTACTCCGCCATCTGTATAAAGATGGAAATATCTACACTGCCATCTGGATAAAGATGTATATTTCTACACCGTGAGCTGTATTAACATGGAAATATCTACACCGCTATCTCAATAAAAGTGGAAATATCTACAACGCCATCTGTATAAACATGAAACTATAAACAGAGCCATCTCTATAAACATGGAACCATCTTCACCGTGAACTGTATAAACATGGAAATTTCTACACCGCTGTCAGTGTAAACATTGAAATATCTTCACCGCTATCCCTATAAACATGGAAATGTCAACAGAGCTATGTCTATAAACATGGAAATATCTACACCGCTATCAGTATAAACATTCTAATACCTACACCGTTATCACTATAAACATGGAAATACCTACACCGCTATATCTATAAACATGGAAATGTCTGCACCGCTATCTCTATGAACATGGAAATATATACACCGCCATCTCTATCTACATGGAAATATCTACACCGCCATCTGCATAAACAAGGAAATTTGTACACCGCCATCTGTAGAAAGATGGAAATATCTACACCACAATCTGTATAAACATGGAAATATCTACAACGCTATCTGTATAAACATGGAAATATCTACTACGTGATCTGTATAAACATGGAAATATCTACTCCGCTATCTGTATAAAAATGGAAATATATACAACCGCTATCTCCATAAACATGGAAATACCTACACCGCTATCTCTATAATCATGGAAATACCTACACTGACATCTGTATAAACATGGAAATATCTACAATACCATCTGTATAAACATGGAAATATCTTCACTGCCATCTGTATAAACAAGGAAATACCTACACAGCCATCTCTTCAAACATGGAAATAGCTACACCGCTATTTGTATAAACATGGAAATAGCCACACCATCATCTGTATAAACATGGACATATTTACACCGCCATCTGTAAAAACATGGAAATATCTACACAGTCATCTATAGAAACATGGAAATATCTACACCTCCATTCATATAAACATGGAAATATCTACACAGTCATCCATAGAAACATGGAAATAACTACACCTCCATCTGTATAAACATGGAAATATCTACACTGCCGTCTGTATACACATGGAAATATCTACAACACCATCTTTATAAACATGGAAATATCTACACCGCCATCTGTATAAACATGGAAATATCTACACTGTCATTGGGATAAAGATGTAAATATCTACACCGCAAGCTGTATAAACATGGAAATAACTACATCACGATCTGCAAAAACATGGAAATATCTACACCGTTATGTGTATAAACTTGGAAATATCTACACCGCTATGTGTATAAACATGGAAATATCTACACCGCCATCTGAATAAACATGGAAATATCTACAGGGCTATCTGTATAAACATGGAAATATCTACACCGCTATCTCTATAAACATGGAAATATCTACAGCGCTGTCAGTATAAACTTGGAAATATCTACACCGCCATCTCTATAAACTTGGAAATATCTCCAACGCTATCTGTATTAACATGGAAATATCTCCACCGCTATCTGTATAAATATGGAAATATCTCAACCGCTATCTGTATAAACATGGAAATATATACACCGCTATCTGTAAACATGGAAATATCTTCAACGTTATCTGTATTAACATGGAAATATCTACCCTGCCGTCTGTATAAACATGGGAATACCCACAGCGCTATCTGAATAAACATGGAAATAACTACACCGCCATCTGAATAAACATGGAAATATCTACATGGCTATCTGTATATATATGGAAATACCTACACCGCTATCTCTATAAACATGGAAATATCTACACCACTATCTGTATAAACATGGAAATATCTACATGGTTATCTCTATAAACATGGAAATATTTACACCGCCATTTGTATATATCTCGAAATACCTACAATCCTATTTCAATAGACATAGAAATATCTACACCGCTTTCTGTATAAACATGGAAATATCTACATGGCTATCTCTATAAACACGGAAATATCTACACCGCCATCTCAACAAACACGGAAATACCTACACAGTCATCTGTATCAACCTGTAAATACCTACACCATTATCTGTATAAACATGGAAATATCTACACTGACAAATGCATAAACATGGAAATATCTACACAGCCATCTCTATAAACATGGAAATATCTACATCGTTATCTGTATAAACATGGAAATATCCACACCGATATCTATATAAACATGGAAATATCTTCACCGCCATCTGTAAAAACATGGACATATCTCCACCGCTATCTCTATAAACTTGGAATTATCTACACCGCTATCAGTATAAACATGGAAATATCTCCACCGCAATCAGTATAAACATGGAAATACCTAGATCGCTATCTGCATTTACATGGAAATATCTACATCGTTATCTGTAGAAACATGGAAATATCTCGACCGTTATCTCTATAAACATGGAAATATCTCCAACGCTGTCTCTATAAACATGGAAATATCTACACCGCTATCTTTATAAACCTGGAAATATCTACACCACTATCTGTATAAACATGGAAATACGCACACTGCCATCTGTATAAACATGGAAACAGCCACACAGCTATGTGTATAAACATGGGAATATCTACACCGACATCTAAATGAACATGGAAATATCTACACGGCTATCTGTATAAATTTGGAAATATCTACACCGATATCTCTATAAACATGGAAATATCTACACTGCTATCTGTATAAACATGGAAATATCTACACAGCCATTTGTATAAACATGGAAATATCTACACCACTATCTCTGTAAACACAGAAACACCTACATCGCTATCTGTATAAACATGGAAATATCTACACCGCTATCTGTATAAACTTGAAAATATCTACACCGCTATCTGTATAAACTGGGAAATATCTACACCGATATCTGTATAAATATGGAAATTTATACTCCGCTCTCTGTATATAAATGGAAATATCTACATGGCTGTCTCTATAAACTTGGATATTTCTAAACCGCCATCTGTATAAACATGGAAATATCTACACTGCGATGTGTATAAACAGGGAAATATCTACACAGCCATATCTATAAACATGGAAATATCTGCATCGCTATCTGTATAAACATGGAAATAGCCACACCGCTATCTGTATAAACGTGGAAATATCTACACCGACATCTGTAAAAACATGGAAATACCTACACAGTCATCTGTGTAAACATGGAAGATATCTACACCTCCATCTGTATAAACATGAAAATATCTACACCACCGTCTAAATGAACACCGAAATGTCTACACGATTATTTGTATAAATATGGAAATATCTACACCGCTATCTCCATAAACATGGAAAATCTACAAAGCTATTTGTATAAACATGGAAATATCTACCCCGCTATCTCTATAAACATGGAAATATCTACACCGCGATCTCTATGAACATGGAAATATCTACATCGCTATCTGTACAAACATGGAAATACCTCCACCACTATCTCTGTTAACATGGAATTATCTACACTTCTATCTCTATAAACATGGAAATATCTCCAACGCAGTCTGTATAAACATGGAAATACCTACACTGCTATCTGTATAAACATGGAAATATCTTCACCGCTATCTGTGTTAACATAGAAATATCAACACCACTGTCTGTATTAACATGGAAATATCTACATCTTCATCTGTATAAACATGGAAATATCTCCACCGCTATCTATATAAACATGAAAATATCTCCAAAGCTATCTGCATAAACTTGGAAATATCTACACTGCCATCTGTGTAAACATGGAAATATCTTCACCGCTATCTGTATAAACATGGAAATATCTTCATCGCTATCTGTGTAAACATGGAAATAGCCACACCGCTATCTGTATAAACATGGAAATATCTTCACCGCCATCTGTAAAAACATGGAAATATCTACACAGCCATCTGTAGAAACATGGACATATCTACATCTCCATCTGTATTAACATGGAAATATCTACACTGCCATCTGTATACACATGGAAGTATCAACACAGACATCTGCATTAACATGGAAATATCTACACCGCTATCTCTATAAACATGGAAATACCTACACCGCTATCTCTATAAACATGGAAATATCTACACTGCCATCTGTATACACATGGAAATATCCACACAGCCATCTGTTTAAACATGGAAATATCTACACCGCTATCTCGAAATACATGGAAATATCTACATCGCTATCTGTAAAAACATGGAAATATTTACAATGCCATCTGTATAAACATGGAAATAGCCACACCGCTATCTATATAAACATGGAAATATCTACACCACCATCGGAATAAACATCGAAATATCTACACGGCTATCTGTATCAATATGGAAATACCTACACCGCCATCTCTATAAACATGGAAATACCTCTAACGCTATCTGTATTAACATGGAAATATCTCCACCGCTATCTGTATAAACTTGGAAATATCTCCACCGCTATCTGTATAAACATGGAAATATCTACAACGCTATCTGTATAAACATGGAATTATCTACAAAGCTATCTGTATTAACATGGAAATATCTGCACTGCCATGTGTATAAACATGGAAATAACCACACCGCTATCTGTATAAACATGGAAATATCTACACCGCCATCGGTAAAAACATGGAAATATCTACAGAGTCATCTGTATAAACATGGAAATACCTACTCCTCCTTCTGTGTAAACCTGGAAATATCTACACTGCCATCTGTATACACATGGAAATATCCACACAGCCATCTGTATAAACATGGAAATATCTACACCGATATCTCGATATACATGGAAATATCTACATCGCTATCTGTATAAACATGGAAATATCTACAATGCCATCTGTATAACATGGATGTAGCCACACCGCTCTCTGTATAAACATGGAAAAAACTACACCACCAGTTGAATAAACATCGAAATATCTACATGGCTATCTGTATAAATATGGAAATATCTACACAGCCATCTCTGTAAACATCGAAATATCTCCAACGCTATCTGTATAAACATGGAAATATCTCCACCGCTATCGGTATAAACATGGAAATATCTCCACCGCTATCTGTATGAACATGGCAATATCTACATTGCTATATGTACAAACATGGAAATATCTCCACCGCTATCTCTATAAACATGGAATTATCTACACCGCTATCTGTATAAACGTGGAAATATCTATGCCGCTATCTGTATAAACATGGAAATATCTACACCGCTACCTGTATAAACATGGAAATATCTACATCGTTATATGTATAAACATGGAAACATCTTGACCGCTATCTCTATAAACATGGAAATATCTCCACCGCTATATCTATAAACATGGAAATATGTACACCGCTATCTTTATAAACATGGAAATATCTACACCGCTATCTTTATAAACATGGAAATACCTACACCACTGTCTGCATAAACCTGGAAATATCTACACTGCCATTTGTATAATCATGGGAACAGCCACACCGCAATGTGTGTAAACCTGGAAATATCTACACCGCCATCTGAATAAACATGGAATTATCTACACCGCTATCTGTATAAATATGAAAATATCTACACCGCTATCTCTATAAACATGGAAATAACTACACCACTATCTGTATAAACATGGAAATATCTACACAGCCATCTCTATTAACATGGAAATATCTACATCGCTATCTGCATAAACATAGAAACAGACTCACCGCTATATGTATAAACATAGAAATATCTACTCCGCCCTGTGTAAAAACATGGAAATATCTCCACTGCTATCTGTATAAATGTGGAAATATCTACACCACTATGTGTATAATTATGGAAATATCTACACCGCTATCACTATAAACATGGAAGTATCTACACCGCCATCTGTATAAACATGGAAATACCTACAAACTCATCGGTAAATACATGGAAATATCCACACCACTATCTGTATAAACATGGAAATATCTACACTGCCGTCTGGATTAACATGGAAATATCTACACAGCCATCTCTATATACATGGAAATATATACATCGCTATCTCTATAAACGTGGAAATGACTACACCGCTATCTGTATAATCATGGAAATGTCTACATGGCTATCCCTATAAACATGGAAATATCTACCCCGCCATCTCTATAACGATAGAAATATCTACATCGATATCTGTAAAAACATGGAAATAGCCACACCGATATCTGTATAAACATGGAAATATCTACACCGTCATCTGTAAAAACTTGGAAATATCTAAACAGTTATCTGTATAAACGTGGAAGTATCTACACCTCCATGTGTATAAACATGGAAATATCTACACTGCCATCTGTATACACATGGAAATACCTACACAGCCATCTGTGTAAACCTGGAAATATTTACATCACTATCTCTATAAACATGGAAATATCTACACAGCCATCTGTATAAACCTAGAAATCACTACATCGCTATCTGTATAAACATGTAAATAGCCACACCGCTATCTGTATAAACATGGAAATATCTACACTGCCAACTGTATAAACATGGAAATATCTATACCGCAGTCTCTATAAACATGGAAATATCTCTACCGCTATCTGTATAAACATGAAAATATCTACATCGCTATCTGTATAATCATGGAAATATTTACACCACTATCTCTATAAACATAGAAATAACGACAGCGCCATCCCTATAAACATGGAAATATCTACACCGCCATCTGCATATACATGGAAATATCTGCACACACATCTGTATAAACATGGAACCATCCACACTGCCATCTGTATAAACTTGGAAATATCTACACTGACATCTGTAGAAAGTTGGAAATCTCTACAAAGCGATCAGTATAAACATGGGAATTTCTACACCGCTACCTGTATAAACATGGAAATATCTACACCACTATCTGTATCAACATGGAAATAACTACACCGCAATCTGTATAAACATGGAAATATCTACAGCGCTATCTCTATAAACATGGAAATGTCTACACGGCTATCTGTATAAACATGGAAATATCTCCACCGCTATCTGTAGAAACATGGAAATATCTACATCGCTATCTGTATAAACATGGAAATATCTCCACCGTTATCTCTATAAACATGGAAATATCTACACCGCTATCTGTATAAACATGGAAATATCTATAACACTATCTGTGTAAACATGGAAATATCTACACAGCTATCTGTGTAAACATGGAAATATGTACACAGGTCTCTGTGTAAAGATGGAAATACCTTCACTGCAATCTGTGCAAATATGGAAATATCTACACCACTATCTCAGTAAACATGGTAATATCTACACCGCTATCTGTAAAAACATGGAAATATCAACACCGCTATCTGTATAAACATGGAAATGTCTACACCACGATCTGTATAAACATGGAAATATCTACACCGCTATATGTATAAACATGGAAATATCTACACCGCTATCATTATGAACATGGAAATATCTACACCGCTATCTGTATAAACATGGAAATATCTACACCACAACATGTATAAACATGGAAATATCTACACCGCCATGTGAATAAACATGGAAATATCTACACCGCTATCAGTAAAAACATGGAAATAGCGACTCCGCTATCTGTCTAAATATGGAAATATCTACACCACTATCTCTATAAACATGGAAATATCTACACCGTTATCTGTATAAACAAAGAAATAACTCCACCGCTGTCTGTATGGACATGGAAACATCTACACCGCTAGCTGTATAAACATGGAATTATCTGCAGCGTTATCGGTATAAATATGGAAATATCTACACCGAAGTCTGTGCAAAGATGGAAATATCTACAATGCTATCTCAATAAACATGGAAATATCGACACCGTCATCTGTACACACATGGAAATACCTACACAGTCATCTGTATAAACATGGAAATATCTACACCACTATCTGTATAAACATGGAAATATCTACACTTCCATCTGTATAAACATGGAATTACCTACAAAGACATCTGTATAATCATTGAAATATCTACACCGCTATCTGTATAAACATGGAAGTAGCCACACCGCTATCAGTATAAACATGGAAATATCTACACCGCTATCTGTATAAAAATGGAAATATCTACACCACGACATGCATAAACACGGAAATATCTACACCGCTATGTGAATAAACATGGAAATATCTACACCGCTATCAGTATAAACATGGAAATATTGACACCACTATCTGTATAAATATGGAAATATCTACACCACTATCTCTATAAACATGGAAATATCTACACCGTTATCTGTATAAACAAAGAAATATCTCCACCGCTGTCTGTATGAACATGGAAACATCTACACCGCTAGCTGTATAAACATGGAATTATCTGCAGCGTTATCTGTATAAACATGGAAATATCTACACCGCAGTCTGTGCAAAGATGGAAATATCTACAATGCTATCTCAATAAACATGGAAATATCGACACCGCCATCTGTACACACATGGAAATACCTACACAGTCATCTGTATAAACATGGAAATATCTACACCACTATCTGTATAAACATGGAAACACCTACACTGCCATCTGTATAAACATGGAATTATCTACACAGACATCTCTATAAACATTGAAATATCTATACCGCTATCTGTATAAACATGGAAGTCGCCACACCGCTATCTGTATGAACATGGAAATATCTACACCGCCATCTGTGAAATCATGGAAATATGTACACTGTCATCTTTATAAACATGGAAATATCTACACGTCCATCTGTATAAACATGGAAATATCTACACTGCCATCTGTATATACCTGGAAATATCTACACTGCCATCTGTATAAACATGGAAATATGTACAGCGCTATCTCTATAAACATGGAAATATCTACACGGCTATCTGTATAAACATGGAAATAACTCCACCGCTATCTGTACAAACATGGAAATATCTACATCGCTACCTGTATAAACATGGAAATATCTCCACCGTTATTTCTATAAAGATGGAAATATCTACACCGCTATCTTTATAAACATGGAAATATCTACACCGCTATCTGTATAAACATGGAAATATCTATAACACTATCTGTGTAAACATGGAAATATCTACACAGCTATCTGTGTAAACATGGAAATATGTACACAGGTCTCTGTGTAAAGATGGAAATACCTACACCGCAATCTGTGCAAATATGGAAATATGTACACCGCTATCTCAGTAAACATGGAAATATCTACACCGCTATCTGTAAAAACATGGAAATATCAACACCGCTATCTGTATAAACATGGAAATGTCTACACCACGATCTGTATAAACATGGAAATGTCTACAACGCTATATGTATAAACATGGAAATATCTACACCGCTATCAGTATAAACATGGAAATATCTACACCGCTATCTGTATAAAAATGGAAATATCTACACCACGACATGCATAAACACGGAAATATCTACACCGCTATGTGAATAAACATGGAAATATCTACACCGCTATCAGTATAAACATGGAAATATTGACACCGCTATCTGTATAAATATGGAAATATCTACACCACTATCTCTATAAACATGGAAATATCTACACCGTTATCTGTATAAACAAAGAAATATCTCCACCGCTGTCTGTATGAACATGGAAACATCTACACCGCTAGCTGTATAAACATGGAATTATCTGCAGCGTTATCTGTATAAACATGGAAATATCTACACCGCAGTCTGTGCAAAGATGGAAATATCTACAATGCTATCTCAATAAACATGGAAATATCGACACCGCCATCTGTACACACATGGAAATACCTACACAGTCATCTGTATAAACATGGAAATATCTACACCACTATCTGTATAAACATGGAAACACCTACACTGCCATCTGTATAAACATGGAATTATCTACACAGACATCTCTATAAACATTGAAATATCTATACCGCTATCTGTATAAACATGGAAGTCGCCACACCGCTATCTGTATGAACATGGAAATATCTACACCGCCATCTGTGAAATCATGGAAATATGTACACTGTCATCTTTATAAACATGGAAATATCTACACGTCCATCTGTATAAACATGGAAATATCTACACTGCCATCTGTATATACCTGGAAATATCTACACTGCCATCTGTATAAACATGGAAATATGTACAGCGCTATCTCTATAAACATGGAAATATCTACACGGCTATCTGTATAAACATGGAAATAACTCCACCGCTATCTGTACAAACATGGAAATATCTACATCGCTACCTGTATAAACATGGAAATATCTCCACCGTTATTTCTATAAAGATGGAAATATCTACACCGCTATCTTTATAAACATGGAAATATCTACACCGCTATCTGTATAAACATGGAAATATCTATAACACTATCTGTGTAAACATGGAAATATCTACACAGCTATCTGTGTAAACATGGAAATATGTACACAGGTCTCTGTGTAAAGATGGAAATACCTACACCGCAATCTGTGCAAATATGGAAATATGTACACCGCTATCTCAGTAAACATGGAAATATCTACACCGCTATCTGTAAAAACATGGAAATATCAACACCGCTATCTGTATAAACATGGAAATGTCTACACCACGATCTGTATAAACATGGAAATGTCTACAACGCTATATGTATAAACATGGAAATATCTACACCGCTATCAGTATAAACATGGAAATATCTACACCGCTATCTGTATAAACATGGAAATATCTACACCACGACATGTATAAACATGGAAATATCTCCACCGCAGTCTGTATGAACATGGAGATATCTACACCGCTATCTGTTTAAACATGGAATTATCTGCAGCGTTATCTGTATAAACATGGAAATATCTACACCGTAGTCTGTGCAAAGATGGAAATATCTACAATGCTATCTCAATAAACATGGAAATATCGACACCGCCATCTGTACACACATGGAAATACCTACACAGTCATCTGTATAAACATGGAAATATCTACACCACTATCTGTATAAACATCTAAATACCTACACTGCCATCTGTATAAACATGGAATTATCTACACAGACATCTCTATAACCATTGAAATATCTACACCGTTATCTGTATAAACATGGAAGTAGCCACACCGCTATCTGTATAAACATGGAAATATCTACACCGCCATCTGTGAAAACATGGAAATATCTACACTGTCATCTTAATAAACATGGAAATATCTACACGTCCATCTGTATAAACATGCAAATATGTACAGCGCTATCTCTATAAACATGGAAATATCTACATGGCTATGTGTATAAACATGGAAATATCTCCACCGCTGTCTGTAGAAACATGGAAATATCTACATCGCTATCTGTATAAACATGGAAATATCTACACTGTCATCTTAATAAACATGGAAATATCTACACGTCCATCTGTATAAACATGCAAATATGTACAGCGCTATCTCTATAAACATGGAAATATCTACATGGCTATGTGTATAAACATGGAAATATCTCCACCGCTGTCTGTAGAAACATGGAAATATCTTCATCGCTATCTGTATAAACATGGAAATATCTCCACCGTTACCTCTATAAAGATGGAAATATCTACACCGCTATCTTTATAAACATGGAAATATCTACACCGCTATCTGTATAAACATGGAAATATCTATAACACTATCTGTGTAAGCATGGAAATATCTACACAGCTATCTGTGTAAACATGGAAATATGTACACAGGTCTCTGTGTAAAGATGGAAATACCTACACCGCAATCTGTGCAAATATGGAAATATCTACACCGCTATCTCAGTAAACATGGAAATATCTACACCGCTATCTGTATAAACATGGAAATGTCTACACCACGATCTGTATAAACATGGAAGTATCTACACTGCTATATGTATAAACATGGAAATATCTACACCACTATCTGTATAAACATGGAAATATCTACACTGCCATCTGTATAAACATGGAATTACCTACACAGATATCTCTATAATCATTGAAATATCTTCACCACAATCTGTATAAACATGGAAATAGTCACACCGCTATCAGTATAAACATGGAAATATCGACACCGCTATCTGTATAAACATGGAAATATCTACACCACGACGTGTATAAAGATGGAAATATCTACACTGCTATGTGAATAAACATGGAAATATCCACACCGCTATCAGTATAAACATGGAAATATTGACACCGCTATCTGTATAAATATGGAAATATCTACACCACTATCTCTATAAAGATGGAAATATCTACACCGTTATCTGTATAAACAAAGAAATATCTCCACCGCTGTCTGTATGATCATGGAAACATCTACAATGCTAGCTGTATAAACATGGAATTATCTGCAGCGTTATCTGTATAAACATGGAAATATCTACACCGCAGTCTGTGCAAAGATGGAAATATCTACAATGCTATCTCAATAAACATGGAAATATCGACACCGCCATCTGTACACACATGGAAATACCTACACAGTTATCTGTATAAACATGGAAATATCTACACCACTATCTGTATAAACATGGAAATACCTACACTGCCATCTGTATAAACATGGAATTATCTACACAGACATGTCTATAACCATTGAAATATCTACACCGCTATCTGTATAAACATGGAAGTAGCCACACCACTATCTGTATAAACATGGAAATATCTACACCGCCATTTGTGAAAACATGGAAATATCTACACTGTCATCTTTATAAACATGGAAATATCTACACGTCGATCTGTATAAACATGGAAATTTCTACACTGCCATCTGTATATACCTGGAAATATCTACACTGCCATCTGTATAAACATGGAAATATGTACAGCGCTATCTCTATAAACATGGAAATATCTACACGGCTATCTGTATAAACATGGAAACATCTCCACCGCTGTCTGTTGAAACATGGAAATATCTACATCGCTATCTGTGTAAACATTGAAATATCTCCACCGTTATCTCTATAAAGATGGAAATATCTACATCGCTATCTTTATAAACATGGAAATATCTACACCGCTATCTGTATAAACATGGAAATATCTATAACACTATCTGTGTAAGCATGGAAATATCTACACAGCTGTCTGTGTAAACATGGAAATATGTACACAGGTCTCTGTGTAAAGATGGAAATAACTACACCGCAAACTGTGCAAATATGGAAATATCTACACCGCTATCTCAGTAAACATGGAAATATCTACACCGCTATCTGTAAAAACATGGAAATATCAACACCGCTATCTGTATAAACATGGAAATGTCTACACCACGATCTGTATAAACATGGAAGTATCTACAATGCTATATGTATAAACATGGAAATATCTACACCACTATCTGTATAAACATGGAAATATCTACACTGCCATCTGTATAAACATGGAATTACCTACACAGACATCTCTATAATCATTGAAATATCTACACCGCTATCTGTACAAACATGGAAGTACCCACACCGCTATCAGTATAAACATGGAAATATCTACACCGCTATCTGTATAAACATGGAAATATCTACACCACGACGTGTATAAACATGGAAATATCTACACCGCTATGTGAATAAACATGGAAATATCTACACCGCTATCAGTATAAACATGGAAATATTGACACAGCTATCTGTATAAATATGGAAATATCTACACCACTATCTCTATAAACATGGAAATATCTACACCGTTATCTGTATAAACAAAGAAATATCTCCACCGCTGTCTGTATGAACATGGAAACTTCTACACCGCTAGCTGTATAAACAAGGAATTATCTGCAGGGTTATCTGTATAAACATGGAAATATCTACACCGCAGTCTGTGCAAAGATGGAAATATCTACAATGCTATCTCAATAAACATGGAAATATCGACACCGCCATCTGTACAAACATGGAGATACCTACACAGTCATCTGTATAAACATGGAAATATCTACACCACTATCTGTATAAACATGGAAATACCTACACTGCCATCTGTATAAACTTGGAATTATCTACACAGACATCTCTATAACCATGGAAATATCTACACCTCTATCTGTATAAACATGGAAGTAGACACACCGGCATCTGTATAAACATGGAAATATCTACACCGCCATCTGAGAAAACATGGAAATATCTACACTGTCATCTTTATAAACATGGAAATATCTGCACGTCCATCTGTATAAACATGGAAATATCTACACTGCCATCTGTATATACCTGGAAATACCTACACTGCCATCTGTATAAACATGGAAATATCTACACCGCTATCTCTATAAACATGGAAATGTCTACACGGCTATCTGTATAAACATGGAAATATCTATAACACTATCTGTGTAAACATGGAAATATCTACACAGCTATCTGAGTAAACATGGAAATATGTACACAGGTCTCTGTGTAAAGATGGAAATATCTACACCGCAATCTGTGCAAATATGGAAATATCTACAACGCTATCTCAGTAAACATGGAAATATCTACACCGCTATCTGTATAAACATGGAAATATCAACACCGCTATCTGTATAAACGTGGAAATGTCTACACCACGATCTGTATAAACATGGAAATATCTACACCGCTATATGTATAAACATGGAAATATCTACACCGCTATCAGAATAAACATGGAAATATCTACACCGCTATCTGTATAAACATGGAAATATCTACACAACGACATGTATAAACATGGAAATATCTACACCGCCATGTGAATAAACATGGAAATATCTACACCGCTATCAGTAAAAACATGGAAATATCGACACCGCTCTCTGTATAAATATGGAAATATCTACACCACTATCTCTATAAACATGGAAATATCTACACCGTTATCTGTATAAACAAAGAAATATCTCCACCGCTGTCTGTATGAACATGGAAACATCTACACCGCTAGCTGTATAAACATGGAATTATCTGCAGCGTTATCTGTATAAACATGGAAATATCTACACCGCAGTCTGTGCAAAGATGGAAATATCTACAATGCTGTCTCAATAAACATGGAAATATAGACACCGCCATCTGTACACACATGGAAATACCTACACAGTCATCTGTATGAACATGGAAATATCTCCACCACTAACTGTATAAACATGGAAATATCTACACTGCCATCTGTATATACCTGGAAATACCTACACTGCCATCTGTATAAACATGTAAATATCTACACCGCTATCTCTATAAACATGGAAATGTCTACACGGCTATCTCTATAAACATGGAAATATCTACACTGCCATCTGTGTAAACATGGAATTACCTACACAGATATCTCTATAAACATTGAAATATCTACACCGCTATCTGTATAAACACGGAAGTAGCCACACCGCTACCTGTATAAACATGGAAATATCTACACCGCCATCTGTGAATACATGGAAATATCTACACTGTCATCTTTATAAACATGGAAATATCTACACGTCCATCTGTATAAACATGGAAATATCTACACTGCCATCTGTATAAACATGTAAATATCTACACCGCTACCTCTATAAACATGGAAATGTCTACACGGCTATCTGTATAAACATGGAAATATCTCCACCGCTATCTGTAGAAATATGGAAATATCTACATCTCTATCTGTATAAACATGGAAATATCTCCACCGCTATCTCTATAAAGATGGAAATATCTACACCGCTATCTTTATAAACATGGAAATATCTACACCGTTATCTGTATAAACATGGAAATATCTATAACACTATCTGTGTAAACATGGAAATATCTACACAGCTATCTGTGTAAACATGGAAATATGTACACAGGTCTCTGTGTAAAGATGGAAATACCTACACCGCAATCTGTGCAAATATGGAAATATGTACACCGCTATCTCAGTAAACATGGAAATATCTACACCGCTATCTGTAAAAACATGGAAATATCAACACCGCTATCTGTATAAACATGGAAATGTCTACACCACGATCTGTATAAACATGGAAATGTCTACAACGCTATATGTATAAACATGGAAATATCTACACCGCTATCAGTATAAACATGGAAATATCTACACCGCTATCTGTATAAACATGGAAATATCTACACCACGACATGTATAAACATGGAAATATCTTCACCGCCATATGAATAAACATGCAAATATCTACACAGCTATCAGTAAAAACATGGAAATATCGACACCGCTATCAGTATAAATATGGAAATATCTACACCACTATCTCTATAAACATGGAAATATCTACACCGTTATCTGTATAAACAAAGAAATGTCTCCACCGCTGTCTGTATGAACATGGAAACATCTACACCGCTAGCTGTATAAACATGGAATTAACTGCAGCGTTATCTGTATAAACATGGAAATATCTACACTGCAGTCTGTGCAAAGGTGGAAATATCTACAATGCTATCTCAATAAATATGGAAATATCGACACCGCCATCTGTACACACATGGAAATACCTACACAGTCATCTGTGTAAACATGGAAATATCTGCACCACTATCTGTATAAACATGGAAATATCTACACTGCCATCTGTATAAACATGGAATTACCTACACAGACATCTCTATAATCATTGAAATATCTACAGCGCTGTCTGTATAAACATGGAAGTAGCCACACCGCTATCAGTATAAACATGGAAATATCTACACCGCTATCTGTATAAACATGGAAATATCTACACCACGACGTGTATAAACATGGAAATATCTACACCGCTATGTGAATAAACATGGAAATATCTACACCGCTATCAGTATAAACATGGAAATATTGACACCGCTATCTGTATAAATATGGAAATATCTACACCACTATCTCTATAAACATGGAAATATCTACACCGTTATCTGTATAAACAAAGAAATATCTCCACCGCAGTCTGTATGAACATGGAAATATCTACACCGCTATCTGTTTAAACATGGAATTATCTGCAGCGTTATCTGTATAAACATGGAAATATCTACACCGTAGTCTGTGCAAAGATGGAAATATCTACAATGCTATCTCAATAAACATGGAAATATCGACACCGCCATCTGTACACACATGGAAATACCTACACAGTCATCTGTATAAACATGGAAATATCTACACCACTATCTGTATAAACATCTAAATACCTACACTGCCATCTGTATAAACATGGAATTATCTACACAGACATCTCTATAACCATTGAAATATCTACACCGTTATCTGTATAAACATGGAAGTAGCCACACCGCTATCTGTATAAACATGGAAATATCTACACCGCCATCTGTGAAAACATGGAAATATCTACACTGTCATCTTAATAAACATGGAAATATCTACACGTCCATCTGTATAAACATGCAAATATGTACAGCGCTATCTCTATAAACATGGAAATATCTACATGGCTATGTGTATAAACATGGAAATATCTCCACCGCTGTCTGTAGAAACATGGAAATATCTACATCGCTATCTGTATAAACATGGAAATATCTACACTGTCATCTTAATAAACATGGAAATATCTACACGTCCATCTGTATAAACATGCAAATATGTACAGCGCTATCTCTATAAACATGGAAATATCTACATGGCTATGTGTATAAACATGGAAATATCTCCACCGCTGTCTGTAGAAACATGGAAATATCTACATCGCTATCTGTATAAACATGGAAATATCTCCACCGTTACCTCTATAAAGATGGAAATATCTACACCGCTATCTTTATAAACATGGAAATATCTACACCGCTATCTGTATAAACATGGAAATATCTATAACACTATCTGTGTAAGCATGGAAATATCTACACAGCTATCTGTGTAAACATGGAAATATGTACACAGGTCTCTGTGTAAAGATGGAAATACCTACACCGCAATCTGTGCAAATATGGAAATATCTACACCGCTATCTCAGTAAACATGGAAATATCTACACCGCTATCTGTATAAACATGGAAATGTCTACACCACGATCTGTATAAACATGGAAGTATCTACACTGCTATATGTATAAACATGGAAATATCTACACCACTATCTGTATAAACATGGAAATATCTACACTGCCATCTGTATAAACATGGAATTACCTACACAGATATCTCTATAATCATTGAAATATCTTCACCACAATCTGTATAAACATGGAAATAGTCACACCGCTATCAGTATAAACATGGAAACATCGACACCGCTATCTGTATAAACATGGAAATATCTACACCACGACGTGTATAAAGATGGAAATATCTACACTGCTATGTGAATAAACATGGAAATATCCACACCGCTATCAGTATAAACATGGAAATATTGACACCGCTATCTGTATAAATATGGAAATATCTACACCACTATCTCTATAAAGATGGAAATATCTACACCGTTATCTGTATAAACAAAGAAATATCTCCACCGCTGTCTGTATGATCATGGAAACATCTACAATGCTAGCTGTATAAACATGGAATTATCTGCAGCGTTATCTGTATAAACATGGAAATATCTACACCGCAGTCTGTGCAAAGATGGAAATATCTACAATGCTATCTCAATAAACATGGAAATATCGACACCGCCATCTGTACACACATGGAAATACCTACACAGTTATCTGTATAAACATGGAAATATCTACACCACTATCTGTATAAACATGGAAATACCTACACTGCCATCTGTATAAACATGGAATTATCTACACAGACATGTCTATAACCATTGAAATATCTACACCGCTATCTGTATAAACATGGAAGTAGCCACACCACTATCTGTATAAACATGGAAATATCTACACCGCCATTTGTGAAAACATGGAAATATCTACACTGTCATCTTTATAAACATGGAAATATCTACACGTCGATCTGTATAAACATGGAAATTTCTACACTGCCATCTGTATATACCTGGAAATATCTACACTGCCATCTGTATAAACATGGAAATATGTACAGCGCTATCTCTATAAACATGGAAATATCTACACGGCTATCTGTATAAACATGGAAACATCTCCACCGCTGTCTGTTGAAACATGGAAATATCTACATCGCTATCTGTGTAAACATTGAAATATCTCCACCGTTATCTCTATAAAGATGGAAATATCTACATCGCTATCTTTATAAACATGGAAATATCTACACCGCTATCTGTATAAACATGGAAATATCTATAACACTATCTGTGTAAGCATGGAAATATCTACACAGCTGTCTGTGTAAACATGGAAATATGTACACAGGTCTCTGTGTAAAGATGGAAATAACTACACCGCAAACTGTGCAAATATGGAAATATCTACACCGCTATCTCAGTAAACATGGAAATATCTACACCGCTATCTGTAAAAACATGGAAATATCAACACCGCTATCTGTATAAACATGGAAATGTCTACACCACGATCTGTATAAACATGGAAGTATCTACAATGCTATATGTATAAACATGGAAATATCTACACCACTATCTGTATAAACATGGAAATATCTACACTGCCATCTGTATAAACATGGAATTACCTACACAGACATCTCTATAATCATTGAAATATCTACACCGCTATCTGTACAAACATGGAAGTACCCACACCGCTATCAGTATAAACATGGAAATATCTACACCGCTATCTGTATAAACATGGAAATATCTACACCACGACGTGTATAAACATGGAAATATCTACACCGCTATGTGAATAAACATGGAAATATCTACACCGCTATCAGTATAAACATGGAAATATTGACACAGCTATCTGTATAAATATGGAAATATCTACACCACTATCTCTATAAACATGGAAATATCTACACCGTTATCTGTATAAACAAAGAAATATCTCCACCGCTGTCTGTATGAACATGGAAACTTCTACACCGCTAGCTGTATAAACAAGGAATTATCTGCAGGGTTATCTGTATAAACATGGAAATATCTACACCGCAGTCTGTGCAAAGATGGAAATATCTACAATGCTATCTCAATAAACATGGAAATATCGACACCGCCATCTGTACAAACATGGAGATACCTACACAGTCATCTGTATAAACATGGAAATATCTACACCACTATCTGTATAAACATGGAAATACCTACACTGCCATCTGTATAAACTTGGAATTATCTACACAGACATCTCTATAACCATGGAAATATCTACACCTCTATCTGTATAAACATGGAAGTAGCCACACCGGCATCTGTATAAACATGGAAATATCTACACCGCCATCTGAGAAAACATGGAAATATCTACACTGTCATCTTTATAAACATGGAAATATCTGCACGTCCATCTGTATAAACATGGAAATATCTACACTGCCATCTGTATATACCTGGAAATACCTACACTGCCATCTGTATAAACATGGAAATATCTACACCGCTATCTCTATAAACATGGAAATGTCTACACGGCTATCTGTATAAACATGGAAATATCTATAACACTATCTGTGTAAACATGGAAATATCTACACAGCTATCTGAGTAAACATGGAAATATGTACACAGGTCTCTGTGTAAAGATGGAAATATCTACACCGCAATCTGTGCAAATATGGAAATATCTACAACGCTATCTCAGTAAACATGGAAATATCTACACCGCTATCTGTATAAACATGGAAATATCAACACCGCTATCTGTATAAACGTGGAAATGTCTACACCACGATCTGTATAAACATGGAAATATCTACACCGCTATATGTATAAACATGGAAATATCTACACCGCTATCAGAATAAACATGGAAATATCTACACCGCTATCTGTATAAACATGGAAATATCTACACAACGACATGTATAAACATGGAAATATCTACACCGCCATGTGAATAAACATGGAAATATCTACACCGCTATCAGTAAAAACATGGAAATATCGACACCGCTCTCTGTATAAATATGGAAATATCTACACCACTATCTCTATAAACATGGAAATATCTACACCGTTATCTGTATAAACAAAGAAATATCTCCACCGCTGTCTGTATGAACATGGAAACATCTACACCGCTAGCTGTATAAACATGGAATTATCTGCAGCGTTATCTGTATAAACATGGAAATATCTACACCGCAGTCTGTGCAAAGATGGAAATATCTACAATGCTGTCTCAATAAACATGGAAATATAGACACCGCCATCTGTACACACATGGAAATACCTACACAGTCATCTGTATGAACATGGAAATATCTCCACCACTAACTGTATAAACATGGAAATATCTACACTGCCATCTGTATATACCTGGAAATACCTACACTGCCATCTGTATAAACATGTAAATATCTACACCGCTATCTCTATAAACATGGAAATGTCTACACGGCTATCTCTATAAACATGGAAATATCTACACTGCCATCTGTGTAAACATGGAATTACCTACACAGATATCTCTATAAACATTGAAATATCTACACCGCTATCTGTATAAACACGGAAGTAGCCACACCGCTACCTGTATAAACATGGAAATATCTACACCGCCATCTGTGAATACATGGAAATATCTACACTGTCATCTTTATAAACATGGAAATATCTACACGTCCATCTGTATAAACATGGAAATATCTACACTGCCATCTGTATAAACATGTAAATATCTACACCGCTACCTCTATAAACATGGAAATGTCTACACGGCTATCTGTATAAACATGGAAATATCTCCACCGCTATCTGTAGAAATATGGAAATATCTACATCTCTATCTGTATAAACATGGAAATATCTCCACCGCTATCTCTATAAAGATGGAAATATCTACACCGCTATCTTTATAAACATGGAAATATCTACACCGTTATCTGTATAAACATGGAAATATCTGTAACACTATCTGTGTAAACATGGAAATATCTACACAGCTATCTGTGTAAACATGGAAATATGTACACAGGTCTCTGTGTAAAAATGGAAATATCTACACCGCAATCTGTGCAAATATGGAAATATCTACACCGCTATCTCAGTAAACATGGAAATATCTACACCGCTATCTGTATAAACATGGAAATATCAACACCGTTATCTGTAGAAACATGGAAATGTCTACACCACGATCTGTATAAACATGGAAATATCTACACCGCTATATGTATAAACATGGAAATATCTACACCGCTATCAGTATAAACATGGAAATATCTACACTGCTATCTGTATAAACATGGAAATATCTACACCACGACATGTATAAACATGGAAATATCTACACCACCATGTGAATAAACATGGAAATATCCACACCGCTATCAGTAAAAACATGGAAATATCGACACCGCCATCTGCACACATGGAAATACCTACACAGTCATCTGTATAAACATGGAAATATCTACACCACTATCTGTATAAACATGGAAATAACTACACTGCCATCTGTGTAAACATGGAATTACCTACACAGATATCTCTATAAACATTGATATATCTACACCGCTATCTGTATAAACACGGAAGTAGCCACACCGCTATCTGTATAAACATGGAAATATCTACACCGCCATCTGTGAAAACATGGAAATATCTACACTGTCATCTTTATAAACATGGAAATATCTACACGTCCATCTGTATAAACATGGAAATATCTACACTGCCATCTGTATAAACATGTAAATATCTACACCGCTATCTCTATAAACATGGAAATGTCTACACGGCTATCTGTATAAACATGGAAATATCTCCACCGCTATCTGTAGAAACATGGAAATATCTACATCTCTATCTGTATAAACATGGAAATATCTCCTACGCTATATCTATAAAGATGGAAATATCTACACCGCTATCTGTATAAACATGGAAATATCAACACCGCTATCTGTATAAACATGGAAATGTCTACACCACGATCTGTATAAACATGGAAATATCTACACCGCTATATGTATAAACATGGAATTATCTACACCGCTATCAGTATAAACATGGAAATATCTACACCGCTATCTGTATAAACATGGAAATATCTATACCACGACATGTATAAACATGGAAATATCTACACCGCCATGTGAATAAACATGGAAATATCTACACCGCTATCAGTAAAAACATGGAAATATCGACACCGCTATCTGTATAAATATGGAAATATCTACACCACTATCTCTATAAACATGGAAATATCTACACCGTTATCTGTATAAACAAAGAAATATCTCCACCGCTATCTGTATGAACATGGAAACATCTACACCGCTAGCTGTATAAACATGGAATTATCTGCATCGTTATCTGTATAAGCATGGAAATATCTAAACCGCAGTCTGTGCAAAGATGGAAATATCTACAATGCTATCTCAATAAACATGGAAATATCGACACCGCCATCTGTACACACATGGAAATACATACAAAGTCATCTGTATAAACATGGAAATATCAACACCACTATTTGTATAAACATGGAAATATCTAAACTGCCATCTGTATAAACATGGAATTACCTACACAGTCATCTCTATAACCATTGAAATATCTATGCCGCTATCTGTATAAACATAGAAGTAGCCACACCGCTATCAGTATAAACATGGAAATATCTACACAGCTATCTGTGTAAACATGGAAATATGTACACAGTTCTCTGTGTAAAGATGGAAATATCTACACCGCAATCTGTGCAAATATGAAAATATCTACACCGCTATCTCAGTAAACATGGAAATATCTACACCGCTATCTGTATAAACATGGAAATATCAACACCGCTATCTGTATAAACATGGAAATATCTACACCGCTATCAGTATAAACATGGAAATATCTTCACCGCTATATGTATAAATATGGAAATATCTACACCACTATCTCTATAAACATGGAAATATCTACACCGTTATCTGTATAAACAAAGAAATATCTCCACCGCTGTCTGTATGAACATGGAAACATCTACACCGCTACCTGTATAAACATGGAATTATCTGCAGCGTTATCTGTATAAACGTGGAAATATCTACACCGTAGTCTGTGCAAAGATGGAAATATCTACAATGCTGTCTCAATAAACATGGAAATATCGACACCGCCATCTGTACACACATGGAAATACCTACACAGTCATCTGTATAAACATGGAAATATCTACACCACTATCTGTATAAACATGGAAATACCTACACTGCCATCTGTATAAACATGGAATTATCTACACAGACATCTCTATAACCATTGAAATATCTACACCGCTATCTGTATAAACATGGAAGTAGCCACACCGCTATCTGTATAAACATGGAAATATCTACACCGCCATCTGTGAAAACATGGAAATTTCTACACTGCCATCTGTATATACCTGGAAATATCTACACTGTCATCTGTATATATCTGGAAATATCTACACTGCCATCTGTATAAACATGGAAATATCTACACCGCTATCTCTATAAACATGGAAATATCTACACGGCTATCTGTATAAACATGGAAATATCTACACCACTATCTCTATAAACATGGAAATATCTACACCGCTATCTGTATAAACATGGAAATATCAACACCGCTATCTTTATAAACATGGAAATACCTACACCGCTATCTCTATAAACATGGAAATATCTACACAACCATCTCTATAAACATCAAATATATACAACGCCATCTGCATAATCATGGAAATATCTACACCATCATCTACATAAACAAGGAAATATCTACACCGCCACCTATATAAACATGGAAATATCTACACCGCTATCTCTATAAACATGGAAATATATAGACCGCCAGCTCTATAAACATGGAAATAACTACACCACCATCTACATAAACAAGGAAGTTTCTACAGCGCCATCTATATAAACATGGAAATATCTACACCGCCATCTGCATAAACATGGAAATATCTACAATGCCATCTGTAAATAGATGGAAATATCTACAACGCGATCTGTATTAACACGGAAATATCAACACTACTATCGGTATAAACATGGAAATATTTTCAATGATATCTGTATAAACATGGAAATGTCTACACCATGAACTTTATAAACATGGAAATATCTACACCGCTATGTGTATAAACATGGAAATATCAACAACACTATCTGTATATACATGGAAATATCTACACCGCTATCTCTATACACATGGAAATATCTACACCAATATCTCTATAAACATGGAAGTATCTACGCCGCCAACTCTATGAATATGGAAATATCTACACCACCATCTGCATAATCATGGAAATATCTACTCCGCCATCTGTATAAACGTGGAAATATCTACACGGACATCTGTATAAACATGGAAATATCAACACCACCATCTGTATCAACATGGAAATATCTACACCGCTGTCTGTGTAAACATGGAAATATCTACACGGTGATCTGTATAAACATGGAAATAATTACACCGCTATCTGTATAAACATGGAAATATCTACACCGCTATCTGTGCAAACATGGATATATCTACACCACCATCTGTATAAACATGGAAATATATACACCGCCATCTGTACAAACATGGAAATATCTACAATGCCATCTGTAAAAAAATGTAAATATCTACAACACCATCTGTAAAAACATGGAAATATCTACACTGCTATCTGTATAAACATGGAAATATCTACACCGCCATCTGTAAATAAATGTAAATATCTACAACGCCATCTGTAAAAACATGGAAATTTCTACACAGTCAACTGTAGAAGCATGGAAATATCTACACCACCATCTCTATAAACAAGAAAATATCTACACGGCCATCTATAGAAGCATGGAAATATGTACACCGCTATCTCTATAAACATGGAAATATATAGACCACCATCTCTATAAACATGGAAATATGTACACCTCCATCTATATAAACATGGAAATATCTACATCTCTATCTGTATAAATATGGAAATATCTACACTGCCATCTGTAAATAGATGGAAACATCTACACCGCGATCTGTATTAACATGGAAATATCAACACTACTATCTGTATAGACATGGAAATATCTACAACGCTATCTGTATAAACATGGAAATATCTACACCGCTATCTGTATAAACATGGAAATATCTACACTGCTATCAGTATAAATATGTAAATATCTACACTGCTATCTTTATAAATATGGAAATATCTTCAGAGCTATCACCATAAAGATGGAAATATCTACACCACTATCTGTATAAACATGGAAATATCTACACCGATATCTCTATAAACATGGAAATATCATCACCGCCATCCATATAAACATTGAAATATCTACACTGCCATCTGTATAAAGATGTATATATCGACACCGCGAGCTGTATAAATATCAAAATATCTACATCGCTATCTTTATAAACATGGAAATACCAACACCGCTTTCTGTATAAACATGGAAATATCTACACCGCTATCTCTATAAACATGGAAATATCAACACCGCTATCTTTATAAACATGGAAATACCTACACCGCTATCTCTATAAACATGGAAATATCTACACAACCATCTCTATAAACATCAAATATATACAACGCCATCTCCATAATCATGGAAATATCTACACCATCATCTACATAAACAAGGAAATATCTACACCGCCACCTATATAAACATGGAAATATCTACACCGCTATCTCTATAAACATGGAAATATATAGACAGCCATCTCTATAAACATGGAAATAACTACACCACCATCTACATAAACAAGGAAATATCTACAGCGCCATCTATATAAACATGGAAATATCTACACCGCCATCTGCATAAACATGGAAATATCTACAATGCCATCTGTAAATAGATGGAAATATCTACAACGCGATCTGTATTAACACGGAAATATCAACACTACTATCGGTATAAACATGGAAATATTTTCAATGATATCTGTATAAACCTGGAAATGTCTACACCATGAACTTTATAAACATGGAAATATCTACACCGCTATGTGTATAAACATGGAAATATCTACACCACTATCTGTATAAACATGGAAATATCTACACTGCTATCTGTGTAAATATGGAAATATCTACACCGCTATTTCCATAAACATGGAAATATCAACAACACTATCTGTATAAACATGGAAATATCTACACCGCTATCTCTATACACATGGAAATATCTACACCAATATCTCTATAAACATGGAAGTATCTACGCCGCCAATTCTATGAATATGGAAATATCTACACCACCATCTGCATAATCATGGAAATATCTACTCCGCCATCTGTATAAACGTGGAAATATCTACACGGACATCTGTATAAACATGGAAATATCAACACCACCATCTGTATCAACATGGAAATATTTACACCGCTGTCTGTGTAAACATGGAAATATCTACACGGTGATCTGTATAAACATGGAAATAATTACACCGCTATCTGTATAAACATGGAAATATCTACACCGCTATCTGTGCAAACATGGATATATCTACACCACCATCTGTATAAACATGGAAATATATACACCGCCATCTGTACAAACATGGAAATATCTACAATGCCATCTGTAAAAAAATGTAAATATCTACAACACCATCTGTAAAAACATGGAAATATCTACACTGCTATCTGTATAAACATGGAAATATCTACACCGCGATCTGTATAAACATGGAAATATCTACACCGCTATCTTTGTAAACATGGAAATATATACACAGTGATCTGTATAAACATGGAAATAATTACACCACTATCTGTATAAACATGGAAATATCTACACCGCCATCTGTAAAAAAATGTAAATATCTACAACACCATCTGTAAAAACATGGAAATTTCTACACAGTCAACTGTAGAAGCATGGAAATATCTACACCACCATCTCTATAAACAAGAAAATATCTACACCGCCATCTATATAAGCATGGAAATATGTACACCGCTATCTCTATAAGCATGGATATATATGGACCAAAATCTCTATAAACATGGAAATACCTACACGGTCATCTTCATAAACAGGGAAATATCTACACCTCCTTCTATATAAACATGGAAATATCTACATCTCTATCTGTATAATTATGGAAATATCTACACTGCCATCTGTAAATAGATGGAAATATCTACACCGCGATCTGTTAACATGGAAATAGCAACACTACTATCTGTATAGACATGGAAATATTTACAACGCTATCTGTATAAACATGGAAATATCTACACGGCTATCTGTATAAATATGCAAATATCTACACTGCTATCTGTATAAATATGGAAATATCTACAGAGCTATCACCATAAGGATGGAAATATCTACACCGCTATCTGTATAAACATGGAAATATCTACACCGCTATCTCTAAACATGGAAATATCTACACCGCTATCGCTATAAACATGGAAATATCTTCACCGCCATCCGTATAAACATGGAAATGTCAACACTGCCATCTGTATAAAGATGAAAATATCGACACCGTGAGCTGTATAAAGATGGAAATATCAACACCGCTATCTGTATAAACATGGAAATACCAACACCGCTTTCTGTATAAACATGGAAATATCTACACCGCTATCTGTATAAACATGGAAATATCAACACCGCTATCTCTATAAACATGGAAATACCTACACCGCTATCTCTATTAACATGGAAATATCCACACCACCATCTCTATGAACATCAAATATATACAACGACATCTCCATAATCATGGAAATATCTACACCATCATCTACATAAACAAGGAAATATCTACACCGCAATCTATATAAACATGGAAATAGCTACACCGCTATCTCCATAAACATGGATATATATAGACCGCCATCTCTATAAACATGTTAATAACTACACCGCCATCTACATAAACAAGGAATTATCTACACCGCCATATATATAAACATGGAAATATCTACACCGCCATCTGTGTAAACAGGGAAATATCCACAGTGCCATCTGTAAGTAGATTGAAATAACTTCAACACGATCTGTATTAACACGGAAATATCTACACTACTATCTGTATAAACATGGAAATATTTACAATGATATCTGTATGAACACGGAAATATCTACACCATGAACTTTATAAAAATGGAAATATCTACACCGCTATGTGTATAAACATGGAAATATCTACACCGCTATCTGTATAAACATGGAAATATGTACACTGCTATCTGTATAAATACGGAAATATCTACACCGCTATTTCCATAAACATGAAAATATCTACACTGCTATCTGTATAAACATGGAAATATCAACACCGCGATCTCTATAAACATGGAAGTAACTACGCCGCCATCTCTATGAATATGGAAATATCTACACCACCTTCTGCATAATCATGGAAATATCTACTCCGCCATCTGTATAAACGTGGAAATATCTACACGGACATCTGTATAAACATGGAAATATCTACACCGCTATCTCTATAGACATGGAAATATCTACATGGCTATCTGTATAAACATGGAAATATCTACACCGCCATCTCTATAAACATGAAAACATCTAAACTGCCATCTCCATAAACATAGAATTATCTACACCGCCATCTGTATAAACATGGAAATATCTACACCGCCATCTGTATAAACATGGAAATATCTACATCGCCATCTGTTTAAAAATGGAAATACCTACACATCGAGCTGTATAAACATGGAAATATCTACACCCCTATCTGTATTAACAAGGAAATACCAACACCGCTATCTGTATAAACATGGAAAAATCTACACCGCCATTTCTATAAACATGAAAGTATCTACTCTGCCGTCTTCATAAACATGGAACTAACTACACCGCGATCTCTATAAACATGGAAATATCTACACCGCTATCTGTATAAACTTGGAAATATCTACACCGCTATGTGTATAAACATGGAAATATCTACACCGCTATCTTTATAAACATGGAAATATCTACACCGCTATCTGTGTAAAGATGGAAATTTCTACACCGCAATCTGTGCATAGATTTAAATATCTACACAGCTATCTGTGTAAACATGGAAATATCTACACCACTATCTGAATAATCATGTAAATGTCTACATCGCTATCTCTATAAACATGGAACTATCTACACCGCTATCTGTATAAACATGAAAATAACTACACTGCCATCTACATAAACATGGAACTATCTACACCGCCATATGTATAAACATGGAAATATCTACTCCGCCATCTGTATAAAGATGGAAATATCTACACTGCCATCTGGATAAAGATGTATATTTCTACACCGTGAGCTGTATTAACATGGAAATATCTACACCGCTATCTCAATAAAAGTGGAAATATCTACAACGCCATCTGTATAAACATGAAACTATAAACAGAGCCATCTCTATAAACATGGAACCATCTTCACCGTGAACTGTATAAACATGGAAATTTCTACACCGCTGTCAGTGTAAACATTGAAATATCTTCACCGCTATCCCTATAAACATGGAAATGTCAACAGAGCTATGTCTGTAAACATGGAAATATCTACACCGCTATCAGTATAAACATTCTAATACCTACACCGTTATCACTATAAACATGGAAATACCTACACCGCTATATCTATAAACATGGAAATGTCTGCACCGCTATCTCTATGAACATGGAAATATATACACCGCCATCTCTATCTACATGGAAATATCTACACCGCCATCTGCATAAACAAGGAAATTTGTACACCGCCATCTGTAGAAAGATGGAAATATCTACACCACAATCTGTATAAACATGGAAATATCTACAACGCTATCTGTATAAACATGGAAATATCTACTACGTGATCTGTATAAACATGGAAATATCTACTCCGCTATCTGTATAAAAATGGAAATATATACAACCGCTATCTCCATAAACATGGAAATACCTACACCGCTATCTCTATAATCATGGAAATACCTACACTGACATCTGTATAAACATGGAAATATCTACAATACCATCTGTATAAACATGGAAATATCTTCACTGCCATCTGTATAAACAAGGAAATACCTACACAGCCATCTCTTCAAACATGGAAATAGCTACACCGCTATTTGTATAAACATGGAAATAGCCACACCATCATCTGTATAAACATGGACATATTTACACCGCCATCTGTAAAAACATGGAAATATCTACACAGTCATCTATAGAAACATGGAAATATCTACACCTCCATTCATATAAACATGGAAATATCTACACAGTCATCTATAGAAACATGGAAATAACTACACCTCCATCTGTATAAACATGGAAATATCTACACTGCCGTCTGTATACACATGGAAATATCTACAACACCATCTTTATAAACATGGAAATATCTACACCGCCATCTGTATAAACATGGAAATATCTACACTGTCATTGGGATAAAGATGTAAATATCTACACCGCGAGCTGTATAAACATGGAAATAACTACATCACGATCTGCAAAAACATGGAAATATCTACACCGTTATGTGTATAAACTTGGAAATATCTACACCGCTATGTGTATAAACATGGAAATATCTACACCGCCATCTGAATAAACATGGAAATATCTACAGGGCTATCTGTATAAACATGGAAATATCTACACCGCTATCTCTATAAACATGGAAATATCTACAGCGCTGTCAGTATAAACTTGGAAATATCTACACCGCCATCTCTATAAACTTGGAAATATCTCCAACGCTATCTGTATTAACATGGAAATATCTCCACCGCTATCTGTATAAATATGGAAATATCTCAACCGCTGTCTGTATAAACATGGAAATATATACACCGCTATCTGTAAACATGGAAATATCTTCAACGTTATCTGTATTAACATGGAAATATCTACCCTGCCGTCTGTATAAACATGGGAATACCCACAGCGCTATCTGAATAAACATGGAAATAACTACACCGCCATCTGAATAAACATGGAAATATCTACATGGCTATCTGTATATATATGGAAATACCTACACCGCTATCTCTATAAACATGGAAATATCTACACCACTATCTGTATAAACATGGAAATATCTACATGGTTATCTCTATAAACATGGAAATATTTACACCGCCATTTGTATATATCTCGAAATACCTACAATCCTATTTCAATAGACATAGAAATATCTACACCGCTTTCTGTATAAACATGGAAATATCTACATGGCTATCTCTATAAACACGGAAATATCTACACCGCCATCTCAACAAACACGGAAATACCTACACAGTCATCTGTATCAACCTGTAAATACCTACACCATTATCTGTATAAACATGGAAATATCTACACTGACAAATGCATAAACATGGAAATATCTACACAGCCATCTCTATAAACATGGAAATATCTACATCGTTATCTGTATAAACATGGAAATATCCACACCGATATCTATATAAACATGGAAATATCTTCACCGCCATCTGTAAAAACATGGACATATCTCCACCGCTATCTCTATAAACTTGGAATTATCTACACCGCTATCAGTATAAACATGGAAATATCTCCACCGCAATCAGTATAAACATGGAAATACCTAGATCGCTATCTGCATTTACATGGAAATATCTACATCGTTATCTGTAGAAACATGGAAATATCTCGACCGTTATCTCTATAAACATGGAAATATCTCCAACGCTGTCTCTATAAACATGGAAATATCTACACCGCTATCTTTATAAACCTGGAAATATCTACACCACTATCTGTATAAACATGGAAATACGTACACTGCCATCTGTATAAACATGGAAACAGCCACACAGCTATGTGTATAAACATGGGAATATCTACACCGACATCTAAATGAACATGGAAATATCTACACGGCTATCTGTATAAATTTGGAAATATCTACACCGCTATCTCTATAAACATGGAAATATCTACACTGCTATCTGTATAAACATGGAAATATCTACACAGCCATTTGTATAAACATGGAAATATCTACACCACTATCTCTGTAAACACAGAAACACCTACATCGCTATCTGTATAAACATGGAAATATCTACACCGCTATCTGTATAAACTTGAAAATATCTACACCGCTATCTGTATAAACTTGGAAATATCTACACCGATATCTGTATAAATATGGAAATTTATACTCCGCTCTCTGTATATAAATGGAAATATCTACATGGCTGTCTCTATAAACTTGGATATTTCTAAACCGCCATCTGTATAAACATGGAAATATCTACACTGCGATGTGTATAAACAGGGAAATATCTACACAGCCATATCTATAAACATGGAAATATCTGCATCGCTATCTGTATAAACATGGAAATAGCCACACCGCTATCTGTATAAACGTGGAAATATCTACACCGACATCTGTAAAAACATGGAAATATCTACACAGTCATCTGTGTAAACATGGAAGATATCTACACCTCCATCTGTATAAACATGAAAATATCTACACCACCGTCTAAATGAACACCGAAATGTCTACACGATTATTTGTATAAATATGGAAATATCTACACCGCTATCTCCATAAACGTGGAAAATCTACAAAGCTATTTGTATAAACATGGAAATATCTACCCCGCTATCTCTATAAACATGGAAATATCTACACCGCGATCTCTATGAACATGGAAATATCTACATCGCTATCTGTACAAACATGGAAATACCTCCACCACTATCTCTGTTAACATGGAATTATCTACACTTCTATCTCTATAAACATGGAAATATCTCCAACGCAGTCTGTATAAACATGGAAATACCTACACTGCTATCTGTATAAACATGGAAATATCTTCACCGCTATCTGTGTTAACATAGAAATATCAACACCACTGTCTGTATTAACATGGAAATATCTACATCTTCATCTGTATAAACATGGAAATATCTCCACCGCTATCTATATAAACATGAAAATATCTCCAAAGCTATCTGCATAAACTTGGAAATATCTACACTGCCATCTGTGTAAACATGGAAATATCTTCACCGCTATCTGTATAAACATGGAAATATCTTCATCGCTATCTGTGTAAACATGGAAATAGCCACACCGCTATCTGTATAAACATGGCAATATCTTCACCGCCATCTGTAAAAACATGGAAATATCTACACAGCCATCTGTAGAAACATGGACATATCTACATCTCCATCTGTATTAACATGGAAATATCTACACTGCCATCTGTATACACATGGAAGTATCAACACAGACATCTGCATTAACATGGAAATATCTACACCGCTATCTCTATAAACATGGAAATACCTACACCGCTATCTCTATAAACATGGAAATATCTACACTGCCATCTGTATACACATGGAAATATCCACACAGCCATCTGTTTAAACATGGAAATATCTACACCGCTATCTCGAAATACATGGAAATATCTACATCGCTATCTGTAAAAACATGGAAATATTTACAATGCCATCTGTATAAACATGGAAGTAGCCACACCGCTATCTATATAAACATGGAAATATCTACACCACCATCGGAATAAACATCGAAATATCTACACGGCTATCTGTATAAATATGGAAATACCTACACCGCCATCTCTATAAACATGGAAATACCTCTAACGCTATCTGTATTAACATGGAAATATCTCCACCGCTATCTGTATAAACTTGGAAATATCTCCACCGCTATCTGTATAAACATGGAAATATCTACAACGCTATCTGTATAAACATGGAATTATCTACAAAGCTATCTGTATTAACATGGAAATATCTGCACTGCCATGTGTATAAACATGGAAATATCTACAGAGTCATCTGTATAAACATGGAAATACCTACTCCTCCTTCTGTGTAAACCTGGAAATATCTACACTGCCATCTGTATACACATGGAAATATCCACACAGCCATCTGTATAAACATGGAAATATCTACACCGATATCTCGATATACATGGAAATATCTACATCGCTATCTGTATAAACATGGAAATATCTACAATGCCATCTGTATAACATGGATGTAGCCACACCGCTCTCTGTATAAACATGGAAAAAACTACACCACCAGTTGAATAAACATCGAAATATCTACATGGCTATCTGTATAAATATGGAAATATCTACACAGCCATCTCTGTAAACATCGAAATATCTCCAACGCTATCTGTATAAACATGGAAATATCTCCACCGCTATCGGTATAAACATGGAAATATCTCCACCGCTATCTGTATGAACATGGCAATATCTACATTGCTATATGTACAAACATGGAAATATCTCCACCGCTATCTCTATAAACATGGAATTATCTACACCGCTATCTGTATAAACGTGGAAATATCTATGCCGCTATCTGTATAAACATGGAAATATCTACACCGCTACCTGTATAAACATGGAAATATCTACATCGTTATATGTATAAACATGGAAACATCTTGACCGCTATCTCTATAAACATGGAAATATCTCCACCGCTATATCTATAAACATGGAAATATGTACACCGCTATCTTTATAAACATGGAAATATCTACACCGCTATCTTTATAAACATGGAAATACCTACACCACTGTCTGCATAAACCTGGAAATATCCACACTGCCATCTGTATAATCATGGGAACAGCCACACCGCAATGTGTGTAAACCTGGAAATATCTACACCGCCATCTGAATAAACATGGAATTATCTACACCGCTATCTGTATAAATATGAAAATATCTACACCGCTATCTCTATAAACATGGAAATAACTACACCACTATCTGTATAAACATGGAAATATCTACACAGCCATCTCTATTAACATGGAAATATCTACATCGCTATCTGCATAAACATAGAAACAGACTCACCGCTATATGTATAAACATAGAAATATCTACTCCGCCCTGTGTAAAAACATGGAAATATCTCCACTGCTATCTGTATAAATGTGGAAATATCTACACCACTATGTGTATAATTATGGAAATATCTACACCGCTATCACTATAAACATGGAAGTATCTACACCGCCATCTGTATAAACATGGAAATACCTACAAACTCATCGGTAAATACATGGAAATATCCACACCACTATCTGTATAAACATGGAAATATCTACACTGCCGTCTGGATTAACATGGAAATATCTACACAGCCATCTCTATATACATGGAAATATATACATCGCTATCTCTATAAACGTGGAAATGACTACACCGCTATCTGTATAATCATGGAAATGTCTACATGGCTATCCCTATAAACATGGAAATATCTACCCCGCCATCTCTATAACGATAGAAATATCTACATCGATATCTGTAAAAACATGGAAATAGCCACACCGATATCTGTATAAACATGGAAATATCTACACCGTCATCTGTAAAAACTTGGAAATATCTAAACAGTTATCTGTATAAACGTGGAAGTATCTACACCTCCATGTGTATAAACATGGAAATATCTACACTGCCATCTGTATACACATGGAAATACCTACACAGCCATCTGTGTAAACCTGGAAATATTTACATCACTATCTCTATAAACATGGAAATATCTACACAGCCATCTGTATAAACCTAGAAATCACTACATCGCTATCTGTATAAACATGTAAATAGCCACACCGCTATCTGTATAAACATGGAAATATCTACACTGCCAACTGTATAAACATGGAAATATCTATACCGCAGTCTCTATAAACATGGAAATATCTCTACCGCTATCTGTATAAACATGAAAATATCTACATCGCTATCTGTATAATCATGGAAATATTTACACCACTATCTCTATAAACATAGAAATAACGACAGCGCCATCCCTATAAACATGGAAATATCTACACCGCCATCTGCATATACATGGAAATATCTGCACACACATCTGTATAAACATGGAACCATCCACACTGCCATCTGTATAAACTTGGAAATATCTACACTGACATCTGTAGAAAGATGGAAATGTCTACAAAGCGATCAGTATAAACATGGGAATTTCTACACTGCTACCTGTATAAACATGGAAATATCTACACCACTATCTGTATCAACATGGAAATAACTACACCGCAATCTGTATAAACATGGAAATATCTACAGCGCTATCTCTATAAACATGGAAATGTCTACACGGCTATCTGTATAAACATGGAAATATCTCCACCGCTATCTGTAGAAACATGGAAATATCTACATCGCTATCTGTATAAACATGGAAATATCTCCACCGTTATCTCTATAAACATGGAAATATCTACACCGCTATCTGTATAAACATGGAAATATCTATAACACTATCTGTGTAAACATGGAAATATCTACACAGCTATCTGTGTAAACATGGAAATATGTACACAGGTCTCTGTGTAAAGATGGAAATACCTTCACCGCAATCTGTGCAAATATGGAAATATCTACACCACTATCTCAGTAAACATGGTAATATCTACACCGCTATCTGTAAAAACATGGAAATATCAACACCGCTATCTGTATAAACATGGAAATGTCTACACCACGATCTGTATAAACATGGAAATATCTACACCGCTATATGTATAAACATGGAAATATCTACACCGCTATCGTTATAAACATGGAAATATCTACACCGCTATCTGTATAAACATGGAAATATCTACACCACGACATGTACAAACATGGAAATATCTACACCACCATGTGAATAAACATGGAAATATCTACACAGCTATCAGTAAAAACATGGAAATATCAACACCGCTATCAGTATAAATATGGAAATATCTACACCACTATTTCTATAAACATGGAAATATCTACACCGTTATCTGTATAAACAAAGAAATATCTCCACCGCTGTCTGTATGAACATGGAAACATCTACACCGCTAGCTGTATAAACATGGAATTATCTGCAGCGTTATCTGTATAAACATGGAAATACCTACACCGCAGTCTGTGCAAAGATGGAAATATCTACAATGCTATCTCAATAAACATGGAAATATCGACACCGCCATCTGTACACACATGGAAATACCTACACAGTCATCTGTATAAACATGGAAATATCTACACCACTATCTGTATAAACATGGAAATATCTACACTGCCATCTGTATAAACATGGAATTACCTACACAGACATCTCTATAATCATTGAAATATCTACACCGCTATCTGTATAAACATGGAAGTAGCCACACCGCTATCAGTATATACATGGAAATATCTACACCGCTATCTGTATAAACTTGGAAATATCTACACCACGACGTGTATAAACAAGGAAATATCTACACCGCTATGTGAATAAACATGGAAATATCTACACAGCTATCAGTATAAACATGGAAATATTGACACCGCTATCTGTATAAATATGGAAATATCTACACCACTATCTCTATAAACATGGAAATATCTACACCGTTATCTGTATAAACAAAGAAATATCTCCACCGCTGTCTGTATGAACATGGAAACATCTACACCGCTATCTGTATAAACATGGAATTATCTGCAGCGTTATCTGTATAAACATGGAAATATCTACACCGCAGTCTGTGCAAAGATGGAAATATCTACAATGCTATCTCAATAAACATGGAAATATCGACACCGCCATCTGCACACACATGGAAATACCTACACAGTCATCTGTATAAACATCGAAATATCTACACCACTATCTGTATAAACATGGAAATACCTACACTGCCATCTGTATAAACATGGAATTATCTACACAGACATCTCTATAACCATTGAAATATCTACACCGCTATCTGTATAAACATGGAAGTAGCCACACCGCTATCTGTATAAACATGGAAATATCTACACCGCCATCTGTGAAAACATGGAAATATCTACACTGTCATCTTTATAAACATGGAAATATCTACACGTCCATCTGTATAAACATGGAAATATCTACACTGCCATCTGTATATACCTGGAAATATATACACTGCCATCTGTATAAACATGGAAATATCTACAGCGCTATCTCTATAAACATGGAAATGTCTACACGGCTATCTGTATAAACATGGAAATATCTCCACCGCTATCTGTAGAAACATGGAAATATCTACATCGCTATCTGTATAAACATGGAAATATCTCCACCGTTATCTCTATAAAGATGGAAATATCTACACCGCTATCTTTATAAACATGGAAATATCTAAACCGCTATCTGTATAAACATGGAAATATCTATAACACTATCTGTGTAAACATGGAAATATCTACACAGCTATCTGTGTAAACATGGAAATATGTACACAGGTCTCTGTGTAAAGATGGAAATACCTACACCGCAATCTGTGCAAATATGGAAATATCGACACCACTATCTCAGTAAACATGGTAATATCTACACCGCTATCTGTAAAAACATGGAAATATCAACACCGCTATCTGTATAAACATGGAAATGTCTACACCACGATCTGGATAAACATGGAAATATCTACACCGCTATATGTATAAACATGGAAATATCTACACCGCTATCATTATAAACATGGAAATATCTACACCGCTATCTGTATAAACATGGAAATATCTACACCACGACATGTATAAACATGGAAATATCTACACCGCCATGTGAAAAAACATGGAAATATCTACACAGCTATCAGTAAAAACATGGAAATATCGACACCACTATCAGTATAAATATGGAAATATCTACACCACTATTTCTATAAACATGGAAATATCTACACCGTTATCTGTATAAACAAAGGAATATCTCCACCGCTGTCTGTATGAACATGGAAACATCTACACCGCTAGCTGTATAAACATGGAATTATCTGCAGCGTTATCTGTATAAACATGGAAATATCTACACCGCAGTCTGTGCAAAGATGGAAATATCTACAATGCTATCTCAATAAACATGGTAATATCGACACCGCCATCTGTACACACATGGAAATACCTACACAGTCATCTGTATAAACATGGAAATATCTACACCACTATCTGTATAAACATGGAAATATCTACACTGCCATCTGTATAAACATGGAATTACCTACACAGACATCTCTATAATCATTGAAATATCTACACCGCTATCTGTATAAACATGGAAGTAGCCACACCGCAATCAGTATATACATGGAAATATCTACACCGCTATCTGTATAAACTTGGAAATATCTACACCACGACGTGTATAAACAGGGAAATATCTACACCGCTATGTGAATAAACATGGAAATATCTACACAGCTATCAGTATAAACATGGAAATATTGACACCGCTATCTGTATAAATATGGAAATATCTACACCACTATCTCTATAAACATGGAAGTATCTACACCGTTATCTGTATAAACAAAGAAATATCTCCACCGCTGTCTGTATGAACATGGAAACATCTACACCGCTATCTGTATAAACATGGAATTATCTGCAGCGTTATCTGTATAAACATGGAAATATCTACACCGCAGTCTGTGCAAAGATGGAAATATCTACAATGCTATCTCAATAAACATGGAAATATCGACACCGCCATCTGTACACACATGGAAATACCTACACAGTCATCGGTATAAACATCGAAATATCTACACCACTATCTGTATAAACATGGAAATACCTACACTGCCATCTGTATAAACATGGAATTATCTACACAGACATCTCTATAACCATTGAAATATCTACACCGCTATCTGTATAAACATGGAAGTAGCCACACCGCTATCTGTATAAACATGGAAATATCTACACCGCCATCTGTGAAAACATGGAAATATCTACACTGTCATCTTTATAAACATGGAAATATCTACACGTCCATCTGTATAAACATGGAAATATCTACACTGCCATCTGTATATACCTGGAAATATATACACTGCCATCTGTATAAACATGGAAATATCTACAGCGCTATCTCTATAAACATGGAAATGTCTACACGGCTATCTGTATAAACATGGAAATATCTCCACCGCTATCTGTAGAAACATGGAAATATCTACATCGCTATCTGTATAAACATGGAAATATCTCCACCGTTATCTCTATAAAGATGGAAATATCTACACCGCTATCTTTATAAACATGGAAATATCTAAACCGCTATCTGTATAAACATGGAAATATCTATAACACTATCTGTGTAAACATGGAAATATCTACACAGCTATCTGTGTAAACATGGAAATATGTACACAGGTCTCTGTGTAAAGATGGAAATACCTACACCGCAATCTGTGCAAATATGGAAATATCGACACCACTATCTCAGTAAACATGGTAATATCTACACCGCTATCTGTAAAAACATGGAAATATCAACACCGCTATCTGTATAAACATGGAAATGTCTACACCACGATCTGGATAAACATGGAAATATCTACACCGCTATATGTATAAACATGGAAATATCTACACCGCTATCATTATAAACATGGAAATATCTACACCGCTATCTGTATAAACATGGAAATATCTACACCACGACATGTATAAACATGGAAATATCTACACCGCCATGTGAAAAAACATGGAAATATCTACACAGCTATCAGTAAAAACATGGAAATATCGACACCACTATCAGTATAAATATGGAAATATCTACACCACTATTTCTATAAACATGGAAATATCTACACCGTTATCTGTATAAACAAAGGAATATCTCCACCGCTGTCTGTATGAACATGGAAACATCTACACCGCTAGCTGTATAAACATGGAATTATCTGCAGCGTTATCTGTATAAACATGGAAATATCTACACCGCAGTCTGTGCAAAGATGGAAATATCTACAATGCTATCTCAATAAACATGGTAATATCGACACCGCCATCTGTACACACATGGAAATACCTACACAGTCATCTGTATAAACATGGAAATATCTACACCACTATCTGTATAAACATGGAAATATCTACACTGCCATCTGTATAAACATGGAATTACCTACACAGACATCTCTATAATCATTGAAATATCTACACCGCTATCTGTATAAACATGGAAGTAGCCACACCGCAATCAGTATATACATGGAAATATCTACACCGCTATCTGTATAAACTTGGAAATATCTACACCACGACGTGTATAAACAGGGAAATATCTACACCGCTATGTGAATAAACATGGAAATATCTACACAGCTATCAGTATAAACATGGAAATATTGACACCGCTATCTGTATAAATATGGAAATATCTACACCACTATCTCTATAAACATGGAAGTATCTACACCGTTATCTGTATAAACAAAGAAATATCTCCACCGCTGTCTGTATGAACATGGAAACATCTACACCGCTATCTGTATAAACATGGAATTATCTGCAGCGTTATCTGTATAAACATGGAAATATCTACACCGCAGTCTGTGCAAAGATGGAAATATCTACAATGCTATCTCAATAAACATGGAAATATCGACACCGCCATCTGTACACACATGGAAATACCTACACAGTCATCGGTATAAACATCGAAATATCTACACCACTATCTGTATAAACATGGAAATACCTACACTGCCATCTGTATAAACATGGAATTATCTACACAGACATCTCTATAACCATTGAAATATCTACACCGCTATCTGTATAAACATGGAAGTAGCCACACCGCTATCTGTATAAACATGGAAATATCTACACCGCCATCTGTGAAAACATGGAAATATCTACACTGTCATCTTTATAAACATGGAAATATCTACACGTCCATCTGTATAAACATGGAAATATCTACACTGCCATCTGTATATACCTGGAAATATATACACTGCCATCTGTATAAACATGGAAATATCTACAGCGCTATCTCTATAAACATGGAAATGTCTACACGGCTATCTGTATAAACATGGAAATATCTCCACCGCTATCTGTAGAAACATGGAAATATCTACATCGCTATCTGTATAAACATGGAAATATCTCCACCGTTATCTCTATAAAGATGGAAATATCTACACCGCTATCTTTATAAACATGGAAATATCTAAACCGCTATCTGTATAAACATGGAAATATCTATAACACTATCTGTGTAAACATGGAAATATCTACACAGCTATCTGTGTAAACATGGAAATATGTACACAGGTCTCTGTGTAAAGATGGAAATACCTACACCGCAATCTGTGCAAATATGGAAATATCGACACCACTATCTCAGTAAACATGGTAATATCTACACCGCTATCTGTAAAAACATGGAAATATCAACACCGCTATCTGTATAAACATGGAAATGTCTACACCACGATCTGGATAAACATGGAAATATCTACACCGCTATATGTATAAACATGGAAATATCTACACCGCTATCATTATAAACATGGAAATATCTACACCGCTATCTGTATAAACATGGAAATATCTACACCACGACATGTATAAACATGGAAATATCTACACCGCCATGTGAAAAAACATGGAAATATCTACACAGCTATCAGTAAAAACATGGAAATATCGACACCACTATCAGTATAAATATGGAAATATCTACACCACTATTTCTATAAACATGGAAATATCTACACCGTTATCTGTATAAACAAAGGAATATCTCCACCGCTGTCTGTATGAACATGGAAACATCTACACCGCTAGCTGTATAAACATGGAATTATCTGCAGCGTTATCTGTATAAACATGGAAATATCTACACCGCAGTCTGTGCAAAGATGGAAATATCTACAATGCTATCTCAATAAACATGGTAATATCGACACCGCCATCTGTACACACATGGAAATACCTACACAGTCATCTGTATAAACATGGAAATATCTACACCACTATCTGTATAAACATGGAAATATCTACACTGCCATCTGTATAAACATGGAATTACCTACACAGACATCTCTATAATCATTGAAATATCTACACCGCTATCTGTATAAACATGGAAGTAGCCACACCGCAATCAGTATATACATGGAAATATCTACACCGCTATCTGTATAAACTTGGAAATATCTACACCACGACGTGTATAAACAGGGAAATATCTACACCGCTATGTGAATAAACATGGAAATATCTACACAGCTATCAGTATAAACATGGAAATATTGACACCGCTATCTGTATAAATATGGAAATATCTACACCACTATCTCTATAAACATGGAAGTATCTACACCGTTATCTGTATAAACAAAGAAATATCTCCACCGCTGTCTGTATGAACATGGAAACATCTACACCGCTATCTGTATAAACATGGAATTATCTGCAGCGTTATCTGTATAAACATGGAAATATCTACACCGCAGTCTGTGCAAAGATGGAAATATCTACAATGCTATCTCAATGAACATGGAAATATCGACACCGCCATCTGTACACACATGGAAATACCTACACAGTCATCGGTATAAACATCGAAATATCTACACCACTATCTGTATAAACATGGAAATACCTACACTGCCATCTGTATAAACATGGAATTATCTACACAGACATCTCTATAACCATTGAAATATCTACACCGCTATCTGTATAAACATGGAAGTAGCCACACCGCTATCTGTATAAACATGGAAATATCTACACCGCCATCTGTGAAAACATGGAAATATCTACACTGTCATCTTTATAAACATGGAAATATCTACACGTCCATCTGTATAAACATGGAAATATCTACACTGCCATCTGTATATACCTGGAAATATATACACTGCCATCTGTATAAACATGGAAATATCTACAGCGCTATCTCTATAAACATGGAAATGTCTACACGGCTATCTGTATAAACATGGAAATATCTCCACCGCTATCTGTAGAAACATGGAAATATCTACATCGCTATCTGTATAAACATGGAAATATCTCCACCGTTATCTCTATAAAGATGGAAATATCTACACCGCTATCTTTATAAACATGGAAATATCTAAACCGCTATCTGTATAAACATGGAAATATCTATAACACTATCTGTGTAAACATGGAAATATCTACACAGCTATCTGTGTAAACATGGAAATATGTACACAGGTCTCTGTGTAAAGATGGAAATACCTACACCGCAATCTGTGCAAATATGGAAATATCGACACCACTATCTCAGTAAACATGGTAATATCTACACCGCTATCTGTAAAAACATGGAAATATCAACACCGCTATCTGTATAAACATGGAAATGTCTACACCACGATCTGGATAAACATGGAAATATCTACACCGCTATATGTATAAACATGGAAATATCTACACCGCTATCATTATAAACATGGAAATATCTACACCGCTATCTGTATAAACATGGAAATATCTACACCACGACATGTATAAACATGGAAATATCTACACCGCCATGTGAAAAAACATGGAAATATCTACACAGCTATCAGTAAAAACATGGAAATATCGACACCACTATCAGTATAAATATGGAAATATCTACACCACTATTTCTATAAACATGGAAATATCTACACCGTTATCTGTATAAACAAAGGAATATCTCCACCGCTGTCTGTATGAACATGGAAACATCTACACCGCTAGCTGTATAAACATGGAATTATCTGCAGCGTTATCTGTATAAACATGGAAATATCTACACCGCAGTCTGTGCAAAGATGGAAATATCTACAATGCTATCTCAATAAACATGGTAATATCGACACCGCCATCTGTACACACATGGAAATACCTACACAGTCATCTGTATAAACATGGAAATATCTACACCACTATCTGTATAAACATGGAAATATCTACACTGCCATCTGTATAAACATGGAATTACCTACACAGACATCTCTATAATCATTGAAATATCTACACCGCTATCTGTATAAACATGGAAGTAGCCACACCGCAATCAGTATATACATGGAAATATCTACACCGCTATCTGTATAAACTTGGAAATATCTACACCACGACGTGTATAAACAGGGAAATATCTACACCGCTATGTGAATAAACATGGAAATATCTACACAGCTATCAGTATAAACATGGAAATATTGACACCGCTATCTGTATAAATATGGAAATATCTACACCACTATCTCTATAAACATGGAAGTATCTACACCGTTATCTGTATAAACAAAGAAATATCTCCACCGCTGTCTGTATGAACATGGAAACATCTACACCGCTATCTGTATAAACATGGAATTATCTGCAGCGTTATCTGTATAAACATGGAAATATCTACACCGCAGTCTGTGCAAAGATGGAAATATCTACAATGCTATCTCAATAAACATGGAAATATCGACACCGCCATCTGTACACACATGGAAATACCTACACAGTCATCGGTATAAACATCGAAATATCTACACCACTATCTGTATAAACATGGAAATACCTACACTGCCATCTGTATAAACATGGAATTATCTACACAGACATCTCTATAACCATTGAAATATCTACACCGCTATCTGTATAAACATGGAAGTAGCCACACCGCTATCTGTATAAACATGGAAATATCTACACCGCCATCTGTGAAAACATGGAAATATCTACACTGTCATCTTTATAAACATGGAAATATCTACACGTCCATCTGTATAAACATGGAAATATCTACACTGCCATCTGTATATACCTGGAAATATATACACTGCCATCTGTATAAACATGGAAATATCTACAGCGCTATCTCTATAAACATGGAAATGTCTACACGGCTATCTGTATAAACATGGAAATATCTCCACCGCTATCTGTAGAAACATGGAAATATCTACATCGCTATCTGTATAAACATGGAAATATCTCCACCGTTATCTCTATAAAGATGGAAATATCTACACCGCTATCTTTATAAACATGGAAATATCTAAACCGCTATCTGTATAAACATGGAAATATCTATAACACTATCTGTGTAAACATGGAAATATCTACACAGCTATCTGTGTAAACATGGAAATATGTACACAGGTCTCTGTGTAAAGATGGAAATACCTACACCGCAATCTGTGCAAATATGGAAATATCGACACCACTATCTCAGTAAACATGGTAATATCTACACCGCTATCTGTAAAAACATGGAAATATCAACACCGCTATCTGTATAAACATGGAAATGTCTACACCACGATCTGGATAAACATGGAAATATCTACACCGCTATATGTATAAACATGGAAATATCTACACCGCTATCATTATAAACATGGAAATATCTACACCGCTATCTGTATAAACATGGAAATATCTACACCACGACATGTATAAACATGGAAATATCTACACCGCCATGTGAAAAAACATGGAAATATCTACACAGCTATCAGTAAAAACATGGAAATATCGACACCACTATCAGTATAAATATGGAAATATCTACACCACTATTTCTATAAACATGGAAATATCTACACCGTTATCTGTATAAACAAAGGAATATCTCCACCGCTGTCTGTATGAACATGGAAACATCTACACCGCTAGCTGTATAAACATGGAATTATCTGCAGCGTTATCTGTATAAACATGGAAATATCTACACCGCAGTCTGTGCAAAGATGGAAATATCTACAATGCTATCTCAATAAACATGGTAATATCGACACCGCCATCTGTACACACATGGAAATACCTACACAGTCATCTGTATAAACATGGAAATATCTACACCACTATCTGTATAAACATGGAAATATCTACACTGCCATCTGTATAAACATGGAATTACCTACACAGACATCTCTATAATCATTGAAATATCTACACCGCTATCTGTATAAACATGGAAGTAGCCACACCGCAATCAGTATATACATGGAAATATCTACACCGCTATCTGTATAAACTTGGAAATATCTACACCACGACGTGTATAAACAGGGAAATATCTACACCGCTATGTGAATAAACATGGAAATATCTACACAGCTATCAGTATAAACATGGAAATATTGACACCGCTATCTGTATAAATATGGAAATATCTACACCACTATCTCTATAAACATGGAAGTATCTACACCGTTATCTGTATAAACAAAGAAATATCTCCACCGCTGTCTGTATGAACATGGAAACATCTACACCGCTATCTGTATAAACATGGAATTATCTGCAGCGTTATCTGTATAAACATGGAAATATCTACACCGCAGTCTGTGCAAAGATGGAAATATCTACAATGCTATCTCAATAAACATGGAAATATCGACACCGCCATCTGTACACACATGGAAATACCTACACAGTCATCGGTATAAACATCGAAATATCTACACCACTATCTGTATAAACATGGAAATACCTACACTGCCATCTGTATAAACATGGAATTATCTACACAGACATCTCTATAACCATTGAAATATCTACACCGCTATCTGTATAAACATGGAAGTAGCCACACCGCTATCTGTATAAACATGGAAATATCTTCACCGCCATCTGTGAAAACATGGAAATATCTACACTGTCATCTTTATAAACATGGAAATATCTACACCTCCATCTGCATAAACATGGAAATATCTACACTGCCATCTGTATATACCTGGAAATATCTACACTGCCATCTGTATAAACATGGAAATATCTACAGCGCTATCTCTATAAACATGGAAATATCTACACGGCTATCTGTATAAACATGGAAATAACTCCACTGCTATCTGTAGAAACATGGAAATATCTACATCGCTATCTGTATAAACATGGAAATATCTCCACCGTTATCTCTATAAAGATGGAAATATCTACACCGCTATCTTTATAAACATGGAAATATCTACACCGATATCTGTATAAACATGGAAATATCTATAACAATATCTGTGTAAACATGGAAATATCTACACAGCTATCTGTGTAAACATGGAAATATGTACACAGGTCTCTGTGTAAAGATGGAAATACCTACACCGCAATCTGTGCAAATATGGAAATATCTACACCGCTATCTCAGTAAACATGGAAATTTCTACACCGCTATCTTTAAAAACATGGAAATAACAACACCGCTACCAGTATAAACATGGAAATGTCTACACCACGATCTGTATAAAGATGGAAATATCTACACCGCTATATGTATAAACATGGAAATATCTACACCGCTATCAGTATAAACAAGTTAGTATCTACACCGCTATCTGTATAAACATGGAAATATCTACACCACGACATGTATAAACATGGAAATATCTACACCGCCATGGGAATAAACATGGAAATATCTACACAGCTATCAGTAAAAACATGGAAATATCGACACCGCTATCAGTATAAATATGGAAATATCTACACCACTATCTCTATAAACATGGAAATATCTACACCGTTATCTGTATAAACAAAGAAATATCCCCACCGCTGTCTGTATGAACATGGGAACATCTACACCGCTAGCTGTATAAACATGGAATTATCTGCAGCGTTATCTGTATAAACATGGAAATATCTACACCGCAGTCTGTGCAAAGATGGAAATATGTACAATGATATCTCAATAAACATGGAAATATCGACACCGCCATCTGTACACACATGGAAATACCTACACAGTCATCTGTATAAACATGGAAATATCTACACCGCTGTCTTTATAAACATGGAAATATCTTCACCGCCATCAGTGAAAACATGGAAATATCTACACTGTCCTCTTTATAAACATGGAAATATCTACACCTCCATCTGCATAAACATGGAAATATCTACACTGCCATCTGTATATACCTGGAAATATCTACACTGCCATCTGTATAAACATGGAAATATCTACAGCGCTATCTCTATAAACATGGAAATATCTACACCGCTATCTGTATAAACATGGAAATATCTACACCACGACATGTATAAACATGGAAATATCTACACCGCCATGTGAATAAACATGGAAATATCTACACAGCTATCAGTAAAAACATGGAAATATCGACACCGCTATCAGTATAAATATGGAAATATCTACACCACTATCTCTATAAACATGGAAATATCTACACCGTTATATGTATAAACAAAGAAATATCTCCACCGCTGTCTGTATGAACATGGAAACATCTACAACGCTAGCTGTATAAACATGGAATTATCTGCAGCGTTATCTGTATAAACATGGAAATATCTACACCGCAGTCTGTGCAAAGATGGAAATATATACAATGATATCTCAATAAACATGGAAATATCGACACCGCCATCTGTACACACATGGAAATACCTACACAGTCATCTGTATAAACATGGAAATATCTACACCACTATCTGTATAATCATGGAAATATCTACACTGCCATCTGTATAAACATGGAATTACCTACACAGACATCTCTATAATCATTGAAATATCTACACCGCTATCTGTATAAACATGGAAGTAGCCACACCACTATCTGTATATACATGGAAATATCTACACCGCTATCTGTATAAACATGGAAATATCTACACCACGACGTGTATAAACATGGAAATATCTACACCGCCATGTGAATAAACATGGAAATATCTACACAGCTATCAGTATAAACATGGAAATATTGACACCGCTATCTGTATAAATATGGAAATATCTACACCACTATCTCTATAAACATGGAAATATCTACACCGTTATCTGTATAAACAAAGAAATATCTCCACCGCTGTCTGTATGAACATGGAAACATCTGCACCGCTAGCTGTATAAACATGGAATTATCTGCAGCGTTATCTGTATAAACATGGAAATGTCTACACCGCAGTCTGTGCAAAGATGGAAATATCTACAATGCTATCTCAATAAACATGGAAATATCGACACCGCCATCTGTACACACATGGAAATACCTACACAGTCATCTGTATAAACATGGAAATATCCACACCACTCTCTGTATAAACATGGAAATATCTACACTGCCATCTGTATAAACATGGAATTACCTACACAGGCATCTCTATAATCATTGAAATATCTACACCGCTATCTGTATAAACATGGAAGTAGCCACACCGCTATCAGTATATACATGGAAATATCTACACCGCTATCTGTATAAACATGGAAATATCTACACCACGACGTGTATAAACAAGGAAATATCTACACCGCTATGTGAATAAACATGGAAATATCTACACAGCTATCAGTGTAAACATGGAAATATTGACACCGCTATCTGTATAAATACGGAAATATCTACACCACTATCTGTATAAACATGGAAATACCTACACTGCCATCTGTATAAACATGGAATTATCTACACAGACATCTCTATAACCATTGAAATATCTACACCGCTATCTGTATAAACATGGAAGTAGCCACACCGCTATCTGTATAAACATGGAAATATCTACACCGCCATCTGTGAAAATATGGAAATATCTACACTGTCATCTTTATAAACATGGAAATATCTACACGTCCATCTGTATAAACATGGAATTACCTACACAGACATCTCTATAATCATTGAAATATCTACACCGCTATCTGTATAAACATGGAAGTAGCCACACCACTATCAGTATAAACTTGGAAATATCTACACCGCTATCTGTATAAACATGGAAATATCTACACCACGACGTGTATAAACATGGAAATATCTACACCGCTATGTGAATAAACATGGAAATATCTACACCGCTATCAGTATAAACATGGAAATATTGACACCGCTATCTGTATAAATATGGAAATATCTACACCACTATCTCTACAAACATGGAAATATCTACACCGTTATCTGTATAACCAAAGAAATATCTCCACCGCTGTCTGTATGAACATGGAAACATCTACACCGCTAGCTGTATAAACATGGAATTATCTGCAGCGTTATCTGTATAAACATGGAAATGTCTACACCGCAGTCTGTGCAAAGATGGAAATATCTACAATGCTATCTCCATAAACATGGAAATATCGACACCGCCATCTGTACACACATGGAAATACCTACACAGTCATCTGTATAAACATGGAAATATCTACACCACTATCTGTATAAACATGGAAATACCTACACTGCCATCTGTATAAACATGGAATTATCTACACAGACATCTCTATAACCATTGAAATATCTACACTGCTATCTGTATAAACATGGAAGTAGCCACACCGCTATCTGTATAAACATGGAAATATCTACACCGCCATCTGTGAAAACATGGAAATATCTACACTGTCATCTTTATAAACATGGAAATATCTACACGTCCATCTGTATAAACATGGAAATATCTACACTGCCATCTGTATATACCTGGAAATATCTACACTGCCATCTGTATAAACATGGAAATATCTACACCGTTATCTCTTTAAACATGGAAATGTCTACACGGCTATCTGTATAAACATGGAAATATCTCCACCGCTATCTGTACAAACATGGAAATATCTACATCGCTATCTGTATAAACATGGAAATATCTCCACCGCTATCTCTATAAAGATGGAAATATCTACACCGCTATCTTTATAAACCTGGAAATATCTACACCGCTATCTGTATAAACATGGAAATATCTATAACACTATCTGTGTAAACATGGAAATATCTACACAGCTATCTGAGTAAACATGGAAATATGTACACAGGTCTCTGTTTAAAGATGGAAATATCTACACCACAATCTGTAAAAACATGGAAATATCAACACCGCTATCTTAGTAAACATCGAAATATCTACACCGCTATCTGTAAAAACATGGAAATATCAACACCGCTATCTGTATAAACATGGAAATGTCTACACCACGATCTGCATAAACATGGAAATATCTACACCGCTATATGTATAAACATGGAAATATCTACACCGCTATCAGTATAAACATGGAAATATCTACACCGCTATCTGTATAAACATGGAAATATCTACACCACGACATGTATAAACATGGAAATATCTACACCGCCATGTGAATAAACATGGAAATATCTACACCGCTATCAGTAAAAACATGGAAATATCGACACCGCTATCTGTATAAATATGGAAATATCTACACCACTATCTCTAAAAACATGGAAATATCTACACCTTTATCTGTATAAACAAAGAAATATCTCCACCGCTGTCTGTATGAACATGGAAACATCTACACCGCTAGCTGTATAAACATGGAATTATCTGCAGCGTTATCTGTATAAACATGGAAATATCTACACCGCAGTCTGTGCAAAGATGGAAATATTTACAATGCTATCTCAATAAACATGGAAATATCGACACCGCCATCTGTACACACATGGAAATACCTACACAGTCATCTGTATAAACATGGAAATATCTACACCACTATCTGTATAAACATGGAAATATCTACACTGCCATCTGTATAAACATGGAATTACCTACACAGACATCTCTATAATCATTGAAATATCTACACCGCTATCTGTAGAAACATGGAAGTAGCCACACCACTATCAGTATAAACATGGAAATATCTACACCGCTATCTGTATAAACATGGAAATATCTACTCCACGACGTCTATAAACATGGAAATATCTACACCGCTATGTGAATAAACATGGAAATATCTACACCGCTATCAGTAAAAACATGGAAATATCGACACCGCTATCTGTATAAATATGGAAATATCTACACCACTATCTCTATAAACATGGAAATATCTACACCGTTATATGTATAAACAAAGAAATATCTCCACCGCTGTCTGTATGAACATGGAAACATCTACACCGCTAGCTGTATAAACATGGAATTATCTGCAGCGTTATGGGTATAAACATGGAAATGTCTACACCGCAGTCTGTGCAAAGATGGAAATATCTACAATGCTATCTCAATAAACATGGAAATATCGACACCGCCATCTGTACACACATGGAAATACCTACACAGTCATCTGTATAAACATGGAAATATCTACACCACTATCTGTATAAACATGGAAATACCTACACTGCCATCTGTATAAACATGGAATTATCTACACAGACATCTCTATAACCATTGAAATATCTACACCGTTATCTGTATAAACATGGAAGTAGCCACACCGCTATCTGTATAAACATGGAAATATCCACACCGCCATCTGTGAAAACATGGAAATATCTACACTGTCATCTTTATGAACATGGAAATATCTACACGTCCATCTGCAAAAACATGGAAATATCTACACTGCCATCTGTATATACCTAGAATTATCTACACTGCCATCTGTATAAACATGGAAATATCTACACCATTATCTCTATAAACATCGAAATGTCTACACGGCTATCTGTATAAACATGGAAATATCTCCACCGCTATCGGTAGAAACATGGAAATATCTACATCGCTATCTGTATAAACATGGAAATATCTCCACCGCTATCTCAATAAAGATGGAAATATCTACACCGCTATCTTTATAAACATGGAAATATCTGCACCGCTATCTGCATAAACATGGAAATATCTATAACATTATCTGTGTAAACATGTAAATATCAACACAGCTATCTGTGTAAACATGGAAATATGTACACAGGTCTCTGTGTAAAGATGGAAATACCTACACCACAATCTGTGCAACTATGGAAATATCTACACCGCTATCTTAGTAAACATGGAAATATCTACACCGCTATCTGTAAAAACATGGAAATATCAACACCGCTATCTGTATAAACATGGAAATGTCTACACCACGATCTGTATAAACATGGAAATATCTACACCGCTATATGTATAAACATGGAAATATCTTCACCGCTATCAGTATAAACATGGAAATATCTACACCGCTATCTGTATAAACATGGAAATATCTACACCACGACATGTATAAACATGGAAATATCTACACCGCCATGTGAATAAACATGGAAATATCTACACCGCTATCACTAAAAACATGGAAATAGCGACACCGCTATCTGTATAAATATGGAAATATCTACACCACTATCTCTATAAACATGGAAATATCTACACTGCCATCTGTATAAACATGGAATTACCTACACAGACATCTCTATAATCATTGAAATATCTACAACGCTATCTGTATAAACATGGAAGTAGCCACACCGCCATCAGTATAAACATGGAAATATCTACACCGCTATCTGTATAAACATGGAAATATCTACACCACAACATGTATAAACATGGAAATATCTACACCGCTGTGTGAATAAACATGGAAATATCTAAACCGCTATCAGTATAAATATGGAAATATTGACACCGCTATCTTTATAAATATGGAAATATCTACACCACTATCTCTATAAACATGGAAATATCTACACCGTTATCTGTATACACAAAAAATATCTCCACCGCTGTCTGTATGAACATGGAAACATCTCCACCGCTAGCTGTATAAACATGGAATTATCTGCAGCGTTATCTGTATAAACATGGAAATATCTACACTGCAGTCTGTGCAAAGATGGAAATATCTACAATGCTGTCTCAATAAACATGGAAATATCGACACCGCCATCTGTACACACATGGAAATACCTACACAGTCATCTGTATAAACATGGAAATATCTACACCACCATCTGTATAAACATGGAAATACCTACACTGCCATCTGTATAAACATGGAATTATCTACACAGACATCTGTATAACCATTGAAATATCTACACCGCTATCTGTATAAACATGGAAGTAGCCACACCGCTATCTGTATAAACATGGAAATATCTACACCGCCATCTGTGAAAACACGGAAATATCTACACTGTCATCTTTATAAACATGGAAAATTCTACACGTCCATCTGTATAAACATGGAAATCTCTACACTGCCATCTGTATATACCTGGAAATATCTACACTGCCATCTGTATAAACATGGAAATATGTACAGAGCTATCTCTATATACATGGAAATGTCTACACGGCTATCTGTATAAACATGGGAATATCTCCACCGCTATCTGTAGAAACATGGAAATATCTACATCGCTGTCTGTATAAACATGGAAATATCTCCACCGCTATCTCTATAAAGATGGAAATATCTACACCGCTATCTTTATAAACATGGAAATATCTACACCGCTATCTGTATAAACATGGAAATATCTATAACACTATCTGTGTAAACATGGAAATATCTACACCGCTATCTGTGTAAACATGGAAATATATACACAGGTCTATGTGTAAAGATGGAAATACCTACACCGCAATCTGCGCAAATATGGAAATATCTACACCGCTATCTCAGTAAACATGGAAATATCTACACCGCAGTCTGTGCAAAGATGGAAATATCTACAATGCTATCTCAATAAACATGGAAATATCAACACCGCCATCTGTACACACATGGAAATACCTACACAGTCATCTGTAGAAACATGGAAATATCTACACCACTATCTGTATAAACATGGAAATATCTACACTGCCATCTGTATAAACATGGAATTACCTACACAGACATCTCTATAATCATTGAAATATCTACACCGCTATCTGTATAAACATGGAAGTAGCCACACCGCTATCAGTATAAACATGGAAATATCTACACCGCTATGTGTATAAACATGGAAATATCTACACCACGACGTGTATAAACATGGACATATCTACACCGCTATGTGAATAAACATGGAAATATCTACACCGCTATCAGTATAAACATGGAAATATTGACACCGCTATCTGTATAAATATGGAAATATCTACACCACTATCTCTATAAACATGGAAATATCTACACCGTTATCTGTATAAACAAAGAAATATCTCCACCGCTGTCTGTATGAACATGGAAACATCTGCACCGCTAGCTTTATAAACATGGAATTATCTGCAGCGTTATCTATATAAACATGGAAATATCTACACCGCAGACTGTGCAAAGATGGAAATATCTACAATGCTATCTCAATAAACATGGAAATATTGACACCGCCATCTGTACACACATGGAAATACCTACACAGTCATCTGTATAAACTTGGAAATATCTACACCACTATCTGTATAAACATGGAAATACCCACACTGCCATCTGTATAAACATGGAATTATCTACACAGACATCTCTATAACCATTGAAATATCTACACCGCTATCTGTATAAACATGGAAGTAACCACACCGGTATCTGTATAAACGTGGAAATATCTACACCGTCATCTGTGAAAACATGGAAATATGTACACTGTCATCTTCATAAACATGGAAATATCTACACGTCCATCTGTATAAACATGGAAATATCTACACTGCCATCTGTATATACCTAGAAATATCTACACTGCCATCTGTATAAACATGGAAATATCTACACCGCTATCTCTATAAACATGGAAATGTCTACACGGCTATCTGTATAAACATGGAAATAACTCCACCGCTATCTGTAGAAACATGGAAATATCTACATCGCTATCTGTATAAACATGGAAATATCTCCAGCGCTATCTCAATAAAGATGGAAATATCTACACCGCTATCTTTATAAACATGGAAATATCTGCACCGCTATCTGTATAAACATGGAAATATCTATAACATTATCTGTGTAAACATGTAAATATCTACACAGCTATCTGTGTAAACATAGAAATATGTACACAGGTCTCTGTGTAAAGATGGAAATATCTACACCACAATCTGTGCAAATATGGAAATACCTACACCGCTATCTTAGTAAACATGGAAATATCTACACCGCTATCAGTAAAAACATGGAAATATCAACACCGCTATCTGTATAAACATGGAAATGTCTACACCACGATCTGTATAAACATGGAAATATCTACACCGCTATATGTATAAACATGGAAATATCTACACCGCTATCATTATAAACATGGAAATATCTACACCGCTATCTGTATAAACATGGAAATATCTACACCACGACATGTATAAACATGGAAATATCTACACCGCCATGTGAATAAACCTGGAAGTATCTACACCGCTATCAGTAAAAACATGGAAATAGCGACACCGCTGTCTGTATAAATATGGAAATATCTACACCACTATCTCTATAAACATGGAAATATCTACACCGTTATCTGTATAAACAAAGAAATATCTCCACCGCTGTCTGTATAAACATGGAAACATCTACACCGCTAGCTGTATAAACATGGAATTATCTGCAGCGTTATCTGTATAAACATGGAAATATTTACACCGCAGTCTGTGCAAAGATGGAAATATCTACAATGCTATCTCAATAAACATGGAAATATCGACACCGCCATCTGTACACACATGGAAATAACTACACAGTCATCTGTATAAACATGGAAATATCTACACCACTATCTGTATAAACATGGAAATATCTACACTGCCATCTGTATAAACATGGAATTACCTACACAGACATCTCTATAATCATTGAAATATCTACACCGCTCTCTGTATAAACATGGAAGTCGCCACACCGCTATCAGTATAAACATGGAAATATCTACACCGCTATCTGTATAAACATGGAAATATCTACACCACGACATGTATAAACATGGAAATATCTACACCGCTATGTGAATAAACATGGAAATATCTACACAGCTATCTGTATAAATATGGAAATATTGACACCGCTATCTGTATAAATATGGAAATATCTACACCACTATCTCTATAAACATGGAAATATCTACACCGTTATCTGTATAAACAGAGAAATATCTCCACCGCTGTCTGTATGAACATGGAAACATCTACACCGCTAGCTGTATAATCATGGAATTATCTGCAGCGTTATCTGTATAAACATGGAAATATCTACACTGCAGTCTGTGCAAAGATGGAAATATCTACAATGCTGTCTCAATAAACATGGAAATATCGACACCGCCATCTGTACACACATGGAAATACCTACACAGTCATCTGTATATACATGGAAATATCTACACCACCATCTGTAAAAACATGGAAATACCTACACTGCCATCTGTATAAACATGGAATTATCTACACAGACATCTCTATAACCATTGAAATATCTACACCGCTATCTGTATAAACATGGAAGTAGCCACACCGCTATCTGTATAAACATGGAAATATCTACACCGCCATCTGTGAAAACATGGAAATATCTACACTGTCGTCTTTATAAACATGGAAATTTCTACACGTCCATCTGTATAAACATGGAAATCTCTACACTGCCATCTGTATATACCTGGAAATATCTACACTGCCATCTGTATAAACATGGAAATATGTACAGAGCTATCTCTATATACATGGAAATGTCTACACGGCTATCTGTATAAACATGGGAATATCTCCACCGCTATCTGTAGAAACATGGAAATATCTACATCGCTGTCTGTATAAACATGGAAATATCTCCACCGCTATCTCTATAAAGATGGAAATATCTACACCGCTATCTTTATAAACATGGAAATATCTACACCGCTATCTGTATAAACATGGAAATATCTATAACACTATCTGTGTAAACATGGAAATATCTACACCGCTATCTGTGTAAACATGGAAATATATACACAGGTCTATGTGTAAAGATGGAAATACCTACACCGCAATCTGCGCAAATATGGAAATATCTACACCGCTATCTCAGTAAACATGGAAATATCTACACCGCCATCTGTGAAAACATGGAAATATCTACACTGTCATCTTTATAAACATGGAAATTTCTACACGTCCATCTGTATAAACATGGAAATCTCTACACTGCCATCTGTATATACCTGGAAATATCTACACTGCCATCTGTATAAACATGGAAATATGTACAGAGCTATCTCTATATACATGGAAATGTCTACACGGCTATCTGTATAAACATGGGAATATCTCCACCGCTATCTGTAGAAACATGGAAATATCTACATCGCTGTCTGTATAAACATGGAAATATCTCCACCGCTATCTCTATAAAGATGGAAATATCTACACCGCTATCTTTATAAACATGGAAATATCTACACCGCTATCTGTATAAACATGGAAATATCTATAACACTATCTGTGTAAACATGGAAATATCTACACAGCTATCTGTGTAAACATGGAAACATGTACACAGGTCTCTGTGTAAAGATGGAAATATCTACACCGCAATATGTGCAAATATGGAAATATCTACACCGCTATCTCAGTAAACATGGAAATATCTACACCGCTATCTGTATAAACATGGAAATAACAACACCGCTATCTGTATAAACATGGAAGTGTCTACACCACGATCTATATAAACATGGAAATATCTACACCGCTATATGTATAAACATGGAAATATCTACACCGCTATCAGTATAAACATGGAAATATCTACACCGCTATCTGTAGAAACATGGAAATATCTACACCACGACATGTATAAACATGGAAATATCTACACCGCCATGTGAATAAACATGGAAATATCTACACCGCTATCAGTAAAAACATGGAAATATCGACACCGCTATCTGTATAAATATGGAAATATCTACACCACTATCTCTATAAACATGGAAATATCTACACCGTTATCTGTATAAACAAAGAAATATCTCCACCGCTGTCTGTATGAACATGGAAACATCTACACCGCTAGCTGTATAAACATGGAATTATCTGCAGCGTTATCTGTAAACATGGAAATATCTACACCGTAGTCTGTGCCAAGATGGAAATATCTACAATGCTATCTCAATAAACATGGAAATATCGACACCGCCATCTGTACACACGTGGAAATACCTACACAGTCATCTGTAGAAACATGGAAATATCTACACCACTATCTGTATAAACATGGAAATATCTACACTGCCATCTGTATAAACATGGAATTACCTACACAGACATCTGTATAATCATTGAAATATCTACACCGCTATCTGTATAAACATGGAAGTAGCCACACCGCTATCAGTATAAACATGGAAATATCTACACCGCTATGTGTATAAACATGGAAATATCTACACCACGACGTGTATAAACATGGACATATCTACACCGCTATGTGAATAAACATGGAAATATCTACACCGCTATCAGTATAAACATGGAAATATTGACACCGCTATCTGTATAAATATGGAAATATCTACACCACTATCTCTATAAACATGGAAATATCTACACCGTTATCTGTATAAACAAAGAAATATCTCCACCGCTGTCTGTATGAACATGGAAACATCTGCCCCGCTAGCTTTATAAACATGGAATTATCTGCAGCGTTATCTGTATAAACATGGAAATATCTACACCGCAGTCTGTGCAAAGATGGAAATATCTACAATGCTATCTCAATAAACATGGAAATATCAACACCGCCATCTGTACACACATGGAAATAACTACACAGTCATCTGTATAAACATGGAAATATCTACACCACTATCTGTATAAACATGGAAATATCTACACTGCCATCTGTATAAACATTGAATTACCTACACAGACATCTCTATAATCATTGAAATATCTACACCGCTATCTGTATAAACATGGAAGTAGCCACACCGCTATCAGTATAAACATGGAAATATCTACACCGCTATATGTATAAACATGGAAATATCTACACCACGACGTGTATAAACATGGACATATCTACACCGCTATGTGAATAAACATGGAAATATCTACACCGCTATCAGTATAAACATGGAAATATTGACACCGCTATCTGTATAAATATGGAAATTTCTACACCACTATCTCTATAAACATGGAAATATCTACACCGTTATCTGTATAAACAAAGAAATATCTCCACCGCTGTCTGTATGAACATGGAAACATATACACCGCTAGCTGTATGAATATGGAATTATCTGCAGCGTTATCTGTATAAACATGGAAATATCTACACCGCAGTCTGTGCAAAGATGGAAATATCTACAATGCTATCTCAATAAACATGGAAATATTGACACCGCCATCTGTACACACATGGAAATACCTACACAGTCATCTGTATAAAAATGGAAATATCTACACCACTATCTGTATAAACATGGAAATACCTACACTGCCATCTGTATAAACATGGAATTATCTACACAGACATCTCTATAACCATTGAAATATCTACACCGCTATCTGTATAAACATGGAAGTAACCACACCCGTATCTGTATAAACGTGGAAATATCTACACTGCCATCTGTGAAAACATGGAAATATCTACACTGTCATCTTCATAAACATGGAAATATCTACACGTCTATCTGTATAAACATGGAAATATCTACACTGCCATCTGTATATACCTGGAAATATCTACACTGCCATCTGTATAAACATGGAAATATCTACACCGCTATCTCTATAAACATGGAAATGTCTACACGGCTATCTGTATAAACATGGAAATATCTCCACCGCTATCTGTAGAAACATGGAAATATCTACATCGCTATCTGTATAAACATGGAAATATCTCCACCGTTATCTCTATAAAGATGGAAATAACTCCACCGCTATCTGTAGAAACATGGAAATATCTACATCGCTATCTGTATAAACATGGAAATACCTCCACCGCTATCTCAATAAAGATGGAAATATCTACACCGCTATCTTTATAAACATGGAAATATCTGCACCGCTATCTGTATAAACATGGAAATATCTATAACATTATCTGTGTAAACATATAAATATCTACACAGCTATCTGTGTAAACATAGAAATATGTACACAGGTCTCTGTGTAAAGATGGAAATATCTACACCACAATCTGTGCAAATATGGAAATACCTACACCGCTATCTTAGTAAACATGGAAATATCTACACCGCTATCTGTAAAAACATGGAAATATCAACACCGCTATCTGTATAAACATGGAAATGTCTACACCACGATCTGTATAAACATGCAAATATCTACACCGCTATATGTATAAACATGGAAATATCTACACCGCTATCATTATAAACATGGAAATATCTACACCGCTATCTGTATAAACATGGAAATATCTACACCACGAAATGTATAAACATGGAAATATATACACCGCCATGTGAATAAACCTGGAAATATCTACACCGCTATCAGTTAAAACATGGAAATAGCGACACCGCTGTCTGTATAAATATGGAAATATCTACACCACTATCTCTATAAACATGGAAATATCTACACTGTTATCTGTATAAACAAAGAAATATATCCACCGCTGTCTGTATAAACATGGAAACATCTACACCGCTAGCTGTATAAACATGGAATTATCTGCAGCGTTATCTGTATAAACATGGAAATATTTACACCGCAGTCTGTGCAAAGATGGAAATATCTACAATGCTATCTCAATAAACATGGAAATATCGACACCGCCATCTGTACACACATGGAAATAACTACACAGTCATCTGTATAAACATGGAAATATCTACACCACTATCTGTATAAACATGGAAATATCTACACTGCCATCTGTATAAACATGGAATTACCTACACAGACATCTCTATAATCATTGAAATATCTACACCGCTATCTGTATAAACATGGAAGTCGCCACACCGCTATCAGTATAAACATGGAAATATCTACACCGCTATCTGTATAAACATGGAAATATCTACACCACGACATGTATAAACATGGAAATATCTACACCGTTATGTGAATAAACATGGAAATATCTACACCGCTATCTTTATAAATATGGAAATATTGACACCGCTATCTGTATAAATATGGAAATATCTACACCACTATCTCTATAAACATAGAAATATCTACACCGTTATCTGTATAAACAGAGAAATATCTCCACCGCTGTCTGTATGAACATGGAAACATCTACACCGCTAGCTGTATAAACATGGAATTATCTGCAGCGTTATCTGTATAAACATGGAAATATCTACACTGCAGTCTGTGCAAAGATGGAAATATCTACAATGCTGTCTCAATAAACATGGAAATATCGACACCGCCATCTGTACACACATGGAAATACCTACACAGTCATCTGTGTAAACATGGAAATATCTACACCACCATCTGTATAAACATGGAAATACCTACACTGCCATCTGTATAAACATGGAATTATCTACACAGACATCTCTATAACCATTGAAATATCTACACCGCTATCTGTATAAACATGGAAGTAGCCACACCGCTATCTGTATAAACATGGAAATATCTACACCGCCATCTGTGAAAACATGGAAATGTCTACACTGTCATCTTTATAAACATGGAAATTTCTACACGTCCATCTGTATAAACATGGAAATATCTACACTGCCATCTGTATATACCTGGAAATATCTACACTGCCATCTGTATAAACATGGAAATATGTACAGAGCTATCTGTATATACATGGAAATGTCTACACGGCTATCTGTATAAACATGGGAATATCTCCACCGCTATCTGTAGAAACATGGAAATATCTACATCGCTATGTGTATAAACATGGAAATATCTCCACCGCTATCTCTATAAAGATGGAAATATCTACACCGCTATCTTTATAAACATGGAAATATCTACACCGCTATCTGTATAAACATGGAAATATCTATAACACTGTCTGTGTAAACATGGAAATATCTACACCGCTATCTGTGTAATCATGGAAATATATACACAGGTCTATGTGTAAAGATGGAAATACCTACACCGCAATCTGCGCAAATATGGAAATATCTACACCGCTATCTCAGTAAACATGGAAATATCTACACCGCAGTCTGTGCAAAGATGGAAATATCTACAATGCTATCTCAATAAACATGGAAATATCAACACTGCCATCTGTACACACATGGAAATACCTACACAGTCATCTGTATAAACATGGAAATATCTACACCACTATCTGTATAAACATGGAAATATCTACACTGTCATCTTCATAAACATGGAAATATCTACACGTCTATCTGTATAAACATGGAAATATCTACACTGCCATCTGTATATACCTGGAAATATCTACACTGCCATCTGTATAAACATGGAAATATCTACACCGCTATCTCTATAAACATGGAAATGTCTACACGGCTATCTGTATAAACATGGAAATATCTCCACCGCTATCTGTAGAAACATGGAAATATCTACATCGCTATCTGTATAAACATGGAAATATCTCCACCGTTATCTCTATAAAGATGGAAATAACTCCACCGCTATCTGTAGAAACATGGAAATATCTACATCGCTATCTGTATAAACATGGAAATACCTCCACCGCTATCTCAATAAAGATGGAAATATCTACACCGCTATCTTTATAAACATGGAAATATCTGCACCGCTATCTGTATAAACATGGAAATATCTATAACATTATCTGTGTAAACATATAAATATCTACACAGCTATCTGTGTAAACATAGAAATATGTACACAGGTCTCTGTGTAAAGATGGAAATATCTACACCACAATCTGTGCAAATATGGAAATACCTACACCGCTATCTTAGTAAACATGGAAATATCTACACCGCTATCTGTAAAAACATGGAAATATCAACACCGCTATCTGTATAAACATGGAAATGTCTACACCACGATCTGTATAAACATGCAAATATCTACACCGCTATATGTATAAACATGGAAATATCTACACCGCTATCATTATAAACATGGAAATATCTACACCGCTATCTGTATAAACATGGAAATATCTACACCACGAAATGTATAAACATGGAAATATATACACCGCCATGTGAATAAACCTGGAAATATCTACACCGCTATCAGTTAAAACATGGAAATAGCGACACCGCTGTCTGTATAAATATGGAAATATCTACACCACTATCTCTATAAACATGGAAATATCTACACTGTTATCTGTATAAACAAAGAAATATCTCCACCGCTGTCTGTATAAACATGGAAACATCTACACCGCTAGCTGTATAAACATGGAATTATCTGCAGCGTTATCTGTATAAACATGGAAATATTTACACCGCAGTCTGTGCAAAGATGGAAATATCTACAATGCTATCTCAATAAACATGGAAATATCGACACCGCCATCTGTACACACATGGAAATAACTACACAGTCATCTGTATAAACATGGAAATATCTACACCACTATCTGTATAAACATGGAAATATCTACACTGCCATCTGTATAAACATGGAATTACCTACACAGACATCTCTATAATCATTGAAATATCTACACCGCTATCTGTATAAACATGGAAGTCGCCACACCGCTATCAGTATAAACATGGAAATATCTACACCGCTATCTGTATAAACATGGAAATATCTACACCACGACATGTATAAACATGGAAATATCTACACCGTTATGTGAATAAACATGGAAATATCTACACCGCTATCTTTATAAATATGGAAATATTGACACCGCTATCTGTATAAATATGGAAATATCTACACCACTATCTCTATAAACATAGAAATATCTACACCGTTATCTGTATAAACAGAGAAATATCTCCACCGCTGTCTGTATGAACATGGAAACATCTACACCGCTAGCTGTATAAACATGGAATTATCTGCAGCGTTATCTGTATAAACATGGAAATATCTACACTGCAGTCTGTGCAAAGATGGAAATATCTACAATGCTGTCTCAATAAACATGGAAATATCGACACCGCCATCTGTACACACATGGAAATACCTACACAGTCATCTGTGTAAACATGGAAATATCTACACCACCATCTGTATAAACATGGAAATACCTACACTGCCATCTGTATAAACATGGAATTATCTACACAGACATCTCTATAACCATTGAAATATCTACACCGCTATCTGTATAAACATGGAAGTAGCCACACCGCTATCTGTATAAACATGGAAATATCTACACCGCCATCTGTGAAAACATGGAAATGTCTACACTGTCATCTTTATAAACATGGAAATTTCTACACGTCCATCTGTATAAACATGGAAATATCTACACTGCCATCTGTATATACCTGGAAATATCTACACTGCCATCTGTATAAACATGGAAATATGTACAGAGCTATCTGTATATACATGGAAATGTCTACACGGCTATCTGTATAAACATGGGAATATCTCCACCGCTATCTGTAGAAACATGGAAATATCTACATCGCTATGTGTATAAACATGGAAATATCTCCACCGCTATCTCTATAAAGATGGAAATATCTACACCGCTATCTTTATAAACATGGAAATATCTACACCGCTATCTGTATAAACATGGAAATATCTATAACACTGTCTGTGTAAACATGGAAATATCTACACCGCTATCTGTGTAATCATGGAAATATATACACAGGTCTATGTGTAAAGATGGAAATACCTACACCGCAATCTGCGCAAATATGGAAATATCTACACCGCTATCACAGTAAACATGGAAATATCTACACCGCAGTCTGTGCAAAGATGGAAATATCTACAATGCTATCTCAATAAACATGGAAATATCAACACCGCCATCTGTACACACATGGAAATACCTACACAGTCATCTGTATAAACATGGAAATATCTACACCACTATCTGTATAAACATGGAAATATCTACACTGCCATCTGTATAAACATTGAATTACCTACACAGACATCTCTATAATCATTGAAATATCTACACCGCTATCTGTATAAACATGGAAGTAGCCACACCGCTATGAGTATAAACATGGAAATATCTACACCGCTATATGTATAAACATGGAAATATCTACACCACGACGTGTATAAACATGGACATATCTACACCGCTATGTGAATAAACATGGAAATATCTACACCGCTATCAGTATAAACATGGAAATATTGACACCGCTATCTGTATAAATATGGAAATTTCTACACCACTATCTCTATAAACATGGAAATATCTACACCGTTATCTGTATAAACAAAGAAATATCTCCACCGCTGTCTGTATGAACATGGAAACATATACACCGCTAGCTGTATGAATATGGAATTATCTGCAGCGTTATCTGTATAAACATGGAAATATCTACACCGCAGTCTGTGCAAAGATGGAAATATCTACAATGCTATCTCAATAAACATGGAAATATTGACACCGCCATCTGTACACACATGGAAATACCTACACAGTCATCTGTATAAAAATGGAAATATCTACACCACTATCTGTATAAACATGGAAATACCTACACTGCCATCTGTATAAACATGGAATTATCTACACAGACATCTCTATAACCATTGAAATATCTACACCGCTATCTGTATAAACATGGAAGTAACCACACCCGTATCTGTATAAACGTGGAAATATCTACACTGCCATCTGTGAAAACATGGAAATATCTACACTGTCATCTTCATAAACATGGAAATATCTACACGTCTATCTGTATAAACATGGAAATATCTACACTGCCATCTGTATATACCTGGAAATATCTACACTGCCATCTGTATAAACATGGAAATATCTACACCGCTATCTCTATAAACATGGAAATGTCTACACGGCTATCTGTATAAACATGGAAATATCTCCACCGCTATCTGTAGAAACATGGAAATATCTACATCGCTATCTGTATAAACATGGAAATATCTCCACCGTTATCTCTATAAAGATGGAAATAACTCCACCGCTATCTGTAGAAACATGGAAATATCTACATCGCTATCTGTATAAACATGGAAATACCTCCACCGCTATCTCAATAAAGATGGAAATATCTACACCGCTATCTTTATAAACATGGAAATATCTGCACCGCTATCTGTATAAACATGGAAATATCTATAACATTATCTGTGTAAACATATAAATATCTACACAGCTATCTGTGTAAACATAGAAATATGTACACAGGCCTCTGTGTAAAGATGGAAATATCTACACCACAATCTGTGCAAATATGGAAATACCTACACCGCTATCTTAGTAAACATGGAAATATCTACACCGCTATCTGTAAAAACATGGAAATATCAACACCGCTATCTGTATAAACATGGAAATGTCTACACCACGATCTGTATAAACATGCAAATATCTACACCGCTATATGTATAAACATGGAAATATCTACACCGCTATCATTATAAACATGGAAATATCTACACCGCTATCTGTATAAACATGGAAATATCTACACCACGAAATGTATAAACATGGAAATATATACACCGCCATGTGAATAAACCTGGAAATATCTACACCGTTATCAGTAAAAACATGGAAATAGCGACACCGCTGTCTGTATAAATATGGAAATATCTACACCACTATCTCTATAAACATGGAAATATCTACACTGTTATCTGTATAAACAAAGAAATATCTCCACCGCTGTCTGTATAAACATGGAAACATCTACACCGCTAGCTGTATAAACATGGAATTATCTGCAGCGTTATCTGTATAAACATGGAAATATTTACACCGCAGTCTGTGCAAAGATGGAAATATCTACAATGCTATCTCAATAAACATGGAAATATCGACACCGCCATCTGTACACACATGGAAATAACTACACAGTCATCTGTATAAACATGGAAATATCTACACCACTATCTGTATAAACATGGAAATATCTACACTGCCATCTGTATAAACATGGAATTACCTACACAGACATCTCTATAATCATTGAAATATCTACACCGCTATCTGTATAAACATGGAAGTCGCCACACCGCTATCAGTATAAACATGGAAATATCTACACCGCTATCTGTATAAACATGGAAATATCTACACCACGACATGTATAAACATGGAAATATCTACACCGTTATGTGAATAAACATGGAAATATCTACACCGCTATCTTTATAAATATGGAAATATTGACACCGCTATCTGTATAAATATGGAAATATCTACACCACTATCTCTATAAACATAGAAATATCTACACCGTTATCTGTATAAACAGAGAAATATCTCCACCGCTGTCTGTATGAACATGGAAACATCTACACCGCTAGCTGTATAAACATGGAATTATCTGCAGCGTTATCTGTATAAACATGGAAATATCTACACTGCAGTCTGTGCAAAGATGGAAATATCTACAATGCTGTCTCAATAAACATGGAAATATCGACACCGCCATCTGTACACACATGGAAATACCTACACAGTCATCTGTGTAAACATGGAAATATCGACACCGCCATCTGTACACACATGGAAATACCTACACAGTCATCTGTGTAAACATGGAAATATCTACACCACCATCTGTATAAACATGGAAATACCTACACTGCCATCTGTATAAACATGGAATTATCTACACAGACATCTCTATAACCATTGAAATATCTACACCGCTATCTGTATAAACATGGAAGTAGCCACACCGCTATCTGTATAAACATGGAAATATCTACACCGCCATCTGTGAAAACATGGAAATGTCTACACTGTCATCTTTATAAACATGGAAATTTCTACACGTCCATCTGTATAAACATGGAAATATCTACACTGCCATCTGTATATACCTGGAAATATCTACACTGCCATCTGTATAAATATGGAAATATGTACAGAGCTATCTGTATATACATGGAAATGTCTACACGGCTATCTGTATAAACATGGGAATATCTCCACCGCTATCTGTAGAAACATGGAAATATCTACATCGCTATGTGTATAAACATGGAAATATCTCCACCGCTATCTCTATAAAGATGGAAATATCTACACCGCTATCTTTATAAACATGGAAATATCTACACCGCTATCTGTATAAACATGGAAATATCTATAACACTGTCTGTGTAAACATGGAAATATCTACACCGCTATCTGTGTAAACATGGAAATATATACACAGGTCTATGTGTAAAGATGGAAATACCTACACCGCAATCTGCGCAAATATGGAAATATCTACACCGCTATCTCAGTAAACATGGAAATATCTACACCGCAGTCTGTGCAAAGATGGAAATATCTACAATGCTATCTCAATAAACATGGAAATATCAACACCGCCATCTGTACACACATGGAAATACCTACACAGTCATCTGTATAAACATGGAAATATCTACACCACTATCTGTATAAACATGGAAATATCTACACTGCCATCTGTATAAACATTGAATTACCTACACAGACATCTCTATAATCATTGAAATATCTACACCGCTATCTGTATAAACATGGAAGTAGCCACACCGCTATCAGTATAAACATGGAAATATCTACACCGCTATATGTATAAACATGGAAATATTTACACCAGGACGTGTATAAACATGGACATATCTACACCGCTATGTGAATAAACATGGAAATATCTACACCGCTATCAGTATAAACATGGAAATATTGACACCGCTATCTGTATAAATATGGAAATTTCTACACCACTATCTCTATAAACATGGAAATATCTACACCGTTATCTGTATAAACAAAGAAATATCTCCACCGCTGTCTGTATGAACATGGAAACATCTACACCGCTAGCTGTATGAATATGGAATTATCTGCAGCGTTATCTGTATAAACATGGAAATATCTACACCGCAGTCTGTGCAAAGATGGAAATATCTACAATGCTATCTCAATAAACATGGAAATATTGACACCGCCATCTGTACACACATGGAAATACCTACACAGTCATCTGTATAAACATGGAAATATCTACACCACTATCTGTATAAACATGGAAATACCTACACTGCCATCTGTATAAACATGGAATTATCTACACAGACATCTCTATAACCATTGAAATATCTACACCGCTATCTGTATAAACATGGAAGTAACCACACCCGTATCTCTATAAACGTGGAAATATCTACACTGCCATCTGTGAAAACATGGAAATATCTACACTGTCATCTTCATAAACATGGAAATATCTACACGTCCATCTGTATAAACATGGAAATATCTACACTGCCATCTGTATATACCTGGAAATATCTACACTGCCATCTGTATAAACATGGAAATATCTACACCGCTATCTCTATAAACATGGAAATGTCTACACGGCTATCTGTATAAACATGGAAATATCTCCACCGCTATCTGTAGAAACATGGAAATATCTACATCGCTATCTGTATAAACATGGAAATATCTCCACCATTATCTCTATAAAGATGGAAATATCTACACCGCTATCTTTATAAACATGGAAATATCTACACCGCTATCTGTATAAACATGGAAATATCTATAACACTATCTGTGTAAACATGGAAATATCTACACAGCTATCTGTGTAAACATGGAAACATGTACACAGGTCTCTGTGTAAAGATGGAAATATCTACACCGCAATCTGTGCAAATATGGAAATATCTACACCGCTATCTCAGTAAACATGGAAATATCTACACCGCTATCTGTATAAAAATGGAAATAACAACACCGCTATCTGTATAAACATGGAAATGTCTACACCACGATCTATATAAACATGGAAATATCTACTCCGCTATATGTATAAACATGGAAATATCTACACCGCTATCAGTATAAACATGGAAATATCTACACCGCTATCTGTAGAAACATGGAAATATCTACACCACGACATGTATAAACATGGAAATATCTACACCGCCATGTGAATAAACATGGAAATATCTACACCGCTATCAGTAAAAACATGGAAATATCGACACCGCTATCTGTATAAATATGGAAATATCTACACCACTATCTCTATAAACATGGAAATATCTACACCGTTATCTGTATAAACAAAGAAATATCTCCACCGCTGTCTGTATGAACCTGGAAATATCTACACCGCTAGCTGTATAAACATGGAAATATCTGCAGCGTTATCTGTATAAACATGGAAATATCTACAGCGCAGTCTGTGCAAAGATGGAAATATCTACAATGCTATCTCAATAAACATGGAAATATCGACACCGCCATCTGTACACACGTGGAAATACCTACACAGTCATCAGTATAAACATGGAAATATCTACACCACTATCTGTATAAACATGGAAATATCTACACTGCCATCTGTAAAACTTGGAATTACCTACACAGACATCTCTATAATCATTGAAATATCCACACCGCTATCTGTATATACATGGAAGTAGCCACACCGCTATCAGTATAAACATGGAAATATCTACATCGCTATCTGTATAAACATGGAAATATCTACACCACGACGTCTATAAACATGGAAATACCTACACCGCTATGTGAATAAACATGGAAATATCTACACCGCTATCAGTATAAACATGGAAATATTGACACCGCTATCTGTATAAATATGGAAATATCTACACCACTATCTCTATAAACATGGAACTATCTACACTGCTATCTGTATAAACAAAGAAATATCTCCACCGCTGTCTGTATGAACATGGAAACATCTACACCGATAGCTGTATAAACATGGAATAATCTGCAGCGTTATCTGTATAAACATGGAAATATCTACACCGCAGTCTGTTGAAAGATGGAAATATCTAAAATGCTATCTCAATAAACATGGAAATATTGACACCGCCATCTGAACACACATGGAAATACCTACACAGTCATCTGTATAAACATGGAAATATCTACACCACTATCAGTATAAACATGGAAATACCTACACTGCCATCTGTATAAACATGGAATTATCTACACAGACATCTCTATAACCATTGAAATATCTACACCACTATCTGTATAAACATGGAAGTAACCACACCGGTATCTGTATAAACGTGGAAATATCTACACCGCCATCTGTGAAAACATGGAAATATCTACACTGTCATCTTCATAAACATGGAAATATCTACACGTCCATCTGTATAAATATGGAAATATCTACACTGCCATCTGTATATACCTGGAAATATCTACACTGCCATCTGTATAAATATGGAAATATCTACACCGCTATCTCTATAAACATGGAAATGTCTACAAGGCTATCTGTATAAACATGGAAATATCTCCACCGCTATCTATAGAAACATGGAAATATCTACATTGCTATCTGTATAAACATGGAAATATCTACACCGCCATCTGTGAAAACATGGAAATATCTACACTGTCATCTGTATAAACATGGAAATATCTACACGTCCATCTGTATAAACATGGAAATATCTACACTGCCATCTGTATATACCAGGATTTACCTACACTGCCATCTGTATAAACATGGAAATATCTACACCGCTATCTCTATAAAGATGGAAACGTCTACACGGCTATCTATATAAACATGGAAATATATCCACCGCTATCTGTAGAAACATGCAAATATCTACATCGCTATCTGTATAAACATGGAAATATCTCCACCGCTATCTGTAGAAACATGGAAATATCTACATTGCTATCTGTATAAACATGGAAATATCTCCACCGCTATCTCCATAAGGATGGAAATATCTACACCGCTATCTTTATAAACATGGAAATATCTACACCGCTATCTGTATAAACATTGAAATATCTATAACACTATCGGTGTAAACATGGAAATATCTACACAGCTATCTGTGTAAACATGGAAATATGCCCACAGGTCTCTGTGTAAAGATGGAACTATCTACACTGCAGTCTGTGCAAATATGGAAATGTCTACACCGCTATCTCAGTAAACATGGAATTATCTACACCTCTATCTGTGTAAACATGGAAATATCAACACTGCTATCTGTATAAACATGGAAATATCTACACGGCTATCAGTATAAACATGGAAATATCTACACCGCTATCTGTATAAACATGGAAATAGCTACACCACGACATGTATAAACATGGAAATATCTACACCACCATGTGAATAAATATGGAAATATCCACATCGCTATCAGTGAAAACATGGAAATATCGACACCGCTATCTGTATAAATATGGAAATATCTACACCACTATCTCTATAAACATGGAAATATCTACACTGTTATCTGTATAAACAAAGAAATATCTCCACCGCTGTCTGTATGAACTTGGAAACATCTTCACCGCTAGCTGTATAAACATGGAAATATCTACACCGCTATCAGTATAAACATGGAAATATCTACACCGCTATCTGTATAAACATGGAAATATCTACACCACGACATGTATAAACATGGAAGTAGCCACACCGCTATCTGTATAAACATGGAAATATCTACACCGCCATCTGTGAAAACATGGAAATATCAACACTGTCATCTTTATAAACATGGAATTATCTACACGTCCATCTGTATAAACATGGAAATAACTACACTGCCGTCTGTATATACTGGGAAATATCTACACTGCCATCTGTATAAACATGGAAATATCTACACACCTATCTCTATAAATATGGAAATGTCTACACGGCTATCTGTATAAACATGGAAATATCTCCACCGCTATCTGTAAAAACATGGAAATATCTACATCGCTATCTGTATAAACATGGAAATATCTCCAACGCTATCTCTATAAAGATGGAAATATCTACACCGCTATCTTTATAAACATGGAAATATCTACACCACTATCTCTATAAACATGGAAATATCTACACCGTTATCTGTATAAACAAAGAAATAACTCCACCGCTGTCTGTATGAACATGGAAACATCTACACCGCTAGCTGTATAAACATGCAATTGTCTGCAGCGTTATCTGTATAAACATGGAAATATCTACACCGCAGTCTGTGCAAAGATGGAAATATCTACAATGCTGTCTCAATAAACATGGAAATATCGACACCGCCATCTGTACACACGGAAATACCTACACAGTCATCTGTATAAACATGGAAATATCTACACCACTATCTGTATAAACATGGAAATATCTACACTGCCATCTGTATAAACAAGGAATTACCTACACAGACATCTCTATAATCATTGAAATATCTACACCGCTATCTGTATAAACATGGAAGTAGCCACACCGCTATCTGTATAAACATGGAAGTATCTACACCGCTATCTGTATAAACATGGAAATATCTACACCACGACGTGTATAAACATGGAAATATCTACACTGTCATCTTTATAAACATGGAAATATCTACACTGCCATCTGTATAAACATGTAAATATCTACACCGCTATCTCTATAAACATGGAAATGTCTACACGGCTATCTGTATAAACATGGAAATATCTCCACCGCTATCTGTAGAAACATGGAAATATCTACATCTCTATCTGTATAAACATGGAAATATCTCCTACGCTATCTCTATAAAGATGGAAATATCTACACCGCTATCTTTATAAACATGGAAATATCTACAACGATATCTGTACAAACATGGAAATATCTATAACACTATCTGTGTAAACATGGAAATACCTACACAGCTATCTGTGTAAACATGGAAATATGTACACAGGTCTCTGTGTAAAGATGGAAATATCTACAGAGCAATCTGTGCAAATATGTTAATATCTACACCGCTATCTCAGTAAACATGGAAATATCTACACCGCTATCTGTATAAACATGGAAATATCAACACCGCTATCTGTATAAACATGGAAATGTCTACACCACGATCTGTATAAACATGGAAATATCTACACCGCTATATGTATAAACATGGAAATATCTACACCGCTATCTGTATAAACATGGAAATATCTACACCGCTATCTGTATAAACATGGAAATATCTACACCACGACATGTATAAACATGGAAATATCTTCACCGCCATGTGAATAAACATGGAAATATCTACACCGCTATCAGTAAAAACATGGAAATATCGACACCGCTATCTGTATAAATATGGAAATATCTACACCACTATCTCTATAAACATGGAAATATCCACACCGTTATCTGTATAAACAAAGAAATATCTCCACCACTGTCTGTATGAACATGGAAACATCTACACCGCTAGCTGTATAAACATGGAATTATCTGCAGCGTTATCTGTATAAACATGGAAATATCTACACCGCAGTCTGTGCAAAGATGGAAATATCTACAATGCTATCTCAATAAACATGGAAATATCGACACCGCCATCTGTACACACATGGAAATAACTACACAGTCATCTGTATAAACATGGAAATATCTACACCACTATCTGTATAAACATGGAAATACCTACAGTGCCATCTGTATAAACATGGAATTATCTACACAGACATCTCTATAACCATTGAAATATCTACACCGCTATCTGTATAAACATGGAAGTAGCCACACCGCTATCTGTATAAACATGGATATATCTACACCGCCATCTGTGAAAACATGGAAATATCTACACTATCATCTTTATAAACATGGAAATATCTACACGTCCATCTGTATAAACATGGAAATATCTACACTGCCATCTGTATATACCTGGAAATACCTACACTGCCATCTGTATAAACATGGAAATATCTACACCGCTATCTCTATAAACATGGAAATGTCTACACGGCTATCTCTATAAACATGGAAATATATCCACCGCTATCAGTAGAAACATGCAAATATCTACATCGCTATCTGTATAAACATGGAAATATCTCCACCGCTATCTCTATAAAGATGGAAATATCTACACTGCTATCTTTATAAACATGGAAATATCTACACCGTTATCTGTATAAACATGGAAATATTTATAACACTATCTGTGTAAACATGGAAATATCTACACAGCTATCTGTGTAAACATGGAAATATGTACACAGGTATCTGTGTAAAAATGGAAATATCTACACCGCAATCTGTGCAAATATGGAAATATCTACACCGCTATCTCAGTAAACATGGAAATATCTACACCGCTATCTGTATAAACATGGAAATAACACCGCTATCTGTAGAAACATGGAAATGTCTACACCACGATCTGTATAAACATGGAAATATCTACACCGCTATATGTATAAACATGGAAATATCTACACCGCTATCAGTATAAACATGAATATATCTACACCGCTATCTGTATAAACATAGAAATATCTACACCACGACATGTATAAACATGGAAATATCTACACCACCATGTGAATAAACATGGAAATATCCACACCGCTATCAGTAAAAACATGGAAATATCGACACCGCTATCTGTATAAATATGGAAATATCTACACCACTATCTCTATAAACATGGAAATATCTACACCGTTATCTGTATAAACAAAGAAATATCTCCACCGCTGTCTGTATGAACATGGAAACATCTAAACCGCTAGCTGTATAAACATGGAATTATCTGCAGCGTTATCTGTATAAACATGGAAATATCTACACGGCAGTCTGTGCAAAGATGGAAATATCTACAATGCTATCTCAATAAACATGGAAATATTGACACCGCCATCTGTACACACATGGAAATACCTACACAGTCATCTGTATAAACATGGAAATATCTACACCACTATCTGTATAAACGGAAATATCTACACTGCCATCTGTGTAAACATGGAATTACCTACACAGATATCTCTATAAACATTGAAATAACTACACCGCTATCTGTATAAACACGGAAGTAGCCACACCGCTATCTGTATAAACATGGAAATATCTACACCGCCATCTGTGAAAACATGGAAATATCTACACTGTCATCTTTATAAACATGGAAATATCTACACGTCCATCTGTATAAACATGGAAATATCTACACTGCCATCTGTATAAACATGTAAATATCTACAACGCTATCTCTATAAACATGGAAATGTCTACACGGCTATCTGTATAAACATGGAAATATCTCCACCGCTATCTGTAGAAACATGGAAATATCTACATCTCTATCTGTATAAACATGGAAATATCTCCTACGCTATCTCTATAAAGATGGAAATATCTACACCGCTATCTTTATAAACATGGAAACATCTACACCGTTATCTGTATAAACAAAGAAATATCTGCACCAATGTCTGTATGAACATGGAAACATCTACACCGCTAGCTGTATAAACATGGAATTATCTGCATCGTTATCTGTATAAACATGGAAATATCTACACCGCAGTCTGTGCAAAGATGGAAATATCTACAATGCTATCTCAATAAACATGGAAATATCGACACCGCCATCTGTACACACATGGAAATACATACACAGTCATCTGTATAAACATGGAAATATCAACACCACTATTTGTATAAACATGGAAATATCTAAACTGCCATCTGTATAAACATGGAATTACCTACACAGTCATCTCTATAACCATTGAAATATCTATGCCGCTATCTGTATAAACATAGAAGTAGCCACACCGCTATCAGTATAAACATGGAAATATCTACACCGCTATCTGTATAAACATGGAAATATCTACACCACGACGTGTATAAACATGGAAATATCTACACCGCTATGTGAATAAACATGGAAATATCTACACCGCTATCAGTATAAACATGGAAATATTGACACCGCTATCTGTATAAATATGGAAATATCTACACCACTATCTCTATAAACATGGAAATATCTACACCGTTTTCTGTATAAACAAAGAAATATCTCCACCGCTGTCTGTATGAACATGGAAACATCTACACCGCTAGCTGTATAAACATAGAATTATCTGCAGCGTTATCTGTATAAACATGGAAATATCAACACGGCAGTCTGTGCAAAGATGGAAATATCTACAATGCTATCTCAATAAACATGGAAATATCGACACCGCCATCTGTACACACATGGAAATACCTACACAGTCATCTGTATAAACATGGAAATATCTACACCACTATCTGTATAAACATGGAAATACCTTCACTGCCATCTGTATAAACATGGAATTATCTACACAGACATCTCTATAACCATTGAAATATCTAAACCGCTATCTGTATAAACATGGAAGTAGCCACACCGCTATCTGTATAAACATGGAAATATCTACACCGCCATCTGTGAAAACATGGAAATATCTACACTGTCATCTTTATAAACATGGAAATATCTACACGTCCATCTGTATAAACATGGAAATATCTACACTGCCATATGTATATACCTGGAAATACCTACACTGCCATCTGTATAAACATGGAAATATCTAAACCGCTATCTCTATAAATATGGAAATGTCTACACGGCTATCTGTATAAACATGGAAATATATCCACCGCTATCTGTAGAAACATGCAAATATCTACATCGCTATCTGTATAAACATGGAAATATCTCCACCGCTATCTGTAGAAACATGGAATTATCTACATTGCTATCTGTATAAATATGGAAATATCTCCACCGCTATCTCTATAAAGATGGAAATATCTACACCGCTATCTTTATAAACATGGAAATATCTACACCGCTATCTGTAAAAACATGGAAATATCTATAACACTATCGGTGTAAACATGGAAATATCTACACAGCTATCTGTGTAAACATGGAAATATGCACACAGGTCTCTGTGTAAAGATGGAAATATCTACACTGCAATCTGTGCAAATATGGAAATGTCTACACCGCTATCTCAGTAAACATGGAAATATCTACACCGCTATCTGTATAAACATGGAAATATCAACACCGCTATCTGTATAAACATGGAAATGTCTACCCAACGATCTGTATAAACATGGAAATAACTACACCGCTATATGTATAAGTATGGAAATATCTACACGGCTATCAGTATAAACATGGAAATATCTACACCGCTATCTGTATAAACATGGAAGTAGCTACACGACGACATGTATAAACATGGAAATATCTACACCACCATGTGAATAAACATGGAAATATCCACACCGCTATCAGTAAAAACATGGAAATATCGACACCGCTATCTGTATAAATATGGAAATATCTACACCACTATCTCTATAAACATGGAAATATCTACACCGTTATCTGTATAAACAAAGAAATATCTCCACCGCTGTCTGTATGAACATGGAAACATCTACACCGCTAGCTGTATAAACATGGAATTATCTGAAGCGTTATCTGTATAAACATGGAAATATCTACACCGCAGTCTGTGCAAAGATGGAAATATCTGCAATGCTATCTCAATAAACATGGAAATATCGACACCGCCATCTGTACACACATGGGAATACCTACACAGTCATCTGTATAAACATGGAAATATCTACACCACTATCTGTATAAACATGGAAATACCTACACTGCCATCTGTATAAACATGGAATTATCTACACAGACATCTCTATAACCATGGAAATATCTACACCGCTATCTGTATAAACATGGAAGTAGCCACACCGGCATCTGTATAAACATGGAAATATCTACACCGCCATCTGTGAAAACATGGAAATATCTACACTGTCATCTTTATAAACATGGAAATATCTACACGTCCATCTGTATAAACATGGAAATATCTACACTGCCATCTGTATATACCTGGAAATACCAACACTGCCATCTGTATAAACATGGAAATATCTACACCGCTATCTCTATAAACATGGAAATGTCTACACGGCTATCTGTATAAACATGGAAATATATCCTCCGTTATCAGTAGAAACATGCAAATATCTACATCGCAATCTGTATAAACATGGAAATATCTACACCGCTATCTGTAGAAACATGGAAATATCTACATCGCTATCTGTATAAACATGGAAATATCTCCACCGCTATCTCTATAAAGATGGAAATATCTACACCGCTATCTTTATAAACAGGGAAATATCTACACCGCTATCTGTATAAACATGGAAATATCTATAACACTATCGGTGTAAACATGGAAATATCTCCACCGATATCTGTAGAAACATGGAAATATCTACATCGCTATCTGTATAAACATGGAAATATCTCCACCGCTATCTCTATAAAGATGGTATTATCTACACCGCTATCTTTATAAACATGGAAATATCTACACCGCTATCTGTATAAACATGGAAATATCTATAACACTATCTGTGTAAACATGGAAATATCTACAGAGCTATCTGTGTAAACATGGAAATATGTACACAGGTCTCTGTGTAAAGATGGAAATATCTACACCGCAATATGTGCAAATATGGAAATATCTACACCGCTATCTCAGTAAACATGGAAATATCTACACCGCTATCTGTATAAACTTGGAAATAACAACACCGCTATCTGTATAAACATGGAAGTGTCTACACCACGATCTATATAAACATGGAAATATCTACACCGCTATATGTATAAACATGGAAATATCTACACCGCTATCAGTATAAACATGGAAATATCTACACCGCTATCTGTAGAAACATGGAAATATCTACACCACGACATGTATAAACATGGAAATATCTACACCGCCATGTGAATAAACATGGAAATATCTACACCGCTATCAGTAAAAACATGGAAATATCGACACCGCTATCTGTATAAATATGGAAATATCTACACCACTATCTCTATAAACATGGAAATATCTACACCGTTATCTGTATAAACAAAGAAATATCTCCACCGCTGTCTGTATGAACATGGAAACATCTACACCGCTAGCTTTATAAACATGGAATTATCTGCAGCGTTATCTGTATAAACATGGAAATATCTACACCGCAGTCTGTGCAAAGATGGAAATATCTACAATGCTATCTCAATAAACATGGAAATATTGACACCGCCATCTGTACACACATGGAAATACCTACACAGTCATCTGTATAAACATGGAAATATCTACACCACTATCTGTATAAACATGGAAATACCCACACTGCCATCTGTATAAACATGGAATTATCTACACAGACATCTCTATAACCATTGAAATATATACACCGCTATCTGTATAAACATGGAAGTAACCACACCGGTATCTGTATAAACGTGGAAATATCTACACCGTCATCTGTGAAAACATGGAAATATGTACACTGTCATCTTCATAAACATGGAAATATCTACACGTCCATCTGTATAAACATGGAAATATCTACACTGCCATCTGTATATACCTAGAAATATCTACACTGCCATCTGTATAAACATGGAAATATCTACACCGCTATCTTTATAAACATGGAAATATGTACACCGCTATCTGTATAAACATGGAAATATCTATAACACTATCTATGTAAACATGGAAATATCTACACAGCTATCTGTGTAAACATGGAAACATGTACACAGGTCTCTGTGTAAAGATGGAAATATCTACACTGCAATATGTGCAAATATGGAAATATCTACACTGCTATCTCAGTAAACATGGAAATATCTACACCGCTATCTGTATAAACATGGAAATAACAACACCGCTATCTGTATAAACATGGAAGTGTCTACACCACGATCTATATAAACATGGAAATATCTACACCGCTATATGTATAAACATGGAAATATCTACACCGCTATCAGTATAAACATGGAAATATCTACACCGCTATCTGTAGAAACATGGAAATATCTACACCACGACATGTATAAACATGGAAATATCTACACCGCCAAGTGAATAAACATGGAAATATCTACACCGCTATCAGTAAAAACATGGAAATATCGAAACCGCTATCTGTATAAATATGGAAATATCTACACCACTATCTCTATAAACATGGAAATATCTACACCGTTATCTGTATAAACAAAGAAATATCTCCACCGCTGTCTGTATGAACATGGAAACATCTACACCGCTAGCTGTATAAACATGGAATTATCTGCAGCGTTATCTGTAAACATGGAAATATCTACACCGCAGTCTGTGCCAAGATGGAAATATCTACAATGCTATCTCAATAAACATGGAAATATCGACACCGCCATCTGTACACACGTGGAAATACCTACACAGTCATCTGTAGAAACATGGAAATATCTACACCACTATCTGTATAAACATGGAAATACCCACACTGCCATCTGTATAAACATGGAATTATCTACACAGACATCTCTATAACCATTGAAATATATACACCGCTATCTGTATAAACATGGAAGTAACCACACCGGTATCTGTATAAACGAGGAAATATCTACACTGCCATCTGTGAAAACATGGAAATATGTACACTGTCATCTTCATAAACATGGAAATATCTACACGTCCATCTGTATAAACATGGAAATATCTACACTGCCATCTGTATATACCTGGAAATATCTACACTGCCATCTGTATAAACATGGAAATATCTACACCGCTATCTCTATAAACATGGAAATGTCTACACAGCTATCTGTATAAACATGGAAATATCTCCACCGCTATCTGTAGAAACATGGAAATATCTACATCGCTATCTGTATAAACATGGAAATATCTCCACCGTTATCTCTATAAAGATGGAAATATCTACACCGCTATCTTTATAAACATGGAAATATCTACACCGCTATCTGTATAAACATGGAAATATCTATAACACTCTCTGTGTAAACATGGAAATATCTACACAGCTATCTGTGTAAACATGGAAACATGTACACAGGTCTCTGTGTAAAGATGGAAATATCTACACCGCAATATGTGCAAATATGGAAATATCTACACCGCTATCTCAGTAAACATGGAAATATCTACACCGCTATCTGTATAAACATGGAAGTGTCTACACCACGATCTATATAAACATGGAAATATCTACACCGCTATATGTATAAACATGGAAATATCTACACCGCTATCAGTATAAACATGGAAATATCTACACCGCTATCTGTAGAAACATGGAAATATCTACACCACGACATGTATAAACATGGAAATATCTACACCGCCATGTGAATAAACATGGAAATATCTACACCGCTATCAGTAAAAACGTGGAAATATCGACACCGCTATCTGTATAAATATGGAAATATCTACACCACTATCTCTATAAACATGGAAATATCTACACCGTTATCTGTATAAACAAAGAAATATCTCCACCGCTGTCTGTATGAACATGGAAACATCTACACCGCTATCTGTATAAACATGGAATTATCTGCAGCGTTATCTGTATAAACATGGAAATATCTACACCGCAGTCTGTGCAAAGATGGAAATATCTACAATGCTATCTCAATAAACATGGAAATATCGACACCGCCATCTGTACACACGTGGAAATACCTACACAGTCATCTGTAGAAACATGGAAATATCTACACCACTATCTGTATAAACATGGAAATATCTACACTGCCATCTGTATAAACATGGAATTACCTACACAGACATCTGTATAATCATTGAAATATCTACACCGCTATCTGTATAAACATGGAAGTACCCACACCGCTATCAGTATAAACATGGAAATATCTACACCGCTATGTGTATAAACATGGAAATATCTACACCACGACGTGTATAAACATGGACATATCTACACCGCTATGTGAATAAACATGGAAATATCTACACCGCTATCAGTATAAACATGGAAATATTGACACCGCTATCTGTATAAATATGGAAATATCTACACCACTATCTCTATAAACATGGAAATATCTACACCGTTATCTGTATAAACAAAGAAATATCTCCACCGCTGTCTGTATGAACATGGAAACATCTGCACCGCTAGCTTTATAAACATGGAATTATCTGCAGCGTTATCTGTATAAACATGGAAATATCTACACCGCAGTCTGTGCAAAGATGGAAATATCTGCAATGCTATCTCAATAAACATGGAAATATCGACACCGCCATCTGTACACACATGGGAATACCTACACAGTCATCTGTATAAACATGGAAATATCTACACCACTATCTGTATAAACATGGAAATACCTACACTGCCATCTGTATAAACATGGAATTATCTACACAGACATCTCTATAACCATGGAAATATCTACACCGCTATCTGTATAAACATGGAAGTAGCCACACCGGCATCTGTATAAACATGGAAATATCTACACCGCCATCTGTGAAAACATGGAAATATCTACACTGTCATCTTTATAAACATGGAAATATCTACACGTCCATCTGTATAAACATGGAAATATCTACACTGCCATCTGTATATACCTGGAAATACCAACACTGCCATCTGTATAAACATGGAAATATCTACACCGCTATCTCTATAAACATGGAAATGTCTACACGGCTATCTGTATAAACATGGAAATATATCCTCCGTTATCAGTAGAAACATGCAAATATCTACATCGCAATCTGTATAAACATGGAAATATCTACACCGCTATCTGTAGAAACATGGAAATATCTACATCGCTATCTGTATAAACATGGAAATATCTCCACCGCTATCTCTATAAAGATGGAAATATCTACACCGCTATCTTTATAAACAGGGAAATATCTACACCGCTATCTGTATAAACATGGAAATATCTATAACACTATCGGTGTAAACATGGAAATATCTCCACCGATATCTGTAGAAACATGGAAATATCTACATCGCTATCTGTATAAACATGGAAATATCTCCACCGCTATCTCTATAAAGATGGTAATATCTACACCGCTATCTTTATAAACATGGAAATATCTACACCGCTATCTGTATAAACATGGAAATATCTATAACACTATCTGTGTAAACATGGAAATATCTACAGAGCTATCTGTGTAAACATGGAAATATGTACACAGGTCTCTGTGTAAAGATGGAAATATCTACACCGCAATCTGTGCAAATATGGAAATATCTACACCGCTATCTCAGTAAACATGGAAATATCTACACCGCTATCTGTATAAACATGGAAATATCAACACCGCTATCTGTATAAACATGGAAATGTCTACACCACGATCTGTATAAACATGGAAATATCTACACCGGTATATGTATAAACATGGAAATATCTACACCGCTATCAGTATAAACATGGAAATATCTACACCGCTATCTGTATAAACATGGAAATATCTACACCACGACATGTATAAACATGGAAATATCTACACCGCCATGTGAATAAACATGGAAATATCTCCACCGCTATCAGTAAAAACATGGAAATATCGACACCGCTATCTGTATAAATATGGAAATATCTACACCACTATCTCTATAAACATGGAAATATCTACACCGTTATCTGTATAAACAAAGAAATATCTCCACCGCTGTCTGTATGAACATGGAAACATCTACACCGCTAGCTGTATAAACATGGAATTATCTGCAGCGTTATCTGTATAAACATGGAAATATCTACACCGCAGTCTGTGCAAAGATGGAAATATCTACAATGCTGTCTCAATAAACATGGAAATATAGACACCGCCATCTGTACACACATGGAAATACCTACACAGTCATCTGTATGAACATGGAAATATCTCCACCACTAACTGTATAAACATGGAAATATCTACACTGCCATCTGTATAAACATGGAATTACCTACAGAGACATCTCTATAATCATTGAAATATCTACACCGCTATCTGTATAAACATGGAAGTAGCCACACCGCTATCAGTATAAACATGGAAATATCTACTCCGCTATCTGTATAAACATGGAAATATCTACACCACGACGTGTATAAACATGGAAATATCTACACCGCTATGTGAATAAACATGGAAATATCTACACCGCTATCAGTATAAACATGGAAATATTGACACCGCTATCTGTATAAATATGGATATATCTACACCACTATCTCTATTAACATGGAAATATCTATACCGTTATCTGTAAAAACAAAGAAATATCTCCACCGCTGTCTGTATTAACATGGAGACATCTACACCGCTAGATGTATAAACTAGGAATTATCTGCAGCGTTATCTGTATAAACATGGAAATATCTACACCGCAGTCTGTGCAAAGATGGAAATATCTACAATGCTATCTCAATAAACATGGAAATATCGACACCGCCATCTGTACACACATTGAAATACCTACACAGTCATCTGTATAAACATGGAAATACCTACACCACTATCTGTATAAACATGGAAATACCTACACTGCCATCTGTATAAACATGGAATTATCTACACAGACATCTCTGTAACCATGGAAATATCTACACCGCTATCTGTATAAACATGGAAGTAGCCACACCGGCATCTGTATAAACATGGAAATATCTACACCGCCATCTGTGAAAACATGGAAATATCTACACTGTCATCTTTATAAACATGGAAATATCTACACGTCCATCTGTATAAACATGGAAATATCTACACTGCCATCTGTATATACCTGGAAATACCAACACTGCCATCTGTATAAACATGGAAATATCTACACCGCTATCTCTATAAACATGGAAATGTCTACACGGCTATCTGTATAAACATGGAAATATATCCTCCGATATCAGTAGAAACATGCAAATATCTATATCGCAATCTGTATAAACATGGAAATATCTACACCGCTATCTGTAGATACATGGAAATATCTACATCGCTATCTGTATAAACATGGAAATATCTCCACCGCTATCTCTATAAAGATGGAAATATCTACACCGCTATCTTTATAAACAGGGAAATATCTACACCGCTATCTGTATAAACATGGAAATATCTATAACACTATCGGTGTAAACATGGAAATATCTCCACCGATATCTGTAGAAACATGGAAATATCTACATCGCTATCTGTATAAACATGGAAATATCTCCACTGCTATCTCTATAAAGATGGTAATATCTACACCGCTATCTTTATAAACATGGAAATATCTACACCGCTATCTGTATAAACATGGAAATATCTATAACACTATCTGTGTAAACATGGAAATATCTACAGAGCTATCTGTGTAAACATGGAAATATGTACACAGGTCTCTGTGTAAAGATGGAAATATCTACACCGCAATCTGTGCAAATATGGAAATATCTACACCGCTATCTCAGTAAACATGGAAATATCTACACCGCTATCTGTATAAACATGGAAATATCTCCACCGCTATCTGTAGAAACATGGAAATATCTACATCTCTATCTGTATAAACATGGAAATATCTCCTACGCTATCTCTATAAAGATGGAAATATCTACACCGCTATCTTTATAAACATGGAATCATCTACACCGTTATCTGTATAAACAAAGAAATATCTGCACCAATGTCTGTATGAACATGGAAACATCTACACCGCTAGCTGTATAAACATGGAATTATCTGCATCGTTATCTGTATAAACATGGAAATATCTACACCGCAGTGTGTGCAAAGATGGAAATATCTACAATGCTATCTCAATAAACATGGAAATATCGACACCGCCATCTGTACACACATGGAAATACATACACAGTCATCTGTATAAACATGGAAATATCAACACCGCTATTTGTATAAACATGGAAATATCTAAACTGCCATCTGTATAAACATGGAATTACCTACACAGTCATCTCTATAACCATTGAAATATCTATGCCGCTATCTGTATAAACATAGAAGTAGCCACACCGCTATCAGTATAAACATGGAAATATCTACACCGCTATCTGTATAAACATGGAAATATCTACACCACGACGTGTATAAACATGGAAATATCTACACCGCTATGTGAATAAACATGGAAATATCTACACCGCTATCAGTATAAACATGGAAATATTGACACCGCTATCTGTATAAATATGGAAATATCTACACCACTATCTCTATAAACATGGAAATATCTACACCGTTTTCTGTATAAACAAAGAAATATCTCCACCGCTGTCTGTATGAACATGGAAACATCTACACCGCTAGCTGTATAAACATAGAATTATCTGCAGCGTTATCTGTATAAACATGGAAATATCAACACGGCAGTCTGTGCAAAGATGGAAATATCTACAATGCTATCTCAATAAACATGGAAATATCGACACCGCCATCTGTACACACATGGAAATACCTACACAGTCATCTGTATAAACATGGAAATATCTACACCACTATCTGTATAAACATGGAAATACCTTCACTGCCATCTGTATAAACATGGAATTATCTTCACAGACATCTCTATAACCATTGAAATATCTAAACCGCTATCTGTATAAACATGGAAGTAGCCACACCGCTATCTGTATAAACATGGAAATATCTACACCGCCATCTGTGAAAACATGGAAATATCTACACTGTCATCTTTATAAACATGGAAATATCTACACGTCCATCTGTATAAACATGGAAATATCTACACTGCCATATGTATATACCTGGAAATACCTACACTGCCATCTGTATAAACATGGAAATATCTACACCGCTATCTCTATAAATATGGAAATGTCTACACGGCTATCTGTATAAACATGGAAATATATCCACCGCTATCTGTAGAAACATGCAAATATCTACATCGCTATCTGTATAAACATGGAAATATCTCCACCGCTATCTGTAGAAACATGGAATTATCTACATTGCTATCTGTATAAATATGGAAATATCTCCACCGCTATCTCTATAAAGATGGAAATATCTACACCGCTATCTTTATAAACATGGAAATATCTACACCGCTATCTGTAAAAACATGGAAATATCTATAACACTATCGGTGTAAACATGGAAATATCTACACAGCTATCTGTGTAAACATGGAAATATGCACACAGGTCTCTGTGTAAAGATGGAAATATCTACACTGCAATCTGTGCAAATATGGAAATGTCTACACCGCTATCTCAGTAAACATGGAAATATCTACACCGCTATCTGTATAAACATGGAAATATCAACACCGCTATCTGTATAAACATGGAAATGTCTACCCAACGATCTGTATAAACATGGAAATAACTACACCGCTATATGTATAAGTATGGAAATATCTACACGGCTATCAGTATAAACATGGAAATATCTACACCGCTATCTGTATAAACATGGAAGTAGCTACACGACGACATGTATAAACATGGAAATATCTACACCACCATGTGAATAAACATGGAAATATCCACACCGCTATCAGTAAAAACATGGAAATATCGACACCGCTATCTGTATAAATATGGAAATATCTACACCACTATCTCTATAAACATGGAAATATCTACACCGTTATCTGTATAAACAAAGAAATATCTCCACCGCTGTCTGTATTAACATGGAAACATCTACACCGCTAGCTGTATAAACATGGAATTATCTGAAGCGTTATCTGTATAAACATGGAAATATCTACACCGCAGTCTGTGCAAAGATGGAAATATCTGCAATGCTATCTCAATAAACATGGAAATATCGACACCGCCATCTGTACACACATGGGAATACCTACACAGTCATCTGTATAAACATGGAAATATCTACACTACTATCTGTATAAACATGGAAATATCTACACTGCCATCTGTATAAACATGGAATTACCTACACAGACATCTCAATAATCATTGAAATATCTACACCGCTATCTGTATAAACATGGAAGTAGCCACACCGCTATCAGTATAAACATGGAAATATCTACACCGCTATCTGTATAAACATGAAAGTAACCACACCGGAATCTGTATAAACGTGGAAATATCTACACGTCCATCTGTATAAACATGGAAATATCTACACTGCCATCTGTATAAACATGGAATTACCTACAGAGACATCTCTATAATCATTGAAATATCTACACCGCTATCTGTATAAACATGGAAGTAGCCACACCGCTATCAGTATAAACATGGAAATATCTACTCCGCTATCTGTATAAACATGGAAATATCTACACCACGACATGTATAAACATGGAAATATCTACACCGCTATGTGAATAAACATGGAAATATCTACACCGCTATCAGTATAAACATGGAAATATTGACACCGCTATCTGTATAAATATGGATATATCTACACCACTATCTCTATTAACATGGAAATATCTACACCGTTATCTGTAAAAACAAAGAAATATCTCCACCGCTGTCTGTATGAACATGGAGACATCTACACCGCTAGATGTATAAACAAGGAATTATCTGCAGCGTTATCTGTATAAACATGGAAATATCTACACCGCAGTCTGTGCAAAGATGGAAATATCTACAATGCTATCTCAATAAACATGGAAATATCGACACCGCCATCTGTACACACATTGAAATACCTACACAGTCATCTGTATAAACATGGAAATATCTACACCACTATCTGTATAAACATGGAAATACCTACACTGCCATCTGTATAAACATGGAATTATCTACACAGACATCTCTATAACAATGGAAATATCTACACCGCTATCTGTATAAACATGGAAGTAGCCACACCGGCATCTGTATAAACATGGAAATATCTACACCGCCATCTGTGAAAACATGGAAATATCTACACTGTCATCTTTATAAACATGGAAATATCTACACGTCCATCTGTATAAACATGGAAATATCTACACTGCCATCTGTATATACCTGGAAATACCAACACTGCCATCTGTATAAACATGGAAATATCTACACCGCTATCTCTATAAACATGGAAATGTCTACACGGCTATCTGTATAAACATGGAAATATATCCTCCGTTATCAGTAGAAACATGCAAATATCTACATCGCAATCTGTATAAACATGGAAATATCTACACCGCTATCTGTAGAAACATGGAAATATCTACATCGCTATCTGTATAAACATGGAAATATCTCCACCGCTATCTCTATAAAGATGGAAATATCTACACCGCTATCTTTATAAACAGGGAAATATCTACACCGCTATCTGTATAAACATGGAAATATCTATAACACTATCGGTGTAAACATGGAAATATCTCCACCGATATCTGTAGAAACATGGAAATATCTACATCGCTATCTGTATAAACATGGAAATATCTCCACCGCTATCTCTATAAAGATGGTAATATCTACACCGCTATCTTTATAAACATGGAAATATCTACACCGCTATCTGTATAAACATGGAAATATCTATAACACTATCTGTGTAAACATGGAAATATCTACAGAGCTATCTGTGTAAACATGGAAATATGTACACAGGTCTCTGTGTAAAGATGGAAATATCTACACCGCAATCTGTGCAAATATGGAAATATCTACACCGCTATCTCAGTAAACATGGAAATATCTACACCGCTATCTGTATAAACATGGAAATATCAACACCGCTATCTGTATAAACATGGAAATGTCTACACCACGATCTGTATAAACATGGAAATATCTACACCGGTATATGTATAAACATGGAAATATCTACACCGCTATCAGTATAAACATGGAAATATCTACACCGCTATCTGTATAAACATGGAAATATCTACACCACGACATGTATAAACATGGAAATATCTACACCGCCATGTGAATAAACATGGAAATATCTCCACCGCTATCAGTAAAAACATGGAAATATCGACACCGCTATCTGTATAAATATGGAAATATCTACACCACTATCTCTATAAACATGGAAATATCTACACCGTTATCTGTATAAACAAAGAAATATCTCCACCGCTGTCTGTATGATCATGGAAACATCTAAACCGCTAGCTGTATAAACATGGAATTATCTGCAGCGTTATCTGTATAAACATGGAAATATCTACACCGCAGTCTGTGCAAAGATGGAAATATCTACAATGCTGTCTCAATAAACATGGAAATATAGACACCGCCATCTGTACACACATGGAAATACCTACACAGTCATCTGTATGAACATGGAAATATCTCCACCACTAACTGTATAAACATGGAAATATCTACACTGCCATCTGTATAAACATGGAATTACCTACAGAGACATCTCTATAATCATTGAAATATCTACACCGCTATCTGTATAAACATGGAAGTAGCCACACCGCTATCAGTATAAACATGGAAATATCTACTCCGCTATCTGTATAAACATGGAAATATCTACACCACGACGTGTATAAACATGGAAATATCTACACCGCTATGTGAATAAACATGGAAATATCTACACCGCTATCAGTATAAACATGGAAATATTGACACCGCTATCTGTATAAATATGGATATATCTACACCACTATCTCTATTAACATGGAAATATCTACACCGTTATCTGTAAAAACAAAGAAATATCTCCACCGCTGTCTGTATTAACATGGAGACATCTACACCGCTAGATGTATAAACAAGGAATTATCTGCAGCGTTATCTGTATAAACATGGAAATATCTACACCGCAGTCTGTGCAAAGATGGAAATATCTACAATGCTATCTCAATAAACATGGAAATATCGACACCGCCATCTGTACACACATTGAAATACCTACACAGTCATCTGTATAAACATGGAAATACCTACACCACTATCTGTATAAACATGGAAATACCTACACTGCCATCTGTATAAACATGGAATTATCTACACAGACATCTCTATAACCATGGAAATATCTACACCGCTATCTGTATAAACATGGAAGTAGCCACACCGGCATCTGTATAAACATGGAAATATCTACACCGCCATCTGTGAAAACATGGAAATATCTACACTGTCATCTTTATAAACATGGAAATATCTACACGTCCATCTGTATAAACATGGAAATATCTACACTGCCATCTGTATATACCTGGAAATACCTACACTGCCATCTGTATAAACATGGAAATATCTACACCGCTATCTCTATAAACATGGAAATGTCTACACGGCTATCTGTATAAACATGGAAATATATCCTCCGTTATCAGTAGAAACATGCAAATATCTACATCGCAATCTGTATAAACATGGAAATATCTACACCGCTATCTGTAGATACATGGAAATGTCTACATCGCTATCTGTATAAACATGGAAATATCTCCACCGCTATCTCTATAAAGATGGTAATATCTACACCGCTATCTTTATAAACATGGAAATATCTACACCGCTATCTGTATAAACATGGAAATATCTATAACACTATCTGTGTAAACATGGAAATATCTACAGAGCTATCTGTGTAAACATGGAAATATGTACACAGGTCTCTGTGTAAAGATGGAAATATCTACACCGCAATCTGTGCAAATATGGAAATATCTACACCGCTAGCTCAGTAAACATGGAAATATCTACACCGCTATCTGTATAAACATGGAAATATCAACACCGCTATCTGTATAAACATGGAAATGTCTACACCACGATCTGTATAAACATGGAAATATCTACACCGGTATATGTATAAACATGGAAATATCTACACCGCTATCAGTATAAACATGGAAATATCTACACCGCTATCTGTATAAACATGGAAATATCTACACCACGACATGTATAAACATGGAAATATCTACACCGCCATGTGAATAAACATGGAAATATCTCCACCGCTATCAGTAAAAACATGGAAATATCGACACCGCTATCTGTATAAATATGGAAATATCTACACCACTATCTCTATAAACATGGAAATATCTACACCGTTATCTGCATAAACAAAGAAATATCTCCACGGCAGTCTGCATGAACATGGAAACATCTACACCGCTAGGTGTATATACATGGAATTATCTGCAGCGTTATCTGTATAAACATGGAAATATCTACACTGCAGTCTGTGCAAAGATGGAAATATCTACAATGCTGTCTCAATAAACATGGAAATATCGACACCGCCATCTGTACACTCGGAAATACCTACAGAGTCATCTGTATAAACATGGAAATATCTACACTGCCATCTGTAAAAACATGGAATTACCTACACAGACATCTCTATAATTATTGAAATATCTACACTGATATCTGTATAAACATGGAAGTAGCCACACCGCTATCAGTATAAACATGGAAATATCTACACCGCTATCTGTATAAACATGGAAATATCTACACCACGACGTGTATAAACATGGAAATATCTACACCGCTATGTGAATAAACATGGAAATATCTACACCGCTATCAGTATAAACATGGAAATATTGACACCGCTATCTGTGTAAATATGGAAATATCTACACCACTATCTCTATAAACATGGAAATATCCACACCGTTATCTGTATAAACCAAGAAATATCTCCACCGCTGTCTGTATGAAAATGGAAACATCTACACCGCTAGATGTATAAACAAGGAATTATCTGCAGCGATATCTGTATAAACATGGAAATATCTACACCGCAGTCTGTGCAAAGATGGAAATATCTACAATGCTATCTCAATAAACATGGAAATATCGACACCGCCATCTGTACACACATGGAAATACCTACACAGTCATCTGTATAAACATGGAAATATCTATACCACTATCTGTATAAACATGGAAATACCTACACTGCCATCTGTATAAACATGGAATTATCTACACAGACATCTCTATAACCATGGAAATATCTACACCGCTATCTGTATAAACATGGAAGTAGCCACACCGGCATCTGTATAAACATGGAAATATCTACACCGCCATCTGTGAAAACATGGAAATATCTACACTGTCATCTTTATAAACATGGAAATATCTACACGTCCATCTGTATAAACGTGGAAATATCTACACTGCCATCTGTATATACCTGGAAATACCTACACTGCCATCTGTATGAACATGGAAATATCTACACCGCTATCTCTATAAACATGGAAATGTCTACACCGCTATCTGTATAAACATGGAAATATCTATAACACTATCTGTGTAAACATGGAAATATCTACACAGCTATCTGTGTAAACATGGAAATATGTACACAGGTCTCTGTGTAAAGATGGAAATATCTACACCGCAATCTGTGCAAATATGGAAATATCTACACCGCTATCTCAGTAAACATGTAAATATCTACACCGCTATCTGTATAAACATGGAAATATCAACACCGCTATCTGTATAAACATGTAAATGTCTACACCACGATCTATATAAACATGGAAATATCTACACCGCTATCTGTATAAACATGGAAATATCTACACCGCTATCAGTATAAACATGGAAATATCTACACCGCTATCTGTATAAACATGGAAATATCTACACCACGACATGTATAAACATGGAAATATCTACACCGCCATGTGAATAAACATGGAAATATCTACACCGCTATCAGTAAAAACATGGAAATATCGACACCGCTATCTGTATAAATATGGAAATATCTACACCACTATCTCTATAAACATGGAAATATCTACACCGTTATCTGTATAAACAAAGAAATATCTCCACCGCTGTCTGTATGAACATGGAAACATCTACACCGCTAGCTGTATAAACATGGAATTATCTTCAGCGTTATCAGTATAAACATGGAAATATCTACACCGCAGTCTGTGCAAAGATGGAAATATCTACAATGCTGTCTCAATAAACATGGAAATATCGACACCGCCATCTGTACACACGGAAATACCTACACAGTCATCTGTATAAACATGGAAATATCTACACCACTATCTGTATAAACATGGAAATATCTACACTGCCATCTGTATAAACATGGAATTACCTACACAGACATCTCCATAATCATCGAAATATCCACACCGATATCTGTATAAACATGGAAGTAGCCACACCGCTATCTGTATAAACATGGAAATATCTACACCGCTATCTGTATAAACATGGAAATATCTACACCACGACGTGTATAAAAATGGAAATATCTACACCGCTATGTGAATAAACATGGAAATATCTACACCGCTATCAGTATAAACATGGAAATATTGACACCGTTATCTGTATAAACAAAGAAATATCTCCACCGCTGTCTTTATGAACATGGAAACTTCTACACCGCTAGCTGTATAAACATGGAATTATCTGCAGCGTTATGTGTATAAACATGGAAATATCTACACCGCAGTCTGTGCAAAGATGGAAGTATCTACAATGATATCGCAATAAACATGGATATATCGACACCGCCATCTGTACACACATGGAAATACCTACACAGTCATCTGTATAAACATGGAAATATCTACACCACTATCTGTATAAACTTGGAAATACCTACACTGCCATCTGTATAAACATGGAATTATCTACACCGACATCTCTATAACCATTGAAATATCTACACCGCTATCAGTATAAACATGGAAGTAGCCACACCGCTATCTGTATAAACATGGATACATCTACACCGCCATCTGTGAAAACATGGAAATATCTACACTATCATCTTTATAAACATGCAAATATATACACGTCCATCTGTATAAACATGGAAATATCTACACTGCCATCTGTATATACCTGGAAATACCTACACTGCCATCTGTATAAACATGGAAATATCTACACCGCTATCTCTATAAACATGGAAATGTCTACACGGCTATCTGTATAAACATGGAAATATATCCACCGCTATCTGTGGAAACATGCAAATATCTACATCGCTATCTGTATAAACATGGAAATATCTCCACCGCTATCTCTATAAAGATGGAAATATCTACACCGCTATCTTTATAAACATGGAAATATCTACACAGTTATCTGTATAAACATGGAAATATCTATAACACTATCTGTGAAAACATGGAAATATCTACACAGCTATCTGTGTAAACATGGAAATATGTACACAGGTCTCTGTGTAAAGATGGAAATATCTGCACTGCAATCTGTGCAAATATGGAAATATCTACACCGCTATCTCAGTAAACATGGAAATATCTACACCGCTATCTGTATAAACATGGATATATCAACACCGCTATCTGTATAAACATGGAAATGTCTACACCACGATCTGTATAAACATGGAAATACCTACACCGCTATATGTATAAACATGGAAATATCTACACCGCTATCAGTATAAACATGGAAATATCTACACCGCTATCTGTATAAACATGGAAATATCTACACCACGACATGTATAAACATGGAAATATCTACACCACCATGTGAATAAACATGGAAATATCCACACCGCTATCAGTTAAAACATGGAAATATCGACACCGCTATCTGTATAAATATGGAAATATCTACACCACTATCTCTATAAACATGGAAATATCTTCACCGTTATCTGTATAAACAAAGAAATATCTCCACCGCTGTCTGTTTGAACATGGAAACATCTACACCGCTAGCTGTATAAACATGGAATTATCTGCAGCGTTATCTGTATAAACATGGAAATATCTACACCGCAGTCTGTGCAAAGATGGAAATATCTACAATGCTATCTCAATAAACATGGAAATATCGACACCGCCATCTGTACACACATGGAAATACCTACACAGTCATCGGTATAAACATGGAAATATCTACACCACTATCTGTATAAACATGGAAATACCTACAGTGCTTCTGTATAAACATGGAATTATCTACACAGACATCTCTATAACCATTGAAATATCTACACCGCTATCTGTATAAACATGGAAGTTGCCACACCGCTATCTGTATAAACATGGATATATCTACACCGACATCTGTGAAAACATGGAAATATCTACACTATCATCTTTATAAACATGGAAATATCTACACGTCCGTCTGTATAAACATGGAAATATCTACACTGCCATCTGTATATACCTGGAAATACCTACACTGCCATCTGTATAAACATGGACTTATCTACACCGCTATCTCTATAAACATGGAAATGTCTACACGGCTATCTCTATAAACATAGAAATATATCCACCGCTATCTGTAGAAACATGGAAATATCTACATCGCTATCTGTATAAACATGGAAATATCTCCACCGCTGTCTGTAGAAACATGGAAATATCTACATCGCTATCTGTATAAACATGGAAATATCTCCACCGTTATCTCTATAAAGATGGAAATATCTACACCGCTATCTTTATAAACATGGAAATATCTACACCGCTATCTGTATAAACATGGAAATATCTATAACACTATCTGTGTAAGCATGTAAATATCTACACAGCTATCTGTGTAAACATGGAAATACGTACACAGGTCTCTGTGTAAAGATGGAAATACCTACACCGCAATCTGTGCAAATATGGAAATATCTACACCGCTATCTCAGTAAACATGGAAATATCTAAACCGCTATCTGTAAAAACATGGAAATATCAACACCGCTATCTGTATAAACATGGGTATGTCTACACCACGATCTGTATAAACATGGAAGTATCTACACTGCTATATGTATAAACATGGAAATATCTACACCACTATCTGTATAAACATGGAAATATCTACACTGCAATCTGTATAAACATGGAATTACCTACACAGACATCTCTATAATCATTGAAATATCTACACCGCTATCTGTATAAACATGGAAGTAGCCACACCGCTATCAGTATAATCATGGAAATATCTACACCGCTATCTGTATAAACATGGAAATATCTACACCACGACGTGTATAAACATGGAAATATCTACACATGGAAATATCTACACCGCTATGTGAATAAACATGGCAATATCTACACCGCTATCAGTGTAAACATGGAAATATTGACACAGCTATCTGTATAAATATGGAAATATCTACACCACTATCTCTATAAACATGGAAATATCTACACCGTTATCTGTATAAACAAAGAAATATCTCCACCGCTGTCTGTATGAACATGGAAACTTCTACACCGCTAGCTGTATAAACAAGGAATTATCTGCAGCGTTATCTGTATAAACATGGAAATAACTACACCGCAGTCTGTGCAAAGATGGAAGTATCTACAATGCTATCTCAATAAACATGGATATATCGACACCGCCATCTGTACACACATGGAAATACCTACACAGTCATCTGTATAAACATGGAAATATCTACACCACTATCTGTATAAACATGGAAATACCTACACTGCCATCTGTATAAACATGGAATTATCTACACCGACATCTCAATAACCATTGAAATATCTACACCGCTATCTGTATAAACATGGAAGCAGCCACACCGCTATCTGTATAAACATGGATACATCTACACCGCCATCTGTGAAAACATGGAAATATCTACACTATCATCTTTATAAACATGCAAATATCTACACGTCCATCTGTATAAACATGGAAATATCTACACTGCCATCTGTATATACCTGGAAATACCTACACTGCCATCTGTATAAACATGGAAATATCTACACCGCTATCTCTATAAACTTGGAAATGTCTACACGGCTATCTGTATAAACATGGAAATATCTCCACCGCTATCTGTAGAAACATGCAAATATCTACATTGCTATCTGTATAAACATGGAAATATTTCCACCGCTATCTCTATAAAGATGGAAATATCTACACCGCTATCTTTATAAACATGGAAATATCTTCACCGTTATCTGTATAAACATGGAAATATCTATAACACTATCTGTGTAAACATGGAAATATCTACACAGCTATCTGTGTAAACATGGAAATATGTACACAGGTCTCTGTGTAAAGATGGAAATATCTGCACCGCAATCTGTGCAAATATGGAAATATCTACACCGCTATCTCAGTAAACATGGAAATATCTACACCGCTATCTGTATAAACATGGATATATCAACACCGCTATCTGTATAAACATGGAAATGTCTACACCACGATCTGTATAAACATGGAAATACCTACACCGCTATATGTATAAACATGGAAATATCTACACCGCTATCAGTATAAACATGGAAATATCTACACCGCTATCTGTATAAACATGGAAATATCTACACCACGACATGTATAAACATGGAAATATCTACACCACCATGTGAATAAACATCGAAATATCCACAAGGCTATCAGTTAAAACATGGAAATATCGACACCGCTATCTGTATAAATATGGAAATATCTACACCACTATCTCTATAAACATGGAAATATCTTCACCGTTATCTGTATTAACAAAGAAATATCTCCACCCCTGTCTGTATGAACATGGAAACATCTACACCGCTAGCTGTATAAACATGGAATTATCTGCAGCGTTATCTGTATAAACATGGAAATATCTACACCGCAGTCTGTGCAAAGATGGAAATATCTACAATGCTATCTCAATAAACATGGAAATATCGACACCGCCATCTGTACACACATGGAAATACCTACACAGTCATCGGTATAAACATGGAAATATCTACACCACTATCTGTATAAACATGGAAATACCTACAGTGCTTCTGTATAAACATGGAATTATCTACACAGACATCTCTATAACCATTGAAATATCTACACCGCTATCTGTATAAACATGGAAGTTGCCACACCGCTATCTGTATAAACATGGAAATATCTACACCGCTATCTGTATAAACATGGAAATATCTACACCACGACGTGTATAAAAATGGAAATATCTACACCGCTATGTGAATAAACATGGAAATATCTACACCGCTATCAGTATAAACATGGAAATATTGACACCGTTATCTGTATAAACAAAGAAATATCTCCACCGCTGTCTTTATGAACATGGAAACATCTACACCGCTAGCTGTATAAACATGGAATTATCTGCAGCGTTATGTGTATAAACATGGAAATATCTACACCGCAGTCTGTGCAAAGATGGAAGTATCTACAATGATATCGCAATAAACATGGATATATCGACACCGCCATCTGTACACACATGGAAATACCTACACAGTCATCTGTATAAACATGGAAATATCTACACCACTATCTGTATAAACTTGGAAATACCTACACTGCCATCTGTATAAACATGGAATTATCTACACCGACATCTCTATAACCATTGAAATATCTACACCGCTATCAGTATAAACATGGAAGTAGCCACACCGCTATCTGTATAAACATGGATACATCTACACCGCCATCTGTGAAAACATGGAAATATCTACACTATCATCTTTATAAACATGCAAATATATACACGTCCATCTGTATAAACATGGAAATATCTACACTGCCATCTGTATATACCTGGAAATACCTACACTGCCATCTGTATAAACATGGAAATATCTACACCGCTATCTCTATAAACATGGAAATGTCTACACGGCTATCTGTATAAACATGGAAATATATCCACCGCTATCTGTGGAAACATGCAAATATCTACATCGCTATCTGTATAAACATGGAAATATCTCCACCGCTATCTCTATAAAGATGGAAATATCTACACCGCTATCTTTATAAACATGGAAATATCTACACCGTTATCTGTATAAACATGGAAATATCTATAACACTATCTGTGAAAACATGGAAATATCTACACAGCTATCTGTGTAAACATGGAAATATGTACACAGGTCTCTGTGTAAAGATGGAAATATCTGCACTGCAATCTGTGCAAATATGGAAATATCTACACCGCTATCTCAGTAAACATGGAAATATCTACACCGCTATCTGTATAAACATGGATATATCAACACCGCTATCTGTATAAACATGGAAATGTCTACACCACGATCTGTATAAACATGGAAATACCTACACAGCTATATGTATAAACATGGAAATATCTACACCGCTATCAGTATAAACATGGAAATATCTACACCGCTATCTGTATAAACATGGAAATATCTACACCACGACATGTATAAACATGGAAATATCTACACCACCATGTGAATAAACATGGAAATATCCACACCGCTATCAGTTAAAACATGGAAATATCGACACCGCTATCTGTATAAATATGGAAATATCTACACCACTATCTCTATAAACATGGAAATATCTTCACCGTTATCTGTATAAACAAAGAAATATCTCCACCGCTGTCTGTTTGAACATGGAAACATCTACACCGCTAGCTGTATAAACATGGAATTATCTGCAGCGTTATCTGTATAAACATGGAAATATCTACACCGCAGTCTGTGCAAAGATGGAAATATCTACAATGCTATCTCAATAAACATGGAAATATCGACACCGCCATCTGTACACACATGGAAATACCTACACAGTCATCGGTATAAACATGGAAATATCTACACCACTATCTGTATAAACATGGAAATACCTACAGTGCTTCTGTATAAACATGGAATTATCTACACAGACATCTCTATAACCATTGAAATATCTACACCGCTATCTGTATAAACATGGAAGTTGCCACACTGCTATCTGTATAAACATGGATATATCTACACCGACATCTGTGAAAACATGGAAATATCTACACTATCATCTTTATAAACATGGAAATATCTACACGTCCGTCTGTATAAACATGGAAATATCTACACTGCCATCTGTATATACCTGGAAATACCTACACTGCCATCTGTATAAACATGGACTTATCTACACCGCTATCTCTATAAACATGGAAATGTCTACACGGCTATCTCTATAAACATAGAAATATATCCACCGCTATCTGTAGAAACATGGAAATATCTACATCGCTATCTGTATAAACATGGAAATATCTCCACCGCTGTCTGTAGAAACATGGAAATATCTACATCGCTATCTGTATAAACATGGAAATATCTATAACACTATCTGTGTAAGCATGGAAATATCTACACAACTATCTGTGTAAACATGGAAATACGTACACAGGTCTCTGTGTAAAGATGGAAATACCTACACCGCAATCTGTGCAAATATGGAAATATCTACACCGCTATCTCAGTAAACATGGAAATATCTAAACCGCTATCTGTAAAAACATGGAAATATCAACACCGCTATCTGTATAAACATGGCTATGTCTACACCACGATCTGTATAAACATGGAAGTATCTACACTGCTATATGTATAAACATGGAAATATCTACACCACTATCTGTATAAACATGGAAATATCTACACTGCAATCTGTATAAACATGGAATTACCTACACAGACATCTCTATAATCATTGAAATATCTACACCGCTATCTGTATAAACATGGAAGTAGCCACACCGCTATCAGTATAATCATGGAAATATCTACACCGCTATCTGTATAAACATGGAAATATCTACACCACGACGTGTATAAACATGGAAATATCTACACATGGAAATATCTACACCGCTATGTGAATAAACATGGCAATATCTACACCGCTATCAGTGTAAACATGGAAATATTGACACAGCTATCTGTATAAATATGGAAATATCTACACCACTATCTCTATAAACATGGAAATATCTACACCGTTATCTGTATAAACAAAGAAATATCTCCACCGCTGTCTGTATGAACATGGAAACTTCTACACCGCTAGCTGTATAAACAAGGAATTATCTGCAGCGTTATCTGTATAAACATGGAAATAACTACACCGCAGTCTGTGCAAAGATGGAAGTATCTACAATGCTATCTCAATAAACATGGATATATCGACACCGCCATCTGTACACACATGGAAATACCTACACAGTCATCTGTATAAACATGGAAATATCTACACCACTATCTGTATAAACATGGAAATACCTACACTGCCATCTGTATAAACATGGAATTATCTACACCGACATCTCAATAACCATTGAAATATCTACACCGCTATCTGTATAAACATGGAAGTAGCCACACCGCTATCTGTATAAACATGGATACATCTACACCGCCATCTGTGAAAACATGGAAATATCTACACTATCATCTTTATAAACATGCAAATATCTACACGTCCATCTGTATAAACATGGAAATATCTACACTGCCATCTGTATATACCTGGAAATACCTACACTGCCATCTGTATAAACATGGAAATATCTACACCGCTATCTCTATAAACTTGGAAATGTCTACACGGCTATCTGTATAAACATGGAAATATTTCCACCGCTATCTGTAGAAACATGCAAATATCTACATCGCTATCTGTATAAACATGGAAATATTTCCACCGCTATCTCTATAAAGATGGAAATATCTACACCGCTATCTTTATAAACATGGAAATATCTTCACCGTTATCTGTATAAACATGGAAATATCTATAACACTATCTGTGTAAACATGGAAATATCTACACAGCTATCTGTGTAAACATGGAAATATGTACACAGGTCTCTGTGTAAAGATGGAAATATCTGCACCGCAATCTGTGCAAATATGGAAATATCTACACCGCTATCTCAGTAAACATGGAAATATCTACACCGCTATCTGTATAAACATGGATATATCAACACCGCTATCTGTATAAACATGGAAATGTCTACACCACGATCTGTATAAACATGGAAATACCTACACCGCTATATGTATAAACATGGAAATATCTACACCGCTATCAGTATAAACATGGAAATATCTACACCGCTATCTGTATAAACATGGAAATATCTACACCACGACATGTATAAACATGGAAATATCTACACCACCATGTGAATAAACATCGAAATATCCACAAGGCTATCAGTTAAAACATGGAAATATCGACACCGCTATCTGTATAAATATGGAAATATCTACACCACTATCTCTATAAACATGGAAATATCTTCACCGTTATCTGTATTAACAAAGAAATATCTCCACCCCTGTCTGTATGAACATGGAAACATCTACACCGCTAGCTGTATAAACATGGAATTATCTGCAGCGTTATCTGTATAAACATGGAAATATCTACACCGCAGTCTGTGCAAAGATGGAAATATCTACAATGCTATCTCAATAAACATGGAAATATCGACACCGCCATCTGTACACACATGGAAATACCTACACAGTCATCGGTATAAACATGGAAATATCTACACCACTATCTGTATAAACATGGAAATACCTACAGTGCTTCTGTATAAACATGGAATTATCTACACAGACATCTCTATAACCATTGAAATATCTACACCGCTATCTGTATAAACATGGAAGTTGCCACACCGCTATCTGTATAAACATGGATATATCTTCACCGCCATCTGTGAAAACATGGAAATATCTACACTATCATCTTTATAAACATGGAAATATCTACACGTCCGTCTGTATAAACATGGAAATATCTACACTGCCATCTGTATATACCTGGAAATACCTACACTGCCATCTGTATAAACATGGACTTATCTACACCGCTATCTCTATAAACATGGAAATGTCTACACGGCTATCTCTATAAACATAGAAATATATCCACCGCTATCTGTAGAAACATGCAAATATCTACATCGCTATCTGTATAAACATGGAAATATCTCCACCGCTATCTCTATAAAGATGGAAATATCTACACCGCTATCTTTATAAACATGGAAATATGTACACCGTTATCTGTATAAACATGGAAATATCTATAACACTATCTGTGTAAACATGGAAATATCTACACAGCTATCTGTGTGAACATGGAAATATGTACACAGGTCTCTGTGTAAAGATGGAAATATCTAAACCGCAATCTGTGCAAATATGGAAATATCTACACTGCTATCTCAGTAAACATGGAAATATCAACACCGCTATCTGTATAAACATGGAAATGTCTACACGACGATCTGTATAAACATGGAAATATCTACACCGCTATATGTATAAACATGGAAATATCTACACCGCTATCAGTATAAACATGGAAATATCTACACCGCTATCTGTATAAACATGGAAATATCTACACCACGACATGTATAAACATGAAAATATCTACACCACCATGTGAATAAACATGGAAATATCCACACCGCTATCAGTAAAAACATGGAAATATCGACACCGCTATCTGTATAAATATGGAAATATCTACACCACTATCTCTATAAACATGGAAATATCTACACCGTTATCTGTATAAACAAAGAAATATCTCCACCGCTGTCTGTATGAACAGGGAAACATCTACACCGCTAGCTGTATAAACATGGAATTATCTGCAGCGTTATCTGTATAAACATGGAAATATCTACACCGCAGTCAGTGCAAAGATGGAAACATCTACAATGCTATCTCAATAAACATGGAAATATCGACACCGCCATCTGTACACACATGGAAATACCTACACAGTCATCTGTATAAACATGGAAATATCTACACCACTATCTGTATAAACATGGAAATAACTACACCGCCATCTGTGAAAACATGGAAATATCTACACTGTCATGTTTATAAACATGGAAATATCTACTCGTCCATCTGTATAAACATGGAAATTTCTACACTGCCATCTCTATATACCTGGAAATATCTACACTGCCATCTGTATATACATGGAAATATGTACAGCGCTATCTCTATAAACATGGAAATATCTACACGGCTATCTGTATAAACATGGAAATATCTCCACCGCTGTCTGTAGAAACATGGAAATATCTACATCGCTATCTGTATAAACATGGAAATATCTCCACCGTTATCTCTATAAAGATGGAAATATCTACACCGCTATCTTTATAAACATGGAAATATCTACACCGCTATCTGTATAAACATGGAAATATCTATAACACTATCTGTGTAAGCATGGAAATATCTACACAGCTATCTGTGTAAACATGGAAATATGTACACAGGTCTCTGTGTAAAGATGGAAATACCTACACCGCAATCTGTGCAAATATGGAAATATCTACACCGCTATCTCAGTAAACATGGAAATATCTAAACTGCTATCTGTAAAAACATGGAAATATCAACACCGCTATCTGTATAAACCTGGGTATGTCTACACCACGATCTGTATAAACATGGAAGTATCTACACTGCTATATGTATAAACATGGAAATATCTACACCACTATCTGTATAAACATGGAAATATCTACACTGCCATCTGTATAAACATGGAATTACCTACACAGACTTCTCTATAATCCTTGAAATATCTACACCGCTATCTGTATAAACATGGAAGTAGCCACACCGCTATCAGTATAATCATGGAAATATCTACACCGCTATCTGTATAAACATGGAAATATCTACACCACGACGTGTATAAACATGGAAATATCTACACCGCTATGTGAATAAACATGGAAATATCTACACCGCTATCAGTATAAACATGGAAATATTGACACCGCTATCTGTATAAATATGGAAATATCTACACCACTATCTCTATAAACATGGAAATATCTACACCGTTATCTGTATAAACAAAGAAACATCTCCACCGCTGTCTGTATGAACATGGAAACTTCTACACCGCTAGCTGTATAAACAAGGAATTATCTGCAGCGTTATCTGTATAAACATGGAAATATCTACACCGCAGTCTGTGCAAAGATGGAAATATCTACAATGCTATCTCAATAAACATGGAAATATCGACACCGCCATCTGTACACACATGGAAATACCTACACAGTCATCTGTATAAACATGGAAATATCTACACCACTATCTGTATAAACATGGAAATACCTACACTGCCATCTGTATAAACATGGAATTATCTACACAGACATCTCTATAACCATGGAAATATCTACACCGCTATCTGTATAAACATGGAAGTAGCCACACCGGCATCTGTATAAACATGGAAATATCTACACCGCCATCTGTGAAAACATGGAAATATCTACACTGTCATGTTTATAAACATGGAAATATCTACACGTCCATCTGTATAAACATGGAAATATCTACACTGCCATCTGTATATACCTGGAAATACCTACACTGCCATCTGTATAAACATGGAAATATCTACACCGCTATCTCTATAAACATGGAAATGTCTACACGGCTATCTGTATAAACATGGAAATATATCCACCGCTATCAGTAGAAACATGCAAATATCTACATCGCAATCTGTATAAACATGGAAATATCTACACCGCTATCTGTAGAAACATGGAAATATCTACATCGCTATCTGTATAAACATGGAAATATCTCCACCGCTATCTCTATAAAGATGGAAATATCTACATCGCTATCTTTATAAACAGGGAAATATCTACACCGAAATCTGTATAAACATGGAAATATCTATAACACTATCGGTGTAAACATGGAAATATCTCCACCGATATCTGTAGAAACATGGAAATATCTACATCGCTATCTGTATAAACATGGAAATATCTCCGCCGCTATCTCTATAAAGATGGTAATATCTACACCGCTATCTTTATAAACATGGAAATATCTACACCGCTATCTGTATAAACATGGAAATATCTATAACACTATCTGTGTAAACATGGAAATATCTACACAGCTATCTGTGTAAACATGGAAATATGTACACAGGTCTCTGTGTAAAGATGGAAATATCTACACCGCAATCTGTGCAAATATGGAAAAACTACACCGCTATCTCAGTAAACATGGAAATATCTACACCGCTATCTGCATAAACATGGAAATATCAACACCGCTATCTGTATAAACATGGAAATGTCTACACCGCGATCTGTATAAACATGGAAATATCTACACCGCTATATGTATAAACATGGAAATATCTACACCGCTATCAGTATAAACATGGAAATATCTACACCGCTATCTGTATAAACATGTTAATATCTACACCACGACATGTATAAACATGGAAATATCTACACCGCCATGTGAATAAACATGGAAATATCTCCACCGCTATCAGTAAAAACATGGAAATATCGACACCGCTATCTGTATAAATATGGAAATATCTACACCACTATCTCTATAAACATGGAAATATCTACAACGTTATCAGCATAAACAAAGAAATATCTCCACCGCTGTCTGTATGAACATGGAAACATCTACTCCGATAGCTGTATATATATGGAATTATCTGCAGCGTTATCTGCATAAACATGGAAATATCTACACTGCAGTCTGTGCAAAGATGGAAATATCTACAATGCTGTCTCAATAAACATGGAAATATCGACACCGCCATCTGTACACTCGGAAATACCTACTGAGTCATCTGTATAAACATGGAAATATCTACACTGCCATCTGTAAAAACATGGAATTACCTACACAGACATCTCTATAATCATTGAAATATCTACACCGCTATCTGTATAAACATGGAAGTAGCCACACCGCTATCAGTATAAACATGGAAATATCTACACCGCTATCTGTATAAACATGGAAATATCTACACCACGACATGTATAAACATGGAAATATCTACACCGCTATGTGAATAAACATGGAAATATCTACACCGCTATCAGTAAAAACATGGAAATATCGGCACCGCTCTCTGTGTAAATATGGAAATATCTACACCACTATCTCTATAAACATGGAAATATCTACACCGTTATCTGTATAAACCAAGAAATATCTCCACCGCTGTCTGTATGAAAATGGAAACGTCTACACCGCTAGATGTATAAACAAGGAATTATCTGCAGCGATATCTGTATACACATGGAAATATCTACACCGCAGTCTGTGCAAAGATGGAAATATCTACAATGCTATCTCAATAAACATGGAAATATCGACACCGCCATCTGTACACACATGGAAATACCTACACAGTCATCTGTATAAACATGGAAATATCTACACCACTATCTGTATAAACATGGAAATACCTACACTGCCATCTGTATAAACATGGAATTATCTACACAGACATCTCTATAACCATGGAAATATCTACACCGCTATCTGTATAAACATGGAAGTAGCCACACCGGCATCTGTATAAACATGGAAATATCTACACCGCCATCTGTGAAAACATGGAAATATCTACAGTGTCATCTTTATAAACATGGAAATATCTACACGTCCATCTGTATAAACATGGAAATATCTACACTGCCATCTGTATATACCTGGAAATACCTACACTGCCATCTGTATAAACATGGAAATATCTACACCGCTATCTCTATAAACATGGAAATGTCTACACCGCTATCTGTATAAATATGGAAATATCTATAACACTATCTGTGTAAACATGGAAATATCTACACAGCTATCTGTGTAAACATGGAAATATGTACACAGGTCTCTGTGTAAAGATGGAAATATCTACACCGCAATCTGTGCAAATATGGAAATATCTACACCGCTATCTCAGTAAACATGGAAATATCTACACCGCTATCTGTATAAACATGGAAATATCAACACCGCTATCTGTATAAACATGGAAATATCAACACCGCTATCTTTATAAACAGGGAAATATCTACACCGCTATCAGTATAAACATGGAAATATCTACACCACGACATGTATAAACATGAAATATCTACACCGCCATGTGAATAAACATGGAAATATCTACACCGCTATCAGTAAAAACATGGAAATAACGACACCGCTATCTGTATAAATATGGAAATAGCTACACCACTATCTCTATAAACATGGAAATATCTACACCGTTATCTGTATAAACAAAGAAATATCTCCACCGCTGTCTGTATGAACATGGAAACATCTACACCGCTAGCTGTATAAACATGGAATTATCTGCAGCGTTATCTGTATAAACATGGAAATATCTACACCGCAGTCTGTGCAAAGATGGAAATATCTACAATGCTGTCTCAATAAACATGGTAATATCGACACCGATATCTGTACACACATGGAAATACCTACACAGTCATCTGTATGAACATGGAAATATCTCCACCACTGTCTGTATAAACATGGAAATAACTACACTGCCATCTGTATAAACATGGAATTACCTACACAGACATCTCTATAAACATTGAAATATCTACACCGCTATCTGTATAAACATGGAAGTAGCCACACCGCTATCAGTATAAACATGGAAATATCTACTCCGGTATCTGTATAAACATGGAAATACCTACACCACGACGTGTATAAACATGGGAATATCTACACCGCTATGTGAATAAACATGGAAATATCTACAATGCTATCTCAATAAACATGGAAATATCGACACCGCCATCTGTACACACATGGAAATACCTACACAGTCATCTGTATAAACATGGAAATATCTACACCACTATCTGTATAAACATGGAAATACCTACACTGCCATCTGTATAAACATGGAATTATCTACACAGACATCTCTATAACCACGGAAATATCTACACCGCTATCTGTATAAACATGGAAGTAGCCACACCGGCATCTGTATAAACATGGAAATATCTACACCGCCATCTGTGAAAACATGGAAATATCTACACTGTCATCTTTATAAACATGGAAATATCTACACGTCCATCTGTATAAACATGGAAATATCTACACTGCCATCTGTATATACCTGGAAATACCTACACTGCCATCTGTACAAACATGGAAATATCTACACCGCTATCTCTATAAACAAGGAAATGTCTACACGGCTATCTGTACAAACATGGAAATATATCCACCGCTATCTGTAGAAACATGCAAATATCTACATCGCTATCTGTATAAACTTGGAAATATCTACGCCGCTATCTGTAGAAACATGGAAATATCTACATCGCTATCTGTATAAACATGGAAATATCTCCACCACTATCTCTATAAAGATGGAAATATCTACACCGCTATCTTTATAAACAGGGAAATATCTACACCGCTATCTGTATAAACATGGAAATATCTCCACCGATATCTGTAGAAACATGGAAATATCTACATCGCTATCTGTATAAACATGGAAATATCTCCACCGCTATCTCTATAAAGATGGTAATATCTACACCGCTATCTTTATAAACATGAAAATATCTACACCGCTATCTGTATAAACATGGAAATATCTATAACACTATCTGTGTAAACATGGAAATATCTACACAGCTATCTGTGTAAACATGGAAATATGTACACAGGTCTCTGTGTAAAGATGGAAATATCTACACCGCAATCTGTGAAAATATGGAAATATCTACACCGCTATCTCAGTAAACATGTAAATATCTACACCGCTATCTGTATAAACATGGAAATATCAACACCGCTATCTGTATAAACATGTAAATGTCTACACCACGATCTCTATAAACATGGAAATATCTACACCGCTATATGTATATACATGGAAATATCTACACCGCTATCAGTATAAACATGGAAATATCTACACTGCTATCTGTATAAACATGGAAATATCTACACCACGACATGTATAAACATGGAAATACCTACACCGCCATGTGAATAAACATGGAAATATCTACACCGCAATCAGTAAAAACATGGAAATATCGACACCGCTATCTGTATAAATATGGAAATATCTACACCACTATCTCTATAAACATGGAAATATCTACACCGTTATTTGTATAAACAAAGAAATATCTCCACCGCTGTCTGTATGAACATGGAAACATCTACACCGCTAGCTGTATAAACATGGAATTATCTGCAGCGTTATCTGTATAAACATGGAAATATCTACACCGCAGTCTGTGCAAAGATGGAAATATCTACAATGCTGTCTCAATAAACATGGAAATATCGACACCGCCATCTGTACACACGGAAATACCTACACAGTCATCTGTATAAACATGGAAATATCTACACCACTATCTGTATAAACATGGAAATATCTACAATGCCATCTGTATAAACATGGAATTACCTACACAGACATCTCCATAATCATTGAAATATCCACACCGCTATGTGTATAAACATGGAAGTAGCCACACCGCTATCTGTATAAACATGGAAATATCTACACCGCTATCTGTATAAACATGGAAATATCTACACCACGACGTGTATAAACATGGAAATATCTACACCGCTATGTGAATAAACATGGAAATATCTACACCGCTATCAGTATAAACATGGAAATATTGACACCGCTATCTATATAAATATGGAAATATCTACACCACTATCTCTATAAACATGGAAATATCTACACCGTTATCTGTATAAACAAAGAAATATCTCCACCGCTGTCTGTATGAACATGGAAACATCTACACCGCTAGCTGTATAAACAAGGAATTATCTGCAGCGTTATCTGTATAAACATGGATATATCTACACCGCAGTCTGTGCAAAGGTGGAAGTATCTACAATGCTATCTCAATAAACAAGGATATATCAACACCGCCATCTGTACACACATGGAAATACCTACACAGTCATCTGTATAAACATGGAAATATCTTCACCACTATCTGTATAAACATGGAAATACCTACACTGCCATCTGTATAAACATGGAATTATCTACACAGACATCTCTATAACCATTGAAATATCTACATCGCTATCTGTATAAACATGGAAGTAGCCACACCGCTATCTGTATAAACATGGATACATCTGCACCGCCATCTGTGAAAACATGGAAATATCTACACTATCATCTTTATAAACATGCAAATATCTACACGTCGATCTGTATAAACATGGAAATATCTACACTGCCATCTGTATATACCTGGAAATACCTACACTGCCATCTGTATAAACATGGGAATAGCTACACCGCTATCTCTATAAACATGGAAATGTCTACACGGCTATCTGTATAAACATGGAAATATATCCACCGCTATCTGTAGAAACATGCAAATATCTACATCGCTATCTGCATAAACATGGAAATATCTCCCCCGCTATCTCTATAAAGATGGAACTATCTACACCGCTATCTTTATAAACATGGAAATATCTACACCGTTATCTGTATAAACGTGGAAATACCTATAACACTATCTGTGTAAACATGGAAATATCTACACAGCTATCTGTGTAAACATGGAAATATGTACACAGGTCTCTGTGTAAAGATGGAAATATCTACACCGCAATCTGTGCAAATATGGAAATATCTACACTGCTATCTCAGTAAACATGGAAATATCAACACCGCTATCTGTGTAAACATGGAAATGTCTACACCACGATCTGTGAAAACATGGAAATATCTACACTGTCATCTTTATAAACATGGAAATATATACACGTCCATCTGTATAAACATGGAAATATCTACACTGCCATCTGTATAAACATGGAAATATCTAAACCGCTATCTCTATAAACATGGAAATGTCTACACGGCTATCTGTATAAACATGGAAATATCTCCACCGCTATCTGTAGAAACATGGAAATATCTACATCTCTATCTGTATAAACATGGAAATATCTCCAACGCTATCTCTAAAAAGATGGAAATATCTACACTGCTATCTTTATAAACATGGAAATATCTACACCGATATCTGTATAAACATGGAAATATCTATAACACTATCTGTGTAAACATGGAAATATCTACACAGGTATCTGTGTAAACATTGAAATATGTACACAGGTCTCTGTGTAAAGATGGAAATATCTGCACCGCAATCTGTGCAAATATGGAAATATATACACCGCTATCTCAGTAAACATGGAAATATCTACACCGCTATCTGTATAAACATGGAAATATCAACACCGCTATCTGTATAAACATGGAAATGTCTACACCACGATCTCTATAAACATGGAAATATCTACACCGCTATATGTATAAACATGGAAATATCTACACCGCTATCAGTATAAACATGGAAATATCTACACCGCTATCTGTATAAACATGGAAATATCTACACCACGACATGTATAAACATGGAAATATCTACACCGCCATGTGAATAAACATGGAAATATCTACACCGCTATCAGTAAAAACATGGAAATATCGGCACCGCTCTCTGTATAAATATGGAAATATCTACACCACTATCTCTATAAACATGGAAATATCTACACCGTTATCTGTATAAACAAAGAAATATCTGCACCACTGTCTGTATGAACATGGAAACATCTACACCGCTAGCTGTATAAACATGGAATTATCTGCATCGTTATCTGTATAAACATGGAAATATCTACACCGCAGTCTGTGCAAAGATGGAAATATCTACAATGCTATCTCAATAAACATGGAAATATCGACACCGCCATCTGTACACACATGGAAATACATACACAGTCATCTGTGTAAACATGGAAATATCAACACCACTATTTGTATAAACATGGAAATATCTAAACTGCCATCTGTATAAACATGGAATTACCTACACAGACATCTCTATAACCATTGAAATATCTACACCGCTATCTGTATAAACATGGAAGTAGCCACGCCGCTATCAGTATAAACATGGAAATATCTACACCGCTATCTGTATAAACATGGAAATATCTTCACCATGACGTGTATAAACATGGAAATATCAACACCGCTATGTGAATAAACATGGAAATGTCTACACCGCCATCTGTGAAAACATGGAAATATCTACACCACGACGTGTATAAACATGGAAATATCTACACCGCTATGTGAATAAACATGGAAATATCTACACCGCTATCTCTATAAACATGGAAATGTCTACACGGCTATCTGTATAAACATGGAAATATCTCCACCGCTATCTGTAGAACCATGGAAATATCTACATCGCTATCTGTATAAACATGGAAATATCTCCACAGCTATCTCTATAAAGATGGAAATATCTACACCGCTATCTTTATAAACATCGAAATATCTACACCGCTATCTGTATAAACATGGAAATATCTATAACACTATCTGTGTAAACATGGAAATATCTACACAGCTATCTGTGTAAACATGGAAATATCTACACAGGTCTCTGTGTAAAGATGGAAATATCTACACCGCAATCTGTATAAACATGGAAATATCTATAACACTGTCTGTGTAAACATGGAAATATCTACACCGCTATCTGTATAAACATGGAAATATCTATAACACTATCTGTGTAAACATGGAAATATCTACACCGCTATATGTATAAACATGGAAATATCTACACCACTATCAGCATCAACATGGAAATATCTACACCGCCATCTGTGAAAACATGGAAATATCTTCACCATGACGTGTATAAACATGGAAATATCTACAACACTATGTGAATAAACATGGAAATATCTACACCGCTATCAGTATAAACATGGAAATATTGACACTGCTATCAGAATAAATATGGAAATATGTACACCACTATCTCTATAAACATGGAAATATCTACACTGTTATCTGTATAAACAAAGAAATATCTCCACCGCTGTCTGTAAGAACATGGAAACATCTACACCGCTAGCTGTATAAACATGGAATTATTTGCAGCGTTATCTGTATAAACATGGAAATATCTACACCGCAGTCTGTGCAAAGATGGAAATATCTTCAATGCTATCTCAATAAACATGGAAATATCGACACCGCCATCTGTACACACATGGAAATACCTACACTCTCATCTTTATAAACATGGAAATATCTACACGTCCATCTGTATAAACATGGAAATATCTACACTGCCATCTGAATACACTTGGAAATATCTACACTGCCATCTGTATAAACATGGAAATATCTACACCGCTATCTCTATAAACATGGAAATATCTACACGGCTATCTGTATAAACATGGAAATATCTCCACTGCTATCTGTATAAACATGGAAATATCTACACCGCTATCTATATAAACATGGAAATATCTACACTGCTATCTGTAAAAATATGAAAATATCTACACCGCTATTTCCATAAACATGGAACTATCTACAACGCTATCTGTATAAACATGGAAATATCTACACCGCTATCTCTATACACATGGAAATATCTACTCCGCTATCTCTATAAACATGGAAGTACCTTCGCCGCCATCTCTATGAATATGGAAATATCTACACCACCATCGGCATAATCATGGAAATATCTACTCCGCCATCTGTATAAACGTGGAAATATCTACACGGACATCTGTATAAACATGGAAATATCAACACCACCATCTGTATCAGCATGGAAATACCTACACCGCTATCTGTATGAACATGGAAATATATACACCGCGATCTGTATAAACATGGAAATATCTACACCGCTGTCTGTGTAAACATGGAAATATCTACACGGTGATCTGTATAAACATGGAAATAATTACACCGCTATCTCTATAAACATGGAAATATCTACACTGCTATCTGTGCAAACATGGATATATCTACACCGCCAATTGTATAAACATGGAAATATCTACACCGCCATCTGTACAAACATGGAAATATCTACAATGCCATCTGTAAAAAAATGAAAACATCTACAATGCCATCTGTAAAAACATGGAAATTTCTACACCGCTATCTGTATAAACATGGAAATAGCTACACCGCGATCTGTATAAACATGGAAATATCTACACAGTGTTCTGTATAAACATGGAAATAATTGCACCGCTATCTGTATAAACATGGAAATATCTACACCGCCATCTGTAAATAAATGTAAACATCTACAACCCCATCTGTAAAAACATGGAAATTTCTACACAGTCAACTGTAGAAGCATGGAAATATCTACACCACCATCTCTATAAACAAGAAAATATCTACACGGCCATCTATATAAGCATGGAAATATGTACACCGCTATCTCTATAAACATGGAAATATATAGACCACCATCTCTATAAACATGGAAATATCTACACCGCCATCTTCATAAACAAGGAAATATCTACACCTCCATCTATATAAACATGGAAATATCTACATCTCTATCTGTATAAATATGGAAATATCTACACTGCCATCTGTAAATAGATGGAAACATCTACACCGCGATCTGTATTAACATGGAAATATCAACACTACTATCTGTATAGACATGGAAATATCTACAACGCTATCTGTATAAACATGGAAATATCTACACCGCTATCTGTATAAACATGGAAATATCTACACTGCTATCAGTATAAATATGGAAATATCTACACTGCTATCTGTATAAATATGGAAATATCTACAGAGCTATCACCATAAAGATGGAAATATCTACACCACTCTCTGTATAAACATGGAAATATCTAAACCGATATCTCTATAAACATGGAAATATCTACACCGCTATCTCTATAAACATGGAAATATCTACACCGCTATCTCTATAAACATGGAAATATCTTCACCGCCATCCTTATAAACATTGAAATATCTACACTGCCATCTGTATAAAGATGTAAATATCGACACCGCGAGCTGTATAAATATCAAAATATCTACATCGCTATCTTTATAAACATGGAAATACCAACACCGCTTTCTGTATAAACATGGAAATATCTACACCGCTATCTGTATAAACATGGAAATATCAACACCGTTATCTTTATAAACATGGAAATACCTACACCGCTATCTCTATAAACATGGAAATATCTACACCACCATCTCTATAAACATCAAATATATACAACGCCATCTCCATAATCATGGAAATATCTACACCATCATCTACATAAACAAGGAAATATCTACACCGCCACCTATATAAACATGGAAATATCTACACCGCTATCTCTATAAACATGGAAATATATAAACCGCCATCTCTATAAACATGGAAATAACTACACCGCCATCTACATGAACAAGGAAATATCTACAGCGCCATCTATATAAACATGGAAATATCTACACCACCATCTGCATAAACATGGAAATATCTACAATGCCATCTGTAAATAGATGGAAATATCTACAACGCGATCTGTATTAACACGGAAATATCAACACTACTATCGGTATAAACATGGAAATACTTACAACAATATCTGTATAAACATGGAAATGTCTACACCATGAACTTTATAAACATGGAAATATCTACACCGCTATGTGTATAAACATGGAAATATCTACACCACTATCTGTATAAACATGGAAATATCTACACTGCTATCTGTATAAATATGGAAATATCTACACCGCTATTTCCATAAACATGGAAATATCAACAACACTATCTGTATAAACATGGAAATATCTACACCGCTATCTCTATACACATGGAAATATCTACACCACTATCTCTATAAACATGGAAGTATCTAAGCCGCCAACTCTATGAATATGGAAATATCTACACCACCATCTGCATAATCATGGAAATATCTACTCCGCCATCTGTATAAACGTGGAAATATCTACACGGACATCTGTATAAACATGGAATTATCAACACCACCATCTGTATCAACATGGAAATATCTACACCGCTATCTGTATAAACATGGAAATATCTACACCACGATCTGTATAAACATGGAAATATCTACACTGCTGTCAGTGTAAACATGGAAATATCTACACGGTGATCTGTAGAAACTTGGAAATATCAACACCGCTATCTCTATAAACATGGAAATATCTTCACCGCCATCCGTATAAACATGGAAATATCTACACTGCCATCTGTATAAAGATGTAAATATCGACACCGCGAGCTGTATAAAGATCGAAATATCTACACCGCTATCTGTATAAACATGGAAATAACAACACCGCTTTCTGTATAAACATAGAAATATCTACACCGCTCTCTGTATAAACATGGAAATATCACCACCGCTATCTCTATAAACATGGAAATACCTACACCGCTATCTCTATAAACATGGAAATATCTACACCACTATCTCTATAAACATCAAATGTATACAACGCCATCTCCATAATCATGGAAATATCTACACCATCATCTACATAAACAAGGAAATATCTACACCGCCATCTATATAAACATGGAAGTATCTACACCGCTATCTCTATAAACATGGAAATACATAGACCGCCATCTCTATAAACATGGAAATAACTACACCGCCATCTTCATAAACAAGGAAATATCTACAGCGCCATCTATATAAACATGGAAATATCTACACCGCCATCTGCATAAACGTGGAAATATCTACAATGCCATCTGTAAATAGATGGAAATATCTGAAACGCGATCTGTATTAACACGGAAATATCTACACTACTATCTGTATAAACATGGAAATATTTACAACGATATCTGTATAAAAATGGAAATGTCTACACCATGAACTTTATAAACATGGAAATATCTACACCCCTATGTGTATAAACATGGAAATATCTACACCGCTATCTGTATAAACATGGAAATATCTACACTGCTATCTGTATAAATATGGAAATATCTACACTGCTATTTCCATAAACATGGAAATATCTACAACACTATGTGTATAAACATGGAAATATCTACACCGCTATCTCTATACACATGGAAATATCTACACCGCTATCTCTATAAACACGGAAGTATCTACGCCGCCATCTTTATGAATATGGAAATATCTACACCACCATCAGCATAATCATGTAAATATCTACTCCACCATCTGTATAAACGTGGAAATATCTACACAGACATCTGTATAAACATGGAAATATTAACACCACCATCTGTATCAACATGGAAATATCTACACCACGATCTGTATAAACCTGGAAATATCTACACCGCTGTCTGTGTAAACATGGAAACATCTACACCGCTATCTTTATTAACATGGAAATATCTACACCGCTATCTGTATAAATATGGAAATATCTACACCACTGTCTCTATAAACATGGAAATAACTAGACCGCTATCTGTATAAACATGGAAATATCTACACCGCTATCTCCGTAAACATGGAAATATCTACACGGCTATCTGCATAAACTTGGAAATATCTACACCGCCATATGTATAAACATGTAAATATCTCCACCGCTATCTGTATAAACATGGAAATATCTTCATCGCTATCTGTATAAACATGGAAATAGCCACACCGCTATCTGTATAAACATGGAAATATCTTCACCGCCATCTGTAAAAACATGGAAATATCTACAGAGTCATCTGTAGAAACATGGACATATCTACACCTCCATCTGTATTAACTTGGAAATATCTACCCTGCCATCTGTATACACATGGAAATATCAACACGGCCATCTGTATTAACATGGAAATATCTACACCGCTATCTCTGTAAACATGGAAATACCTACACCGCTATCTCTATAAACATGGAAATATCTACACCGCTATCTGTATAAACATGGTAATATCTACAGCGCTTTCTGTATTAACATGGAAATAACTACACTGCTGTCTGTATAAACATGGAAATAGCCACAGCGCTATCCGTATAAACATGGAAATATCTACACCGCTATCTGTATAAACATGGAAATATCTACACCGCTATCTCCGTAAACATGGAAATATCTACACGGCTATCTGCATAAACTTGGAAATATCTACACCGCCATGTGTATAAACATGTAAATATCTCCACCGCTATCTGTATAAACTTGGAAATGTCTACACCGCCATGTGTATAAACATGTAAATATCTCCACCGCTATCTGTATAAACATGGAAATATCAACACCGCTATCTGTATAAACATGGAAATGACTACACCACGAACAGTATAAACATGGAAATACCTACACCGCTATATGTATAAACATGGAAATATCTACACCGCTATCAGTATAAACATGGAAATATCTACACCGCTATCTGTATAAACATGGAAATATCTACACCACGACATGTATAAACATGGAAATATCTACACCACCATGTGAATAAACATGGAAATATCCACACAGCTATCAGTTAAAACATGGAAATATCGACACCGCTATCTGTATAAATATGGAAATATCTACACCACTATCTCTATAAACATGGAAATATCCACACCGTTATCTGTATAAACAAAGAAATATCTCCACCGTTGTCTGTATGAACATGGAAACATCTACACCGCTAGCTGTATGAACATGGAATTATCTGCAGCGTTATCTGTATAAACATGGAAATATCTACACCGCAGTCTGTGCAAAGATGGAAATATCTACAATGCTATCTCAATAAACATGGAAATATCGACACCGCCATCTGTACACACATGGAAATACCTACACAGTCATCTGTATAAACATGGAAATATCTACACCACTATCTGTATAAACATGGAAATACCTACAGTGCTTCTGTATAAACATGGAATTATCTACACAGACATCTCTATAACCATTGAAATATCTACACCGCTATCTGTATAAACATGGAAGTTGCCACACCGCTATCTGTATAAACATGGATATATCTAAACCGCCATCTGTGAAAACATGGTAATATCTACATTATCATCTTTATAAACATGGAAATATCTACACGTCCATCTGTATAAACATGGAAATATCTACACTGCCATCTGTATATACCTGGAAATACCTACACTGCCATCTGTATAAACATGGACTTATCTACACCGCTATCTCTATAAACATGGAAATGTCTACACGGCTATCTCTATAAACATAGAAATATATCCACCGCTATCTGTAGAAACATGCAAATATCTACATCGCTATCTGTATAAACATGGAAATATCTCCACCGCTATCTCTATAAAGATGGAAATATCTACACCGCTATCTTTATAAACATGGAAATATATACACCGTTATCTGTATAAACATGGAAATATCTATAACACTATCTGTGTAAACATGGAAATATCTACACAGCTATCTGTGTAAACATGGAAATATGTACACAGGTCTCTGTGTAAAGATGGAAATATCTACACCGCAATCTGTGCAAATATGGAAATATCTACACTGCTATCTCAGTAAACATGGAAATATCAACACCGCTATCTGTATAAACATGGAAATGTCTACACCACGATCTGTGAAAACATGGAAATATCTACACTGTCATCTTTATAAACATGGAAATATCTACACGTCCATCTGTATAAACATGGAAATATCTACACTGCCATCTGTATAAACATGGAAATATCTAAACCGCTATCTCTATAAACATGGAAATGTCTACACGGCTATCTGTATAAACATGGAAATATCTCCACCACTATCTGTAGAAACATGGAAATATCTACATCTCTATCTGTATAAACATGGAAATATCTCCAACGCTATCTCTAAAAAGATGGAAATATCTACACTGCTATCTTTATAAACATGGAAATATCTACACCGATATCTGTATAAACATGGAAATATCTATAACACTATCTGTGTAAACATGGAAATATCTACACAGGTATCTGTGTAAACATTGAAATATGTACACAGGTCTCTGTGTAAAGATGGAAATATCTGCACCGCAATCTGTGCAAATATGGAAATATATACACCGCTATCTCAGTAAACATGGAAATATCTACACCGCTATCTGTATAAACATGGAAATATCAACACCGCTATCTGTATAAACATGGAAATGTCTACACCACGATCTCTATAAACATGGAAATATCTACACCGCTATATGTATAAACATGGAAATATCTACACCGCTATCAGTATAAACATGGAAATATCTACACCGCTATCTGTATAAACATGGAAATATCTACACCACGACATGTATAAACATGGAAATATCTACACCGCCATGTGAATAAACATGGAAATATCTACACCGCTATCAGTAAAAACATGGAAATATCGGCACCGCTCTCTGTATAAATATGGAAATATCTACACCACTATCTCTATAAACATGGAAATATCTACACCGTTATCTGTATAAACAAAGAAATATCTGCACCACTGTCTGTATGAACATGGAAACATCTACACCGCTAGCTGTATAAACATGGAATTATCTGCATCGTTATCTGTATAAACATGGAAATATCTACACCGCAGTCTGTGCAAAGATGGAAATATCTACAATGCTATCTCAATAAACATGGAAATATCGACACCGCCATCTGTACACACATGGAAATACATACACAGTCATCTGTGTAAACATGGAAATATCAACACCACTATTTGTATAAACATGGAAATATCTAAACTGCCATCTGTATAAACATGGAATTACCTACACAGACATCTCTATAACCATTGAAATATCTACACCGCTATCTGTATAAACATGGAAGTAGCCACGCCGCTATCAGTATAAACATGGAAATATCTACACCGCTATCTGTATAAACATGGAAATATCTTCACCATGACGTGTATAAACATGGAAATATCAACACCGCTATGTGAATAAACATGGAAATGTCTACACCGCCATCTGTGAAAACATGGAAATATCTACACCACGACGTGTATAAACATGGAAATATCTACACCGCTATGTGAATAAACATGGAAATATCTACACCGCTATCTCTATAAACATGGAAATGTCTACACGGCTATCTGTATAAACATGGAAATATCTCCACCGCTATCTGTAGAACCATGGAAATATCTACATCGCTATCTGTATAAACATGGAAATATCTCCACCGCTATCTCTATAAAGATGGAAATATCTACACCGCTATCTTTATAAACATCGAAATATCTACACCGCTATCTGTATAAACATGGAAATATCTATAACACTATCTGTGTAAACATGGAAATATCTACACAGCTATCTGTGTAAACATGGAAATATCTACACAGGTCTCTGTGTAAAGATGGAAATATCTACACCGCAATCTGTATAAACATGGAAATATCTATAACACTATCTGTGTAAACATGGAAATATCTACACCGCTATCTGTATAAACATGGAAATATCTATAACACTATCTGTGTAAACATGGAAATATCTACACCGCTATATGTATAAACATGGAAATATCTACACCGCTATCAGCATCAACATGGAAATATCTACACCGCCATCTGTGAAAACATGGAAATATCTTCACCACGACGTGTATAAACATGGAAATATCTACAACACTATGTGAATAAACATGGAAATATCTACACCGCTATCAGTATAAACATGGAAATATTGACACTGCTATCAGAATAAATATGGAAATATGTACACCACTATCTCTATAAACATGGAAATATCTACAATGTTATCTGTATAAACAAAGAAATATCTCCACCGCTGTCTGTATGAACATGGAAACATCTACACCGCTAGCTGTATAAACATGGAATTATTTGCAGCGTTATCTGTATAAACATGGAAATATCTACACCGCAGTCTGTGCAAAGATGGAAATATCTACAATGCTATCTCAATAAACATGGAAATATCGACACCGCCATCTGTACACACATGGAAATACCTACACTCTCATCTTTATAAACATGGAAATATCTACACGTCCATCTGTATAAACATGGAAATATCTACACTGCCATCTGAATACACTTGGAAATATCTACACTGCCATCTGTATAAACATGGAAATATCTACACGGCTATCTGTATAAACATGGAAATATCTCCACTGCTATCTGTATAAACATGGAAATATCTACACCGCTATCTATATAAACATGGAAATATCTACACTGCTATCTGTAAAAATATGGAAATATCTACACCGCTATTTCCATAAACATGGAACTATCTACAACGCTATCTGTATAAACATGGAAATATCTACACCGCTATCTCTATACACATGGAAATATCTACTCCGCTATCTCTATAAACATGGAAGTACCTTCGCCGCCATCTCTATGAATATGGAAATATCTACACCACCATCGGCATAATCATGGAAATATCTACTCCGCCATCTGTATAAACGTGGAAATATCTACACGGACATCTGTATAAACATGGAAATATCAACACCACCATCTGTATCAACATGGAAATACCTACACCGCTATCTGTATGAACATGGAAATATATACACCGCGATCTGTATAAACATGGAAATATCTACACCGCTGTCTGTGTAAACATGGAAATATCTACACGGTGATCTGTATAAACATGGAAATAATTACACCGCTATCTCTATAAACATGGAAATATCTACACTGCTATCTGTGCAAACATGGATATATCTACACCGCCAATTGTATAAACATGGAAATATCTACACCGCCATCTGTACAAACATGGAAATATCTACAATGCCATCTGTAAAAAAATGAAAACATCTACAATGCCATCTGTAAAAACATGGAAATTTCTACACCGCTATCTGTATAAACATGGAAATAGCTACACCGCGATCTGTATAAACATGGAAATATCTACACAGTGTTCTGTATAAACATGGAAATAATTGCACCGCTATCTGTATAAACATGGAAATATCTACACCGCCATCTGTAAATAAATGTAAACATCTACAACCCCATCTGTAAAAACATGGAAATTTCTACACAGTCAACTGTAGAAGCATGGAAATATCTACACCACCATCTCTATAAACAAGAAAATATCTACACGGCCATCTATATAAGCATGGAAATATGTACACCGCTATCTCTATAAACATGGAAATATATAGACCACCATCTCTATAAACATGGAAATATCTACACCGCCATCTTCATAAACAAGGAAATATCTACACCTCCATCTATATAAACATGGAAATATCTACATCTCTATCTGTATAAATATGGAAATATCTACACTGCCATCTGTAAATAGATGGAAACATCTACACCGCGATCTGTATTAACATGGAAATATCAGCACTACTATCTGTATAGACATGGAAATATCTACAACGCTATCTGTATAAACATGGAAATATCTACACCGCTATCTGTATAAACATGGAAATATCGACACCGCTATCAGTATAAATATGGAAATATCTACACTGCTATCTGTATAAATATGGAAATATCTACAGAGCTATCACCATAAAGATGGAAATATCTACACCACTCTCTGTATAAACATGGAAATATCTAAACCGATATCTCTATAAACATGGAAATATCTACACCGCTATCTCTATAAACATGGAAATATCTACACCGCTATCTCTATAAACATGGAAATATCTTCACCGCCATCCTTATAAACATTGAAATATCTACACTGCCATCTGTATAAACATGTAAATATCGACACCGCGAGCTGTATAAATATCAAAATATCTACATCGCTATCCTTATAAACATGGAAATACCAACACCGCTTTCTGTATATACATGGAAATATCTACACCGCTATCTGTATAAACATGGAAATATCAACACCGCTATCTTTATATACATGGAAATATCTACACCGCTATCTCTATAAACATGGAAATATCTACACCACCATCTCTATAAACATCAAATATATACAACGCCATCTCCATAATCATGGAAATATCTACACCATCATCTACATAAACAAGGAAATATCTACACCGCCACCTATATAAACATGGAAATATCTACACCGCTATCTCTATAAACATGGAAATATATAAACCGCCATCTCTATAAACATGGAAATAACTACACCACCATCTACATGAACAAGGAAATATCTACAGCGCCATCTATATAAACATGGAAATATCTACACCGCCATCTGCATAAACATGGAAATATCTACAATGCCATCTGTAAATAGATGGAAATATCTACAACGCGATCTGTATTAACACGGAAATATCAACACTACTATCGGTATAAACATGGAAATACTTACAACAATATCTGTATAAACATGGAAATGTCTACACCATGAACTTTATAAACATGGAAATATCTACACCGCTATGTGTATAAACGTGGAAATATCTACACCACTATCTGTATAAACATGGAAATATCTACACTGCTATCTGTATAAATATGGAAATATCTACACCGCTATTTCCATAAACATGGAAATATCAACAACACTATCTGTATAAACATGGAAATATCTACACCGCTATCTCTATACACATGGAAATATCTACACCACTATCTCTATAAACATGGAAGTATCTAAGCTGCCAACTCTATGAATATGGAAATATCTACACCACCATCTGCATAATCATGGAAATATCTACTCCGCCATCTGTATAAACGTGGAAATATCTACACGGACATCTGTATAAACATGGAATTATCAACACCACCATCTGTATCAACATGGAAATATCTACACCGCTATCTGTATAAACATGGAAATATCTACACCACGATCTGTATAAACATGGAAATATCTACACTGCTGTCAGTGTAAACATGGAAATATCTACACGGTGATCTGTATAAACTTGGAAATATCAACACTGCTATCTCTATAAACATGGAAATATCTTCACCGCCATCCGTATAAACATGGAAATATCTACACTGCCATCTGTATAAAGATGTAAATATCGACACCGCGAGCTGTATAAAGATCGAAATATCTACACCGCTATCTGTATAAACATGGAAATAACAACACCGCTTTCTGTATAAACATAGAAATATCTACACCGCTCTCTGTATAAACATGGAAATATCACCACCGCTATCTCTATAAACATGGAAATACCTACACCGCTATCTCTATAAACATGGAAATATCTACACCACTATCTCTATAAACATGAAATGTATACAACGCCATCTCCATAATCATGTAAATATCTACACCATCATCTACATAAACAAGGAAATATCTACACCGCCATCTATATAAACATGGAAGTATCTACACCGCTATCTCTATAAACATGGAAATACATAGACCGCCATCTCTATAAACATGGAAATAAATACACCGCCATCTTCATAAACAAGGAAATATCTACAGCGCCATCTATATAAACATGGAAATATCTACACCGCCATCTGCATAAACGTGGAAATATCTACAATGCCATCTGTAAATAGATGGAAATATCTGAAACGCGATCTGTATTAACACGGAAATATCTACACTACTATCTGTATAAACATGGAAATATTTACAACGATATCTGTATAAAAATGGAAATGTCTACACCATGAACTTTATAAACATGGAAATATCTACACCCCTATGTGTAGAAACATGGAAATATCTACACCGCTATCTGTATAAACATGGAAATATCTACACTGCTATCTGTATAAATATGGAAATATCTACACCGTTATTTCCATAAACATGGAAATATCTACAACACTATGTGTATAAACATGGAAATATCTACACCGCTATCTCTATACACATGGAAATATCTACACCGCTATCTCTATAAACACGGAAGTATCTACGCCGCCATCTTTATGAATATGGAAATATCTACACCACCATCAGCATAATCATGTAAATATCTACTCCACCATCTGTATAAACGTGGAAATATCTACACGGACATCTGTATAAACATGGAAATATTAACACCACCATCTGTATCAACATGGAAATATCTACACCACGATCTGTATAAACCTGGAAATATCTACACCGCTGTCTGTGTAAATATGGAAACATCTCCACCGCTATCTTTATTAACATGGAAATATCTACACCGCTATCCGTATAAATATGGAAATATCTACACCACTGTCTCTATAAACATGGAAATAACTAGACCGCTATCTGTATAAACATGGAAATATCTACACCGCTATCTCCGTAAACATGGAAATATCTACACGGCTATCTGCATAAACTTGGAAATATCTACACCGCCATATGTATAAACATGTAAATATCTCCACCGCTATCTGTATAAACATGGAAATATCTTCATCGCTATCTGTATAAACATGGAAATAGCCACACCGCTATCTGTATAAACATGGAAATATCTTCACCGCCCTCTGTAAAAACATGGAAATATCTACACAGTCATCTGTAGAAACATGGACATATCTACACCTCCATCTGTATTAACTTGGAAATATCTACCCTGCCATCTGTATACACATGGAAATATCAACACGGCCATCTGTATTAACATGGAAATATCTACACCGCTATCTCTGTAAACATGGAAATACCTACACCGCTATCTCTATAAACATGGAAATATCTACACCGCTATCTGTATAAACATGGTAATATCTACAGCGCTTTCTGTATTAACATGGAAATAACTACACTGCTGTCTGTATAAACATGGAAATAGCCACAGCGCTATCCGTATAAACATGGAAATATCTACACCGCCATCTGAATAAACATGGAAATATCTACACCGCTATCTCTATAAACATGGAAATATCTACAGCGCTGTCAGTATAAACTTGGAAATATCTACACCGCCATCTCTATAAACTTGGAAATATCTACAACGCTATCTGTATTAACATGGAAATATCTCCACCGCTATCTGTATAAACATGGAAATATCTCAACCGCTATCTGTATAAACATGGAAATATATACACCGCTATCTGTAAACATGGAAATATCTACAACGTTATCTGTATTAACATGGAAATATCTACCCTGCCGTCTGTATAAACATGGGAATACCCACAGCGCTATCTCTATAAACATGGAATTATCTACACCGCTATCAGTATAAACATGGAAATACCTACACCGCTACCTGTATAAACATGTAAATATCTTCACCGCTGTCTGTGTAAACATGGAAATATCTACACCGCTATCTGCATTTACATGGAAATATCTACATCGTTATCTGTATAAACATGGAAATATCTCGACCGTTATCTCTATAAACATGGAAATATCTCCAACGCTGTCTCTATAAACATGGAAATATCTACACCGCTATCTTTATAAACCTGGAAATATCTACACCACTATCTGTATAAACATGGAAATACGTACACTGCCATCTGTATAAACATGGAAACAGCCACACAGCTATGTGTATAAACATGGGAATATCTACACTGACATCTAAATGAACATGGAAATATCTACACGGCTATCGGTATAAATTTGGAAATATCTACACCGCTATCTCTATAAACATGGAAATATCTACACTGCTATCTGTATAAACATGGAAATATCTACACAGCCATTTGTATAAACATGGAAGTATCTACACCACTATCTCTGTAAACACAGAAACACCTACATCGCTATCTGTATAAACATGGAAATATCTACACCGCTATCTGTATAAACTTGAAAATATCTACACCGCTATCTGTATAAACTTGGAAATATCTACACCGATATCTGTATAAATATGGAAATTTCTACACCGCTCTCTGTATATAAATGGAAATATCTACATGGCTGTCTCTATAAAATTGGAAATTTCTAAACCGCCATCTGTATAAACATGGAAATATCTACACTGCGATGTGTATAAACAGGGAAATATCTACACAGCCATATCTATAAACATGGAAATATCTGCATCGCTATCTGTATAAACATGGAAATAGCCACACCGCTATCTGTATAAACGTGGAAATATCTACACCGACATCTGTAAAAACATGGAAATATCTACACAGTCATCTGTGTAAACATGGAAGATATCTACACCTCCATCTGTATAAACATGAAAATATCTACACCACCGTCTAAATGAACTCCGAAATGTCTACACGATTATTTGTATAAATATGGAAATATCTACACCGCTATCTCCATAAACATGGAAAATCTACAAAGCTATTTGTATAAACATGGAAATATCTACACCGCTATCTCTATAAACATGGAAATATCTACACCGCGATCTCTATGAACATGGAAATATCTACATCGCTATCTGTACAAACATGGAAATACCTCCACCACTATCTCTGTTAACATGGAATTATCTACACTTCTATCTCTATAAACATGGAAATATCCCCAACGCAATCTGTATAAACATGGAAATACCTACACTGCTATCTGTATAAACATGGAAATATCTACACCGCTATCTGTATTAACATGGAAATATCAACACCACTGTCTGTATTAACATGGAAATATCTACATCTTCATCTGTATAAACATGGAAATATCTCCACCGCTATCTATATAAACATGAAAATATCTCCACCGCTATCTGCATAAACTTGGAAATATCTACACTGCCATCTGTGTAAACATGGAAATATCTTCACCGCTATCTGTATAAACATGGAAATATCTTCATCGCTATCTGTGTAAACATGGAAATTGCCACACCGCTATCTGTATAAACATGGAAATATCTTCACCGCCATCTGTAAAAACATGGAAATATCTACACAGCCATCTGTAGAAACATGGACATATCTACATCTCCATCTGTATTAACATGGAAATATCTACACTGCCATCTGTATACACATGGAAGTATCAACACAGCCATGTGTATTAACATGGAAATATCTACACTGCTATCTCTATAAACTTGGAAATACCTACACCGCTATCTCTATAAACATGGAAATATCTACACTGCCATCTGTATACACATGGAAATATCCACACAGCCATTTGTTTAAACATGGAAATATCTACACCGCTATCTCGAAATACATGGAAATATCTACATCGCTATCTGTAAAAACATGGAAATATTTACAATGCCATCTGTATAAACATGGAAGTAGCCACACCGCTATCTGTATAAACATGGAAATATCTACACCACCATCGGAATAAACATCGAAATATCTACACGGCTATCTGTATAAATATGGAAATACCTACACCGCCATCTCTATAAACATGGAAATACCTCCAACGCTATCTGTATTAACATGGAAATTTCTCCACCGCTATCTGTATAAACTTGGAAATATCTCCACCGCTATCTGTATAAACATGGAAATATCTACAACGCTATCTGTATAAACATGGAATTATCTACAAAGCTATCTGTATTAACATGGAAATATCTACACCGCCATCGGTAAAAACATGGAAATATCTACAGAGTCATCTGTATAAACATGGAAATACCTACACCTCCTTCTGTGTAAACCTGAAAATATCTACACTGCCATCTGTATACACATGGAAATATCCACACAGCCATCTGTATAAACATGGAAATATCTACACCGCTATCTCGATATACATGGAAATATCTCCACCGCTATCGGTATAAACATGGAAATATCTCCACCGCTATCTGTATGAACCTGGAAATATCTACATTGCTATATGTACAAACATGGAAATATCTCCACCGCTATCTCTATAAACATGGAATTATCTACACCGCTATCTGTATAAACGTGGAAATATCTACGCCGCTATCTGTATAAACATGGAAATATCTACACCGCTACCTGTATAAACATGGAATTATCTAAATCGTTATATGTATATACATGGAAACATCTTGACCGCTATCTCTATAAACATGGAAATATCTCCACCGCTATATCTATAAACATGGAAATATGTACACCGCTATCTTTATAAACATGGAAATATCTACACCGCTATCTTTATAAACATGGAAATACCTACACCACTATCTGCATAAACCTGGAAATATCTACACTGCCATCTGTATAATCATGGGAACAGCCACACCGCTATGTGTGTAAACCTGGAAATATCTACACCGCCATCTGAATAAACATGGAATTATCTACACCGCTATCTGTATAAATATAAAAATATCTACACCGCTATCTCTATAAACATGGAAATAACTACACCACTATCTGTATAAACATGGAAATATCTACACAGCCATCTCTATTAACATGGTAATATCTACATCACTATCTGCATAAACATAGAAATAGACTCACCGATATATGTATAAACATAGAAATATCTACTCCGCCCTGTGTAAAAACTTGGAAATATCTCCACTGCTATCTGTATAAATGTGGAAATATCTACACCGCTATGTGTATAATTATGGAAATATCTACACCGCTATCACTATAAACATGGAAATATCTACACCGCAATCTGTATAAACATGGAAATAACTACACCGCTAACCCTATAAACATGGAAATATCTACACCGCCATCTGTAAAAACATGGAAATATCTACACAGTCATCTGTGAAAACATGGAAAGTATCTACACCTCCATCTGTATAAACATGGAAATAACTACACCAACATCTGAATGAACATCAAAATGTCTACACGGCTATTTGTATAAATATGGATATATCTACAACGCTATCTCTATAAACATGGAAATATCTACAAAGCTATCTGTATACACATGGAAATATCTACAACGCTATCTCTATAAACATGGAAATATCTCCACCGCTATCTCTATGAACATGGAAATATCTACACCGCCATCTCTATAAACATGGAAATATCTCCAACGCTATCTGTATTAACATGTAAATATCTTCATCGCTATCTGTACAAACATGGAAATATCTCCACCGCTATCTCTATAAACAAGGAATTATCTACACCGCTATCTCTATACACATGGAAATATCTCCATGACAATCAGTATAAACATGGAAATACCTACACCGCTACCTGTATAAACATGTAAATATCTACGCCGCTATCAGTATAAACATGGAAATGTCTACACAGCTATCTGTATCAACATGGAAATATCCACACCGTTGTCTGAATAAACAAGGAAATATCTCGACCGCAATCTCTAAAAACATGCAAATATCCCCACCACTATCCCTATAATCATGGAAATATCTACACCGATATCTTCATAAACATGGAAATATCTACACCACTATCTGTATAAACATGGAAATACATACAGTGCCATCTCTATAAACATGGAAACAGCCACAACGCTTTCTGCATAAACATGGAAATATCCACACAGCCATCTGTGTAAACATGGAAATATCTACACCGCTATCTCTATAAACATGGAAATATCTACATCGCTATCTGTATAAACATGGAAATACCTATACTGCCATCTGTATAAACATGTAAGTAGCCACACCGCTATCTGTATAAACATGGAAATATCTCCACCGCTATCTCAATATACATGGAAATATCTCCACCGCTATCTGTATAAACATGGAAATATCTACACTGCTATCTCTATAAACATGGAAATATGTTCACAGCTATCTGTATAAACATGGAATTATCTACATTGCTAGCTGTATAAACTTGGAAATATCTACACTGCCATCTGTATAAACATGGAAATAGCCACACCGCTATCTGTATAAACATGGAAATATCTACACCGCCATCTGTATGAACATGGAAACACCTACACAGTTATCTGTATAAACATGGAAATATCTACACATCCATCTGTATAAACATGGAAATACCTACACTGCCATCTGTATACACATGGGAATATCTACACCTCCATCTGTATACACATGGAAATACCAACACTGCAATCTGTATACACATGCAAATATCTACACCGCTACCTATATATATTTGGAAATACTTACACCGATATCTGTATAAACATGGAAATATCTACACCGCTATCTGTATAAACATGGAAATATCTACACCGCCATCTGTATGAACTTGGAAATCTCTACACCGCAATCTGTATAAACCTGTAAGTATCTCCCCCGCTATCTGTATAAACATGGAAATATCTCCACCGCAATCTGTATAAACATGTAAATATCTACACCGGTATCTCTATAAACATGGAAATATCTACACCGCCATCCCTAAAAACATGGAAATATCTACAGTGTCATCTGTATAAACTTGGAAATATCTACAACTCCATGAGCATCAACATGGAAATATATACACAGCCATCTCTATAAACATGGAAACATCTACACCGCTATCTCTATAAACATGGAAATATCTACACCGGTATCTGTATATACTTGGAAATATCTGCACCGCTATCTGTATAAACATGCAAATATCTACACCGATATCGGTGTAATCATGTAAATATCTACATCGCTATCTGTATAAATATGGAACCATCCCCACCGCTATCTGTATAAACATGGAAACATCTACACCGCCATCTGTAAAAAAGTGGAAATCTCTACACCGCTATCTGAATAAACATGGAAATAACTACACCGCTATCTGTATAAACATGGATATATCTACACAGCTATCTGTATAAACCTGGAATTGTCTACACCGCTATCTCTATAAACATAGAAATATCTACACCGCCATCTGTAAACACATGGTAATATCTACACAGCCATCTGTATAAAGATGGAAATATCTACACCGCTATCTCTAAAAACGTGGAAATAACTACATCGCTATCTGTAGAAACATGCAAATACCTACACCGCTATCTCTATAAACATGGAAATAACTACACCGCCATCTCTATAAACATGAAAATATCCACACAGCCATCTCCATAAACATGGATCTATCTACACCGCAATCTGTATAAACATGGAAATATCTACACTCCCATCTGTATAAACATGGAAATATCTACACCGCCATCTGTATAAACATGGAAATATCTACACTGCAAGCTGTATAAACATGGCAATATCTACACCAATATCTGCATAAACATGGAAATATCAACACCGCAATCTGTATAAACATGGAAATATCTACACCGCTATCTGTATAAACACGGAAATATCTACATTGCGATCTGTACAAACATGGAAATACCTAAACCACTATCTGTATAAACATGGAAATATCTAAACCGCTATCAGTATAAACATGGAAATATCTACAACAATGTCTGTATAAACATGGAAATATCTACACCGCTATCTGTATAAACATGGAAATACCTACACCGCTATCTGTATAAACATTTAAATATCTACACCGCTCGTTCTATACACATGGAAATATCTACACCGCTATCTCTATAAACATGGAAATATCTTCACCGCTTTCTGTATAAACATGGAAATAACTACACCGCTATCACTATAAAGATCGAAATATCTACACCGCCACCTGTAAAAACGTGGAAATATCTTCACAGTTATCTGTATAAACATGGAAATATCTACATTGCCAACTGTATACAGATGGGAATATCTACAAAGCCATCTGTATAAACATGGAAATGTCTACACCGCTATCTCTATAAACATGGTAATACCTAAACCGCTATCTCTATAAACATGGAAATATCTACACAACTAACTCTACAAACATGGAAATATCTACACCGCCATCTCTATAAACATCAAAATGTCTACACTGCCATCTCCATAAACATGGAAATATCATCACCGCCATCTGTATAAACATGGCAGTATCTACAACGCCATGTGTATAAACATGGAAGTATCTTCACCACAATCTGTATAAACATGGAAATACCAACACCACGATCTGTATAAACATGGAAATATCTACACTGCCAACTGTATAAACATGGAAATATCTATACCGCAGTCTCTATAAATATGGAAATATCTCCACCGCTATCTGTATAAACATGAAAATATCTACATCGCTATCTGTATAATCATGGAAATATTTACACCACTATCTCTATAAACATAGAAATAACGACACCGCCATCCCTATAAACATGGAAATATCTACACCGCCATCTGCATATACATGGAAATATCTGCACACACATCTGTATAAACATGGAACCATCTACACTGCCATCTGTATAAACTTGGAAATATCTACACTGACATCTGTAGAAAGATGGAAATGTCTACAAAGCGATCTGTATAAACATGGGAATTTCTACACCGCTACCTGTATAAAAATGGAAATATCTACACCGCTATCTGTATAAACATGGAATATCTACACCGCTGTCTGTATAAACATGGAAATATCTACACTGCCATCTGCATACACATGGAAATATCTACACAGCCATCCGTATAAACATGGAAGTATCTACACGGCTATCTCTATAAACATGGAAATACTTACACCGCTATCTGTATAAACATGGAAACATCTACAATGCTATCTGTATAAACACGGAAGTATCTACACCACTTTCTGTATAAAGTTGGAAATATCAACACTGCCATCTGTATAAACATGGAAATATCTCCACTGCAATCTGTATAAATATTTAAATATCTCCACCGCTATCTGTGTAAACATGAAAATAACTACACCGCTATCTGTATAAACATGGAAATAGCTACACCGCTATCTCTATAAACATGGAAATATCTACATCGTCATCTGTAAAAATATGGAAAAATCTACAGAGTCATCTTTATAAACTTGGAAATATCTTCACATCCATCTCTATAAACATGGAAATATCTACACCGCTTTCTCTATAAACATGGAAATACCTACACTGCTATCTGTATAAACATGGAAATATCTACACCGATATCTGTATAAATAAGGCAATATCTACACCGCAATCTCCACAAACATGGAAATGCCTACACCGCTATCTGTATAAACTTGGAAATACCTACACTATCATTTCTATAAACATGGAAATATCTTCACCACCATCTGCATAAACATGGAAATATCTATACTGCCATCTCTATAAACATGGAAATATCTACAGATCCATCTCTTCAAACATGGAAATAGCTACACCGCTATCTGTATAAACATGGAAATACCAACACCGCTATCTGTATAAACATGGAAATATGTACACCGCCATCTGTAAAAACATGGAAATATCTCCACAATCATCTTTATAAACATGGAAATATCTACACCTACATCTGTATAAACATGGAAATATCTACACTGCCATCTGTATGCACATGGAAATATCTCTGCAGCCATCTGTATAAACATGGAAATATCTACACCGGTATATGTACAAACATGGAAATATCTCCACCGCTATCTATATAAACTTGGAAATATCTACACCGGTATCTATATAAACATGGAAATATCTACAACGCCATCCCTAAAAACATGGAAATATCTACAGTGTCATCTGTATAAACTTGGAAATATCTACAACTCCATGAGCATCAACATGGAAATATATACACAGCCATCTCTATAAACATGGAAACATCTACACCGCTATCTCTATAAACATGGAAATATCTACACCGGTATCTGTATATACTTGGAAATATCTGCACCGCTATCTGTATAAACATGCAAATATCTACACCGATATCGGTATAATCATGGAAATATCTACATCGCTATCTGTATAAATATGGAACCATCCCCACCGCTATCTGTATAAACATGGAAACATCTACACCGCTATGTGTATAAACATGGATATATCTACACCGCTATCTCTATAAACATGGAAATATCTACAGCGCTATCTCTATAATCATGGAAATATCTACACCGCCATCTGTAAAAACGTGGAAATCTCTACACCGCTATCTGAATAAACATGGAAATAACTACACCGCTATCTGTATAAACATGGATATATCTACACAGCTATCTGTATAAACCTGGAATTGTCTACACCGCTATCTCTATAAACATAGAAATATCTACACCGCCATCTGTAAACACATGGTAATATCTACACAGCCATCTGTATAAAGATGGAAATATCTACACCGCTATCTCTAAAAACGTGGAAATAACTACATCGCTATCTGTAGAAACATGCAAATACCTACACCGCTATCTCTATAAACATGGAAATAACTACTCCGCCATCTCTATAAACATGAAAATATCCACACAGCCATCTCCATAAACATGGATCTATCTACACCGCAATCTGTATAAACATGGAAATATCTACACTCCCATCTGTATAAACATGGAAATATCTACACCGCCATCTGTATAAACATGGAAATATCTACACTGCAAGCTGTATAAACATGGCAATATCTACACCAATATCTGCATAAACATGGAAATATCAACACCGCAATCTGTATAAACATGGAAATATCTACACCGCTATCTGTATAAACACGGAAATATCTACATTGCGATCTGTACAAACATGGAAATACCTAAACCACTATCTGTATAAACATGGAAATATCTAAACCGCTATCAGTATAAACATGGAAATATCTACAACAATGTCTGTATAAACATGGAAATATCTACACCGCTATCTGTATAAACATGGAAATACCTACACCGCTATCTGTATAAACATTTAAATATCTACACCGCTCTTTCTATACACATGGAAATATCTACACCGCTATCTCTATAAACATGGAAATATCTTCACCGCTTTCTGTATAAACATGGAAATAACTACACCGCTATCACTATAAAGATCGAAATATCTACACCGCCACCTGTAAAAACGTGGAAATATCTTCACAGTTATCTGTATAAACATGGAAATATCTACATTGCCAACTGTATACAGATGGTAATATCTACAAAGCCATCTGTATAAACATGGAAATGTCTACACCGCTATCTCTATAAACATGGAAATACCTAAACCACTATCTCTATAAACATGGAAATATCTACACAACTAACTCTACAAACATGGAAATATCTACACCGCCATCTCTATAAACATCAAAATATCTACACTGCCATCTCCATAAACATGGAAATATCATCACCGCCATCTGTATAAACATGGCAGTATCTACAACGCCATGTGTATAAACATGGAAGTATCTTCACCACAATCTGTATAAACATGGAAATACCAACACCACGATCTGTATAAACATGGAAATATCTACACTGCCAACTGTATAAACATGGAAATATCTATACCGCAGTCTCTATAAATATGGAAATATCTCCACCGCTATCTGTATAAACATGAAAATATCTACATCGCTATCTGCATAATCATGGAAATATTTACACCACTATCTCTATAAACATAGAAATAACGACACCGCCATCCCTATAAACATGGAAATATCTACACCGCCATCTGCATATACATGGAAATATCTGCACACACATCTGTATAAACATGGAACCATCTACACTGCCATCTGTATAAACTTGGAAATATCTACACTGACATCTGTAGAAAGATGGAAATGTCTACAAAGCGATCTGTATAAACATGGGAATTTCTTCACCGCTACCTGTATAAACATGGAAATATCTACACCACTATCTGTATCAACATGGAAATATCTACACCGCAATCTGTATAAACATGGAAATATCTACAATGCTATCTCTGTAAACATGGAAATATCTACACAGCTATCTGTGTAAACTTGGAAATATCTACACCGCATTCTGTGTAAATTTGGCAATACCTACACCGCAATCTTTGCAAAGATGGAAATATCTACACAGCTATCTCTGTAACAATGGAAATATCTACACAGCTATCTGTGTAAACTTGGAAATATCTACACAGCTATCTGTGTAAACTTGGAAATATCTACACAGCTATCTGTGTAAAAATGGAAATAACTACAGAGCAATCTGTGCAAACATGGAAATATCTACACTGCTATCTCTGTAAACATGGAAATATCTACACCGCTATCTGTATAAACATGGAAATATCTATACCGCAGTCTCTATAAACATGGAAATATCTACCACGGTAAGTGTGTAAACATGGAAATATCTACACAGCTATCTGTGTAAACTTGGAAATATCTACACAGCTATCTGCATAAACATGGAAATATCTACACGGCAATCTGTGCAAAGATGGAAATAAATACACCGCTATCTCTGTAAACATGGAAATATCTACACCGCTACCTGTATAAACATGGAAATATCTACACCGCTGTCTGTATAAAGAAGGAAATATCTACACTGCCATCTGTAGAAACATGGAAATATCTACACCGCAATCTGTATAAACATGGAAATACCTACACCGCTATCTGTATAAATATGGAGGAAATATCTACACCGCTATCTCTATAAACATGGAAATATCTACACTGCAATCTCTATATACATGGAAATTTCAACACCGCCATCTCTATAAACATGAAAATATCTACACCGTCATCTTCAGAAACATGGATGTATCTACACCGCCATCTGTATAAACTTGGAAATATCTACACCACTATCTGTATAAACAAGGAAATATCTTCACTTCTATCTGTATAAACATGGAAATATCTACACCGCCTTCTGTATAAAGATGGAAATATCTACACCGCAATCTGTATAAATATGGAAATACCTACACCGCTACCTCTATAGACTTGGAAATATCTACACTGCTATCTGTATAAACATGGAAATATCTACACTGCCATCTGTATAAAGATGGAAATATCTACACCGCTATCTGTATAAACAGGGAAATATCTACACCACAATCAGTATAAACATTGAAATATCTACACCGCTATCTCTATAAACATGAAAATACTTACACCACCATCTCTATAAACATGGAAGTATTTACACCGCTATCTCTATAAACATAGAAATGACTACACCGCCATCTCTAAAAACATGGAAATATCTACACCGCCATCTGCATAAACATGGAAATATATACACAGACATCTGTATAAACTTGGAAATATCTACACTGACATGTGTAGAAAGATGGAAATATCTACAAAGCGATCTGTATAAACATGTGAATTTAAACACCGCTACCTGTATAAACATGGAAATATCTACACCGCTATCTGTATCAACATGGAAAAACTACACCGCTATCTGTATAAACATGGAAATATCTACACAGCAATTTGTGCAAAGATGGAAATATCTACACCGCAGTATCTATAAACATGGAAATATCTACAACACTATCTGTATAAACATGGAAATAAATACACCACTAACTGTATAAACATGGAAATTTTTACACCGCTATCTGTATAAACATGGAAATATTTCCACCGCTGTCTTTATAAACACGGAAATACCTACACCGGTGTCTTTAAAAACATGGAAATACCTACACCGCTATCTCTGTAAACAATGAAATATCTACAACGCTATCTGGGTAAACATGCAAATATCTATACAGCTATCTTTGTAAACTTGGAAATATCTACACCGCAATCTGTGTAAGCATGGAAATATCTACAACGCTATCTGTGTAAACATGGAAATATTTACAACGCTATCTGTGTAAACAGGGAAATATCTACACAGCTATCTGTAAAACGTGGAAATATCTACACCATTATCTGTATAACCCTGAAAATATCTACACCGCTATCTGTATCAACATGTAAATAACTACACCGCTATCTGTATAAACATGGAAATATCTGCAATGATATCTCTGTAAACATGGAAATATCGACACAGTTATCTGTGTAAACTTGGAAATATCTACACCGCTATCTGTGTAAAGTTTGCAATGTCTACACCGCAATATGTGAAAGATGGAAATATCTTTACCGCTATATCTGTAAACATGGAAATATCTACACCGCTATATGTGTAAACATGGAAATATCTACACCGCCATCTGTATACACATGGAAATATCTACACAGCCATCTGTACAAACATGGAAATATCTACACCGCTATCTCTATAAACATGGAAATATCTACACCGCTATCTGTATAAACAGGGAAATATCTAAATTGCAATGTGTATAAACAGGGAAATATCTCCACCGCTATCTGTGTAAACATGGAAATATCTACACCGCCATCTGTATAAACATGGAAATATCTACACCGTTATCTCTATAAACATGGAAATATCTACACCGCCATCTGTATAAACATGGAAATATCTACACTGCTATCTCTATAAACATGGAAATTTCTACAATGCCATCTGTAAAAACATGGAAATACCTATACAGTCATGTGTATAAACATGGAAATATCTACACCACCATCTGTATAAACATGAAAATATCTACTATGCCATCTATATACACTTGGAAAAACTACACGGCAATCTGTGTATAGATGGAAACATCAACACCGCCATCTGTACAAACAGGGAAATATCTACACCGCTACCTCCATAAACATGGAAATATCTACACTGCGGTCTGTATAAACATGGAAATATCTACACCGGTATCTGAATAAACATAGAAATACCAACAACACGATCTGTATAAACATGGAAATATTTACACCGCTATCTCTACAAACATGGAAATATCTGCACCGCTATCTCAATAAACATGGAAATATCTACACCGCCATCTGTATAAACATGGAAATACCTACAAAGTCATCTGTATAAACATGGAAATATCTACACAGCCATCTGTATAAACATGGAAATTTCTACACAGCCATCTGTATATACATGGAAATATCTACACCGCTATCTGTATAAACATGGAAATAACTACACCGCTATTTGTATAAACAAGGAAATATCTACACCGTGATCTGTATACACATGGAAATATCTACACCGCCATCTCTATAAACATGGAAATATCTACACTCCTATCTGAATAAACATGGAAATATCTCCACTGCTATCTCTATAAACATCGAAATATCTACACCACCATCTGTAGAAACATGGAAATACTTACAAAGTTCTCTGTATAAACATGGAAATAACTACACGGCTATTTGTATAAACATGGAAATATCTCCACTGCTATCTCTATAAACATCGAAGTATCTACACTGCCATCTGTATAAACATGGAAATACTTACAAAGTTATCTGTATAAACATGGAAATATCTACACCACCATCTATATTAACATGGAAATATCTACACAGCCATGTGTACATACATGGGAATATCTACACCGCTCTCTATAAAAACATTGAAATAACTACACCGCTATCTCTATATACATGGAAATATCTACACCGCCATCTTCATATCCATAGAAATATCTGCGCCGCCATCTGTATAAACATGGAAATATCTACATAGTCATCTGTGTATAGATGGAAATATCAACACCGCCATCTCTACAAACATGGAAATATCTACACCGCGGTCTGTATAAACATGGAAATATCTTCACCACTATCTGTATAAACATGGAAATATCTACACCGCTATCTCTATAAACATGGAAATATGTACACCGTGATCTGAATAAACATGGAAATATTTACACCGCTATCTGTATAAACATGGAAATTTCTACACCGTTATCTGCATAAATATGGAAATATCTACACCGCTATCTCTATAAACATGGAAATATCTTCACCGCCATCTCTATAAACATGGAAATACCTATACAGTCATCTGTGTAAACATGGAAATATCTACACCACCATCTGTATAAACATGGAAATATCTACAATGCCATCTATATACACATGGAAATACCTACACGGCAATCTGTGTATAGATGGAAACATTAACACCGCCATCTGTACAAACATGGAAATATCTACACTGCTATCTCTATAAACATGGAAATATCTACACTGCGGTCTGTATGAACATGGAAATATCTTCAACGGTATCTGTATAAACATGGAAATATCTACACCACGATCTGTATAAACATGGAAATATATACACCGCGATCTGTATAAACATGAAAATATCTGCACCGCTATCTCTATAAACATGGAAATATCTACAAAGCCATCTGTATAAACATGGAAATACCTACACAGTCATGTGTAGGAAGATGGAAACATCTACACTGCCATCTGTATAAACGTAGAAATATCTACACAGTCCTCTGTATAAATATGGAAATATCTGCATAGGCATCTGTGTAAACATGGAAATATCTGCACCGCTATCTGTATAAACATGGAAATACCTACACCACTGTCTCTATAAACATGGAAATATGTACACCGCTATGTGTATAAACATGGAAATATCTCCAATGCTGTCTGTATAAACATGGAAATATCTCCACCGTTATCTGTTTAAACATGGATATATCTAAAGGGCCATCTCTATAAATATTGAAATATCTACACAGCCATCTCTAAAAACATGGAAATATCTACACAGTCATCTGAATAAACATGGAAATATGTACACCACCATCTTTATAAACATGGAAATGTCTACAATACCATCTGTATACACATGGAAATATCTACACATACATCTGTATAAATATGGAAATATCTACACGACCATCTGTATAAACATGGGAATATCTACACTGCCATCTGTAGAAAGATGGAAATATGTACACCGCAATCTCTGAAAATATGGAAATATCTACACCACCATCTCTATAAACATGAAAATATCTACACTGCCATCTCCATAAAGATGGAAGTATCAACCCCGTCATGTGTATAAACACGAAAATATCTACACCACCATCTGTGTGAACATGGAAATAACTACACCGCTATCTGTATAAACATGGAAATATCTATACCGCCATCTGCATGTCCATGGAAATATCTACCCCGCCATCTGTATAAACATGGAAATATCTACACGGCCATCTGTGTATAGATGGAAATATCAACACCGCCATCTGTGCAAACATGGAAATATCTACATCGCTATCTCTATAAACATGGAAATATCTGCACTGCCATCTGTAAAAACATGGAAATACGTATACAGTCATCTGTATAAACATGGAAATATCTACAATGCCATCTGTATACATATGTAAATATCTACACAGCCATCTGTATAAACATGTAAATATCTACACTGCTATCTCTATAAACCTGTAAATATCTACACCGCCATCTCTATAAACATGAAAATATCTACACTGCCATCTCCATAAACATGGAACTAACTACTCCGCCATCTGTATAAACATGGAAACATCTACACCGCCATCTGTGTGAATAAGGAAATATCTACAATGCCATCTGTATAAAGATATAAGTATCTGCACCGCGAGCTGTATAAACATGGAAAATCTACATAGCTATCTGTATAAACGTGGAAATACCAACATCGCTATCGGCATAAACATGGAAATATCTACAACGCCATCTATATAAACATGGAAATATCTACACCGCTATGTCTATAAACATGGAAATACCTACACCGCTATCTGTATAAACATGGAAATATCTACACCGCCATCTTTATAAACATGGAAATACCTACACCGCGATCTGTATAAACATGGAAATATCTACACCGCGATCTATATAAACATGGAAATATCTTCACCACAATCTGTATAAACATGGAAATATCTACACCGCTACCTGTATAAACATGGTAATATCTACACCACCATCTATATACATGGAAATATCTACATCCCCATCTTTATAAACATGGAAATATCAACAATGCCATCTGTAGAAAGATGGAAATATCTACACCGCAATCTGTGTAAACATGGAAATATCTGCACCGCTATCTGTAAAAACATGGAAATATCTACACCGCTATCTGTGTAAACATGGAAATATCTACACCACGATCTGAATAAACATGGAAATATCTACACCGCGATCTGTATAAACATGGAAATATCTACGCAGATATCTGTATAAACATGGAAATATCTACACAGCTCTCTGTATAAACATGGAAATATCTACACCGCCATCTGTATAAACATGGAAATACCTACAAACTCATCTGTATAAACATGGAAATATCTACACAGCCATCTGTATAAACACGGAAATATCTACACAGCCATCTCTAAATACATGGAAATATCTACACCGCTATCTGTATAAACATGGAAATAACTACACCGCTATTTGTATAAACAAGGAAATATCTACACCGTGATCTGTATAAACATGGAAATATCTACACCGCCATCACTATGAACATGGAAATATCTACACTCCTATCTGAATAAACATGGAAATATCTCCACTGCTATCTCTATAAACATCGAAATATCTACACCGCCATCTGTAGAAACATGGAAATACTTACAAAGTTCTCTGTATAAACATGGAAATAACTACACGGCTATTTGTATAAACGTGGAAATATCTCCACTGCTATCTCTATAAACATCGAAGTATCTACACTGCCATCTGTATAAACATGGAAATACTTACAAAGTTATCTGTATAAACATGGAAATATCTACACCACCATCTGTATTAACATGGAAATATCTACACAGCCATGTGTACATACATGGGAATATCTACACCATTCTCTATAAAAACATTGAAATAACTACACCGCTATCTCTATATACATGGAAATATCTACACCGCCATCTACATATCCATAGAAATATCTGCGCCGCCATCTGTATAAACATGGAAATATCTACACAGTCATCTGTGTATAGATGGAAATATCAACACCGCCATCTCTACAAACTTGGAAATATCCACACCGCGGTCTGTATAAAAATGGAAATATCTTCACCGCTATCTGTATAAACATGGAAATATCTACACCGCTATCTCTATAAACATGGAAATATCTACACCGTGATCTATATAAACATGGAAATATTTACACCGCTATCTGTATAAACATGGAAATTTCTACACCGTTATCTGCATAAATATGGAAATATCTACACCGATATCTCTATAAACATGGAAATATCTACACCGCCATCTGTATAAACATGGAAATACCTATATAGTCATCTGTGTAAACATGGAAATATCTACACCACCGTCTGTATAAACATGGAAATATCTACAATGCCATCTCTATAAACATGGAAATATATACACTCTTATCTGAATAAACATGGAAATATCTCCACTGCTATCTCCATAAACCTGGAAATATCTACACAGCCATCTGTATAAGCATGGAAATATCTACATTGACATGTGTATATACATGGAAATATCTACACAGCTATCCATATAAACATGGAAATGACTACACCGCTATCTGTATAAACATGGAAATATCTACACCGCCATCTACATATCCATGGAAATATGTGCGCCGCCATCTCTATAAACATGGAAATATCTACACGGTCATCTGTGTATAGATGGAAATATCAACACCGCCATCTGTACAAACATGGAAATATCTGCACCGCTATCTGTATAAACATGGGAATATCTACACCTCGGTCTGTATAAACATGGAAATATCTACACCGCTATCTGTATAAACATGGAAATATCTACACCGCTATCTCTATACACATGGAAATATCTGCACCGCTATATCTATAAACATGGAAGTATCTACAAGGACATCTGTATAAACATGGAAATAACTACACAGTCATGTGTAGGAACATTTAAATATCTACACAGCCATCTGTATAAACATAGAAATACCTACACAGCCCTCTGTATAAATATAGAAATATCTGCATAGGCATCTGTGTAAACATGGAAATACCTACACCGCTGTCTCTATAAACATGGAAATATGTACACCGCTATGTGTATAAACATGGAAATATCTCCACTGCTCTCTGTATACACAAGGAAATATCTCCACCGTTATCTGTATAAACATGGAAATATCTACACTGCTATCTCTATAAACATGGAAATATCTACACCGCCATCTCTATAAACATGAAAATATCTACACTGCCATCTCCATAAACATTGAACTAACTACTCTGCCATCTGTATAAACATGGAAACATCTACACCGCCATTTGTGTGAATAAGGAAATATCTACAATGCCATCTGTATAAAGATATACATATCTGCACCGCGAGCTGTAGAAACATGGAAATATCTGCACCGCCATCTGTATAAACATGGAAATATCTACACAGACATGTGTATATACATGGAAATAACTACACCGCTATCTATATAAACATGGAAATAACTACACCGCTATCTGTATAAACATGGAAATATCTACATCATGATCTGTGTAAACATGGAAATATCTACACCGCGGTCTGTATAAACATGGAAATATCTACACTGCCATCTGTAAAAACATGGAAATATCTACACAGTCATCTGAATAAACATGGAAATATCTTCACCACCATCTGTATAAACATGGAAATACCTACAATACCATCTGTCTACACATGGAAATATCTACACAGCCATCTGTATAAACATGGAAATACCTACAATACCAACTGTATACACATGGAAATATCTACACAGACATCTCTTTAAATATGTAAAGATCTACACCGCCATCTGTATAAACGTGGAAATAACTACACTGCCATCTGTAGAAAGATGGAAATATCTTCACCGCTATCTCTATAAATATGGAAATATCTACACCGCCATCTCTATAAACATGAAAATATCTACACTGCCATCTCCATAAAGATGGAAGTATCTACTGTGCCATGTGTATAAACACGGAAATATCTACACCACTATCTGTGTAAACATGGAAATATCTACACCGCTATCTGTTTAGACATGGAAATATCTACACCGCCATCTGCATGTCCATGGAAATATCTACGCCACCATCTGTATAAACATGGAAATATCTACCCGGCCATCTGTGTATAGATGGAAATATCAACACCGCCATCTGTAGAAACATGGAAATATCTACACCGCTATCTCTATAAACATGGAAATAACTGCACTGCCATCTGTAAAAACATGGAAATACGTATACAGTCATCTGTATAAACATGGAAATATCTACAATGCCTTCTGTATACACATGGAAATATCTACACAGCCATTTGAATAAACATGTAAATATCTACACTGTTATCTCTATAAACATGGAAATATCTACACCGCTATCTGTATAAACATGGAAATATCTACACCGCGATCTGTATAAACACGGAAATATCTACACTGCGATCTGTATAAACATGGAAATAACTTCACCACAATCTGTATAAACTTGGAAATATCTACACTGCTACCTGTATAAACATGGTAATATCTACACCACCATCTATATAAACATGGAAATATCTACACCGCCATCTGTATAAACATGGAAATATCTACAATGCCATCTGTAGAAAGATGGAAATATCTACACCGCAATCTGTGTAAACATGGAATTATGTACACCGCTATCTGTAAACATATGGAAATATCTATACCGCTACCTGTATAAACATGGAAATATCTACACCGCGATCAGTATAAACATGGAAATATCTACACCGCGATGTGTATAAACATGGAAATATCTACACCGCTATCTATATAAACATGGAAATATCTACACAGCTATCCCTATAAACATGGAAATATCTACACCGCCATCTGTATAAACATGGAAATACCTATACAGTCATCTGTGTAAACATGGAAATATCTACAGCACCATCTGTATAAACACGGAAATATCTTCAATGCCATCTGAATACACGTGGAAATACGTACACGGCAATCTGTGTATAGATGGAAACATCAACACCGCCATGTGTACAAACATGGAAATATCCGCACTGCTATCTCTATAAACATGGAAATATCTACACTGCGGTCTGTATAAACATGGAAATTTCTACACCATGATCTGTGTAAACATTGAAATATATACACCGCTATCTGTATAAACATGGAAATATCTGCACCGCTTTCTCTATAAACATGGAAATATCTACAAAGACATCTGTATAAACATGGAAATACCTACACAGTCGTGTGTAGGAATATTTAAATATCTACACTGCCATCTGTATAAACATAGAAATATCTACAAAGCCCTCTGTATATATATGGAAATATCTGCATAGGCATCTGTGTAAACATGGAAATATCTGCACCGCTATCTGTATAAACATGGAAATACCTACACCGCTGTCTCTATAATCATGGAAATATGTACACCGCAATGTGTATAAACATGGAAATATCTCCACTGCTCTCTGTATAAACATGGAAATATCTCCACCGTAATCTGTATAAACATGGAAATATCTACAGCGCCATCTCTATATACATTGAAATATCTACACTGCCATCTGTAAAAACATGGAAATATCTACGCAGTCATCTGAATAAACATGGAAATATCTTCACCACCATCTGTATAAACTTGGAAATACCTACAATACCATCTGTATACACATGGAAATATCTACACAGCCATCTGTATAAACATGGAAATATCTACAATGCCATCTCTATAAACATGGAAATATATACACCCTTATCTGAATAAACATGGAAATATCTCCACTGCTATCTCCATAAACCTGGAAATATTTACACAGCCATCTGTATAAACATGGAAATATCTACATTGACATGTGTATATACATGGAAATATCTACACCGCTATCCATATAAACATGGAAATAACTACACCGCTATCTGTATAAACATGGAAATATCTACACTGCGGTCTGTATAAACATGGAAATTTCTACACCGGTATCTGTATAAACATGGAAATATCTACACCATGATCTGTGTAAACATGGAAATATATACACCGCTATCTGTATAAACATGGAAATATCTGCACCGCTTTCTCTATAAACATGGAAATATCTACACTGCCATCTGTAAAAACATGGAAATATCTACACAGTCATCTGAATAAACATGGAAATATCTTCACCACCATCTGTATAAACATGGAAATAACTACAATACCATCTGTATAAACATGGAAATATCTACACAGCCATCTGTATAAACATGGAAATACCTACAATACCATCTGTATACACATGGAAATATCTACACAGACATCTGTATAAATATGGAAATATGAACACCGCCATCTGTATAAACATGGAAATATCTACACTGCCATCTGTAGAAAGATGGAAATATCTACACCGCTATCTCTATAAATATGGAAATATCTACACCGCCATCTCTATAAACATGAAAATAACTACACTGCCATCTCCATAAATATGGAAGTATCTACTCTGCCATGTGTATAAACGCGGAAATATCTACACCACTATCTGTGTAAACATGGAAATATCTACACCGCTATCTGTTTAAACATGGAAATATCTACACCGCCATCTGCATGTCCATGGAAATATCTAAGCCGCCATCTGTATAAACATGGAAATATCTGCACGGCCATCTGTGTATAAATGGAAATATCAACACCGCCATCGGTAGAAACATGGAAATATCTATACCGCTATCTCTATAAACATGGAAATATCGACACTGCCATCTGTAAAAACATGGAAATACGTATACAGTCATCTGTATGAACATGGAAATATCTACAATGCCATCTGTATACACATGGAAATATCTACACAGCCATCTGTATAAACATGTAAATATCTACACGGCTACCTCTATAAACTTGGAAATATCTACACCGCGATCTGTATAAACACGGAAATATCTACACCGCGATCTGTATAAACATGGAAATATCTTCACCACAATCTGTATAAACAAGGAAATATCTACAGCGCTACCTGTATAAACATGGTAATATCCACACCACCATCTATATAAACATGGAAATATCTACACCGCCATCTGTATAAACATGGAAATATCTACAATGCCATCTGTAGAAAGATGGAAATATCTACACCGCAATCTGTGTAAACATGGAACTATCTACACCGCTATCTGTAAACACATGGAAATACCTACACCGCTATCTGTATAAACATGGAAATATCTACACCGCGATCTGTATAAACATGGAAATATCTACACCGCGATCTGTATAAACATGGAAATATCTACACTGCCATCTGTAGTAAGATGGAAATATCTACACCACTATCTGTGTAAACATGGAAATATCTACACCGCTATCTGTTTAGACATGGAAATATCTACACCGCCATCTGCATGTCCATGGAAATATCTACGCCACCATCTGTATAAACATGGAAATATCTACCCGGCCATCTGTGTATAGATGGAAATATCAACACCGCCATCTGTAGAAACATGGAAATATCTACACCCCTATCTCTATAAACATGGAAATAACTGCACTGCCATCTGTAAAAACATGGAAATACGTATACAGTCATCTGTATAAACATGGAAATATCTACAATGCCTTCTGTATACACATGGAAATATCTACACAGCCATTTGAATAAACATGTAAATATCTACACTGCTATCTCTATAAACATGGAAATATCTACACCGCTATCTGTATAAACATGGAAATATCTACACCGCGATCTGTATAAACACGGAAATATCTACACCGCCATCTGTATAAACATGGAAATACCTATACAGTCATCTGTGTAAACATGGAAATACCTACACAGTCGTGTGTAGGAATATTTAAATATCTACACTGCCATCTGTATAAACATAGAAATATCTACAAAGCCCTCTGTATAAATATGGAAATATCTGCAAAGTCATCTGCGTAAACATGGAAATATCTGCACCGCTATCTGTATAAACATGGAAATACCTACACCGCTGTCTCTATAAACATGGAAATATGTACACCACTATGTGTATAAACATGGAAATATCTCCACTGCTCTCTGTATAAACATGGAAATATCTCCACCGTTATCTGTATCAACATGGAAATATCTACAGCGCCATCGCTATAAACATTGAAATATCTACACTGCGATCTGTAAAAACATGGAAATATCTACACCACCAACAGTATAAGCATGGAAATATCTACACCACCATCTGTATAGACATGGAAATACCTACAATACCATCTGTATACACATGAAAATATCTAAACAGCCATCTGTATAAGCATGTAAATATCTACACTGCTATCTCTATAAACATGGAAATATCTACACCGCCATCTCTATAAACATGAAAATCTCTACACTGCCATCTCCATAAATATGGAACTAACTACTCCGCCATCTGTATAAACATGGAAACATCTACACCGCGATCTGTATAAACATGGAAATACCTTAACCAAGATCTGTATACACATGGAAATTTCTACACCGCTATCTGTATAAACATGGTAATATCTACACCACCATCTATATAAACTTGGAAATATCTACACCGCCACCTATATAAACATGGAAATATCTACAATGCCATCAGTAGAAAGATGGAAATATCTAAACCGCAATCTGTGTAAACACGGAAATAGCTACACCGATATCTGTAAAAACATGGAAATATGTACACCCCTATCTGTATAAACTTGGAAATATCTACACTGCGATCTGTATAAACATGGAAATATCTACACCCCTATCTGTAGAAACATGGAAATATCTACACCGCTATCTGTATAAACATGGAAATATCTACACAACTATCTCTATAAACATGGAAATATCTACACCGCCGTCTGTATAAACATGGAAATACCTACAAAGTCATCTGTATAAACATGGAAATATCTACACAGCCATCGGTATAAACATGGAAATATCTACAGCGCTATCTGTATAAACATGGAAATAACTACACCGCTATTTGTATAAACAAGCAAATATCTACACTGTGATCTGTATAAACATGGAAATATCTACACTGCCATCTCTATAAACATGGAAATATCTACACCCCTATCTGTATAAACATGGAAATATCCACACCGCTATCTCTATAAACATGGAAAAATCAACAACGCTATCTCTATGAACATGGAAATATCTACACCGCCATCTCTATAAACATGGAAATATCTACACCACGATCACTATAAACATGGAAACATCTACACCGCTATCTGTATAAACATGGAAATGTCTCCACTGCTATCTCTATAAACATCGAAATATCTACACCGCCATCTGTATAAACATGGAAATACTTACAAAGTTATCTGTATAATCATGGAAATATCTACACCGCCATCTGTATAAACATGGAAATATCTTCACAGCCATGTGTATATACATGGAAATATCTACACCGCTATCTATATAAACATGGAAATAACTACAACGCTATCTGTATAAACATGGAAATATCTACAACACCATCTACATATTCATGGAAATATCTGCGCCGCCATCTGTATAAACATGGAAATAACTACACGGTCATCTGTGTATAGATGGAAATATCAACACCGCCATCTGTGCAAACATGGAAATATCTGCACCGCTATCTGTATAACCATGGAAATATCTACACCGCGGTTTGTATAAACATGAAAATATCTACACCGCTATCTGTATAAACATGGAAATATCTACACCGCTATCTCTATAAACATGGAAATATCTACACCGTGATCTGTATAAACATGGAAATATTTACACCGCTATCTGTATAAACATGGAAATTTCTACACCGTTATCTGTATAAATATGGAAATATCTACACCGCTATCTGTATAAACATGGAAATATCTACACCGCTACCTGTATAAACATGGAAATGTCTACACAGCTATCTCTATAAACATGGAAATATCTACACCGCCATCTGTATAAACATGGAAATATCTACACCGCGATCTGTATAAACATGGAAATAACTACACCGCTATTTGTATAAACAAGGAAATATCTACACCGTGATCTGTATACACATGGAAATATCTACACCGCGATCTGTATAAACATGGAAATATCTACACAGCTATCTCTATCAACATGGAAATATCTACACCGCCATCTGTATAAACATGGAAATACCTATACTGTCATCTGTGTAAACATGGATATATCTACACAACCATCTGTAAACATGGAAATATCTTCAATGCCATCTGAATACACATGGAAATACCTACACGGCAATCTGTGTATAGATGGAAACATCAACACCGCCATCTGTACAAACATGGAAATATCTACACTGCTATCTCTATAAACATGGAAATATCTACACTGCCGTCTGTATAAACATGGAAATTTCTACACCGGTATCTGTATAAACATGGAAATATCTACACCATGATCTGTGTAAACATGGAAATATATACACCGCAATCTGTATAAACAAGGAAATATCTACACCGCCATCTTTAGAAACATGGAAATATCTACACCGCCATTTGTATAAACATGGAAATACCTACACTGCTACCTGTATAAATATAGAAATGTCTACACTGCCATCTCTATAAACATGGAAATACCTACACCACTTGCACTATAAAGATGGAAATATCTACACCGCAATCTCTGTAAACATGGAAATATCTACACCGCCATCTATGTAAACATGAAAATATCTACACTGCCATACTCAGAAACATGGCTGTATCTACACCGCCATCTGTATAAACATGGAAATATCTACACCACTCTCTGTATAAAGATGGAAATATTTAAACCGCTATCTCTATAAACATGGAAATATCTACACCGCTATCTCTATAAACATGGAAATATCTACACCGCCATCTGTATTAACATGGAAATATCTAAACAGTCATCTGTATAAACCTGGAAATATCTACAATGTCATCTATATAAACATGGAAATATCTACAGAGAACTCTGTATAAACATGGAATTATCGGCACAGCCATCTGTATAAACATGGAAATATCTTCACCGCAACCTTTATTAACATGGAAATACCTACACAATCATCTGCATAAACATGGAGACATGTAAACAGCTATCTGTATAGTCATGGAAATATCTACACCGCTATCAGTATAAACACGGAAATATCTACAACGCTATCTGTGTAAACATGGAAATGTCTACACAGCTATCTGTGTAAACATGGAAATATCTACACCGCTATTTTTGCAAAGATGGAAATATCTGCAATGCAATCTTTGCAAACATAGAAATATTTACACCGCTATCTCTGTAAACATGGAAATATCTGCACCGCTAACTGTATAAACATGGAAATATCTACACCGCTATCTCTATACACATGGAAATATCTACACCGCCATCTGTATAAACATGGATATATCTACACAGTCATCTGTATATACATGGAAATATCTACGCCACCATCTCTATAAACATGGAAATATCTACACTGCCATGTGCATACAGATGGAAATATCTACACAGCCATCAGTATAAACTTGGAAACATCTGCACCGCTATCTGAATACACATGGAAATAACTACACCGCTAACTCTATAAAAATTGAAAGATCTAAACTGCTATCTGTATAAACATGGAAATAACTACGGCGCTATCTGCATAAACATGGAAATACCTACACTGCCATCTGTATAAACATGGAAATACCTGCACCGTGAGCTGAATAAACATGGAAATACCTACACCGTCATGTGTAGGAACATTTAAATATCAACACTGCCATCTGTATAAACATAGCAATATCTACAGAGCCCTCTGTATAAATATGGATATATCTGCATAGGCATCTGTGTAAACATGGAAATATCTGCACCGCTATCTGTATAAACATGGAAATACCTACACCGCTGTCTCTAAAAACATGGAAATACGTACACCGCTATGTGTATAAACATGGAAATATCTCCACTGCACTCTGTATAAACATGGAAGTATCTCCACCATTATCTGTATAAACACGGAAATATCTACAGCGCCATATCTATAAAAATTGAAATATGTACACTGCCATCTGTAAAAACATGGAAATATCTACACAGTCATCTGAAAAAACATGGAAATACCTACACCACCATCTGTATAAACATGGAAATACCTACAATACCATCTGTATACACATGGAAATATCTACACAGACATCTGTATAAATATGGAAATACCTACAAGGCCATCAGTATAATCATGGAAATATCTACACTGCCATCTGTAGAAAGATGGAAATATCTACACCGCTATCTCTATAAATATGGAAATATCTACACCGCCAGCTCTATAAACATGAAAATATCAACACTGCCATCTCCATAAAGATGGAAGTATCTACACCGCCATGTGTATAAACACGGAAATATCTACAACACCATCTGTGTAAACATGGAAATATCTACACCGCTATCTGTATAAACATGGAAATATCTACACCGCCATCTGCATGTCCTTGGAAATATCTATGCCGCCATCTGTATAAACATGGAAATATCTACACGGCCATCTGTGTATAGATGGAAATATCAACACCGCCATCTGTACAAACATGGAAATATCTACACCGCTATCTCTATAAACATGGAAATATCTGCACTGCCATCTGTAAAAACATGGAAATACCTATACAGTCATCTGTATAAACATGGAAATATCTACAATGTCATCGGTATACACATGGAAATATCTACACAGTCATCTGTATAAACATGTAAATATCTACACTGCCGTCTCCATAAACATAGAACTAGCTACTCCGTCATCTGTATAAACATGGAAACATCTACACCGCCATCTGTGTGAATAAGGAAATATCTACAATGCCATCTGTAGAAAGATGGAAATACCTACACCGCAATCTGTGTAAACATGGAAATATCTACACCGCAATCTATATATACATGGAAATAACAACACCGCTATCTGTATAAACATGGAAATATCTACACCGCCATCTACATATCCATGGAAATATCTGCGCCACCATCTGTATAAACATGGAAATATCTACACGGTCATCTGTGTATAGATGGAAATATCAACACCGCCGTCTGTACAAACATGGAAATATCTGCACCGCTATCTGTATAAACATGGAAATATCCACACCGCTTTCTGTATAAACATGGAAATATCTACACCGCTGTCTCTATAAACATAGAAATATCTACACCGTGATCTGTATAAACATGGAAATATTTACACCGCTATCTGTATAAACATGGAAACTTCTACACCGTTATCTGTATAAACATGGAAATATTTACACCGCTATCTGTATAAACATGGAAACTTCTACACCGCTATCTGTATAAACTTGGAAATATCTACACCGCCATCTGTATAAACATGGAAATATCTACAATGCCATCTGTATACACATGGAAATACCTACACGGCAATCTGTGTATAGATGGAAACATCAACACCGCCATCTTTTCAAACATGGAAATATCTACACTGCTATCTCTATAAACATGGAAATATCTACACTGCGGTCTGTATAAACATGGAAATATCTACACCGGTATCTGTATAAACATGGAAATATTTACACCACGATGTGTATAAAAATGGAAATATATACATCGCTATCTGTATAAACATGGAAATTTCTGCACCGCTATCTCTATAAACATGGAAATATCTACAAAGCCATCTGTATAAACATGGAAATACCTACACAGTCATGTGTAGTAACATGGAAATATCTACACTGCCATCGGTATAAACATAGAAATATCTACACAGCTCTCTGTATAAATATGGAAATATATGCATAGGCATCTGTGTAAACATGGAAATATCTGCAGCGCTATCTGTATAAACATGGAAATATCTCCAATGCTCTCTGTATAAACATGGAAATATCTCCACCGTTATCTGTATAAACATGGAAATATCTACAGCGCCATCTCTATAAGCATAGAAATATCTACCCTGCCATCTGTAAAAACATGGAAATATCTACACAGTCATCTGAATAAACATGGAAATATCTACACCACCATCTCTATAAACATGGAAATTCCTACAATACCATCTGTATACACATGGAAATATCTACACAGACATCTGTATAAATATGGAAATATCTACACGGCCATCTGTATAAACATGGAAATATCTACACTGCCATCTGTAGAAAGATGGAAATATCTACACCGCTATCTCTATAAATATGGAAATATCTACACCACCATCTGTGTAAACATGGAAATATCTACACCGCTATCTGTATACACATGGAAATATCTACAATGCCATCTGTACACACATGGAAATATCTACATCGTGATCTGTATAAACATGGAAATATTTACACCGCTTTCTGTATAAACATGGAAATTTCTACACCGTTGTCAGTATAAATATGGAAATATCTACACCGCTATCTCTATAAACATGGAAATATCTACACTGCCATCTGTATAAACATGGAAATACCTATACAGTCATCTATGTAAACATGGAAATATCTACACCACCATCTGTATAAACATGGAAATATCTACAATGCCATCTGTATGCACATGCAAATACCTGCACGGAAATCTGTGTATAGATGGAAACGACAACAGCGCCATTTGTACAAACATGTAAATATCTACACTGCGGTCTGTATAAACATGGAAATATCTACACCGGTATCTGTTTAAACATGGAAATATCTACAGCGCCATCTCTATAAACATTGAAATATCTACACTGCCATCTGTAAAAACATGGAAATATCTACACAGTCATCTCAATAAACATGGAAATATGTACACCATCATCTGTATAAATATGGAAATACCTACAATACCATCTGTATACAAATGGAAATATCTACACAGACATCTATATAAATATGGAAATACCTACACGGCCATCTGTATAAACATGGAAATATCTACACTGCCATCTGTAGAAAGATGGAAATATGTACACCGCTATCTCTATAAATATGGAAATATCTACACCGCCATCTCTATAAACATGAAAATATCTACACTGCCATCTGTAGAAATATGGAAACTTCTACACCGTTATCTGTATAAATATGGAAATATCTACACCGCTATCTCTATAAACATGGAAATATCTACACCGTGATCTGTATAAACATGGAAATATCTTCAAAACGATCTGTATAAACATGGAAATATCTACACCGCTATCTGTATAAACATGGTAATATCTACACCACCATCTATATAAACATGGAAATATCTACACCGCCATCTGTATAAACATGGAAATAACAACACAGTCATCTGTATAAACATGGAAATATCTACAGTGCCATCTGTGAAAACATGGAAATACCTACACTGCCATCTGTATAAACATGGTAATATTTCCACCGCTATCTGTATAAACATGGAATTATCTCCACTGCTATCTGCATAAAGATGGAAATATCTACACCACGATCTGCATAAACATGGAAATATCTACACCGCTATCTCTATAATCATGGAAATATCTACACCGCCATCTGTATAAAGATGGAAACATCTACACCGCTATCTTTATAAACATAGAAATACCTACATCGCTATCTGTATAAAGATGGAAACATCTGCACCGCTATCTTTATAAACATAGAAATATCTACACGGCTATTTGTATAAACATGGAAATATCTGCAACACTATCTGTGTAAACATGGAAATATCTACACCACACTCTGTGCAAAGATGGAAAGATCTACACCGCTATCTCTATAAATATGGAAATACCTACACCGCCATCTGTATAAACATGGAAATATCTACACCGCTATCTGTATAAAGATGGAAACATCTACACCGCTATCTTTATAAACATAGAAATACCTACATCGCTATCCGTATAAAGATGGAAACATCTGCACCGCTATCTTTATAAACATAGAAATATCTAACCCGCTATTTGTATAAACATGGAAATATCTAAAACACTATCTGTGTAAACATAGAAATATCTACACCACACTCTGCGCAAAGATGGAAAGATCTACACCGCTATCTCTATAAACATGGAAATATCTACACTGCCATCTGTATAAACTTGGAAATATCTACTCAGACATCTCTATAAACATGGAAATATCTACACTACTATCTGTATAAACATGGAAATAACCACACGGCTATCTGTATAAACATGGAAATATCTACACCGCCAACTGTAAAAACATGAGAATACCTACACAGTCATCTGTATAAACCTGGAAATATCTACAACTCCATCTGTATAAACCTGGAAATATCTACACTGCCATCTCTATACACATGGAAATATCTACACTGACATCGGTATAAACATGGAAATATCTACACCGCTATCTCTATAAACATGGAAATAATTACACAGCTATCTGTATTAACATGGAAATATCTACAACACTATCTGTGTTAACACGGAAATAAATACACCTCTATCTGTGTAAACATGGAAATATGTACACAGCTATCAGTGTAAAGACGGAAATATCTACAGCGCAATCTGTGCAAATATGGAAATATCTACACAACTCTCTCTGTAAACATGGAAATATCTAAACCGCTGTCTGAATAAACATGGAAATATCTACACCGCTATCTGTATAAATATGGATATATCTACACCACGATCTCTATAAACATGGAAATATCTACACTGCTGTCTGTATAAATATGGAAATATCTACACCGCAATCTCTGTAAACATGGAAATGTCTACACCTCAATCTGTATAAACATGGAAATATCTACATGGCTATCTCTATAAACATGGAAATACCTACAACGCCATCTGTATGAACATGGAAATACCTACACCGCTATCTGTATAAACATGGAAATATCTACACCACGATCTGTATAAACATGGAAATATCTACACCGCTATCTGTATAAACATGGAAATACCTACAACACTATCTGTGTAAATATGGAAATATCTACACCGCTATCACTATAAACATCAAATGTCTACACCGCTATCTGTATAAACATGGAAATATCTACATGGCTATCTCTATAAACATGGAAATATCTTCACCGCTATCTGTGTAAACATGGAAATATGTACACCGCTATCTGTGTAAAGATGGAAATATTTACACCGCAATCTTGGCAAATATGGAAATATCTACACCGCTATCTCGGTAAACATGGAAATACCTACACCGCTATCTGTATAAACATGGAAATATCCACACTTCAATCTGTATAAACATGGAAATGTCTACACCACGATCTGTATAAACATGGAAATACCTCCACCGCTATCTGTACAGGCATGGAAACATCTACACCGCTATCTGTATAAACATGGAAATATCTAAACCGCTATCTGTATAAACCTGGAAATATCTACAAAGCTATTTGTGTAAACATGGAAATATCTAAACAGCTATCTGTGTAAACGTGGAAATACCTACACCGCTCTCTGTGGAAAGATGGAAATATCTAAACTGCAATCTGTGCAAAGATGGAAATATCTACAACGCTATCTCTATAAAAATGGATTTACCTGCACCGCTATCTGTATAAACATGGAAATATCTACACCCCTGTCTGTATAAACATGGAAATATCTACAATGCTATCTGTGTAAACATGGAAATATCTAAAGAGCTATCTGTGTAAACATGGAAATATCTACACCGCTTTCTGTGGAAAGATGGAAATATCTACACTGAAATCTGTGCAAAATGGAAATATCTACAACGCTATCTCTATAAACATGGAATTATCTGCACCGCTATCTGTATAAACATGGAAATATCTACAACGCTTTCAGTATAAACATGGAAATATTTACAAGGCTATCTCTATAAATATGGAAATACCTACACCGCCATCTTTATAAACATGGAAGTACCTACACCGCTGTCTGTATAAACATGGAAATATCTACACCACGATCTGTATAAACATGGAAATATCTACACTGCCATCTGTATAAACATGGAAATATCTACACCGCTATCTGTATAAACATGGAAATACCTACAACACTATCTGTGTAAATATGGAAATATCTACACCGCTATCACTATAAACATCGAAATGGAACACCGCTATCTTTATAAACATGGAAATATCTACATGGCTATCTCTATATACATGGAAATACCTTCACCGCTATCTGTGTAAACATGGAAATATGTACACAGCTATCAGTGTAAAGACGGAAATATCTACAGCGCAATCTGTGCAAATATGGAAATATCTACACAACTCTCTCTGTAAACATGGAAATATCTAAACCGCTGTCTGAATAAACATGGAAATATCTACACCGCTATCTGTATAAATATGGATATATCTACACCACGATCTCTATAAACATGGAAATATCTACACTGCTGTCTGTATAAATATGGAAATATCTACACCGCAATCTCTGTAAACATGGAAATGTCTACACCTCAATCTGTATAAACATGGAAATATCTACATGGCTATCTCTATAAACATGGAAATACCTACAACGCCATCTGTATGAACATGGAAATACCTACACCGCTATCTGTATAAACATGGAAATATCTACACCACGATCTGTATAAACATGGAAATATCTACACCGCTATCTGTATAAACATGGAAATACCTACAACACTATCTGTGTAAATATGGAAATATCTACACCGCTATCACTATAAACATCAAATGTCTACACCGCTATCTGTATAAACATGGAAATATCTACATGGCTATCTCTATAAACATGGAAATATCTTCACCGCTATCTGTGTAAACATGGAAATATGTACACCGCTATCTGTGTAAAGATGGAAATATTTACACCGCAATCTTGGCAAATATGGAAATATCTACACCGCTATCTCGGTAAACATGGAAATACCTACACCGCTATCTGTATAAACATGGAAATATCCACACTTCAATCTGTATAAACATGGAAATGTCTACACCACGATCTGTATAAACATGGAAATACCTCCACCGCTATCTGTACAGGCATGGAAACATCTACACCGCTATCTGTATAAACATGGAAATATCTAAACCGCTATCTGTATAAACCTGGAAATATCTACAAAGCTATTTGTGTAAACATGGAAATATCTAAACAGCTATCTGTGTAAACGTGGAAATACCTACACCGCTCTCTGTGGAAAGATGGAAATATCTAAACTGCAATCTGTGCAAAGATGGAAATATCTACAACGCTATCTCTATAAAAATGGATTTACCTGCACCGCTATCTGTATAAACATGGAAATATCTACACCCCTGTCTGTATAAACATGGAAATATCTACAATGCTATCTGTGTAAACATGGAAATATCTAAAGAGCTATCTGTGTAAACATGGAAATATCTACACCGCTTTCTGTGGAAAGATGGAAATATCTACACTGAAATCTGTGCAAAATGGAAATATCTACAACGCTATCTCTATAAACATGGAATTATCTGCACCGCTATCTGTATAAACATGGAAATATCTACAACGCTTTCAGTATAAACATGGAAATATTTACAAGGCTATCTCTATAAATATGTAAATACCTACACCGTCATCTTTATAAACATGGAAGTACCTACACCGCTGTCTGTATAAACATGGAAATATCTACACCACGATCTGTATAAACATGGAAATATCTACACTGCCATCTGTATAAACATGGAAATATCTACACCGCTATCTGTATAAACATGGAAATACCTACAACACTATCTGTGTAAATATGGAAATATCTACACCGCTATCACTATAAACATCGAAATGGAACACCGCTATCTTTATAAACATGGAAATATCTACATGGCTATCTCTATATACATGGAAATACCTTCACCGCTATCTGTGTAAACATGGAAATATGTACACAGCTATCTGTGTAAAGATGGAAATATTTACACCGCAATCTTGGCAAATATGGAAATATCTTTTCCGCTATCTCGGTAAACATGGAAATACCTACACCGCTATCTGTATAAACATGGAAATATCCACACTTCCATCTGTATAAACATGGAAATGTCTACACCACGATCTGTATAAACATGGAAATACCTCCACCGCTATCTGTATAGGCATGGAAACATCTACACTGATATCTGTATAAACATGGAAATATCTACGCCGCTATCTGTATAAACCTGGAAATATCTACAAAGCTATTTGTGTAAACATGGAAATATCTAAACAGCTATCTGTATAAACATGGAAATATCTACACCGCTTTCTGTATAAACCTGGAAATATCTGCATCACTATCTGTATAAACATGGAAATGTCTATACCGCTATCTCTATAAACATGGAAATATCTACACCGCTATTTTTATAAACATGGAAATATCTACACCACAATCTGTATAAACATGGAAAATCTACAGCGCTATCTGTATAAACATGGAAATATCTACATGGCTATCTCTATAAACATGGATATATCTACACCACCATCTGTATAAACATGGAAATATATCCACCGCTATCTGTATAAACATGGAAATATCTACAAAACTATCTGTGTTAACATGGAAATATCTACACCGCTATCTGTGGAAACATGGAAATATGTACACCGCTATCTGTGTAAAGATGGAAATACCAACTCCGCTATCTGTGCAAATATGGAAATATCTACACCGCTATCTCTATAAACATGGAAATATCTACACCGTTATCTGTATAAATATGGAAATATCTACACCACGATCTCTATGAACATGGAAATAGCCAAACCGCTATCTGCGTAAACATGGAAATATCTACACCGCTTTCTGTAAAAACATGGAAATACCTACACCGCTATCTGTATAAACACGGAAATTACACCTCTACCAGTATAAAAATGGAAGTATCTACACAGCCATCTGAATAAACATGGAAATATTTTACACCGCTCTCTGTATAAACATGGAAATATCTACACCATTATCTGCACAAAGATGCAAATATCAACCCTGCCATCTGTATAAACATGGAAATATCTACACCGCCATCTGTAAAAACATGGAAATATCTACACTGTCATCTGTAAAAACATGGAAATATCAACACCGCCATCTGTACAAACATGGAAATATCTACACAGATATCTGAAAACATGGAACTATCTACACAGCTATCTGTATAAACATGGAAATACCAACACTGCTGTCTGTATAAAGATGGAAATATCTACAACGCTATCTGTATAAACATGGAAATATCTACACCACCATGTATATAAACATGAAAATATCAACACTGTCATCTGTATAAACATGGAAATATATACATAGCCATCTCTAAATACATGGAAATAAGTACACCGCTATCTGTATAAACATGGAAATATCTGCACCGCTATCTGTATAAACATGTAAAGATCTACACCGCTATCTGTATAAAAAAGGAAATATCTACACCGCTATCTGTATGAAGGTGGAAATATTTACACCGCGAGCTGTATAAACATGGAAATATCTACATCGCTATCTGTATAAACATGGAAATATCTACACCGCTATCTCTATAAACATGGAAATATATACAATGCCATCTCTATAAACATAGAAATATCTACACCGACATCTACATAAACAAGGATATATCAACACCGCCATCTGTACAAACATGGAAATATCTACACAGATATCTGAAAACATGGAACTATCTACACCGCTATCTGTATAAACATGGAAATACCTACCAAGGTAACTCTATAAATATGGGAATATCTACACTGCTATCTGTATAAACATGGAAATATCTACACCGTTATCTGTATAAACATGGAGATATCTACATGGCTATCTTTATAAAGATGGAAAAACCTACACCACCATCTGTATAAACCTGGAAATACGTACACAGTCATCTCTATAATCATGGAAATACCTACACCAGCATCTGTATAATAATGGAAATATCTACACTGCCATAGGTATAAACATGGAAATATCTACACTGCCATCTCTACAAACATGGAAATAACTACACCACTATCTGTATAAAAATGGAAATAGCCACACCGCTATCAGTATAAACATGGAAATGTCTACACCGCTGTCTGTATAATCATGGAAATATCTACACCGCTATATGTATAAATATGGAAATAACTACACCACTATCTCTATAACCATGGAAATATCTGCACCGCTATCTGTATAAACATAGAAAGAACTACACTGCTATCTCTATAAACATGGAAATATCTACTCCGCCATCTGTATAAACATGGAAATATCTCCACCGCTATGTGCATAAAAATGGAAATATCTACTCCGCTATCTGTATAAACATGATAATATCAACACCGCTATCTGTATAAACCTGGAAATATCTACACCGCTATCTCTATAAACATGGAAATATCTACACCGCCATCTGTATAAACCTGGAAATATCTACACAGTCATCGGTATAAACATGGAAATATCTACACCACCATCTCTATAAACATGGAAATACCTACACTGCCAACGGTATACAAATGGAAATACCTACACAGCCATCAGTATAAACATGGAAATATCTACACCGCTATCTCTATACACATGGAAATACCCACACCGCTACCTCTACAAACATGGAAATATCTACAGCGCAATCTCTATAAACAGGGAAATATCTACACCGCCATCTCTATAAACATGAAAATATCTACACCACCATCTCCACAAAGTTGGAAATAACTACACCACCATTTGTGTAAACATGGAAATAACGATACCGATATCTGTATAAACATGGAAATATCTACACTGGCATCTGTATAACGATGGAAATATCAACAATGTGAGCTGAATAAACATGGAAATATCTACACCGCTATCTGTATAAACATGGAAATACCAACACCGGTATCTGTATAAACATGGAAATACCTACACCACTATCTCTATACACTTGGAAATATCTACACCGCTATCTGTATAAACATGGAAATATCTACACCGCCTTCTGTATAAACATGGAAATATCTCCACCACGATCTGTATGAACATGGAAATATCTACAATGCTATCTGTATAACCATGGAAATACATACACCATTATCTGTATAAACATGAAAATACCTAAACTGCTATCTGTATAAACATGGAAATACCTACACCACTACCTGTAAAAACTTGGAACTATCTACACCATTATCTGTATAAACATGCAAACATATACAATGCTATCTGTGTAAACATGGAAATATCTACACCACCATGTATATAAACATGAAAATATCAACACTGTCATCTGTATAAACATGGAAATATATACACAGCCATCTCTAAATACATGGAAATAAGTACACCGCTATCTGTATAAACATGGAAATATCTACAACGCTATCTGTATAAACATGGAAATATCTACACCACCATGTATATAAACATGAAAATATCAACACTGTCATCTGTATAAACATGGAAATATATACACAGCCATCTCTAAATACATGGAAATAAGTACACCGCTATCTGTATAAACATGTAAAGATCTACACCGCTATCTGTATAAAAAAGGAAATATCTACACCGCTATCTGTATGAAGGTGGAAATATTTACACCGCGAGCTGTATAAACATGGAAATATCTACATCGCTATCTGTATAAACATGGAAATATCTACACCGCTATCTCTATAAACATGGAAATATATACAATGCCATCTCTATAAACATAGAAATATCTACACCGACATCTACATAAACAAGGATATATCAACACCGCCATCTGTACAAACATGGAAATATCTACACAGATATCTGAAAACATGGAACTATCTACACCGCTATCTGTATAAACATGGAAATACCTACCCAGCTAACTCTATCAATATGGAAATATCTACACTGCTATCTGTATAAACATGGAAATATCTACACCGTTATCTGTATAAACATGGAGATATCTACATGGCTATCTTTATAAAGATGGAAAAACCTACACCGCCATCTGTATAAACCTGGAAATACGTACACAGTCATCTCTATAATCATGGAAATACCTACACCAGCATCTGTATAATAATGGAAATATCTACACTGCCATAGGTATAAACATGGAAATATCTACACTGCCATCTCTACAAACATGGAAATAACTACACCACTATCTGTATAAAAATGGAAATAGCCACACCGCTATCTGCATAAACATGGAAATGTCTACACCGCTGTCTGTATAATCATGGAAATATCTACACCGCTATATGTATAAATATGGAAATAACTACACCACTATCTCTATAACCATAGAAATATCTGCACCGCTATCTGTATAAACATAGATAGAACTACACTGCTATCTCTATAAACATGGAAATATCTACTCCACCATCTGTATAAACATGGAAATATCTCCACCGCTATGTGCATAAAAATGGAAATATCTACTCCGCTATCTGTATAAACATGATAATATCAACACCGCTATCTGTATAAACCTGGAAATATCTACACCGCTATCTCTATAAACATGGAAATATCTACACCGCCATCTGTATAAACCTGGAAATATCTACACAGTCATCGGTATAAACATGGAAATATCTACACCACCATCTCTATAAACATGGAAATACCTACACTGCCAACGGTATACAAATGGAAATACCTACACAGCCATCAGTATAAACATGGAAATATCTACACCGCTATCTCTATACACATGGAAATACCCACACCGCTACCTCTATAAACATGGAAATATATACAGCGCAATCTCTATAAACAGGGAAATATCTACACCGCCATCTCTATAAACATGAAAATATCTACACCACCATCTCCATAAAGATGGAAATAACTACACCACCATTTGTGTAAACATGGAAATAACGATACCGATATCTGTATAAACATGGAAATATCTACACTGGCATCTGTATAACGATGGAAATATCAACAATGTGAGCTGAATAAACATGGAAATATCTACACCGCTATCTGTATAAACATGGAAATACCAACACCGGTATCTGTATAAACATGGAAATACCTACACCACTATCTCTATACACTTGGAAATATCTACACCGCTATCTGTATAAACATGGAAATATCTACACCGCCTTCTGTATAAACATGGAAATATCTCCACCACGATCTGTATGAACATGGAAATATCTACAATGCTATCTGTATAACCATGGAAATACATACACCATTATCTGTATAAACATGAAAATACCTAAACTGCTATCTGTATAAACATGGAAATACCTACACCACTACCTGTAAAAACTTGGAACTATCTACACCATTATCTGTATAAACATGCAAACATATACAATGCTATCTGTGTAAACATGGAAATATCTACACCGCTGTCTGTGTAAACATGGAAATATTTACACCACTATCAGTGTAAAGATTGAAATATCTACAGCATAATCCGTGCAACGATGGAAATACCTACACCTCTATCTGTGTAAAGGTGGAAATAACTACACCGCAATCTGTGCAAATATGGAAATATCTACACCGCAATCTGTGTGGACTTGGTAATATCTACAACGTTAACTGTATAAACATGGAAGTATCTACACCACTATCTGTATAAACTTGGAAATATCTACACCGCCATCAGTATAAACATGGAAATATCTACACCGACATCTGAATAAACATGGAAATATCTACAACGCCATCTGTATAAATATGGAAATATCTACACCGTTATCTCTATGAACATGGAAATATCTACACCGCTATCTGTATAATCATGGAAATATCTACACCGCTATCTGTATAAACATGCAAATATATACAACGCTATCTGTGTAAACATGGAAATATCTACACTGCTGTCTGTGTAAACATGGAAATATCTACACCACTATCTGTGTAAAGATTGAAATATCTACAGCACAATCTGTGCAACGATGGAAATTTCTTCACCACTATCTGTTTAAAAATGGAAATATCTACACCGCAATCTGAGCAAAGATGGAAATATCTACACCGCTATCTGCATAAACATCTAAATATCTACACCACCATCTGTATAAACATGGAAATACCTACACCGCCATCTGTATAAACTTGGAAATATCAACACCGCCATCTGTATAATAATGGAAATACCCACACCGCCAACAGTATAAACATGGAAATATCTACACCGCCATCTGTGAAAACATGGAAATATCTACACAGTCATTTGCATAAACATGGAAATATCTACACCTCCGAGAGTATAAGCATGGAAATATCTACACTGCCTTCTGTACACACATGGAAATACCTTCACAGCAATCTGTATAAACATGGAAATATATACACCGCTATCTCTAAAAACACGGAAATTCCTACACCGCTATCTGTATAAAAATGGAAATATCTACACCGCTATCTGCATGTACATGGAAATACCTTCACCAGTATCTTTATAAACTTGGAAAAACCTACAACACTATCTGTATAAACATGGAAATATCTACATCGCCATCTGAATAAACATGGAAATATCTTCACCGCGATCTGTATGAACATGAAATTACGTTCACTGCTATCTGTATAAACATGGAAATATCTAGACCGTTATCTGTATAAACATGCAAATATCTACACCGCTATGTGTATAAACATGGAAATGTCTACACAACCATGTGTAGAAACATGGAAATATCTACACCGCTATCTCTATAAACACGGAAATACCTACAGCGCTATCTCTATAAACATGGAAGTATCTACACCGCTATCTCTATAAATATGGAAATAACTACACCGCTTTCTTTATACACATGGAAATATCTACACCGCTATGTGTATGAACATGGAGATATCTACAATACTATCTCTATATACATGGAAATATCTACACCGCCATCTGCAAAAACATGGAAATACCTTCACATTCATCTGTATAAACATGGAAATATCTACACCACCGTCTGTATAAACATGGAAATAACTACACTGCCATCTGTATACACATGGAAATAACTTCACAGCCATCTGCATAAACATGGAAATATGTACAGCGCTATCTCTAAAAACATGGAAATACCTACACTGCTATCTCTATAAATTTGGAAATACTTACACCGCTATCTCTATAAACATGGAAATATCTCCACTGCCATCTCAATACACATGAAAATATCTACACCGCCATCTCCATAAACATGGAATTATCTACACCGCCATCTCAATAAACATGGAAATATTTACGCTGCCATATGTATAAACACGGAACTAACTACACCGCCATCTGTATAAACATGGAAATATCTACACCGCAATCTTTGTAAACATGGAAATATCTACAATGCCATCTGTATAAACATGGAAATACCAACACCGCTATCTGTATAAACATGGAAATAGGTACACCGCGATCTATTTAAACATGGAAATAACTACACCGCTATCTGTATAAACATGGATATATCTACACCGCTATCTGTATAAACATGGAAATATCTACACCGCCATCTGTAAAAACATGGAAATATCTACAGAGTCATCTGTATAAAAATGGAAATATCTACACCTCCGTGAGTATAAACTTGGAAATATCTACTCTGCCATCTGTATACACATGGAAATATCTACACAGCCATGAGTATAAACACGGAAATATCTACACCGTTATCTCTATAAACATGAAAATTCCTACACCTCTATATGTATAAACATGGAAATATCTACACCGCTATCTGTATAAACATGGAAATACCTACACCAATATATCCTTAAATATGGAAATATCTACACCGCTATCTCTATAAACATGGAAATGTCTACACCGCTATCTGTATAAACTTGGAAATATCTAAACCGCCATCCCTATAAACGTTGGTATATCTACAAATCTATCTCTGTAAACATGGAAATATATAAACTGCTATCTCTATAAGCATGGAAATATCAACAATGCTATCTGTGTAAACATGGAAATATCTACACCGCTATCTGTATAAACATTGAAATATCTACACCGCTATCTGTATAAACATGGAAATATCTACACAACCATCTGTATAAACATGGAAATATCTACCCAGCTATCTCTATAAACATGGAAATACCTACACCGCTATCTCTATAAACATGGAAATATCTACACCACTATCTCTATAAACATGAATATAACTACACCGCCATCTCCATAAACATGAAAATATCTACACTGTCATCTCCATAAACATGGAACTATCTACACCGCCATCTGTATAAACATGGAAATATCAACACTGCCATCTGTGTACACATGGAAATATCTACACAGCCATCTGTATAAACAAGGAAATATCTACACCGTTATCTCTGTTAACATGGAAATAAATACACCACTATCTCTATAAACATGGAAATATCTACACCACTATCTGTATAAACATGTAAATATCTACACCTCCATCTCTATAAATATGAAAATATCTACACTGCCATCTCCATAATCATTGAACTATCTACACCGCCATCTGTATAAATATGGAAATATCTACACCGCCATCTGAATAAACATGGAAATATCTACAATGCCATCTATATAAAGATGTAAGTATCTACTCCGCGAGGTAAATAAACATGGAAATATCTACACCGATATCTGTATAAACATGGAAATATCAACACTGCCATCTGCATAATCATGAAAAAATCCACACCGCAATCTGCCTAAACATGGAAATATCTACACTGCAATTTGGAAAAACATGGAAATATCTACACAGTCATCTGTATAAACTTGGAAATATCTACACCTCCGTGAGTATAAACATCGAAATATCTACACTGCCATCTGTATACACATGGAAATATCTCCACAGCTATCAGTATAAACATGGAAACATCTACACCGCTATCTCTATAAACATGGAAATACCTACACCGCTTTCTGTATAAACATGGAAATGCCTACACCAATATCTGTATAAACATGGAAATACCGACACCACTACCTGTATAAACTTGGAAATATCTACACTGCTATCTGCATAAACATGGAAATATCTACACCGCCATCTGTATAAACATGGAAATATCTCCACCGCTATGTGCATAAACATGGAAATATCTACTCCGCTATCTGTATAAACATGAAAATATCAACACCGCTCTCTGTATAAACACGCTAACATCCTCACCGCTGTCTGTATAGACATGGAAATATCTACACCGATATCTCTATAAACATGGAAATATCTACACCGCCATCTGTATAAACGTGGAAATCTCTACACAGTCATCTGTATAAACATGGAAATACCTACACCACCATCTCTATAAACATGGAAATATCTACACTGCCTTCGGTATACAAATGGAAATATCTACACAGCCATCAGTATAAACATGGAAACATCTAAACCTCTATCTCTGTACACATGGAAATACCTACACCGCTATCTCTATAAACATGGAAATATCTACACCGCAATCTCTATAAACATGGAAATATCTACACCGCCATCTCTATAAACATGAAAATATCTACACCACCATCTCCATAAAGATGGAACTATCTACACCACCATTTGCGTAAACATGGAAATAACGACACCGATATCTGTATTAACATGGAAATATCTACACTGCCATCTGTATAACGATGGAAGTATCTTCATCGTGAGCTGAATAAACATGGAAATGTCTACAACGCTATCTGTATAAACATGGAAATACCAACACCGCTATCTGTATAAACATGGAAATATCTACTCCGCTATCTGTATAAACATGGAAATACCAACACAGCTACCTGTATAAACATGGAAATATCGACACCGCTATCAGTATAAACATGGAAATATCTACACCACTATACCCATAAACATGGAAGTACCTACAACGCCATCTCTATAAACATGGAAATATCTACAATGCTATCTGTATAAACGTGGATATATCTTCACCGCTATCTGTATAAATTTGGAAATCTCTACACCAAGATCTGTATAAACATGGAAATATCTACACCACTATCTGTATAAACATGGAAATATCCACACCGATATCTCTATAAACATGGAAATGTCTACACCGCTATCTGGATAAACTTGGAAATACCAAAACCGCTCTCTCCATAAACGTGGAGATATCTACAATGCTATCTGTGTAAACAAGGGAATATATAAACCACTATCTCTATAAACATGGAAACATATACAATGCTATCTGTGTAAACATGGAAATATCTACAACTCTATCTGTATAAACATGGAAATACCTACACCGCAATCTGTATAAACATGGAAATATCTACAAAACCATCTGTATATCTTGGAAATATCTACATCGCTATCTCTATAAACATAGAAATATCTATACCGCTATCTATATAAACATGGAAATACCTACACCACTATCTCTATAAACATGGAAATATCTACACCGCCATCTCTATAAACATGAAAATATCTACACTGCCATCTCCATAATCATGGAACTATCTACACCGCCATCTGTATATACATGGAAATATCTACACCACCATCAGTATAGACAAGGAAATATCTACACCGTGAGCTGTAGAAACATGGAAATATCTACACCGCTATCTGTGTAAACATGGAAATATCTATACCGCGATCTGTATAATCATGGAAATATCAACACCGCCATCTGTATAATCATGGAAATATCCACACCGCCATCAGTATAATCATGGAAATATCTAAACCGCCATCTGTAAAAATCTGGAAATATCTACACAGTCATCTGTAAAAACATGGAAATATCTACACTGCCATCTGTACACACATGGAAATATCTACACGGACATCAGTATAAACATGGAAATATCTACACCGCTATCTCTATAAACATGGATATTACTACACCGCTATCTGTATAAACATGGAAATGTCTACACCGCTATCTGTATAAACATGGAAATACCTACACCACTATATCTTTAAATATGGAAATATCCACACTGCTATCTCTATAAACATGGAAATGTTTACACCGCTATCTGTATAAACTTGGAAATATCTAAACTGCTGTCTGTATAAATTTAGAAATAACTACAACGCTATCTGTGAAACATGGAAATACATAAACCACTATCTCTATAAACATGGAAATATCTACAACGCTATCTGTGTAAACATGGAAATATCTACACCGCTATCTGTATAAACATGGAAATACCTACTCCACTATCTGTATAAACATGGAAATAACTACACCGCTAACTCTATAAACATGGATATATCTACACCGACATCTATAAAAACATGGAAATACCTACACAGTCATCTGTATAAACATGGAAATATGTACACCTCCGTGAGTATAAACATGGAAACATCTACACTGCCATCTGTATACACATGGAAATATCTACACGGGCATCAGTATAAACATGGAATTATCTACACCGCTATCTCTATAAACATGGAAATTCCTACACCGCTATCTGTATAAACATGGAAATATCTATACCGCTATCTGTATAAACATGGAAATATATTCCTCACTATCTGTGTAAAGGTTTAAGTATCTACACAGCTATCTGTGTAAACTTGGAAATATCTACACCGCTATCTGTGTATAGATGGAAATATCTACACCACAATCTGTGCAAAGATGGAAATATCTACACCGCTATCTCTGTAAACATGGAAATATCTACACCGCTATCTGTATAAACATGGAAATATCTACATCGCGATCTGTATAAACATGGAAATATCTACACCGCTGTCTCTTTAACATGGAAATATCTGCACCGCTCTCTGTATACACATGGAAATATCTACACCACTATGTCTATAAACATGGAAATATCTACACCGCAGTCGGTATACACATGGAAATATCTACACACCCATCTGTATAAACATGGAAATATCTACACCACTATCTCTAGAAACATGGATATATCTCCACCACTACCTGTAGAAACATGGAAATATCTACACCGCCGTCTGTATCAACATGGAAATATCTACACTGATATCTGTATAAATATGTAAATATCTACACTGCTATCTCTATAAACCTGGAAATAACTGCACTGCCATGTGTTTAAGCATGCGAATATCCTCACAGCCATCTGTATAAACATGGAAATATCTACACCACCATCTCTATAAACATGGAAATATCTACACCGCTATCTGTAAAAACATGGAAATGTCAACATCGCTATCTGCATAAAGATGGAAACATCTCCACCGCTATCTGTATAAACATTGAAATATCTACACCGCTATCTGTATAAACATGGAAATATCTACACCACTATCTCTATAAACATGAATATAACTACACCGCCATCTCCATAAACATGAAAATATCTACACTGTCATCTCCATAAACATGGAACTATCTACACCGCCATCTGTATAAACATGGAAATATCTACACTGCCATCTGTGTACACATGGAAATATCTACACAGCCATCTGTATAAACAAGGAAATATCTACACCGTTATCTCTGTTAACATGGAAATAAATACACCACTATCTCTATAAACATGGAAATATCTACACTACTATCTGTATAAACATGTAAATATCTACACCTCCATCTCTATAAATATGAAAATATCTACACTGCCATCTCCATAATCATTGAACTATCTACACCACCATCTGTATAAATATGGAAATATCTACACCGCCATCTGAATAAACATGGAAATATCTACAATGCCATCTATATAAAGATGTAAGTATCTACTCCGCGAGGTAAATAAACATGGAAATATCTACACCGATATCTGTATAAACATGGAAATATCAACACTGCCATCTGCATAATCATGAAAAAATCCACACCGCAATCTGCCTAAACATGGAAATATCTACACTGCAATTTGGAAAAACATGGAAATATCTACACAGTCATCTGTATAAACTTGGAAATATCTACACCTCCGTGAGTAAAAACATCGAAATATCTACACTGCCATCTGTATACACATGGAAATATCTCCACAGCTATCAGTATAAACATGGAAACATCTACACCGCTATCTCTATAAACATGGAAATACCTACACCGCTTTCTGTATAAACATAGAAATGCCTACACCAATATCTGTATAAACATGGAAATACCGACACCACTACCTGTATAAACTTGGAAATATCTACACTGCTATCTGCATAAACATGGAAATATCTACACCGCCATCTGTATAAACATGGAAATATCTCCACCGCTATGTGCATAAACATGGAAATATCTACTCCGCTATCTGTATAAACATGAAAATATCAACACCGCTCTCTGTATAAACACGCTAACATCCTCACCGCTATCTGTATAGACATGGAAATATCTACACCGATATCTCTATAAACATGGAAATAACTACACCGCCATCTGTATAAACGTGGAAATCTCTACACAGTCATCTGTATAAACATGGAAATACCTACACCACCATCTCTATAAACATGGAAATATCTACACTGCCTTCGGTATACAAATGGAAATATCTACACAGCCATCAGTATAAACATGGAAACATCTAAACCTCTATCTCTGTACACATGGAAATACCTACACTGCTATCTCTATAAACATGGAAATATCTACACCGCAATCTCTATAAACATGGAAATATCTACACCGCCATCTCTATAAACATGAAAATATCTACACCACCATCTCCATAAAGATGGAACTATCTACACCACCATTTGCGTAAACATGGAAATAACGACACCGATATCTGTATTAACATGGAAATATCTACACTGCCATCTGTATAACGATGGAAATATCTTCATCGTGAGCTGAATAAACATGGAAATGTCTACAACGCTATCTGTATAAACATGGAAATACCAACACCGCTATCTGTATAAACATGGAAATATCTACTCCGCTATCTGTATAAACATGGAAATACCAACACAGCTACCTGTGTAAACATGGAAATATCGACACCGCTATCAGTATAAACATGGAAATATCTACACCACTATACCCATAAACATGGAAGTACCTACAACGCCATCTCTATAAACATGGAAATATCTACAATGCTATCTGTATAAACGTGGATATATCTTCACCGCTATCTGTATAAATTTGGAAATATCTACACCAAGATCAGTATAAACATGGAAATATCTACACCACTATCTGTATAAACATGGAAATATCCACACCGATATCTCTATAAACATGGAAATGTCTACACCGCTATCTGGATAAACTTGGAAATACCAAAACCGCTCTCTCCATAAACGTGGAGATATCTACAATGCTATCTGTGTAAACATGGAAATATATAAACCACTATCTCTATAAACATGGAAACATATACAATGCTATCTGTGTAAACATGGAAATATCTACAACTCTATCTGTATAAACATGGAAATACCTACACCGCAATCTGTATAAACATGGAAATATCTACAAAACCATCTGTATATCTTGGAAATATCTACATCGCTATCTCTATAAACATAGAAATATCTATACCGCTATCTATATAAACATGGAAATACCTACACCACTATCTCTATAAACATGGAAATATCTACACCGCCATCTCTATAAACATGAAAATATCTACACTGTCATCTCCATAATCATGGAACTATCTACACCGCCATCTGTATATACATGGAAATATCTACACCACCATCAGTATAAACAAGGAAATATCTACACCGTGAGCTGTAGAAACATGGAAATATCTACACCGCTATCTGTGTAAACATGGAAATATCTATACCGCGATCTGTATAATCATGGAAATATCAACACCGCCATCTGTATAATCATGGAAATATCCACACCGCCATCAGTATAATCATGGAAATATCTAAACCGCCATCTGTAAAAATCTGGAAATATCTACACAGTCATCTGTAAAAACATGGAAATATCTACACTGCCATCTGTACACACATGGAAATATCTACACGGACATCAGTATAAACATGGAAATATCTACACCGCTATCTCTATAAACATGGATATTACTACACCGCTATCTGTATAAACATGGAAATGTCTACACCGCTATCTGTATAAACATGGAAATACCTACACCACTATATCTTTAAATATGGAAATATCCACACTGCTATCTCTATAAACATGGAAATGTTTACACCGCTATCTGTATAAACTTGGAAATATCTAAACTGCTGTCTGTATAAATTTAGAAATAACTACAACGCTATCTGTGAAACATGGAAATACATAAACCACTATCTCTATAAACATGGAAATATCTACAACGCTATCTGTGTAAACATGGAAATATCTACACCGCTATCTGTATAAACATGGAAATACCTACTCCACTATCTGTATAAACATGGAAATAACTACACCGCTAACTCTATAAACATGGATATATCTACACCGACATCTATAAAAACATGGAAATACCTACACAGTCATCTGTATAAACATGGAAATATGTACACCTCCGTGAGTATAAACATGGAAACATCTACACTGCCATCTGTATACACATGGAAATATCTACACGGGCATCAGTATAAACATGGAAATTTGTACACCTCCGTGAGTATAAACATGGAAACATCTACACTGCCATCTGTATACACATGGAAATATCTACACGGGCATCAGTATAAACATGGAAGTATCTACACCGCTATCTCTATAAACATGGAAATTCCTACACCGCTATCTGTATAAACATGGAAATATCTATACCGCTATCTGTATAAACATGGAAATATATTCCTCACTATCTGTGTAAAGGTTTAAGTATCTACACAGCTATCTGTGTAAACTTGGAAATATCTACACCGCTATCTGTGTATAGATGGAAATATCTACACCACAATCTGTGCAAAGATGGAAATATCTACACCGCTATCTCTGTAAACATGGAAATATCTACACCGCTATCTGTATAAACATGGAAATATCTACATCGCGATCTGTATAAACATGGAAATATCTACACCGCTGTCTCTTTAACATGGAAATATCTGCACCGCTCTCTGTATACACATGGAAATATCTACACCACTATGTCTATAAACATGGAAATATCTACACCGCAGTCGGTATACACATGGAAATATCTACACACCCATCTGTATAAACATGGAAATATCTACACCACTATCTCTATAAACATGGATATATCTCCACCACTACCTGTAGAAACATGGAAATATCTACACCGCTGTCTGTATCAACATGGAAATATCTACACTGATATCTGTATAAATATGTAAATATCTACACTGCTATCTCTATAAACCTGGAAATAACTGCACTGCCATGTGTTTAAGCATGCGAATATCCTCACAGCCATCTGTATAAATATGGAAATATCTACACCACCATCTCTATAAACATGGAAATATCTACACCGCTATCTGTAAAAACATGGAAATGTCAACATCGCTATCTGCATAAAGATGGAAACATCTCCACCGCTATCTGTATAAACATTGAAATATCTACACCGCTATCTGTATAAACATGGAAATATCTACACCACTATCTCTATAAACATGAATATAACTACACCGCCATCTCCATAAACATGAAAATATCTACACTGTCATCTCCATAAACATGGAACTATCTACACCGCCATCTGTATAAACATGGAAATATCTACACTGCCATCTGTGTACACATGGAAATATCTACACAGCCATCTGTATAAACAAGGAAATATCTACACCGTTATCTCTGTTAACATGGAAATAAATACACCACTATCTCTATAAACATGGAAATATCTACACCACTATCTGTATAAACATGTAAATATCTACACCTCCATCTCTATAAATATGAAAATATCTACACTGCCATCTCCATAATCATTGAACTATCTACACCACCATCTGTATAAATATGGAAATATCTACACCGCCATCTGAATAAACATGGAAATATCTACAATGCCATCTATGTAAAGATGTAAGTATCTACTCCGCGAGATAAGTAAACATGGAAATATCTACACCGATATCTGTATAAACATGGAAATATCAACACTGCCATCTGCATAATCATGAAAAAATCCACACCGCAATCTGCCTAAACATGGAAATATCTACACTGCAATTTGGAAAAACATGGAAGTATCTACACAGTCATCTGTATAAACTTGGAAATATCTACACCTCCGTGAGTAAAAACATCGAAATATCTACACTGCCATCTGTATACACATGGAAATATCTCCACAGCTATCAGTATAAACATGGAAACATCTACACCGCTATCTCTATAAACATGGAAATACCTACACCGCTTTCTGTATAAACATAGAAATGCCTACACCAATATCTGTATAAACATGGAAACACCGACACCACTACCTGTATAAACTTGGAAATATCTACACTGCTATCTGCATAAACATGGAAATATCTACACCGCCATCTGTATAAACATGGAAATATCTCCACCGCTATGTGCATAAACATGGAAATATCTACTCCGCTATCTGTATAAACATGAAAATATCAACACCGCTCTCTGTATAAACACGCTAACATCCTCACCGCTATCTGTATAGACATGGAAATATCTACACCGATATCTCTATAAACATGGAAATAACTACACCGCCATCTGTATAAACGTGGAAATCTCTACACAGTCATCTGTATAAACATGGAAATACCTACACCACCATCTCTATAAACATGGAAATATCTACACTGCCTTCGGTATACAAATGGAAATATCTACACAGCCATCAGTATAAACATGGAAACATCTAAACCTCTATCTCTGTACACATGGAAATACCTACACTGCTATCTCTATAAACATGGAAATATCTACACCGCAATCTCTATAAACATGGAAATATCTACACCGCCATCTCTATAAACATGAAAATATCTACACCACCATCTCCATAAAGATGGAACTATCTACACCACCATTTGCGTAAACATGGAAATAACGACACCGATATCTGTATTAACATGGAAATATCTACACTGCCATCTGTATAACGATGGAAATATCTTCATCGTGAGCTGAATAAACATGGAAATGTCTACAACGCTATCTGTATAAACATGGAAATACCAACACCGCTATCTGTATAAACATGGAAATATCTACTCCGCTATCTGTATAAACATGGAAATACCAACACAGCTACCTGTGTAAACATGGAAATATCGACACCGCTATCAGTATAAACATGGAAATATCTACACCACTATACCCATAAACATGGAAGTACCTACAACGCCATCTCTATAAACATGGAAATATCTACAATGCTATCTGTATAAACGTGGATATATCTTCACCGCTATCTGTATAAATTTGGAAATATCTACACCAAGATCAGTATAAACATGGAAATATCTACACCACTATCTGTATAAACATGGAAATATCCACACCGATATCTCTATAAACATGGAAATGTCTACACCGCTATCTGGATAAACTTGGAAATACCAAAACCGCTCTCTCCATAAACGTGGAGATATCTACAATGCTATCTGTGTAAACATGGAAATATATAAACCACTATCTCTATAAACATGGAAACATATACAATGCTATCTGTGTAAACATGGAAATATCTACAACTCTATCTGTATAAACATGGAAATACCTACACCGCAATCTGTATAAACATGGAAATATCTACAAAACCATCTGTATATCTTGGAAATATCTACATCGCTATCTCTATAAACATAGAAATATCTATACCGCTATCTATATAAACATGGAAATACCTACACCACTATCTCTATAAACATGGAAATATCTACACCGCCATCTCTATAAACATGAAAATATCTACACTGTCATCTCCATAATCATGGAACTATCTACACCGCCATCTGTATATACATGGAAATATCTACACCACCATCAGTATAAACAAGGAAATATCTACACCGTGAGCTGTAGAAACATGGAAATATCTACACCGATATCTGTGTAAACATGGAAATATCTATACCGCGATCTGTATAATCATGGAAATATCAACACCGCCATCTGTATAATCATGGAAATATCCACACCGCCATCAGTATAATCATCGAAATATCTAAACCGCCATCTGTAAAAATCTGGAAATATCTACACAGTCATCTGTAAAAACATGGAAATATCTACACTGCCATCTGTACACACATGGAAATATCTACACGGACATCAGTATAAACATGGAAATATCTACACCGCTATCTCTATAAACATGGATATTACTACACCGCTATCTGTATAAACATGGAAATGTCTACACCGCTATCTGTATAAACATGGAAATACCTACACCACTATATCTTTAAATATGGAAATATCCACACTGCTATCTCTATAAACATGGAAATGTTTACACCGCTATCTGTATAAACTTGGAAATATCTAAACTGCTGTCTGTATAAATTTAGAAATAACTACAACGCTATCTGTGAAACATGGAAATACATAAACCACTATCTCTATAAACATGGAAATATCTACAACGCTATCTGTGTAAACATGGAAATATCTACACCGCTATCTGTATAAACATGGAAATACCTACTCCACTATCTGTATAAACATGGAAATAACTACACCGCTAACTCTATAAACATGGATATATCTACACCGACATCTATAAAAACATGGAAATACCTACACAGTCATCTGTATAAACATGGAAATATGTACACCTCCGTGAGTATAAACATGGAAACATCTACACTGCCATCTGTATACACATGGAAATATCTACACGGGCATCAGTATAAACATGGAAATTTGTACACCTCCGTGAGTATAAACATGGAAACATCTACACTGCCATCTGTATACACATGGAAATATCTACACGGGCATCAGTATAAACATGGAAGTATCTACACCGCTATCTCTATAAACATGGAAATTCCTACACCGCTATCTGTATAAACATGGAAATATCTATACCGCTATCTGTATAAACATGGAAATATATTCCTCACTATCTGTGTAAAGGTTTAAGTATCTACACAGCTATCTGTGTAAACTTGGAAATATCTACACCGCTATCTGTGTATAGATGGAAATATCTACACCACAATCTGTGCAAAGATGGAAATATCTACACCGCTATCTCTGTAAACATGGAAATATCTACACCGCTATCTGTATAAACATGGAAATATCTACATCGCGATCTGTATAAACATGGAAATATCTACACCGCTGTCTCTTTAACATGGAAATATCTGCACCGCTCTCTGTATACACATGGAAATATCTACACCACTATGTCTATAAACATGGAAATATCTACACCGCAGTCGGTATACACATGGAAATATCTACACACCCATCTGTATAAACATGGAAATATCTACACCACTATCTCTATAAACATGGATATATCTCCACCACTACCTGTAGAAACATGGAAATATCTACACCGCTGTCTGTATCAACATGGAAATATCTACACTGATATCTGTATAAATATGTAAATATCTACACTGCTATCTCTATAAACCTGGAAATAACTGCACTGCCATGTGTTTAAGCATGCGAATATCCTCACAGCCATCTGTATAAATATGGAAATATCTACACCACCATCTCTATAAACATGGAAATATCTACACCGCTATCTGTAAAAACATGGAAATGTCAACATCGCTATCTGCATAAAGATGGAAACATCTCCACCGCTATCTGTATAAACATTGAAATATCTACACCGCTATCTGTATAAACATGGAAATATCTACACCACTATCTCTATAAACATGAATATAACTACACCGCCATCTCCATAAACATGAAAATATCTACACTGTCATCTCCATAAACATGGAACTATCTACACCGCCATCTGTATAAACATGGAAATATCTACACTGCCATCTGTGTACACATGGAAATATCTACACAGCCATCTGTATAAACAAGGAAATATCTACACCGTTATCTCTGTTAACATGGAAATAAATACACCACTATCTCTATAAACATGGAAATATCTACACCACTATCTGTATAAACATGTAAATATCTACACCTCCATCTCTATAAATATGAAAATATCTACACTGCCATCTCCATAATCATTGAACTATCTACACCACCATCTGTATAAATATGGAAATATCTACACCGCCATCTGAATAAACATGGAAATATCTACAATGCCATCTATATAAAGATGTAAGTATCTACTCCGCGAGATAAGTAAACATGGAAATATCTACACCGATATCTGTATAAACATGGAAATATCAACACTGCCATCTGCATAATCATGAAAAAATCCACACCGCAATCTGCCTAAACATGGAAATATCTACACTGCAATTTGGAAAAACATGGAAATATCTACACAGTCATCTGTATAAACTTGGAAATATCTACACCTCCGTGAGTAAAAACATCGAAATATCTACACTGCCATCTGTATACACATGGAAATATCTCCACAGCTATCAGTATAAACATGGAAACATCTACACCGCTATCTCTATAAACATGGAAATACCTACACCGCTTTCTGTATAAACATAGAAATGCCTACACCAATATCTGTATAAACATGGAAACACCGACACCACTACCTGTATAAACTTGGAAATATCTACACTGCTATCTGCATAAACATGGAAATATCTACACCGCCATCTGTATAAACATGGAAATATCTCCACCGCTATGTGCATAAACATGGAAATATCTACTCCGCTATCTGTATAAACATGAAAATATCAACACCGCTCTCTGTATAAACACGCTAACATCCTCACCGCTATCTGTATAGACATGGAAATATCTACACCGATATCTCTATAAACATGGAAATAACTACACCGCCATCTGTATAAACGTGGAAATCTCTACACAGTCATCTGTATAAACATGGAAATACCTACACCACCATCTCTATAAACATGGAAATATCTACACTGCCTTCGGTATACAAATGGAAATATCTACACAGCCATCAGTATAAACATGGAAACATCTAAACCTCTATCTCTGTACACATGGAAATACCTACACTGCTATCTCTATAAACATGGAAATATCTACACCGCAATCTCTATAAACATGGAAATATCTACACCGCCATCTCTATAAACATGAAAATATCTACACCACCATCTCCATAAAGATGGAACTATCTACACCACCATTTGCGTAAACATGGAAATAACGACACCGATATCTGTATTAACATGGAAATATCTACACTGCCATCTGTATAACGATGGAAATATCTTCATCGTGAGCTGAATAAACATGGAAATGTCTACAACGCTATCTGTATAAACATGGAAATACCAACACCGCTATCTGTATAAACATGGAAATATCTACTCCGCTATCTGTATAAACATGGAAATACCAACACAGCTACCTGTGTAAACATGGAAATATCGACACCGCTATCAGTATAAACATGGAAATATCTACACCACTATACCCATAAACATGGAAGTACCTACAACGCCATCTCTATAAACATGGAAATATCTACAATGCTATCTGTATAAACGTGGATATATCTTCACCGCTATCTGTATAAATTTGGAAATATCTACACCAAGATCAGTATAAACATGGAAATATCTACACCACTATCTGTATAAACATGGAAATATCCACACCGATATCTCTATAAACATGGAAATGTCTACACCGCTATCTGGATAAACTTGGAAATACCAAAACCGCTCTCTCCATAAACGTGGAGATATCTACAATGCTATCTGTGTAAACATGGAAATATATAAACCACTATCTCTATAAACATGGAAACATATACAATGCTATCTGTGTAAACATGGAAATATCTACAACTCTATCTGTATAAACATGGAAATACCTACACCGCAATCTGTATAAACATGGAAATATCTACAAAACCATCTGTATATCTTGGAAATATCTACATCGCTATCTCTATAAACATAGAAATATCTATACCGCTATCTATATAAACATGGAAATACCTACACCACTATCTCTATAAACATGGAAATATCTACACCGCCATCTCTATAAACATGAAAATATCTACACTGTCATCTCCATAATCATGGAACTATCTACACCGCCATCTGTATATACATGGAAATATCTACACCACCATCAGTATAAACAAGGAAATATCTACACCGTGAGCTGTAGAAACATGGAAATATCTACACCGATATCTGTGTAAACATGGAAATATCTATACCGCGATCTGTATAATCATGGAAATATCAACACCGCCATCTGTATAATCATGGAAATATCCACACCGCCATCAGTATAATCATCGAAATATCTAAACCGCCATCTGTAAAAATCTGGAAATATCTACACAGTCATCTGTAAAAACATGGAAATATCTACACTGCCATCTGTACACACATGGAAATATCTACACGGACATCAGTATAAACATGGAAATATCTACACCGCTATCTCTATAAACATGGATATTACTACACCGCTATCTGTATAAACATGGAAATGTCTACACCGCTATCTGTATAAACATGGAAATACCTACACCACTATATCTTTAAATATGGAAATATCCACACTGCTATCTCTATAAACATGGAAATGTTTACACCGCTATCTGTATAAACTTGGAAATATCTAAACTGCTGTCTGTATAAATTTAGAAATAACTACAACGCTATCTGTGAAACATGGAAATACATAAACCACTATCTCTATAAACATGGAAATATCTACAACGCTATCTGTGTAAACATGGAAATATCTACACCGCTATCTGTATAAACATGGAAATACCTACTCCACTATCTGTATAAACATGGAAATAACTACACCGCTAACTCTATAAACATGGATATATCTACACCGACATCTATAAAAACATGGAAATACCTACACAGTCATCTGTATAAACATGGAAATATGTACACCTCCGTGAGTATAAACATGGAAACATCTACACTGCCATCTGTATACACATGGAAATATCTACACGGGCATCAGTATAAACATGGAAATTTGTACACCTCCGTGAGTATAAACATGGAAACATCTACACTGCCATCTGTATACACATGGAAATATCTACACGGGCATCAGTATAAACATGGAAGTATCTACACCGCTATCTCTATAAACATGGAAATTCCTACACCGCTATCTGTATAAACATGGAAATATCTATACCGCTATCTGTATAAACATGGAAATATATTCCTCACTATCTGTGTAAAGGTTTAAGTATCTACACAGCTATCTGTGTAAACTTGGAAATATCTACACCGCTATCTGTGTATAGATGGAAATATCTACACCACAATCTGTGCAAAGATGGAAATATCTACACCGCTATCTCTGTAAACATGGAAATATCTACACCGCTATCTGTATAAACATGGAAATATCTACATCGCGATCTGTATAAACATGGAAATATCTACACCGCTGTCTCTTTAACATGGAAATATCTGCACCGCTCTCTGTATACACATGGAAATATCTACACCACTATGTCTATAAACATGGAAATATCTACACCGCAGTCGGTATACACATGGAAATATCTACACACCCATCTGTATAAACATGGAAATATCTACACCACTATCTCTATAAACATGGATATATCTCCACCACTACCTGTAGAAACATGGAAATATCTACACCGCTGTCTGTATCAACATGGAAATATCTACACTGATATCTGTATAAATATGTAAATATCTACACTGCTATCTCTATAAACCTGGAAATAACTGCACTGCCATGTGTTTAAGCATGCGAATATCCTCACAGCCATCTGTATAAATATGGAAATATCTACACCACCATCTCTATAAACATGGAAATATCTACACCGCTATCTGTAAAAACATGGAAATGTCAACATCGCTATCTGCATAAAGATGGAAACATCTCCACCGCTATCTGTATAAACATTGAAATATCTACACCGCTATCTGTATAAACATGGAAATATCTACACCACTATCTCTATAAACATGAATATAACTACACCGCCATCTCCATAAACATGAAAATATCTACACTGTCATCTCCATAAACATGGAACTATCTACACCGCCATCTGTATAAACATGGAAATATCTACACTGCCATCTGTGTATACATAGAAATATCTACACAGCCATCTGTATAAACAAGGAAATATCTACACCGTTATCTCTGTTAACATGGAAATAAATACACCACTATCTCTATAAACATGGAAATATCTACACCACTATCTGTATAAACATGTAAATATCTACACCTCCATCTCTATAAATATGAAAATATCTACACTGCCATCTCCATAATCATTGAACTATCTACACCACCATCTGTATAAATATGGAAATATCTACACCGCCATCTGAATAAACATGGAAATATCTACAATGCCATCTATGTAAAGATGTAAGTATCTACTCCGCGAGATAAGTAAACATGGAAATATCTACACCGATATCTGTATAAACATGGAAATATCAACACTGCCATCTGCATAATCATGAAAAAATCCACACCGCAATCTGCCTAAACATGGAAATATCTACACTGCAATTTGGAAAAACATGGAAATATCTACACAGTCATCTGTATAAACTTGGAAATATCTACACCTCCGTGAGTAAAAACATCGAAATATCTACACTGCCATCTGTATACACATGGAAATATCTCCACAGCTATCAGTATAAACATGGAAACATCTACACCGCTATCTCTATAAACATGGAAATACCTACACCGCTTTCTGTATAAACATAGAAATGCCTACACCAATATCTGTATAAACATGGAAACACCGACACCACTACCTGTATAAACTTGGAAATATCTACACTGCTATCTGCATAAACATGGAAATATCTACACCGCCATCTGTATAAACATGGAAATATCTCCACCGCTATGTGCATAAACATGGAAATATCTACTCCGCTATCTGTATAAACATGAAAATATCAACACCGCTCTCTGTATAAACACGCTAACATCCTCACCGCTATCTGTATAGACATGGAAATATCTACACCGATATCTCTATAAACATGGAAATAACTACACCGCCATCTGTATAAACGTGGAAATCTCTACACAGTCATCTGTATAAACATGGAAATACCTACACCACCATCTCTATAAACATGGAAATATCTACACTGCCTTCGGTATACAAATGGAAATATCTACACAGCCATCAGTATAAACATGGAAACATCTAAACCTCTATCTCTGTACACATGGAAATACCTACACTGCTATCTCTATAAACATGGAAATATCTACACCGCAATCTCTATAAACATGGAAATATCTACACCGCCATCTCTATAAACATGAAAATATCTACACCACCATCTCCATAAAGATGGAACTATCTACACCACCATTTGCGTAAACATGGAAATAACGACACCGATATCTGTATTAACATGGAAATATCTACACTGCCATCTGTATAACGATGGAAATATCTTCATCGTGAGCTGAATAAACATGGAAATGTCTACAACGCTATCTGTATAAACATGGAAATACCAACACCGCTATCTGTATAAACATGGAAATATCTACTCCGCTATCTGTATAAACATGGAAATACCAACACAGCTACCTGTGTAAACATGGAAATATCGACACCGCTATCAGTATAAACATGGAAATATCTACACCACTATACCCATAAACATGGAAGTACCTACAACGCCATCTCTATAAACATGGAAATATCTACAATGCTATCTGTATAAACGTGGATATATCTTCACCGCTATCTGTATAAATTTGGAAATATCTACACCAAGATCAGTATAAACATGGAAATATCTACACCACTATCTGTATAAACATGGAAATATCCACACCGATATCTCTATAAACATGGAAATGTCTACACCGCTATCTGGATAAACTTGGAAATACCAAAACCGCTCTCTCCATAAACGTGGAGATATCTACAATGCTATCTGTGTAAACATGGAAATATATAAACCACTGTCTCTATAAACATGGAAACATATACAATGCTATCTGTGTAAACATGGAAATATCTACAACTCTATCTGTATAAACATGGAAATACCTACACCGCAATCTGTATAAACATGGAAATATCTACAAAACCATCTGTATATCTTGGAAATATCTACATCGCTATCTCTATAAACATAGAAATATCTATACCGCTATCTATATAAACATGGAAATACCTACACCACTATCTCTATAAACATGGAAATATCTACACCGCCATCTCTATAAACATGAAAATATCTACACTGTCATCTCCATAATCATGGAACTATCTACACCGCCATCTGTATATACATGGAAATATCTACACCACCATCAGTATAAACAAGGAAATATCTACACCGTGAGCTGTAGAAACATGGAAATATCTACACCGATATCTGTGTAAACATGGAAATATCTATACCGCGATCTGTATAATCATGGAAATATCAACACCGCCATCTGTATAATCATGGAAATATCCACACCGCCATCAGTATAATCATCGAAATATCTAAACCGCCATCTGTAAAAATCTGGAAATATCTACACAGTCATCTGTAAAAACATGGAAATATCTACACTGCCATCTGTACACACATGGAAATATCTACACGGACATCAGTATAAACATGGAAATATCTACACCGCTATCTCTATAAACATGGATATTACTACACCGCTATCTGTATAAACATGGAAATGTCTACACCGCTATCTGTATAAACATGGAAATACCTACACCACTATATCTTTAAATATGGAAATATCCACACTGCTATCTCTATAAACATGGAAATGTTTACACCGCTATCTGTATAAACTTGGAAATATCTAAACTGCTGTCTGTATAAATTTAGAAATAACTACAACGCTATCTGTGAAACATGGAAATACATAAACCACTATCTCTATAAACATGGAAATATCTACAACGCTATCTGTGTAAACATGGAAATATCTACACCGCTATCTGTATAAACATGGAAATACCTACTCCACTATCTGTATAAACATGGAAATAACTACACCGCTAACTCTATAAACATGGATATATCTACACCGACATCTATAAAAACATGGAAATACCTACACAGTCATCTGTATAAACATGGAAATATGTACACCTCCGTGAGTATAAACATGGAAACATCTACACTGCCATCTGTATACACATGGAAATATCTACACGGGCATCAGTATAAACATGGAAATTTGTACACCTCCGTGAGTATAAACATGGAAACATCTACACTGCCATCTGTATACACATGGAAATATCTACACGGGCATCAGTATAAACATGGAAGTATCTACACCGCTATCTCTATAAACATGGAAATTCCTACACCGCTATCTGTATAAACATGGAAATATCTATACCGCTATCTGTATAAACATGGAAATATATTCCTCACTATCTGTGTAAAGGTTTAAGTATCTACACAGCTATCTGTGTAAACTTGGAAATATCTACACCGCTATCTGTGTATAGATGGAAATATCTACACCACAATCTGTGCAAAGATGGAAATATCTACACCGCTATCTCTGTAAACATGGAAATATCTACACCGCTATCTGTATAAACATGGAAATATCTACATCGCGATCTGTATAAACATGGAAATATCTACACCGCTGTCTCTTTAACATGGAAATATCTGCACCGCTCTCTGTATACACATGGAAATATCTACACCACTATGTCTATAAACATGGAAATATCTACACCGCAGTCGGTATACACATGGAAATATCTACACACCCATCTGTATAAACATGGAAATATCTACACCACTATCTCTATAAACATGGATATATCTCCACCACTACCTGTAGAAACATGGAAATATCTACACCGCTGTCTGTATCAACATGGAAATATCTACACTGATATCTGTATAAATATGTAAATATCTACACTGCTATCTCTATAAACCTGGAAATAACTGCACTGCCATGTGTTTAAGCATGCGAATATCCTCACAGCCATCTGTATAAATATGGAAATATCTACACCACCATCTCTATAAACATGGAAATATCTACACCGCTATCTGTAAAAACATGGAAATGTCAACATCGCTATCTGCATAAAGATGGAAACATCTCCACCGCTATCTGTATAAACATTGAAATATCTACACCGCTATCTGTATAAACATGGAAATATCTACACCACTATCTCTATAAACATGAATATAACTACACCGCCATCTCCATAAACATGAAAATATCTACACTGTCATCTCCATAAACATGGAACTATCTACACCGCCATCTGTATAAACATGGAAATATCTACACTGCCATCTGTGTACACATGGAAATATCTACACAGCCATCTGTATAAACAAGGAAATATCTACACCGTTATCTCTGTTAACATGGAAATAAATACACCACTATCTCTATAAACATGGAAATATCTACACCACTATCTGTATAAACATGTAAATATCTACACCTCCATCTCTATAAATATGAAAATATCTACACTGCCATCTCCATAATCATTGAACTATCTACACCACCATCTGTATAAATATGGAAATATCTACACCGCCATCTGAATAAACATGGAAATATCTACAATGCCATCTATATAAAGATGTAAGTATCTACTCCGCGAGATAAGTAAACATGGAAATATCTACACCGATATCTGTATAAACATGGAAATATCAACACTGCCATCTGCATAATCATGAAAAAATCCACACCGCAATCTGCCTAAACATGGAAATATCTACACTGCAATTTGGAAAAACATGGAAATATCTACACAGTCATCTGTATAAACTTGGAAATATCTACACCTCCGTGAGTAAAAACATCGAAATATCTACACTGCCATCTGTATACACATGGAAATATCTCCACAGCTATCAGTATAAACATGGAAACATCTACACCGCTATCTCTATAAACATGGAAATACCTACACCGCTTTCTGTATAAACATAGAAATGCCTACACCAATATCTGTATAAACATGGAAACACCGACACCACTACCTGTATAAACTTGGAAATATCTACACTGCTATCTGCATAAACATGGAAATATCTACACCGCCATCTGTATAAACATGGAAATATCTCCACCGCTATGTGCATAAACATGGAAATATCTACTCCGCTATCTGTATAAACATGAAAATATCAACACCGCTCTCTGTATAAACACGCTAACATCCTCACCGCTATCTGTATAGACATGGAAATATCTACACCGATATCTCTATAAACATGGAAATAACTACACCGCCATCTGTATAAACGTGGAAATCTCTACACAGTCATCTGTATAAACATGGAAATACCTACACCACCATCTCTATAAACATGGAAATATCTACACTGCCTTCGGTATACAAATGGAAATATCTACACAGCCATCAGTATAAACATGGAAACATCTAAACCTCTATCTCTGTACACATGGAAATACCTACACTGCTATCTCTATAAACATGGAAATATCTACACCGCAATCTCTATAAACATGGAAATATCTACACCGCCATCTCTATAAACATGAAAATATCTACACCACCATCTCCATAAAGATGGAACTATCTACACCACCATTTGCGTAAACATGGAAATAACGACACCGATATCTGTATTAACATGGAAATATCTACACTGCCATCTGTATAACGATGGAAATATCTTCATCGTGAGCTGAATAAACATGGAAATGTCTACAACGCTATCTGTATAAACATGGAAATACCAACACCGCTATCTGTATAAACATGGAAATATCTACTCCGCTATCTGTATAAACATGGAAATACCAACACAGCTACCTGTGTAAACATGGAAATATCGACACCGCTATCAGTATAAACATGGAAATATCTACACCACTATACCCATAAACATGGAAGTACCTACAACGCCATCTCTATAAACATGGAAATATCTACAATGCTATCTGTATAAACGTGGATATATCTTCACCGCTATCTGTATAAATTTGGAAATATCTACACCAAGATCAGTATAAACATGGAAATATCTACACCACTATCTGTATAAACATGGAAATATCCACACCGATATCTCTATAAACATGGAAATGTCTACACCGCTATCTGGATAAACTTGGAAATACCAAAACCGCTCTCTCCATAAACGTGGAGATATCTACAATGCTATCTGTGTAAACATGGAAATATATAAACCACTGTCTCTATAAACATGGAAACATATACAATGCTATCTGTGTAAACATGGAAATATCTACAACTCTATCTGTATAAACATGGAAATACCTACACCGCAATCTGTATAAACATGGAAATATCTACAAAACCATCTGTATATCTTGGAAATATCTACATCGCTATCTCTATAAACATAGAAATATCTATACCGCTATCTATATAAACATGGAAATACCTACACCACTATCTCTATAAACATGGAAATATCTACACCGCCATCTCTATAAACATGAAAATATCTACACTGCCATCTCCATAATCATGGAACTATCTACACCGCCATCTGTATATACATGGAAATATCTACACCACCATCAGTATAAACAAGGAAATATCTACACCGTGAGCTGTAGAAACATGGAAATATCTACACCGCTATCTGTGTAAACATGGAAATATCTATACCGCGATCTGTATAATCATGGAAATATCAACACCGCCATCTGTATAATCATGGAAATATCCACACCGCCATCAGTATAATCATGGAAATATCTAAACCGCCATCTGTAAAAATCTGGAAATATCTACACAGTCATCTGTAAAAACATGGAAATATCTACACTGCCATCTGTACACACATGGAAATATCTACACGGACATCAGTATAAACATGGAAATATCTACACCGCTATCTCTATAAACATGGATATTACTACACCGCTATCTGTATAAACATGGAAATGTCTACACCGCTATCTGTATAAACATGGAAATACCTACACCACTATATCTTTAAATATGGAAATATCCACACTGCTATCTCTATAAACATGGAAATGTTTACACCGCTATCTGTATAAACTTGGAAATATCTAAACTGCTGTCTGTATAAATTTAGAAATAACTACAACGCTATCTGTGAAACATGGAAATACATAAACCACTATCTCTATAAACATGGAAATATCTACAACGCTATCTGTGTAAACATGGAAATATCTACACTGCTATCTGTATAAACATGGAAATACCTACTCCACTATCTGTATAAACATGGAAATAACTACACCGCTAACTCTATAAACATGGATATATCTACACCGACATCTATAAAAACATGGAAATACCTACACAGTCATCTGTATAAACATGGAAATATGTACACCTCCGTGAGTATAAACATGGAAACATCTACACTGCCATCTGTATACACATGGAAATATCTACACGGGCATCAGTATAAACATGGAAATTTGTACACCTCCGTGAGTATAAACATGGAAACATCTACACTGCCATCTGTATACACATGGAAATATCTACACGGGCATCAGTATAAACATGGAAGTATCTACACCGCTATCTCTATAAACATGGAAATTCCTACACCGCTATCTGTATAAACATGGAAATATCTATACCGCTATCTGTATAAACATGGAAATATATTCCTCACTATCTGTGTAAAGGTTTAAGTATCTACACAGCTATCTGTGTAAACTTGGAAATATCTACACCGCTATCTGTGTATAGATGGAAATATCTACACCACAATCTGTGCAAAGATGGAAATATCTACACCGCTATCTCTGTAAACATGGAAATATCTACACCACTATCTGTATAAACATGGAAATATCTACATCGCGATCTGTATAAACATGGAAATATCTACACCGCTGTCTCTTTAACATGGAAATATCTGCACCGCTCTCTGTATACACATGGAAATATCTACACCACTATGTCTATAAACATGGAAATATCTACACCGCAGTCGGTATACACATGGAAATATCTACACACCCATCTGTATAAACATGGAAATATCTACACCACTATCTCTATAAACATGGATATATCTCCACCACTACCTGTAGAAACATGGAAATATCTACACCGCTGTCTGTATCAACATGGAAATATCTACACTGATATCTGTATAAATATGTAAATATCTACACTGCTATCTCTATAAACCTGGAAATAACTGCACTGCCATGTGTTTAAGCATGCGAATATCCTCACAGCCATCTGTATAAATATGGAAATATCTACACCACCATCTCTATAAACATGGAAATATCTACACCGCTATCTGTAAAAACATGGAAATGTCAACATCGCTATCTGCATAAAGATGGAAACATCTCCACCGCTATCTGTATAAACATTGAAATATCTACACCGCTATCTGTATAAACATGGAAATATCTACACCACTATCTCTATAAACATGAATATAACTACACCGCCATCTCCATAAACATGAAAATATCTACACTGTCATCTCCATAAACATGGAACTATCTACACCGCCATCTGTATAAACATGGAAATATCTACACTGCCATCTGTGTACACATGGAAATATCTACACAGCCATCTGTATAAACAAGGAAATATCTACACCGTTATCTCTGTTAACATGGAAATAAATACACCACTATCTCTATAAACATGGAAATATCTACACCACTATCTGTATAAACATGTAAATATCTACACCTCCATCTCTATAAATATGAAAATATCTACACTGCCATCTCCATAATCATTGAACTATCTACACCACCATCTGTATAAAGATGGAAATATCTACACCGCCATCTGAATAAACATGGAAATATCTACAATGCCATCTATATAAAGATGTAAGTATCTACTCCGCGAGATAAGTAAACATGGAAATATCTACACCGATATCTGTATAAACATGGAAATATCAACACTGCCATCTGCATAATCATGAAAAAATCCACACCGCAATCTGCCTAAACATGGAAATATCTACACTGCAATTTGGAAAAACATGGAAATATCTACACAGTCATCTGTATAAACTTGGAAATATCTACACCTCCGTGAGTAAAAACATCGAAATATCTACACTGCCATCTGTATACACATGGAAATATCTCCACAGCTATCAGTATAAACATGGAAACATCTACACCGCTATCTCTATAAACATGGAAATACCTACACCGCTTTCTGTATAAACATAGAAATGCCTACACCAATATCTGTATAAACATGGAAACACCGACACCACTACCTGTATAAACTTGGAAATATCTACACTGCTATCTGCATAAACATGGAAATATCTACACCGCCATCTGTATAAACATGGAAATATCTCCACCGCTATGTGCATAAACATGGAAATATCTACTCCGCTATCTGTATAAACATGAAAATATCAACACCGCTCTCTGTATAAACACGCTAACATCCTCACCGCTATCTGTATAGACATGGAAATATCTACACCGATATCTCTATAAACATGGAAATAACTACACCGCCATCTGTATAAACGTGGAAATCTCTACACAGTCATCTGTATAAACATGGAAATACCTACACCACCATCTCTATAAACATGGAAATATCTACACTGCCTTCGGTATACAAATGGAAATATCTACACAGCCATCAGTATAAACATGGAAACATCTAAACCTCTATCTCTGTACACATGGAAATACCTACACTGCTATCTCTATAAACATGGAAATATCTACACCGCAATCTCTATAAACATGGAAATATCTACACCGCCATCTCTATAAACATGAAAATATCTACACCACCATCTCCATAAAGATGGAACTATCTACACCACCATTTGCGTAAACATGGAAATAACGACACCGATATCTGTATTAACATGGAAATATCTACACTGCCATCTGTATAACGATGGAAATATCTTCATCGTGAGCTGAATAAACATGGAAATGTCTACAACGCTATCTGTATAAACATGGAAATACCAACACCGCTATCTGTATAAACATGGAAATATCTACTCCGCTATCTGTATAAACATGGAAATACCAACACAGCTACCTGTGTAAACATGGAAATATCGACACCGCTATCAGTATAAACATGGAAATATCTACACCACTATACCCATAAACATGGAAGTACCTACAACGCCATCTCTATAAACATGGAAATATCTACAATGCTATCTGTATAAACGTGGATATATCTTCACCGCTATCTGTATAAATTTGGAAATATCTACACCAAGATCAGTATAAACATGGAAATATCTACACCACTATCTGTATAAACATGGAAATATCCACACCGATATCTCTATAAACATGGAAATGTCTACACCGCTATCTGGATAAACTTGGAAATACCAAAACCGCTCTCTCCATAAACGTGGAGATATCTACAATGCTATCTGTGTAAACATGGAAATATATAAACCACTGTCTCTATAAACATGGAAACATATACAATGCTATCTGTGTAAACATGGAAATATCTACAACTCTATCTGTATAAACATGGAAATACCTACACCGCAATCTGTATAAACATGGAAATATCTACAAAACCATCTGTATATCTTGGAAATATCTACATCGCTATCTCTATAAACATAGAAATATCTATACCGCTATCTATATAAACATGGAAATACCTACACCACTATCTCTATAAACATGGAAATATCTACACCGCCATCTCTATAAACATGAAAATATCTACACTGCCATCTCCATAATCATGGAACTATCTACACCGCCATCTGTATATACATGGAAATATCTACACCACCATCAGTATAAACAAGGAAATATCTACACCGTGAGCTGTAGAAACATGGAAATATCTACACCGCTATCTGTGTAAACATGGAAATATCTATACCGCGATCTGTATAATCATGGAAATATCAACACCGCCATCTGTATAATCATGGAAATATCCACACCGCCATCAGTATAATCATGGAAATATCTAAACCGCCATCTGTAAAAATCTGGAAATATCTACACAGTCATCTGTAAAAACATGGAAATATCTACACTGCCATCTGTACACACATGGAAATATCTACACGGACATCAGTATAAACATGGAAATATCTACACCGCTATCTCTATAAACATGGATATTACTACACCGCTATCTGTATAAACATGGAAATGTCTACACCGCTATCTGTATAAACATGGAAATACCTACACCACTATATCTTTAAATATGGAAATATCCACACTGCTATCTCTATAAACATGGAAATGTTTACACCGCTATCTGTATAAACTTGGAAATATCTAAACTGCTGTCTGTATAAATTTAGAAATAACTACAACGCTATCTGTGAAACATGGAAATACATAAACCACTATCTCTATAAACATGGAAATATCTACAACGCTATCTGTGTAAACATGGAAATATCTACACCGCTATCTGTATAAACATGGAAATACCTACTCCACTATCTGTATAAACATGGAAATAACTACACCGCTAACTCTATAAACATGGATATATCTACACCGACATCTATAAAAACATGGAAATACCTACACAGTCATCTGTATAAACATGGAAATATGTACACCTCCGTGAGTATAAACATGGAAACATCTACACTGCCATCTGTATACACATGGAAATATCTACACGGGCATCAGTATAAACATGGAAATTTGTACACCTCCGTGAGTATAAACATGGAAACATCTACACTGCCATCTGTATACACATGGAAATATCTACACGGGCATCAGTATAAACATGGAAGTATCTACACCGCTATCTCTATAAACATGGAAATTCCTACACCGCTATCTGTATAAACATGGAAATATCTATACCGCTATCTGTATAAACATGGAAATATATTCCTCACTATCTGTGTAAAGGTTTAAGTATCTACACAGCTATCTGTGTAAACTTGGAAATATCTACACCGCTATCTGTGTATAGATGGAAATATCTACACCACAATCTGTGCAAAGATGGAAATATCTACACCGCTATCTCTGTAAACATGGAAATATCTACACCACTATCTGTATAAACATGGAAATATCTACATCGCGATCTGTATAAACATGGAAATATCTACACCGCTGTCTCTTTAACATGGAAATATCTGCACCGCTCTCTGTATACACATGGAAATATCTACACCACTATGTCTATAAACATGGAAATATCTACACCGCAGTCGGTATACACATGGAAATATCTACACACCCATCTGTATAAACATGGAAATATCTACACCACTATCTCTATAAACATGGATATATCTCCACCACTACCTGTAGAAACATGGAAATATCTACACCGCTGTCTGTATCAACATGGAAATATCTACACTGATATCTGTATAAATATGTAAATATCTACACTGCTATCTCTATAAACCTGGAAATAACTGCACTGCCATGTGTTTAAGCATGCGAATATCCTCACAGCCATCTGTATAAATATGGAAATATCTACACCACCATCTCTATAAACATGGAAATATCTACACCGCTATCTGTAAAAACATGGAAATGTCAACATCGCTATCTGCATAAAGATGGAAACATCTCCACCGCTATCTGTATAAACATTGAAATATCTACACCGCTATCTGTATAAACATGGAAATATCTACACCACTATCTCTATAAACATGAATATAACTACACCGCCATCTCCATAAACATGAAAATATCTACACTGTCATCTCCATAAACATGGAACTATCTACACCGCCATCTGTATAAACATGGAAATATCTACACTGCCATCTGTGTACACATGGAAATATCTACACAGCCATCTGTATAAACAAGGAAATATCTACACCGTTATCTCTGTTAACATGGAAATAAATACACCACTATCTCTATAAACATGGAAATATCTACACCACTATCTGTATAAACATGTAAATATCTACACCTCCATCTCTATAAATATGAAAATATCTACACTGCCATCTCCATAATCATTGAACTATCTACACCACCATCTGTATAAATATGGAAATATCTACACCACCATCTGAATAAACATGGAAATATCTACAATGCCATCTATATAAAGATGTAAGTATCTACTCCGCGAGATAAGTAAACATGGAAATATCTACACCGATATCTGTATAAACATGGAAATATCAACACTGCCATCTGCATAATCATGAAAAAATCCACACCGCAATCTGCCTAAACATGGAAATATCTACACTGCAATTTGGAAAAACATGGAAATATCTACACAGTCATCTGTATAAACTTGGAAATATCTACACCTCCGTGAGTAAAAACATCGAAATATCTACACTGCCATCTGTATACACATGGAAATATCTCCACAGCTATCAGTATAAACATGGAAACATCTACACCGCTATCTCTATAAACATGGAAATACCTACACCGCTTTCTGTATAAACATAGAAATGCCTACACCAATATCTGTATAAACATGGAAACACCGACACCACTACCTGTATAAACTTGGAAATATCTACACTGCTATCTGCATAAACATGGAAATATCTACACCGCCATCTGTATAAACATGGAAATATCTCCACCGCTATGTGCATAAACATGGAAATATCTACTCCGCTATCTGTATAAACATGAAAATATCAACACCGCTCTCTGTATAAACACGCTAACATCCTCACCGCTATCTGTATAGACATGGAAATATCTACACCGATATCTCTATAAACATGGAAATAACTACACCGCCATCTGTATAAACGTGGAAATCTCTACACAGTCATCTGTATAAACATGGAAATACCTACACCACCATCTCTATAAACATGGAAATATCTACACTGCCTTCGGTATACAAATGGAAATATCTACACAGCCATCAGTATAAACATGGAAACATCTAAACCTCTATCTCTGTACACATGGAAATACCTACACTGCTATCTCTATAAACATGGAAATATCTACACCGCAATCTCTATAAACATGGAAATATCTACACCGCCATCTCTATAAACATGAAAATATCTACACCACCATCTCCATAAAGATGGAACTATCTACACCACCATTTGCGTAAACATGGAAATAACGACACCGATATCTGTATTAACATGGAAATATCTACACTGCCATCTGTATAACGATGGAAATATCTTCATCGTGAGCTGAATAAACATGGAAATGTCTACAACGCTATCTGTATAAACATGGAAATACCAACACCGCTATCTGTATAAACATGGAAATATCTACTCCGCTATCTGTATAAACATGGAAATACCAACACAGCTACCTGTGTAAACATGGAAATATCGACACCGCTATCAGTATAAACATGGAAATATCTACACCACTATACCCATAAACATGGAAGTACCTACAACGCCATCTCTATAAACATGGAAATATCTACAATGCTATCTGTATAAACGTGGATATATCTTCACCGCTATCTGTATAAATTTGGAAATATCTACACCAAGATCAGTATAAACATGGAAATATCTACACCACTATCTGTATAAACATGGAAATATCCACACCGATATCTCTATAAACATGGAAATGTCTACACCGCTATCTGGATAAACTTGGAAATACCAAAACCGCTCTCTCCATAAACGTGGAGATATCTACAATGCTATCTGTGTAAACATGGAAATATATAAACCACTGTCTCTATAAACATGGAAACATATACAATGCTATCTGTGTAAACATGGAAATATCTACAACTCTATCTGTATAAACATGGAAATACCTACACCGCAATCTGTATAAACATGGAAATATCTACAAAACCATCTGTATATCTTGGAAATATCTACATCGCTATCTCTATAAACATAGAAATATCTATACCGCTATCTATATAAACATGGAAATACCTACACCACTATCTCTATAAACATGGAAATATCTACACCGCCATCTCTATAAACATGAAAATATCTACACTGCCATCTCCATAATCATGGAACTATCTACACCGCCATCTGTATATACATGGAAATATCTACACCACCATCAGTATAAACAAGGAAATATCTACACCGTGAGCTGTAGAAACATGGAAATATCTACACCGCTATCTGTGTAAACATGGAAATATCTATACCGCGATCTGTATAATCATGGAAATATCAACACCGCCATCTGTATAATCATGGAAATATCCACACCGCCATCAGTATAATCATGGAAATATCTAAACCGCCATCTGTAAAAATCTGGAAATATCTACACAGTCATCTGTAAAAACATGGAAATATCTACACTGCCATCTGTACACACATGGAAATATCTACACGGACATCAGTATAAACATGGAAATATCTACACCGCTATCTCTATAAACATGGATATTACTACACCGCTATCTGTATAAACATGGAAATGTCTACACCGCTATCTGTATAAACATGGAAATACCTACACCACTATATCTTTAAATATGGAAATATCCACACTGCTATCTCTATAAACATGGAAATGTTTACACCGCTATCTGTATAAACTTGGAAATATCTAAACTGCTGTCTGTATAAATTTAGAAATAACTACAACGCTATCTGTGAAACATGGAAATACATAAACCACTATCTCTATAAACATGGAAATATCTACAACGCTATCTGTGTAAACATGGAAATATCTACACCGCTATCTGTATAAACATGGAAATACCTACTCCACTATCTGTATAAACATGGAAATAACTACACCGCTAACTCTATAAACATGGATATATCTACACCGACATCTATAAAAACATGGAAATACCTACACAGTCATCTGTATAAACATGGAAATATGTACACCTCCGTGAGTATAAACATGGAAACATCTACACTGCCATCTGTATACACATGGAAATATCTACACGGGCATCAGTATAAACATGGAAATTTGTACACCTCCGTGAGTATAAACATGGAAACATCTACACTGCCATCTGTATACACATGGAAATATCTACACGGGCATCAGTATAAACATGGAAGTATCTACACCGCTATCTCTATAAACATGGAAATTCCTACACCGCTATCTGTATAAACATGGAAATATCTATACCGCTATCTGTATAAACATGGAAATATATTCCTCACTATCTGTGTAAAGGTTTAAGTATCTACACAGCTATCTGTGTAAACTTGGAAATATCTACACCGCTATCTGTGTATAGATGGAAATATCTACACCACAATCTGTGCAAAGATGGAAATATCTACACCGCTATCTCTGTAAACATGGAAATATCTACACCACTATCTGTATAAACATGGAAATATCTACATCGCGATCTGTATAAACATGGAAATATCTACACCGCTGTCTCTTTAACATGGAAATATCTGCACCGCTCTCTGTATACACATGGAAATATCTACACCACTATGTCTATAAACATGGAAATATCTACACCGCAGTCGGTATACACATGGAAATATCTACACACCCATCTGTATAAACATGGAAATATCTACACCACTATCTCTATAAACATGGATATATCTCCACCACTACCTGTAGAAACATGGAAATATCTACACCGCTGTCTGTATCAACATGGAAATATCTACACTGATATCTGTATAAATATGTAAATATCTACACTGCTATCTCTATAAACCTGGAAATAACTGCACTGCCATGTGTTTAAGCATGCGAATATCCTCACAGCCATCTGTATAAATATGGAAATATCTACACCACCATCTCTATAAACATGGAAATATCTACACCGCTATCTGTAAAAACATGGAAATGTCAACATCGCTATCTGCATAAAGATGGAAACATCTCCACCGCTATCTGTATAAACATTGAAATATCTACACCGCTATCTGTATAAACATGGAAATATCTACACCACTATCTCTATAAACATGAATATAACTACACCGCCATCTCCATAAACATGAAAATATCTACACTGTCATCTCCATAAACATGGAACTATCTACACCGCCATCTGTATAAACATGGAAATATCTACACTGCCATCTGTGTACACATGGAAATATCTACACAGCCATCTGTATAAACAAGGAAATATCTACACCGTTATCTCTGTTAACATGGAAATAAATACACCACTATCTCTATAAACATGGAAATATCTACACCACTATCTGTATAAACATGTAAATATCTACACCTCCATCTCTATAAATATGAAAATATCTACACTGCCATCTCCATAATCATTGAACTATCTACACCACCATCTGTATAAATATGGAAATATCTACACCGCCATCTGAATAAACATGGAAATATCTACAATGCCATCTATATAAAGATGTAAGTATCTACTCCGCGAGATAAGTAAACATGGAAATATCTACACCGATATCTGTATAAACATGGAAATATCAACACTGCCATCTGCATAATCATGAAAAAATCCACACCGCAATCTGCCTAAACATGGAAATATCTACACTGCAATTTGGAAAAACATGGAAATATCTACACAGTCATCTGTATAAACTTGGAAATATCTACACCTCCGTGAGTAAAAACATCGAAATATCTACACTGCCATCTGTATACACATGGAAATATCTCCACAGCTATCAGTATAAACATGGAAACATCTACACCGCTATCTCTATAAACATGGAAATACCTACACCGCTTTCTGTATAAACATAGAAATGCCTACACCAATATCTGTATAAACATGGAAACACCGACACCACTACCTGTATAAACTTGGAAATATCTACACTGCTATCTGCATAAACATGGAAATATCTACACCGCCATCTGTATAAACATGGAAATATCTCCACCGCTATGTGCATAAACATGGAAATATCTACTCCGCTATCTGTATAAACATGAAAATATCAACACCGCTCTCTGTATAAACACGCTAACATCCTCACCGCTATCTGTATAGACATGGAAATATCTACACCGATATCTCTATAAACATGGAAATAACTACACCGCCATCTGTATAAACGTGGAAATCTCTACACAGTCATCTGTATAAACATGGAAATACCTACACCACCATCTCTATAAACATGGAAATATCTACACTGCCTTCGGTATACAAATGGAAATATCTACACAGCCATCAGTATAAACATGGAAACATCTAAACCTCTATCTCTGTACACATGGAAATACCTACACTGCTATCTCTATAAACATGGAAATATCTACACCGCAATCTCTATAAACATGGAAATATCTACACCGCCATCTGTATCAACATGGAAATATCTACACTGATATCTGTATAAATATGTAAATATCTACACTGCTATCTCTATAAACCTGGAAATAACTGCACTGCCATGTGTTTAAGCATGCGAATATCCTCACAGCCATCTGTATAAACATGGAAATATCTACACCACCATCTCTATAAACATGGAAATATCTACACCGCTATCTGTAAAAACATGGAAATGTCAACATCGCTATCTGCATAAAGATGGAAACATCTCCACCGCTATCTGTATAAACATTGAAATATCTACACCGCTATCTGTATAAACATGGAAATATCTACACCGCCATCTCTATAAACATGAAAATATCTACACCACCATCTCCATAAAGATGGAACTATCTACACCACCATTTGCGTAAACATGGAAATAACGACACCGATATCTGTATTAACATGGAAATATCTACACTACCATCTGTATAACGATGGAAATATCTTCATCATGAGCTGAATAAACATGGAAATGTCTACAACGCTATCTGTATAAACATGGAAATACCAACACCGCTATCTGTATAAACATGGAAATATCTACTCCGCTATCTGTATAAACATGGAAATACCAACACAGCTACCTGTATAAACATTTAAATATCGACACCGTTATCAGTATAAACATGGAAATATCTACACCACTATACCCATAAACATGGAAGTACCTACAACGCCATCTCTATAAACATGGAAATATCTACAATGCTATCTGTATAAACGTGGAAATATCTTCACCGCTATCTGTATAAATTTGGAAATATCTACACCAAGATCTGTATAAACATGGAAATATCTACACCACTATCTGTATAAACATGGAAATATCCACACCGATATCTCTATAAACATGGAAATGTCTACACCGCTATCTGGATAAACTTGGAAATACCAAAACCGCTCTCTCCATAAACGTGGAGATATCTACAATGCTATCTGTGTAAACATGGAAATATATAAACCACTATCTCTATAAACATGGAAACATATACAATGCTATCTGTGTAAACATGGAAATATCTACAACTCTATCTGTATAAACATGGAAATACCTACACCGCAATCTGTATAAACATGGAAATATCTACAAAACCACCTGTATATCTTGGAAATATCTACATCGCTATCTCTATAAACATAGAAATATCTATACCGCTATCTATATAAACATGGAAATACCTACACCACTATCTCTATAAACATGGAAATATCTACACCGCCATCTCTATAAACATGAAAATATCTACACTGTCATCTCCATAATCATGAAACTATCTACACCGCCATCTGTATATACATGGAAATATCTACACCACCATCAGTATAAACAAGGAAATATCTACACCGTGAGCTGTAGAAACATGGAAATATCTACACCGCTATCTGTGTAAACATGGAAATATCTATACCGCGATCTGTATAATCATGGAAATATCAACACCGCCATCTGTATAATCATGGAAATATCCACACCGCCATCAGTATAATCATGGAAATATCTAAACCGCCATCTGTAAAAATCTGGAAATATCTACACAGTCATCTGTAAAAACATGGAAATATCTACACTGCCATCTGTACACACATGGAAATATCTACACGGACATCAGTATAAACATGGAAATATCTACACCGCTATCTCTATAAACATGGATATTACTACACCGCTATCTGTATAAACATGGAAATGTCTACACCGCTATCTGTATAAACATGGAAATACCTACACCACTATATCTTTAAATATGGAAATATCCACACTGCTATCTCTATAAACATGGAAATGCTTACACCGCTATCTGTATAAACTTGGAAATATCTAAACTGCTGTCTGTATAAATTTAGAAATAACTACAACGCTATCTGTGAAACATGGAAATACATAAACCACTATCTCTATAAACATGGAAATATCTACAACGCTATCTGTGTAAACATGGAAATATCTACACCGCTATCTGTATAAACATGGAAATACCTACTCCACTATCTGTATAAACATGGAAATAACTACACCGCTAACTCTATAAACATGGATATATCTACACCGACATCTATAAAAACATGGAAATACCTACACAGTCATCTGTATAAACATGGAAATATGTACACCTCCGTGAGTATAAACATGGAAACATCTACACTGCCATCTGTATACACATGGAAATATCTACACGGGCATCAGTATAAACATGGAAGTATCTACACCGCTATCTCTATAAACATGGAAATTCCTACACCGCTATCTGTATAAACATGGAAATATCTATACCACTATCTGTATAAACATGGAAATATATTCCTCACTATCTGTGTAAAGGTTTAAGTATCTACACAGCTATCTGTGTAAACTTGGAAATATCTACACCGCTATCTGTGTATAGATGGAAATATCTACACCACAATCTGTGCAAAGATGGAAATATCTACACCGCTATCTCTGTAAACATGGAAATATCTACACCGCTATCTGTATAAACATGGAAATATCTACATCGCGATCTGTATAAACATGGAAATATCTACACCGCTGTCTCTTTAACATGGAAATATCTGCACCGCTCTCTGTATACACATGGAAATATCTACACCACTATGTCTATAAACATGGAAATATCTACACCGCAGTCGGTATACACATGGAAATATCTACACACCCATCTGTATAAACATGGAAATATCTACACCACTATCTCTATAAACATGGATATATCTCCACCACTACCTGTAGAAACATGGAAATATCTACACCGCCGTCTGTATCAACATGGAAATATCTACACTGATATCTGTATAAATATGTAAATATCTACACTGCTATCTCTATAAACCTGGAAATAACTGCACTGCCATGTGTTTAAGCATGCGAATATCCTCACAGCCATCTGTATAAACATGGAAATATCTACACCACCATCTCTATAAACATGGAAATATCTACACCGCTATCTGTAAAAACATGGAAATGTCAACATCGCTATCTGCATAAAGATGGAAACATCTCCACCGCTATCTGTATAAACATTGAAATATCTACACCGCTATCTGTATAAACATGGAAATATCTACACCGCCATCTCTATAAACATGAAAATATCTACACCACCATCTCCATAAAGATGGAACTATCTACACCACCATTTGCGTAAACATGGAAATAACGACACCGATATCTGTATTAACATGGAAATATCTACACTACCATCTGTATAACGATGGAAATATCTTCATCATGAGCTGAATAAACATGGAAATGTCTACAACGCTATCTGTATAAACATGGAAATACCAACACCGCTATCTGTATAAACATGGAAATATCTACTCCGCTATCTGTATAAACATGGAAATACCAACACAGCTACCTGTATAAACATTTAAATATCGACACCGTTATCAGTATAAACATGGAAATATCTACACCACTATACCCATAAACATGGAAGTACCTACAACGCCATCTCTATAAACATGGAAATATCTACAATGCTATCTGTATAAACGTGGAAATATCTTCACCGCTATCTGTATAAATTTGGAAATATCTACACCAAGATCTGTATAAACATGGAAATATCTACACCACTATCTGTATAAACATGGAAATATCCACACCGATATCTCTATAAACATGGAAATGTCTACACCGCTATCTGGATAAACTTGGAAATACCAAAACCGCTCTCTCCATAAACGTGGAGATATCTACAATGCTATCTGTGTAAACATGGAAATATATAAACCACTATCTCTATAAACATGGAAACATATACAATGCTATCTGTGTAAACATGGAAATATCTACAACTCTATCTGTATAAACATGGAAATACCTACACCGCAATCTGTATAAACATGGAAATATCTACAAAACCACCTGTATATCTTGGAAATATCTACATCGCTATCTCTATAAACATAGAAATATCTATACCGCTATCTATATAAACATGGAAATACCTACACCACTATCTCTATAAACATGGAAATATCTACACCGCCATCTCTATAAACATGAAAATATCTACACTGCCATCTCCATAATCATGAAACTATCTACACCGCCATCTGTATATACATGGAAATATCTACACCACCATCAGTATAAACAAGGAAATATCTACACCGTGAGCTGTAGAAACATGGAAATATCTACACCGCTATCTGTGTAAACATGGAAATATCTATACCGCGATCTGTATAATCATGGAAATATCAACACCGCCATCTGTATAATCATGGAAATATCCACACCGCCATCAGTATAATCATGGAAATATCTAAACCGCCATCTGTAAAAATCTGGAAATATCTACACAGTCATCTGTAAAAACATGGAAATATCTACACTGCCATCTGTACACACATGGAAATATCTACACGGACATCAGTATAAACATGGAAATATCTACACCGCTATCTCTATAAACATGGATATTACTACACCGCTATCTGTATAAACATGGAAATGTCTACACCGCTATCTGTATAAACATGGAAATACCTACACCACTATATCTTTAAATATGGAAATATCCACACTGCTATCTCTATAAACATGGAAATGCTTACACCGCTATCTGTATAAACTTGGAAATATCTAAACTGCTGTCTGTATAAATTTAGAAATAACTACAACGCTATCTGTGAAACATGGAAATACATAAACCACTATCTCTATAAACATGGAAATATCTACAACGCTATCTGTGTAAACATGGAAATATCTACACCGCTATCTGTATAAACATGGAAATACCTACTCCACTATCTGTATAAACATGGAAATAACTACACCGCTAACTCTATAAACATGGATATATCTACACCGACATCTATAAAAACATGGAAATACCTACACAGTCATCTGTATAAACATGGAAATATGTACACCTCCGTGAGTATAAACATGGAAACATCTACACTGCCATCTGTATACACATGGAAATATCTACACGGGCATCAGTATAAACATGGAAGTATCTACACCGCTATCTCTATAAACATGGAAATTCCTACACCGCTATCTGTATAAACATGGAAATATCTATACCGCTATCTGTATAAACATGGAAATATATTCCTCACTATCTGTGTAAAGGTTTAAGTATCTACACAGCTATCTGTGTAAACTTGGAAATATCTACACCGCTATCTGTGTATAGATGGAAATATCTACACCACAATCTGTGCAAAGATGGAAATATCTACACCGCTATCTCTGTAAACATGGAAATATCTACACCGCTATCTGTATAAACATGGAAATATCTACATCGCGATCTGTATAAACATGGAAATATCTACACCGCTGTCTCTTTAACATGGAAATATCTGCACCGCTCTCTGTATACACATGGAAATATCTACACCACTATGTCTATAAACATGGAAATATCTACACCGCAGTCGGTATACACATGGAAATATCTACACACCCATCTGTATAAACATGGAAATATCTACACCACTATCTCTATAAACATGGATATATCTCCACCACTACCTGTAGAAACATGGAAATATCTACACCGCCGTCTGTATCAACATGGAAATATCTACACTGATATCTGTATAAATATGTAAATATCTACACTGCTATCTCTATAAACCTGGAAATAACTGCACTGCCATGTGTTTAAGCATGCGAATATCCTCACAGCCATCTGTATAAACATGGAAATATCTACACCACCATCTCTATAAACATGGAAATATCTACACCGCTATCTGTAAAAACATGGAAATGTCAACATCGCTATCTGCATAAAGATGGAAACATCTCCACCGCTATCTGTATAAACATTGAAATATCTACACCGCTATCTGTATAAACATGGAAATATCTACACCGCCATCTCTATAAACATGAAAATATCTACACCACCATCTCCATAAAGATGGAACTATCTACACCACCATTTGCGTAAACATGGAAATAACGACACCGATATCTGTATTAACATGGAAATATCTACACTACCATCTGTATAACGATGGAAATATCTTCATCATGAGCTGAATAAACATGGAAATGTCTACAACGCTATCTGTATAAACATGGAAATACCAACACCGCTATCTGTATAAACATGGAAATATCTACTCCGCTATCTGTATAAACATGGAAATACCAACACAGCTACCTGTATAAACATTTAAATATCGACACCGTTATCAGTATAAACATGGAAATATCTACACCACTATACCCATAAACATGGAAGTACCTACAACGCCATCTCTATAAACATGGAAATATCTACAATGCTATCTGTATAAACGTGGAAATATCTTCACCGCTATCTGTATAAATTTGGAAATATCTACACCAAGATCTGTATAAACATGGAAATATCTACACCACTATCTGTATAAACATGGAAATATCCACACCGATATCTCTATAAACATGGAAATGTCTACACCGCTATCTGGATAAACTTGGAAATACCAAAACCGCTCTCTCCATAAACGTGGAGATATCTACAATGCTATCTGTGTAAACATGGAAATATATAAACCACTATCTCTATAAACATGGAAACATATACAATGCTATCTGTGTAAACATGGAAATATCTACAACTCTATCTGTATAAACATGGAAATACCTACACCGCAATCTGTATAAACATGGAAATATCTACAAAACCACCTGTATATCTTGGAAATATCTACATCGCTATCTCTATAAACATAGAAATATCTATACCGCTATCTATATAAACATGGAAATACCTACACCACTATCTCTATAAACATGGAAATATCTACACCGCCATCTCTATAAACATGAAAATATCTACACTGCCATCTCCATAATCATGAAACTATCTACACCGCCATCTGTATATACATGGAAATATCTACACCACCATCAGTATAAACAAGGAAATATCTACACCGTGAGCTGTAGAAACATGGAAATATCTACACCGCTATCTGTGTAAACATGGAAATATCTATACCGCGATCTGTATAATCATGGAAATATCAACACCGCCATCTGTATAATCATGGAAATATCCACACCGCCATCAGTATAATCATGGAAATATCTAAACCGCCATCTGTAAAAATCTGGAAATATCTACACAGTCATCTGTAAAAACATGGAAATATCTACACTGCCATCTGTACACACATGGAAATATCTACACGGACATCAGTATAAACATGGAAATATCTACACCGCTATCTCTATAAACATGGATATTACTACACCGCTATCTGTATAAACATGGAAATGTCTACACCGCTATCTGTATAAACATGGAAATACCTACACCACTATATCTTTAAATATGGAAATATCCACACTGCTATCTCTATAAACATGGAAATGCTTACACCGCTATCTGTATAAACTTAGAAATATCTAAACTGCTGTCTGTATAAATTTAGAAATAACTACAACGCTATCTGTGAAACATGGAAATACATAAACCACTATCTCTATAAACATGGAAATATCTACAACGCTATCTGTGTAAACATGGAAATATCTACACCGCTATCTGTATAAACATGGAAATACCTACTCCACTATCTGTATAAACATGGAAATAACTACACCGATAACTCTATAAACATGGATATATCTACACCGACATCTATAAAAACATGGAAATACCTACACAGTCATCTGTATAAACATGGAAATATGTACACCTCCGTGAGTATAAACATGGAAACATCTACACTGCCATCTGTATACACATGGAAATATCTACACGGGCATCAGTATAAACATGGAAGTATCTACACCGCTATCTCTATAAACATGGAAATTCCTACACCGCTATCTGTATAAACATGGAAATATCTATACCGCTATCTGTATAAACATGGAAATATATTCCTCACTATCTGTGTAAAGGTTTAAGTATCTACACAGCTATCTGTGTAAACTTGGAAATATCTACACCGCTATCTGTGTATAGATGGAAATATCTACACCACAATCTGTGCAAAGATGGAAATATCTACACCGCTATCTCTGTAAACATGGAAATATCTACACCGCTATCTGTATAAACATGGAAATATCTACATCGCGATCTGTATAAACATGGAAATATCTACACCGCTGTCTCTTTAACATGGAAATATCTGCACCGCTCTCTGTATACACATGGAAATATCTACACCACTATGTCTATAAACATGGAAATATCTACACCGCAGTCGGTATACACATGGAAATATCTACACACCCATCTGTATAAACATGGAAATATCTACACCACTATCTCTATAAACATGGATATATCTCCACCACTACCTGTAGAAACATGGAAATATCTACACCGCCGTCTGTATCAACATGGAAATATCTACACTGATATCTGTATAAATATGTAAATATCTACACTGCTATCTCTATAAACCTGGAAATAACTGCACTGCCATGTGTTTAAGCATGCGAATATCCTCACAGCCATCTGTATAAACATGGAAATATCTACACCACCATCTCTATAAACATGGAAATATCTACACCGCTATCTGTAAAAACATGGAAATGTCAACATCGCTATCTGCATAAAGATGGAAACATCTCCACCGCTATCTGTATAAACATTGAAATATCTACACCGCTATCTGTATAAACATGGAAATATCTACACCGCCATCTCTATAAACATGAAAATATCTACACCACCATCTCCATAAAGATGGAACTATCTACACCACCATTTGCGTAAACATGGAAATAACGACACCGATATCTGTATTAACATGGAAATATCTACACTGCCATCTGTATAACGATGGAAATATCTTCATCGTGAGCTGAATAAACATGGAAATGTCTACAACGCTATCTGTATAAACATGGAATTACCAACACCGCTATCTGTATAAACATGGAAATACCAACACAGCTACCTGTATAAACATGGAAATATCGACACCGCTATCCGTATAAACATGGAAATATCTACACCACTATACCCATAAACATGGAAGTACCTACAACGCCATCTCTATAAACATGGAAATATCTACAATGCTATCTGTATAAACGTGGATATATCTTCACCGCTATCTGTATAAATTTGGAAATATCTACACCAAGATCTGTATAAACATGGAAATATATACACCACAATCTGTATAAACATGGAAATATCCACACCGATATCTCTATAAACATGGAAATGTCTACACCGCTATCTGGATAAACTTGGAAATACCAAAACCGCTCTCTCCGTAAACGTGGAGATATCTACAATGCTATCTGTGTAAACATGGAAATATATAAACCACTATCTCTATAAACATGGAAACTTATACAATGCTATCTGTGTAAACATGGAAATATCTACAACTCTATCTGTATAAACATGGAAATACCTACACCGCAATCTGTATAAACATGGAAATATCTACAAAACCATCTGTATATCTTGGAAATATCTACATCGCTATCTCTATAAACATAGAAATATCTATACCGCTATCTATATAAACATGGAAATACCTACACCACTATCTCTATAAACATGGAAATAACTACACCGCCATCTCTATAAACATGAAAATATCTACACTGTCATCTCCATAATCATGGAACTATCTACACCGCCATCTGTATATACATGGAAATATCTACACCACCATCAGTATAAACAAGGAAATATCTACACCGTGAGCTGTAGAAACATGGAAATATCTACACCGCTATCTGTGTAAACATGGAAATATCTATACCGCGATCTGTATAATCATGGAAATATCAACACCGCCATCTGTATAATCATGGAAATATCCACACCGCCATCAGTATAATCATGGAAATATCTAAACCGCCATCTGTAAAAATCTGGAAATATCTACACAGTCATCTGTAAAAACATGGAAATATCTACACTGCCATCTGTACACACATGGAAATATCTACACGGACATCAGTATAAACATGGAAGTATCTACACCGCTATCTCTATAAACATGGATATTACTATACCGCTATCTGTATAAACATGGAAATGTCTACACCGCTATCTGTATAAACATGGAAATACCTACACCACTATATCTTTAAATATGGAAATATCCACACTGCTATCTCTATAAACATGGAAATGTTTACACCGCTATCTGTATAAACTTGGAAATATCTAAACTGCTGTCTGTATAAATTTAGAAATAACTACAACGCTATCTGTGAAACATGGAAATACATAAACCACTATCTCTATAAACATGGAAATATCTACAACGCTATCTGTGTAAACATGGAAATATCTACACCGCTATCTGTATAAACATGGAAATACCTACTCCACTATCTGTATAAACATGGAAATAACTACACCGCTAACTCTATAAACATGGATATATCTACACCGACATCTATAAAAACATGGAAATACCTACACAGTCATCTGTATAAACATGGAAATATGTACACCTCCGTGAGTATAAACATGGAAACATCTACACTGCCATCTGTATACACATGGAAATATCTACACGGGCATCAGTATAAACATGGAAGTATCTACACCGCTATCTGTATAAACATGGAAATACCTACTCCACTATCTGTATAAACATGGAAATAACTACACCGCTAACTCTATAAACATGGATATATCTACACCGACATCTATAAAAACATGGAAATACCTACACAGTCATCTGTATAAACATGGAAATATGTACACCTCCGTGAGTATAAACATGGAAACATCTACACTGCCATCTGTATACACATGGAAATATCTACACGGGCATCAGTATAAACATGGAAGTATCTACACCGCTATCTCTATAAACATGGAAATTCCTACACCGCTATCTGTATAAACATGGAAATATCTATACCGCTATCTGTATAAACATGGAAATATATTCCTCACTATCTGTGTAAAGGTTTAAGTATCTACACAGCTATCTGTGTAAACTTGGAAATATCTACACCGCTATCTGTGTATAGATGGAAATATCTACACCACAATCTGTGCAAAGATGGAAATATCTACACCGCTATCTCTGTAAACATGGAAATATCTACACCGCTATCTGTATAAACATGGAAATATCTACATCGCGATCTGTATAAACATGGAAATATCTACACCGCTGTCTCTTTAACATGGAAATATCTGCACCGCTCTCTGTATACACATGGAAATATCTACACCACTATGTCTATAAACATGGAAATATCTACACCGCAGTCGGTATACACATGGAAATATCTACACACCCATCTGTATAAACATGGAAATATCTACACCACTATCTCTATAAACATGGATATATCTCCACCACTACCTGTAGAAACATGGAAATATCTACACCGCTGTCTGTATCAACATGGAAATATCTACACTGATATCTGTATAAATATGTAAATATCTACACTGCTATCTCTATAAACCTGGAAATAACTGCACTGCCATGTGTTTAAGCATGCGAATATCCTCACAGCCATCTGTATAAATATGGAAATATCTACACCACCATCTCTATAAACATGGAAATATCTACACCACTATCTGTAAAAACATGGAAATGTCAACATCGCTATCTGCATAAAGATGGAAACATCTCCACCGCTATCTGTATAAACATTGAAATATCTACACCGCTATCTGTATAAACATGGAAATATCTACACCACTATCTCTATAAACATGAATATAACTACACCGCCATCTCCATAAACATGAAAATATCTACACTGTCATCTCCATAAACATGGAACTATCTACACCGCCATCTGTATAAACATGGAAATATCTACACTGCCATCTGTGTACACATGGAAATATCTACACAGCCATCTGTATAAACAAGGAAATATCTACACCGTTATCTCTGTTAACATGGAAATAAATACACCACTATCTCTATAAACATGGAAATATCTACACCACTATCTGTATAAACATGTAAATATCTACACCTCCATCTCTATAAATATGAAAATATCTACACTGCCATCTCCATAATCATTGAACTATCTACACCACCATCTGTATAAATATGGAAATATCTACACCGCCATCTGAATAAACATGGAAATATCTACAATGCCATCTATATAAAGATGTAAGTATCTACTCCGCGAGATAAGTAAACATGGAAATATCTACACCGATATCTGTTTAAACATGGAAATATCAACACTGCCATCTGCATAATCATGAAAAAATCCACACCGCAATCTGCCTAAACATGGAAATATCTACACTGCAATTTGGAAAAACATGGAAATATCTACACAGTCATCTGTATAAACTTGGAAATATCTACACCTCCGTGAGTAAAAACATCGAAATATCTACACTGCCATCTGTATACACATGGAAATATCTCCACAGCTATCAGTATAAACATGGAAACATCTACACCGCTATCTCTATAAACATGGAAATACCTACACCGCTTTCTGTATAAACATAGAAATGCCTACACCAATATCTGTATAAACATGGAAACACCGACACCACTACCTGTATAAACTTGGAAATATCTACACTGCTATCTGCATAAATATGGAAATATCTACACCGCCATCTGTATAAACATGGAAATATCTCCACCGCTATGTGCATAAACATGGAAATATCTACTCCGCTATCTGTATAAACATGAAAATATCAACACCGCTCTCTGTATAAACACGCTAACATCCTCACCGCTATCTGTATAGACATGGAAATATCTACACCGATATCTCTATAAACATGGAAATAACTACACCGCCATCTGTATAAACGTGGAAATCTCTACACAGTCATCTGTATAAACATGGAAATACCTACACCACCATCTCTATAAACATGGAAATATCTACACTGCCTTCGGTATACAAATGGAAATATCTACACAGCCATCAGTATAAACATGGAAACATCTAAACCTCTATCTCTGTACACATGGAAATACCTACACTGCTATCTCTATAAACATGGAAATATCTACACCGCAATCTCTATAAACATGGAAATATCTACACCGCCATCTCTATAAACATGAAAATATCTACACCACCATCTCCATAAAGATGGAACTATCTACACCACCATTTGCGTAAACATGGAAATAACGACACCGATATCTGTATTAACATGGAAATATCTACACTGCCATCTGTATAACGATGGAAATATCTTCATCGTGAGCTGAATAAACATGGAAATGTCTACAACGCTATCTGTATAAACATGGAAATACCAACACCGCTATCTGTATAAACATGGAAATATCTACTCCGCTATCTGTATAAACATGGAAATACCAACACAGCTACCTGTGTAAACATGGAAATATCGACACCGCTATCAGTATAAACATGGAAATATCTACACCACTATACCCATAAACATGGAAGTACCTACAACGCCATCTCTATAAACATGGAAATATCTACAATGCTATCTGTATAAACGTGGATATATCTTCACTGCTATCTGTATAAATTTGGAAATATCTACACCAAGATCAGTATAAACATGGAAATATCTACACCACTATCTGTATAAACATGGAAATATCCACACCGATATCTCTATAAACATGGAAATGTCTACACCGCTATCTGGATAAACTTGGAAATACCAAAACCGCTCTCTCCATAAACGTGGAGATATCTACAATGCTATCTGTGTAAACATGGAAATATATAAACCACTATCTCTATAAACATGGAAACATATACAATGCTATCTGTGTAAACATGGAAATATCTAAAACTCTATCTGTATAAACATGGAAATACCTACACCGCAATCTGTATAAACATGGAAATATCTACAAAACCATCTGTATATCTTGGAAATATCTACATCGCTATCTCTGTAAACATAGAAATATCTATACCGCTATCTATATAAACATGGAAATACCTACAGCACTATCTCTATAAACATGGAAATATCTACACCGCCATCTCTATAAACATGAAAATATCTACACTGTCATCTCCATAATCATGGAACTATCTACACCGCCATCTGTATATACATGGAAATATCTACACCACCATCAGTATAAACAAGGAAATATCTACACCGTGAGCTGTAGAAACATGGAAATATCTACACCGCTATCTGTGTAAACATGGAAATATCTATACCGCGATCTGTATAATCATGGAAATATCAACACCGCCATCTGTATAATCATGGAAATATCCACACCGCCATCAGTATAATCATGGAAATATCTAAACCGCCATCTGTAAAAATCTGGAAATATCTACACAGTCATCTGTAAAAACATGGAAATATCTACACTGCCATCTGTACACACATGGAAATATCTACACGGACATCAGTATAAACATGGAAATATCTACACCGCTATCTCTATAAACATGGATATTACTACACCGCTATCTGTATAAACATGGAAATGTCTACACCGCTATCTGTATAAACATGGAAATACCTACACCACTATATCTTTAAATATGGAAATATCCACACTGCTATCTCTATAAACATGGAAATGCTTACACCGCTATCTGTATAAACTTGGAAATATCTAAACTGCTGTCTGTATAAATTTAGAAATAACTACAACGCTATCTGTGAAACATGGAAATACATAAACCACTATCTCTATAAACATGGAAATATCTACAACGCTATCTGTGTAAACATGGAAATATCTACACCGCTATCTGTATAAACATGGAAATACCTACTCCACTATCTGTATAAACATGGAAATAACTACACCGCTAACTCTATAAACATGGATATATCTACACCGACATCTATAAAAACATGGAAATACCTACACAGTCATCTGTATAAACATGGAAATATGTACACCTCCGTGAGTATAAACATGGAAACATCTACACTGCCATCTGTATACACATGGAAATATCTACACGGGCATCAGTATAAACATGGAAGTATCTACACCGCTATCTCTATAAACATGGAAATTCCTACACCGCTATCTGTATAAACATGGAAATATCTATACCGCTATCTGTATAAACATGGAAATATATTCCTCACTATCTGTGTAAAGGTTTAAGTATCTACACAGCTATCTGTGTAAACTTGGAAATATCTACACCGCTATCTGTGTATAGATGGAAATATCTACACCACAATCTGTGCAAAGATGGAAATATCTACACCGCTATCTCTGTAAACATGGAAATATCTACACCGCTATCTGTATAAACATGGAAATATCTACATCGCGATCTGTATAAACATGGAAATATCTACACCGCTGTCTCTTTAACATGGAAATATCTGCACCGCTCTCTGTATACACATGGAAATATCTACACCACTATGTCTATAAACATGGAAATATCTACACCGCAGTCGGTATACACATGGAAATATCTACACACCCATCTGTATAAACATGGAAATATCTACACCACTATCTCTATAAACATGGATATATCTCCACCACTACCTGTAGAAACATGGAAATATCTACACCGCCGTCTGTATCAACATGGAAATATCTACACTGATATCTGTATAAATATGTAAATATCTACACTGCTATCTCTATAAACCTGGAAATAACTGCACTGCCATGTGTTTAAGCATGCGAATATCCTCACAGCCATCTGTATAAACATGGAAATATCTACACCACCATCTCTATAAACATGGAAATATCTACACCGCTATCTGTAAAAACATGGAAATGTCAACATCGCTATCTGCATAAAGATGGAAACATCTCCACCGCTATCTGTATAAACATTGAAATATCTACACCGCTATCTGTATAAACATGGAAATATCTACACCGCCATCTCTATAAACATGAAAATATCTACACCACCATCTCCATAAAGATGGAACTATCTACACCACCATTTGCGTAAACATGGAAATAACGACACCGATATCTGTATTAACATGGAAATATCTACACTGCCATCTGTATAACGATGGAAATATCTTCATCGTGAGCTGAATAAACATGGAAATGTCTACAACGCTATCTGTATAAACATGGAATTACCAACACCGCTATCTGTATAAACATGGAAATATCTACTCCGCTATCTGTATAAACATGGAAATACCAACACAGCTACCTGTATAAACATGGAAATATCGACACCGCTATCCGTATAAACATGGAAATATCTACACCACTATACCCATAAACATGGAAGTACCTACAACGCCATCTCTATAAACATGGAAATATCTACAATGCTATCTGTATAAACGTGGATATATCTTCACCGCTATCTGTATAAATTTGGAAATATCTACACCAAGATCTGTATAAACATGGAAATATATACACCACAATCTGTATAAACATGGAAATATCCACACCGATATCTCTATAAACATGGAAATGTCTACACCGCTATCTGGATAAACTTGGAAATACCAAAACCGCTCTCTCCGTAAACGTGGAGATATCTACAATGCTATCTGTGTAAACATGGAAATATATAAACCACTATCTCTATAAACATGGAAACTTATACAATGCTATCTGTGTAAACATGGAAATATCTACAACTCTATCTGTATAAACATGGAAATACCTACACCGCAATCTGTATAAACATGGAAATATCTACAAAACCATCTGTATATCTTGGAAATATCTACATCGCTATCTCTATAAACATAGAAATATCTATACCGCTATCTATATAAACATGGAAATACCTACACCACTATCTCTATAAACATGGAAATAACTACACCGCCATCTCTATAAACATGAAAATATCTACACTGTCATCTCCATAATCATGGAACTATCTACACCGCCATCTGTATATACATGGAAATATCTACACCACCATCAGTATAAACAAGGAAATATCTACACCGTGAGCTGTAGAAACATGGAAATATCTACACCGCTATCTGTGTAAACATGGAAATATCTATACCGCGATCTGTATAATCATGGAAATATCAACACCGCCATCTGTATAATCATGGAAATATCCACACCGCCATCAGTATAATCATGGAAATATCTAAACCGCCATCTGTAAAAATCTGGAAATATCTACACAGTCATCTGTAAAAACATGGAAATATCTACACTGCCATCTGTACACACATGGAAATATCTACACGGACATCAGTATAAACATGGAAATATCTACACCGCTATCTCTATAAACATGGATATTACTATACCGCTATCTGTATAAACATGGAAATGTCTACACCGCTATCTGTATAAACATGGAAATACCTACACCACTATATCTTTAAATATGGAAATATCCACACTGCTATCTCTATAAACATGGAAATGTTTACACCGCTATCTGTATAAACTTGGAAATATCTAAACTGCTGTCTGTATAAATTTAGAAATAACTACAACGCTATCTGTGAAACATGGAAATACATAAACCACTATCTCTATAAACATGGAAATATCTACAACGCTATCTGTGTAAACATGGAAATATCTACACCGCTATCTGTATAAACATGGAAATACCTACTCCACTATCTGTATAAACATGGAAATAACTACACCGCTAACTCTATAAACATGGATATATCTACACCGACATCTATAAAAACATGGAAATACCTACACAGTCATCTGTATAAACATGGAAATATGTACACCTCCGTGAGTATAAACATGGAAACATCTACACTGCCATCTGTATACACATGGAAATATCTACACGGGCATCAGTATAAACATGGAAATTTGTACACCTCCGTGAGTATAAACATGGAAACATCTACACTGCCATCTGTATACACATGGAAATATCTACACGGGCATCAGTATAAACATGGAAGTATCTACACCGCTATCTCTATAAACATGGAAATTCCTACACCGCTATCTGTATAAACATGGAAATATCTATACCGCTATCTGTATAAACATGGAAATATATTCCTCACTATCTGTGTAAAGGTTTAAGTATCTATACAGCTATCTGTGTAAACTTGGAAATATCTACACCGCTATCTGTGTATAGATGGAAATATCTACACCACAATCTGTGCAAAGATGGAAATATCTACACCGCTATCTCTGTAAACATGGAAATATCTACACCGCTATCTGTATAAACATGGAAATATCTACATCGCGATCTGTATAAACATGGAAATATCTACACCGCTGTCTCTTTAACATGGAAATATCTGCACCGCTCTCTGTATACACATGGAAATATCTACACCACTATGTCTATAAACATGGAAATATCTACACCGCAGTCGGTATACACATGGAAATATCTACACACCCATCTGTATAAACATGGAAATATCTACACCACTATCTCTATAAACATGGATATATCTCCACCACTACCTGTAGAAACATGGAAATATCTACACCGCTGTCTGTATCAACATGGAAATATCTACACTGATATCTGTATAAATATGTAAATATCTACACTGCTATCTCTATAAACCTGGAAATAACTGCACTGCCATGTGTTTAAGCATGCGAATATCCTCACAGCCATCTGTATAAATATGGAAATATCTACACCACCATCTCTATAAACATGGAAATATCTACACCGCTATCTGTAAAAACATGGAAATGTCAACATCGCTATCTGCATAAAGATGGAAACATCTCCACCGCTATCTGTATAAACATTGAAATATCTACACCGCTATCTGTATAAACATGGAAATATCTACACCACTATCTCTATAAACATGAATATAACTACACCGCCATCTCCATAAACATGAAAATATCTACACTGTCATCTCCATAAACATGGAACTATCTACACCGCCATCTGTATAAACATGGAAATATCTACACTGCCATCTGTGTACACATGGAAATATCTACACAGCCATCTGTATAAACAAGGAAATATCTACACCGTTATCTCTGTTAACATGGAAATAAATACACCACTATCTCTATAAACATGGAAATATCTACACCACTATCTGTATAAACATGTAAATATCTACACCTCCATCTCTATAAATATGAAAATATCTACACTGCCATCTCCATAATCATTGAACTATCTACACCACCATCTGTATAAATATGGAAATATCTACACCGCCATCTGAATAAACATGGAAATATCTACAATGCCATCTATATAAAGATGTAAGTATCTACTCCGCGAGATAAGTAAACATGGAAATATCTACACCGATATCTGTATAAACATGGAAATATCAACACTGCCATCTGCATAATCATGAAAAAATCCACACCGCAATCTGCCTAAACATGGAAATATCTACACTGCAATTTGGAAAAACATGGAAATATCTACACAGTCATCTGTATAAACTTGGAAATATCTACACCTCCGTGAGTAAAAACATCGAAATATCTACACTGCCATCTGTATACACATGGAAATATCTCCACAGCTATCAGTATAAACATGGAAACATCTACACCGCTATCTCTATAAACATGGAAATACCTACACCGCTTTCTGTATAAACATAGAAATGCCTACACCAATATCTGTATAAACATGGAAACACCGACACCACTACCTGTATAAACTTGGAAATATCTACACTGCTATCTGCATAAACATGGAAATATCTACACCGCCATCTGTATAAACATGGAAATATCTCCACCGCTATGTGCATAAACATGGAAATATCTACTCCGCTATCTGTATAAACATGAAAATATCAACACCGCTCTCTGTATAAACACGCTAACATCCTCACCGCTATCTGTATAGACATGGAAATATCTACACCGATATCTCTATAAACATGGAAATAACTACACCGCCATCTGTATAAACGTGGAAATCTCTACACAGTCATCTGTATAAACATGGAAATACCTACACCACCATCTCTATAAACATGGAAATATCTACACTGCCTTCGGTATACAAATGGAAATATCTACACAGCCATCAGTATAAACATGGAAACATCTAAACCTCTATCTCTGTACACATGGAAATACCTACACTGCTATCTCTATAAACATGGAAATATCTACACCGCAATCTCTATAAACATGGAAATATCTACACCGCCATCTCTATAAACATGAAAATATCTACACCACCATCTCCATAAAGATGGAACTATCTACACCACCATTTGCGTAAACATGGAAATAACGACACCGATATCTGTATTAACATGGAAATATCTACACTGCCATCTGTATAACGATGGAAATATCTTCATCGTGAGCTGAATAAACATGGAAATGTCTACAACGCTATCTGTATAAACATGGAAATACCAACACCGCTATCTGTATAAACATGGAAATATCTACTCCGCTATCTGTATAAACATGGAAATACCAACACAGCTACCTGTGTAAACATGGAAATATCGACACCGCTATCAGTATAAACATGGAAATATCTACACCACTATACCCATAAACATGGAAGTACCTACAACGCCATCTCTATAAACATGGAAATATCTACAATGCTATCTGTATAAACGTGGATATATCTTCACCGCTATCTGTATAAATTTGGAAATATCTACACCAAGATCAGTATAAACATGGAAATATCTACACCACTATCTGTATAAACATGGAAATATCCACACCGATATCTCTATAAACATGGAAATGTCTACACCGCTATCTGGATAAACTTGGAAATACCAAAACCGCTCTCTCCATAAACGTGGAGATATCTACAATGCTATCTGTGTAAACATGGAAATATATAAACCACTGTCTCTATAAACATGGAAACATATACAATGCTATCTGTGTAAACATGGAAATATCTACAACTCTATCTGTATAAACATGGAAATACCTACACCGCAATCTGTATAAACATGGAAATATCTACAAAACCATCTGTATATCTTGGAAATATCTACATCGCTATCTCTATAAACATAGAAATATCTATACCGCTATCTATATAAACATGGAAATACCTACACCACTATCTCTATAAACATGGAAATATCTACACCGCCATCTCTATAAACATGAAAATATCTACACTGCCATCTCCATAATCATGGAACTATCTACACCGCCATCTGTATATACATGGAAATATCTACACCACCATCAGTATAAACAAGGAAATATCTACACCGTGAGCTGTAGAAACATGGAAATATCTACACCGCTATCTGTGTAAACATGGAAATATCTATACCGCGATCTGTATAATCATGGAAATATCAACACCGCCATCTGTATAATCATGGAAATATCCACACCGCCATCAGTATAATCATGGAAATATCTAAACCGCCATCTGTAAAAATCTGGAAATATCTACACAGTCATCTGTAAAAACATGGAAATATCTACACTGCCATCTGTACACACATGGAAATATCTACACGGACATCAGTATAAACATGGAAATATCTACACCGCTATCTCTATAAACATGGATATTACTACACCGCTATCTGTATAAACATGGAAATGTCTACACCGCTATCTGTATAAACATGGAAATACCTACACCACTATATCTTTAAATATGGAAATATCCACACTGCTATCTCTATAAACATGGAAATGTTTACACCGCTATCTGTATAAACTTGGAAATATCTAAACTGCTGTCTGTATAAATTTAGAAATAACTACAACGCTATCTGTGAAACATGGAAATACATAAACCACTATCTCTATAAACATGGAAATATCTACAACGCTATCTGTGTAAACATGGAAATATCTACACTGCTATCTGTATAAACATGGAAATACCTACTCCACTATCTGTATAAACATGGAAATAACTACACCGCTAACTCTATAAACATGGATATATCTACACCGACATCTATAAAAACATGGAAATACCTACACAGTCATCTGTATAAACATGGAAATATGTACACCTCCGTGAGTATAAACATGGAAACATCTACACTGCCATCTGTATACACATGGAAATATCTACACGGGCATCAGTATAAACATGGAAATTTGTACACCTCCGTGAGTATAAACATGGAAACATCTACACTGCCATCTGTATACACATGGAAATATCTACACGGGCATCAGTATAAACATGGAAGTATCTACACCGCTATCTCTATAAACATGGAAATTCCTACACCGCTATCTGTATAAACATGGAAATATCTATACCGCTATCTGTATAAACATGGAAATATATTCCTCACTATCTGTGTAAAGGTTTAAGTATCTACACAGCTATCTGTGTAAACTTGGAAATATCTACACCGCTATCTGTGTATAGATGGAAATATCTACACCACAATCTGTGCAAAGATGGAAATATCTACACCGCTATCTCTGTAAACATGGAAATATCTACACCACTATCTGTATAAACATGGAAATATCTACATCGCGATCTGTATAAACATGGAAATATCTACACCGCTGTCTCTTTAACATGGAAATATCTGCACCGCTCTCTGTATACACATGGAAATATCTACACCACTATGTCTATAAACATGGAAATATCTACACCGCAGTCGGTATACACATGGAAATATCTACACACCCATCTGTATAAACATGGAAATATCTACACCACTATCTCTATAAACATGGATATATCTCCACCACTACCTGTAGAAACATGGAAATATCTACACCGCTGTCTGTATCAACATGGAAATATCTACACTGATATCTGTATAAATATGTAAATATCTACACTGCTATCTCTATAAACCTGGAAATAACTGCACTGCCATGTGTTTAAGCATGCGAATATCCTCACAGCCATCTGTATAAATATGGAAATATCTACACCACCATCTCTATAAACATGGAAATATCTACACCGCTATCTGTAAAAACATGGAAATGTCAACATCGCTATCTGCATAAAGATGGAAACATCTCCACCGCTATCTGTATAAACATTGAAATATCTACACCGCTATCTGTATAAACATGGAAATATCTACACCACTATCTCTATAAACATGAATATAACTACACCGCCATCTCCATAAACATGAAAATATCTACACTGTCATCTCCATAAACATGGAACTATCTACACCGCCATCTGTATAAACATGGAAATATCTACACTGCCATCTGTGTACACATGGAAATATCTACACAGCCATCTGTATAAACAAGGAAATATCTACACCGTTATCTCTGTTAACATGGAAATAAATACACCACTATCTCTATAAACATGGAAATATCTACACCACTATCTGTATAAACATGTAAATATCTACACCTCCATCTCTATAAATATGAAAATATCTACACTGCCATCTCCATAATCATTGAACTATCTACACCACCATCTGTATAAAGATGGAAATATCTACACCGCCATCTGAATAAACATGGAAATATCTACAATGCCATCTATATAAAGATGTAAGTATCTACTCCGCGAGATAAGTAAACATGGAAATATCTACACCGATATCTGTATAAACATGGAAATATCAACACTGCCATCTGCATAATCATGAAAAAATCCACACCGCAATCTGCCTAAACATGGAAATATCTACACTGCAATTTGGAAAAACATGGAAATATCTACACAGTCATCTGTATAAACTTGGAAATATCTACACCTCCGTGAGTAAAAACATCGAAATATCTACACTGCCATCTGTATACACATGGAAATATCTCCACAGCTATCAGTATAAACATGGAAACATCTACACCGCTATCTCTATAAACATGGAAATACCTACACCGCTTTCTGTATAAACATAGAAATGCCTACACCAATATCTGTATAAACATGGAAACACCGACACCACTACCTGTATAAACTTGGAAATATCTACACTGCTATCTGCATAAACATGGAAATATCTACACCGCCATCTGTATAAACATGGAAATATCTCCACCGCTATGTGCATAAACATGGAAATATCTACTCCGCTATCTGTATAAACATGAAAATATCAACACCGCTCTCTGTATAAACACGCTAACATCCTCACCGCTATCTGTATAGACATGGAAATATCTACACCGATATCTCTATAAACATGGAAATAACTACACCGCCATCTGTATAAACGTGGAAATCTCTACACAGTCATCTGTATAAACATGGAAATACCTACACCACCATCTCTATAAACATGGAAATATCTACACTGCCTTCGGTATACAAATGGAAATATCTACACAGCCATCAGTATAAACATGGAAACATCTAAACCTCTATCTCTGTACACATGGAAATACCTACACTGCTATCTCTATAAACATGGAAATATCTACACCGCAATCTCTATAAACATGGAAATATCTACACCGCCATCTCTATAAACATGAAAATATCTACACCACCATCTCCATAAAGATGGAACTATCTACACCACCATTTGCGTAAACATGGAAATAACGACACCGATATCTGTATTAACATGGAAATATCTACACTGCCATCTGTATAACGATGGAAATATCTTCATCGTGAGCTGAATAAACATGGAAATGTCTACAACGCTATCTGTATAAACATGGAAATACCAACACCGCTATCTGTATAAACATGGAAATATCTACTCCGCTATCTGTATAAACATGGAAATACCAACACAGCTACCTGTGTAAACATGGAAATATCGACACCGCTATCAGTATAAACATGGAAATATCTACACCACTATACCCATAAACATGGAAGTACCTACAACGCCATCTCTATAAACATGGAAATATCTACAATGCTATCTGTATAAACGTGGATATATCTTCACCGCTATCTGTATAAATTTGGAAATATCTACACCAAGATCAGTATAAACATGGAAATATCTACACCACTATCTGTATAAACATGGAAATATCCACACCGATATCTCTATAAACATGGAAATGTCTACACCGCTATCTGGATAAACTTGGAAATACCAAAACCGCTCTCTCCATAAACGTGGAGATATCTACAATGCTATCTGTGTAAACATGGAAATATATAAACCACTGTCTCTATAAACATGGAAACATATACAATGCTATCTGTGTAAACATGGAAATATCTACAACTCTATCTGTATAAACATGGAAATACCTACACCGCAATCTGTATAAACATGGAAATATCTACAAAACCATCTGTATATCTTGGAAATATCTACATCGCTATCTCTATAAACATAGAAATATCTATACCGCTATCTATATAAACATGGAAATACCTACACCACTATCTCTATAAACATGGAAATATCTACACCGCCATCTCTATAAACATGAAAATATCTACACTGCCATCTCCATAATCATGGAACTATCTACACCGCCATCTGTATATACATGGAAATATCTACACCACCATCAGTATAAACAAGGAAATATCTACACCGTGAGCTGTAGAAACATGGAAATATCTACACCGCTATCTGTGTAAACATGGAAATATCTATACCGCGATCTGTATAATCATGGAAATATCAACACCGCCATCTGTATAATCATGGAAATATCCACACCGCCATCAGTATAATCATGGAAATATCTAAACCGCCATCTGTAAAAATCTGGAAATATCTACACAGTCATCTGTAAAAACATGGAAATATCTACACTGCCATCTGTACACACATGGAAATATCTACACGGACATCAGTATAAACATGGAAATATCTACACCGCTATCTCTATAAACATGGATATTACTACACCGCTATCTGTATAAACATGGAAATGTCTACACCGCTATCTGTATAAACATGGAAATACCTACACCACTATATCTTTAAATATGGAAATATCCACACTGCTATCTCTATAAACATGGAAATGTTTACACCGCTATCTGTATAAACTTGGAAATATCTAAACTGCTGTCTGTATAAATTTAGAAATAACTACAACGCTATCTGTGAAACATGGAAATACATAAACCACTATCTCTATAAACATGGAAATATCTACAACGCTATCTGTGTAAACATGGAAATATCTACACCGCTATCTGTATAAACATGGAAATACCTACTCCACTATCTGTATAAACATGGAAATAACTACACCGCTAACTCTATAAACATGGATATATCTACACCGACATCTATAAAAACATGGAAATACCTACACAGTCATCTGTATAAACATGGAAATATGTACACCTCCGTGAGTATAAACATGGAAACATCTACACTGCCATCTGTATACACATGGAAATATCTACACGGGCATCAGTATAAACATGGAAATTTGTACACCTCCGTGAGTATAAACATGGAAACATCTACACTGCCATCTGTATACACATGGAAATATCTACACGGGCATCAGTATAAACATGGAAGTATCTACACCGCTATCTCTATAAACATGGAAATTCCTACACCGCTATCTGTATAAACATGGAAATATCTATACCGCTATCTGTATAAACATGGAAATATATTCCTCACTATCTGTGTAAAGGTTTAAGTATCTACACAGCTATCTGTGTAAACTTGGAAATATCTACACCGCTATCTGTGTATAGATGGAAATATCTACACCACAATCTGTGCAAAGATGGAAATATCTACACCGCTATCTCTGTAAACATGGAAATATCTACACCACTATCTGTATAAACATGGAAATATCTACATCGCGATCTGTATAAACATGGAAATATCTACACCGCTGTCTCTTTAACATGGAAATATCTGCACCGCTCTCTGTATACACATGGAAATATCTACACCACTATGTCTATAAACATGGAAATATCTACACCGCAGTCGGTATACACATGGAAATATCTACACACCCATCTGTATAAACATGGAAATATCTACACCACTATCTCTATAAACATGGATATATCTCCACCACTACCTGTAGAAACATGGAAATATCTACACCGCTGTCTGTATCAACATGGAAATATCTACACTGATATCTGTATAAATATGTAAATATCTACACTGCTATCTCTATAAACCTGGAAATAACTGCACTGCCATGTGTTTAAGCATGCGAATATCCTCACAGCCATCTGTATAAATATGGAAATATCTACACCACCATCTCTATAAACATGGAAATATCTACACCGCTATCTGTAAAAACATGGAAATGTCAACATCGCTATCTGCATAAAGATGGAAACATCTCCACCGCTATCTGTATAAACATTGAAATATCTACACCGCTATCTGTATAAACATGGAAATATCTACACCACTATCTCTATAAACATGAATATAACTACACCGCCATCTCCATAAACATGAAAATATCTACACTGTCATCTCCATAAACATGGAACTATCTACACCGCCATCTGTATAAACATGGAAATATCTACACTGCCATCTGTGTACACATGGAAATATCTACACAGCCATCTGTATAAACAAGGAAATATCTACACCGTTATCTCTGTTAACATGGAAATAAATACACCACTATCTCTATAAACATGGAAATATCTACACCACTATCTGTATAAACATGTAAATATCTACACCTCCATCTCTATAAATATGAAAATATCTACACTGCCATCTCCATAATCATTGAACTATCTACACCACCATCTGTATAAAGATGGAAATATCTACACCGCCATCTGAATAAACATGGAAATATCTACAATGCCATCTATATAAAGATGTAAGTATCTACTCCGCGAGATAAGTAAACATGGAAATATCTACACCGATATCTGTATAAACATGGAAATATCAACACTGCCATCTGCATAATCATGAAAAAATCCACACCGCAATCTGCCTAAACATGGAAATATCTACACTGCAATTTGGAAAAACATGGAAATATCTACACAGTCATCTGTATAAACTTGGAAATATCTACACCTCCGTGAGTAAAAACATCGAAATATCTACACTGCCATCTGTATACACATGGAAATATCTCCACAGCTATCAGTATAAACATGGAAACATCTACACCGCTATCTCTATAAACATGGAAATACCTACACCGCTTTCTGTATAAACATAGAAATGCCTACACCAATATCTGTATAAACATGGAAACACCGACACCACTACCTGTATAAACTTGGAAATATCTACACTGCTATCTGCATAAACATGGAAATATCTACACCGCCATCTGTATAAACATGGAAATATCTCCACCGCTATGTGCATAAACATGGAAATATCTACTCCGCTATCTGTATAAACATGAAAATATCAACACCGCTCTCTGTATAAACACGCTAACATCCTCACCGCTATCTGTATAGACATGGAAATATCTACACCGATATCTCTATAAACATGGAAATAACTACACCGCCATCTGTATAAACGTGGAAATCTCTACACAGTCATCTGTATAAACATGGAAATACCTACACCACCATCTCTATAAACATGGAAATATCTACACTGCCTTCGGTATACAAATGGAAATATCTACACAGCCATCAGTATAAACATGGAAACATCTAAACCTCTATCTCTGTACACATGGAAATACCTACACTGCTATCTCTATAAACATGGAAATATCTACACCGCAATCTCTATAAACATGGAAATATCTACACCGCCATCTCTATAAACATGAAAATATCTACACCACCATCTCCATAAAGATGGAACTATCTACACCACCATTTGCGTAAACATGGAAATAACGACACCGATATCTGTATTAACATGGAAATATCTACACTGCCATCTGTATAACGATGGAAATATCTTCATCGTGAGCTGAATAAACATGGAAATGTCTACAACGCTATCTGTATAAACATGGAAATACCAACACCGCTATCTGTATAAACATGGAAATATCTACTCCGCTATCTGTATAAACATGGAAATACCAACACAGCTACCTGTGTAAACATGGAAATATCGACACCGCTATCAGTATAAACATGGAAATATCTACACCACTATACCCATAAACATGGAAGTACCTACAACGCCATCTCTATAAACATGGAAATATCTACAATGCTATCTGTATAAACGTGGATATATCTTCACCGCTATCTGTATAAATTTGGAAATATCTACACCAAGATCAGTATAAACATGGAAATATCTACACCACTATCTGTATAAACATGGAAATATCCACACCGATATCTCTATAAACATGGAAATGTCTACACCGCTATCTGGATAAACTTGGAAATACCAAAACCGCTCTCTCCATAAACGTGGAGATATCTACAATGCTATCTGTGTAAACATGGAAATATATAAACCACTGTCTCTATAAACATGGAAACATATACAATGCTATCTGTGTAAACATGGAAATATCTACAACTCTATCTGTATAAACATGGAAATACCTACACCGCAATCTGTATAAACATGGAAATATCTACAAAACCATCTGTATATCTTGGAAATATCTACATCGCTATCTCTATAAACATAGAAATATCTATACCGCTATCTATATAAACATGGAAATACCTACACCACTATCTCTATAAACATGGAAATATCTACACCGCCATCTCTATAAACATGAAAATATCTACACTGCCATCTCCATAATCATGGAACTATCTACACCGCCATCTGTATATACATGGAAATATCTACACCACCATCAGTATAAACAAGGAAATATCTACACCGTGAGCTGTAGAAACATGGAAATATCTACACCGCTATCTGTGTAAACATGGAAATATCTATACCGCGATCTGTATAATCATGGAAATATCAACACCGCCATCTGTATAATCATGGAAATATCCACACCGCCATCAGTATAATCATGGAAATATCTAAACCGCCATCTGTAAAAATCTGGAAATATCTACACAGTCATCTGTAAAAACATGGAAATATCTACACTGCCATCTGTACACACATGGAAATATCTACACGGACATCAGTATAAACATGGAAATATCTACACCGCTATCTCTATAAACATGGATATTACTACACCGCTATCTGTATAAACATGGAAATGTCTACACCGCTATCTGTATAAACATGGAAATACCTACACCACTATATCTTTAAATATGGAAATATCCACACTGCTATCTCTATAAACATGGAAATGTTTACACCGCTATCTGTATAAACTTGGAAATATCTAAACTGCTGTCTGTATAAATTTAGAAATAACTACAACGCTATCTGTGAAACATGGAAATACATAAACCACTATCTCTATAAACATGGAAATATCTACAACGCTATCTGTGTAAACATGGAAATATCTACACCGCTATCTGTATAAACATGGAAATACCTACTCCACTATCTGTATAAACATGGAAATAACTACACCGCTAACTCTATAAACATGGATATATCTACACCGACATCTATAAAAACATGGAAATACCTACACAGTCATCTGTATAAACATGGAAATATGTACACCTCCGTGAGTATAAACATGGAAACATCTACACTGCCATCTGTATACACATGGAAATATCTACACGGGCATCAGTATAAACATGGAAATTTGTACACCTCCGTGAGTATAAACATGGAAACATCTACACTGCCATCTGTATACACATGGAAATATCTACACGGGCATCAGTATAAACATGGAAGTATCTACACCGCTATCTCTATAAACATGGAAATTCCTACACCGCTATCTGTATAAACATGGAAATATCTATACCGCTATCTGTATAAACATGGAAATATATTCCTCACTATCTGTGTAAAGGTTTAAGTATCTACACAGCTATCTGTGTAAACTTGGAAATATCTACACCGCTATCTGTGTATAGATGGAAATATCTACACCACAATCTGTGCAAAGATGGAAATATCTACACCGCTATCTCTGTAAACATGGAAATATCTACACCACTATCTGTATAAACATGGAAATATCTACATCGCGATCTGTATAAACATGGAAATATCTACACCGCTGTCTCTTTAACATGGAAATATCTGCACCGCTCTCTGTATACACATGGAAATATCTACACCACTATGTCTATAAACATGGAAATATCTACACCGCAGTCGGTATACACATGGAAATATCTACACACCCATCTGTATAAACATGGAAATATCTACACCACTATCTCTATAAACATGGATATATCTCCACCACTACCTGTAGAAACATGGAAATATCTACACCGCTGTCTGTATCAACATGGAAATATCTACACTGATATCTGTATAAATATGTAAATATCTACACTGCTATCTCTATAAACCTGGAAATAACTGCACTGCCATGTGTTTAAGCATGCGAATATCCTCACAGCCATCTGTATAAATATGGAAATATCTACACCACCATCTCTATAAACATGGAAATATCTACACCGCTATCTGTAAAAACATGGAAATGTCAACATCGCTATCTGCATAAAGATGGAAACATCTCCACCGCTATCTGTATAAACATTGAAATATCTACACCGCTATCTGTATAAACATGGAAATATCTACACCACTATCTCTATAAACATGAATATAACTACACCGCCATCTCCATAAACATGAAAATATCTACACTGTCATCTCCATAAACATGGAACTATCTACACCGCCATCTGTATAAACATGGAAATATCTACACTGCCATCTGTGTACACATGGAAATATCTACACAGCCATCTGTATAAACAAGGAAATATCTACACCGTTATCTCTGTTAACATGGAAATAAATACACCACTATCTCTATAAACATGGAAATATCTACACCACTATCTGTATAAACATGTAAATATCTACACCTCCATCTCTATAAATATGAAAATATCTACACTGCCATCTCCATAATCATTGAACTATCTACACCACCATCTGTATAAATATGGAAATATCTACACCGCCATCTGAATAAACATGGAAATATCTACAATGCCATCTATATAAAGATGTAAGTATCTACTCCGCGAGATAAGTAAACATGGAAATATCTACACCGATATCTGTATAAACATGGAAATATCAACACTGCCATCTGCATAATCATGAAAAAATCCACACCGCAATCTGCCTAAACATGGAAATATCTACACTGCAATTTGGAAAAACATGGAAATATCTACACAGTCATCTGTATAAACTTGGAAATATCTACACCTCCGTGAGTAAAAACATCGAAATATCTACACTGCCATCTGTATACACATGGAAATATCTCCACAGCTATCAGTATAAACATGGAAACATCTACACCGCTATCTCTATAAACATGGAAATACCTACACCGCTTTCTGTATAAACATAGAAATGCCTACACCAATATCTGTATAAACATGGAAACACCGACACCACTACCTGTATAAACTTGGAAATATCTACACTGCTATCTGCATAAACATGGAAATATCTACACCGCCATCTGTATAAACATGGAAATATCTCCACCGCTATGTGCATAAACATGGAAATATCTACTCCGCTATCTGTATAAACATGAAAATATCAACACCGCTCTCTGTATAAACACGCTAACATCCTCACCGCTATCTGTATAGACATGGAAATATCTACACCGATATCTCTATAAACATGGAAATAACTACACCGCCATCTGTATAAACGTGGAAATCTCTACACAGTCATCTGTATAAACATGGAAATACCTACACCACCATCTCTATAAACATGGAAATATCTACACTGCCTTCGGTATACAAATGGAAATATCTACACAGCCATCAGTATAAACATGGAAACATCTAAACCTCTATCTCTGTACACATGGAAATACCTACACTGCTATCTCTATAAACATGGAAATATCTACACCGCAATCTCTATAAACATGGAAATATCTACACCGCCATCTGTATCAACATGGAAATATCTACACTGATATCTGTATAAATATGTAAATATCTACACTGCTATCTCTATAAACCTGGAAATAACTGCACTGCCATGTGTTTAAGCATGCGAATATCCTCACAGCCATCTGTATAAACATGGAAATATCTACACCACCATCTCTATAAACATGGAAATATCTACACCGCTATCTGTAAAAACATGGAAATGTCAACATCGCTATCTGCATAAAGATGGAAACATCTCCACCGCTATCTGTATAAACATTGAAATATCTACACCGCTATCTGTATAAACATGGAAATATCTACACCGCCATCTCTATAAACATGAAAATATCTACACCACCATCTCCATAAAGATGGAACTATCTACACCACCATTTGCGTAAACATGGAAATAACGACACCGATATCTGTATTAACATGGAAATATCTACACTACCATCTGTATAACGATGGAAATATCTTCATCATGAGCTGAATAAACATGGAAATGTCTACAACGCTATCTGTATAAACATGGAAATACCAACACCGCTATCTGTATAAACATGGAAATATCTACTCCGCTATCTGTATAAACATGGAAATACCAACACAGCTACCTGTATAAACATTTAAATATCGACACCGTTATCAGTATAAACATGGAAATATCTACACCACTATACCCATAAACATGGAAGTACCTACAACGCCATCTCTATAAACATGGAAATATCTACAATGCTATCTGTATAAACGTGGAAATATCTTCACCGCTATCTGTATAAATTTGGAAATATCTACACCAAGATCTGTATAAACATGGAAATATCTACACCACTATCTGTATAAACATGGAAATATCCACACCGATATCTCTATAAACATGGAAATGTCTACACCGCTATCTGGATAAACTTGGAAATACCAAAACCGCTCTCTCCATAAACGTGGAGATATCTACAATGCTATCTGTGTAAACATGGAAATATATAAACCACTATCTCTATAAACATGGAAACATATACAATGCTATCTGTGTAAACATGGAAATATCTACAACTCTATCTGTATAAACATGGAAATACCTACACCGCAATCTGTATAAACATGGAAATATCTACAAAACCACCTGTATATCTTGGAAATATCTACATCGCTATCTCTATAAACATAGAAATATCTATACCGCTATCTATATAAACATGGAAATACCTACACCACTATCTCTATAAACATGGAAATATCTACACCGCCATCTCTATAAACATGAAAATATCTACACTGTCATCTCCATAATCATGAAACTATCTACACCGCCATCTGTATATACATGGAAATATCTACACCACCATCAGTATAAACAAGGAAATATCTACACCGTGAGCTGTAGAAACATGGAAATATCTACACCGCTATCTGTGTAAACATGGAAATATCTATACCGCGATCTGTATAATCATGGAAATATCAACACCGCCATCTGTATAATCATGGAAATATCCACACCGCCATCAGTATAATCATGGAAATATCTAAACCGCCATCTGTAAAAATCTGGAAATATCTACACAGTCATCTGTAAAAACATGGAAATATCTACACTGCCATCTGTACACACATGGAAATATCTACACGGACATCAGTATAAACATGGAAATATCTACACCGCTATCTCTATAAACATGGATATTACTACACCGCTATCTGTATAAACATGGAAATGTCTACACCGCTATCTGTATAAACATGGAAATACCTACACCACTATATCTTTAAATATGGAAATATCCACACTGCTATCTCTATAAACATGGAAATGCTTACACCGCTATCTGTATAAACTTGGAAATATCTAAACTGCTGTCTGTATAAATTTAGAAATAACTACAACGCTATCTGTGAAACATGGAAATACATAAACCACTATCTCTATAAACATGGAAATATCTACAACGCTATCTGTGTAAACATGGAAATATCTACACCGCTATCTGTATAAACATGGAAATACCTACTCCACTATCTGTATAAACATGGAAATAACTACACCGCTAACTCTATAAACATGGATATATCTACACCGACATCTATAAAAACATGGAAATACCTACACAGTCATCTGTATAAACATGGAAATATGTACACCTCCGTGAGTATAAACATGGAAACATCTACACTGCCATCTGTATACACATGGAAATATCTACACGGGCATCAGTATAAACATGGAAGTATCTACACCGCTATCTCTATAAACATGGAAATTCCTACACCGCTATCTGTATAAACATGGAAATATCTATACCACTATCTGTATAAACATGGAAATATATTCCTCACTATCTGTGTAAAGGTTTAAGTATCTACACAGCTATCTGTGTAAACTTGGAAATATCTACACCGCTATCTGTGTATAGATGGAAATATCTACACCACAATCTGTGCAAAGATGGAAATATCTACACCGCTATCTCTGTAAACATGGAAATATCTACACCGCTATCTGTATAAACATGGAAATATCTACATCGCGATCTGTATAAACATGGAAATATCTACACCGCTGTCTCTTTAACATGGAAATATCTGCACCGCTCTCTGTATACACATGGAAATATCTACACCACTATGTCTATAAACATGGAAATATCTACACCGCAGTCGGTATACACATGGAAATATCTACACACCCATCTGTATAAACATGGAAATATCTACACCACTATCTCTATAAACATGGATATATCTCCACCACTACCTGTAGAAACATGGAAATATCTACACCGCCGTCTGTATCAACATGGAAATATCTACACTGATATCTGTATAAATATGTAAATATCTACACTGCTATCTCTATAAACCTGGAAATAACTGCACTGCCATGTGTTTAAGCATGCGAATATCCTCACAGCCATCTGTATAAACATGGAAATATCTACACCACCATCTCTATAAACATGGAAATATCTACACCGCTATCTGTAAAAACATGGAAATGTCAACATCGCTATCTGCATAAAGATGGAAACATCTCCACCGCTATCTGTATAAACATTGAAATATCTACACCGCTATCTGTATAAACATGGAAATATCTACACCGCCATCTCTATAAACATGAAAATATCTACACCACCATCTCCATAAAGATGGAACTATCTACACCACCATTTGCGTAAACATGGAAATAACGACACCGATATCTGTATTAACATGGAAATATCTACACTACCATCTGTATAACGATGGAAATATCTTCATCATGAGCTGAATAAACATGGAAATGTCTACAACGCTATCTGTATAAACATGGAAATACCAACACCGCTATCTGTATAAACATGGAAATATCTACTCCGCTATCTGTATAAACATGGAAATACCAACACAGCTACCTGTATAAACATTTAAATATCGACACCGTTATCAGTATAAACATGGAAATATCTACACCACTATACCCATAAACATGGAAGTACCTACAACGCCATCTCTATAAACATGGAAATATCTACAATGCTATCTGTATAAACGTGGAAATATCTTCACCGCTATCTGTATAAATTTGGAAATATCTACACCAAGATCTGTATAAACATGGAAATATCTACACCACTATCTGTATAAACATGGAAATATCCACACCGATATCTCTATAAACATGGAAATGTCTACACCGCTATCTGGATAAACTTGGAAATACCAAAACCGCTCTCTCCATAAACGTGGAGATATCTACAATGCTATCTGTGTAAACATGGAAATATATAAACCACTATCTCTATAAACATGGAAACATATACAATGCTATCTGTGTAAACATGGAAATATCTACAACTCTATCTGTATAAACATGGAAATACCTACACCGCAATCTGTATAAACATGGAAATATCTACAAAACCACCTGTATATCTTGGAAATATCTACATCGCTATCTCTATAAACATAGAAATATCTATACCGCTATCTATATAAACATGGAAATACCTACACCACTATCTCTATAAACATGGAAATATCTACACCGCCATCTCTATAAACATGAAAATATCTACACTGCCATCTCCATAATCATGAAACTATCTACACCGCCATCTGTATATACATGGAAATATCTACACCACCATCAGTATAAACAAGGAAATATCTACACCGTGAGCTGTAGAAACATGGAAATATCTACACCGCTATCTGTGTAAACATGGAAATATCTATACCGCGATCTGTATAATCATGGAAATATCAACACCGCCATCTGTATAATCATGGAAATATCCACACCGCCATCAGTATAATCATGGAAATATCTAAACCGCCATCTGTAAAAATCTGGAAATATCTACACAGTCATCTGTAAAAACATGGAAATATCTACACTGCCATCTGTACACACATGGAAATATCTACACGGACATCAGTATAAACATGGAAATATCTACACCGCTATCTCTATAAACATGGATATTACTACACCGCTATCTGTATAAACATGGAAATGTCTACACCGCTATCTGTATAAACATGGAAATACCTACACCACTATATCTTTAAATATGGAAATATCCACACTGCTATCTCTATAAACATGGAAATGCTTACACCGCTATCTGTATAAACTTGGAAATATCTAAACTGCTGTCTGTATAAATTTAGAAATAACTACAACGCTATCTGTGAAACATGGAAATACATAAACCACTATCTCTATAAACATGGAAATATCTACAACGCTATCTGTGTAAACATGGAAATATCTACACCGCTATCTGTATAAACATGGAAATACCTACTCCACTATCTGTATAAACATGGAAATAACTACACCGCTAACTCTATAAACATGGATATATCTACACCGACATCTATAAAAACATGGAAATACCTACACAGTCATCTGTATAAACATGGAAATATGTACACCTCCGTGAGTATAAACATGGAAACATCTACACTGCCATCTGTATACACATGGAAATATCTACACGGGCATCAGTATAAACATGGAAGTATCTACACCGCTATCTCTATAAACATGGAAATTCCTACACCGCTATCTGTATAAACATGGAAATATCTATACCGCTATCTGTATAAACATGGAAATATATTCCTCACTATCTGTGTAAAGGTTTAAGTATCTACACAGCTATCTGTGTAAACTTGGAAATATCTACACCGCTATCTGTGTATAGATGGAAATATCTACACCACAATCTGTGCAAAGATGGAAATATCTACACCGCTATCTCTGTAAACATGGAAATATCTACACCGCTATCTGTATAAACATGGAAATATCTACATCGCGATCTGTATAAACATGGAAATATCTACACCGCTGTCTCTTTAACATGGAAATATCTGCACCGCTCTCTGTATACACATGGAAATATCTACACCACTATGTCTATAAACATGGAAATATCTACACCGCAGTCGGTATACACATGGAAATATCTACACACCCATCTGTATAAACATGGAAATATCTACACCACTATCTCTATAAACATGGATATATCTCCACCACTACCTGTAGAAACATGGAAATATCTACACCGCCGTCTGTATCAACATGGAAATATCTACACTGATATCTGTATAAATATGTAAATATCTACACTGCTATCTCTATAAACCTGGAAATAACTGCACTGCCATGTGTTTAAGCATGCGAATATCCTCACAGCCATCTGTATAAACATGGAAATATCTACACCACCATCTCTATAAACATGGAAATATCTACACCGCTATCTGTAAAAACATGGAAATGTCAACATCGCTATCTGCATAAAGATGGAAACATCTCCACCGCTATCTGTATAAACATTGAAATATCTACACCGCTATCTGTATAAACATGGAAATATCTACACCGCCATCTCTATAAACATGAAAATATCTACACCACCATCTCCATAAAGATGGAACTATCTACACCACCATTTGCGTAAACATGGAAATAACGACACCGATATCTGTATTAACATGGAAATATCTACACTACCATCTGTATAACGATGGAAATATCTTCATCATGAGCTGAATAAACATGGAAATGTCTACAACGCTATCTGTATAAACATGGAAATACCAACACCGCTATCTGTATAAACATGGAAATATCTACTCCGCTATCTGTATAAACATGGAAATACCAACACAGCTACCTGTATAAACATTTAAATATCGACACCGTTATCAGTATAAACATGGAAATATCTACACCACTATACCCATAAACATGGAAGTACCTACAACGCCATCTCTATAAACATGGAAATATCTACAATGCTATCTGTATAAACGTGGAAATATCTTCACCGCTATCTGTATAAATTTGGAAATATCTACACCAAGATCTGTATAAACATGGAAATATCTACACCACTATCTGTATAAACATGGAAATATCCACACCGATATCTCTATAAACATGGAAATGTCTACACCGCTATCTGGATAAACTTGGAAATACCAAAACCGCTCTCTCCATAAACGTGGAGATATCTACAATGCTATCTGTGTAAACATGGAAATATATAAACCACTATCTCTATAAACATGGAAACATATACAATGCTATCTGTGTAAACATGGAAATATCTACAACTCTATCTGTATAAACATGGAAATACCTACACCGCAATCTGTATAAACATGGAAATATCTACAAAACCACCTGTATATCTTGGAAATATCTACATCGCTATCTCTATAAACATAGAAATATCTATACCGCTATCTATATAAACATGGAAATACCTACACCACTATCTCTATAAACATGGAAATATCTACACCGCCATCTCTATAAACATGAAAATATCTACACTGCCATCTCCATAATCATGAAACTATCTACACCGCCATCTGTATATACATGGAAATATCTACACCACCATCAGTATAAACAAGGAAATATCTACACCGTGAGCTGTAGAAACATGGAAATATCTACACCGCTATCTGTGTAAACATGGAAATATCTATACCGCGATCTGTATAATCATGGAAATATCAACACCGCCATCTGTATAATCATGGAAATATCCACACCGCCATCAGTATAATCATGGAAATATCTAAACCGCCATCTGTAAAAATCTGGAAATATCTACACAGTCATCTGTAAAAACATGGAAATATCTACACTGCCATCTGTACACACATGGAAATATCTACACGGACATCAGTATAAACATGGAAATATCTACACCGCTATCTCTATAAACATGGATATTACTACACCGCTATCTGTATAAACATGGAAATGTCTACACCGCTATCTGTATAAACATGGAAATACCTACACCACTATATCTTTAAATATGGAAATATCCACACTGCTATCTCTATAAACATGGAAATGCTTACACCGCTATCTGTATAAACTTAGAAATATCTAAACTGCTGTCTGTATAAATTTAGAAATAACTACAACGCTATCTGTGAAACATGGAAATACATAAACCACTATCTCTATAAACATGGAAATATCTACAACGCTATCTGTGTAAACATGGAAATATCTACACCGCTATCTGTATAAACATGGAAATACCTACTCCACTATCTGTATAAACATGGAAATAACTACACCGCTAACTCTATAAACATGGATATATCTACACCGACATCTATAAAAACATGGAAATACCTACACAGTCATCTGTATAAACATGGAAATATGTACACCTCCGTGAGTATAAACATGGAAACATCTACACTGCCATCTGTATACACATGGAAATATCTACACGGGCATCAGTATAAACATGGAAGTATCTACACCGCTATCTCTATAAACATGGAAATTCCTACACCGCTATCTGTATAAACATGGAAATATCTATACCGCTATCTGTATAAACATGGAAATATATTCCTCACTATCTGTGTAAAGGTTTAAGTATCTACACAGCTATCTGTGTAAACTTGGAAATATCTACACCGCTATCTGTGTATAGATGGAAATATCTACACCACAATCTGTGCAAAGATGGAAATATCTACACCGCTATCTCTGTAAACATGGAAATATCTACACCGCTATCTGTATAAACATGGAAATATCTACATCGCGATCTGTATAAACATGGAAATATCTACACCGCTGTCTCTTTAACATGGAAATATCTGCACCGCTCTCTGTATACACATGGAAATATCTACACCACTATGTCTATAAACATGGAAATATCTACACCGCAGTCGGTATACACATGGAAATATCTACACACCCATCTGTATAAACATGGAAATATCTACACCACTATCTCTATAAACATGGATATATCTCCACCACTACCTGTAGAAACATGGAAATATCTACACCGCCGTCTGTATCAACATGGAAATATCTACACTGATATCTGTATAAATATGTAAATATCTACACTGCTATCTCTATAAACCTGGAAATAACTGCACTGCCATGTGTTTAAGCATGCGAATATCCTCACAGCCATCTGTATAAACATGGAAATATCTACACCACCATCTCTATAAACATGGAAATATCTACACCGCTATCTGTAAAAACATGGAAATGTCAACATCGCTATCTGCATAAAGATGGAAACATCTCCACCGCTATCTGTATAAACATTGAAATATCTACACCGCTATCTGTATAAACATGGAAATATCTACACCGCCATCTCTATAAACATGAAAATATCTACACCACCATCTCCATAAAGATGGAACTATCTACACCACCATTTGCGTAAACATGGAAATAACGACACCGATATCTGTATTAACATGGAAATATCTACACTGCCATCTGTATAACGATGGAAATATCTTCATCGTGAGCTGAATAAACATGGAAATGTCTACAACGCTATCTGTATAAACATGGAATTACCAACACCGCTATCTGTATAAACATGGAAATATCTACTCCGCTATCTGTATAAACATGGAAATACCAACACAGCTACCTGTATAAACATGGAAATATCGACACCGCTATCCGTATAAACATGGAAATATCTACACCACTATACCCATAAACATGGAAGTACCTACAACGCCATCTCTATAAACATGGAAATATCTACAATGCTATCTGTATAAACGTGGATATATCTTCACCGCTATCTGTATAAATTTGGAAATATCTACACCAAGATCTGTATAAACATGGAAATATATACACCACAATCTGTATAAACATGGAAATATCCACACCGATATCTCTATAAACATGGAAATGTCTACACCGCTATCTGGATAAACTTGGAAATACCAAAACCGCTCTCTCCGTAAACGTGGAGATATCTACAATGCTATCTGTGTAAACATGGAAATATATAAACCACTATCTCTATAAACATGGAAACTTATACAATGCTATCTGTGTAAACATGGAAATATCTACAACTCTATCTGTATAAACATGGAAATACCTACACCGCAATCTGTATAAACATGGAAATATCTACAAAACCATCTGTATATCTTGGAAATATCTACATCGCTATCTCTATAAACATAGAAATATCTATACCGCTATCTATATAAACATGGAAATACCTACACCACTATCTCTATAAACATGGAAATAACTACACCGCCATCTCTATAAACATGAAAATATCTACACTGTCATCTCCATAATCATGGAACTATCTACACCGCCATCTGTATATACATGGAAATATCTACACCACCATCAGTATAAACAAGGAAATATCTACACCGTGAGCTGTAGAAACATGGAAATATCTACACCGCTATCTGTGTAAACATGGAAATATCTATACCGCGATCTGTATAATCATGGAAATATCAACACCGCCATCTGTATAATCATGGAAATATCCACACCGCCATCAGTATAATCATGGAAATATCTAAACCGCCATCTGTAAAAATCTGGAAATATCTACACAGTCATCTGTAAAAACATGGAAATATCTACACTGCCATCTGTACACACATGGAAATATCTACACGGACATCAGTATAAACATGGAAGTATCTACACCGCTATCTCTATAAACATGGATATTACTATACCGCTATCTGTATAAACATGGAAATGTCTACACCGCTATCTGTATAAACATGGAAATACCTACACCACTATATCTTTAAATATGGAAATATCCACACTGCTATCTCTATAAACATGGAAATGTTTACACCGCTATCTGTATAAACTTGGAAATATCTAAACTGCTGTCTGTATAAATTTAGAAATAACTACAACGCTATCTGTGAAACATGGAAATACATAAACCACTATCTCTATAAACATGGAAATATCTACAACGCTATCTGTGTAAACATGGAAATATCTACACCGCTATCTGTATAAACATGGAAATACCTACTCCACTATCTGTATAAACATGGAAATAACTACACCGCTAACTCTATAAACATGGATATATCTACACCGACATCTATAAAAACATGGAAATACCTACACAGTCATCTGTATAAACATGGAAATATGTACACCTCCGTGAGTATAAACATGGAAACATCTACACTGCCATCTGTATACACATGGAAATATCTACACGGGCATCAGTATAAACATGGAAGTATCTACACCGCTATCTGTATAAACATGGAAATACCTACTCCACTATCTGTATAAACATGGAAATAACTACACCGCTAACTCTATAAACATGGATATATCTACACCGACATCTATAAAAACATGGAAATACCTACACAGTCATCTGTATAAACATGGAAATATGTACACCTCCGTGAGTATAAACATGGAAACATCTACACTGCCATCTGTATACACATGGAAATATCTACACGGGCATCAGTATAAACATGGAAGTATCTACACCGCTATCTCTATAAACATGGAAATTCCTACACCGCTATCTGTATAAACATGGAAATATCTATACCGCTATCTGTATAAACATGGAAATATATTCCTCACTATCTGTGTAAAGGTTTAAGTATCTACACAGCTATCTGTGTAAACTTGGAAATATCTACACCGCTATCTGTGTATAGATGGAAATATCTACACCACAATCTGTGCAAAGATGGAAATATCTACACCGCTATCTCTGTAAACATGGAAATATCTACACCGCTATCTGTATAAACATGGAAATATCTACATCGCGATCTGTATAAACATGGAAATATCTACACCGCTGTCTCTTTAACATGGAAATATCTGCACCGCTCTCTGTATACACATGGAAATATCTACACCACTATGTCTATAAACATGGAAATATCTACACCGCAGTCGGTATACACATGGAAATATCTACACACCCATCTGTATAAACATGGAAATATCTACACCACTATCTCTATAAACATGGATATATCTCCACCACTACCTGTAGAAACATGGAAATATCTACACCGCTGTCTGTATCAACATGGAAATATCTACACTGATATCTGTATAAATATGTAAATATCTACACTGCTATCTCTATAAACCTGGAAATAACTGCACTGCCATGTGTTTAAGCATGCGAATATCCTCACAGCCATCTGTATAAATATGGAAATATCTACACCACCATCTCTATAAACATGGAAATATCTACACCGCTATCTGTAAAAACATGGAAATGTCAACATCGCTATCTGCATAAAGATGGAAACATCTCCACCGCTATCTGTATAAACATTGAAATATCTACACCGCTATCTGTATAAACATGGAAATATCTACACCACTATCTCTATAAACATGAATATAACTACACCGCCATCTCCATAAACATGAAAATATCTACACTGTCATCTCCATAAACATGGAACTATCTACACCGCCATCTGTATAAACATGGAAATATCTACACTGCCATCTGTGTACACATGGAAATATCTACACAGCCATCTGTATAAACAAGGAAATATCTACACCGTTATCTCTGTTAACATGGAAATAAATACACCACTATCTCTATAAACATGGAAATATCTACACCACTATCTGTATAAACATGTAAATATCTACACCTCCATCTCTATAAATATGAAAATATCTACACTGCCATCTCCATAATCATTGAACTATCTACACCACCATCTGTATAAATATGGAAATATCTACACCGCCATCTGAATAAACATGGAAATATCTACAATGCCATCTATATAAAGATGTAAGTATCTACTCCGCGAGATAAGTAAACATGGAAATATCTACACCGATATCTGTTTAAACATGGAAATATCAACACTGCCATCTGCATAATCATGAAAAAATCCACACCGCAATCTGCCTAAACATGGAAATATCTACACTGCAATTTGGAAAAACATGGAAATATCTACACAGTCATCTGTATAAACTTGGAAATATCTACACCTCCGTGAGTAAAAACATCGAAATATCTACACTGCCATCTGTATACACATGGAAATATCTCCACAGCTATCAGTATAAACATGGAAACATCTACACCGCTATCTCTATAAACATGGAAATACCTACACCGCTTTCTGTATAAACATAGAAATGCCTACACCAATATCTGTATAAACATGGAAACACCGACACCACTACCTGTATAAACTTGGAAATATCTACACTGCTATCTGCATAAATATGGAAATATCTACACCGCCATCTGTATAAACATGGAAATATCTCCACCGCTATGTGCATAAACATGGAAATATCTACTCCGCTATCTGTATAAACATGAAAATATCAACACCGCTCTCTGTATAAACACGCTAACATCCTCACCGCTATCTGTATAGACATGGAAATATCTACACCGATATCTCTATAAACATGGAAATAACTACACCGCCATCTGTATAAACGTGGAAATCTCTACACAGTCATCTGTATAAACATGGAAATACCTACACCACCATCTCTATAAACATGGAAATATCTACACTGCCTTCGGTATACAAATGGAAATATCTACACAGCCATCAGTATAAACATGGAAACATCTAAACCTCTATCTCTGTACACATGGAAATACCTACACTGCTATCTCTATAAACATGGAAATATCTACACCGCAATCTCTATAAACATGGAAATATCTACACCGCCATCTCTATAAACATGAAAATATCTACACCACCATCTCCATAAAGATGGAACTATCTACACCACCATTTGCGTAAACATGGAAATAACGACACCGATATCTGTATTAACATGGAAATATCTACACTGCCATCTGTATAACGATGGAAATATCTTCATCGTGAGCTGAATAAACATGGAAATGTCTACAACGCTATCTGTATAAACATGGAAATACCAACACCGCTATCTGTATAAACATGGAAATATCTACTCCGCTATCTGTATAAACATGGAAATACCAACACAGCTACCTGTGTAAACATGGAAATATCGACACCGCTATCAGTATAAACATGGAAATATCTACACCACTATACCCATAAACATGGAAGTACCTACAACGCCATCTCTATAAACATGGAAATATCTACAATGCTATCTGTATAAACGTGGATATATCTTCACTGCTATCTGTATAAATTTGGAAATATCTACACCAAGATCAGTATAAACATGGAAATATCTACACCACTATCTGTATAAACATGGAAATATCCACACCGATATCTCTATAAACATGGAAATGTCTACACCGCTATCTGGATAAACTTGGAAATACCAAAACCGCTCTCTCCATAAACGTGGAGATATCTACAATGCTATCTGTGTAAACATGGAAATATATAAACCACTATCTCTATAAACATGGAAACATATACAATGCTATCTGTGTAAACATGGAAATATCTAAAACTCTATCTGTATAAACATGGAAATACCTACACCGCAATCTGTATAAACATGGAAATATCTACAAAACCATCTGTATATCTTGGAAATATCTACATCGCTATCTCTGTAAACATAGAAATATCTATACCGCTATCTATATAAACATGGAAATACCTACAGCACTATCTCTATAAACATGGAAATATCTACACCGCCATCTCTATAAACATGAAAATATCTACACTGTCATCTCCATAATCATGGAACTATCTACACCGCCATCTGTATATACATGGAAATATCTACACCACCATCAGTATAAACAAGGAAATATCTACACCGTGAGCTGTAGAAACATGGAAATATCTACACCGCTATCTGTGTAAACATGGAAATATCTATACCGCGATCTGTATAATCATGGAAATATCAACACCGCCATCTGTATAATCATGGAAATATCCACACCGCCATCAGTATAATCATGGAAATATCTAAACCGCCATCTGTAAAAATCTGGAAATATCTACACAGTCATCTGTAAAAACATGGAAATATCTACACTGCCATCTGTACACACATGGAAATATCTACACGGACATCAGTATAAACATGGAAATATCTACACCGCTATCTCTATAAACATGGATATTACTACACCGCTATCTGTATAAACATGGAAATGTCTACACCGCTATCTGTATAAACATGGAAATACCTACACCACTATATCTTTAAATATGGAAATATCCACACTGCTATCTCTATAAACATGGAAATGCTTACACCGCTATCTGTATAAACTTGGAAATATCTAAACTGCTGTCTGTATAAATTTAGAAATAACTACAACGCTATCTGTGAAACATGGAAATACATAAACCACTATCTCTATAAACATGGAAATATCTACAACGCTATCTGTGTAAACATGGAAATATCTACACCGCTATCTGTATAAACATGGAAATACCTACTCCACTATCTGTATAAACATGGAAATAACTACACCGCTAACTCTATAAACATGGATATATCTACACCGACATCTATAAAAACATGGAAATACCTACACAGTCATCTGTATAAACATGGAAATATGTACACCTCCGTGAGTATAAACATGGAAACATCTACACTGCCATCTGTATACACATGGAAATATCTACACGGGCATCAGTATAAACATGGAAGTATCTACACCGCTATCTCTATAAACATGGAAATTCCTACACCGCTATCTGTATAAACATGGAAATATCTATACCGCTATCTGTATAAACATGGAAATATATTCCTCACTATCTGTGTAAAGGTTTAAGTATCTACACAGCTATCTGTGTAAACTTGGAAATATCTACACCGCTATCTGTGTATAGATGGAAATATCTACACCACAATCTGTGCAAAGATGGAAATATCTACACCGCTATCTCTGTAAACATGGAAATATCTACACCGCTATCTGTATAAACATGGAAATATCTACATCGCGATCTGTATAAACATGGAAATATCTACACCGCTGTCTCTTTAACATGGAAATATCTGCACCGCTCTCTGTATACACATGGAAATATCTACACCACTATGTCTATAAACATGGAAATATCTACACCGCAGTCGGTATACACATGGAAATATCTACACACCCATCTGTATAAACATGGAAATATCTACACCACTATCTCTATAAACATGGATATATCTCCACCACTACCTGTAGAAACATGGAAATATCTACACCGCCGTCTGTATCAACATGGAAATATCTACACTGATATCTGTATAAATATGTAAATATCTACACTGCTATCTCTATAAACCTGGAAATAACTGCACTGCCATGTGTTTAAGCATGCGAATATCCTCACAGCCATCTGTATAAACATGGAAATATCTACACCACCATCTCTATAAACATGGAAATATCTACACCGCTATCTGTAAAAACATGGAAATGTCAACATCGCTATCTGCATAAAGATGGAAACATCTCCACCGCTATCTGTATAAACATTGAAATATCTACACCGCTATCTGTATAAACATGGAAATATCTACACCGCCATCTCTATAAACATGAAAATATCTACACCACCATCTCCATAAAGATGGAACTATCTACACCACCATTTGCGTAAACATGGAAATAACGACACCGATATCTGTATTAACATGGAAATATCTACACTGCCATCTGTATAACGATGGAAATATCTTCATCGTGAGCTGAATAAACATGGAAATGTCTACAACGCTATCTGTATAAACATGGAATTACCAACACCGCTATCTGTATAAACATGGAAATATCTACTCCGCTATCTGTATAAACATGGAAATACCAACACAGCTACCTGTATAAACATGGAAATATCGACACCGCTATCCGTATAAACATGGAAATATCTACACCACTATACCCATAAACATGGAAGTACCTACAACGCCATCTCTATAAACATGGAAATATCTACAATGCTATCTGTATAAACGTGGATATATCTTCACCGCTATCTGTATAAATTTGGAAATATCTACACCAAGATCTGTATAAACATGGAAATATATACACCACAATCTGTATAAACATGGAAATATCCACACCGATATCTCTATAAACATGGAAATGTCTACACCGCTATCTGGATAAACTTGGAAATACCAAAACCGCTCTCTCCGTAAACGTGGAGATATCTACAATGCTATCTGTGTAAACATGGAAATATATAAACCACTATCTCTATAAACATGGAAACTTATACAATGCTATCTGTGTAAACATGGAAATATCTACAACTCTATCTGTATAAACATGGAAATACCTACACCGCAATCTGTATAAACATGGAAATATCTACAAAACCATCTGTATATCTTGGAAATATCTACATCGCTATCTCTATAAACATAGAAATATCTATACCGCTATCTATATAAACATGGAAATACCTACACCACTATCTCTATAAACATGGAAATAACTACACCGCCATCTCTATAAACATGAAAATATCTACACTGTCATCTCCATAATCATGGAACTATCTACACCGCCATCTGTATATACATGGAAATATCTACACCACCATCAGTATAAACAAGGAAATATCTACACCGTGAGCTGTAGAAACATGGAAATATCTACACCGCTATCTGTGTAAACATGGAAATATCTATACCGCGATCTGTATAATCATGGAAATATCAACACCGCCATCTGTATAATCATGGAAATATCCACACCGCCATCAGTATAATCATGGAAATATCTAAACCGCCATCTGTAAAAATCTGGAAATATCTACACAGTCATCTGTAAAAACATGGAAATATCTACACTGCCATCTGTACACACATGGAAATATCTACACGGACATCAGTATAAACATGGAAATATCTACACCGCTATCTCTATAAACATGGATATTACTATACCGCTATCTGTATAAACATGGAAATGTCTACACCGCTATCTGTATAAACATGGAAATACCTACACCACTATATCTTTAAATATGGAAATATCCACACTGCTATCTCTATAAACATGGAAATGTTTACACCGCTATCTGTATAAACTTGGAAATATCTAAACTGCTGTCTGTATAAATTTAGAAATAACTACAACGCTATCTGTGAAACATGGAAATACATAAACCACTATCTCTATAAACATGGAAATATCTACAACGCTATCTGTGTAAACATGGAAATATCTACACCGCTATCTGTATAAACATGGAAATACCTACTCCACTATCTGTATAAACATGGAAATAACTACACCGCTAACTCTATAAACATGGATATATCTACACCGACATCTATAAAAACATGGAAATACCTACACAGTCATCTGTATAAACATGGAAATATGTACACCTCCGTGAGTATAAACATGGAAACATCTACACTGCCATCTGTATACACATGGAAATATCTACACGGGCATCAGTATAAACATGGAAGTATCTACACCGCTATCTGTATAAACATGGAAATACCTACTCCACTATCTGTATAAACATGGAAATAACTACACCGCTAACTCTATAAACATGGATATATCTACACCGACATCTATAAAAACATGGAAATACCTACACAGTCATCTGTATAAACATGGAAATATGTACACCTCCGTGAGTATAAACATGGAAACATCTACACTGCCATCTGTATACACATGGAAATATCTACACGGGCATCAGTATAAACATGGAAGTATCTACACCGCTATCTCTATAAACATGGAAATTCCTACACCGCTATCTGTATAAACATGGAAATATCTATACCGCTATCTGTATAAACATGGAAATATATTCCTCACTATCTGTGTAAAGGTTTAAGTATCTACACAGCTATCTGTGTAAACTTGGAAATATCTACACCGCTATCTGTGTATAGATGGAAATATCTACACCACAATCTGTGCAAAGATGGAAATATCTACACCGCTATCTCTGTAAACATGGAAATATCTACACCGCTATCTGTATAAACATGGAAATATCTACATCGCGATCTGTATAAACATGGAAATATCTACACCGCTGTCTCTTTAACATGGAAATATCTGCACCGCTCTCTGTATACACATGGAAATATCTACACCACTATGTCTATAAACATGGAAATATCTACACCGCAGTCGGTATACACATGGAAATATCTACACACCCATCTGTATAAACATGGAAATATCTACACCACTATCTCTATAAACATGGATATATCTCCACCACTACCTGTAGAAACATGGAAATATCTACACCGCTGTCTGTATCAACATGGAAATATCTACACTGATATCTGTATAAATATGTAAATATCTACACTGCTATCTCTATAAACCTGGAAATAACTGCACTGCCATGTGTTTAAGCATGCGAATATCCTCACAGCCATCTGTATAAATATGGAAATATCTACACCACCATCTCTATAAACATGGAAATATCTACACCGCTATCTGTAAAAACATGGAAATGTCAACATCGCTATCTGCATAAAGATGGAAACATCTCCACCGCTATCTGTATAAACATTGAAATATCTACACCGCTATCTGTATAAACATGGAAATATCTACACCACTATCTCTATAAACATGAATATAACTACACCGCCATCTCCATAAACATGAAAATATCTACACTGTCATCTCCATAAACATGGAACTATCTACACCGCCTTCTGTATAAACATGGAAATATCTACACTGCCATCTGTGTACACATGGAAATATCTACACAGCCATCTGTATAAACAAGGAAATATCTACACCGTTATCTCTGTTAACATGGAAATAAATACACCACTATCTCTATAAACATGGAAATATCTACACCACTATCTGTATAAACATGTAAATATCTACACCTCCATCTCTATAAATATGAAAATATCTACACTGCCATCTCCATAATCATTGAACTATCTACACCACCATCTGTATAAATATGGAAATATCTACACCGCCATCTGAATAAACATGGAAATATCTACAATGCCATCTATATAAAGATGTAAGTATCTACTCCGCGAGATAAGTAAACATGGAAATATCTACACCGATATCTGTTTAAACATGGAAATATCAACACTGCCATCTGCATAATCATGAAAAAATCCACACCGCAATCTGCCTAAACATGGAAATATCTACACTGCAATTTGGAAAAACATGGAAATATCTACACAGTCATCTGTATAAACTTGGAAATATCTACACCTCCGTGAGTAAAAACATCGAAATATCTACACTGCCATCTGTATACACATGGAAATATCTCCACAGCTATCAGTATAAACATGGAAACATCTACACCGCTATCTCTATAAACATGGAAATACCTACACCGCTTTCTGTATAAACATAGAAATGCCTACACCAATATCTGTATAAACATGGAAACACCGACACCACTACCTGTATAAACTTGGAAATATCTACACTGCTATCTGCATAAATATGGAAATATCTACACCGCCATCTGTATAAACATGGAAATATCTCCACCGCTATGTGCATAAACATGGAAATATCTACTCCGCTATCTGTATAAACATGAAAATATCAACACCGCTCTCTGTATAAACACGCTAACATCCTCACCGCTATCTGTATAGACATGGAAATATCTACACCGATATCTCTATAAACATGGAAATAACTACACCGCCATCTGTATAAACGTGGAAATCTCTACACAGTCATCTGTATAAACATGGAAATACCTACACCACCATCTCTATAAACATGGAAATATCTACACTGCCTTCGGTATACAAATGGAAATATCTACACAGCCATCAGTATAAACATGGAAACATCTAAACCTCTATCTCTGTACACATGGAAATACCTACACTGCTATCTCTATAAACATGGAAATATCTACACCGCAATCTCTATAAACATGGAAATATCTACACCGCCATCTCTATAAACATGAAAATATCTACACCACCATCTCCATAAAGATGGAACTATCTACACCACCATTTGCGTAAACATGGAAATAACGACACCGATATCTGTATTAACATGGAAATATCTACACTGCCATCTGTATAACGATGGAAATATCTTCATCGTGAGCTGAATAAACATGGAAATGTCTACAACGCTATCTGTATAAACATGGAAATACCAACACCGCTATCTGTATAAACATGGAAATATCTACTCCGCTATCTGTATAAACATGGAAATACCAACACAGCTACCTGTGTAAACATGGAAATATCGACACCGCTATCAGTATAAACATGGAAATATCTACACCACTATACCCATAAACATGGAAGTACCTACAACGCCATCTCTATAAACATGGAAATATCTACAATGCTATCTGTATAAACGTGGATATATCTTCACTGCTATCTGTATAAATTTGGAAATATCTACACCAAGATCAGTATAAACATGGAAATATCTACACCACTATCTGTATAAACATGGAAATATCCACACCGATATCTCTATAAACATGGAAATGTCTACAACGCTATCTGGATAAACTTGGAAATACCAAAACCGCTCTCTCCATAAACGTGGAGATATCTACAATGCTATCTGTGTAAACATGGAAATATATAAACCACTATCTCTATAAACATGGAAACATATACAATGCTATCTGTGTAAACATGGAAATATCTAAAACTCTATCTGTATAAACATGGAAATACCTACACCGCAATCTGTATAAACATGGAAATATCTACAAAACCATCTGTATATCTTGGAAATATCTACATCGCTATCTCTGTAAACATAGAAATATCTATACCGCTATCTATATAAACATGGAAATACCTACAGCACTATCTCTATAAACATGGAAATATCTACACCGCCATCTCTATAAACATGAAAATATCTACACTGTCATCTCCATAATCATGGAACTATCTACACCGCCATCTGTATATACATGGAAATATCTACACCACCATCAGTATAAACAAGGAAATATCTACACCGTGAGCTGTAGAAACATGGAAATATCTACACCGCTATCTGTGTAAACATGGAAATATCTATACCGCGATCTGTATAATCATGGAAATATCAACACCGCCATCTGTATAATCATGGAAATATCCACACCGCCATCAGTATAATCATGGAAATATCTAAACCGCCATCTGTAAAAATCTGGAAATATCTACACAGTCATCTGTAAAAACATGGAAATATCTACACTGCCATCTGTACACACATGGAAATATCTACACGGACATCAGTATAAACATGGAAATATCTACACCGCTATCTCTATAAACATGGATATTACTACACCGCTATCTGTATAAACATGGAAATGTCTACACCGCTATCTGTATAAACATGGAAATACCTACACCACTATATCTTTAAATATGGAAATATCCACACTGCTATCTCTATAAACATGGAAATGTTTACACCGCTATCTGTATAAACTTGGAAATATCTAAACTGCTGTCTGTATAAATTTAGAAATAACTACAACGCTATCTGTGAAACATGGAAATACATAAACCACTATCTCTATAAACATGGAAATATCTACAATGCTATCTGTGTAAACATGGAAATATCTACACCGCTATCTGTATAAACATGGAAATACCTACTCCACTATCTGTATAAACATGGAAATAACTACACCGCTAACTCTATAAACATGGATATATCTACACCGACATCTATAAAAACATGGAAATACCTACACAGTCATCTGTATAAACATGGAAATATGTACACCTCCGTGAGTATAAACATGGAAACATCTACACTGCCATCTGTATACACATGGAAATATCTACACGGGCATCAGTATAAACATGGAAGTATCTACACCGCTATCTCTATAAACATGGAAATTCCTACACCGCTATCTGTATAAACATGGAAATATCTATACCTCTATCTGTATAAACATGGAAATATATTCCTCACTATCTGTGTAAAGGTTTAAGTATCTACACAGCTATCTGTGTAAACTTGGAAATATCTACACCGCTATCTGTGTATAGATGGAAATATCTACACCACAATCTGTGCAAAGATGGAAATATCTACACCGCTATCTCTGTAAACATGGAAATATCTACACCGCTATCTGTATAAACATGGAAATATCTACATCGCGATCTGTATAAACATGGAAATATCTACACCGCTGTCTCTTTAACATGGAAATATCTGCACCGCTCTCTGTATACACATGGAAATATCTACACCAGTATGTCTATAAACATGGAAATATCTACACCGCAGTCGGTATACACATGGAAATATCTACACACCCATCTGTATAAACATGGAAATATCTACACCACTATCTCTATAAACATGGATATATCTCCACCACTACCTGTAGAAACATGGAAATATCTACACCGCCGTCTGTATCAACATGGAAATATCTACACTGATATCTGTATAAATATGTAAATATCTACACTGCTATCTCTATAAACCTGGAAATAACTGCACTGCCATGTGTTTAAGCATGCGAATATCCTCACAGCCATCTGTATAAACATGGAAATATCTACACCACCATCTCTATAAACATGGAAATATCTACACCGCTATCTGTAAAAACATGGAAATGTCAACATCGCTATCTGCATAAAGATGGAAACATCTCCACCGCTATCTGTATAAACATTGAAATATCTACACCGCTATCTGTATAAACATGGAAATATCTACACCGCCATCTCTATAAACATGAAAATATCTACACCACCATCTCCATAAAGATGGAACTATCTACACCACCATTTGCGTAAACATGGAAATAACGACACCGATATCTGTATTAACATGGAAATATCTACACTACCATCTGTATAACGATGGAAATATCTTCATCGTGAGCTGAATAAACATGGAAATGTCTACAACGCTATCTGTATAAACATGGAAATACCAACACCGCTATCTGTATAAACATGGAAATATCTACTCCGCTATCTGTATAAACATGGAAATACCAACACAGCTACCTGTATAAACATGGAAATATCGACACCGTTATCAGTATAAACATGGAAATATCTACACCACTATACCCATAAACATGGAAGTACCTACAACGCCATCTCTATAAACATGGAAATATCTACAATGCTATCTGTATAAACGTGGAAATATCTTCACCGCTATCTGTATAAATTTGGAAATATCTACACCAAGATCAGTATAAACATGGAAATATCTACACCACTATCTGTATAAACATGGAAATATCCACACCGATATCTCTATAAACATGGAAATGTCTACACCGCTATCTGGATAAACTTGGAAATACCAAAACCGCTCTCTCCATAAACGTGGAGATATCTACAATGCTATCTGTGTAAACATGGAAATATATAAACCACTATCTCTATAAACATGGAAACATATACAATGCTATCTGTGTAAACATGGAAATATCTACAACTCTATCTGTATAAACATGGAAATACCTACACCGCAATCTGTATAAACATGGAAATATCTACAAAACCATCTGTATATCTTGGAAATATCTACATCGCTATCTCTATAAACATAGAAATATCTATACCGCTATCTATATAAACATGGAAATACCTACACCACTATCTCTATAAACATGGAAATATCTACACCGCCATCTCTATAAACATGAAAATATCTACACTGTCATCTCCATAATCATGGAACTATCTACACCGCCATCTGTATATACATGGAAATATCTACACCACCATCAGTATAAACAAGGAAATATCTACACAGTGAGCTGTAGAAACATGGAAATATCTACACCGCTATCTGTGTAAACGTGGAAATATCTATACCGCGATCTGTATAATCATGGAAATATCAACACCGCCATCTGTATAATCATGGAAATATCCACACCGCCATCAGTATAATCATGGAAATATCTAAACCGCCATCTGTAAAAATCTGGAAATATCTACACAGTCATCTGTAAAAACATGGAAATATCTACACTGCCATCTGTACACACATGGAAATATCTACACGGACATCAGTATAAACATGGAAATATCTACACCGCTATCTCTATAAACATGGATATTACTACACCGCTATCTGTATAAACATGGAAATGTCTACACCGCTATCTGTATAAACATGGAAATACCTACACCACTATATCTTTAAATATGGAAATATCCACACTGCTATCTCTATAAACATGGAAATGTTTACACCGCTATCTGTATAAACTTGGAAATATCTAAACTGCTGTCTGTATGAATTTAGAAATAACTACAACGCTATCTGTGAAACATGGAAATACATAAACCACTATCTCTATAAACATGGAAATATCTACAACGCTATCTGTGTAAACATGGAAATATCTACACCGCTATCTGTATAAACATGGAAATACCTACTCCACTATCTGTATAAACATGGAAATAACTACACCGCTAACTCTATAAACATGGATATATCTACACCGACATCTATAAAAACATGGAAATACCTACACAGTCATCTGTATAAACATGGAAATATGTACACCTCCGTGAGTATAAACATGGAAACATCTACACTGCCATCTGTATACACATGGAAATATCTACACGGGCATCAGTATAAACATGGAAGTATCTACACCGCTATCTCTATAAACATGGAAATTCCTACACCGCTATCTGTATAAACATGGAAATATCTATACCGCTATCTGTATAAACATGGAAATATATTCCTCACTATCTGTGTAAAGGTTTAAGTATCTACACAGCTATCTGTGTAAACTTGGAAATATCTACACCGCTATCTGTGTATAGATGGAAATATCTACACCACAATCTGTGCAAAGATGGAAATATCTACACCGCTATCTCTGTAAACATGGAAATATCTACACCGCTATCTGTATAAACATGGAAATATCTACATCGCGATCTGTATAAACATGGAAATATCTACACCGCTGTCTCTTTAACATGGAAATATCTGCACCGCTCTCTGTATACACATGGAAATATCTACACCACTATGTCTATAAACATGGAAATATCTACACCGCAGTCGGTATACACATGGAAATATCTACACACCCATCTGTATAAAAATGGAAATATCTACACCACTATCTCTATAAACATGGATATATCTCCACCACTACCTGTAGAAACATGGAAATATCTACACCGCCGTCTGTATCAACATGGAAATATCTACACTGATATCTGTATAAATATGTAAATATCTACACTGCTATCTCTATAAACCTGGAAATAACTGCACTGCCATGTGTTTAAGCATGCGAATATCCTCACAGCCATCTGTATAAACATGGAAATATCTACACCACCATCTCTATAAACATGGAAATATCTACACCGCTATCTGTAAAAACATGGAAATGTCAACATCGCTATCTGCATAAAGATGGAAACATCTCCACCGCTATCTGTATAAACATTGAAATATCTACACCGCTATCTGTATAAACATGGAAATATCTACACCGCCATCTCTATAAACATGAAAATATCTACACCACCATCTCCATAAAGATGGAACTATCTACACCACCATTTGCGTAAACATGGAAATAACGACACCGATATCTGTATTAACATGGAAATATCTACACTGCCATCTCTATAACGATGGAAATATCTTCATCGTGAGCTGAATAAACATGGAAATGTCTACAACGCTATCTGTATAAACATGGAATTACCAACACCGCTATCTGTATAAACATGGAAATATCTACTCCGCTATCTGTATAAACATGGAAATACCAACACAGCTACCTGTATAAACATGGAAATATCGACACCGCTATCAGTATAAACATGGAAATATCTACACCACTATACCCATAAACATGGAAGTACCTACAACGCCATCTCTATAAACATGGAAATATCTACAATGCTATCTGTATAAACGTGGATATATCTTCACCGCTATCTGTATAAATTTGGAAATATCTACACCAAGATCTGTATAAACATGGAAATATCTACACCACAATCTGTATAAACATGGAAATATCCACACCGATATCTCTATAAACATGGAAATGTCTACACCGCTATCTGGATAAACTTGGAAATACCAAAACCGCTCTCTCCATAAACGTGGAGATATCTACAATGCTATCTGTGTAAACATGGAAATATATAAACCACTATCTCTATAAACATGGAAACATATACAATGCTATCTGTGTAAACATGGAAATATCTACAACTCTATCTGTATAAACATGGAAATACCTACACCGCAATCTGTATAAACATGGAAATATCTACAAAACCATCTGTATATCTTGGAAATATCTACATCGCTATCTCTATAAACATAGAAATATCTATACCGCTATCTATATAAACATGGAAATACCTACACCACTATCTCTATAAACATGGAAATATCTACACCGCCATCTCTATAAACATGAAAATATCTACACTGCCATCTCCATAATCATGGAACTATCTACACCGCCATCTGTATATACATGGAAATGTCTACACCACCATCAGTATAAACAAGGAAATATCTACACCGTGAGCTGTAGAAACATGGAAATATCTACACCGCTATCTGTAAAAACATGGAAATGTCAACATCGCTATCTGCATAAAGATGGAAACATCTCCACCGCTATCTGTATAAACATTGAAATATCTACACCGCTATCTGTATAAACATGGAAATATCTACACCGCCATCTCTATAATCATGAAAATATCTACACCACCATCTCCATAAAGATGGAACTATCTACACCACCATTTGCGTAAACATGGAAATAACGACACCGATATCTGTATTAACATGGAAATATCTACACTGCCATCTGTATAACGATGGAAATATCTTCATCGTGAGCTGAATAAACATGGAAATGTCTACAACGCTATCTGTATAAACATGGAATTACCAACACCGCTATCTGTATAAACATGGAAATATCTACTCCGCTATCTGTATAAACATGGAAATACCAACACAGCTACCTGTATAAACATGGAAATATCGACACCGCTATCAGTATAAACATGGAAATATCTACACCACTATACCCATAAACATGGAAGTACCTACAACGCCATCTCTATAAACATGGAAATATCTACAATGCTATCTGTATAAACGTGGATATATCTTCACCGCTATCTGTATAAATTTGGAAATATCTACACCAAGATCTGTATAAACATGGAAATATCTACACCACAATCTGTATAAACATGGAAATATCCACACCGATATCTCTATAAACATGGAAATGTCTACACCGCTATCTGGATAAACTTGGAAATACCAAAACCGCTCTTTCCATAAACGTGGAGATATCTACAATGCTATCTGTGTAAACATGGAAATATATAAACCACTATCTCTATAAACATGGAAACATATACAATGCTATCTGTGTAAACATGGAAATATCTACAACTCTATCTGTATAAACATGGAAATACCTACACCGCAATCTGTATAAACATGGAAATATCTACAAAACCATCTGTATATCTTGGAAATATCTACATCGCTATCTCTATAAACATAGAAATATCTATACCGCTATCTATATAAACATGGAAATACCTACACCACTATCTCTATAAACATGGAAATATCTACACCGCCATCTCTATAAACATGAAAATATCTACACTGCCATCTCCATAATCATGGAACTATCTACACCGCCATCTGTATATACATGGAAATATCTACACCACCATCAGTATAAACAAGGAAATATCTACACCGTGAGCTGTAGAAACATGGAAATATCTACACCGCTATCTGTGTAAACATGGAAATATCTATACCGCGATCTGTATAATCATGGAAATATCAACACCGCCATCTGTATAATCATGGAAATATCCACACCGCCATCAGTATAATCATGGAAATATCTAAACCGCCATCTGTAAAAATCTGGAAATATCTACACAGTCATCTGTAAAAACATGGAAATATCTACACTGCCATCTGTACACACATGGAAATATCTACACGGACATCAGTATAAACATGGAAATATCTACACCGCTATCTCTATAAACATGGATATTACTACACCGCTATCTGTATAAACATGGAAATGTCTACACCGCTATCTGTATAAACATGGAAATACCTACACCACTATATCTTTAAATATGGAAATATCCACACTGCTATCTCTATAAACATGGAAATGTTTACACCGCTATCTGTATAAACTTGGAAATATCTAAACTGCTGTCTGTATAAATTTAGAAATAACTACAACGCTATCTGTGAAACATGGAAATACAAAAACCACTATCTCTATAAACATGGAAATATCTACAACACTATCTGTGTAAACATGGAAATATCTACACCGCTATCTGTATAAACATGGAAATACCTACTCCACTATCTGTATAAACATGGAAATAACTACACCGCTAACTCTATAAACATGGATATATCTACACCGACATCTATAAAAACATGGAAATACCTACACAGTCATCTGTATAAACATGGAAATATGTACACCTCCGTGAGTATAAACATGGAAATATCTACACTGCCATCTGTATACACATGGAAATATCTACACGGGCATCAGTATAAACATGGAAGTATCTACACCGCTATCTCTATAAACATGGAAATTCCTACACCGCTATCTGTATAAACATGGAAATATCTATACCACTATCTGTATAAACATGGAAATATATTCCTCACTATCTGTGTAAAGGTTTAAGTATCTACACAGCTATCTGTGTAAACTTGGAAATATCTACACCGCTATCTGTGTATAGATGGAAATATCTACACCACAATCTGTGCAAAGATGGAAATATCTACACCGCTATCTCTGTAAACATGGAAATATCTACACCGCTATCTGTATAAACATGGAAATATCTACATCGCGATCTGTATAAACATGGAAATATCTACACCGCTGTCTCTTTAACATGGAAATATCTGCACCGCTCTCTGTATACACATGGAAATATCTACACCACTATGTCTATAAACATGGAAATATCTACACCGCAGTCGGTATACACATGGAAATATCTACACACCCATCTGTATAAACATGGAAATATCTACACCACTATCTCTATAAACATGGATATATCTCCACCACTACCTGTAGAAACATGGAAATATCTACACCGCCGTCTGTATCAACATGGAAATATCTACACTGATATCTGTATAAATATGTAAATATCTACACTGCTATCTCTATAAACCTGGAAATAACTGCACTGCCATGTGTTTAAACATGCGAATATCCTCACAGCCATCTGTATAAACATGGAAATATCTACACCACCATCTCTATAAACATGGAAATATCTACACCGCTATCTGTAAAAACATGGAAATGTCAACATCGCTATCTGCATAAAGATGGAAACATCTCCACCGCTATCTGTATAAACATTGAAATATCTACACCGCTATCTGTATAAACATGGAAATATCTACACCACTATCTGTATAAACATGGAAAATCTACACCACCATCTCTATAAACATGGAAATATCTACACTGCCGTTTGCATACAAATGGAAATATCTACAAAGCCATCTGTATAAACATGGAAGTATCTACACTGCTATCTCTATTAACATGGAAATACCTACACAGCTATCTCTAGAATCATGGAAATATCTACACCGCAATCTGTATAAACAAGGAAATATCTACACCGCCATCTCTATAAACATGAAAATATCTACACCGCCATCTACATAATCATGGAACTAACTACACCACCATCTGTATAAACTTGGAAATATCTACACCGCTTTCTGTATAAACATGGAAACATCTACACTTCCATCTGTATAAAGATGGAAATATCTATACCGCAAGCTGTATAAACATGGAAATATATAAACTGCTATCCGTATAAACATGGAAATACCAACACTGCTATCTCTATAAACGTGGAAATATCTACACCGCTCTCTGTATAAACATGGAAATATCTACACCGCTATCTCTATAAACATGGAAATACCTACACCGACATCTCTATAAACATGGAAATACATTAACTGCTATCCGTATAAACATGGAAATATCTACAACACTAATTGGGTAAACATGGAAATATCAACACTGCCATCTGTATACACATGGAACTATCTACAGAGCCATCAGTATAAATATGGAAACATCCACACCGCTATCTCTATACACATGGAAATACCAATACCCCTATCTCTATAAACATGGAAATATCTACACCGTCATCTCTATAAACATGAAAATATCTACACCGCCATCTCCATAAACATGGAACTATCTTCACCACCATCTGTGTAAACATGGAAATATCTACAACACTGTCTGTATAAACATAGAAATAACTACAATGATATCTGTATAAAGATGGTAATATCTACACCGTGAGCTGTATTAACCTGGAAATATCTACACCGCTATCTGTATAAACATGGAAATACCAACACTGCTGTCTGTATAAAGATGGAAATATCTACAACGCTATCTGTATAAACATGGAAATATCTACACCACCATGTATATAAACATGAAAATATCAACACTGTCATCTGTATAAACATGGAAATATATACACAGCCATCTCTAAATACATGGAAATAAGTACACCGCTATCTGTATAAACATGGAAATATCTGCACCGCTATCTGTATAAACATGTAAAGATCTACACCGCTATCTGTATAAACATGGAAATATCTACACCGCTATCTGTATGAAGGTGGAAATATTTACACCGCGAGCTGTATAAACATGGAAATATCTACATCGCTATCTGTATAAACATGGAAATATCTACACTGCTATCTCTATAAACATGGAAATATATACAATGCCATCTCTATAAACATAGAAATATCTACACCGACATCTACATAAACAAGGATATATCAACACCGCCATGTGTACAAACATGGAAATATCTACACAGATATCTGAAAACATGGAACTATCTACACCGCTACCTGTATAAACATGGAAATACCTACCCAGCTAACTCTATAAATATGGAAATATCTACACTGCTATCTGTATAAACATGGAAATATCTACACCGTTATCTTTATAAACATGGAGATATCTACATGGCTATCTTTATAAAGATGGAAAAACCTACACCGCCATCTGTATAAACCTGGAAATACGTACACAGTCATCTCTATAATCATGGAAATACCTACACCAGCATCTGTATAATAATGGAAATATCTACACTGCCATAGGTATAAACATGGAAATATCTACACAGCCATCTCTACAAACATGGAAATAACTACACCACTATCTGTATAAAATTGGAAATAGCCACACCGCTATCTGTATAAACATGGAAATGTCTACACCGCTGTCTGTATAATCATGGAAATATCTACACCGCTATATGTATAAATATGGAAATAACTACACCACTATCTCTATAACCATGGAAATATCTGCACCGCTATCTGTATAAACATAGAAAGAACTACACTGCTATCTCTATAAACATGGAAATATCTACTCCGCCGTCTGTATAAACGTGGAAATATCTACAAAGTCATTTGTATAAGCATGGAAATATCTACACCGTCATCTGTATAAAGATGGAAATACATACACCACTATCTGTATAAACCTGGAAATATCTACACCACTATCTGAATAAACTTGGAAATATCTACACCGCTATCTGTATAAACATGGAAATATCTACACCGCTATCTGAATAAGCATGGAAATACCTACAGCGCTATCTGTATAAGCATGCAAACATCTAAACCGCTATCTGTATAAACATGGAAATATCTACATCGCCGTCTGTATAAACATGGAAATATCTACACCGCTATCTGTATAATCATGGAAATAACTGCACCGCCATCTACATAAACGAGGAAATTTCTACACCGCCATCTCTATAAACTTGAAAATATCTACAACTCCATCTCCATAAACATGGAACTATCTACACAGCCATTTGTGTAAACATGGAAATATGTACACCTCTATGTGTATAAACATGGAAATATCTACACTACCATCTGTATAAACGTGGAAATCTCTACACAGTCATCTGTATAAACATGGAAATACCTACACCACCATCTCTATAAACATGGAAATATCTACACTCCCTTCGGTATACAAATGGAAATACCTACACAGCCATCAGTATAAACATGGAAACATCTAAACCTCTATCTCTATACACATGGAAATACCTACACCGCTATCTCTATAAACATGGAAATATCTACACCGCAATCTCTATAAACATGGAAATATCTACACCGCCATCTCTATAAACATGAAAATATCTACACCACCATCTCCATAAAGATGGAACTATCTACACCACCATTTGCGTAAACATGGAAATAACGACACCGATATCTGTATTAACATGGAAATATCTACACTGCCATCTGTATAACGATGGAAATATCTTCATCGTGAGCTGAATAAACATGGAAATGTCTACAACGCTATCTGTATAAACATGGAATTACCAACACCGCTATCTGTATAAACATGGAAATATCTACTCCGCTTTCTGTATAAACATGGAAATACCAACACAGCTACCTGTATAAACATGGAAATATCGACACCGCTATCAGTATAAACATGGAAATATCTACACCACTATACCCATAAACATGGAAGTACCTACAACGCCATCTCTATAAACATGGAAATATCTACAATGCTATCTGTATAAACGTGGATATATCTTCACCGCTATCTGTATAAATTTGGAAATATCTACACCAAGATCTGTATAAACATGGAAATATCTACACCACTATCTGTATAAACATGGAAATATCCACACCGATATCTCTATAAACATGGAAATGTCTACACCGCTATCTGGATAAACTTGGAAATACCAAAACCGCTCTCTCCATAAACGTGGAGATATCTACAATGCTATCTGTGTAAACATGGAAATATATAAACCACTATCTCTATAAACATGGAAACATATACAATGCTATCTGTGTAAACATGGAAATATCTACAACTCTATCTGTATAAACATGGAAATACCTACACCGCAATCTGTATAAACATGGAAATATCTACAAAACCATCTGTATATCTTGGAAATATCTACATCGCTATCTCTATAAACATAGAAATATCTATACCGCTATCTATATAAACATGGAAATACCTACACCACTATCTCTATAAACATGGAAATATCTACACCGCCATCTCTATAAACATGAAAATATCTACACTGTCATCTCCATAAACATGGAACTATCTACACCGCCATCTGTATAAACATGGAAATATCTACACTGCCATCTGTGTACACATGGAAATATCTACACAGCCATCTGTATAAACAAGGAAATATCTACACCATTATCTCTGTTAACATGGAAATAAATACACCACTATCTCTATAAACATGGAAATATCTACACCACTATCTGTATAAACATGTAAATATCTACACCTCCATCTCTATAAATATGAAAATATCTACACTGCCATCTCCATAATCATTGAAATATCTACACCACCATCTGTATAAATATGGAAATATCTACACCGCCATCTGAATAAACATGGAAATATCTACAATGCCATCTATATAAAGATGTAAGTATCTACTCCGCGAGGTAAATACACATGGAAATATCTACACCGATATCTGTATAAACATGGAAATATCAACACTGCCATCTGCATAATCATGAAAAAATCCACACCGCAATCTGCCTAAACATGGAAATATCTACACTGCAATTTGGAAAAACATGGAAATCTCTACACAGTCATCTGTATAAACTTGGAAATATCTACACCTCCGTGAGTATAAACATCGAAATATCTACACTGCCATCTGTATACACATGGAAATATCTCCACAGCTATCAGTATAAACATGGAAACATCTACACCGCTATCTCTATAAACATGGAAATACCTACACCGCTTTCTGTATAAACATGGAAATGCCTACAACAATATCTGTATAAACATGGAAATACCGACAGCACTACCTGTATAAACTTGGAAATATCTACACTGCTATCTGCATAACAATGGAAATATCTACACCGCCATCTGTATAAACATGGAAATATCTCCACCGCTATGTGCATAAACATGGAAATATCTACTCCGCTATCTGTATAAACATGAAAATATCAACACCGCTCTCTGTATAAACACGCTAACATCCTCACCGCTATCTGTATAGACATGGAAATATCTACACCGATATCTCTATAAACATGGAAATATCTACACCGCCATCTGTATAAACGTGGAAATCTCTACACAGTCATCTGTATAAACATGGAAATACCTACACCACCATCTCTATAAACATGGAAATATCTACACTGCCTTCGGTATACAAATGGAAATATCTACACAGCCATCAGTATAAACATGGAAACATCTAAACCTCTATCTCTGTACACATGGAAATACCTACACCGCTATCTCTATAAACATGGAAATATCTACACCGCAATCTCTATAAACATGGAAATATCTACACCGCCATCTCTATAAACATGAAAATATCTACACCACCATCTCCATAAAGATGGAACTATCTACACCACCATTTGCGTAAACATGGAAATAACGACACCGATATCTGTATTAACATGGAAATATCTACACTGCCATCTGTATAACGATGGAAATATCTTCATCGTGAGCTGAATAAACATGGAAATGTCTACAACGCTATCTGTATAAACATGGAAATACCAACACCGCTATCTGTATAAACATGGAAATATCTACTCCGCTATCTGTATAAACATGGAAATACCAACAGAGCTACCTGTGTAAACATGGAAATATCGACACCGCTATCAGTATAAACATGGAAATATCTACACCACTATACCCATAAACATGGAAGTACCTACAACGCCATCTCTATAAACATGGAAATATCTACAATGCTATCTGTATAAACGTGGATATATCTTCACCGCTATCTGTATAAATTTGGAAATATCTACACCAAGATCTGTATAAACATGGAAATATCTACACCACTATCTGTATAAACATGGAAATATCCACACCGATATCTCTATAAACATGGAAATGTCTACACCGCTATCTGGATAAACTTGGAAATACCAAAACCGCTCTCTCCATAAACGTGGAGATATCTACAATGCTATCTGTGTAAACATGGAAATATATAAACCACTATCTCTATAAACATGGAAACATATACAATGCTATCTGTGTAAACATGGAAATATCTACAACTCTATCTGTATAAACATGGAAATACCTACACCGCAATCTGTATAAACATGGAAATATCTACAAAACCATCTGTATATCTTGGAAATATCTACATCGCTATCTCTATAAACATAGAAATATCTATACCGCTATCTATATAAACATGGAAATACCTACACCACTATCTCTATAAACATGGAAATATCTACACCGCCATCTCTATAAACATGAAAATATCTACACTGTCATCTCCATAAACATGGAACTATCTACACCGCCATCTGTATAAACATGGAAATATCTACACTGCCATCTGTGTACACATGGAAATATCTACACAGCCATCTGTATAAACAAGGAAATATCTACACCATTATCTCTGTTAACATGGAAATAAATACACCACTATCTCTATAAACATGGAAATATCTACACCACTATCTGTATAAACATGTAAATATCTACACCTCCATCTCTATAAATATGAAAATATCTACACTGCCATCTCCATAATCATTGAAATATCTACACCACCATCTGTATAAATATGGAAATATCTACACCGCCATCTGAATAAACATGGAAATATCTACAATGCCATCTATATAAAGATGTAAGTATCTACTCCGCGAGGTAAATACACATGGAAATATCTACACCGATATCTGTATAAACATGGAAATATCAACACTGCCATCTGCATAATCATGAAAAAATCCACACCGCAATCTGCCTAAACATGGAAATATCTACACTGCAATTTGGAAAAACATGGAAATCTCTACACAGTCATCTGTATAAACTTGGAAATATCTACACCTCCGTGAGTATAAACATCGAAATATCTACACTGCCATCTGTATACACATGGAAATATCTCCACAGCTATCAGTATAAACATGGAAACATCTACACCGCTATCTCTATAAACATGGAAATACCTACACCGCTTTCTGTATAAACATGGAAATGCCTACAACAATATCTGTATAAACATGGAAATACCGACAGCACTACCTGTATAAACTTGGAAATATCTACACTGCTATCTGCATAACAATGGAAATATCTACACCGCCATCTGTATAAACATGGAAATATCTCCACCGCTATGTGCATAAACATGGAAATATCTACTCCGCTATCTGTATAAACATGAAAATATCAACACCGCTCTCTGTATAAACACGCTAACATCCTCACCGCTATCTGTATAGACATGGAAATATCTACACCGATATCTCTATAAACATGGAAATATCTACACCGCCATCTGTATAAACGTGGAAATCTCTACACAGTCATCTGTATAAACATGGAAATACCTACACCACCATCTCTATAAACATGGAAATATCTACACTGCCTTCGGTATACAAATGGAAATATCTACACAGCCATCAGTATAAACATGGAAACATCTAAACCTCTATCTCTGTACACATGGAAATACCTACACCGCTATCTCTATAAACATGGAAATATCTACACCGCAATCTCTATAAACATGGAAATATCTACACCGCCATCTCTATAAACATGAAAATATCTACACCACCATCTCCATAAAGATGGAACTATCTACACCACCATTTGCGTAAACATGGAAATAACGACACCGATATCTGTATTAACATGGAAATATCTACACTGCCATCTGTATAACGATGGAAATATCTTCATCGTGAGCTGAATAAACATGGAAATGTCTACAACGCTATCTGTATAAACATGGAAATACCAACACCGCTATCTGTATAAACATGGAAATATCTACTCCGCTATCTGTATAAACATGGAAATACCAACAGAGCTACCTGTGTAAACATGGAAATATCGACACCGCTATCAGTATAAACATGGAAATATCTACACCACTATACCCATAAACATGGAAGTACCTACAACGCCATCTCTATAAACATGGAAATATCTACAATGCTATCTGTATAAACGTGGATATATCTTCACCGCTATCTGTATAAATTTGGAAATATCTACACCAAGATCTGTATAAACATGGAAATATCTACACCACTATCTGTATAAACATGGAAATATCCACACCGATATCTCTATAAACATGGAAATGTCTACACCGCTATCTGGATAAACTTGGAAATACCAAAACCGCTCTCTCCATAAACGTGGAGATATCTACAATGCTATCTGTGTAAACATGGAAATATATAAACCACTATCTCTATAAACATGGAAACATATACAATGCTATCTGTGTAAACATGGAAATATCTACAACTCTATCTGTATAAACATGGAAATACCTACACCGCAATCTGTATAAACATGGAAATATCTACAAAACCATCTGTATATCTTGGAAATATCTACATCGCTATCTCTATAAACATAGAAATATCTATACCGCTATCTATATAAACATGGAAATACCTACACCACTATCTCTATAAACATGGAAATATCTACACCGCCATCTCTATAAACATGAAAATATCTACACTGTCATCTCCATAATCATGGAACTATCTACACCGCCATCTGTATATACATGGAAATATCTACACCACCATCAGTATAAACAAGGAAATATCTACACCGTGAGCTGTAGAAACATGGAAATATCTACACCGCTATCTGTGTAAACATGGAAATATCTATACCGCGATCTGTATAATCATGGAAATATCAACACCGCCATCTGTATACTCATGGAAATATCCACACCGCCATCAGTATAATCATGGAAATATCTAAACCGCCATCTGTAAAAATCTGGAAATATCTACACAGTCATCTGTAAAAACATGGAAATATCTACACTGCCATCTGTACACACATGGAAATATCTACACGGACATCAGTATAAACATGGAAATATCTACACCGCTATCTCTATAAACATGGATATTACTACACCGCTATCTGTATAAACATGGAAATGTCTACACCGCTATCTGTATAAACATGGAAATACCTACACCACTATATCTTTAAATATGGAAATATCCACACTGCTATCTCTATAAACATGGAAATGTTTACACCGCTATCTGTATAAACTTGGAAATATCTAAACTGCTGTCTGTATAAATTTAGAAATAACTACAACGCTATCTGTGAAACATGGAAATACATAAACCACTATCTCTATAAACATGGAAATATCTACAACGCTATCTGTGTAAACATGGAAATATCTACACCGCTATCTGTATAAACATGGAAATACCTACTCCACTATCTGTATAAACATGGAAATAACTACACCGCTAACTCTATAAACATGGATATACCTACACCGACATCAATAAAAACATGGAAATACCTACACAGTCATCTGTATAAACATGGAAATATGTACACCTCCGTGAGTATAAACATGGAAACATCTACACTGCCATCTGTATACACATGGAAATATCTACACGGGCATCAGTATAAACATGGAAGTATCTACACCGCTATCTCTATAAACATGGAAATTCCTACACCGCTATCTGTATAAACATGGAAATATCTATACCGCTATCTGTATAAACATGGAAATATATTCCTCACTATCTGTGTAAAGGTTTAAGTATCTACACAGCTATCTGTGTAAACTTGGAAATATCTACACCGCTATCTGTGTATAGATGGAAATATCTACACCACAATCTGTGCAAAGATGGAAATATCTACACCGCTATCTCTGTAAACATGGAAATATCTACACCGCTATCTGTATAAACATGGAAATATCTACATCGCGATCTGTATAAACATGGAAATATCTACACCGCTGTCTCTTTAACATGGAAATATCTGCACCGCTCTCTGTATACACATGGAAATATCTACACCACTATGTCTATAAACATGGAAATATCTACACCGCAGTCGGTATACACATGGAAATATCTACACACCCATCTGTATAAACATGGAAATATCTACACCACTATCTCTATAAACATGGATATATCTCCACCACTACCTGTAGAAACATGGAAATATCTACACCGCCGTCTGTATCAACATGGAAATATCTACACTGATATCTGTATAAATATGTAAATATCTACACTGCTATCTCTATAAACCTGGAAATAACTGCACTGCCATGTGTTTAAGCATGCGAATATCCTCACAGCCATCTGTATAAACATGGAAATATCTACACCACCATCTCTATAAACATGGAAATATCTACACCGCTATCTGTAAAAACATGGAAATGTCAACATCGCTATCTGCATAAAGATGGAAACATCTCCACCGCTATCTGTATAAACATTGAAATATCTTCACCGCTATCTGTATAAATTTGGAAATATCTACACCAAGATCTGTATAAACATGGAAATATCTACACCACTATCTCTATAAACATGGAAATGTCTACACCGCTATCTGGATAAACTTGGAAATACCAAAACCGCTCTCTCCATAAACGTGGAGATATCTACAATGCTATCTGTGTAAACATGGAAATATATAAACCACTATCTCTATAAACATGGAAACATATACAATGCTATCTGTGTAAACACGGAAATATCTACAACTCTATCTGTATAAACATGGAAATACCTACACCGCAATCTGTATAAACATGGAAATATCTACAAAACCATCTGTATATCTTGGAAATATCTACATCGCTATCTCTATAAACATAGAAATATCTATACCGCTATCTATATAAACATGGAAATACCTACACCACTATCTCTATAAACATGGAAATATCTACACCGCCATCTCTATAAACATGAAAATATCTACACTGCCATCTCCATAATCATGGAACTATCTACACCGCCATCTGTATATACATGGAAATATCTACACCACCATCAGTATAAACAAGGAAATATCTACACCGTGAGCTGTAGAAACATGGAAATATCTACACCGCTATCTGTGTAAACATGGAAATATCTATACCGCGATCTGTATAATCATGGAAATATCAACACCGCCATCTGTATAATCATGGAAATATCCACACCGCCATCAGTATAATCATGGAAATATCTAAACCGCCATCTGTAAAAATCTGGAAATATCTACACAGTCATCTGTAAAAACATGGAAATATCTACACTGCCATCTGTACACACATGGAAATATCTACACGGACATCAGTATAAACATGGAAATATCTACACCGCTATCTCTATAAACATGGATATTACTACACCGCTATCTGTATAAACATGGAAATGTCTACACCGCTATCTGTATAAACATGGAAATACCTACACCACTATATCTTTAAATATGGAAATATCCACACTGCTATCTCTATAAACATGGAAATGTTTACACCGCTATCTGTATAAACTTGGGAATATCTAAACTGCTGTCTGTATAAATTTAGAAATAACTACAACGCTATCTGTGAAACATGGAAATACATAAACCACTATCTCTATAAACATGGAAATATCTACAACGCTATCTGTGTAAACATGGAAATATCTACACCGCTATCTGTATAAACATGGAAATACCTACTCCACTATCTGTATAAACATGGAAATAACTACACCGCTAACTCTATAAACATGGATATATCTACACCGACATCTATAAAAACATGGAAATACCTACACAGTCATCTGTATAAACATGGAAATATGTACACCTCCGTGAGTATAAACATGGTAACATCTACACTGCCATCTGTATACACATGGAAATATCTACACGGGCATCAGTATAAACATGGAATTATCTACACCGCTATCTCTATAAACATGGAAATTCCCACACCGCTATCTGTATAAACATGGAAATATCTATACCGCTATCTGTATAAACATGGAAATATATTCCTCACTATCTGTGTAAAGGTTTAAGTATCTACACAGCTATCTGTGTAAACTTGGAAATATCTACACCGCTATCTGTGTATAGATGGAAATATCTACACCACAATCTGTGCAAAGATGGAAATATCTACACCGCTGTCTCTGTAAACATGGAAATATCTACACCGCTATCTGTATAAACATGGAAATATCTACATCGCGATCTGTATAAACATGGAAATATCTACACCGCTGTCTCTTTAACATGGAAATATCTGCACCGCTCTCTGTATACACATGGAAATATCTACACCACTATGTCTATAAACATGGAAATATCTACACCGCAGTCGGTATACACATGGAAATATCTACACACCCATCTGTATAAACATGGAAATATCTACACCACTATCTCTATAAACATGGATATATCTCCACCACTACCTGTAGAAACATGGAAATATCTACACCGCCGTCTGTATCAACATGGAAATATCTACACTGATATCTGTATAAATATGTAAATATCTACACTGCTATCTCTATAAACCTGGAAATAACTGCACTGCCATGTGTTTAAGCATGCGAATATCCTCACAGCCATCTGTATAAACATGGAAATATCTACACCACCATCTCTATAAACATGGAAATATCTACACCGCTATCTGTAAAAACATGGAAATGTCAACATCGCTATCTGCATAAAGATGGAAACATCTCCACCGCTATCTGTATAAACATTGAAATATCTACACCGCTATCTGTATAAACATGGAAATATCTACACCGCCATCTCTATAAACATGAAAATATCTACACCACCATCTCCATAAAGATGGAACTATCTACACCACCATTTGCGTAAACATGGAAATAACGACACCGATATCTGTATTAACATGGAAATATCTACACTGCCATCTGTATAACGATGGAAATATCTTCATCGTGAGCTGAATAAACATGGAAATGTCTACAACGCTATCTGTATAAACATGGAAATACCAACACCGCTATCTGTATAAACATGGAAATATCTACTCCGCTATCTGTATAAACATGGAAATACCAACACAGCTACCTGTATAAACATGGAAATATCGACACCGTTATCAGTATAAACATGGAAATATCTACACCACTATACCCATAAACATGGAAGTACCTACAACGCCATCTCTATAAACATGGAAATATCTACAATGCTATCTGTATAAACGTGGAAATATCTTCACCGCTATCTGTATAAATTTGGAAATCTCTACACCAAGATCTGTATAAACATGGAAATATCTACACCACAATCTGTATAAACATGGAAATATCCACACCGATATCTCTATAAACATGGAAATGTCTACACCGCTATCTGGATAAACTTGGAAATACCAAAACCGCTCTCTCCATAAACGTGGAGATATCTACAATGCTATCTGTGTAAACATGGAAATATATAAACCACTATCTCTATAAACATGGAAACATATACAATGCTATCTGTGTAAACATGGAAATATCTACAACTCTATCTGTATAAACATGGAAATACCTACACCGCAATCTGTATAAACATGGAAATATCTACAAAACCATCTGTATATCTTGGAAATATCTACATCGCTATCTCTATAAACATAGAAATATCTATACCGCTATCTATATAAACATGGAAATACCTACACCACTATCTCTATAAACATGGAAATATCTACACCGCCATCTCTATAAACATGAAAATATCTACACTGCCATCTCCATAATCATGGAACTATCTACACCGCCATCTGTATATACATGGAAATATCTACACCACCATCAGTATAAACAAGGAAATATCTACACCGTGAGCTGTAGAAACATGGAAATATCTACACCGCTATCTGTGTAAACATGGAAATATCTATACCGCGATCTGTATAATCATGGAAATATCAACACCGCCATCTGTATAATCATGGAAATATCCACACCGCCATCAGTATAATCATGGAAATATCTAAACCGCCATCTGTAAAAATCTGGAAATATCTACACAGTCATCTGTAAAAACATGGAAATATCTACACTGCCATCTGTACACACATGGAAATATCTACACGGACATCAGTATAAACATGGAAATATCTACACCGCTATCTCTATAAACATGGATATTACTACACCGCTATCTGTATAAACATGAAAATGTCTACACCGCTATCTGTATAAACATGGAAATACCTACACCACTATATCTTTAAATATGGAAATATCCACACTGCTATCTCTATAAACATGGAAATGTTTACACCGCTATCTGTATAAACTTGGAAATATCTAAACTGCTGTCTGTATAAATTTAGAAATAACTACAACGCTATCTGTGAAACATGGAAATACATAAACCACTATCTCTATAAACATGGAAATATCTACAACGCTATCTGTGTAAACATGGAAATATCTACACCGCTATCTGTATAAACATGGAAATACCTACTCCACTATCTGTATAAACATGGAAATAACTACACCGCTAACTCTATAAACATGGATATATCTACACCGACATCTATAAAAACATGGAAATACCTACACAGTCATCTGTATAAACATGGAAATATGTACACCTCCGTGAGTATAAACATGGAAACATCTACACTGCCATCTGTATACACATGGAAATATCTACACGGGCATCAGTATAAACATGGAAGTATCTACACCGCTATCTCTATAAACATGGAAATTCCTACACCGCTATCTGTATAAACATGGAAATATCTATACCGCTATCTGTATAAACATGGAAATATATTCCTCACTATCTGTGTAAAGGTTTAAGTATCTACACAGCTATCTGTGTAAACTTGGAAATATCTACACCGCTATCTGTGTATAGATGGAAATATCTACACCACAATCTGTGCAAAGATGGAAATATCTACACCGCTATCTCTGTAAACATGGAAATATCTACACCGCTATCTGTATAAACATGGAAATATCTACATCGTGATCTGTATAAACATGGAAATATCTACACCGCTGTCTCTTTAACATGGAAATATATGCACCGCTCTCTGTATACACATGGAAATATCTACACCACTATGTCTATAAACATGGAAATATCTACACCGCAGTCGGTATACACATGGAAATATCTACACACCCATCTGTATAAACATGGAAATATCTACACCACTATCTCTATAAACATGGATATATCTCCACCACTACCTGTAGAAACATGGAAATATCTACACCGCCGTCTGTATCAACATGGAAATATCTACACTGATATCTGTATAAATATGTAAATATCTACACTGCTATCTCTATAAACCTGGAAATAACTGCACTGCCATGTGTTTAAGCATGCGAATATCCTCACAGCCATCTGTATAAACATGGAAATATCTACACCACCATCTCTATATACATGGAAATATCTACACCGCTATCTGTAAAAACATGGAAATGTCAACATCGCTATCTGCATAAAGATGGAAACATCTCCACCGCTATCTGTATAAACATTGAAATATCTACACCGCTATCTGTATAAACATGGAAATATCTACACCGCCATCTCTATAAACATGAAAATATCTACACCACCATCTCCATAAAGATGGAACTATCTACACCACCATTTGCGTAAACATGGAAATAACGACACCGATATCTGTATTAACATGGAAATATCTACACTGCCATCTGTATAACGATGGAAATATCTTCATCGTGAGCTGAATAAACATGGAAATGTCTACAACGCTATCTGTATAAACATGGAAATACCAACACCGCTATCTGTATAAACATGGAAATATCTACTCCGCTATCTGTATAAACAGGGAAATACCAACACAGCTACCTGTATAAACATGGAAATATCGACACCGTTATCAGTATAAACATGGAAATATCTACACCACTATACCCATAAACATGGAAGTACCTACAACGCCATCTCTATAAACATGGAAATATCTACAATGCTATCTGTATAAACGTGGAAATATCTTCACCGCTATCTGTATAAATTTGGAAATCTCTACACCAAGATCTGTATAAACATGGAAATATCTACACCACAATCTGTATAAACATGGAAATATCCACACCGATATCTCTATAAACATGGAAATGTCTACACCGCTATCTGGATAAACTTGGAAATACCAAAACCGCTCTCTCCATAAACGTGGAGATATCTACAATGCTATCTGTGTAAACATGGAAATATATAAACCACTATCTCTATAAACATGGAAACATATACAATGCTATCTGTGTAAACATGGAAATATCTACAACTCTATCTGTATAAACATGGAAATACCTACACCGCAATCTGTATAAACATGGAAATATCTACAAAACCATCTGTATATCTTGGAAATATCTACATCGCTATCTCTATAAACATAGAAATATCTATACCGCTATCTATATAAACATGGAAATACCTACACCACTATCTCTATAAACATGGAAATATCTACACCGCCATCTCTATAAACATGAAAATATCTACACTGCCATCTCCATAATCATGGAACTATCTACACCGCCATCTGTATATACATGGAAATATCTACACCACCATCAGTATAAACAAGGAAATATCTACACCGTGAGCTGTAGAAACATGGAAATATCTACACCGCTATCTGTGTAAACATGGAAATATCTATACCGCGATCTGTATAATCATGGAAATATCAACACCGCCATCTGTATAATCATGGAAATATCCACACCGCCATCAGTATAATCATGGAAATATCTAAACCGCCATCTGTAAAAATCTGGAAATATCTACACAGTCATCTGTAAAAACATGGAAATATCTACACTGCCATCTGTACACACATGGAAATATCTACACGGACATCAGTATAAACATGGAAATATCTACACCGCTATCTCTATAAACATGGATATTACTACACCGCTATCTGTATAAACATGAAAATGTCTACACCGCTATCTGTATAAACATGGAAATACCTACACCACTATATCTTTAAATATGGAAATATCCACACTGCTATCTCTATAAACATGGAAATGTTTACACCGCTATCTGTATAAACTTGGAAATATCTAAACTGCTGTCTGTATAAATTTAGAAATAACTACAACGCTATCTGTGAAACATGGAAATACATAAACCACTATCTCTATAAACATGGAAATATCTACAACGCTATCTGTGTAAACATGGAAATATCTACACCGCTATCTGTATAAACATGGAAATACCTACTCCACTATCTGTATAAACATGGAAATAACTACACCGCTAACTCTATAAACATGGATATATCTACACCGACATCTATAAAAACATGGAAATACCTACACAGTCATCTGTATAAACATGGAAATATGTACACCTCCGTGAGTATAAACATGGAAACATCTACACTGCCATCTGTATACACATGGAAATATCTACACGGGCATCAGTATAAACATGGAAGTATCTACACCGCTATCTCTATAAACATGGAAATTCCTACACCGCTATCTGTATAAACATGGAAATATCTATACCGCTATCTGTATAAACATGGAAATATATTCCTCACTATCTGTGTAAAGGTTTAAGTATCTACACAGCTATCTGTGTAAACTTGGAAATATCTACACCGCTATCTGTGTATAGATGGAAATATCTACACCACAATCTGTGCAAAGATGGAAATATCTACACCGCTATCTCTGTAAACATGGAAATATCTACACCGCTATCTGTATAAACATGGAAATATCTACATCGCGATCTGTATAAACATGGAAATATCTACACCGCTGTCTCTTTAACATGGAAATATCTGCACCGCTCTCTGTATACACATGGAAATATCTACACCACTATGTCTATAAACATGGAAATATCTACACCGCAGTCGGTATACACATGGAAATATCTACACACCCATCTGTATAAACATGGAAATATCTACACCACTATCTCTATAAACATGGATATATCTCCACCACTACCTGTAGAAACATGGAAATATCTACACCGCCGTCTGTATCAACATGGAAATATCTACACTGATATCTGTATAAATATGTAAATATCTACACTGCTATCTCTATAAACCTGGAAATAACTGCACTGCCATGTGTTTAAGCATGCGAATATCCTCACAGCCATCTGTATAAACATGGAAATATCTACACCACCATCTCTATATACATGGAAATATCTACACCGCTATCTGTAAAAACATGGAAATGTCAACATCGCTATCTGCATAAAGATGGAAACATCTCCACCGCTATCTGTATAAACATTGAAATATCTACACCGCTATCTGTATAAACATGGAAATATCTACACCGCCATCTCTATAAACATGAAAATATCTACACCACCATCTCCATAAAGATGGAACTATCTACACCACCATTTGCGTAAACATGGAAATAACGACACCGATATCTGTATTAACATGGAAATATCTACACTGCCATCTGTATAACGATGGAAATATCTTCATCGTGAGCTGAATAAACATGGAAATGTCTACAACGCTATCTGTATAAACATGGAAATACCAACACCGCTATCTGTATAAACATGGAAATATCTACTCCGCTATCTGTATAAACAGGGAAATACCAACACAGCTACCTGTATAAACATGGAAATATCGACACCGTTATCAGTATAAACATGGAAATATCTACACCACTATACCCATAAACATGGAAGTACCTACAACGCCATCTCTATAAACATGGAAATATCTACAATGCTATCTGTATAAACGTGGAAATATCTTCACCGCTATCTGTATAAATTTGGAAATCTCTACACCAAGATCTGTATAAACATGGAAATATCTACACCACAATCTGTATAAACATGGAAATATCCACACCGATATCTCTATAAACATGGAAATGTCTACACCGCTATCTGGATAAACTTGGAAATACCAAAACCGCTCTCTCCATAAACGTGGAGATATCTACAATGCTATCTGTGTAAACATGGAAATATATAAACCACTATCTCTATAAACATGGAAACATATACAATGCTATCTGTGTAAACATGGAAATATCTACAACTCTATCTGTATAAACATGGAAATACCTACACCGCAATCTGTATAAACATGGAAATATCTACAAAACCATCTGTATATCTTGGAAATATCTACATCGCTATCTCTATAAACATAGAAATATCTATACCGCTATCTATATAAACATGGAAATACCTACACCACTATCTCTATAAACATGGAAATATCTACACCGCCATCTCTATAAACATGAAAATATCTACACTGCCATCTCCATAATCATGGAACTATCTACACCGCCATCTGTATATACATGGAAATATCTACACCACCATCAGTATAAACAAGGAAATATCTACACCGTGAGCTGTAGAAACATGGAAATATCTACACCGCTATCTGTGTAAACATGGAAATATCTATACCGCGATCTGTATAATCATGGAAATATCAACACCGCCATCTGTATAATCATGGAAATATCCACACCGCCATCAGTATAATCATGGAAATATCTAAACCGCCATCTGTAAAAATCTGGAAATATCTACACAGTCATCTGTAAAAACATGGAAATATCTACACTGCCATCTGTACACACATGGAAATATCTACACGGACATCAGTAGAAACATGGAAATATCTACACCGCTATCTCTATAAACATGGATATTACTACACCGCTATCTGTATAAACATGAAAATGTCTACACCGCTATCTGTATAAACATGGAAATACCTACACCACTATATCTTTAAATATGGAAATATCCACACTGCTATCTCTATAAACATGGAAATGTTTACACCGCTATCTGTATAAACTTGGAAATATCTAAACTGCTGTCTGTATAAATTTAGAAATAACTACAACGCTATCTGTGAAACATGGAAATACATAAACCACTATCTCTATAAACATGGAAATATCTACAACGCTATCTGTGTAAACATGGAAATATCTACACCGCTATCTGTATAAACATGGAAATACCTACTCCACTATCTGTATAAACATGGAAATAACTACACCGCTAACTCTATAAACATGGATATATCTACACCGACATCTATAAAAACATGGAAATACCTACACAGTCATCTGTATAAACATGGAAATATGTACACCTCCGTGAGTATAAACATGGAAACATCTACACTGCCATCTGTATACACATGGAAATATCTACACGGGCATCAGTATAAACATGGAAGTATCTACACCGCTATCTCTATAAACATGGAAATTCCTACACCGCTATCTGTATAAACATGGAAATATCTATACCGCTATCTGTATAAACATGGAAATATATTCCTCACTATCTGTGTAAAGGTTTAAGTATCTACACAGCTATCTGTGTAAACTTGGAAATATCTACACCGCTATCTGTGTATAGATGGAAATATCTACACCACAATCTGTGCAAAGATGGAAATATCTACACCGCTATCTCTGTAAACATGGAAATATCTACACCGCTATCTGTATAAACATGGAAATATCTACATCGCGATCTGTATAAACATGGAAATATCTACACCGCTGTCTCTTTAACATGGAAATATCTGCACCGCTCTCTGTATACACATGGAAATATCTACACCACTATGTCTATAAACATGGAAATATCTACACCGCAGTCGGTATACACATGGAAATATCTACACACCCATCTGTATAAACATGGAAATATCTACACCACTATCTCTATAAACATGGATATATCTCCACCACTACCTGTAGAAACATGGAAATATCTACACCGCCGTCTGTATCAACATGGAAATATCTACACTGATATCTGTATAAATATGTAAATATCTACACTGCTATCTCTATAAACCTGGAAATAACTGCACTGCCATGTGTTTAAGCATGCGAATATCCTCACAGCCATCTGTATAAACATGGAAATATCTACACCACCATCTCTATATACATGGAAATATCTACACCGCTATCTGTAAAAACATGGAAATGTCAACATCGCTATCTGCATAAAGATGGAAACATCTCCACCGCTATCTGTATAAACATTGAAATATCTACACCGCTATCTGTATAAACATGGAAATATCTACACCGCCATCTCTATAAACATGAAAATATCTACACCACCATCTCCATAAAGATGGAACTATCTACACCACCATTTGCGTAAACATGGAAATAACGACACCGATATCTGTATTAACATGGAAATATCTACACTGCCATCTGTATAACGATGGAAATATCTTCATCGTGAGCTGAATAAACATGGAAATGTCTACAACGCTATCTGTATAAACATGGAAATACCAACACCGCTATCTGTATAAACATGGAAATATCTACTCCGCTATCTGTATAAACATGGAAATACCAACACAGCTACCTGTATAAACATGGAAATATCGACACCGTTATCAGTATAAACATGGAAATATCTACACCACTATACCCATAAACATGGAAGTACCTACAACGCCATCTCTATAAACATGGAAATATCTACAATGCTATCTGTATAAACGTGGATATATCTTCACCGCTATCTGTATAAATTTGGAAATCTCTACACCAAGATCTGTATAAACATGGAAATATCTACACCACTATCTGTATAAACATGGAAATATCCACACCGATATCTCTATAAACATGGAAATGTCTACACCGCTATCTGGATAAACTTGGAAATACCAAAACCGCTCTCTCCATAAACGTGGAGATATCTACAATGCTATCTGTGTAAACATGGAAATATATAAACCACTATCTCTATAAACATGGAAACATATACAATGCTATCTGTGTAAACATGGAAATATCTACAACTCTATCTGTATAAACATGGAAATACCTACACCGCAATCTGTATAAACATGGAAATATCTACAAAACCATCTGTATATCTTGGAAATATCTACATCGCTATCTCTATAAACATAGAAATATCTATACCGCTATCTATATAAACATGGAAATACCTACACCACTATCTCTATAAACATGGAAATATCTACACCGCCATCTCTATAAACATGAAAATATCTACACTGCCATCTCCATAATCATGGAACTATCTACACCGCCATCTGTATATACATGGAAATATCTACACCACCATCAGTATAAACAAGGAAATATCTACACCGTGAGCTGTAGAAACATGGAAATATCTACACCGCTATCTGTGTAAACATGGAAATATCTATACCGCGATCTGTATAATCATGGAAATATCAACACCGCCATCTGTATAATCATGGAAATATCCACACCGCCATCAGTATAATCATGGAAATATCTAAACCGCCATCTGTAAAAATCTGGAAATATCTACACAGTCATCTGTAAAAACATGGAAATATCTACACTGCCATCTGTACACACATGGAAATATCTACACGGACATCAGTATAAACATGGAAATATCTACACCGCTATCTCTATAAACATGGATATTACTACACCGCTATCTGTATAAACATGGAAATGTCTACACCGCTATCTGTATAAACATGGAAATACCTACACCACTATATCTTTAAATATGGAAATATCCACACTGCTATCTCTATAAACATGGAAATGTTTACACCGCTATCTGTATAAACTTGGAAATATCTAAACTGCTGTCTGTATCAATTTAGAAATAACTACAACGCTATCTGTGATACATGGAAATACATAAACCACTATCTCTATAAACATGGAAATATCTACAACACTATCTGTGTAAACATGGAAATATCTACACCGCTATCTGTATAAACATGGAAATACCTACTCCACTATCTGTATAAACATGGAAATAACTACACCGCTAACTCTATAAACATGGATATATCTACACCGACATCTATAAAAACATGGAAATACCTACACAGTCATCTGTATAAACATGGAAATATGTACACCTCCGTGAGTATAAACATGGAAATATCTACACTGCCATCTGTATACACATGGAAATATCTACACGGGCATCAGTATAAACATGGAAGTATCTACACCGCTATCTCTATAAACATGGAAATTCCTACACCGCTATCTGTATAAACATGGAAATATCTATACCGCTATCTGTATAAACATGGAAATATATTCCTCACTATCTGTGTAAAGGTTTAAGTATCTACACAGCTATCTGTGTAAACTTGGAAATATCTACACCGCTATCTGTGTATAGATGGAAATATCTACACCACAATCTGTGCAAAGATGGAAATATCTACACCGCTATCTCTGTAAACATGGAAATATCTACACCGCTATCTGTATAAACATGGAAATATCTACATCGCGATCTGTATAAACATGGAAATATCTACACCGCTGTCTCTTTAACATGGAAATATCTGCACCGCTCTCTGTATACACATGGAAATATCTACACCACTATGTCTATAAACATGGAAATATCTACACCGCAGTCGGTAGACACATGGAAATATCTACACACCCATCTGTATAAACATGGAAATATCTACACCACTATCTCTATAAACATGGATATATCTCCACCACTACCTGTAGAAACATGGAAATATCTACACCGCCGTCTGTATCAACATGGAAATATCTACACTGCTATATGTATAAATATGTAAATATCTACACTGCTATCTCTATAAACCTGGAAATAACTGCACTGCCATGTGTTTAAGCATGCGAATATCCTCACAGCCATCTGTATAAACATGGAAATATCTACACCACCATCTCTATAAACATGGAAATATCTACACCGCTATCTGTAAAAACATGGAAATGTCAACATCGCTATCTGCATAAAGATGGAAACATCTCCACCGCTATCTGTATAAACATTGAAATATCTACACCGCTATCTGTATAAACATGGAAATATCTACACCACTATCTGTATAAACATGGAAAATCTACACCACCATCTCTATAAACATGGAAATATCTACACTGCCGTTTGCATACAAATGGAAATATCTACAAAGCCATCTGTATAAACATGGAAGTATCTACACTGCTATCTCTATTAACATGGAAATACCTACACAGCTATCTCTAGAATCATGGAAATATCTACACCGCAATCTGTATAAACAAGGAAATATCTACACCGCCATCTCTATAAACATGAAAATATCTACACCGCCATCTACATAATCATGGAACTAACTACACCACCATCTGTATAAACTTGGAAATATCTACACCGCTTTCTGTATAAACATGGAAACATCTACACTTCCATCTGTATAAAGATGGAAATATCTATACCGCGAGCTGTATAAACATGGAAATATATAAACTGCTATCCGTATAAACATGGAAATACCAACACCGCTATCTCTATAAACGTGGAAATATCTACACCGCTCTCTGTATAAACATGGAAATATCTACACCACTATCTCTATAAACATGGAAATACCTACACCGACATCTCTATAAACATGGAAATACATTAACTGCTATCCGTATAAACATGGAAATATCTACAACACTAATTGGGTAAACATGGAAATATCAACACTGCCATCTGTATACACATGGAACTATCTACAGTGCCATCAGTATAAATATGGAAACATCCACACCGCTATCTCTATACACATGGAAATACCAATACCACTATCTCTATAAACATGGAAATATCTACACCGTCATCTCTATAAACATGAAAATATCTACACCGCCATCTCCATAAACATGGAACTATCTTCACCACCATCTGTGTAAACATGGAAATATCTACAACACTGTCTGTATAAACATAGAAATAACTACAATGATATCTGTATAAAGATGGTAATATCTACACCGTGAGCTGTATTAACTTGGAAATATCTACACCGCTATCTGTATAAACATGGAAATACCAACACTGCTGTCTGTATAAACATGGAAATATCTACAACGCTATCTGTATAAACATGGAAATATCTACACCACCATGTATATAAACATGAAAATATCAACACTGTCATCTGTATAAACATGGAAATATATACACAGCCATCTCTAAATACCTGGAAATAAGTACACCGCTATCTGTATAAACATGGAAATATCTGCACCGCTATCTGTATAAACATGTAAAGATCTACACCGCTATCTGTATAAACATGGAAATATCTACACCGCTATCTGTATGAAGGTGGAAATATTTACGCCGCGAGCTGTATAAACATGGAAATATCTACATCGCTATCTGTATAAACATGGAAATATCTACACTGCTATCTCTATAAACATGGAAATATATACAATGCCATCTCTATAAATATAGAAATATCTACACCGACATCTACATAAACAAGGATATATCAACACCGCCATGTGTACAAACATGGAAATATCTACACAGATATCTGAAAACATGGAACTATCTACACCGCTACCTGTATAAACATCGAAATACCTACCCAGCTAACTCTATAAATATGGAAATATCTACACTGCTATCTGTATAAACATGGAAATATCTACACCGTTATCTGTATAAACATGGAGATATCTACATGGCTATCTTTATAAAGATGGAAAAACCTACACCGCCATCTGTATAAACCTGGAAATACGTACACAGTCATCTCTATAATCATGGAAATACCTACACCAGCATCTGTATAATAATGGAAATATCTACACTGCCATAGGTATAAACATGGAAATATCTACACAGCCATCTCTACAAACATGGAAATAACTACACCACTATCTGTATAAAATTGGAAATAGCCACACCGCTATCTGTATAAACATGGAAATGTCTACACCGCTGTCTGTATAATCATGGAAATATCTACACCGCTATATGTATAAATATGAAAATAACTACACCACTATCTCTATAACCATGGAAATATCTGCACCGCTATCTGTATAAACATAGAAAGAACTACACTGCTATCTCTATAAACATGGAAATATCTACTCCGCCATCTGTATAAACGTGGAAATATCTACAAAGTCATTTGTATAAGCATGGAAATATCTACACCGTCATCTGTATAAAGATGGAAATACATACACCACTATCTGTATAAACCTGGAAATATCTACACCACTATCTGAATAAACTTGGAAATATCTACACCGCTATCTGTATAAACATGGAAATATCTACACCGCTATCTGAATAAGCATGGAAATACCTACACCGCTATCTGTATAAGCATGCAAATATCTAAACCGCTATCTGTATAAACATGGAAATATCTACATCGCTATCTGTGTAAACATGGAAACATCTCCACCGCTATCTGTATAAACACGGAACTATCTACAACGCTATCTTTATAAACATGGAAATATCTACATCGCCGTCTGTATAAACATGGAAATATCTACACCGCTATCTGTATAATCATGGAAATAACTGCACCGCCATCTACATAAACGAGGAAATTTCTACACCGCCATCTCTATAAACTTGAAAATATCTACAACTCCATCTCCATAAACACGGAACTATCTACACAGCCATTTGTGTAAACATGGAAATATGTACACCTCTATCTGTATAAACATGGAAATATCTACACTACCATCTTTATAAACATGGAAATATCTACATCGCGACCTCTATAAACATGGAAATATCTACACTGCTGTCTCTATAAACATCGAAATAACTACACCGACATCTGTAAGAACATGGAAATATCTACAGAGTCATCTGTATAAACATGGAAATATCTACACCACCATCTGTATAAACTTGGAAATAACTACACTGCCATCTGTGTACACATGGAAATAACTACACTGCAATCTGTATACAAATGGAAATATCTACACAGCCATCTGTATCAACATGGAAATCACTACACTACTATCTCTATAAACACGGAATTACCTACACCGCTATCTCTATAAACATGGAAATATCTACACCACTATCTGTATAAACATGGATATATCTACACCGTTATCTGCATAAACATGGAAATATCTACAACGCTATATGTATAAATTTGGAAATAACTACTCCGCTATCTCTATAAATATGGAAATATCTACATCGCTATCTGTAAAAACATAGAAATAGCTACATCGCTATCTCTATAAACATGGAAATATCTACACCGCCATCTGCATAAACCTGGAAATATCTACACCGTCATTTGTATAAACATGGAAATATCTACACCGTTTTCTGTATAAATATGGAAATATCTACACCGCTATCTCTCTAAATTTCGAAATATCTACACCTCCATCTGCATAAACATCTAAATATCTACAACATCTGTATAAACATGGAAATATCTACACCGCCATCACTATAAACATGGAAATATCAACACCGCCATTTGTATAATCATGGAAATATCCACACTGCCATCTCTATAAACATGGAAATATCTACACCGCCATTTGTAAAAACATGGAAATATGTACACAGTCATCTGTATAAACATGGAAATATCAACAACTCCATCAGTATAAACATGGAAAAATCTACACTGCTATCTGTGTAAACATGGAAATCTCTACACGGCCATCTGTATAAATATGGAAATATCTACACCGGTATCTGTATAAACACGGAAATATCTACACCGCCATCTGTATAAACACGGAAATATCTACACCGTTGTCTCTATAAACATGGAAATATCTAAACCACCATCTGTAAAAACATGGATATATCTACACAGTGATCTGTATAAACATGGAAATATCTACACAGTCGTCTGTAAACATGGAAATATCTACACCACCATCTGTATAAACTTGGAAATATCTACACTGCCATCTGTGTACACATGTAAATACCTACACTGCCATCTGTATACACATGGAAATATCTACACAGCCATCTGTACCAACATGGAAATAACTACACCGCTATATTTATAAACATGGAATTACCTACACCGCTATCTCTATAAACATGGAATTATCTACACCACTATCTCTATAAACATGGAAACATCTACACCGCCATCTCTATAAACATGTAAATATCTACACTGACATCTCCATAAACATGGAAGTATCTACAGCACCATCTGTATAAACATGGAAATATCTACACTGCCATCTCTATAAAGATGTAAATATCTACACCGCAAGCTGGATTAACATGGAAATATCTACACCGCTATCTGAATAAACATGGAAATACCGACACCGCTATCTGTATAAACATGGAAATATCTACACCGCTACCTGAATAAAGATGGAAATATCTACACCGCTATCTGAATAAACATGGAAATATCTACACCGCGATCTGTATAAACATGGAAATAACTCCACTGCTATCTGTATAAACGTGGAAATACCTACACAGCAATCTGTATATACATGGAAATATCTACCCAGCTATCTCTATAAATATGGAAATATCTACACCGCTATCTCTATAAACATGGAAATTTCTACACCGCTATCTGTATAAACATGGAAATATCTACATGGCTATCTCTATAAGATGGAAATATCTACACCGCCATCTGTATAAGCCTGTAAATACCTACACAGTCATCTCTATAAACATGGAAATATCTACACCAGCATCTGTATAAACATGGAAATATCTACACCGCCATCTGTATAAACGTGGAAATAACTGCACAGTCATTTGTATAAACATGGAAATATCTACATGGTCATCTCTATAAAGATGGAAATATCTACACTGCTATCTGTATAAACATGGAAATATCTACACCACTATCTGTACAAACTTGGAAATATCTACACCACTATCTGTATAAACTTGGAAATATCTACACGGCCATCTGTATAAAAATGGAAATACCTACACAGTCATCTGTCTAAACATGGAAATACCTACACAGTCATCTGTATAAACATGGAAATATCTACCCCACCATCTGTATAAACATGAAAATATCTACACCGCCATCTGTATAAGTATGGAAATAGCTACACAGTTATCTGTATAAACATGGAAATAGCCACACCACTATCTGTATAAACATGGAATTATCTAAACCGCCATTTGTATAAACATGGAAATATCAACACCGCCATCTGTATAAACATGAAAATATCTAAACCGCCATTTGTGTAAACTTGGGAATATCTACACTGCTATCTGTATAAACATGGAAATATCTACAGGGCTATCTGTATAAACATGGAAATAACTACACCGCCATCTGTATAAACATGCAAATATCTACGCAGTCATCTGTATAAACATGTAAATATCTACACCAACATCTCAATAAACATGGAAATATCTAGACAGCCATATCTATACCCATGGAAATATCTACACAGCCATCTGTATAAACATGGAAATATCTACACCGCTATCTTTGTAAACATGGAAATATCTACACCTCTATCTGTAGAATCTCGGAAATATCTACATCGCGATCTGTATAAACATGGAAATATCTACAACGCTATCTGTATAAACATGGAAATATGTACGCCGCTATCTGTATAAACATGGAAATACCTAAACCGCTGCCTGTATAAACATGGAAATATCTACAAGGCTAACTTTGTAAACATGGAAATATCTACAACGCTATCTTTGTAAACATCTACAACTCTATCTGTGTAAACATGGAAATATCTACACAGCTACCTTTGTAAACTTGGAAATATCTACACCGCTATCTGTGTAAAGATGGAAATATCTACACCGCAATCTGTGCAAAGATTGAAATATCTACAGCGCTATCTCTGGAAACATGGAAATATCTACACCGCAATCTGTGCAAAGATAGAAATATCTACACCGCCATCTGTATAAACATGGAAATACCAACACAGCTATCTGTATAAACATGGAAATACCTACGCCACTATCGGTATAAACATGAATATATCTACAAAACTATCTCCATAAACATGGAAATACCTACACCGCCATCTCTGTAGACATGGAAATATCTACACCGCTATCTGCATAAACATGGAAATGTCTACACTGCTACCTGTATAAACATGGAAATAACTCTACCGCTATCTGTATAAATATGGAAATATCTACACCGCTATCTCTATAAACATGGAAATGTCTACACCGCTATCTGTATAAAGATGGAAATATCTACAACTCTATCTCTATAAACAGGGAAATATCTACACCGCTATCTCTATACACATGGAAATATCTACACAGTCATCTGTATAAACATGGTAATATCTACACCACCATCTGTATAAACTTGGAAATATCTATACTGCCATCTGTATAAACGTGGGAATACCTAAACCGCTATCTGTATAAATATGGAAACATCTACACCACTATCCCTATAACCATGGAAATATAAACAACGCTATCCAAATAAACATGGAAATATCTACACCGCTATCTGCTTCAACATGGAAATATCTACACCACTATCACTATAAACATGGAAATAACTACACCGACATCTCTATAAACATGGAAATACCTACACCGCCATCTCTATAAACATGGAAACACCTATAACACCATGTCTATAAACTTGGAAATATCTACAACGCCATCGGCACAACCATGGAAATATCTACCCCGCCGTCTGCATAAACATGGAAAAATCTACACCGACATCTGTATAAACATGGAAATATCTGCAACGCTATCTGTGTAAACATGGAAATATCTGCACTGCTATATATGGAAACATGGAAATATCTACATCACTATATGTATAAACATGGAAATATCTACACCGTTATCTCTATAAACATGGAATTATCTACACCGCTATCTCTATAAACATGGAAATATCTACACCGCTATCTGTATAAACATGGAAATATCTACACCGCTATCTCTATAAAGATGGAAATATCTACACCGCCATCTGTATAAACATGCAAATATCTACACAGTCATCTGTATAAACATGGAAATATCTACACCACCATCTCTATAAACATGGAAATATCAAGACTGCCATCTCTATACACATGGAAATATCTACACAGCCATCTGTATAAACATGGAAATATCTACACCGCTATCTCTATAAACATGGAAATATCTATATGGCTATCTGTATAAACATGGAAATATCTATATCACTATCTGTATAAACATGGAAATATCTCCACCGCTATCTCTATAAATATGGAAATATCTACACCGCTATCTGTATAAACATGGAAATACCTACACCGCTATCTGCATAAACATGGAAATATCTACAACGCTATCTGTGTAAACATGGAAATATCTACAATGCTATCTGTGTAAACATGGAAATATCTACACAGCTATCTGTGTAAACTGGGAAATATCTACACCACTATCTGTGTAAAGATGGAAATACCTACACCGCAATCTGTGAAAAGATGGAAATATCTACACCGCTATCTCTGTAAACACGGAAATATCAACACCACCATCTGAATAAACATGGAAATATCTACACTGCCATCTGTATAAACATGGAAATATCTACACAGCCATCTCTATAAACATGGAAATATCTACATAGCCATCTGTATTAACATGGAAATATCTACACCGGTATGTGTATAAAGATGGAAATACCTACACCGCTATCTGTATAAACTTGAAAATATCTTCACTGCTATATGTATAAATATGGAAATATCTACACCGCTGTCTCTATAAACATGGAAATATCTTCACCACTATCTGTATAAACATGGAAATGTCTCCACCGCTATCTCAATAAACATGGAAATATCTACACCGCCATCTGAATAAACATGGAAATATCTACACCACTACCTGTATAAAAATGGAAACATCTGCACCGCTATCTTTAAAAACATGGAAATATCTACACCGCGATCTGTATAAACATGGGAATACCTACACCGCTATCTGTATAAACATGGAAATATCTACACCTCTGTCTCTATAAACATGGAAATATCTACACCGCTATCTCTATAAACATGCAAATATCTACACCGCCATCTTTAAAAACATGGAAATATCTACACACTCATCTGTATAAACATGGAAATATCTACACCATCATCTCTATAAACATGGAAATATCTACACTGCCAGGAGCTCAAGAGCAGCCTGGGCAATACAGCAAAGCCTCATCTTTACAAAAAAATAAGAAATATTAGCTGGCCTTGGTGGTGTGCACCTGTAGTCCCTGCTTCTTGGGAAGCTGAGTTGGGAGGATCCATGGAGCCCAGGAGTTTAAGGCTGCAGTGAGCTTGGATAACGACTGCACTCCAGCCTGGATGACAGAACAAGAACCTGTTTCAAAAAAGAAAAAAGAATAAAAAACCTAAAAACTAAAAACTGGATGTAGTTTGCTAGTAACTAAACAGCAAATTAATTGTAACATGCTTACATATCAACGATGTCTTTCTTCTTTGATCATAAACCTGCTCACTAAGAAGCTGCTGAAGTCCATGGTAGTGACAGGTACATGTCTGCAGCCTTGTCCTGACCTGCATCTTCTTTGATTGTCCCCATCTGTGTCTCCGACTGGCACTGCCGAACCGTCTTGCTACCTGATCAATGTTGTACTGAACCGGACTGCTAACTGATCAATGTTGTCGAGCTCACTGCACAAAGCTGTTCTTACAAGGTAGATTTCTGCCTGGAATAGCCATACTTACACTGTTTATATTCCTTACTCCTGACCCATCCAACGCAGCACAAGTTCTATTTATTGCCATAGAAACATAGGTCATTTGGAAACACCTCCTTCATTTCTATGGAATGTTCAAACATTTCTGACATTTTGGACTCTGTTCTAGCCTCTTGTTAAATATATCCAGAAAAGAGACAAAGCTTTATGGGGGGGCTATATGCACACATATGCTATAGAATAAGCTATCTAAATGCTTAAAAATACTTTCCATCTGTCACCGCACCTCAATAGGTACACAGAAATTAAGTATGTGTATATCTGTCTGTATAGATACGTATAAATATATATCCCCAAAACAAAAACTCATTCTCTTACTTATACATAGGTAGAATATAGGTGAATATACATATACATTTATAGGTAGAACAAAAAAACCCTCAGCCTCTTTAGGGCCATGTGTTTTCTCTGAGTAATTGTCACAATTAATTAAAATACATGTGTATGCCTTTTTAGATAAATTTCATCAGACCAATTTCTGTCTGGTTGGAAAATAATAACTGCCTATTTGCTAAGTGCCCCTGCCCCCATACTATGTTCCAGTGAACTAAAGACCTCTGGCAATCATATATTTACAACTCAGCAAGATTAAACAATTTATTGCTATTTATGACATCCAAGCTGTATCTTCTGTATTATATTCCACATTAGCATCTATCACCTTACATTTGGGAGATCCTGTCCAAAAAATGATTATGCCTCCTAACCAAACATTCAGCAGGGCTGCAGGAACAGGCCCCCTGAACAAACATCCTGCCAAAGTACTTTAAAGCACCGTGAGCTGCCACAGCTGTGCATTTTCAGATGACTCAGCAGATTAGCGTGGAGTCTCTTAGCCTCTGCTTGGTCTGTTCCTTTCAGTGATCTCTCACGTGGCCCAGTCCATTCGGTTTGAAAATCCTCATGAAATGAGCAGATTATGATCTGGCTTCAGTAGAGGGCCATGGGGTGGGCATGGAGGGGAGAGGGTTTGCTCTTAACACAGCCTAAGCCTCAGAAAGGTTTCAGATGGAAAAGCATGGCACTGACTCAGCTCATGCTTAACAGGAAATAATGCACAGACCACACCAAAAAAGCCCTTTATGTTGTGTGAAAGTCTATGCCGGAGCAGCTGCTGCCACCTCATGTACTGTGATACAGTGTGCATGTGTGTGTTTGTGTGTGCATGAGTGTGAGTATGCACACAAATGTGTGCTGGGAGGGGGAGGAGATCACACCTTCCACAGTCGCCACCTCAGCCTTAGCTAGCAGCGTGGAGAATTGCCAAAAGTCAACAGGAAGCTGCACCAAAGCAACTGTGATCACCACATCAGCAGGCGCTTTCTGGTTAGTAAAGCTACTGGGACTGAAAAACACACACGATCTCGTCCTTCTTTTATTTTAATCAGAGCAAAATATTTTTATAATAATTGTGTTATATGAATAAATAATTCATAACGCTGTAACCCATTATCACATTCAATCCTCCCAACAACCCTAGAAGATATGTAGACAAGTATTATTACTTTCCCTATTTTTATAAATGAGGAAATAAACCCCAGGAGGCTAGGCGACTTACCCACGGTCCTAGAAGTTGCAAACAGTAGTATCATGATTCAAATCCAAAGCTTCTCCTTTTGTCTTTATCATTTTAATTTTGAAGGTAATGCATATGCATGTATGATCTTTTAAATCCAGAGATGTATATGGAATAGATAGGAAAAGGGACTCTCCTTCCCCATTATACACCCCCTCCACCCAAGCTATATACACTGTTGACTAGAGTATGTCCTTTCAATCCTATTTTCTATGCCTACATTATATACAGAAAAGCAGGATTACGTTACACACAATATTCCAGTCATTGCTGTTTTTCACCAACAAGCTATCATTCACATCTTTTTCATACTACATATAAATTTATATCCTTTATTTTAGTGGTGTATATTGTGCAGTTGTGTCATAAATTATGTACCTGTTCTCTGTTGAACATATAGATTTTTTCTGAGTTTTTCCTTAGCAAAATGCTGCAGTGAGTACCCTTGTACACAGATGTTTGTACATTTGTTCTAGAAAAATCTACAGTAAAGATTCTTAGATTAAGACATTCCCAGGTTATTAGAAAACTACTCTATTAATTTAGATATATACTTCCAAATTGCCTGACCAAAAAGTTATGTCAATTTAACTTCTATGAACAGTATACAAACATGACAATTTTCCATCACCTACACCAACTCTGGGTAATTTCATCTTTTTTACAAGTTGATGGATTGTTTTAATTTATATTTCTCTGGTTATTAATAAGGTTGGCCACCTGTTCATGTGTTATTATTGATGATATTTGTATTGAATTGTTTGAATTTTCTTGATTTCAAAAAACGTTTTACATGTCATAGATATTAAATATTTGTTGTAAAACTCTCCTTCCAGTATTGTGTATGTGTTTGGTCAAGTAGAATAAACTCTCGTCCTCTGATTTCAGATTCCTTTCTCTTTCCATTAGAAATCCCTAAATGTAAAACTACATATTGATAGCTAAAAACCAGGATGTTTACTAGAGAAAAAGAATACAAAGGCAATAATTAAATATTATATTTATACAAAATACCTACTAGTACAAACTTAAAAAGAGAAAGTAAAAGTCAAATGCTTCTACGACTTCAGACTAAGAAAAAGAACTTTTGAGGTTGAATGTTCCTGAAATTTTTCTTTTCATACAACTACGGACATGACTTCAAAAGTTGATGTGACTAAAAAATGTAAGATATGAAAGATATTTGAAGACTCAGAGAAGGTGGATTTTCATTTTAACAAGTCACATATATATTCTAGATATCCTCTTATTCGTAACTAAGAGAGTCAAATCAGATGAAAGACTCTAAAAATTTCCCTTTGACTGTGTTAAGTAGAAGTAGTAGAGGCATATTGGCCAAATCTTGAGTGTTTGCAAATTGACTCTTAAGGCTATAGGCTGGCACAGGTCATTGAAGCCCTAGCTTTTTATCTTTAATTTTAAAATCCCCAAACAATTTATACTAATTATTCTTGTCCATTATTTCCAAATAATCTTGTTTAAAGGTTATTACAGTGCTTGCTCATGTTACTGTTGTCTAACAGAAGGGTATCTGGGGCCTTAAAACTGAGAGGGTTAGGATTAATGATTCCAATACCTATGCTTGGACATCTCCAAAAGTGGGTTCCAACTTCTTGTCCTCAAGTCTGTATAGAAACTAGCAAACTTCCAGAGTTCACAAAAGGCTCAAAGAGAACAGATGTTTTATAGAAAATTCTTAGAGCAAGTTTCACGCATAATGTTGCTGATGCCTGTCTGCCTTTTCAATAAACATCACTATGCTTTATCGCAAGATTTAATAAAGCAGCTTAGTTAAAAATGCCATCTGGGTCTCTGGACACATTAAACAAAGCTTAAAATAACCACCCCAGCAACTGGGAAGACCCAGCTGTTCTCATAATCTGTCCCACTCCTTTTACTTCCCCATAAAAAGAGTGAATGAAGACCACAGACTAAAAGCATCCAGAAGGAACTGACACAAACAGGGAGATAGATGGAGCCAAGGGCTCCTGTAAGTTTGCTATTGCTCACATAATAGATTTGCTAATTCCACAACCTGCGGATGGTGATTAAGAACGGGAAGCAGAAAGAGGGAAGAGAGAATCATAGAAGGGCTCATTCAAGTTTTCTAATGTATCACAAACCTGTCCTCCCTAATGTCTGGATCATAGCAGCCCATTCCATTCACCTATTCTCTAGTGAACTCCAATAGAAAATACAAAGCCATCACCACCCAGTTCTTTCTCCCTTCTAGAGATGAGATATTAGCCACCCAATCCCAGATTCTCAGATCCATTCCAGGAAAGAAGCCCTAGGTATTGAAGCACAGCTTTCCCTCCCTCCCTTCTTTCTTCCACCCCAAGATTTGTTCCCCAGATAGTTCTAGTAAATGCAAAACCAAGTATATTCTCATTCTTTAGAGCAACCAGCTTTTCATGGCCAACTGGAATCAAACACAACCTGCACAAACATCTATCTGGAGGACACTCCCAAGGCTCCTACTGAGCCAGCCTTCTGCATACCACTGCATTTCAGCTTCCTAGTTCACAAGACACTGAGACATTCTTGAATTCTGCAAGGTGCACTGTGTGTTAATAGCTTGGCTGCTCATCATGTGGCCAATAAAGGGCATGACTAGTCAACAAATAAATTTTCTCTTGGCTAAAACTTGCAACAAAACTGTAAGCTGTTTACCAAGGGGCCCACTACAGGTTATATTCAATATATACAGTCAAATCATAACTATCTGAGATATATTCAGTTGACCATACACCTTTATATTTCAGTAAAAGGTCTTTACATTTCCCAGTGCTATCGATGTTACAAAGTGCTTTCATATGCAGTGCTTCATCTGATTTCCAGTATAATTAAATGATCCTGTCATACCTGATTTTTAGATGAGGAAACAAGTGGTTTCTGGGTATTTCAAGAGGCTAACGCATCTGCCCTCCAACTTGTATGTGAAAACCAAAAACAAAATTCCAAGGCCCTTCAACCATCTGAATGGACTTTGACTCTTTTGGTCAATATATGGCAGAGCTAGGAAAAGAAGGTGAGTCTTCCAGCTGCTGATACAGGGTTTTCTCTGCCATACTCCATTAACTCCAAGGCTAAAGTCAAAAGAGGGTGTGGTTATCACATGAAAAAATCTGGTTTGGATTTCCCAAATGTGTATGTAGTATTTGGGGATTTACCTTAATTTAACCTACAGTTCTTTTGGGTTGTAACAGTCTGACTCCATTTTTGAAAACAAAACAAAATCGATTTTAAATGCTGAATTATAGATCTTTGCTGTCCAGTATGGTAGCTACTAACCACTTATGGTTATTTGCATTTCTATTTTAATTAATTAAAATTCAGTAAAATGCAAGATTCAGTTCTTCAGTTGCTCTAGCCACATTTCAAGTGTTACAGTAGTCACATATGGCTAGTGGCTGGGACAATGCAGATTATAGAACAGTTCCATCATCAAAGAAACTTCTATTGAACAGTGCTATTATATAATGTCATCTCCAGAGAAAGAAGACTTCAGAAAAAGTCAGAAACGGCCGGGTGCAGTGGCTCACACGTGTAATCCCAGCACTTTGGGAGGCCAAGGCAGGCAGATCCCTTGAGGTCAGGAGTTCAAGACCAGCCTGGCCGACATGGTGAAACCCCGTCTCTAGTAAAAATACAAAAAATTAGCTAGGCGTGGTGGTGCATGCCTGTAACCACAGCTACTCAGGAGGCTGAGTTGGGAGAATCACTGGAACCCAGGAGGCAGAAGTTGTAGTGAGCCAAGATTGTGCCACTGCACTCTAGTCTGGGTGACAGAGCAAGACTCCATCTCAAAAAAAAAAAGAAAAAGAAAAAGAAAAAGTCAGAAACATCTTGAGGCAGGCATAGTGCTGTCATCTGTCCAATATTGAAGATGATTTAAGAATAAGAAAGAAGAAGAGAACAAAGAAGAGAAAAAGAAGTTGCCTTAGGTGTACCTACCCAGAAAAGGACAAAGGCATTCTTGTAGTCATTGTGTTGTATTTTAGCTCTTAAACTTTTTAAGAGATTAGAATAATTTGACACATAGAAGATCTAAACCACTGAAGAGGCTCTGAAGCAGATAAAAGTAGAAAGAAAATAAAAAACTAATTAGGTACAAACTAAGCTTAACCACAATTCGTTTAAACGGTACTATTTACTCTTCACATGATTGGTTTTTCTTTTGCTTTATAGTATGACATAGTTTATATCTTTAAAGGGGAATTAAAATATTTCTGGGAATTTTTAAAAGTAAGTTCACACAGCCACATAAAAACTACAGAAACAGATAAAACCTATCTTCTCATTTATTCCCTAATCCATTCAAATTAAATATAAAAATCCAAGCAGCCACAGTGATATTCAAAAAAGCAAAAGTGAGACAAAACAAAATTCATTTGTCACCTGTGGAGGTAGTTAGCTCACCTAATCTTCACTCCAAACACCAGTAATTTTTAAAAGACAGAAATAAACATATGTTCTGCCTTCCCGGAAGGAACTATGTTTCAGGGTAGCCAAATAACCCAGTTGTGAAGAAAATGGTCTGCTTATAGAAAAATGCCAGCTAAAGCATGTAGATAGAATTAGAGAATTAGAAATTCACCATTTTGAAACCCCTAATGAAATAATCAACTCAAGCAAAGATCATTAATAAATGCTAAAACCATCAAGTAACAATTGATACAGAATATAACTGAATATACACATGGTACAAAGTTCACGTCACAGACTACTGGCTTGACCCAAGGGGGAATATAGCAGAGGAGATAGGCAGTGATCACCCTAACCTTGCGATCATCTCACCATCACTAATGATGGGATGTGAATACACATTTTTGCCTATGAAATAGTCTTTAAAAAAAGAAGTTGAACCTGAATCTAACTAAACCTTGCAATGGGCTGAACGTGTATGTCTTCCCCAAATTAATATGTTGACATCCTAACCCCAAAGGTGCTGGTATTAAAAGGTGGGGCCTTTAGGGGGTCATTAGATCATAAGGACAGAGGCTTCATGATTGGAATTAGTGCCCTTATAAAAGAGGCCCCAGAGAGCTAGCTAGTCTCTCCCACTATGTGAGGGCCCAGCAAGAAAGCCAATCTATGAACCAGAAAGTTGGTCCTAACCAGATATCAAAACCACATGCTCCTTGATTTTAAACTTGCTAGCCTCTAGGACTGTGAGAAATAAATTTCTGTTCTTTATAAGTCATCCAGTTTTTGGTATTTTGTTATAGCAGGCCTAAAAGCCTTTAGAACTAACTTCCAGTTAACCAGGAAAAAACAGAGTGAAAAGTTAAATGACACCATAAAAAGCAACCAGAAAATTCCAGAAGGGGAAATATTCTACAGGACAACTGACTAGTTTTTCAACAAGTCAATTTCACTAAATAAATACATAAACAAAGAGTATGTGTATTTTCCAGGTTAAAACAGTCTTGAGCTAAATAATCAAATGCAATGTGTGTCCCTTGATTAGAAGAAACTAATTTGAACAAACCAGCCACAAAAGATATTTCAGGGAGACCAAGCTGGAAGGATCACTTGAGGCCAGGAGTTTGAGACCAGCCTGGGCAACGTAGTAAGACCTCCATCTCTACAAAAACAATAAATTAGCTGGGCATGGTGGTGTGCACCTATAGTCCTAGCTACTCAGGAAGCTGAGGCAGGAAGATCACTTGAGCCCAGGAGTTTGAGGCTGCAATGAGCTATGATTGTTTCACTGCACTTCAGGCTGTGTGAAAGAGCAAGCCTTTGTCTCAAAAAATAAAAGGACATTTCATAATAATTGAGGAAATCTGAATGTGGACTGGGTAATAAATGATATAAAAAAGCCATTTTTTATTTTGTTTGAAAAGATGATTTTGTAACTATACAGGAAAATGTTCTTCTTTTTTTAGAAATCTGTACTAAAGAATTTAGGGGTAAAATATCATTTTCTTTAATATACTTTCAAACACAAGCAAAAAATAGTCATGACACAAATATAGCAAAATGTTTACAATCTATGTTCTATGCTTGCCTGTGAGTGCCATTAATCTCATCTCTCTGCTTTTCTGAAAGTTTGAAAATTTCAAAGTTTTATAATAAATTTTTTTACATCCCATAATTTGATAATAATTTTTTTAAAGTTTGAAGCAAATCAACAACTATAGCTTCAAAAATATCCTGACCCACAATAAACATTGAACAGGGTATATTTCTCCCATTTCCTAAAAAGTTGGCCCAGTAAGGAGTATGAGAGCTGCCATAGCTCTCCCAAGGCTCATTATTCTCCATCACTCCATGGGAAATCCCAAAATAAATTTTTAAAAAAGTTGTTTAAATTTATAATGTTTTTGATTCTATAATAATTTTATAATAAAATAATTGTAAAATGTTTTTGATTTTATAATTTATAAAAATTTTTATACATGTTTATGTTTGAAATGTCTATTTCAAACTTTATGAGATATTAAAATATAAGTAATATAGTTCATCATTTTAGAAATGCCATGCTTTTCTTCTCCAGCAATTACATAATCAAAGAGTAACTGTAGTTTTTCCTAGAACATTGCTTTGTAGGCTGGGCATGGTGGTTCATGACACTTTAGGAGGCCAAGGCAGGCAGATCTCTTGAGATCAGGAGTTTGAGACTAGACTGGGCAACACAGAGAAACCCTATGAGTAGTAAAAACACAAAAATCAGCTGTGCGTACTGGCGTGCACCTATAGCCCCAGCTACTCAGGAGGCTGAGGTGGGAAGATCACCTGAATCTGGGGAGGTCAAGGCTACAGTGAGCCAAGACTGTACCATTGCACTCCAGCCTGGGCAACAAAGTGAGACCCTGTGTCAAAAAAAAATGAAATTTAATTTAAAAAAAGAAAATTGCTTTGTAAAATTAACTTTTTCAATCAAAACCAAGATTTTTCAGATATAGAGAATGCAGCCCACTGGTCAGATTTGTCAGTTCAAAGAGAAAAAATTCTAGTTTCCTATTTTTCTAGCCTGCTTATGATTATCCAATAAGATATCAAAAAAGACCAAAGCCTTTGGGATCCATATTCAGTATTCCTGAGTCTAACTCAGGATGCCAAATCAGGAGACAAGCACATTCTCATCAATTTTCAATCATTCGAGACCAATTTTGCTTATAATTATCCAGTTCTTTTAGACCACCTTTCTCCTGAAGCCAGCCTTATGGCTATTCACTTCACTTTAGCATAAGCCCCCAAGAAGGTGAACTAAATGAGGAAACGATTGGTTAAAGTTGGCGTTTGAAATTCTGAAACATGTCCACCATTCCCTTCACCCATGCCCGCCCCTCTTAGAAGTAGTACTTTCAGATTATTTAAGAGTCGATGCTTCTATGTGGATTTTGTCAGCTGTCCTTTATAACAGCTAGTAGGTTTAATTTGACTCTATTTTCAGCATATATTGACCTATGCTAATTATCTGTTAAAATAAATTCCACTCTTAGAGTTAATAAAGTGTGTTTGTCATGGAAGACCCATTGAAGTAAGAAGCTGAGGAGCCCTTATGGTAAAGTGGGACAAGAAATAATAAGACATAATAATTTTCCCATGCAAATCAACAACCGTAGCTTCAAAAATATCCTGAACCACAACAAGTATTGGACAGGCCATGTTTCTCTCACTCCCTAAAAAATTGGCTCGGGAAGGAGTATGAGAGCTCCCATAGCTCTCCCAAGGCTCATTATTCTCCATCACTCCACAGGAACAGCCTGTCAGAGAAGAGTGAAAGACCATTTGTCAACCTCTCTTCAACTCCCTGATTCTAGCCAAACTTCATCAATCTCAAGTGAGGAGCCAGAGAGAAATCAAACCCCATATATCCAGCATCATTGTCTACTGGAGTCAAAAATCACAATTCCACTACCCACCCCAACACCACTGGCCCTGTTTCTCCCAATTGCTTTTTATTGTGTTTTTTAAAAAATCCTCTTTCCCTATCCCTGCAACACCGAGAAGGAGGAATTATAGTAGATAAATATGAAGCATGGAGATCCTTTAAAAATATTTTTAATAATAAATGAGAAAATGAAAAGGAAAGGGTTGGGAAGGAAGGAGGGAATACAAATGCCAGGGAAATGTTCAGTTTTGCTTTTAAAGATGTTAACACTCATTTATACATCTGCAAGACACTCCCCTTAAAGACAAGTTCTATGAGTGTGGGTCTGGTTGCATGAATAAGGATAAAATTACCTTTTTAGACGATGTTTCCCACATATCATTCAGAGACCCCTGAAGTTAGGTATCCCTCTTGTAGATGTCCTTGAGATGCTGCTGGACCTGGGAAAGAGGAAACTGGGATACGGGTCTATGCCAAAAGGTGCTTCTAGTTATAGGACAGAGAGGAAAGGGGCAGAGGGAGAAAAACCCGAAGTCTGAGAATCTGGATTGCAGAAGACTACCGAGGTCGTGGGAGAAGGGAGAGAAAACAAGGATGAAAAGCGAAAGGGGAAGAGGCATGAAATGTTGTCAAATGTCAAAAGGCATTTGGAGAGAAGTTGGGAATTGCATTAAGAAAACCACTGCAAATCTCATTTCAGACCATTTAGAGATATGCCCCCTGGGAACTGCGAGCTCAGGCTGTTTAGCATCAAACAAATGGATCCACTCCATCCCTACCCTAATTAAATAAATCATTCAGTAATTCCACTGGGTTAAAGAACCAAAATATTAAAAACCTTCAGGACCTACTCTTGCCAAATATGTCAGGGATCGTGTGTGTGTGTGTGTGTGTGTGTGTGTGTGTGTGTGTTCTGAGACACCACTACTGTTAAATAGGCAGAGCTAAGACTTAGGGGACTGGCAGATTATTGCAAAAAGGGCACGGGGCAGAGGGACTATGTTGTGAGCCTGGGAAAGAAGTTTGTGTGGGGACTGTGGGCAGTGAACACGTTGGGAACAATATGGAAAACTGGGAGCTGCCTTGGAATCTACAGGGCCGGGTAAGAGAATGTCCGAAAGAAAAATGAGCAGGTGCGGGATGTGTGCAGAGTCGGAGAAGAGTCCAGGGCACCCGGAGTGGCTCCAGGAACGACGGACACCCCTCAAGGCTTTTGGGGGCGGTGGGTACTAATAGAACCCAGTGTCCGGGGTGCGCCGGGGAGGCTGCGAGCGCGGCGGGAGTGGGGCGCTGGAGGGTGAGGACGCAGGAGTGAGGAAGCAAAGCCTGGGCCGGGCAGGGGCCACCCAGCTGGGCCCGGAGGCAGCAGGGGGACAAGGCCTAGGAGAGGGCATGGCGGCAGCGCGGCGGGAAGCGAGGGGCATCCGGACACTCACCCCGTTGGCCGCAGCCATGTGCCCCACGATCTCGATGGCCGTCCTGCTAAAGTACCTGCCGTCGCTGCCCACCACCGTGGTGCAGCACCGGCGGTCGCGCAGGTCCATGGACGATAGCACGCTCTGGATGAATTTGGGCAGGTTGTTGCGCTGGCCCTCGAAGAGGCCGGTAGGTCGCCGCAGAACCCCGCTGCCGGCCGGCCGCCGGTCCTCGTAGGGCGCGGTGGGCACTGTCAGCACCGGGATGGGGCTCCCCTCCGTGGCGCCTCCTGGCCGGTCCTGCTGAGGCTTCCGGGGCCGGAGGCAATCTGCAGCCTGCCGGGGGCCTCCGCCCACCTGGCCGCGCACCGGGACTCCGCCTCGCGCCCAGGCCCCCTCTCCGGCAGGTCGGCACCCTGCGCCCTGCACCCGCCCGCCTGGGGACTGCCCGCCCCTCCTCTCCGTGCAGCTGCTCGCTGACTCCCTCGGCGGAGATTGCTTCTGCCTTCCTGTAAAGTTTTCTCCCGCCCACCTCCGCTGCCAGACCGCCCGAGGTGTCCTCAGTTTCTCCCCAAGTTGGACTCACTTTCGGGGTGTCCCAAAAGCCTGATTCCAGGGCCTGCTAGCCGGACCCCGGTGACGCCTGCACCCGCGCCTGGCCCCAGCCTTCACGCGCGATCGCCGCCCTCCGGGGCACACCCTCCGCCAGAAAACAGCCGGCGGGCGGCGAGACTTTGGGCAGAGTCCGGGTTCCTCTCCGGCGCCAGGCCGGTCTCCCTGTCTCCCTGGGAGTGCGCAGCCTACACGCACCAGTTTCTCTTTAGAACAAGCACGGGGAGGGATTTGGGAGGGGGCTGAAACCTTTTGCCATCAGCGAACAGCCTCAGCCAAAAATAACCCTGGAAAGGCGAGCTAAGGATGGTTATCTCCTGCCAGCGCTGAAATTGGAGGCTGGGCGCTGCATGTGGGGTGTGTGTGTGTGTGTGTGTGTGTGTGTGTGTGTGTACCCTCCCACCCCGACCATTTGTTGAAGGGAATCACCACTGTCAGACTTCAATCCAACAGGACCCACTCGAGCCATCCACACTTTCCCCAGCCTCCTCCAAAACAGCACACTTTCCGGTATGGACAATTCTTTTTTTTTTTTTTTCACTTGTTTGTATGTAGTGGTGGTTGCAACAGCAGCAACACAGACGACACATATTTCCCTATTCTTCTCGCCCTTCTCACCCTCCCTACCCAGCTCCTGCCTTAGAAACAGGCTTGGCCTACACTGTATCTGTCCACACTGCCTGAACTCTTCCCTGAATTAATCGTTTTCAATAGGAGGGGGCTAAATCCCTTATTAATGCCCTACCAGGAGTGAATGAATAAAGCCAAGTTAAAGGGGAACTGGGTACCACATACTGTGCTAGGTTCCTTTGCATGTATCCTTTCATTCTGCTGGAGCTAAAGATGTTCTGCCTCCTCTCCATAAAACGCACCCAAACTCCAAAACCAGGAAATTCTCCATAGAAAATAGGAGTGAAGAGAGACAAGACTAACAGGATAAACCGCAAAGCAGGAAGAAAGTTTTGTCTCCCATTTCGCTCAAGGAATTTTTGGACCCACCAAGGCTACTGTCCTGAAAGATCCTGCTGCTTCTCCTTCCCCAAATATTGTCCACTTCCTGAGAGTAAGGCTGACTTGCCGCAGGCTTATAAAGTGTTTGGTCACAGTAAGACAACTGTGAGTAATAACACACATTGTATACTGTTTTGCAATTGATAAAAGGCTTTGCATCTGTTTTTTCTTTGGAGGCTGAAGAAAAGAAGAATGGTATTCACGCAGTTCCCATTTTACAGATGAAAACAAGAGGACTTTTTCTGTGAAGTCAGGAAAGTGGTTACAATGGTACTTTCCGCCTGTCCGAATTATGTATTGCCCCTCCCCTTTCTATTAATAACATTGAAGTGTGATGGGACAACCACTGAAGCTGTCAGTTGAAACCTGCTGGGACTTTTTAGCCATTCTCCTAAACATAAAGAATGGGTGTTTTTGGAGGGGATGAGAGGAATGGGGAAATGTTGTCAAAGAGTACAATGTTTTAGTTGAGACAGGAAGAATATATTTTGTTGAGATCTACAGCACAGCATGGTGACTGTAGTTTACAATGAAGTATTGTGTATTTCAAAATTGCTAAGACAATAAATTTCAAATGTTCTCACCGCAAAAAAGATAGGTTTTGAGGTGATGAATCTATTAATTCTCTGGATTTAATTATTCCACAATGTATACATATATCATAACATCACATTATACCTCCGTAAATACATACAATTTTAATTTGTCAATTAACATTTTTTTAAAAGAATAGTGTGGCCAGTTGGGGAGGTAGTTTTTTTTTTTTTTTTCCTCTAGTCTCTACTCAGTCTCCAAGATCCCATTCCCCATAAAATTCCTGTCACCCAGGTGGAGTGCAGTGGCACAATCATGGCTCACTGCCCCCTCTCCCTCTTGGGCTCAAGCGATCCTCCCGCCTACAGGTACATGCCACCACGCCCAGCTAATTTTTGTAGCTTTTGTAGACATGGGGTTTCACCATGTTGCCTAGGCTGGTCTCGAACTCCTCAGCTCAATCAATCTGCCCACTTTAGCCTCCCACAGTGCTGGGATTACAGGTGGGAGCCACCAAGCCCAACCCATAAAGTTCCTAACTTTTTATCTCCCTGGGAGTGCACAGCCTACACACACCAGTTTCTCTTTAGAACATACTTAAGAGTCTTGGCTTAGCATCCAACAGACAGAACTTTAACACTTCTACGGATCTGTGCACCTGTCTATGGTGTGGGGTTTTTAAGATCTCTTTCTAATGACACTTTATTTTGCAAAGCAGGACAGTTTCATTCCCAGAAGAGCAGGTATGGTAAATCCTTTGTTCCAGTAATGAAGACAATGATCCAAACCCGAAGCCTCAGAGAAGCCCAGAAACCCTCCAGGCCTCCATCTCTCTGCTCCTAGCACCTGCCTCTCTCTTGACATCAACATCATTCTCCCCTCTCACAGCCCAGCTCCTTCCACAGACCCAGGGATTAGGCACCAGCACCTCAGACTAGATTTTAGAGAATTACCATTCAAGAGGCAATCCTCTTCCCTTGGTTCCAATTTCAAGGTTCTCAAAGACTGGAACAGGGCTAGTTTGAGGCAATGTGCCCCATCGCATAGCCAGAAAGAAACTTACAGTGAAAAGGAAAACAATTCTTCCAAAGTAAGGGGGTGCTGATCCCCAGAGGGAGGACAGATGGGCAACCAAACAGTAACCGGGCCACCACATGCTTCACACTCACTGATCAAGGACTTCTAAAACCACTTTTTTTTTCTCTGAATTTATATAGGATTTTGTATCACTCGTAAAGGAATGTCTTATAGGCTGATAACACCTTTCTATTCATGCTTACACTTAACATTTAGGCTAGGATAATTTCCTAACCTCAGTGTCCTCACTATAAGATGGGAATTATTATAATCCCTACCTCATAAATTGTTGGGAGGATTAAAATACTTAGTAAAGTGCCTGACTAATAGAAAGGCATTCAATAAATGTTAGCTATTCATGGTGTCATCATCATTATATTTACCATCATTACTAATCTCCTGTATTGCAAGAATTACAGTTTATATTTTTGTAGACCATCACTGTAGCTAAAGGGTCTTTGGGCCATAGGTGATATTCCATAAAGGTTGGTTAAATTGATCTGTGGTTTTTGACTATGGAAACTCAGAACTCCCTCAAAATGTACAAAACAGATTTACCTGCTAAATAAATCTCTTCAAAGCTGACCCCAGGTTTGATTGAATTAATTCCAATGAATTTGTCACAATGATGGAGAAAGGAAACTTAGAGGGCCCCACAGTTGTTTGCTGGTAAAATGAGAAGTTTGGATTAGATCAATGTTTCCCAAAATATTTTCCTCAGAATGTTAGTGCCCCTCGAATCCTGCACAAAGCAAGAGTTTCATGACCAAGTAGCTTTTAAAACTCCTGTACACTCTACTCCCATTCTTCACAATGCACACTTTCATATTAAAAGTTCTGAGAGGTCCTCAACAGAAGACATCACTTAACTTTTTTTTTTTTTTTTAAGACAGATTCTCACTCTGTCACCCAGGCTGGAGTACAGTGGCCACCACTCCTGGCCTAAAAATTTTTTAACCTGGTTCTTCCCAATCTAATCTCACAGGGACCAGTTTTCTTAATGAAAGAGAATCAGACTAGCTTGTAACCATACCTGGTGACACTCCCCTGCTCCATTCCTTGTATGTCCTCAGTGGACTAGGTCAGGAATAAATAAATTTTCCTGATTCTCAAGGGCTGGTCACTCCTTTGCACTGAGCTCAAAGCTTCTCTGTAGCATGGGTCACAATGAATGGTAGCCCTGATAGCCTAGAGTAGCCTTTCAGCCTTCTCTGAGCCTCTAAAGACTGAGGATCCTTGGCATGAAATGGAGCAACTGATATACCCTTGCTTCCCCTGGGGACTCTCTTGCTCTCAAAAAGGCATCAGCCATCATCTCCATCTAGAGAATATACTAGCTGACTCAGCTTGACCAGCCTGTCCCAAAATGAGAATCTGGGTAAAATAAGCATTGAAACACTTCATTCCTTGTAGATTCACAAAACATATTAGCATATTACAGACTATGAAGTTCTGCAGGAAAAAAAAACCTATTTAACTTTAATCCAACGTTGCCAAGTTTTATTTGACCATGGAAGATTTTTCCAAAACACTTACAAACAGATCAAGGACATTAATCTTTCATGAAACACTAGATCCCCAAGGTCCTCTCCAGCTACATCATTCTGTGATTTTCTTTTTTATTTATGATGCATTAAAAGATTAATCTCTATCAGACTTCCATTTAGAAATTCACCAGAATGTGCAAAGGCAGCAGGTAAAATTGCTGAAGGGTATTATAAAAATACCCTCCAGTGATTTTTGAAACTTAAACTGAAATATTTATATAACTATATATTTCAGTTTGTATATTATATATATATGTATATACACACATATATATGTGTGTATATATATTGGTGTATGTATATCTATATCTATGAATATATGGCATTATATCCATTTTTCAGATGCAGAAACTGAGCTTTACAGGGGGTGAGCAATTGGTCCAAAGCCACACAGCACACAGGTAGTCATTGATAAAGGTAAAAACAAGAGTTGAAGCCTGAGGTGTAAGGACACAGAGACAAGTACACAAATGTTTACAAGTTACACATATGACACGTGCCTTTAACATGAATTTCTTGAACATTCATTTAGAGGCCTTACAATGAAGACATCAGAGTGGCAGCAAGTTCTGTTGGAATCAGGGGAGCGTGTTCTTCTATAATCCCCTGGCTAACAGGAAAGCACACTGATTTGGCCCATGGTAGTTATACACTCCCATTGAGTCAGGGGCCACTTCTATGCACACAGGAGGTGCTAAAAATATGCTGTTGACTCATTGCCTCTAAGAGCAGAAGAAATGCCAAAAGTATAGGACAAGAGGCAGAAAAGCACACGGAAAAATGTCGTAGGGCAGTCCTCTGAGGAAGTGTTAGATCCCTTTGAAATCTGTCCAAACACTTTCTTGTGCTGGGGAAAGTCAATTCCATATTTCAAGCAACCCCACATGTCATACGAGTATCTTGTACGTGTTTGTGTACTCGTGTCTGTGAACTTACATCTCAGACTTCAACTTCTCGCTCCCCACCCTTATCAATGACTGCCTGCATGGCCTTGGGCAAGTTGCTTTCCCTCTTCAAAGCTCAGTTTCTGCATCTATAAAATGGACATAATGCTACCTACCTCATGGGGTTAGTGATCACATTTAAGGAGCTAATATGTGGAAATTGCTTACACAGTACCTATCACATAATAAGGGTTTAATAAGTGTTTGATGTAATTGTTTTGATTATTACTACTATTACTAAAATAATAATTACTACAATAATAATGATTCTTATTCTCTATATTAGTATTATCTTTGAAAATGGGCATGGATTATGTCTATGTAACACTTTTGGCACAATATCTAGCATTATATCACACACAAATTAGAGAATTCATGTTATTAAGGATGAAAAAATATTTTTACTGACCCTTAAATTCTTCGTAAGTAACTGCAAAAGAAGCCATTATCCCAACACATGAAATAAAAAAAAAATTCAGTTCCTCTGGGGTTTGTTTTTGGAGGTAGCCACAGGATACCTAATTTTTTTTTCTTTTCAGAGAGACCGAGGGGCTCACTAGGTTGACCAGGCTGGTCTTGAACTCCTGGTCTCAAGCCATCCTCCCACCTCAGCCTCCCAAAGTGCTGGGATTACATGCATGAGCCACCACATCCAGCCTACCTCAAATATTGAATGCTGTTAATAAATCTCCTGAGGCCAGCATAAGAAGGTGATGGGCAAAACTAATGCCGGTATGTTTTTCTGGCTTTTTCATGTATTGGGCCAAACTTTGAAAAGCACTTACTATTAATGGCTAACTTGCAAAATTTGTGATTTATTAAAAGCAGATTTTAATTGTTTTACCTAAAAATAATAGGCCTCTGATCTGCCAAAGATGAAGATTTAATTTCTAGGTGTTCCCCACAATACCTAGAAACATCAGTGGAATCGATTATTAAACACTTTAGAACTATTCTCATCAAAGTTCTTTAATATATAATACAGCAAAAGAAAAGTTTCTTTTCTAAAGGCTTCTCTATACTTTTTTTAATAGTTGAATTTCATTTCTGAAGGCTCCTAAAAAGAATAGAATTTAGATCTTTATTAAAGAGGAAATATATTTTCCATGTTTAATTTAAATGACATTCCATCAGTCATTTGCAATCTTAGCCTACACAGAATTTTTTTTTTTGGTAGTTTTTATGTTTGGCTTTAGGAGGGGATTCCCAATAATCTCTATATAAATATTTCTAATCTCTATATAAATATTTTAACATTTCAATGTAAATTAGTTTTTTAAAACTATTTTATCCATAAAAATAATGAATTTGCATGGCTGAGGGAGAAATAATATGTTACCAGGACCCGTCAGTTTTGGGGGTTGTGAGTAGATCCCATCTTCATGTTCCTCCAGCCCAGCCCAAGCCTGGCTCAGGTCCTCCTCCCCCATTTGCCAGGAACCACCATCCCCAGGGATTCTATGTGCCCTGCCTGACCAGTGTTCTCCATCAGAGTTTACCAATCTTTTGTTCATTCCCTCAGAGCACAGCTAAGCAAGAGTACACTAATTTGAAAATTAACTCAAGCAAATAGAGGAACAATATCCCCAACACATTGCATTTTAACATAGGGTTTCCTGGACACACTGTTTCAACCCAAGAGTTGGGCTAATAGTAGGAGTTCCATCTGCTAAAATACGGCTGTCAGCTTCAGAGGGAAATTCATGAACGTCTTCGTAGTTTGTTTTTACATTTCACTTGACACTGTTTCTAAAATTTCCTCTGAAGCCAAAAAATAAGTTATTTCCCAGCACACTGGGCACTTTTCATTTATCATTGGATTGATTTTTGTAACTTGCAGTAGGAGCTGAAATCGACCAGGGGGTTCTTATCCAACAGACAGCAGCAAAACTCTTTGTGTATCTGCGTTCCTTTCAACAAGCGTGACTTCCTCAATGGCATCATTCGTGAGCGTAACACAGAGCTCAGCAATAACGTTTCTTCACTAACCCTACCAGGTATCCAACATAGGATGTTACTTCCTTTCACTGTTTTCCGACTCCTGGCAGATATTAATCATTGGGATTTGGGAACAAGGAAATAGAATTTCTGAGAATGCTTGGGAATTCCCAAATTCATATGATTTTCATAACACTTCACTTACAAGTTTTTGAAAAATAATAAGTGACTATAATAACAAGCAAATAGTCGTTTTTTTCTGTAACAGGATTATATGAAAAGTTTTAGTAGTCTTCTGTTTTAAAGAGATATGATAACAAATGATGATTTATTATTATTATGAGCCAACATATTGTAACAAGATTATAAAATCCAATAGCATTAATAGAGAAAACATTAAAAAGAAATGAATGTTATCACAAAATAAATGCTAAAGAAAAGTCCTTTAAAGATTGAAAGGTAACACCACAAATACTTAATGCTTTAATCGTTGTTTACATGACATTGTTGTACAAGGCATCAATCATCCCCTCCAATACCATTTAAATAACATATCATTCTGATCTCCTGGCAAGATGAATAGCACTAGAAAGAAGCAACTGTCAAAATTGCCGATTTAAGGGTATATTTTGTTTCTAAAACTTGGCATTTCTTAGAAAACCTCTCATAGGATTTGTAAAACATATACTATGCCTAGGAACACATTAATATTTATTTGCAGAAATGGTTCACTGTTAGCAGTGAACAAGGCCGTGAACACACACTTGTAACACAGCAACAGATACAAGAAAGTCTGACTGAGGCTCCTTTACTGCTCCTGTCCTGTTCACCTTAACTTTCATCTCCACATGTCAGTGCTTCCTCATCTTGCTTGACTTGAAGTCAGTGCATTTCTTCAAGCCAGTAAGTTCTCTATACTGACTATTAAGCTGTAATTTTCACAGGAAAATTAGAATGTTCCTTCCCATTTTCCTAATTTCTCAACTGATTTTTCTCAGAATTCAGAATCCATAAATATTGAAATGCCAGGAGAGAATTTCCAAATGGAAATGCTGTTCCCTTCGTCCATTTTCAGAAGAAACCGTAGGATAGTGTTATCCTTCTCTTCTCCAATTTTTTTTTTCCTGCAAACTTATGGTTATCACCTCTTTAAGTGAGTACCTCACAATTTTGCCTCCCCTGCAAATGGTCCCAAAACAGTGAAGTGGGTCCTCTTTAGCTGTGTCTTTAGTACATAATCCTGCATTTCTGACCATATGCAGGGAGTGTGACCCAGGGAAGGATCCCTGACTCAATGGGATTTCTCTTGCTGTCTCTAGAATTTGAACACCGGAACCCAGACGTACAGAGGCTGGGAGCCATCGTGGTGTGCTATATTGATGACGGCAGCAGTGGGTGGTGTGAGGGCAGTTAATTGACAGCTACCTGTGGCTGACATCCCAGGAACTGCCTGAACCTCCTCTTTCCCAGTCATAAGATATCTAAGATTCTGCAGTATTCTTCATTAAATCCTAGCATGGTTTAAGCTAGCCAGAATTAGGTTCTGTTGCTTTCAATCAACAGAACCTTAGCTAATACATTGTTATTTCCTGGTCTTTGTTCCTTTAATTTTCCAGGAAAAGAAGGGAAAATGGCTTACTGGTTTTAAAAAGAGACAAGGGACAACATACCATTTATGCAAAATTTAGAAGCACTCAAAGGAAACTCTGGAAAGTTCCTGAGACATATATATGTAGGATCAGCATAAAACTTGAACAGTGTATCTAGATCATGGTTGCCATGGTTGCCTTGACACAGTGAACATCTGTATCAAGATCATATTTTCTTGGTGGGACAGAGAAGCACAAGGCGGGACTCACATTTACAGTAATCCTTGTTTTCCAGGAACCATACAACCCAGTTTGTCCAGAGCTGTTCATCTTAAGTTGGTTATCCCACCATAATTATAAATAGAACCTCCTTTTTCTCTCAAGAATATCCCACTTTGGATGATAATTTCTGTGACTACCCATTAAGAATATTTAATAACTATAGAAAACTGCTTCTCTATATTTTTTGTATTTTTGAAACATTTTATAACAGAAATATCTTTAAAGTTATCACCTACACAGAATATAGCTGCCAAATGCTCCTACTCTGCTATTCTAACCATGAATCCCTCTGGGGCCCCTTCCTCCTACGGCGCTTGTAAGGATGAAATGAAATAAGCTCTATGAAGTGCCCAACAGTGACCGACACTGAATAAAATACAGCCACCATAGGTGGCCTTCCCTTATGTTCACCAAACTCCTGATAAGTTATTCGGTGATGTTTTAATCTTAATATTTTATGTAGATTATACATTCATCTGATTCAAAATGCAAAAGGTACAAAAGCGTATACAGTTAAAAGTTTCCCAACCCACTACCATTTATCTCCCTGGAGGCAACTGTTTCCAGATTTTTGAATATCCTTAAAGAATATCATATGTATGGAAATGAAAGATTATATATTTATATGCATCTGTGTATGCATTTTCCTATGAGAGGCTCACAAAGTCTCTTTGAAGAGATATCATTATTACAAATACCCCTCAATTTACAATGGGGTTATATTCCAATAAACTTATGAAAATATTGTAAGCTGAAAATGCATTTAATACACTTAACCTACTAAACATCATAGCTTAGCTCGGCCTACCTTAAACACTCACATTAACCTACAGTTAGGCAAAATCATCTAACAGAAAGCCCATTTTATAATAAAGTGGGCTTTGAATATCTCATGTAATATAATGAATACTGTACTGAAAGTGGAAAACAGAATGGTTGTATGAGTACTCAAAGTACAGCTTCTGCTGAATGTGTATTGCTTTCAAACTATCTTAAAGTTGAAAAATCATAAGTCAAAATATTCTAAGTCAGGGATTGTTTGTACTTCTACTTTACATGATGAAATTGAGCCTTGAAAAGATTAAGTGACTCGCCCAAGGTCACACTGGCAGTTAAATAGTGAAACTTGGATCCAAATTGTTCAGTCACTACATGTATTGTCTTGAAATTTGAAAAAGAGGAAGAGGAATTAAACTACTAAATTGAAGGCCTATTTTAGGCATAGAAGAAGCAGATGCCTTCATGTCCAAGTGATTGTGAAAAGCCCACTTGCCCCAAAATATGTCTCCTGGTCATATGAAATTCCACCATTTCAGATTTTTACCTGGGGATTTAGAGTAATCTGCTGTTTTCCTAGAGCTCCCCTAAAATAGAAATAGAAAATTTTGGAAGGCTAAATATATGCTAACATTGGAAAACTCATTTTCTCCCCTTCGTAAGGCAAGGTACTGAAGGAGGGGGCCCTACGGGCTGTGCAGGGACATCCTGGAGGCATGGGGAGAAGAAACTGAAAGTCAAGTTTTTATGGAACAAAGAATACCGATCTCAGGATTCTCCCTTGAACCTGCCCTAACTTTGTTCAAATTGACTTAGCCACTGACCTGCTGTCAAAAGACCACAGCCAATCTGACTTGTTTTCAATATAATGATGAATATTGATTTGGTCCCTTCATCCAACATTCTCAGCTGGATCTTTTTTGACCAAGGATATACATTACTAGGTGAGTACAGGCAGTTAATTCTTCCACACGGGACTTCAGAGTTTCTGAGTTAACCAGAATCACCCACCTTAACATCTGCCAGTTTATACCCCAAGTCCTGACCAGTGCCCCCTACCTGCTATGCCTCATGTTTTCAATAGAGCATAAAATCAGAAATGAAAGATGAAACATCATAGCCAATATCACAGAAATACAAAGGATCCTAAGAAACTGCTAGGTATAATTACACAGTAACTAATTGGATCATCTAGAAGAAATGGATAAATTCCCAGACACATAAAACCTACCAAGATTGACTCATGAAGAAATTTAAAAATCTGAACAGACTAATAGCAAGCAAGGAGGTTGAATCCGTAAGAAAATGTCTCCTATCAATAAAAAACCCAAAACCAGATGGCTTCCCAGATTAATTCTACCAAATATTTTAAGAAGAACTAATACCAGTCCTTCTCAAACTCTTCCAAAAAGCTGAAGTGGAGGGAATACTTCCAAACTCATCTTACAGGGCCAGCATTACCCTGATTCCAAAGCCAGACAAGAACACTACAAGAAAGGAAAACGACAGGCCAATATCCTTGATCTACATAGATGCAAAAATCCTCAACAAAAATCCTAGCAAACCAAATTCAATAGCACATTGAAAGAATCATTCACCATGATCATGTCATGGTTCAACATAAGCAAATCAATACATATAATATACCATATTAGAAAAATAAAGGATAGAAACTATATGGCCATCACAATAGATATATAAAAAGTTTTTGACAAAATTCGAAACCCTTTCATGGTGAAAAAAAAAAACACCCAACAGATCACGTATTGAGGGACTGTATCCCAACAAAATAAAGGCCATATATGACAAACCCATAGCTAACACCATGATCAATGGTGAAAAGTTGAAACTTTTCCTCTACCATCAGGAACAAGACAAGGATGCCCACAGACACCACTTCTCAGGGTAATTAGGCAAAAGAAAGAAATAAAAGGCATCCTAATAGGGAAGGAAGAAGTGAAACTGTCTCTACTGACGGCATGATCTTGTTATATATAGAAAACCCTACAAACTTCACTAAAAAAAGGTTAGAACTCAACACAAAGAAGGGAACAATAGACACTGGGGACTCCAAAGGTGGGAGGGAAGGATGGTGGGAGCAAGGGTTGAAAAACTACCTATCGATTACTATGCTCACTGCTTGGGTGGTGGGATCATTAGAAGCCCAAACCTCAGCACCATGCAATATACCTGTTTAAGAAACCTGTACATCTACCCTCCTGACTCTAAAATGAAACATACAATATTTAAAAAACAAAAACAAATAAATAAAATTTGAAAACTGTTAGAACTGAACTGATAGGTGAAATCAGTAAAGTTGTAGGATACAAAATCAACAGATAGAGCCTTGAACACAGCAACATCCAGCTGTCTGACACGAAAGTCTCAGGGGCAATAAAACCTCTATATGAACTCAGAAACAATGAGCTAAGTTGTGTTTATGTCTGAAAGGATGTTAAGAACTTCATTCATGTTACATCAGAGCCAACAGAAAGAACCAACAGGAAACCTGAATCCAACAAACAGAAATGACAAGATGAAGGGAAAGCAGAGGTAAGGGCTTACCTTAGAAAGGGCAAGTGATTAGCTCAATATGCAATACAATGTTTGCTCCTGAGCCAAAAATTTGTACAATAATTTGGACATTACTTGCACAACCAGAAAAATCAGCCACTCATTAGGAAAATGTGTTTCTGTATAAGTCTTAGGACTCAGCTATCTATAATAACATGAAAAGACAATATTTTCATCCAAAATGAGTATTTTTGTTTGTCTTGGCTTGTTATTCTAACGTCAACAGCCTCTAAATAAACTGTTGAAGTACATGATATAACCACCTCTTTCTCCATCTTTCCCATTGCTCCCATAGGGTTTCAGTTGTGCAATTTCACCATTAGCAAAGCTTTTTGCTGAAATCTGGCTTTTCAAAGGGAGAGTATCCAGAAACAGAAGATGCTGATCTGGGAGGCTCTTCCTAATAGAACTGCTGCTTCAGTTTAACTTGAAAAAGCCCACACCCAGTTCCTAATGACAAACATCTGAACACCGGGTCTTCCCCTGAGCAAGACCATGCTATGCCTCCTGCTCGCTCTGTTCTATAAGCAACCCACAGATTGCTCCCTGTGAAGAGGAGCCTGCAAGGGGAGCAGCATTCCACCAGACCCTGATTTAGCAAGATATTTCCATATCATTCCCCCAACCAGCTGGAAGTCCTCCACTGCTCTTGTGTAAAAATCTAACTCATCTCACTGAATTTCCTGATTTAAAAGTCTAATTCATTTCACCAAAAGTGTGACAGAAGGAAACCAAGTACACCATCTCTCTCTTACCAAACCAAAGCTATTGCATGTGCATTCTGGGGGGAAAACATGGTCCAAATATGTTATGGAGGGGGTGCCAGCCCAGTGTCATCCTCTTACTATTGCCATAGGATCTTGGCTGATGGCATCAGAGGAAAAACAAGTTTATCGATTACTTTCAACCATTAAGCTCACTCCTCCATGAAAAATATGTCACAAGTCCAATGTCTCTTATTAAAATAAGCACTGCAAAATATAAAGGAGTCACAGTTTTAAAATGGGACACACGTTCTCTAAGCGGTGAACCACGTTAGAGGTGCACTGTTTACAATGTATAAAGTCCCCTGGAGCCAGGGTTAGGAAGCGCATCTGTTCTTTGATGTTCTGGGATGAAGGACAAAGGAAAATGTGCTGCCAGAAGTGAGTGGGAAGGAGCCCATGAGATAAAGGAAGTAAATCCATTTGCTGATTGCAATAATAATGGTAATACACGAAGCTATACATACATACATACATACATACATACATGCATGCAAACTTTCACATTTTTTAAAAAAAAGAACTTAAGGCTTCCACTCATGTAATCAGCCCTTATGAACTCTCCTGATTAGCTGCAAGGAAAATCTTCCTTTCTCCTCTTTCTTGCACCATCCTGGGCTCCCTTTTGACTTTTTTTTTTAACTTATAAACGAACAGCTCATATTCTGAAGTTTGTAGTCCCCTCCTGCCCCCTCTCTCTCTATACGGCTCATTTACATTGGCAGCTGTCGTGCTGCTGGGCATCCTCAAACCCACAAGTTTCCCTTTAATGTTTGAGCAGACAAACATGATCATGCACTAGGCATCACTGTGCCACTCAAAATGCTTTTTTGTTTTTTTTTTATTGCATCTGAGAGAAATCTCAAGGTTGCAAACCTGGAGTCAGAATTGTCTCCATGTGTCTCAGTGGGAAGAGTATCATGTGAAGGAACAAGTTGATTCTACTAATCAAAAGGAATTTTTTTGATATCAGGTCATCCTCCGAATGAATTTATATTACCGAGTGGAGGGTCACATGAAGAAAATGGTCAAACAGCACAACCTAGAGCAAGAGCTGAGAAGTGCAGCGGAGCCGGGCTGTGTCAGGAAAGAAAAGCAAGCTGGGGCCTGGCTCAGCGCTCTCCCCTCTGCTCCTGTCTGCATGGAAAGATTATGATGACAGTGGCAGGAAGCCTGTGCACCTAGTATGCATCACTTGAAGGGAACACACAGATTCCAGTAAACAGTTGGAAGGAAATGTTAATATCAGGCTCTGCTAAACAATATCAAATGAGTCCTAGATGAGGCAAGCGACTTTCATCAAAGTTTCCTGATACCTGAAAAGACAGCCCAGGGGATCCTGCGCTACATGTGGTGTATGTAAATTAAGCGGGTTTTTTCCCCTTTGTAATCAAGGCTCATACACAAACAAAATCACACTTTAGAAATGGCCTATTTCAACTTGTAACTAGCTTGCTTTCAGGGGCTCCAGGTCAAAATGAAATAGAGCACAAAGACGCTTTCTCCTTAGGGATCATACACAAATTCACTCTGTCCGTTTCTTTCCCACATGGAGCAACAAAGCCGTCAGACCTCTCCATCCACCCATCGGGTCCTTCCTGATTAAAGTGAGATAAATCACAGCCCTCTCTCTCTAGATGGCAGGCGACAAGAGGGGGATGCTTGCCTCAAGAAGTCCTCCCCATCCCTCTGCATTCATGCAAGCCCGAGCGGAGAGATGCAAGAAATTACGGATGCATTTTAATTCCCCAGACCCTGCAATTAAAAATGGAAATTTTTTGGCCACGCCTGTTGGCTCACGCCTGTAATCCCAGCACTTTCAGAGGCCGAGGTCGGCAGATCACCTGGGGTCAGGAGTTCGAGACCAGCCTGGCCAACATGGTGAAACCCTGTCTCTACTAAAAATACAAAAATTAGCTAGGAATGGTTGTGGGCGCCTGTAGTCCCAGCTACTCGGGAGGATGAGGCAGGAGAATCACTTGAACCCGGGAGGCAAAGTTTGCAGTGAGCCAAGATCGCACCACTGCACTCCACTCCGGGTGACAAAGCAAGACTTCATCTCAAAAAATGTTTTTAAAAAATGGAAGTGTTGTTCTTTCATTTGTAAATGTGTTTTGGTAAAAGAGGGGCAGTTTAAGCAACCCTTTCTATTGTCTACATTGTTAAAATTCATCCGACATGGACTCTTGACTCTGTTTTGCCTGGGCAGACCCAATTCAAGCATTTACAACAGCTATAGCCTCCTCAAATCAAAAAGAGGAATCAGCATTATTGCTAAGTTCAAATAAGGTCTTGTTTTATTTCATTTTTATTTTTGAATGCAGCCATTCCTCCAGGTGCTGTCATCAGGTAAGATTGTCAGTCCTGATTACGTAAAGGTATTATTACAAAATGCAATTCTCAAACATTCAGTGTCTAACTACACTTTTAATAAGCCTTTCCCCCTCCCCTATGTATTCTCCCTGAGACACCCGTTCTCAAACTTAAAATCACAGAAACTAAAATATGATGCCTAAAGAGAGCCTAGCGACTGCCCAGTCCTCTAATTTGATGAGTGGGAGTACTGAAGCCCAGAGGAGGTCAAGTAATTTGTTCCCAATGTCTTAGATAAGAAGAAAATGACCAGCTGGGAAATCCCACTCATGTCAAGGCAGAGGCACAGGGCCACAGACTGTGGTTGAATTGTGCCACACTCCTACATCCTTCTTTAGGAATCACAGAACATTCCTGTGTTGAGTCGGAGTCACTGACTTCCTTTTCAGGCTGATTGAGTTCTGTCCTTACGGGCTGCGACAAGAAGTTTTGGTATTATGCTACACCAAGACCATTTATTTAGTTCAAGAAATGAGCACAGTCCTTAGAGCCCAGCAACTTTCCCCATGTCCAGTAAATGTAGCTTCTCCATTAGAAGCTGTCAGAATGGAGCCTTCTGGCTCATCTTGATTTTGATTTGTGCAAGAATGAATGGTTGTGCTAAGACAGCTTTCCTAGCTGATAGAGAGCGAAACTTTTTTCTCATAACCTATAAAAAAATTAAATTAGAACTTTTTTCTCATAATCTGTGAAAAAATATTAAATTAAATCTGGCTCATCTTGATTTTGATTTGTGCAAGAATGAATGGTTGTGCTAAGACAGCTTTCCTAGCTGATAGTGAGCAAAACTTTTTTCTCATAATCTATAAAAAAATATTAAATTAGAAGCATAGAGTTTATTTCATGACTTTTATCTTCCTGCAATTTTCTTGTGGGCATAAATGATTTGTTTTTATCCTGCCTGCCCCCCAATCCCTTTTCCAAGAGACTGAAAGAGTATCTAGTGCAAAGTAGAGACTCAAATATTTTTTAATAAACAGTGATCCCAGCCACCCAGTGCATGTTGCCAAATGCCAACCCCATAAATGATCAAACACATCATCTCATTCAGCCAATCAAAATCAAGTGCTACCTATTTTTTTAAGTTTTCATAGCCCTTGGGCATCTGCTTTCTCAGCATTTCCCAAACTTGAGTCATTCTCATCCTGCCTTCCTAATTTTGCTCTGTCAATTACCTCTACTATTATTTATTTCATATATTTTTAAATAGCCCCACTTTTGAAACTTAAATACATGCCTTTTAAAAGGAAGCTTTCTTACTACTATACATCAAAAGCCATTATTACTTGTTCTAAGTACTCATAATAACATGGTCACAACTATTAAAATTTACTAATGTGCATCCACATACTCTCTAAATTCATGGAGCATCTGCACACACTTTAAGAAACAATTCTGCATTACTCACTCAATTTTCTTGACATCCTTCTGAGGCAGGACAAACCTTGGGCCCAAAGAATTGAGGTAGGAGTCCAAGCAAGTTGCCAGCCACATAAAGGCAAACCTTGGCTCGGAAGTCAGGACTACCAGCCCCTAGGTTATAGTTCATGCTCTTTCCTCTGCTCTCCAGAACCTCCTATCTCCAAGTGTAGTTAGCAGCCCAGATGCAACAGCATCCTCTAGAGACTTGTTAAAAATGCAGAAGCTCAGGCTCCACCCCAGGCCTATGCAGACTGAATCTGCATTTTAACAAGGTCCAGGTAATTCACGTGCACATTAAGTTTGAAAAGGCCTGGTCTAGATCAGCGGTTCTCTAACTTAGCAGCACATTAGAACCATCTGTAGAGACTTTAAAAATAACAGTGCCTGGGCTTCACCTCCCAGAGAATCTGACTTTAGTGTGTGGGGTTTGCCCTGAGTCTAGGTATTTTTAAAAACTCCTCAGCTTATACAAAGCTGGCAGGGCCGGGCGCAGTGGCTCATTCCTATAATCCCAGCACTTTGTGAGGCCAAAGTGGGCAGATTGCTTGAGTTCAGGAGTTTGAGACTAGCCTGGGCTAAAACCCCATCCCTACAAAAAAAAATACAAAAAGTAGTTGGGCATGGTGGTGGCAGATACCTGTAGTCCCGGCTACTCAGGAGGCTGAGTCCTCGCTTGAACCCAGGAGGTCACGGTCTGGTCAACAGAGCAAGACCCTGTATCAAAACAAACAAACAAGCAAACAAAAAATGCTAGCAGCTTACCAGCTAGGGAGGCCTGTAGAGCCAAGTTTTCCAAATGGGGCTACATTAGTTGTTCCAGAACTTTAGCTGCATCAAAACCACCTGGATGGCTTGTTCAGCTACAGAGGGTCTGGCCATGCCCCTAGAGTTTCCAGCTGAGGGTCTGGAATGAGGCCCGATGATTTGCATTTCTAACAATCTCCAGGTGATGCTGATGCTGTGGGTCCAGGGACCACATTTTGAGAATCTATGCTAAATGAATCGGAGAAGACCAAAGCTCAAACTTATTCCAAGAACTTTTCAAGGCCCACCTGCAAGTTGTAGTGGAAGTAAGCATCTAAGGGTGCAAAAAAGTTTCACTGTAGACTAAGGCCTTTTACCTCAGCTCTCAAATGTTCCCATTTCTCTTATCAACCTAAATAACAAACAGAGAGAGGCTCTCCACAAGAAAAAGATATTCGTTTGGAAACAGAGCCTTGCAATAGAAACAGGCAAGCCAGAGTAAACTATATGCATATTCACGGAGGTAAAGGAAGACAAAAGAAAAAATGAGGAAGATTATATGATCATTTGGAAATGATTATCCTTGGCTACAAAGATCAATAACAAAGGTGATGCCAGGCCCAGGTTGGACAGGCAGTTGTTGGGCAAATATCCTTCAGAAGCATTGTTGTGTGCAAAGTTGCAATGGGCTTTGTGCAAGATTGTGTTTTTTGCAGTCTTCTGTGATAAGTTTTTGTTATCAGGCATACAAGCCCAAGAATCCTTTATTGCATGGCCTTCCCTGGCTCTATTTGTCAGGGTTTTGGTTAGGGAAGGGGTATTTTTAACACTCTCAATGTAAAAAATGCCATAAGGTAGGTACCCCAATTGCTTGTTTCATCTTCATAAAATAACTTTTCCACCCGAACAAAGTCTACACATAAATTGTAAAAATACCCTGGCATGCAGTCCCTGGAAAAGTCTGGAGTCATTCTCGGGGTTCCCACCCAGGTGGGCAAGCGTAGCCACCACAGATAAACACAAAGTAGCGGTCCCCGCTGGGGTTCGGCGGCAGGCAGTGGCCCTGGTTCTGATATTTGGCTGAAAACACAGCTCATCTTTGTCACCCTCAGGACATTTCAGCTATTTCCTAGATAATAATCTCACTTCACCCTGCACAAAACAGGCACATGATCATGTCACTCTGACCTGGTTTGAGTCCAAGGAGACTTTTGTTTTTAAAATAATTTAGGTTAGAAGTTAAAATATGAACTTTGGGCCAGGAGTGGTGGCCCATGCCTATAATCCCAGCACTTTGTGAGGCCAAAGTGGGCAGATTGCTTGAGTCCAGGAGCTTGAGACTAGCCTGGGCTAAAACCCCATCCCTACAAGAAAAAAAATACAAAAAGTAGTTGGGCATGGTGGTGGCACATACCTGTAGTCCCGGCTACTCAGGAGGCTGAGTCCTCGCTTGAACCCAGGAGGTCACGGTCTGGTCAACAGAGCAAGACCCTGTATCAAAACAAACAAACAAACAAACAAACAAAAAATGCTAGCAGCTTACCAGCTAGGGAGGCCTGTAGAGCCAAGTTTTCCAAATGGGGCTACATTAGTTGTTCCAGAACTTTAGCTGCATCAAAACCACCTGGATGGCTTGTTCAGCTACAGAGGGTCTGGCCATGCCCCTAGAGTTTCCAGCTGAGGGTCTGGAATGAGGCCCGATGATTTGCATTTCTAACAATCTCCAGGTGATGCTGATGCTGTGGGTCCAGGGACCACATTTTGAGAATCTATGCTAAATGAATCGGAGAAGACCAAAGCTCAAACTTATTCCAAGAACTTTTCAAGGCCCACCTGCAAGTTGTAGTGGAAGTAAGCATCTAAGGGTGCAAAAAAGTTTCACTGTAGACTAAGGCCTTTTACCTCAGCTCTCAAATGTTCCCATTTCTCTTATCAACCTAAATAACAAACAGAGAGAGGCTCTCCACAAGAAAAAGATATTCGTTTGGAAACAGAGCCTTGCAATAGAAACAGGCAAGCCAGAGTAAACTATATGCATATTCACGGAGGTAAAGGAAGACAAAAGAAAAAATGAGGAAGATTATATGATCATTTGGAAATGATTATCCTTGGCTACAAAGATCAATAACAAAGGTGATGCCAGGCCCAGGTTGGACAGGCAGTTGTTGGGCAAATATCCTTCAGAAGTATTGTTGTGTGCAAAGTTGCAATGGGCTTTGTGCAAGATTGTGTTTTTTGCAGTCTTCTGTGATAAGTTTTTGTTATCAGGCAGACAAGCCCAAGAATCCTTTTTTGCATGGCCTTCCCTGGCTCTATATGTCAGGGTTTTGGTTAGGGTAGGGGTATTTTTAACACACACAATGTAAAAAATGCCATGAGGTAGGTACCCCAATGACTTGTTTCATCTTCATAAAATAATTTTTCATAAAATCTCTGGAAACGTGGAAATATCTACACCACTTTCTGTATAAATGTGGAAATATCTACACCGCTATTTCTGAAAATGTGTAAACATTTACAACGCTATCTATATAAACATGGAATTATTTACACCGCCGTATCTATAAACATGGAAATATCTACACCGCTATCTCTATAAACACGGAAATATTTACGCCGCTATCTGTATAAACATGGAAATATGTAAACAGCTATCTCTATAAACATGGAAATATCTACACCGCTATCTCTATAAACATGGAAATATCTACACCGCTATCAGTATAAACATGGAAATATCTACACCGCTGTCTCTATAAACATGGAAATATCTACACCTCTATCTGTATAAACATGGAAATATCTACACCACTGTCTCTATAAACATGGAAATATCTACAACGCTATGTCTATAAACATGCAAATATGTACATCACTGTCTCTATAAACATGGAAATATCTACACCGCTATCTCTATAAACATGGAAATATCTACACCGCTGTCTCTAGAAACATGGAAATATCTACACCGCTATATCTATAAACGTGGAAATATCTACACCGCTATGTCTATAAACATGGAAATATCTACACCGCTATCTCCATAAACGTGGGAACATCTACACCACTATCTCTATAAACCTGGAAATATCTACACCGCTATGAGTATAAATGTGGAAATATCTACACCGCTATCTGTATAAACCTGGAAATATCTACACCGCTATCTCTATAAACATGGAAATAATTACACCGCTATCTGTATAAACATGGAAATATTTACAAAGATATCTCTATAAACATGGAAATATCTACACCGCTATCTGTATAAACATGGAAATATCTACACCACTATCTGTAAAACATGGAAATATCTACACAGCTGTCTGTATAAACATGGAAATATATACACGGCTATCTGTTTAAACATGGAAAAATTTACACAACTGACAGTATAAACATGGAAATATCTACACCGCTATCTGTATAAACATGGAAATATCTACACCGCTATCTGTATAAACATGGAAATATCTACACCGCTGTCTCTATAAACATGGAAATATCTACACCTCTATCTGTATAAACATGGAAATATCTACATCGCTGTTCCTATAAACCTGGAAATATCTACACCGTTATCTCTATTAATGTGGAAATGTCTACATCGCTATCTGTATAGACGTGGAAATACGTACATCGCTATGTCTACAAACGTGGAAATACCTACACCGCTATCTCTGTAAATGTGTAAACATTTAACCCGCTATCTGTATAAACATGGAAATATTTACACCACGATGTGTATAAATATGGAAATATCTACACCGCTATCTCTATAAACATGGAAATGTCTGCACCGCTATCTGTATAAACATGGAAATAACTACACGGCTATTTCTATAAACATGGAAACATCTAAACGACCATCTGTATAAACATGGAAATACCCACACAGTCATCTGTATAAACATGGAAAGAGCTACACCATCATCTGTATAAACATGGAAATACCTCCACTGCTATCTGTACAAACATGGAAACATCTACACTGCTATCTGTCTAAACATGGAAATATCTACACCGCTATCTGTATAAATACGGAAATATCTACAACGCTATCTGTGTAAACATGGAAATATCTACACAGCCATCTGTGTAAACATGGAAATATCTACACCGCTATCTGTGTAAAAATGGAAATGTCTACACCGCAATCTGAGCAAAGATGGAAATAGCTACACCGCTATCTGTGTAAACATGCAAATATCAACACCGCTATCTGTATAAACACGGAAATATCTACACCGCTATCTGTATAAACAGGGAAATATCTACACCGCCATCTGTATAATCATGGAAATATCCACAACGCCATCTGAATAAACTTGGAAATATCTACACCGCTATCTGTATAAATATGGAAATATCTACAATGATATGTCTATAAACATGGAATTATCTGCACCGCTATCTGTATACACATGGAAATATCTACACCACTATCTCTATAAACATGGAAATATCTACAACGCCATCTGTATAAATATGGAAATATCTTCACAGTCATCTGTATAAACATGGAAATATCTACACCACCATCTCTATAAACATGGAAATACCTACACTGCCATCTGTATACACATGGAAATATCTACACAGCCATCTGTATAAACATGGAAATATCTACACAGCTATCTCTATACACATGGAATTACCTACACCGCTATCTCTATAAACATAGAAATATCTACACCGCCATCTATATAAACATGGAAATATCTACACCAATATCTCTATGAACATGAAAATATCTACACCGCCATCTCAATTAACATGGAACTATCAAAAACACCATCTGTGTAAACATGGAAATATCTACACCGCTATCTCTATAAACAGAAATATTTACACCACCATCTCTATAAACAGGGAATTATCTACACCGCCATCTGTATAAACATAGAAATATCTACACAGCCATCTCTAGAAAGATGGAAATGTCTACACCGCAATCTGTGTAAACATGGAAATATCGACACCTCTATCTGTATAAACATGGAAATACCTACACCATGATATGTATAAAGATGGAAATATCTACAATGCTATCTGTATAAACATGGAAATAGCCACACCGCAATCTGTATAAACATGGAAATACCTACACCGCCATCTGTAAAAACATGGAAATATCTACACTGCCATCTGTAAAAACATGGAAATATGTACACCTCCATCTGTATAAACATGGAAATATCTACACTGCCATCTGTATACACATGGAAATATCTACAGCAATATCTGTAAAAACATGGTAATATCTACATCGCTATCTGTATAAACATGGAAATATCTCCACCGATAACTGTATAAACATGGAAATATCTACACCGCTATCTCTATAAACATGGAAATGTCTACACCGCTATCTCTATAAACATGGAAATACCTACACGGCTATCTGAATAAACATGGAAATATCTACACCGCTATCTGTGTAAACATGGTAATATATACAACGCTATCTGTATAAACATGGAAATATCTACACCTCTATCTGCATAAACATGGAAATATCTACACCGCCATCTGTATAAACTTGGAAATATCTACACCGCCATCTGAATAAACATGGAAATATCAACATCGCTCTCTGTAGAAATATAGAAATATTTACATCGCTATCTCTATAAACATGGATATATCTACACCGCCAACTGTATAAACGTAGAAATATATACATTGCCATCTCTAGAAAGATAGAAATCTCTACACCGTGATCTCTATAAACATGGAAATATCTACACCGCTACCTGTATAAACATGGAATTATCTACACCGCTACCTGTGTAAAGATGGAAATATCTGCACCGCAATCTGTGCAAAGATGGAAATATCTACACCGCTATTCCTATAAACATGGAAATATCTGCACGCTCTCTGTATAAATATGGAAATATCTACACCACCATCTGAATAAACATGGAAACATCTCCACCGTCATCTGTATAAATATGGAAATAACTACACCGCTATCTGTATAAATATGGAAATATCTACACCGCTATCTCTATAAACATGGAAATGTCTACAACGCTATCTGTATAAACATGGAGTTATCTACACGGTTATCTATATAAACATGGAAATATCTAAACGGCCTTCTGTATAAACATGGAAATATCTACAGAGTCATCTGTGTAAACATGGAAGTATATACACCACCATCTGTATAAACATGGAAATATCTAAACTGCCATCTATATAAAGATGGAAATATCTCCAAAGCCATCTATATAAACATGGAAATATCTACACCTCTATCTGTATGAACATGGAAATAGCCACACCGCAGTATGTATAAACATGGAAACATATACACCTCTACCTGTATGAAGATGGAAATATCTTCAACGCTATCTGTGTAAACATGGAAATATCTACACAGCTATCTGTGTAAACATGGAAATATCTACACCGCTATCTGTTTAAAGATGGAAATATATATACCGCAATCTGTGCAAACATGGAAATATATACATCGCTATCTCTATAAACATGGAAATAGCTTCACCGCTATCTCCATAAACATGGAAATAGCTGCACCGCTATCTCTAGAAACATGGAAATATCTAAACCGCCATCTGCATAAACATGGAAATATCTACACAGTCATCTGCATAAACATAGAAATATCTACACCACCATCTCTATAAACATGGAAGTATCTACCCTGCCATCTCTATACACATGCAAATATCAACACAGCCATCAGTATAAATATGGAAATAACTGCACCGCTATCTCTATACACATGGAAATACCTACACCTTTACCTGTATAAACATTGAAATAACGACATCGCTATCTCTATAAATATGGAAATATCAACACTGCCATCTCTATAAACATGAAAATATCTACACCGCCATCTCCATAAACATGGAACTATCTACACCACCATCTGTGTAAAAATGGAAATATCTACACGGCTATCTGTGTAAACATGGAAATATCTACACCGCTATCTGTATAAACATGGAAATATCTACACCGATATCTGTATAAACATGGAAATATCTACACTGCCATCCCTATAAACATGGAAATATCTACACCTCCGTCTGTATAAACATTTAAATATCTACACCGCTATCAGTATAAATTTGGAAATACCTACACTGCTCTCTCTATAAACATGGAAATATCTACACCGCTATCTGTACAAACATGGAAATACCTACACCGCTATCTCTATAAACATGGAAGTATCTGCTCCACCAGCTGTATAAACATGGAAATATATACACAGTCCTCTGTATAAACATGGAAATATCTTCACCACCATCTCTATAAACATGGAAATATCTACAATCCCATCTGTATACACATGGAAATATCTACACAGTCATCTGTATAAACATGGAAATATCTACACTGATATCTCTATAAACATGAAATATCTACACCGCCATCTGCATAAACATGGAAGTGTCTGCAATGCCGTCTCTATAAACATGGAAATACCTACACCGCTATCTGTATAAACATGGAAATATCTACACTGTCATCTGTATAAAGATGGAAATATCTACACCGCGAGCTGTATAAACATCGAAATACCTTCACCGCTACCTGTATAAACATGGAAATATCTACACCGCTATCTGTATAATCATGGAAATAACTACACCGCTATCTCTATGAACATGGAAATAACTACACCGCCATCTCTGTAAACATGGAAATATCTACAACGATAACTCTATAAATATAGAAATATCTTCACCGCCATCTCTATAAACATGGAAATATCTACACTGCCATCTGCATAAACATGGAAGTACCTACACCGCCACCTGTATAAACGTGGAATTATCTACACCGTCATCTGTATCAACAGGGAAATATCTACACCGCAATCTGCATAAACATGGAAATATCTACATCACCATCTCTATAAACATGGAAGTATCTACCGTGCCATCTGTATACACATGGAAATATCTACACGGTCATCAGTATAAATATGGAAACATCTGCACCGCTATCTCTCTACACATGGAAATAGCTACACTTCTACCTGTATAAACATTGAAATATCAACACCGCAATCTCTATAAATATGGACATATCTACACCGCCATCTCTATAAACATGAAAATACCTACACCACCATCTCCATAAACATGGAAATATCTACACCACCATCTGTGTAAAAACGGAAATATCTATACCGCTATCTGTGTAAACATGGAAATATCTGCACCGCTATCTGTATAAACATGGAAATATCTACACCGCCATCGGTATAAACATGGAAATATCTGCACGGTCATCTCTATAAACATCAAAATATCTCCACCGTCATCTGTATAAACATGGAAATATCTACACCGCTATCCGTATAAATATGGAAATATCTACACCGCTATCTCTATAAACATGGAAATATCTACACCGCTATCAGTACAAACACGGAAATATCCACACCGCTATCTCTGTAAACATGGAAATATCTACACCACCATCTGTATAAACATGGAAATATCTACACAGTCCTCTGTATAAACATGGAAATATCTACACCACCATCTCTATAAACGTGGAAATATCTACACTGCCATCTATATACACATGGAAATATCTACACAGCCTTCTGTATAAACATGGAAATACCTACACCGCTATCTCTATAAAAATGAAATATCCACACCGCCATCTGCATAAACTTGGAACTGTCTGCAATGCCGTCTCTATAAACATGGAAATACCTACACCGCTATCTGTATAAACACGGAAATATCTACACTGTCATCTGTATAAAGGTGGAAATATCTACACCACGAACTGTATAAACATCGAAATAGCTACACCGCTATCTGTATAAACATGGAAATATCTACACCACTATATGTATAATCATGGAAATATCTACACCGCTATCTCTATGAACATGGAAATAATTAAACCGCCATCTCTATAAACATGGAAATATCTACACCGCTATCTCTATAATCATAGAAATATCTACACCGCCATCTGTATAAACATGGAAATGTCGACACCGCTATCTGTATAAACATGGAAATACCAACACCGCTATCTGTAAACATGGAAATATCTACACCGCTATGTGTATAAACATGGAAATATCTACACCGCTATCTGTATAAACATGGAAATACCTACACCGCCATCTCTATAAACATGGAAATATCAACACCGCCATCTGCATAAACATGGAAGTACCTACACCGCCACCTGTATAAACATGGAAATATCTACACAGTCATCTGTATCAACAGGGAAATATCTACACCGCAATCTGTATAAACATGGAAATATCCACACTGCCACCTGTATAAACATGGAAATATCTACATCGTTATCTGCATAAACTTGGAAATATCTACACCGCCATCTGTATAAACATGGAAATATCTCAAGCGCTATCTGTATAAAAATGCAAATATCTACACCGCTATCTCTATAAACATGGAAATATCTACATCGCTCTCTGTATAAACATGGAAATATCTCCACAGCTATCTCTGTAAACATGGAAATATCTACACCACTATCTTTTTACACATGGAAATATCTACTCCGCCGTCTGTATAAACATGGAAATATCTACGAAATTATCTGTGTAAACATGGAAATATCTACACAGCTATCTGTGTAAACATGGAAATAGGTACACCGCTCCCTTTGAAAAGATGGAAATATCTACACCAATATCTCCACAAACATGGAAATATCTACAACGCCATTTGTATAAACTTGGAAATATCTACACTGCCATCTGAAAAAACATGGAAATATCTACACCGCTATCTGCATAAATATGGAAATCTCTACACCTTTAACTATATAAACATGGAAATATCTACTCCGATATCCGTATAAACATGGAAATATCTACATCGTTATCTGCATAAACTTGGAATTATCTACACCGCTATCTGTATAAACATGGAAATATGTACACCACTATCTGTATAAACATGAAAATATCTACACCGCTATGTAAAAACATGGAAATATCTACACCGCTATCCCTGTAAACATGGAAACGTCTACAACGCTATCTGCACATACATGGAAATATCTAAACCGCTATCTCTATAAACATGGAAATATCTACAACGCTACGTGTGTAATCATGGAAATATCTACAGAGCTATCTGTGTAATCATGGAAATATATACACCGCTATATGTATAAAGATGGAAATATCTACCCCGCAATCTGGGCAAAGATGGAAATATCTACACTGCTATCTGTGTAAACATGGAAATATCTTCACCGTGAGCTGTATAAACATGGAAATACCAACACCGCTATCTGTAAACATGGAAATATCTACACCGCTATGTGTATAAACATGGAAATATCCACACCGCTATCTCTATAAACATGCAAATACTTACACTGCCATCTGTATAAACATGGAAATATCTACACCACTATCTCTATAAACATAGAATTATCTACATTGTCATCTCTTTAAACATGGAAATATCTACACCGCCATATGCATAAACATGGAAATATCTACACCGCCATCTGTATAAACATGGAAATATCTACACCGCCATCTGTATAAATAGGGAAATGTCTACACCGCTGTCTTTATACACATGGAAATATCTACACCGCTATCTGTATAAACTTGGAGATATCTACACCGCTATCTCTATATACAAGAAATAGCTACACCGCCATCTGTAAAAACATGGAAATTTCTTCACAGTCATCTGTATAAACATGGAAATATCTATACCAACATCTGTATAAACATGGAAATATCTATAATGCCATCTGTATAAACGTGGAAATATCTACACAGACATCTCTATAAACATGGAAATATCTACACCGTTATCTGTATAAAAATAGAAATATCTACACCGCTATCTGTATAAACATGGAAATATCTACACCGCTATCTCTATAAACATGGAAATACCTCCATCGCTATCTCTATAAACATGGAAATATCTACACCGCTATCTTTATAAACATGGAAATGTTTACACCGCTGTCTGTATAAACATGGAAATATCTGCAACACTGTCTGTGTAAACATGGAAATATCTACACAGCTATCTGTGTAAACATGGAAATATGCACACCGCTCTCTGGGAAAAGATGGAAATATCTACACCACAATCTGTGCAAATATGGAAATATCTACACTACTATCTCTGTAAACATGGGAATACACCGCTATCTGCATAAATATCTAAATATCTACGCCGCTATCTGTATAAACATGGAAATATCTACACCGCTATCTGTATAAACATGGAAATATCTACAAGGCCATCTGTAAAAGCTTGGAAATACCTACAGCGCAATCTGTATAAACATGTAAATAACTACACTGCCATCTGTAGAAACGTGCAAATATCTACAGCGCGATTTGTATAAACATGGAAATTTCCACACTGCTATCATTATAAACATGGAAATATCTACCCTGCTATCTGTATAAACAAGGAAATACCTACAATGCTATCTGTTTAAAGATGGAAATATCTACACTGCTGTCTGTGTAAACATGGAAATATCTACACCAATATCCGTGTAAAGATTGAAATATCTACAGCACAATACGTGCAACAATGGAAATATCTACACCGCTATCTGTGTAAAGATGGAAATATCTACACCGTAATCTGTGCAAAGATGGTAATATCTACACCGCCATCTGTGTAAACATGCAAATGTCTACACCGTGAGCTGTATAGACATGGAAATATCTACACCGCTATCTGTATAAACATGGAAATACCAACACAGCTATCTGTAAACATGGAAATATCTACACCGCTATGTGTTTAAACATGGAAATATCTACACCGCTATCTCTATAAACATGGAAATACTTACAACGCCTTCTCTATAAACATGGAAATACTTACAACGCCATCTCTATAAACATGGAAATATCTACACTGCTATCTATGTTAACATAGAAATATCTACACCGCCATCACTATAAACATGGAAATATCTACACCGCCATCTGCATGAACATGGAAATAACTACACCGCCATCTGTATAAAAATGGAAATATCTACACCGCTATCTGTATAAACATGGAAATATCTAAACCACTATCTGTATAAACATGTAAATATCTACACCGCTATCTCTATAAACATGGAAATGCTTACACTGCTATCTCTATAAACATGGAAATATATACATGGCTATCTCTATAAACATAAAAATATCTATATCGCCTTCTGTATAAACATGGAAATACCTACACAGTCCTCTGTATAAACATGGAAATATCTACACCACTATCTATATAAACATGGAAATATCTACACTGCATCTGTATAAACATGGAAATATCTACACAGCCATCTCCATTAACATGGAAATATTTACACCGCTATCTGTATAAACATGGAAATAGCCACACCGCAATCTGTATAAACATGGAAATATCTACACCGCCATCTGAATAAACATGTAAGTACCTACACCGCTATCTCTATAAATAGGGAAATATCTACATCGCTATCTCTATAAACATGGAAATATCTACACTGCTATCTGTATAAACATGGAAATATCTACACCACCATCTCAATACACATGGATATACCTCCACCGCTATCTCTATAAACATGGAAATATCTACACCGCCATCTCTATAAACTTAGAAATATCTACACCGCCATCCCCATAAACATGAAAATATGTACACCGCCGTCTCCAAAAACATGGAATTATCTACACCACCATCTGTTTAAAAATGGAAACATCTACACCGCTATCTGTACAAATCTGGAAATGTCTACACCGCGATCTGTATAAACATGGAAATATCTACACCGCTACGTGTATAAACATGGAAATATCTACACCCCTGTCTGTATAAACATGGAAATAGCTACACCACGATCTGTATAAACATGTAAATATCTACACACCTATCTGTATAAACATGGAAATATCTACACCGCTATCTGTAAAAACATGGAGATAACTGCATCGCTATGTGTATAAACATGGAAATACCTACACCTCTATCTGAATAAATATGGAAATATCTACACCACTATCTCTATAAACATGGAAATGCCTACACCGCTATCTGTATAAACATGGAAATATCTACTTGGCTATCTCTATAAACATGGAAATATCTAAACCGACATCTGTATAAAAATGGAAATAACTACACAGTCATCTGTATAAACATGGAAATATCTACACCAACATCTGCATAAACATGGAAATATCTACCATGCTATCTGTATAAACGTGGAAATATCTACACAGCCATCTCTATAAACATGGAAATATCTACAACGCTATCTCTATAAACATGGAAATAGCCACACCGCTCTCTGTATAAACATGGAAATATTTACAATGCCATCTGAAAAAACATGGAAATATCTACACAGTCATCTCTACAAACATGGAAATATCTACACAGCCATCTCTTTAAACATGGGAATATCTACACCGCCATCTGTATAACAATGGAAATATCTACTCCGTTAATTGTAAAAATATGGAAATATCTACACCGCCATCTCTATAAACATGGAAATAGCTTCACCGCTATCTGTAAAAACATGGAAATGTCTACACCGCTCTCTCCATAAACATGGAAATATCTACACCGCCATCTGTATAAACATGGAAATATATACACAGTCATCTGTATAAGCCTGGAAATATCTACACCACCATCTCTATAAACATGGACATATCTACACTGCCATCTGTATACACATGGAAATATCTACACAGGTATCTGTATAAACATGGAAATATCTACATCGCTATCTCTATAAACATGGAAATATCTACACCGCTATCTGTATAAATATGGAAATATCTACACCGCTATTTCTATACGTATGGAAATGTCTACACCGCTATCTCCATAAACATCGAAATACCTACACCGCTATCTGCATAAATATGGAAATATTTACACCGCTATCTGGAAAAACATTTAAATATCTACACCGCTATCTGCATAAACTTTGAAATATCTACATCGCTATCTGTATAAACATGGAAATATCTACACCGCCATCTCTATAAACATGGAAATATCTACACCGCTATCTGTATAAACATGGAAATATCTCCACCGCTATCTGTATAAACACGGAAATATCTACACAGCTATCTGTATAAACATGGAATTATCTACATCGCTATCTGTATAAACATGGAACTATCTACACCACTATCTGTATAAACATGCAAATATATACAACGCTATCTGTATAAACATGGAAATATCTACACCGCTGTCTGTGTAAGCATGGAAATATCTACACCACTATCAGTGTAAAGATTGAAATATCTACAGCACAATCTCTGCAACGATGGAAATATCTACACCGTTATTTGTGTATAGATGGAAGTATCTACAACGCAATCTGTGCAAATATGTAAATATCTACCCCGCTATCTGTGTAAACTTGTTAATATCTACACCGCTATATGAATAAACTTGGAATTATCTACACCTCTATCTGTACAAACATGGAAATAACTACACCGCCATCTCTATAAACATGGAAATATCTACACTGACATCTGAATAAACATTGAAATATCTACAATGCCATCTGAATAAATATGGAAATATCTACATCGTTATCTCTATGAACATGGAAATATCTACAACACTATCTGTATAAACATGGAAATATCTACAACGCTATCTATATAAACATGGAAATATATACAACGCTATCTGTGTAAACATGGAAATATCTACACAGCTATCTGGGTAAACATGGAAATATGTACACAGGTCTCTGTGTAAAGATGGAAATACCTACACTGCAATCTGTGCAAATATGGAAATATCTACACCGCTATCTCAGTAAACATGGAAATTTCTACACCGCTATCTGTAAAAACATGGAAATATCAACACCGCTACCTGTATAAACATGGAAATGTCTACACAACGATCTGTATAAACATGGAAATATCTACACCGCTATATGTATAAACATGGAAATATCTACACCGCTATCAGTATAAACATGGAAATATCTACACCGCTATCAGTATAAACATGGAAATATCTACACCACGACATGTATAAACATGGAAATATCTACACCGCCATGTGAATAAACATGGAAATATCTACACAGCTATCAGTAAAAACATGGAAATATCGACACCGCTATCAGTATAAATATGGAAATATCTACACCACTATCTCTATAAACATGGAAATATCTACACCGTTATCTGTATAAACAAAGAAATATCTCCACCGCTGTCTGTATGAGCATGGAAACATCTGCACAGCTAGCTGTATAAACATGGAATTATCTGCAGCGTTATCTGTATAAACATGGAAATATCTACACCGCAGTCTGTGCAAAGTTGGAAATATCTACAAAGATATCTCAATAAACATGGACATATCGACACCGCCATCTGTACACACATAGAAATACCTACACAGTCATCTGTATAAACATGGAAATATCTACACCACTATCTGTATCAACATGGAAATATCTACACTGCCATCTGTATAAACATGGAATTACCTACACAGACATCTCTATAAGCATTGAAATATCTACAACGCTATCTGTATAAACATGGAAGTAGCCACACCGCTATCTGTATAAACATGGAAATATCTACACCGCTATCTGTATAAACATGGAAATATCTACACCACGACGTGTATAAACATGGAAATATCTACACCGCCATGTGAATAAACATGGAAATATCTACACAGCTATCAGTATAAACATGGAAATATTGACACCGCTATCTGTATAAATATGGAAATATCTACACCACTATCTCTATAAACATGGAAATATCTACACCGCCATCTGTGAAAACATGGAAATATCTACACTGTCATCTGTATAAACATGGAAATATCTACACGTCCATCTGTATAAACATGGAAATTTCTACACTGCCATCTGTATATACCTGGAAATATCTACACTGTCATCTGTATAAACATGGAAATATGTACAGCACTATCTCTATAAACATGGAAATATCTACACGGCTATCTGTATAAACATGGAAATACCTCCACCGCTGTCTGTAGAAACATGGAAATACCTACATCGCTATCTGTATAAACATGGAAATATCTCCACCGTTATCTCTATAAAGATGGAAATATCTACACCGCTATCTTTATAAACATGGAAATATCTACACCGCTATCTGTATAAACATGGAAATATCTATACCACTATCTGTGTAAGCATGTAAATATCTACAAAGCTATCTGTGTAAACATGGAAATATGTACACAGGTCTCTGTGTAAAGATGGAAATAACTACACCGCAATCTGTGCAAATATGGAAATATCTACACCGCTATATGTATAAACATGGAAATATCTACACCGCTATCAGTATAAACATGGAAATATCTACACCGCTATCTGTATAAACATGGAAATATCTACACCACAACATGTATAAACATGGAAATATCTACACCGCCATGTGAATAAACATGGAAATATCTACACCGCTATCAGTAAAAACATGGAAATAGCGACACCGCTATCTGTATAAATATGGAAATATCTACACCACTATCTGTATAAACATGGAAATATCTACACTGCCATCTGTATAAACATGGAATTACCTACACAGACATCTCTATAATCATTGAAATATTTACACCGCTATCTGTATAAACATGGAAGTAGCCACACCGCCATCAGTATAAACATGGAAATATCTACACCGCTATCTGTATAAACATGGAAATATCTACACCACGACATGTATAAACATGGAAATATCTACACCGCTGTGTGAATAAACATGGAAATATCTAAACCGCTATCAGTATAAATATGGAAATATTGACACCGCTATCTGTATAAATATGGAAATATCTACACCACTATCTCTATAAACATGGAAATATCTACACCGTTATCTGTATAAACAAAGAAATATCTCCACGGCTGTCTGTATGAACATGGAAAAATCTACACCGCTAGCCGTATAAACATGGAATTATCTGCAGCGTTATCTCTATAAACATGGAAATATCTACAACGCAGTTTGTGCAAAGATGGAAATATCTACAATGCTATCTCAATAAACATGGAAATATCGACACCGCCATCTGTACACACATGGAAATACCTACACAGTCATCTGTATAAACATGGAAATATCTACACCACTATCTGTATAAACATGGAAATATCTACACAGCCATCTGTATAAACATGGAATTACCTACACAGACATCTCTATAATCATTGAAATATCTACACCGCTATCTGTATAAACATGGAAGTGGCCACACCGCTATCAGTATATACATGGAAATATCTACACCGCTATCTGTATAAACATGGAAATATCTACACCACGACGTGTATAAACAAGGACATATCTACACCGCTAAGTGAATAAACATGGAAATATCTACACAGCTATCAGTATAAACATGGAAATATTGACACCGCTATCTGTATAAATATGGAAATATCTACACCACTATCTCTATAAACATGGAAATATCTACACCGTTATCTGTATAAACAAAGAAATATCTCCACCGATGTCTGTATGAACATGGAAACATCTACACCGCTATCTGTATAAACATGGAATTATCTGCAGCGTTATCTGTATAAACATGGAAATATCTACACCGCAGTCTGTGCAAAGATGGAAATATCTACAATGCTATCTCAATAAACATGGAAATATCGACACCGCCATCTGTACACACATGGAAATACCTACAAAGTCATCTGTATAAACATAGAAATATCTACACCACTATCTGTATAAACATGGAAATACCTACACTGCCATCTGTATAAACGTGGAATTATCTACACAGACATCTCTATAACCATTGAAATATCTACACCGCCATCTGTATAAACATGGAAGTAGCCACACCGCTATCTGTATAAACATGGAAATATCTACACCGCCATCTGTGAAAACATGGAAATATCTACACTGTCATCTTTATAAACATGGAAATATCTACACGTCCATCTGTATAAACTTGGAAATTTCTACACTGCCATCTGTATATACCTGGAAATATCTACACTGTCATCTGTATAAACATGGAAATATGTACAGCACTATCTCTATAAACATGGAAATATCTACACCGTTATCTGTATAAACAAAGAAATATCTCCGCCGCTGTCTGTATGAACATGGAAACATCTACACCGCTAGCTGTATAAACATGGAATTATCTGCAGCGTTATCTGTATAAACATGGAAATATCTACACCGCAGTCTGTGCAAAGATGGAAATATCTACAATGCTATCTCAATAAACATGGAAATATCGACACCGCCATCTGTACACACATGGAAATACCTACACAGTCATCTGTATAAACATGGAAATATCTACACCACTATCTGTATAAACATGGAAATACCTATACTGCCATCTGTATAAACATGGAATTATCTACACAGACATCTCTATAACCATTGAAATATCTACACCGTTATCTGTATAAACATGGAAGTAGCCACACCGCTATCTGTATAAACATGGAAATATCTACACCGCCATCTGTGAAAACATGGAAATAACTACACTGTCATCTTTATAAACATGGAAATATCTACACGTCCATCTGCATAAACATGGAAATATCTACACTACCATCTGTATATACCTACAAATATCTACACTGCCTTCTGTATAAACATGGAAATATCTACACCATTATCTCTATTAACATGGAAATGTCTACAAGGCTATCTGCATAAACATGGAAATATCTCCACCGCTGTCTGTAGAAACATGGAAATATCTACATCGCTATCCGTATAAACATGGAAATATCTCCACCGCTATCTCAATAAAGATGGAAATATCTACACCGCTATCTTTATAAACATGGAAATATCTGCACCGCTATCTGTATAAACATGGAAATATCTATAACATTATCTGTGTAAACATGTAAATATCTACACAGCTATCTGTGTAAACATCGAAATATGTACACAGGTCTCTGTGTAAAGATGGAAATATCTACACCACAATCTGTGCAACTATGGAAATATCTACACCGCTATCTTAGTAAACATGGAAATATCTACACCGCTATCTGTAAAAACATGGAAATATCAACACTGCTATCTGTATAAACATGGAAATGTCAACACCACGATCTGTATAAACATGGAAATATCTACACCGCTATATGTATAAACATGGAAATATCTACACCGCTATCAGTATAAACATGGAAATATCTACACCGCTATCTGTATAAACATGGAAATATCTACACCACGACATGTATAAACATGGAAATATCTACACCGCCATGTGAATAAACATGGAAATATCTACACCGCTATCAGTAAAAACATGGAAATAGCGACACCGCTATCTGTATAAATATGGAAATATCTACACCACTATCTCTATAAACATGGAAATATCTACACTGCCATTTGTATAAACATGGAATTACCTACACAGACATCTCTATAATCATTGAAATATTTACACCGCTATCTGTATAAACATGGAAGTAGCCACACCGCCATCAGTATAAACATGGAAATATCTACACCGCTATCTGTATAAACATGGAAATATCTACAACACAACATGTATAAACGTGGAAATATCTACACCGCTGTGTGAATAAACATGGAAATATCTACACCGCTCTCAGTATAAACATGGAAATATCAGCACCGCTATCTGTATAAACATGGAAATGTCTACACCACGATCTGTATAAACATGGAAATATCTACACCGCTATATGTATAAACATGGAAATATCTACACTGCTATCAGTATAAACATGGAAATATCTACACCGCTATCTGTATAAACATGGAAATATCTACACCACGACATGTATAAACATGTAAATACCTACACCGCCATGTGAATAAACATCGAAATATCTACACCGCTATCAGTAACAATATGGAAATATCGACACCGCTATCTGTATAAATATGGAAATATCTACACCACTATCTCTATAAACATGGAAATATCTACACCGTTATCTGTATAAACAAATAAATATCTCCACTGCTGTCTGTATGAACATGGTAACATCTACACCGCTGGCTGTAGAAACATGGAATTATCTGCAGCGTTATCTGTATAAACACGGAAATATCTACACCGCAGTCTGTGCAAAGATGGAAATATCTACAATGCTATCTCAATAAACATGGAAATATCGACACCGCCATCTATACACACATGGAAATACCTACACAGTCATCTGTATAAACATGGAAATATCTACACCACTATCTGTATAAACATGGAAATATCTACACTGCCATCTGTATAAACATGGAATTACCTACACAGACATCTCTATAATCATTGAAATATCTACACCGCTATCTGTATAAACATGGAAGTAGCCACACCGCTATCAGTATAAAAATGGAAATATCTACACCGCTATCTGTATAAACATGGAAATATCTACACCACGACGCGGATACTCATGGAAATATCTACACGGCTATGTGAATAAACATGGAAATATCTACACCGCTATCAGTATAAACATGGAAATATTGACACCGCTATCTGTACAAATATGGAAATATATACACCACTATCTCTACAAACATGGAAATATCTACACCGTTATCTGTATAAACAAAGAAATATCTCCACCGCTGTCTGTATGAACTTGGAAACATCTACACCGCTAGCTGTATAAACATGGAATTATCTGCAGCGTTATCTGTATAAACATGGAAATATCTACACCGCAGTCTGTGCAAAGATGGAAATATCTACAATGCTATGTCAATAAACATGGAAATATCGACACGGCCATCTGTACACACTTGGAAATACCTACACAGTCATCTGTATAAACATGGAAATATCTACACCACTATCTGTATAAACATGGAAATATCTACACTGCCATCTGTATAAACATGGAATTACCTACACAGACATCTCTATAATCATTGAAATATCGACACCGCTATCTGTATAAACAGGGAAGTAGCCACAAAGCTATCAGTATAAACATGGAAATATCTACACCGCTATCTGTATAAACATGGAAATATCTACACCACGACGTGGATAAACATGGAAATATCTACACGGCTATGTGAATAAACATGGAAATATCTACACCGCTATCAGTATAAACATGGAAATATTGACACCGCTATCTGTATAAATATGGAAATATCTACACCACTATCTCTATAAACATGGAAATATCTACACCGTTATCTGTATAAACAAAGAAATATCTCCACCGCTGTCTGTATGAACATGGAAACATCTACACCGCTACCTGTATAAACATGCAATTATCTGCAGCGTTATCTGTATAAACATGGAAATATCTACACCGCAGTCTGTGCAAAGATGGAAATATCTACAATGCTGTCTCAATAAACATGGAAATATCGACACCGCCATCTGTACACACATGGAAATACCTACACAGTCATCTGCATAAACAGGGAAATATCTACACCACTATCTGTATAAACATGGAAATACCTACACTGCCCTCTGAATAAACATGGAATTATCTACACAGACATCTCTATAACCATTGAAATATCTACACCGCTATCTGTATAAACATGGAAGTAGCCACACCGCTATCTGTATAAACATGGAAATATCTACACCGCTATCTGTGAAAACATGGAAATATCTACACTGTCATCTTTATAAACATGGAAATATATACACGTCCATCTGCATAAACATGGAAATATCTACACGGCCATCTGTATATACCTAGAAATATCTACACTGCCATCTGTGTAAACATGGAAATATCTACACCGATATCTCTATAAACATGGAAATGTCTACACGGCTATCTGTATAAACATGGAAATATCTCCACCGCTATCTCAATAAAGATGGAAATATCTACACCGCTATCTTTATAAACATGGAAATATCTGCACCGCTATCTGTATAAACATGGAAATATCTATAACATTATCTGTGTAAACATGGAAATATGTACACAGGTCTCTGTGTAAAGATGGAAATATCTACACCACAATCTGTGCAAATATGGAAATATCTACACCGCTATCTTAGTAAACATCGAAATATCTACACCGCTATCTGTAAAAACATGGAAATATCAACACTGCTATCTGTATAAACATGGAAATGTCTACACCACGATCTGTATAAACATGGAAATATCTACACCGCTATATGTATAAACATGGAAATATCTACACCGCAGTCAGTATAAACATGGAAATATCTACACCACTATCTGTATAAACATGGAAATATCTACACCACGGCATGTATAAACATGGAAATATATACACCGCCATGTGAATAAACATGGAAATATCTACACCGCTATCAGTAAAAACATGGAAATAGCGACACCGCTATCTGTATAAATATGGAAATATCTACACCACTATCTCTATAAACATGGAAATATCTACACCGTTATCTGTATAAACAAAGAAATAACTCCACAGCTGTCTGTATAAACATGGAAACATCTACACCGCTAGATGTATAAACATGGAATTATCTGCAGCGTTATCTGTATAAACATGGAAATATTTACACCGCAGTCTGTGCAAAGATGGAAATATCTACAATGCTATCTCAATAAACATGGAAATATCGACACCGCCATCTGTACACACATGGAAATAACTACACAGTCATCTGTATAAACATGGAAATATGTACACTACTATCTGTATAAACATGGAAATATCTACACTGCCATCTGTATAAACATGGAATTACCTACACAGACATCTCTATAATCATTGAAATATCTACACCGCTATCTGTATAAACATGGAAGTCGCCACACAGCTATCAGTATAAACATGGAAATATCTACATCGCTATCTGTATAAACATGGAAATATCTCCACCGCTATCTCTATAAAGATGGAAATATCTACACCGCTATCTTTATAAACATGGAAATATCTACACCGCTATGTGTACAAACATGGAAATATCTATAACACTATCAGTGTAAACATGGAAATATCTACACCGCTATCTGTGTAAACATGGAAATATGTACACAGGTCTATGTGTAAAGATGGAAATACCTACACCGCAATCTGTGTAAATATGGAAATATCTACACCGCTATCTCAGTAAACATGGAAATATCTACACCTCAGTCTGTTCAAAGATGGAAATATCTACAATGCTATCTCAATAAACATGGAAATATCAACACCGCCATCTGTGAAAACATGGAAATATCTACACTGTCACCTTTATAAACATGGAAATATCTACACGTCCATCTGTATAAACATGGAATTATCTACATTGCCATCTGTATATACCTGGAAATATCTACACTGCCATCTCTATAAACATGGAAATATCTACACCGCTATCTCTATAAACATGGAAATGTCTACACGGCTATCGGTATAAACATGGAAATATCTCCACCGCTATCTGTAGAAACATGGAAATATCTACATCGCTATCTGTATAAACATGGAAATATCTCCACTGCTATCTCTATAAAGATGGAAATATCTACACTGCCATCTGTATATACCTGGAAATATCTACACCGCTATCTGTATAAAGATGGAAATATCTATAACACTATCTGTGTAAACATGGAAATATCTACACAGCTATCTGTGTAAACATGGAAATATGTAGACAGGTCTCTGTGTAAAGATGGAAATAACTACACCGCATTCTGTGCAAATATGGAAACATCTACACCGCTATCTCAGTAAACATGGAAATATCTACACCGCTATCTGTATAAACATGGAAATATCAACACCGCTATCTGTATAAACATGGAAATATCTACACCGCTACATGTATAAACATGGAAATATCTACACCACTATCACTATAAACATGGATATATCTACACCGCTGTCTGTATAAACATGGAAATATCTACACCACGACATGTATAAACATGGAAATATCTACACCTCCATGTGAATAAACATGGAAATATCTGCACCGCTATCAGTAAAAACATGGAAATAGCGACACCGCTATCTGTATAAATATGGAAATATCTAGACCACTATCTCTATAAACATGGAAATATCTACACCGTTATCTGTATAAACAAAGAAATATCTCCACCGCTGTCTGTATGAACATGGAAACATCTACACCGCTAGCTGTATAAACATGGAATTATCTGCAGCGTTATCTGTATAAACATGGAAATACCTACACCGCAGTCTGTGCAAAGATGGAAATATTTACAATGCTATCTCAATAAACATGGAAATATCGACACCGCCATCTGAACACACATGGAAATACATACACAGTAATCTGTTTAAACATGGAAATATCTACACCACTATCTGTATAAACATGGAAATATCTACACTGCCATCTGTATAAACATGGAATTACCTACACAGACATCTCAATAATCATTGAAATATCTACACCGCTATCTGTATAAACATGGAAGTAGCCACAACGCTGTCAGTATAAACATGGAAATATCTACACCGCTATCTGTATAAACATGGAAATATCTACACCATGCCGTGTATAAACATGGAAATATCTACACCGCTATGTGAATAAACATGAAAATATCTACACCGCTATCAGTATAAACATGGAAGTATTGACACCGATATCTGTATAAATATGGAAATATCTACACCACTATCTCTAGAAACATGGAAATATCTACACCGTTATCTGTATAAACAAAGAAATACCTCCACCGCTGTCTGTATGAACATGGAAACATCTACACCGCTAGCTGTATAAACATGGAATTATCTGCAGCGTTATCTGTATAAACATGGAAATATCTACACCGCAGTCTGTGCAAAGATGGAAATATCTAAAATGCTATCTCAATAAACATGGAAATATCGACACCGCCATCTGTACACACATGGAAATACCTACACAGTCATCTGTATAAACATGGAAATATCTACACCACTATCTGTATAAACATGGAAATATCTACACTGCCATCTGTATAAACATGGAAATACCTACACCGCCATCTGTGAAAACATGGAAATATCTACACTGTCATCTTTATAAACATGGAAATATCTACACGTCCATCTGTATAAACATGGAAATATCTACACTGCCATCTGTATATACCTAGAAAAATCTACACTGCCATCTGTATAAACATGGAAATATCTACACCGCTATCTCTATAAACATGGAAATGTCTACACGGCTATCTGTATAAACATGGAAATATCTCCACCGCTATCTGTAGAAACATGGAAATATCTACATCGTTATCTGTATAAACATGGAAATATCTCCACCGCTATCTCTATAAAGATGGAAATATCTACCCCGCTATCTTTATTAACATGGAAATATCTACACCGCTATCTTTATAAATATGGAAATATATATAACACTATCTGTGTAAACATGGAAATATCCACACAGCTATCTGTGTAAACATGGAAATATCTACACAGCTATCTGTGTAAACAGGGAAATATGTGCACAGGTCTCTGTGTAAAGATGGAAATATCTACACCGCAATCTGTGCAAATATGTAAATATCTACACCGCTATCTCAGTAAACATGGAAATACCTACACCGCTCTCAGTATAAACATGGAAATATCAGCACCGCTATCTGTATAAACATGGAAATGTCTACACCACGATCTGTATAAACATGGAAATATCTACACCGCTATATGTATAAACATGGAAATATCTACACTGCTATCAGTATAAACATGGAAATATCTACACCGCTATCTGTATAAACATGGAAATATCTACACCACGACATGTATAAACATGTAAATACCTACACCGCCATGTGAATAAACATCGAAATATCTACATCGCTATCAGTAACAATATGGAAATATCGACACCGCTATCTGTATAAATATGGAAATATCTACACCACTATCTCTATAAACATGGAAATATCTACACCGTTATCTGTATAAACAAATAAATATCTCCACTGCTGTCTGTATGAACATGGTAACATCTACACCGCTGGCTGTAGAAACATGGAATTATCTGCAGCGTTATCTGTATAAACACGGAAATATCTACACCGCAGTCTGTGCAAAGATGGAAATATCTACAATGCTATCTCAATAAACATGGAAATATCGACACCGCCATCTATACACACATGGAAATACCTACACAGTCATCTGTATAAACATGGAAATATCTACACCACTATCTGTATAAACATGGAAATATCTACACTGCCATCTGTATAAACATGGAATTACCTACACAGACATCTCTATAATCATTGAAATATCTACACCGCTATCTGTATAAACATGGAAGTAGCCACACCGCTATCAGTATAAACATGGAAATATCTACACCGCTATCTGTATAAACATGGAAATATCTACACCACGACGCGGATACTCATGGAAATATCTACACGGCTATGTGAATAAACATGGAAATATCTACACCGCTATCAGTATAAACATGGAAATATTGACACCGCTATCTGTACAAATATGGAAATATATACACCACTATCTCTACAAACATGGAAATATCTACACCGTTATCTGTATAAACAAAGAAATATCTCCACCGCTGTCTGTATGAACTTGGAAACATCTACACCGCTAGCTGTATAAACATGGAATTATCTGCAGCGTTATCTGTATAAACATGGAAATATCTACACCGCAGTCTGTGCAAAGATGGAAATATCTACAATGCTATGTCAATAAACATGGAAATATCGACACGGCCATCTGTACACACTTGGAAATACCTACACAGTCATCTGTATAAACATGGAAATATCTACACCACTATCTGTATAAACATGGAAATATCTACACTGCCATCTGTATAAACATGGAATTACCTACACAGACATCTCTATAATCATTGAAATATCGACACCGCTATCTGTATAAACAGGGAAGTAGCCACAAAGCTATCAGTATAAACATGGAAATATCTACACCGCTATCTGTATAAACATGGAAATATCTACACCACGACGTGGATAAACATGGAAATATCTACACGGCTATGTGAATAAACATGGAAATATCTACACCGCTATCAGTATAAACATGGAAATATTGACACCGCTATCTGTATAAATATGGAAATATATACACCACTATCTCTATGAACATGGAAATATCTACACCGTTATCTGTATAAACAAAGAAATATCTCCACCGCTGTCTGTATGAACTTGGAAACATCTACACCGCTAGCTGTATAAACATGGAATTATCTGCAGTGTTATCTGTATAAACATGGAAATATCTACACCGCAGTCTGTGCAAAGATGGAAATATCAACAATGCTATCTCAATAAACATGGAAATATCGAAACCGCCATCTGTACACACTTGGAAATACCTACACAGTAATCTGTATAAACATGGAAATATCTACACCACTATCTGTATAAACATGGAAATACCTACACTGCCATCTGTATAAACATGGAATTATCTACACAGACATCTCTATAACCATTGAAATATCTACACCGCTATCTGTATAAACATGGAAGTAGCCACACCGCTATCTGTATAAACATGGAAATATCTACACCGTCATCTGTGAAAACATGCAAATATCTACACTGTCATCTTTATAAACATGGAAATATCTACACGTCCATCTGTATAAACATGGAAATATCTACACTGCCATCTGTATATACCTAGAAATATCCACACTGCCATCTGTATAAACATGGAAATATCTACACCGCTATCTCTATAAACATGGAAATGTCTACACGGCTATCTGTATAAACATGGAAATAACTCCACCGCTATCTGTAGAAACATGGAAATATCTACATCGCTATCTGTATAAACATGGAAATATCTCCACCGCTATCTCCATAAACATGGAAATATCTACACTGCCATCTGTATATACTTGGAATTATCTACACTGCCATCTGTATAAACATGGAAATATCTACGCCGCTATCTCTATAAACATGGAAATGTCTACACGGCTATCTGTATAAACATGGAAATATCTCCACCGCTATCTGTAGAAACATGGAAATATCTATAACGCTATCTGTATGAACATGGAAATATCTACACTGCCATCTTTATAAACATGAAATTACCTACACAGACATCTCCATAATCATTGAAATATCTACACCGCTATCTGTATAAACATGGAAGTAGCCACACCGCTATCAGTATAAACATGGAAATATCTACAACTCTATCTGTATAAACATGGAAATATCTACACCACAACGCGTATAAACATGGAAATATCTACAACGCTATGTGAATAAACATGGAAATATCTACACCGCTAACAGTATAAACATGGAATTATTGACACCGCTATCTCTATAAATATGGAAATATCTACACCACTATCTCTATAAACATGGAAATATCTACACCATTATCTGTATAAACAAAGAAATATCTCCACCGCTGTCTGTATGAACATGGAAACTTCTACACCGCTAGCTGTATAAACATGGAATTATCTGCAGCGTTATCTGTATAAACATGGAAATATCAACACCGCAGTCTGTGCAAAGATGGAAATATCTACAATGATATCTCTATAAACATGGAAATATCGACACCGCCATCAGTACACACATGGAAATACCTAAACAGTCATCTGTAAAGACATGTAAATATCTACACCACTATCTGTATAAACATGGAAATAAATACACTGCCATCTGTATAAACATGGAATTATCTACACAGACATCTCTATAACCATTGAAATATCTACACCACTATCTGTATAAACATGGAAGTAGCCACAGCGCTATCTGTATAAACATGGAAATATGGACACCGCCATCTGTGAAAACATGGAAATATCTACACTGTCATCTTTATAAACATGTAAATATCTACACGTCCATCTGTATAAACATGGAAATATCTACACTGCCATCTCTATATACTTGGAATTATCTACACTGCCATCTGTATAAACATGGAAATATCTACTCCTCTCTCTCTATAAACATGGAAATGTCTACACGGCTATCTGTATAAACATGGAAATATCTCCACCGCTATCTGTAGAAACATGGAAATACCTCCACCGCTATCTCTATAAAGATGGAAATATCTACACCGCTATCTTTATAAACATGGAAATATCTACACCGCTATCTGTATAAACATGGAAATATCTATAACACTTTCTGTGTAAACATGGAAATATCTACACAGCTATCTGTGTAAGCGTGGAAATATGTACACAGGTCTCTGTGTAAAGATGGAAATATCTACACCGCAATCTGTGCAAATATGGAAATATCTACACCGCTATCTCAGTAAACATGGAAATATCTACACCGCTATCTGTATAAACATGGAAGTAGCCACACCGCTATCAGTATAAACATGGAAATATCTACACCTCTATCTGTATAAACATGGAAATATCTACACCATGACGTGTATAAACATGGAAATATCTACACCGCTATGTGAATAAACATGGAAATATCTACACCGCTATCAGTATAAACATGGAAATATTGACACCGCTATGTGTATAAATATGGAAATATCTACACCACTATCACTATAAACATGGAAATATCTACACCGTTATCTGTATAAACAAAGAAATATCTCCACCGCTGTCTGTATGAACATGGAAACATCTACACCGCTAGCTGTATAAACATGGAATTATCTGCAGTGTAATCTGTATAAACATGGAAATATCTACACCGCAGTCTGTGCAATGATGGAAATATCTACAATGCTATCTCAATAAACATGGAAATATCGACACCGCCATCTGTACCCACATGGAAATACCTACACAGTCATCTGTATAAACATGGAAATATCTACACCACTATCTGTATAAACATGGAAATAAATATATTGCCATCTCTATAAACATGGAATTATCTACACAGACATCTCTATAACCATTGAAATATCTACACCGCCATCTGTATAAACATGGAATTATCTACACAGACATCTCTATAACCATTGAAATATCTACACCGCTATCTGTATAAACATGGAAGTAGCCACAACACTATCTTTATAAACATTGAAATATCTACACCGCCATCTGTGAAAACTTGGATAGATCTACACTCTCATCTTTATAAACATGGAAATATCTACACGTCCATCTGTATAAACATGGAAATATCTACACTGCCATCTGTATATACTTGGAATTATCTACACTGCCATCTGTATAAACATGGAAATATCTACACCGCTATCTCTGTAAACATGGAAATGTCTACACTACTATCTGTATAAACATGGAAATATCTCCACCGCTATCTCTATAAAGATGGAAATATCTACACCGCTATATGAATAAACATGGAAATATCTATAACACTATCTGTGTAAACATGGAAATATGTACACAGGTCTCTGTGTAAAGATGGAAATATCTACAGCGCAATCTGTGCAAATATAGAAATATCTACACCGCTATCTCAGTAAACATGGAAATATCTACACCGCTATCTGTATAAACATGGAAATATCAACACCGCTATCTGTATAAACATGGAAATGTCTACACCACGATCTGTATAAACATGGAAATACCTACACCGCTATATGTATAAACATGGAAATATCTACACCGCTATCAGTATAAACATGGAAATATCTACACCGCTATCGGTATAAACATGGAAATATCTACACCACGACATATATAAACATGGAAATATCTACACCGCCATGTGAATAAACATCGAAATATCTACACCGCTATCAGTAAAAACATGGAAATATTGACACCGCTATCTGTATAAATATGGAAATATCTACACCACTATCTCTATAAACATGGAAATATCTACACCGTTATCTGTATAAACAAAGAAATATCTCCACCGCTGTCTGTAAGAACATGGAAACATCTACACCACTAGCTGTATAAACATGGAATTATCTGCAGCGTTATCTGTATAAACATGGAAATACCTACACTGCAGTCTGTGCAAAGATGGAAATATCTACAATGCTATCTCAATAAACATGGAAATATCGACACTGCCATCTGTACACACATGGAAATACCTACACAGTCATCTGTATAAACATGGAAATATCTACACAACTATCTGTATAAACATGGAAATACCTACACTGCCATCTGTATAAGCATGAAATTACCTACACAGACATCTCTATAATCATTGAAATATCTACACCGCTATCTGTATAAACATGGAAGTAGCCACACCGCTATCAGTATAAACATGGAAATATCTACACCTCTATATGTATAAACATGGAAATATCTACACCACGACGTGTATAAACATGGAAATATCTACACCGGTATGTGAATAAACATGGAAATATCTACACCGCTATCAGTATAAACATGGAAATATTGACACCGCTATCTGTATAAATATGGAAATATCTACACCACTATCTCTATAAACATGGAAATATCTACACCGTTATCTGTATAAACAAAGAAATATCTCCAACACTGTCTGTATGAACATGGAAACATCTACACCGCTAGCTGTATAAACATGGAATTATCTGCAGCGTTATCTGTATAAACATGGAAATATCTACACCGCAGTCTGTGCAAAGATGGAAATATCTACAATGCTATCTCAATAAACATGGAAATACCGACACCGCCATCTGTACCCACATGGAAATACCTACACAGTCATCTGTATAAACATGGAAATATCTACACCGATATTTCTAAAAACATGTAAAAGTCTACACGGCTATCTGTATAAACATGGAAATATCTCCACCGCTATCTGTAGAAACGTGGAAATATCTACATCGGTATCTGTATAAACATGGAAATATCTCCACCGCCATCTCTATAAAGATGGAAATATCTACACCGCTATCTTTACAAACATGGAAATATCTACACCTCTATCTGTATAAACATAGGAATATCTATAACACTGTCTGTGTAAACATGGAAATATCTACACAGCAATCTGTGTAAACATGGAAATATGTACACAGGTCTCTGTGTAAAGATGGAAATATCTACACCGCAATCTGTGCTAATATGGAAATATCTACACCGCTATCTCAGTAAACATGGAAATATCTACACCGCTATCTGTATAAACATGGAAATATCAACACCGCTATCTGCATAAACATGGAAATGTCTACACCACGATCTGTATAAACATGGAAATATATACACCGCTATCAGTATAAACATGGAAATATCTACACCGCTATCTGTATAAACATGGAAATATCTACACCACGACGTGTATAAACATGGAAATATCTACACCGCTATGTGAATAAACATGGAAATATCTACACCGCTATCAGTATAAACATGGAAATATTGACACTGCTATCTGTATAAATATGGAAATATCTACACCACTATCTCTATAAACATGGAAATATCTACCGCGTTATCTGTATAAACAAAGAAATATCTCCACCGCTGTCTGTATGAACATGGAAACATCTACACTGCTAGCTGTATAAACATGGAATTATCTGCAGCGTTATCTGTATAAACATGGAAATACCTACACCGCAGTCTGTGCAAAGATGGAAATATCTACAATGCTATCTCAATAAACATGGAAATATCGACACCGCCATCTGTACACACATGGAAATACCTACACAGTCATCTGTATTAACATGTAAATATCTACACCACTATCTGTATAAACATGGAAATATCTACACTGCCATCTGTATAAACATGGAATTACCTACACAGACATCTCTATAACCATTGAAATATCTACAACGCTATCTGTATAAACATGGAATTAGCCACACCGCTATCAGTATAAACATGGAAATATCTACACCGCCATCTGTGAAAACATGGAAATATCTACACTGTCATCTTTATAAACATGGAAATATCTACACGTCCATCTGTATAAACATGGAAATATCTACACTGCCATCTGTATATACTTGGAAATATCTACACTGCCATCTGTATAAACATGGAAATATCTACACCGCTATCTCTATAAACATGGAAATGTCTACACGGCTATCTGTATAAACATGGAAATATCTCCACCGCTATCTGTAAAAACATGGAAATATCTACATCGCTATCTGTATAAACATGGAAATATCTCCACCGCTATCTCTATATAGATGGAAATATCTACACCGCTGTCTTTATAAACATGGAAATATCTACACCGCTATCTGTATAAACATGGAAATATCTATAACACTATTTGAGTAAACATGGAAATATCTACACAGCTATCTGTGTAAACATGGAAATATCTACACAGCTATCTGTGTAAACATGGAAATATGTACACAGGTCTCTGTGTAAAGAAGGAAATACCTACACCGCAATCTGTGCAAATATGGAAATATCTCCACCGCTATCTGTAGAAACATGGAAATATCTACATCGCTATCTGTATAAACATGGAAATATCTCCACCGCTATCTCTATATAGATGGAAATATCTACACCGCTGTCTTTATAAACATGGAAATATCTACACCGCTATCTGTATAAACATGGAAATATCTATAACACTATTTGTGTAAACATGGAAATATCTACACAGCTATCTGTGTAAACATGGAAATATCTACACAGCTATCTGTGTAAACATGGAAATATGTACACAGCTCTCTGTGTAAAGAAGGAAATACCTACACCGCAATCTGTGCAAATATGGAAATATCTACACCGCTATCTCAGTAAACATGGAAATATCTACACCGCTATCTGTATAAACATGGAAATATCAACACCGCTATCTGTATGAACATGGAAATGTCTACACCACGATCTGTATAAACATGGAAATATCTACACCGCTATCAGTATAAACATGGAAATATCTACACCAATATCAGTATAAACATGGAAATATCTACACAGCTATCTGTATAAACATGGAAATATCTACACCACGACATGTATAAACATGGTAATATCTACACCGCCATGTGAATAAACATGGAAATATCTACACCGCTATCATTAAAAACATGGAAATATCGACACCGCTATCTGTATAAATATGGAAATATCTACACCACTATCTCTATAAACATGGAAATATCTACACCGTTATCTGTATAAACAAAGAAATATCTCCACCGCTGTCTGTATGAACATGTAAACATCTACACCGCTAGCTGTATAAACATGGAATTATCTGCAGCGTTATCTGTATAAACATGGAAATATCTACACCGCAGTCTGTGCAAAGATGGAAATATCTACAATGCTATCTCAATAAACATGGAAATATCGACACCGCCATCTGTACACACATGGAAATAGCTACACAGTCATCTGTATAAACATGGGAATATCCACACCACTATCTGTATAAACATGGAAATAAATACACTGACATCTGTATAAACATGGAATTATCTACACAGACATCTCTATAACCATTGAAATATCTACACCGCTATCTGTATAAACATGGAAGTAGCCTCACCGCTATCTGTATTAACATGGAAATATCTACACCGCCATCTGTGAAAACATGGAAATATCTACACTGTCATCTTTATAAACATGTAAATATCTACACGTCCATCTGTATAAACATGGAAATAGCTACACTGCCATCTGTATATACTTGGAATTATCTACACTGCCATCTGTATAAACATGGAAATATCTACACCGCTATCTCTATAAACATGGAAATGTCTACACGGCTATCTGTATAAACATGGAAATACCTCCACCGCTATCTGTAGAAACATGGAAATATCTACATCGCTATCTGTATAAACATGGAAATATCTCCACCGCTATCTCTATAAAGATGGAAATATCTACACCGCTACCTTTATAAACATGGAAATATCTACACCGCTATCTGTATAAACATGGAAATATCTATAACACTATCTGTGAAAACATGGAAATATCTACACAGCTATCTGTGTAAACATGGAAATATGTACACAGGTCTCTGTGTAAAGATGGAAATATCTACAGCGCAATCTGTGCAAACATGGAAATATGTACACCGCTATCTCAGTAAACATGGAAATATCTACACTGCTATCTGTATAAACATTTAAATATCAACACCACTATCTGTATAAACATGGAAATGTCTACACCACGATCTGTATAAACATGGAAATATCTACACCGCTATATGTATAAACATGGAAATATCTACACCGCTATCAGTATAAACATGGAAATATCTACACCGCTATCGGTATAAACATGGAAATATCTACACCATGACATGTATAAACGTGGAAATATCTACACCGCCATGTGAATAAACATGGAAATATCTACACCGCTATCAATAAAAACATGGAAATATCTACACCGCTATCTGTATAAACATGGAAATATCTACACCACGACATGTATAAACATGGAAATATCTACACCGCCATGTGAATAAACATGGAAATATCTACACCGCTATCAGTAAAAACATGCAAATATCGACGCCGTTATCTGTATAAATATGGAAATATCTACACCACTATCTCTATAAACTTGTAAATATCTACACCGTTATCTGTATAAACAAAGAAATATCTCCACCGATGTCTGTATGAACATGGAAACATCTACAACGCTAGCTGTATAAACATGGAATTTTCTGCAGCGTTATCTGTATAAACATGGAAATATCTAAACCAAAGTCTGTGCAAAGATGGAAATATCTACAATGCTATCTCAATAAACATGGAAATATTGACACCGCCATCTGTACACACATGGAAATACCTACACAGTCATCTGTAAAAACATGGAAATATCTACACGACTATCTGTATAAACATGGAAATATCTACACCGCTATCAGTAAAAACATGGAAATATCTACACGTCCATCTGTATAAACATGGAAATATCTACACCGCTATCTCAGTAAACATGGAAATATCTACACCGCTATCAGTATAAAGATGGAAATATCAACACCGCTATATGTATAAACATGGAAATGTCTACACCACGATCTGTATAAACATGGAAATATCTACACCGCTATATGTATAAACATGGAAATATCTACACCGCTATCAGTATAAACATGGAAATATCTACACCGCTATCTGTATAAACATGGAAATATCTACACCACGACATGTATAAACATGGAAATATCTACACCGCCATGTGAATAAACATGGAAATATCTACACCGCTATCAGTAAAAACATGGAAATATCGACACCGCTATCAGTATTAATATGGAAATATCTACACCACTATCTCTATAAACATGGAAATATCTACACCGTTATCTGTATAAACAAAGAAATATCTCCACCGCTGTCTGTATGAACATGGAAACATCTACACCGCTAGCTGTATAAACATGGAATTATCTGCAGCGTTATCTGTATAAACATGGAAATATCTACACCGCAGTCTGTGCAAAGATGGAAATATCTACAATGCTATCTCAATAAACATGGAAATATCGACACCGCCATCTGTACACACATGGAAATACCTACACAGTCATCTGTATAAACATGGAAATATCTACACCACTATCTGTATAAACATGGAAATATCTACACTGCCATCTATATATACATGGAATTACCTACAAAGACATCTCTATAACCATTGAAATATCTACACCGCTATCTGTATAAACATGGAAGTAGCCACACCGCTATCTGTATAAACATGGAAATATCTACACCGCCATCTGTGAAAACATGGAAATATCTGCAATGTCATCTTTATAAACATGGAAATATCTGCACGTCCATCTGTAGAAACATGGGAATATCTACACTGCCATCTGTATATACCTGGAAATATCTACACTGCCATCTGTATAAACATGGAAATATCTACACCGCTATCTCTATAAACATGGAAATGTTTACACGGCTATCTGTATAAACATGGAAATATCTACACCACGACATGTATAAACATGGAAATATCTACACCGCCATGTGAATAAACATGGAAATATCTACACCGCTATCAGTAAAAACATGGAAATATCGACACCGCTATCTGTATAAATATGGAAATATCTACACCACTATCTCTATAAACATGGAAATATCTACACCGTTATCTGTATAATCAAAGAAATATCTCCACCGCTGTCTGTATGAACATGGAAACATCTACACCGCTAGATATATAAACATGGAATTATCTGCAGCGTTATCTGTATAAACATGGAAATATCTACACCGCAGTCTGTGCAAAGATGGAAATATCTACAATGCTATCTCAATAAACATGGAAATATCGACACCGCCATCTGTACACACATGGAAATACCTACACAGTCATCTGTATTAACATGGAAATATCTACACCACTATCTGTATAAACATGGAAATATCTACACTGCCATATGTATAAACATGGAATTACCTACACAGACATCTCTGTAATCATTGAAATATCTACACCGCTATCTGTATAAACATGGAAGTAGCCACACCGCTATCTGTATAAACATGGAAATATCTACACCGCTATCTGTATAAACATGGAAATATCTACACCACGACGTGTATAAACATGAAAATATCTACACCGCTATGTGAATAAACATGGAAATATCTTCACCACTATCAGTATAAACATGGAAATATTGACACCGCTATCTGTATAAATATGGAAATATCTACACCGCTATCTCAATAAACATGGAAATGTCTACACGGCTATCTGTATAGAAATGGAAATATCTCCACTGCTATCTGTAGAAACTGGGAAATATCTACACCGCTATCTGTATAAACATGGAAATATCTCCACCGCTATCTCTATAAAGATGGAAATATCTACACCGCTATCTTTATAAACATGGAAATATCTACACCGCTATCTCCATAAACATGGAAATATCTATAACACTAGCTGTGTAAACATGGAAATATCTACACAGCTATCTGTGGAAACATGGAAATATGTACACAGGTCTCTGTGTAAAGATGGAAATATCTACACCGCAATCTGTGCAAATATGGAAATATCTACACCGCTATCTCAGTAAACCTGGAAATACCTACACCGCTATCTGTATAAACATGGAAATATCAACACCGCTATCTGTATAAACATGGAAATGTCTACACCACGATCTGTATAAACATGGAAATATCTACACTGCTATATGTATAAACATGGAAATATCTACACCGCTATCAGTATAAACATGGAAATATCTACACCGTTATCTGTATAAACAAAGAAATATCTCCACCGCTGTCTGTATGAACATGGAGACATCTACACTGCTGGCTGTATAAACATGGAATTATCTGCAGCGTTATCTGTATAAACATGGAAATATCTACACCGCACTCTGTGCAAAGATGGAAATATCTACAATGCTATCTCAATAAACATGGAAATATCGACACCGCCATCTGTACACACATGGAAATACCTTCACAGTCATCTGTATAAACATGGAAATATCTACACCATTATCTGTATAAACATGGAAATACCTACACTGCCATCTGTATAAACATGGAATTATCTACACAGACATCTCTATAACCATTGAAATATCTACACCGCTATCTGTATAAGCATGGAAGTAGCCACACCGCTATCTGTATAAACATGAAATATCTACACCGCCATCTGTGAAAACATGGAAATATCTACACTGTCATCTTTATAAACATGGAAATATCTACACGTCCATCTGTATAAACATGGAAATATCTACACTGCCATCTGTATATACCTGGAAATAACTACACTGCCATCTGTATAATCATGGAAATATCTACACCGCTATCTCTATAAACATGGAAATGTTTACACGGCTATCTGTATAAACATGGAAATGTCTACACCACGACATGTATAAACATGGAAATATCTACACCGCCATGTGAATAAACATGGAAATATCTACACCGCTATCAGTAAAAACATGGAAATATCGACACCAATATCTGTATAAATATGGAAATATCTACACCACTATCTCTATAAACATGGAAATATCTACACCGTTATCTGTATAAACAAAGAAATATCTCCACCGCTGTCTGTATGAACATGGAGACATCTACACCGCTAGCTGTACAAACATGGAATTATCTGCAGCGTTATCTGTATAAACATGGAAATATCTACACCGCAGTCTGTGCAAAGATGGAAATATCTACAATGCTATCTCAATAAACATGGAAATATCGACACCGCCATCTGTACACACATGGAAATACCTACACAGCCATCTCTATAAACATGGAAATATCTACACCACTATCTGTATAAACATGGAAATACCTACACGGCTATCTGTATAAACATGGAAATATCTCCACCGCTATCTGTAGAAACATGGAAATATCTACATCGCTATCTGTATAAACATGGAAATATCTATAACACTATCTGTGTAAACATGGAAATATCTACACAGCTATCTGTGTAAACATGGAAATATGTACACAGGTCTCTGTGTAAAGATGGAAATATCTACACCGCAATCTGTGCAAATATGGAAATATCTACACCGCTATCTCAGTAAACATGGAAATACCTACACCGCTATCTGTATAAACATGGAAATATCAACACCGCTAACGGTATAAACATGGAAATGTTTACACCACGATCTGTATAAACATGGAAATATCTACACCGCCATGTGAATAAACATTGAAATATCTACACCGCTATCAGTAAAAACATGGAAATATCGACACCGCTATCTGTATAAACATGGAAATATCTACACCACGACATGTATAAACATGGAAATATCTACACCGCCATGTGAATAAACATTGAAATATCTACACCGCTATCAGTAAAAACATGGAAATATCGACACCGCTATCTGTATAAATATGGAAATATCTACACCACTATCTCTATAAACATGGAAATATCTACACCGTTATCTGTATAAACAAAGAAATATCTCCACCGCTGTCTGTATGAACATGGAAACATCTACACCGCTATCTGTATAAACATGGAATTATCTGCAGCGTTATCTGTATAAACATGGAAATATCTCCACCACTATCAGTAGAAACATGGAATTATCTACATCGCTATCTGTATAAACATGGAAGTAGCCACACCGCTATCAGTATAAACATGGAAATATCTACACCGCTATCAGTATAAACATTGAAATATCTACACCGTTATCTGTATAAACAAAGAAATATCTCCACTGCTGTCTGTATGAACATGGAGACATCTACACCGCTAGCTGTATAAACATGGAATTATCTGCAGCGTTATCTGTATAAACATGGAAATAACTACACCGCAGTCTGTGCAAAGATGGAAATATCTACAATGCTATCTCAATAAACATGGAAATATCGACACCGCCATCTGTACACACATGGAAATACCTACACAGCCATCTGTATAAACATGGAAATATCTACACCACTATCTGTATAAACATGGAAATACCTACACTGCCATCTGTATAAACATGGAATTACCTACACAGACATCTCTGTAATCATTGAAATATCTACACCGCTATCTGTATAAACATGGAAGTAGCCACACCGCTATCTGTATAAACAGGGAAATATCTACACCGCTATCTGTATAAACATGGAAATATCTACACCACGACGTGTATAAACATGGAAATATCTACACCGCTATGTGAATAAACATGGAAATATCTACACCGCTATCAGTATATACATGGAAATATTGACACCGCTATCTGTATAAATATGGAAATATCTACACCACTATCTCTATAAACATGGAAATACCTACACCGATATCTGTATAAACAAAGAAATATCTCCACCGCTCTCTGTATGAACATGGAAACATCTACACCGCTAGCTGTATAAACATGGAATTTTCTGCAGCGTTATCTGTATAAACATGGAAATATCTACACCGCAGTCTGTGCAAAGATGGAAATATCTACAATGCTATCTCAATAAACATGGAAATATCGACACCGCCATCTGTACACACATGGAAATACCTACACAGTCATCTGTATAAACATGGAAATATCTACACCACTATCTGTATAAACATGGAAATACCTACACTGCCATCTGTATAAACATGGAATTATCTACACAGACATCTCTATAACCATTGAAATATCTACACCGCTATCTGTATAAACATGGAAGTAGCCACACCGCTATCTGTATAAACATGGAAATATCTACACCGCCATCTGTGAAAACATGGAAATATCTCCACTGTCATCTTTATAAACATGGAAATATCTACAGGTCCATCTGTATAAACATGGAAATATCTACACTGCCATCTGTATACACCTGGAAATATCTACACTGCCATCTGTATAAACATGGAAATACCTACACCGCTATCTCCATAAACATGGAAATGTCTACACAGCTATCTGTATAAACATGGAAATATCTCCACCGCTCTCTGTAGAAACATGGAAATATCTACATCGCTATCTGTATAAACATGGAAATATCTTCACCGCTATCTCTATAAAGATGGAAATATCTACACCGCTATCTTTGTAAACATGGAAATATCTACACCGCTATCTGTATAAACATGGAAATATCTATAACACTATCTGTGTAAACATGGAAATATCTACACAGCTATCTGTGTAAACATGGAAATATGTACACAGGTCTCTGTGTAAAGATGGAAATATCTACAACGTAATCTGTGCAAATATGGAAATATCTACACCGCTATCTCAGTAAACATGGAAATATCTACACCGCTATCAGTATAAAGATGGAAATATCAACACCGCTATATGTATAAACATGGAAATGTCTACACCACGATCTGTATAAACATGGAAATATCTACACCGCTATATGTATAAACATGGAAATATCTACACCGCTATCAGTATAAACATGGAAATATCTACACCGCTATCTGTATAAACATGGAAATATCTACACCACGACATGTATAAACATGGAAATATCTACACCGCCATGTGAATAAACATGGAAATATCTACACCGCTATCAGTAAAAACATGGAAATATCGACACCGCTATCAGTATAAATATGGAAATATCTACACCACTATCTCTATAAACATGGAAATATTTACACCGTTATCTGTATAAACAAAGAAATATCTCCACCGCTGTCTGTATGAACATGGAAACATCTACACCGCTAGCTGTATAAACATGGAATTAACTGCAGCGTTATCTGTATAAACATGGAAATATCTACACCGCAGTCTGTGCAAAGATGGAAATATCTACAATGCTATCTCAATAAACATGGAAATATCGACACCGCCATCTGTACACACATGGAAATACCTACACAGTCATCTGTATAAACATGGAAATATCTACACCACTATCTGTATAAACATGGAAATATCTACACTGCCATCTATATATACATGGAATTACCTACAAAGACATCTCTATAACCATTGAAATATCTACACCGCTATCTGTATAAACATGGAAGTAGCCACACCGCTATCTGTATAAACATGGAAATATCTACACCGCCATCTGTGAAAACATGGAAATATCTACAATGTCATCTTTATAAACATGGAAATATCTGCACGTCCATCTGTAGAAACATGGAAATATCTACACTGCCATCTGTATATACCTGGAAATATCTACACTGCCATCTGTATAAACATGGAAATATCTACACCGCTATCTCTATAAACATGGAAATGTTTACACGGCTATCTGTATAAACATGGAAATATCTACACCACGACATGTATAAACATGGAAATATCTACACCGCCATGTGAATAAACATGGAAATATCTACACCGCTATCAGTAAAAACATGGAAATATCGACACCGCTATCTGTATAAATATGGAAATATCTACACCACTATCTCTATAAACATGGAAATATCTACACCGTTATCTGTATAATCAAAGAAATATCTCCACCGCTGTCTGTATGAACATGGAAACATCTACACCGCTAGCTATATAAACATGGAATTATCTGCAGCGTTATCTGTATAAACATGGAAATATCTACACCGCAGTCTGTGCAAAGATGGAAATATCTACAATGCTATCTCAATAAACATGGAAATATCGACACCGCCATCTGTACACACATGGAAATACCTACACAGTCATCTGTATTAACATGGAAATATCTACACCACTATCTGTATAAACATGGAAATATCTACACTGCCATATGTATAAACATGGAATTACCTACACAGACATCTCTGTAATCATTGAAATATCTACACCGCTATCTGTATAAACATGGAAGTAGCCACACCGCTATCTGTATAAACATGGAAATATCTACACCGCTATCTGTATAAACATGGAAATATCTACACCACGACGTGTATAAACATGGAAATATCTACACCGCTATGTGAATAAACATGGAAATATCTTCACCACTATCAGTATAAACCTGGAAATATTGACACCGCTATCTGTATAAATATGGAAATATCTACACCGCTATCTCAATAAACATGGAAATGTCTACACGGCTATCTGTATAGAAATGGAAATATCTCCACTGCTATCTGTAGAAACTGGGAAATATCTACACCGCTATCTGTATAAACATGGAAATATCTCCACCGCTATCTCTATAAAGATGGAAATATCTACACCGCTATCTTTATAAACATGGAAATATCTACACCGCTATCTCCATAAACATGGAAATATCTATAACACTAGCTGTGTAAACATGGAAATATCTGCACAGCTATCTGTGGAAACATGGAAATATGTACACAGGTCTCTGTGTAAAGATGGAAATATCTACACCGCAATCTGTGCAAATATGGAAATATCTACACCGCTATCTCAGTAAACCTGGAAATACCTACACCGCTATCTGTATAAACATGGAAATATCAACACTGCTATCTGTATAAACATGGAAATGTCTACACCACGATCTGTATAAACATGGAAATATCTACACTGCTATATGTATAAACATGGAAATATCTACACCGCTATCAGTATAAACATGGAAATATCTACACCGTTATCTGTATAAACAAAGAAATATCTCCACCGCTGTCTGTATGAACATGGAGACATCTACACTGCTGGCTGTATAAACATGGAATTATCTGCAGCGTTATCTGTATAAACATGGAAATATCTACACCGCACTCTGTGCAAAGATGGAAATATCTACAATGCTATCTCAATAAACATGGAAATATCGACACCGCCATCTGTACACACATGGAAATACCTACACAGTCATCTGTATAAACATGGAAATATCTACACCATTATCTGTATAAACATGGAAATACCTACACTGCCATCTGTATAAACATGGAATTATCTACACAGACATCTCTATAACCATTGAAATATCTACACCGCTATCTGTATAAACATGGAAGTAGCCACACCGCTATCTGTATAAACATGAAATATCTACACCGCCATCTGTGAAAACATGGAAATATCTACACTGTCATCTGTATATACCTGGAAATAACTACACTGCCATCTGTATAATCATGGAAATATCTACACCGCTATCTCTATAAACATGGAAATGTTTACACGGCTATCTGTATAAACATGGAAATGTCTACACCACGACATGTATAAACATGGAAATATCTACACCGCCATGTGAATAAACATGGAAATATCTACACCGCTATCAGTAAAAACATGGAAATATCGACACCAATATCTGTATAAATATGGAAATATCTACACCACTATCTCTATAAACATGGAAATATCTACACCGTTATCTGTATAAACAAAGAAATATCTCCACCGCTGTCTGTATGAACATGGAGACATCTACACCGCTAGCTGTACAAACATGGAATTATCTGCAGCGTTATCTGTATAAACATGGAAATATCTACACCGCAGTCTGTGCAAAGATGGAAATATCTACAATGCTATCTCAATAAACATGGAAATATCGACACCGCCATCTGTACACACATGGAAATACCTACACAGTCATCTCTATAAACATGGAAATATCTACACCACTATCTGTATAAACATGGAAATACCTACACGGCTATCTGTATAAACATGGAAATATCTCCACCGCTATCTGTAGAAACATGGAAATATCTACATCGCTATCTGTTTAAACATGGAAATATCTCCATCGCTATCTCTATAAAGATGGAAATATCTACACCGCTATCTTTATAAACATGGAAATATCTACACCGCTATCTGTATAAACATGGAAATATCTATAACACTATCTGTGTAAACACGGAAATATCTACACAGCTATCTGTGTAAACATGGAAATAGGTACACAGGTCTCTGTGTAAAGATGGAAATATCTACACCGCAATCTGTGCAAATATGGAAATATCTACACCGCTATCTCAGTAAACATGGAAATACCTACACCGCTATCTGTATAAACATGGAAATATCAACACCGCTAACGGTATAAACATGGATATGTTTACACCACGATCTGTATAAACATGGAAATATCTACACCGCTGTATGTACAAACATGGAAATATTGACACCGCTATCTGTATAAATAGGGAAATATCTACACCACAATCTCTATAAACATGGAAATATCTACACCGTTATCTGTATAAACAACGAAATATCTCCACCGCTGTCTGTATGAACATGGAGACATCTACACCACTAGCTGTACAAACATGGAATTATCTGCAGCGTTATCTGTATAAACATGGAAATATCTACACCGCAGTCTGTGCAAAGATGGAAATATCTACAATGCTATCTCAATAAACATGGAAATATCGACACCGCCATCTGTACACACATGGAAATACCTACAAAGTCATCTGTATAAACATGGAAATATCTACACCACTATCTGTATAAACATGGAAATACCTACACTGCCATCTGTATAAACATGGAATTACCTACATAGACATCTCTGTAATCATTGAAATATCTACACCGCTATCTGTATAAACATGGAAGTAGCCACACCGCTATCTGTATAAACAGGGAAATATCTACACCGCTATCTGTATAAACATGGAAATATCTACACCACGACGTGTATAAACCTGGAAATATCTACACCGCTATGTGAATAAACATGGAAATATCTACACCGCTATCAGTATATACATGGAAATATTGACACCGCTATCTGTATAAATATGGAAATATCTACACCACTATCTCTATAAACATGGAAATACCTACACCGATATCTGTATAAACAAAGAAATATCTCCACCGCTCTCTGTATGAACATGGAAACATCTACACCGCTAGCTGCATAAACATGGAATTTTCTGCAGCGTTATCTGTATAAACATGGAAATATCTACACCGCAGTCTGTGCAAAGATGGAAATATCTACAATGCTATCTCAATAAACATGGAAATATCGACACCGCCATCTGTACACACATGGAATTACCTACACAGTCATCTGTATAAACATGGAAATATCTACACCACTATCTGTATAAACATGGAAATACCTACACTGCCATCTGTATAAACATGGAATTATCTACACAGACATCTCTATAACCATTGAAATATCTACACCGCTATCTGTATAAACATGGAAGTAGCCACACCGCTATCTGTATAAACATGGAAATATCTACACCGCCATCTGTGAAAACATGGAAATATCTCCACTGTCATCTTTATAAACATGGAAATATCTACAGGTCCATCTGTATAAACATGGAAATATCTACACTGCCATCTGTATACACCTGGAAATATCTACACTGCCATCTGTATAAACATGGAAATACCTACACCACTATCTCCATAAACATGGAAATGTCTACACAGCTATCTGTATAAACATGGAAATATCTCCACCGCTCTCTGTAGAAACATGGAAATATCTACATCGCTATCTGTATAAACATGGAAATATCTTCACCGCTATCTCTATAAAGATGGAAATATCTACACCGCTATCTTTGTAAACATGGAAATATCTACACCGCTATCTGTATAAACATGGAAATATCTATAACATTATCTGTGTAAACATGGAAATATCTACACAGCTATCTGTGTAAACATGGAAATATGTACACAGGTCTCTGTGTAAAGATGGAAATATCTACACCGCAATCTGTGCAAATATGGAAATATCTACACCGCTATCTCAGTAAACATGGAAATATCTACACCGCTATCAGTATAAAGATGGAAATATCAACACCGCTATATGTATAAACATGGAAATGTCTACACCACGATCTGTATAAACATGGAAATATCTACACCGCTATATGTATAAACATGGAAATATCTACACCGCTATCAGTATAAACATGGAAATATCTACACCGCTATCTGTATAAACATGGAAATATCTACACCACGACATGTATAAACATGGAAATATCTACACCGCCATGTGAATAAACATGGAAATATCTACACCGCTATCAGTAAAAACATGGAAATATCGACACCGCTATCAGTATAAATATGGAAATATCTACACCACTATCTCTATAAACATGGAAATATCTACACCGTTATCTGTATAAACAAAGAAATATCTCCACCGCTGTCTGTATGAACATGGAAACATCTACACCGCTCGCTGTATAAACATGGAATTATCTGCAGCGTTATCTGTATAAACATGGAAATATCTACACCGCAGTCTGTGCAAAGATGGAAATATCTACAATGCTATCTCAATAAACATGGAAATATCGACACCGCCATCTGTACACACATGGAAATACCTACAAAGTCATCTGTATAAACATGGAAATATCTACACCACTATCTGTATAAACATGGAAATATCTACACTGCCATCTATATATACATGGAATTACCTACAAAGACATCTCTATAACCATTGAAATATCTACACCGCTATCTGTATAAACATGGAAGTAGCCACACCGCTATCTGTATAAACATGGAAATATCTACACCGCCATCTGTGAAAACATGGAAATATCTACAATGTCATCTTTATAAACATGGAAATATCTGCACGTCCATCTGTAGAAACATGGAAATATCTACACTGCCATCTGTATATACCTGGAAATATCTACACTGCCATCTGTATAAACATGGAAATATCTACACCGCTATCTCTATAAACATGGAAATGTTTACACGGCTATCTGTATAAACATGGAAATATCTACACCACGACATGTATAAACATGGAAATATCTACACCGCCATGTGAATAAACATGGAAATATCTACACCGCTATCAGTAAAAACATGGAAATATCGACACCGCTATCTGTATAAATATGGAAATATCTACACCACTATCTCTATAAACATGGAAATATCTACACCGTTATCTGTATAATCAAAGAAATATCTCCACCGCTGTCTGTATGAACATGGAAACATCTACACCGCTAGCTATATAAACATGGAATTATCTGCAGCGTTATCTGTATAAACATGGGAATATCTACACCGCAGTCTGTGCAAAGATGGAAATATCTACAATGCTATCTCAATAAACATGGAAATATCGACACCGCCATCTGTACACACATGGAAATACCTACACAGTCATCTGTATTAACATGGAAATATCTACACCACTATCTGTATAAACATGGAAATATCTACACTGCCATATGTATAAACATGGAATTACCTACACAGACATCTCTGTAATCATTGAAATATCTACACCGCTATCTGTATAAACATGGAAGTAGCCACACCGCTATCTGTATAAACATGGAAATATCTACACCGCTATCTGTATAAACATGGAAATATCTACACCACGACGTGTATAAACATGGAAATATCTACACCGCTATGTGAATAAACATGGAAATATCTTCACCACTATCAGTATAAACATGGAAATATTGACACCGCTATCTGTATAAATATGGAAATATCTACACCGCTATCTCAATAAACATGGAAATGTCTACACGGCTATCTGTATAGAAATGGAAATATCTCCACTGCTATCTGTAGAAACTGGGAAATATCTACACCGCTATCTGTATAAACATGGAAATATCTCCACCGCTATCTCTATAAAGATGGAAATATCTACACCGCTATCTCCATAAACATGGAAATATCTATAACACTAGCTGTGTAAACATGGAAATATCTACACAGCTATCTGTGGAAACATGGAAATATGTACACAGGTCTCTGTGCAAATATGGAAATATCTACACCGCTATCTCAGTAAACCTGGAAATACCTACACCGCTATCTGTATAAACATGGAAATATCAACACCGCTATCTGTATAAACATGGAAATGTCTACACCACGATCTGTATAAACATGGAAATATCTACACTGCTATATGTATAAACATGGAAATATCTACACCGCTATCAGTATAAACATGGAAATATCTACACCGTTATCTGTATAAACAAAGAAATATCTCCACCGCTGTCTGTATGAACATGGAGACATCTACACTGCTGGCTGTATAAACATGGAATTATCTGCAGCGTTATCTGTATAAACATGGAAATATCTACACCGCACTCTGTGCAAAGATGGAAATATCTACAATGCTATCTCAATAAACATGGAAATATCGACACGGCCATCTGTACACACATGGAAATACCTACACAGTCATCTGTATAAACATGGAAATATCTAAACCATTATCTGTATAAACATGGAAATACCTACACTGCCATCTGTATAAACATGGAATTATCTACACAGACATCTCTATAACCATTGAAATATCTACACCGCTATCTGTATAAACATGGAAGTAGCCACACAGCTATCTGTATAAACATGAAATATCTACACCGCCATCTGTGAAAACATGGAAATATCTACACTGTCATCTTTATAAACATGGAAATATCTACACGTCCATCTGTATAAACATGGAAATATCTACACTGCCATCTGTATATACCTGGAAATAACTACACTGCCATCTGTATAATCATGGAAATATCTACACCGCTATCTCTAAAAACATGGAAATGTTTACACGGCTATCTGTATAAACATGGAAATGTCTACACCACGACATGTATAAACATGGAAATATCTACACCGCCATGTGAATAAACATGGAAATATCTACACCGCTATCAGTAAAAACATGGAAATATCGACACCAATATCTGTATAAATATGGAAATATCTACACCACTATCTCTATAAACATGGAAATATCTACACCGTTATCTGTATAAACAAAGAAATATCTCCACCGCTGTCTGTATGAACATGGAGACATCTACACCGCTAGCTGTACAAACATGGAATTATCTGCAGCGTTATCTGTATAAACATGGAAATATCTACACCGCAGTCGGTGCAAAGATGGAAATATCTACAATGCTATCTCAATAAACATGGAAATATCGACACCGCCATCTGTACACACATGGAAATACCTACACAGTCATCTCTATAAACATGGAAATATCTACACCACTATCTGTATAAACATGGAAATACCTACACTGCCATCTGTATAAACATGGAAATATCTACACGTCCATCTGTATAAACATGGAAATATCTACACTGCCATCTGTATATACCTGGAAATATCTACACTGCCATCTGTATAAACATGGAAATATCTACACCGCTATCTCTATAAACATGGAAATGTCTACACGGCTATCTGTATAAACATGGAAATATCTCCACCGCTATCTGTAGAAACATGGAAATATCTACATCGCTATCTGTATAAACTTGGAAATATCTCCATCGCTATCTCTATAAAGATGGAAATATCTACACCGCTATCTTTATAAACATGGAAATATCTACACCGCTATCTGTATAAACATGGAAATATCTATAACACTATCTGTGTAAACATGGAAATATCTACACAGCTATCTGTGTAAACATGGAAATATGTACACAGGTCTCTGTGTAAAGATGGAAATATCTACACCGCAATCTGTGCAAATATGGAAATATCTACACCGCTATCTCAGTAAACATGGAAATACCTACACCGCTATCTGTATAAACATGGAAATATCAACACCGCTAACGGTATAAACATGGAAATGTCTACACCACGATCTGTATAAACATGGAAATATCTACACCGCTGTATGTACAAACATGGAAATATTGACACCGCTATCTCTATAAATAGGGAAATATCTACACCACAATCTCTATAAACATGTAAATATCTACACCGTTATCTGTATAAACAAAGAAATATCTCCACCGCTGTCTGTATGAACATGGAGACATCTACACCGCCAGCTGTACAAACATGGAATTATCTGCAGCGTTATCTGTATAAACATGGAAATATCTACACCGCAGTCTGTGCAAAGATGGAAAGATATACAATGCTATCTCAATAAACATGGAAATATCGACACCGCCATCTGTACACACATGGAAATACCTACACAGTCATCTCTATAAACATGGAAATATCTACACCACTATCTGTATAAACATGGAAATATCTACACTGCCATCTGTATAAACATGGAATTACCTTCACAGACATCTCTATAATCATTGAAATATCTACACCGCAATCTGTATAAACATGGAATTAGCCACACGGCTATCTGCATAAACATGGAAATATCTACACCGCTATCTGTATAAACATGGAAATATCAACACCACGACGTGTATAAACATGGAAATATCTACACCGCTATGTGAATAAACATGGAAATATCTACACCGCTATCAGTATAAACATGGAAATATTGACACCGCTATCTGTATAAATATGGAAATATCTACACCACTATCTCTATAAACATGGAAATATCTACACCGTTATCTGTATAAACAAAGAAATATCTCCACCGCTGTCTGTATGAACATGGAGACATCTACACCGCTAGCTGTATAAACATGGAATTTTCTGCAGCGTTATCTGTATAAACATGGAAATATCTACACCGCAGTCTGTGCAAAGATGGAAATATCTACAATGCTATCTCAATAAACATGGAAATATCGACACCGCCATCTGTACACACATGGAAATACCTACACAGTCATCTGTATAAACATGGAAATATCTACACCACTATCTGTATACACATGGAAATACCTACACTGCCATCTGTATAAACATGGAATTACCTACACAGACATCCCTATAATCATTGAAATATCTACACCGCTATCTGTATAAACATCGAAGTAGCCACACCGCTATCTGTATAAACATGGAAATATCTACACCGCTATCTGTATAAACATGGAAATCTCTACACCACGACGTGTATAAACATGGAAATATCTACACCGCTATGTGAATAAACATGGAAATATCTACACTGCTATCAGTATAAACATGGAAATATTGACACCGCTATCTGTATAAATATGGAAATATCTACACCACTATCTCTATAAACATGGAAATATCTACACCGTTATCTGTATAAACAAAGAAATATCTCCACCGCTGTCTGTATGAACATGGAGACATTTACACCGCTAGCTGTATAAACATGGAATTATCTGCAGCGTTACCTGTATAAACATGGAAATATCTACACCGCAGTCTGTGCAAAGATGGAAATATCTACAATGCTATCTCAATAAACATGGAAATATCGACACCGCCATCTGTACACACATGGTAATACCTACACAGTCATCTCTATAAACATGGAAATATCTACACCACTATCTGTATAAACATGGAAATACCGACACTGCCATCTGTATAAACCTGAAATTATCTACACAGACATCTCTATAACCATTGAAAAGACTACACCGCTATCTGTATACACATGCAAGTAGCCACACCGCTATCTGTATAATCTTAGAATTATCTACACCGCCATCTGTGAAAACATGGAAATATCTACACTGTCATCTTTATAAACATGGAAATATCTACACGTCCATCTGTATAAACATGGAAATATCTACACTGCCATCTGTATATACCTGGAAATATCTACACTGCCATCTGTATAAACATGGAAATATCTACACCGCTATCTCTATAAACATGGAAATGTCTACACGGCTCTCTGTATAAACATGGAAATATCTCCACCGCTATCTGTAGAAACATGCAAATATCTACATCACTATCTGTATAAACATGGAAATACCTCCACCGCTATCTCTATAAAGATGGAAATATCTACACCGCTATCTTTATAAACATGGAAATATCTACACTGCTGTCTGTATAAACATGGAAATAACTATAACACTATCTGTGTAAACATGGAAATATCTAGACAGCTATCTGTGTAAACATGGAAATATGTACACAGGTCTCTGTGTAAAGATGGAAATATCTACACCGCAATCTGTGCAAATATGGAATTATCTACACCGCTATCTCAGTAAACATGGAAATATCTACACCGCTATCTGTATAAACATGGAAATATCAACACAACTATCTGTATAAACATGGAAATGTCTACACCACCATCTGTATAAACATGGAAATATCTACACCGCTATATGTATAAACATGGAAATATCTACACCGCTTTCAGTATAAACATGGAAATATCTACACCGCAATCTGTGCAAATATGGAATTATCTACACCGCTATCTCAGTAAACATGGAAATATCTACACCGCCATCTGTACACACATGGAAATACCTACACAGTCATCTGTATAAACATGGAAATATCTACACCACTATCTGTATAAACATGGAAATATCTACACTGCCATCTGTATAAACATGGAATAACCTACACAGACATCTCTATAATCATTGAAATATCTACACCGCTATCTGTATAAACATGGAAGTAGCCACACCGCTATCAGTATAAACATGGAAATATCTACACCGCTATCTGTATAAACATGGAAATATCTACACCACGGCGTGGATAAACATGGAAATATCTACACGGCTATGTGAATAAACATGGAAATATCTACACCGCTATCAGTATAAACATGGAAATATTGACACCGCTATCTGTATAAATATGGAAATATCTACACCACTATCTCTATAAACATGGAAATATCTACACCGTTATCTGTATAAACAAAGAAATATCTCCACCGCTGTCTGTATGAACATGGAGACATCTACACCGCTAGCTGTATAAACATAGAATTATCTGCAGCGTTAACTGTATAAACATGGAAATAACTACACCGCAGTCTGTGCAAAGATGGAAATATCTACAATGCTATCTCAATAAACATGGAAATATCGACACCGCCATCTGTACACACATGGAAATACCTACACAGTCATCTGTATAAACATGGAAATATCTACACCACTATCTGTATAAACATGGAAATACCTACACTGCCATCTGTATAAACATGGAATTATCTACACAGACATCTCTATAACCATTGAAATATCTACACCGCTATCTGTATAAACATGGAAGTAGCCACAGCGCTATCTGTATGAACATGGAAATATCTACACCGCCATCTGTGAAAACATGGAAATATCTACACTGTCATCTTTATAAACATGGAAATATCTACACGTCCATCTGTATAAACATGGAAATATCTACACTGCCATCTGTATATACCTGGAAATATCTACACTGCCATCTGTATAAACATGGAAATACCTACACCGCTATCTCTATAAACATGGAAATATTTACACCACGGCATGTATAAACATGGAAATATCTACACCACCACATGTATAAACATGGAAATATCTACACCGCCATATGAATAAACATGGAAATATCTACACCGCTATCAGTAAAAACATGGAAATATCGACATCGCTATCTGTATAAATATGGAAATATCTACACCACTATCTCTATAAACATGGAAATATCTACACCGTTATCTGTATAAACAAAGAAATATCTCCACCGCTGTCTGTATGAACATGGAAACATCTACACGGCTAGCTGTATAATCATGGAATTATCTGCAGCGTTATCTGTATAAACATGGAAATATCTACACCGCAGTCTGTGCAAAGATCGAAATATCTACAATGCTATCACAATAAACATGGAAATATCGACACCGCCATCTGTACACACATGGAAATACCTACACAGTCATCTGTATTAACATGGAAATATCTACACCACTATCTGTATAAACATGGAAATATCTACACTGCCATCTGTATAAATATGGAATTGCCTACACAGACATCTCTGTAATCATTGAAATATCTACAACGCTATCTGTTTAAACATGGAAGTAGCCACACCGCTATCTGTATAAACATGGAAATATCTACACCGCTATCTGTATAAACATGGAAATATCTACACCACGACGTGTATAAACATGGAAATATCTACACCGCTATGTGAATAAACATGCAAATATCTACACCGCTATCAGTATAAACATGGAAATATTGACACCGTTATCTGTATAAATATGGAAATATCTACACCACTATCTCTATAAACATGGAAGTATCCACACCGTTATCTGTATAAACAAAGAAATATCTCCACCCCTGTCTGTATGAACATGGAAACATCTACACCGATAGCTGTATAAACATGGAATTATCTGCAGCGTTATCTGTATAGACATGGAAATATCTTCACCGCAGTCTGTGCAAAGATGGAAATATCTACAATGCTATCTCAATAAACATGGAAATATCGACACCGCCATCTGTACACACATGGAAATACCTACACAGTCATCTGTATAAACATGGAAATATCTACACCGCTATCTGTATAAACATGGAAATATCTACACCGCCATCTTTGAAAACATGGAAATAGCTACACTGTCATCGTTATAAACATGGAAATATCTACACGTCCATCTGTATAAACATGGAAATATCTACACTGCCATCTGTATACACCTGGAATTATCTACAATGCCATCTGTATAAACATGGAAATATCTACACCGCAATCTCTATAAACATGGAAATATCTACACGGCTATCTGTATAAACATGGAAATATCTCCACCGCTATCTGTAGAAACATGGAAATATCTACATCTCTATCTGTATAAATATGGAAATATCTACACTGCCATCTGTAAAGAGATGGAAACATCTACACCACGATCTGTATTAACATGGAAATATCAACACTACTATCTGTATTGACATGGAAATATCTACAACGCTATCTGTATAAACATGGAAATATCTACACCGCTATCTGTATAAACATGGAAATATCTACACTGCTATCAGTATAAATATGGAAACATCTACACTGCTATCTGTATAAATATGGAATTATCTACAGAGCTATCACCATAAAGATGGAAATATCTACACCACTATCTGTATAAACATGGAAATATCTACACCGCTATCTCTATAAACATGGAAATATCTACACCGCTATCTCTATAAACATGGAAATATCTTCACCGCCATCCATGTAAACATGGAACTATCTACACTGCCATCTGTATAAAGATGTAAATATCGACACCGCGAGCTGTGTAAAGATCGAAATATCTACACCGCTTTCTGTATAAACATGGAAATACCTACACCGCTATCTCTATAAACATGGAAATATCTACACCACCATCTCTATAAACATCAAATGTATACAACGCCATCTCCATAATCATGGAAATATCTACACCATCATCTACATAAACAAGGAAATATCTACACCGCCATCTATATAAACATGGAAGTATCTACACCGCTATCTCTATGAACATGGAAATATATAGAACTCCATCTCTATAAACATGGAAATAACTACACCGCCATCTTCATAAACAAGGAAATATCTACAGGGCCATCTATATAAACATGGAAATATCTACACCACCATCTGCATAAACATGGAAATATCTACACCGCCATCTGTACAAACATGGTAATATCTACAATGCCATCTGTAAAAAAATGAAAATATCTGCAACGCCATCTGTAAAAACATGGAAATATCTACACCGCTATCTGTAAAAACATGGAAATAGCTACACCGCTATCTGTATGAACATGGAAATAATTACACCGCTATCTGTATAAACATGGAAATATCTACACCGCCATCTGTAAATAAATGTAAATATCTACAACGCCATCTGTAAAAACATGGAAATTTCTACACAGTCAACTGTAGAAGCATGGAGATATCTACACAACCATCTCTATAAACAATAAAATATCTACACGGCCATCTATATAAGCATGGAAATATGTACACCGCTATCTCTATAAACAGGGAAATATATAGACCACCATCTCCATAAACATGGAAATATCTACACCGCCATCTTCATAAACAAGGTAATATCTACACCTCCATGTATATATACATGGAAATATCTACACCGCCATCTATATAAACATGGAAATATCTACACCGCTATCTCTATATACATGGAAATATATAGACCGCCATCTCTATAAACACGGAAATATATAGAACGCCATCTCTATAAACATGGAAATATCTACAGCACCATCTACATAAACAAAGAAATATCTACACTGCCATCTATATAAACATGGAAATATCTGCACCGCTATCTCTGTAAACATGGAAATATATAGACAACCATCTCTATAAACATGGAAATATCTACACCGCCATCTACATAAACAAGGAAATATCTACAGCGCCATGTATATAAACATGGAAATGTCTACACCGCCATCTGTATAAACATTGAAATATCTAAACTGCCATCTGTAAATAGTTGGTAATCTCTACACCGCGATCTGTATTAACATGGAAATATCTACACTACTATCTGTATAAACATGGAAATACGTACAACGCTATCTGTATAAACATGGAAATATCTACACTGCTATCTGTATAAATATGGAAATATCTACACAGCTATCTCCATAAACATGGAAATATCTACACAGCTATCTGTATAAACATGGAAATATCCACGCCGCCATCTCTATGAGTATGGAAATATCTTCACCGCCATCTGCATAAACATGGAAATATCTACAATGCTATCTCCAGAAACATAGAACTATCTACACCGCCATCTGTATAAACATGGAAATATGTACACCGCAATCTGTATAAACGAGGAAATATGTACACCACCGTATGTATAAAAATGGAAATACCTACATGGCGAGGTGTATAAACATGGAAATACCTACACCGCTATCTTTATAAACCTGGAAATACCAACACCGCTATCTTTATTAACATGGAAATATCTACACTGCTATCTGTGTAAACATGGAAATATCTACACAGCTCTCTGTGTAAAGATACAAATATCTAAACCGCTATCAGTGTAAAGATGGAAATATCTACACCGCTATCTTTGTAACATGGATATATCTACACCGCCATCTATATAAACATGGAAATATCTACACCGATATCTTTGTAAACATGGAAATATCTACACCGCTATCTGTACAAACATGGATATATCTACACCGCCATCTGTATAAACACGGAATTTTCTACTCCGCCATCTCCATAAACATGGAAATATCTATGCCACCATCTGTATAAACATGGAAATATCTACACCGCCATTTGTATAAACATGGAAATATCAACACAGCCATCTGTATAAACATGGAAATATCAACACTGCTATCTTCATAAACATGAAAGTATCAACACTGCCATCTGTGTAAACATGGAAATATCTACACCGCCATGTGAATAAACATGGAAATATCTACACCGCTATCTCTATAAACAAGGAAATATCTACACCACGATTTGTATAAACATGGAAAGATCTACACCACTATCTGTATAAACTTGGAAATATGTACACCACCATCTGTATAAACATGGAAATATCTATACTGCTATCTGTATAAACATGGAAAGATCTACACCGCCATCTGTACAAACATGGAAATATCTACACTGCTATCTCTATAAACATGGAAATATCTACACCACCATCTCTATAAACATCAAATATATACAACGCCATCTCCATAATCATGGAAATATCTACACCATCATCTACATAAACAAGGAAATATCTACTCCGCCATCTATATAAACATGGAAATATCTATCCTGCTATCTGTATAAACATGGAAAGATCTACACCGCCATCTGTAAAAACATGGAAATATCTACACGGCTATCTCTATAAACATGGAAATATCTATACCGCCGTCTGCATAAACATGGAAATATCTACACCGCAATCTGTATTAACATGGAAATACCTACAACACTATCTGTGTAAACATGGAAATATGTACACAGCTGTCTGTTTAAACATGGAAATATGTACACCGCAATCTGTGTGAAGATGGAAATATCTACACCACAATCTTTGCAAATATGGAAATAGCTACACCTCTATCTCTATAAACATGGAAATATCTAAATCACCATGTGTAAAACATGGAAATATCTACACTGCCATCTCCATAAACATGGAACTATCTACACCGCCATCTGTATAAACATAGAAATACCTACACTGCTATCTGTATAAACATGGAAATATCTACACCGCCATCTGTATAAAAATGGAAATATGTACACGGCAAGCTGTATAAACATGGAAATATCTAGACCGCTATCTGTATAAACTTGGAAATATCTACGCTGCTATCTCTATAAACATGGAAATATCTACACCGCCATATGTAAAAACATGTAAATATCTACGCAGTCATCTGTATTAACATGGAAATATCTACACCACCATCTGTATAAACTTGAAATTATCTACACGGCCGTCTGTAAACACATGGAAATATGTCAACAACCATCTGTATAAACATGGAAATACCTACACCACTATTTCTATAAACATGGAAATACCTACACTGCTGTCTCTATAAACATGGAAATATCTACACCACTATCTCTATAAACATGGAAATATCTACACCGCCATTTCTATAAACTTGATAGTATCTTCTCTGCTGTCTCCGTAAACATTGAACTACCTACACCGCCATCTGTATAAACATGGAAATATCCCCAGTGCCATCTGTATAAAGATGTAAATAACTACACCACGAGCTGAATAAACATGGAAATATCTACACCGCTATCTGTATGAACATGGAAATAACAACTCCGCTATCTGTATAAACATGGAAATATCTTACCTGCCATCGGTATAATCATGGAAATATCTACACTGCCATCTGTATAAAGATGTAAATATCGACACCGCGAGCTGTATAAAGATGGAAATATCTACACCTCTATCTCTATAAACATGGAAATATGTAGACCGCCATCTCTATAAACATGGAAATAACTACACCGCCATCTACATAATCAAGGAAATATCTACACCGCCATCTATATAAACAAGGAAATATCTACACGGCCATCTGCATAAACATGGAAATAACTACAATGCCATCTGTAAATAGATGAAAATATCTACAACAAGATCTGTATTAACACGGAAATATCTACACTACTATCTGTATAAACATGAAATATTTACAACGATATCTGTATAAACATGGAAATATCTACACCATGAACTTTATAAATATGGAAATATCTACACCGCTATGTGTATAAAAATGGAAATATCTACACCGCTATCTGTATAAACATGGAAATATCTACACTGCTATCTGTGTAAATATGGAAATATCTACACCGCTATTTCCATAAACATGGAAATATCTACACCACTATCTGTATAAACATGGAAATATCTACACCGCTATCTCTATAAACATGGAAATATCTACACCGCTATCTCTATAAACATGGAAGTATCTACGCCGTCATCTCTATGAATATGGAAATATCTACACCACCATCTGCATAATCATGGAAATATCTACTCCACCATCTGTATAAACGTGGAAATATCTACACGGACATCTGTATAAACATGGAAATATCAACACCGCCATCGGTATCAACATGGAAATATCTACACCGCTATCTGTATAAACATGCAAATATCTACATTGCGATCTGTATAAACATGGAAATATCTACACCGCTATCAGTGTAAACATGGAAATATCTACACGGTGATCTGAATAAACATGGAAATAATTACACCGCTATCTGTATAAACATAGAAATATCTACACCACCGTCTGTACAAACATGGAAATATCTACACCGCCATCTGTAAATAAATGTAAATATCTACAACGCCATCTGTAAAAACATTGAAATATCTACACAGTCAACTGTAGAAGCATGGAAATATCTACACCACCATCTCTATAAACAAGAAAATATGTACACCGCCATCTATATAAGCATGGAAATATGTACACCGCTATCTCTATAAACATGGAAATATATAGACCACCATCTCTATAAACATGGAAATATCTACAACGCCAACTTCATAAACAAGGAAATACCTACACCGCCATCTATATAAACATGGAAATATCTACATCGCTATCTGTATAAATATGGAAATATCTGCACTGCCATCTGTAAATAGATGGAAATATCTACACCGCGATCTGTACTAACATGGAAATATCAACACTACTATCTGTATAGACATGGAAATATTTACAACGCTATCTGTATAAACATGGAAATATCTACACCGCTATCTATATAAACATGGAAATATCTACACTACTATCTGTATAAATATGGAAATATCTAGACTGCTATCTGTATAAATATGGAAATATCTACAGAGCTATCACCATAAAGATGGAAATATCTACACCGCTATCTGTATAAACATGGAAATATCTACACCGCTATCTCTATAAACATGGAAATATCTACACCGCTATCTCTATAAACATGGAAATATCTACACCGCTATCTCTATAAACATGGAAATATCTACACCGCCATCCGTATAAACATGGAAATATCTACATTGCCATCTGTATAAAGATGTAAATATCGACACCGCGAGCTGTATAAAGATGGAAATATCTACACCGCTATCTGTATAAACATGGAAATACCAACACCGCTTTCTGCATAAACATGGAAATATCTACACCGCTATCTGTATAAACATGGAAATACCAACACCGCTTTCTGTATAAACATGGAAATATCTGCACCGCTATCTGTATCAACATGGAAATATCTACACCACAATCTCTATAAACATGGAAAAACCTACATCGCTATCTGTATAAACATGGAAATATCTACACCGCTATTTCTATCAACATGGAAATATCCACATCGTTGTCTGTATAAGCATGGAAATATCTCGACCGCTATCTCTAAAAACATGGAAATATCTCCACCGCTATCTCCATAAACATGGAAATAGCTTCACCGCTATCTTTATAAACATGGAAATATCTACACAACTATCTGTATAAACATATAAATATCTACACTGCCATATCCATAAATATGGAAACAGCCACAACGCTATGTGTATAAACATGGGAATATCTACACCGACATCCATCAAAACATGGAAATATCTACACAATCATCTGTGTAAACATGGAAGATATCTACACCTCCATCTGTATAAACATGGAAATATCTACACCACCATTTGAATGAACATCGAAATGTCTACACGGCTATTTGTATAAATATGGAAATATCTACACCGCTATCTCTATAAACATGGAAATATCTATAAAGCTATCTGTATAAACATGGAAATATCTACACCGCTATCTCTATAAACATGGAAATATCTACACCGCTATCTCTATGAACATGGAAATATCTACATCGCTATCTGTACAAAAATGGATATATCTCCACCACTATCGCTGTTAAAATGGAATTATCTACACTTCTACCTCTATAAACATGGAAATATCTCCAATGCAATCTGTATAAACATTGAAATACCTACACCGCTATCGGTATAAACATGGAAATATCTACACCGCTATCTGTATTAACATGGAAATATCACCACAACTATCTGTATTAACATGGAAATATCTACATCTTTATCAGTATAAACATGGAAATATCTCCACCACTATCTCTATAAACATGAAAATATCTCCACCGCTATCTCCATAAACATGGAAATATCTACACCGCTATCTTTATTAACATGGAAATATCTACACCGCTATCTGTATAAATATGGAAATAGCTACACCACTATCTCTATAAACATGGAAATAACTACACCGCTATCTGTATAAACATGGAAATACCTACACCGCTATCTCCTTAAACATGGAAATATCTACACCGCTATCTGCATAAACTTGGAAATATCCACACGGCCATATGTATAAACCTGTAAATATCCCCACCGCTATCTGTATAGACATGGAAATATCTTCATCGATATCTGTATAAACATGGAAATAGCCACACCGCTATCAGTATAAACATGGAAATATCTTCACCGCCATCTGTAAAAACATGGAAATATCTACACAGTCATCTGTAGAAACATGGACATATCTACAACTCCATCTGTATTAACTTGGAAATATCTACCCTGCCATCTGTATACACATGGAAATATCAACACAGCCATCTGTATTAACATGGAAATATCTACACAGCTATCTCTATAAACATGGAAATACCTACACCGCTATCTCTATAAACATGGAAATATCTACACCGCTATCTGTGTAAACATGGAAATATCTACACCGCTATCTGTATTAACATGGAAATATCTACACTATCGTCTGTATAAACATGGAAATAGCCACAGCGCTATCTGGATAAACATGGAAATATCTACACGGCTATCTGTATAAACATGGAAATATCTACACCGCTATCTCTATAAACATGGAAATATCTACAGCGCTATCGGTATAAACTTGGAAATATCTACACCGCCATCTCTACAAACCTGGAAATATCTCCAACGCTATCTGTATTAACATGGAAATATCTCCACCGCTATCTGTATAAACATGGAAATATCTCAACCGCTATCTGTATAAACATGGAAATATATACACCGCTATCTGTAAACATGGAAATATCTACAACGTTATCTGTATTAACATGGAAATATCTACCCTGCCGTCTGTATAAACATGGGAATAGCCACAGCGCTATCTGTATAAACATGGAAATATCTACACCGCCATCTGAATAAACATGGAAATATCTACACGGCTATCTGTATAAATATGGAAATACACACACCGCTATCTCTATAAACATGGAAATGCCTACACCGCTATCTGTATAAACATGGAAATGCCTACACCGCTATCTGTATAAACATGGAAATATCTACATGGTTATCTCTATAAACATGGAAATATCTACACCGCCATCTGTATATATATCGAAATACCTACAATCCTATTTCTATAGACATAGAAATGTCTACACCGCTTTCTGTATAAACATGGAAATATCTACATGGTTATCTCTATAAACACGGAAATATCTACACCGCCATCTCAAAATCCACGGAAATACCTACACAGACATCTGTATCAACCTGTAAATACCTCCACCATTATCTGTATAAACATGGAAATATCTCCACTGACAAATGCATAAACATGGAAGTACCTACACAGCCATCTCTATAAACATGGAAATATCTACATCGTTATCTGTATAAACATGGAAATAGCCACACCGATATCTATATAAACATGGAAATATCTTCACCGCCATCTGTAAAACATGGACATATCTTCACCGCTATCTCTATAAACATGGAATTATCTACACTGCTGTCTGTATAAACATGGAAATATCTCCACCACAATCAGTATAAACATGGAAATACCTACACCGCTACCTGTATAAACATGTAAATATCTACGCCACTGTCTGTATAAACATGGAAATAGCTACACCGCTATCTGCATAAACATGGAAATATCTACATCGTTATTTGTATAAACATGGAAATATCTTGACCGTTATCCCTATAAACATGGAAATATCTCCACCGCAATCTCTATAAACATGGAAATATCTACACCGCTATCTTTAAAAACATGGAAATATCTACACCACTATCTCTATAAACTTGGAAATACGTACACTGCCATCTGTATAAATATGGAAACAGCCACACCGCTATGTGTATAAACATGGAAATATCTACACCGACATCTGAATGAACATGGAAATATCTACACGGCTATCTGTAGAAATATGGAATTATCTACACTGCTATCTCCATAAACAAGGAAACATCCACACCGCTATGTGTATAAACATGGAAATATCTACACCGCTATCTGCATAAACTTGGAAATATCTACATGGCCATCCATATAAACATGGAAATATCTCCACCGCTATCTGTATAAACAGGGAAATATCTCCACTGCTATCCGTATAAACATGGAAATATCTACACTGCTATCTGTATAAACATGGAAATATCTACACCGCTATCTGTATAAACATGGAAATAGCCACACCGCCATTAGTAAAAACTTGGAAATCTCTACACAGTCATCTGTATAAACATGGAAATATCTACACCTCCATCTTTAAAAACATGGTAATATCTACACTGCCATCTGTATAAACATGGAAATATCTTCACCGCCATCAGTAAAAACTTGGAAATCTCTACACAGTCATCTGTATCAACATGGAAATATCTACACCTCCATCTTAAAAAACATGGAAATATCTACACTGCCATCTGTATAAACATGGAAATATCTACACAGCCATCTGTATAAACATGGAAGTATCTACACCACTATCTCTATAAACATGGAAACAACTACATCGCTATCAGTATAAACATGGAAATATCTACCCCGCTATCTGTATAAACTTGGAAATATCTACACCGCTATCTGTATAAACTTGGAAATATCTACACCGCTATCTGTAAAAATATGGAAATATCTACACCGCTCTCTGTATATACACGGAAATATCTTCATGGCTCTCTCTATAAACTTGGAAATATCTACACCGCCATCTGTATAAACATGGAAATATCTACACTGCGATGTGTATAAACATGGAAATATCTACATGGTTATCTCAGTAAACATGCAAATATTTACACCACCATCTGTATGAACATGGAAATATTCAGAGAGTCATCTGTATAAACATGGAAATATGTACACCACTATCTGTATAAACATAGAAATATCTACACTGCCTTCTGTATAAACTTGGAAATATCTACACCTCCATCTGCATAAACATGGAAATATCTACACTGCCAACTGCATAAACATGGAAATATCAACACAGCAATCTCTATAAACATGGAAATATCTACATCGTTATCTGTATAAACAAGGAAATAGCCACACCGATATCTATATAAACATGGAAATATCTACACCGCCATCTGTAAAAACATGGAATATCTACACATTCATCTCTATAAACATGGAAATACCTACACCTCCATTTTTGTAAAAATGGAAATATCTACACTGCCATCTGTATACACATGGAAATATCCACACAGCCATCTTTATAAACATGGAAATATCTACACCGCTATCTCGAAATACATGGAAATATCTACATCGCTATCTGTAAAAACATGGAAATATTTACAATGCCATCTGTATAAACATGGAAGTAGTCACACCGCTATCTGTATAAATATGGAAATATCTACAACACCATTGGAATAAACATAGAAATAACTACACAGCTATCTGTATAAATATGGAAATATCTACACCGCCATCTCTATAAACATGGAAATACCTCGAATGCTATCTGTATAAACATGGAAATATCTCCACCGCTATCTGTATAAACTTGGAAATATCTCCACCGCTATCTGTATAAACATGGAAATATCTACAACGCTACCTGTATAAACATAGAAATATCTACAACGCTATCTGTATTAATATGGAAATATCTGCACTGCCATGTGTATAAACATGGAAATAACCACACCGCTATCTGTATATACATGGAAATATCTACACCGCCATCGGTAAAAACATGGAAATATCTACATAGTCATCTGTATAAACATGGAAATACCTACACCTCCTTCTGTGTAAACATGGAAATATCTACACTGCCATCTGTATACACTTGGAAATATCCAAACAGCCATCTGTATAAACATGGAAATATCTACACCGCTATCTCGATATACATGGAAATATCTACATCGCTATCTGTATAAACATGGAAATATCTACAATGCCATCTGTATAACATGGATGTAGCCACACCGCTCTCTGTATAAACATGGAAATATCTACACCACCAGCTGAATAAACATCGAAATAACTACATGGCTATCTGTATAAATATGGAAATATCTACACCGCCATCTCTGTAAACATCGAAATATCTGAACGCTATCTGTATTAACATGTAAATATCTACATCTCTATCTGCACAAACATGGAAATATCTCCACCGCTACCTCTATAAACAAGGAATTATCTACACCGCTATCTCTATACACATGGAAATTTCTCCACCGCTATCTTTATAAACATGGAAATATCTACACCGCTATCTTTATAAACATGGAAATACCTACACCACTATCTGCATAAACATGGAAATATCTACACTGCCATCTGTATAATTATGGGAACAGCCACACCGCTATGTGTATAAACCTGGAAATAACTACACCGCCATCTGAATAAACATGGAATTATCTACACCGCTATCTGTATAAATATGAAAATATCTTCACCGCTATCTCTATAAACATGGAAATAACTACACCACTATCTGTATAAACATGGAAATATCTACACAGCCATCTCTATTAACATATAAATATCTACATCGCTATCTGCATAAACATAGAAATAGCCACACCGCTATATGTATAAACATAGAAATATCTACTCTGCCCTGTGTAAAAACATGGAAATATCTCCACTGCTATCTGTATAAACGTGGAAATATCTTCACCGCTATCTGAATAAACATGGAAATAACTACACCGCTAACTCTATAAACATGGAAATATCTACACCGCCGTCTGTAAAAACATGGAAATATCTACACAGTCATCTGTGTAAACATGGAAAGTATCTACACCTCCATCTGTATAAACATGGAAATATCTACACCAACATCTGAATGAACATCAAAATGTCTACACGGCTATTTCTATAAATATGGAAATATCTACACCGCTATATCTAAAAACATGGAAATATCTACACCGCTCTCTCTATGAACATGGAAATATCTACACCGCCATCTCTATAAACATGGAAATATCTCCAACGCTATCTGTATTAACATGTAAATATCTACATCTCTATCTGTACAAACATGGAAATATCTCCACCGCTATCTCTATAAACAAGGAATTATCTACACCGCTATCTCTATACACATGGAAATATCTCCACCGCAATCAGTATAAACATGGAAATACCTACACCGCTACCTGTATAAACATGTAAATATCTACGCCGCTATCTGTATAAACATGGAAATATCTACACCGCTATCTGTATCAACATGGAAATATCCACATCGTTGTCTGTATAAACAAGGAAATATCTCGACCGCTATCTCTAAAAACCTGGAAATATCTCCACCACTATCTCTATAAACATGGAAATATCTACACCGCTATCTTCATAAACATGGAAATATCTACACCACTATCTGTATAAACATGGAAATACCTACACTGCCATCTCTATAAACATGGAAACAGCCACAACGCTATCTGTATAAACATGGAAATATCCACACAGCCATCTGTATAAACATGGAAATATCTACACCGCTATCTCTATAAACATGGAATTATCTACATCGCTATCTGTATAAACATGGAAATATCTATACTGCCATCTGTATAAACATGGAAGTAGCCACACCGCTATCTGTATAAACATGGAAATATCTCCACCGCTATCTCAATTTTCATGGAAATATCTCCACCGCTATCTTCATAAACATGGAAATATCTACACCACTATCTGTATAAACATGGAAATACCTACACTGCCATCTCTATAAACATGGAAACAGCCACAACGCTATCTGTATAAACATGGAAATATCCACACAGCCATCTGTATAAACATGGAAATATGTTCACCGCTATCTGTATAAACATGGAATTATCTACATTGCTAGCTGTATAAACTTGGAAATATCTACACTGCCATCTGTATAAACATGGAAATAGCCACACCGCTATCGGTATAAACATGGAAATATCTACACCGCCATCTGAATAAACATGGAAATATCTAAACAGCTATCTTTATAAATATGGAAATATCTACACCAATATCTCTATAAACATGGAAATATATACACAGCTATCTGTATAAACATGGAAATATCTACACCGCTATCTCTCTAAATATGGAAATATCTACACCGCCATCTGTATAAACATGGGAACACCTACACACTCATCTGTATAAACATGGAAATATCTACACCTCCATCTGTATAAACATGGAAATACCTACACTGCCATCTGTATACACATGGGAATATCTACACCTCCATCTGTATACACATGGAAATACCAAAACTGCAATCTGTATACACATGCAAATATCTACACCGCTACCTATATATATTTGGAAATACTTACACCGCTATCTGTATAAACATGGAAATATCTACACCGCTATGTGTATAAACATGGAAATACCTACAGCGCCATCTGTATAAACTTGGAAATCTCTACACCGCAATCAGTATAAACATGTAAATATCTCCCCCGCTATCTGTATAAACATGGAAATATCTCCACCGCAATCTGTTTAAACATGTAAATATCTACACCGCTATCTCTAAAAACATGGAAATATCTACACCGCTATCTGTATAAACATGGAAATATCTACACTGCCATCTGTATATACATGGAAATAGCCACTCCACTATCTGTATAAACATGGAAATATCTACACGGCTTTATGTATAAATATGGTAATATCTACACCACTATCTCTATAAACATGGAAATATCTACTCAGCTATCTGTATAAACATGGAAGTATCTACACTGCTATCACTATAAACATGGAAATATCTACACAGACATCTGTATAAACATGGAAATATCTACACCGCTATCTCTATAAACATGGAAACAACTACACCGCCATCTGTAAAAACATGGAAATATCTACACAGTCATCTGTATAAACATGGAAGTATCTACACCTCCAAGTCTATAAACATGGAAGTATCTGCACTGCCATCTGTATAATCCTGGAAATATCTACACCGCTATCACTATATATTTGGAAATACGTACACCGCTATCTGTATAAACACGGAAATATCTACACCGCTATCTCTATAAACATGGAAATATCTACACTGCTTTCTCTATAAACATGGAAATATCTACACCGCTTTCTCTATAAACATGGAAATATCTACACTGCTTTCTCTATAAACATGGAAATATCTACACCGCTTTCTCTATAAACATGGAAATATCTACACCACTATCTGTATAAACATGGAAATAGCCACACCGCAATCTGTATAAATATGGAAATAACTTCATTGCTATCTGTATAAACATGGAAATGTCTACACAGCCATCTGTATAAACATGGAAATATCTACACCGCTATCTCTATAAACATGGAAATGTCTACACCGCAATCTGTATAAAGATGGAAATATCTACATGGGTATCTCTATAAACATGGAAATATCTTCACCGCCATCTGTATAAACATGGAAATAACTACAAAGTCATCTGTATAAACATGGAAATATCTACACCACTATCGGTATGAACATGGAAAGATCTACACTGCCATCTGTATAAACATGGAAATATCTACACAGCCATCTCTATAAACATGGAAATATATACATCGCTATCTGTATAAACATGGAAATAGCCACACCGCTATCTGTATACACATGGAAATATCTACACCGCCATCTGTAAAATCATGGAAATATCTACACAGTCATCTGTATAAACATGGAAGTATCTAAACCTCCATGTGTATAAACATGGAAATATCTACACTGCCATCTGTATACACATGGAAATATCTACGCAGACATCTGTATAAACCTGGAAATATCTACAACGATATCTCTATGAACATGGAAAAAACTACACCGCTATCTGTATAAACATGGAAATATCTACACCGCTATCTGTAAAAACATGGAAATAACTACACCGGTATCTGTTTAAACTTGGAAATATCTACACCGCCATCTCTATAAACATGGAAATATATGCACCGCTATCTGTATAAACATGGAAATATCTCCACCGCTATCTGTATAAACACGGAAATAACTGCACCACTATCTGTATAAACTTGGAAATATCTACACTGCCATCTCTATTAACTTGGAAATATATCCACCGCTATCAGTATAAACATGGAAATATCTCCACCGCTATCTGTATAAACATGGAAATAACTGCACCACTATCTGTATAAACTTGGAAATATCTACACTGCCATCTCTATAAACATGGAACTATATCCACCGCTATCAGTATAAACATGGAAATATCTCCACCGCTATCTGTATAATCTTGGAAATATCAACATGGCTATCTCTATATACATGGAAATATCTACACTGCCATCTATATAAAAATATAAATAACTACACAGTCGTCTGTATAAACATGGAAATATCTACACCACTATCGGTATAAACATGGAAATATCTACACTGCTTCTGTATAAACATGGAAATATTTACACAGCCATCTCTATAAACCTGGAAATATATACATCGCTATCTGTATAAACATGGAAATAGCCAAACCGCTGTCTGTATAAACATGGAAATATCTACACCGCCATCTGCAAAAACGTGGAAATACCTACACAGTCATGTGTATAAACATGGAACTATCTACAACTCCATATGTATAAACATGGAAATATATACACTGCCATCTGTGCAAAGATGGAAATATCTACAACGCTATCTCTGTAAACATGGAAATATCTACACCGCCATCTGTATAAACGGTGAAATGTCTACACCACTATCTGGAGAAACATGGAAATATCTACACCGCCATCAGTATAAACATGGAAATATCTACAGCGCCATCTGTATAAATATGGAAATATCTGCACCGTTATCTGTATAAATTTGGAAATATCTACACCGCAATCTCTATAAACATGGAAATATCTACACCGCTCCCTGTGTAAAGATGGAAATTCCTACACTGCAATCTGTGCCAATTTGGAAATATCTACACCGCTATCTGCGTAAACATGGAAATATCTACACCACTATCTGTATAAACATGGAAATATCTACACCGCTATCTGTATAAACATGGAAATATCTTCACTGCCATGTGTATAAATTTGGAAATATCTACACCGTCATCTATATAAACATGGAAATATCTACAGCGCTATCTCTATAAACATGGAAATATCTACACTGCTATCTGTATAAACATGGAAATATCCACAACGCCATCTGTATAAACATGGAAATATCTACACAGTCATCCGTATAAACATGGAAATATCTACACCACCATCTATAAAAACATGGAAATATCTACAATGTCATCTGTATAAACATGGAAGTATCTACAGCACCATCTGTTTAAACTTGGAATTATCTACTCTGCCGTCTACAAACATGGAAATACCTACACAGCCATCTGTATAAACTTGGAAATATGTCACCGCTATCTCTATAAACATGGAAATATCTCCACCGCTATCTCTATAAACATGGAACTATGTTCAACCCTATCTGTGTAAACATGGAAATATCTACACAGCTATATGTGTAAACATGGAAATTTCTACACCGCTATGTGTAAAGATGGAAATATGTACACTGCAATCTGTGCAAAGATGGAAATATCTACAATGCTATCTCAATAAACATGGAAATATCGACACCGCCATCTGTACACACATGGAAATACCTACACAGTCATCTCTATAAACATGGAAATATCTACACCACTATCTGCATAAACATGGAAATACCTACACTGCCATCTGTATAAACATGGAAATATCTACACGTCCATCTGTATAAACATGGAAATATCTACACTGCCATCTGTATATACCTGGAAATATCTACACTGCCATCTGTATAAACATGGAAATATCTACACCGCTATCTCTATAAACATGGAAATGTCTACACGGCTATCTGTATAAACATGGAAATATCTCCACCGCTATCTGTAGAAACATGGAAATATCTACATCGCTATCTGTATAAACTTGGAAATATCTCCATCGCTATCTCTATAAAGATGGAAATATCTACACCGCTATCTTTATAAACATGGAAATATCTACACCGCTATCTGTATAAACATGGAAATATCTATAACACTATCTGTGTAAACATGGAAATATCTACACAGCTATCTGTGTAAACATGGAAATATGTACACAGGTCTCTGTGTAAAGATGGAAATATCTACACCGCAATCTGTGCAAATATGGAAATATCTACACCGCTATCTCAGTAAACATGGAAATACCTACACCGCTATCTGTATAAACATGGAAATATCAACACCGCTAACGGTATAAACATGGAAATGTCTACACCACGATCTGTATAAACATGGAAATATCTACACCGCTGTATGTACAAACATGGAAATATTGACACCGCTATCTCTATAAATAGGGAAATATCTACACCACAATCTCTATAAACATGTAAATATCTACACCGTTATCTGTATAAACAAAGAAATATCTCCACCGCTGTCTGTATGAACATGGAGACATCTACACCGCTAGCTGTACAAACATGGAATTATCTGCAGCGTTATCTGTATAAACATGGAAATATCTACACCGCAGTCTGTGCAAAGATGGAAAGATCTACAATGCTATCTCAATAAACATGGAAATATCGACACCGCCATCTGTACACACATGGAAATACCTACACAGTCATCTCTATAAACATGGAAATATCTACACCACTATCTGTATAAACATGGAAATATCTACACTGCCATCTGTATAAACATGGAATTACCTTCACAGACATCTCTATAATCATTGAAATATCTACACCGCAATCTGTATAAACATGGAATTAGCCACACGGCTATCTGCATAAACATGGAAATATCTACACCGCTATCTGTATAAACATGGAAATATCAACACCACGACGTGTATAAACATGGAAATATCTACACCGCTATGTGAATAAACATGGAAATATCTACACCGCTATCAGTATAAACATGGAAATATTGACACCGCTATCTGTATAAATATGGAAATATCTACACCACTATCTCTATAAACATGGAAATATCTACACCGTTATCTGTATAAACAAAGAAATATCTCCACCGCTGTCTGTATGAACATGGAGACATCTACACCGCTAGCTGTATAAACATGGAATTATCTGCAGCGTTATCTGTATAAACATGGAAATATCTACACCGCAGTCTGTGCAAAGATGGAAATATCTACAATGCTATCTCAATAAACATGGAAATATCGACACCGCCATCTGTACACACATGGAAATACCTACACAGTCATCTGTATAAACATGGAAATATCTACACCACTATCTGTATACACATGGAAATACCTACACTGCCATCTGTATAAACATGGAATTACCTACACAGACATCCCTATAATCATTGAAATATCTACACCGCTATCTGTATAAACATCGAAGTAGCCACACCGCTATCTGTATAAACATGGAAATATCTACACCGCTATCTGTATAAACATGGAAATCTCTACACCACGACGTGTATAAACATGGAAATATCTACACCGCTATGTGAATAAACATGGAAATATCTACACTGCTATCAGTATAAACATGGAAATATTGACACCGCTATCTGTATAAATATGGAAATATCTACACCACTATCTCTATAAACATGGAAATATCTACACCGTTATCTGTATAAACAAAGAAATATCTCCACCGCTGTCTGTATGAACATGGAGACATTTACACCGCTAGCTGTATAAACATGGAATTATCTGCAGCGTTACCTGTATAAACATGGAAATATCTACACCGCAGTCTGTGCAAAGATGGAAATATCTACAATGCTATCTCAATAAACATGGAAATATCGACACCGCCATCTGTACACACATGGTAATACCTACACAGTCATCTCTATAAACATGGAAATATCTACACCACTATCTGTATAAACATGGAAATACCGACACTGCCATCTGTATAAACCTGAAATTATCTACACAGACATCTCTATAACCATTGAAAAGACTACACCGCTATCTGTATACACATGGAAGTAGCCACACCGCTATCTGTATAATCTTAGAATTATCTACACCGCCATCTGTGAAAACATGGAAATATCTACACTGTCATCTTTATAAACATGGAAATATCTACACGTCCATCTGTATAAACATGGAAATATCTACACTGCCATCTGTATATACCTGGAAATATCTACACTGCCATCTGTATAAACATGGAAATATCTACACCGCTATCTCTATAAACATGGAAATGTCTACACGGCTCTCTGTATAAACATGGAAATATCTCCACCGCTATCTGTAGAAACATGCAAATATCTACATCACTATCTGTATAAACATGGAAATACCTCCACCGCTATCTCTATAAAGATGGAAATATCTACACCGCTATCTTTATAAACATGGAAATATCTACACTGCTGTCTGTATAAACATGGAAATAACTATAACACTATCTGTGTAAACATGGAAATATCTAGACAGCTATCTGTGTAAACATGGAAATATGTACACAGGTCTCTGTGTAAAGATGGAAATATCTACACCGCAATCTGTGCAAATATGGAATTATCTACACCGCTATCTCAGTAAACATGGAAATATCTACACCGCTATCTGTATAAACATGGAAATATCAACACAACTATCTGTATAAACATGGAAATGTCTACACCACCATCTGTATAAACATGGAAATATCTACACCGCTATATGTATAAACATGGAAATATCTACACCGATTTCAGTATAAACATGGAAATATCTACACCGCAATCTGTGCAAATATGGAATTATCTACACCGCTATCTCAGTAAACATGGAAATATCTACACCGCCATCTGTACACACATGGAAATACCTACACAGTCATCTGTATAAACATGGAAATATCTACACCACTATCTGTATAAACATGGAAATATCTACACTGCCATCTGTATAAACATGGAATAACCTACACAGACATCTCTATAATCATTGAAATATCTACACCGCTATCTGTATAAACATGGAAGTAGCCACACCGCTATCAGTATAAACATGGAAATATCTACACCGCTATCTGTATAAACATGGAAATATCTACACCACGGCGTGGATAAACATGGAAATATCTACACGGCTATGTGAATAAACATGGAAATATCTACACCGCTATCAGTATAAACATGGAAATATTGACACCGCTATCTGTATAAATATGGAAATATCTACACCACTATCTCTATAAACATGGAAATATCTACACCGTTATCTGTATAAACAAAGAAATATCTCCACCGCTGTCTGTATGAACATGGAGACATCTACACCGCTAGCTGTATAAACATAGAATTATCTGCAGCGTTAACTGTATAAACATGGAAATAACTACACCGCAGTCTGTGCAAAGATGGAAATATCTACAATGCTATCTCAATAAACATGGAAATATCGACACCGCCATCTGTACACACATGGAAATACCTACACAGTCATCTGTATAAACATGGAAATATCTACACCACTATCTGTATAAACATGGAAATACCTACACTGCCATCTGTATAAACATGGAATTATCTACACAGACATCTCTATAACCATTGAAATATCTACACCGCTATCTGTATAAACATGGAAGTAGCCACAGCGCTATCTGTATGAACATGGAAATATCTACACCGCCATCTGTGAAAACATGGAAATATCTACACTGTCATCTTTATAAACATGGAAATATCTACACGTCCATCTGTATAAACATGGAAATATCTACACTGCCATCTGTATATACCTGGAAATATCTACACTGCCATCTGTATAAACATGGAAATACCTACACCGCTATCTCTATAAACATGGAAATATTTACACCACGGCATGTATAAACATGGAAATATCTACACCACCACATGTATAAACATGGAAATATCTACACCGCCATATGAATAAACATGGAAATATCTACACCGCTATCAGTAAAAACATGGAAATATCGACATCGCTATCTGTATAAATATGGAAATATCTACACCACTATCTCTATAAACATGGAAATATCTACACCGTTATCTGTATAAACAAAGAAATATCTCCACCGCTGTCTGTATGAACATGGAAACATCTACACGGCTAGCTGTATAATCATGGAATTATCTGCAGCGTTATCTGTATAAACATGGAAATATCTACACCGCAGTCTGTGCAAAGATCGAAATATCTACAATGCTATCACAATAAACATGGAAATATCGACACCGCCATCTGTACACACATGGAAATACCTACACAGTCATCTGTATTAACATGGAAATATCTACACCACTATCTGTATAAACATGGAAATATCTACACTGCCATCTGTATAAATATGGAATTGCCTACACAGACATCTCTGTAATCATTGAAATATCTACAACGCTATCTGTTTAAACATGGAAGTAGCCACACCGCTATCTGTATAAACATGGAAATATCTACACCGCTATCTGTATAAACATGGAAATATCTACACCACGACGTGTATAAACATGGAAATATCTACACCGCTATGTGAATAAACATGGAAATATCTACACCGCTATCAGTATAAACATGGAAATATTGACACCGTTATCTGTATAAATATGGAAATATCTACACCACTATCTCTATAAACATGGAAATATCCACACCGTTATCTGTATAAACAAAGAAATATCTCCACCCCTGTCTGTATGAACATGGAAACATCTACACCGATAGCTGTATAAACATGGAATTATCTGCAGCGTTATCTGTATAGACATGGAAATATCTTCACCGCAGTCTGTGCAAAGATGGAAATATCTACAATGCTATCTCAATAAACATGGAAATATCGACACCGCCATCTGTACACACATGGAAATACCTACACAGTCATCTGTATAAACATGGAAATATCTACACCGCTATCTGTATAAACATGGAAATATCTACACCGCCATCTTTGAAAACATGGAAATAGCTACACTGTCATCGTTATAAACATGGAAATATCTACACGTCCATCTGTATAAACATGGAAATATCTACACTGCCATCTGTATACACCTGGAATTATCTACAATGCCATCTGTATAAACATGGAAATATCTACACCGCAATCTCTATAAACATGGAAATATCTACACGGCTATCTGTATAAACATGGAAATATCTCCACCGCTATCTGTAGAAACATGGAAATATCTACATCTCTATCTGTATAAATATGGAAATATCTACACTGCCATCTGTAAAGAGATGGAAACATCTACACCACGATCTGTATTAACATGGAAATATCAACACTACTATCTGTATAGACATGGAAATATCTACAACGCTATCTGTATAAACATGGAAATATCTACACCGCTATCTGTATAAACATGGAAATATCTACACTGCTATCAGTATAAATATGGAAACATCTACACTGCTATCTGTATAAATATGGAATTATCTACAGAGCTATCACCATAAAGATGGAAATATCTACACCACTATCTGTATAAACATGGAAATATCTACACCGCTATCTCTATAAACATGGAAATATCTACACCGCTATCTCTATAAACATGGAAATATCTTCACCGCCATCCATGTAAACATGGAACTATCTACACTGCCATCTGTATAAAGATGTAAATATCGACACCGCGAGCTGTGTAAAGATCGAAATATCTACACCGCTTTCTGTATAAACATGGAAATACCTACACCGCTATCTCTATAAACATGGAAATATCTACACCACCATCTCTATAAACATCAAATGTATACAACGCCATCTCCATAATCATGGAAATATCTACACCATCATCTACATAAACAAGGAAATATCTACACCGCCATCTATATAAACATGGAAGTATCTACACCGCTATCTCTATAAACATGGAAATATATAGAACTCCATCTCTATAAACATGGAAATAACTACACCGCCATCTTCATAAACAAGGAAATATCTACAGGGCCATCTATATAAACATGGAAATATCTACACCACCATCTGCATAAACATGGAAATATCTACACCGCCATCTGTACAAACATGGTAATATCTACAATGCCATCTGTAAAAAAATGAAAATATCTGCAACGCCATCTGTAAAAACATGGAAATATCTACACCGCTATCTGTAAAAACATGGAAATAGCTACACCGCTATCTGTATGAACATGGAAATAATTACACCGCTATCTGTATAAACATGGAAATATCTACACCGCCATCTGTAAATAAATGTAAATATCTACAACGCCATCTGTAAAAACATGGAAATTTCTACACAGTCAACTGTAGAAGCATGGAGATATCTACACAACCATCTCTATAAACAATAAAATATCTACACGGCCATCTATATAAGCATGGAAATATGTACACCGCTATCTCTATAAACAGGGAAATATATAGACCACCATCTCCATAAACATGGAAATATCTACACCGCCATCTTCATAAACAAGGTAATATCTACACCTCCATGTATATATACATGGAAATATCTACACCGCCATCTATATAAACATGGAAATATCTACACCGCTATCTCTATATACATGGAAATATATAGACCGCCATCTCTATAAACACGGAAATATATAGAACGCCATCTCTATAAACATGGAAATATCTACAGCACCATCTACATAAACAAAGAAATATCTACACTGCCATCTATATAAACATGGAAATATCTGCACCGCTATCTCTGTAAACATGGAAATATATAGACAACCATCTCTATAAACATGGAAATATCTACACCGCCATCTACATAAACAAGGAAATATCTACAGCGCCATGTATATAAACTTGGAAATGTCTACACCGCCATCTGTATAAACATTGAAATATCTAAACTGCCATCTGTAAATAGTTGGTAATCTCTACACCGCGATCTGTATTAACATGGAAATATCTACACTACTATCTGTATAAACATGGAAATACGTACAACGCTATCTGTATAAACATGGAAATATCTACACTGCTATCTGTATAAATATGGAAATATCTACACAGCTATCTCCATAAACATGGAAATATCTACACAGCTATCTGTATAAACATGGAAATATCCACGCCGCCATCTCTATGAGTATGGAAATATCTTCACCGCCATCTGCATAAACATGGAAATATCTACAATGCTATCTCCAGAAACATAGAACTATCTACACCGCCATCTGTATAAACATGGAAATATGTACACCGCAATCTGTATAAACGAGGAAATATGTACACCACCGTATGTATAAAAATGGAAATACCTACATGGCGAGCTGTATAAACATGGAAATACCTACACCGCTATCTTTATAAACCTGGAAATACCAACACCGCTATCTTTATTAACATGGAAATATCTACACTGCTATCTGTGTAAACATGGAAATATCTACACAGCTCTCTGTGTAAAGATACAAATATCTAAACCGCTATCAGTGTAAAGATGGAAATATCTACACCGCTATCTTTGTAACATGGATATATCTACACCGCCATCTATATAAACATGGAAATATCTACACCGATATCTTTGTAAACATGGAAATATCTACACCGCTATCTGTACAAACATGGATATATCTACACCGCCATCTGTATAAACACGGAATTTTCTACTCCGCCATCTCCATAAACATGGAAATATCTATGCCACCATCTGTATAAACATGGAAATATCTACACCGCCATTTGTATAAACATGGAAATATCAACACAGCCCTCTGTATAAACATGGAAATATCAACACTGCTATCTTCATAAACATGAAAGTATCAACACTGCCATCTGTGTAAACATGGAAATATCTACACCGCCATGTGAATAAACATGGAAATATCTACACCGCTATCTCTATAAACAAGGAAATATCTACACCACGATTTGTATAAACATGGAAAGGTCTACACCACTATCTGTATAAACTTGGAAATATGTACACCACCATCTGTATAAACATGGAAATATCTATACTGCTATCTGTATAAACATGGAAAGATCTACACCGCCATCTGTACAAACATGGAAATATCTACACTGCTATCTCTATAAACATGGAAATATCTACACCACCATCTCTATAAACATCAAATATATACAACGCCATCTCCATAATCATGGAAATATCTACACCATCATCTACATAAACAAGGAAATATCTACTCCGCCATCTATATAAACATGGAAATATCTATCCTGCTATCTGTATAAACATGGAAAGATCTACACCGCCATCTGTAAAAACATGGAAATATCTACACGGCTATCTCTATAAACATGGAAATATCTATACCGCCGTCTGCATAAACATGGAAATATCTACACCGCAATCTGTATTAACATGGAAATACCTACAACACTATCTGTGTAAACATGGAAATATGTACACAGCTGTCTGTTTAAACATGGAAATATGTACACCGCAATCTGTGTGAAGATGGAAATATCTACACCACAATCTTTGCAAATATGGAAATAGCTACACCTCTATCTCTATAAACATGGAAATATCTAAATCACCATGTGTAAAACATGGAAATATCTACACTGCCATCTCCATAAACATGGAACTATCTACACCGCCATCTGTATAAACATAGAAATACCTACACTGCTATCTGTATAAACATGGAAATATCTACACCGCCATCTGTATAAAAATGGAAATATGTACACGGCAAGCTGTATAAACATGGAAATATCTAGACCGCTATCTGTATAAACTTGGAAATATCTACGCTGCTATCTCTATAAACATGGAAATATCTACACCGCCATATGTAAAAACATGTAAATATCTACGCAGTCATCTGTATTAACATGGAAATATCTACACCACCATCTGTATAAACTTGAAATTATCTACACGGCCGTCTGTAAACACATGGAAATATGTCAACAACCATCTGTATAAACATGGAAATATCTACACCACTATTTCTATAAACATGGAAATACCTACACTGCTGTCTCTATAAACATGGAAATATCTACACCACTATCTCTATAAACATGGAAATATCTACACCGCCATTTCTATAAACTTGATAGTATCTTCTCTGCTGTCTCCGTAAACATTGAACTACCTACACCGCCATCTGTATAAACATGGAAATATCCCCAGTGCCATCTGTATAAAGATGTAAATAACTACACCACGAGCTGAATAAACATGGAAATATCTACACCGCTATCTGTATGAACATGGAAATAACAACTCCGCTATCTGTATAAACATGGAAATATCTTACCTGCCATCGGTATAATCATGGAAATATCTACACTGCCATCTGTATAAAGATGTAAATATCGACACCGCGAGCTGTATAAAGATGGAAATATCTACACCTCTATCTCTATAAACATGGAAATATGTAGACCGCCATCTCTATAAACATGGAAATAACTACACCGCCATCTACATAATCAAGGAAATATCTACACCGCCATCTATATAAACAAGGAAATATCTACACGGCCATCTGCATAAACATGGAAATAACTACAATGCCATCTGTAAATAGATGAAAATATCTACAACAAGATCTGTATTAACACGGAAATATCTACACTACTATCTGTATAAACATGAAATATTTACAACGATATCTGTATAAACATGGAAATATCTACACCATGAACTTTATAAATATGGAAATATCTACACCGCTATGTGTATAAAAATGGAAATATCTACACCGCTATCTGTATAAACATGGAAATATCTACACTGCTATCTGTGTAAATATGGAAATATCTACACCGCTATTTCCATAAACATGGAAATATCTACACCACTATCTGTATAAACATGGAAATATCTACACCGCTATCTCTATAAACATGGAAATATCTACACCGCTATCTCTATAAACATGGAAGTATCTACGCCGTCATCTCTATGAATATGGAAATATCTACACCACCATCTGCATAATCATGGAAATATCTACTCCACCATCTGTATAAACGTGGAAATATCTACACGGACATCTGTATAAACATGGAAATATCAACACCGCCATCGGTATCAACATGGAAATATCTACACCGCTATCTGTATAAACATGCAAATATCTACATTGCGATCTGTAGAAACATGGAAATATCTACACCGCTATCAGTGTAAACATGGAAATATCTACACGGTGATCTGAATAAACATGGAAATAATTACACCGCTATCTGTATAAACATAGAAATATCTACACCACCGTCTGTACAAACATGGAAATATCTACACCGCCATCTGTAAATAAATGTAAATATCTACAACGCCATCTGTAAAAACATTGAAATATCTACACAGTCAACTGTAGAAGCATGGAAATATCTACACCACCATCTCTATAAACAAGAAAATATGTACACCGCCATCTATATAAGCATGGAAATATGTACACCGCTATCTCTATAAACATGGAAATATATAGACCACCATCTCTATAAACATGGAAATATCTACAACGCCAACTTCATAAACAAGGAAATACCTACACCGCCATCTATATAAACATGGAAATATCTACATCGCTATCTGTATAAATATGGAAATATCTGCACTGCCATCTGTAAATAGATGGAAATATCTACACCGCGATCTGTACTAACATGGAAATATCAACACTACTATCTGTATAGACATGGAAATATTTACAACGCTATCTGTATAAACATGGAAATATCTACACCGCTATCTATATAAACATGGAAATATCTACACTACTATCTGTATAAATATGGAAATATCTAGACTGCTATCTGTATAAATATGGAAATATCTACAGAGCTATCACCATAAAGATGGAAATATCTACACCGCTATCTGTATAAACATGGAAATATCTACACCGCTATCTCTATAAACATGGAAATATCTACACCGCTATCTCTATAAACATGGAAATATCTACACCGCTATCTCTATAAACATGGAAATATCTACACCGCCATCCGTATAAACATGGAAATATCTACATTGCCATCTGTATAAAGATGTAAATATCGACACCGCGAGCTGTATAAAGATGGAAATATCTACACCGCTATCTGTATAAACATGGAAATACCAACACCGCTTTCTGCATAAACATGGAAATATCTACACCGCTATCTGTATAAACATGGAAATACCAACACCGCTTTCTGTATAAACATGGAAATATCTGCACCGCTATCTGTATCAACATGGAAATATCTACACCACAATCTCTATAAACATGGAAAAACCTACATCGCTATCTGTATAAACATGGAAATATCTACACCGCTATTTCTATCAACATGGAAATATCCACATCGTTGTCTGTATAAGCATGGAAATATCTCGACCGCTATCTCTAAAAACATGGAAATATCTCCACCGCTATCTCCATAAACATGGAAATAGCTTCACCGCTATCTTTATAAACATGGAAATATCTACACAACTATCTGTATAAACATATAAATATCTACACTGCCATATCCATAAATATGGAAACAGCCACAACGCTATGTGTATAAACATGGGAATATCTACACCGACATCCATCAAAACATGGAAATATCTACACAATCATCTGTGTAAACATGGAAGATATCTACACCTCCATCTGTATAAACATGGAAATATCTACACCACCATTTGAATGAACATCGAAATGTCTACACGGCTATTTGTATAAATATGGAAATATCTACACCGCTATCTCTATAAACATGGAAATATCTACAAAGCTATCTGTATAAACATGGAAATATCTACACCGCTATCTCTATAAACATGGAAATATCTACACCGCTATCTCTATGAACATGGAAATATCTACATCGCTATCTGTACAAAAATGGATATATCTCCACCACTATCGCTGTTAAAATGGAATTATCTACACTTCTACCTCTATAAACATGGAAATATCTCCAACGCAATCTGTATAAACATTGAAATACCTACACCGCTATCGGTATAAACATGGAAATATCTACACCGCTATCTGTATTAACATGGAAATATCAACACAACTATCTGTATTAACATGGAAATATCTACATCTTTATCAGTATAAACATGGAAATATCTCCACCACTATCTCTATAAACATGAAAATATCTCCACCGCTATCTCCATAAACATGGAAATATCTACACCGCTATCTTTATTAACATGGAAATATCTACACCGCTATCTGTATAAATATGGAAATAGCTACACCACTATCTCTATAAACATGGAAATAACTACACCGCTATCTGTATAAACATGGAAATACCTACACCGCTATCTCCTTAAACATGGAAATATCTACACCGCTATCTGCATAAACTTGGAAATATCCACACGGCCATATGTATAAACCTGTAAATATCCCCACCGCTATCTGTATAGACATGGAAATATCTTCATCGATATCTGTATAAACATGGAAATAGCCACACCGCTATCAGTATAAACATGGAAATATCTTCACCGCCATCTGTAAAAACATGGAAATATCTACACAGTCATCTGTAGAAACATGGACATATCTACAACTCCATCTGTATTAACTTGGAAATATCTACCCTGCCATCTGTATACACATGGAAATATCAACACAGCCATCTGTATTAACATGGAAATATCTACACAGCTATCTCTATAAACATGGAAATACCTACACCGCTATCTCTATAAACATGGAAATATCTACACCGCTATCTGTGTAAACATGGAAATATCTACACCGCTATCTGTATTAACATGGAAATATCTACACTATCGTCTGTATAAACATGGAAATAGCCACAGCGCTATCTGGATAAACATGGAAATATCTACACGGCTATCTGTATAAACATGGAAATATCTACACCGCTATCTCTATAAACATGGAAATATCTACAGCGCTATCGGTATAAACTTGGAAATATCTACACCGCCATCTCTACAAACCTGGAAATATCTCCAACGCTATCTGTATTAACATGGAAATATCTCCACCGCTATCTGTATAAACATGGAAATATCTCAACCGCTATCTGTATAAACATGGAAATATATACACCGCTATCTGTAAACATGGAAATATCTACAACGTTATCTGTATTAACATGGAAATATCTACCCTGCCGTCTGTATAAACATGGGAATAGCCACAGCGCTATCTGTATAAACATGGAAATATCTACACCGCCATCTGAATAAACATGGAAATATCTACACGGCTATCTGTATAAATATGGAAATACACACACCGCTATCTCTATAAACATGGAAATGCCTACACCGCTATCTGTATAAACATGGAAATATCTACATGGTTATCTCTATAAACATGGAAATATCTACACCGCCATCTGTATATATATCGAAATACCTACAATCCTATTTCTATAGACATAGAAATGTCTACACCGCTTTCTGTATAAACATGGAAATATCTACATGGTTATCTCTATAAACACGGAAATATCTACACCGCCATCTCAAAATCCACGGAAATACCTACACAGACATCTGTATCAACCTGTAAATACCTCCACCATTATCTGTATAAACATGGAAATATCTCCACTGACAAATGCATAAACATGGAAGTACCTACACAGCCATCTCTATAAACATGGAAATATCTACATCGTTATCTGTATAAACATGGAAATAGCCACACCGATATCTATATAAACATGGAAATATCTTCACCGCCATCTGTAAAACATGGACATATCTTCACCGCTATCTCTATAAACATGGAATTATCTACACTGCTGTCTGTATAAACATGGAAATATCTCCACCACAATCAGTATAAACATGGAAATACCTACACCGCTACCTGTATAAACATGTAAATATCTACGCCACTGTCTGTATAAACATGGAAATAGCTACACCGCTATCTGCATAAACATGGAAATATCTACATCGTTATTTGTATAAACATGGAAATATCTTGACCGTTATCCCTATAAACATGGAAATATCTCCACCGCAATCTCTATAAACATGGAAATATCTACACCGCTATCTTTAAAAACATGGAAATATCTACACCACTATCTCTATAAACTTGGAAATACGTACACTGCCATCTGTATAAATATGGAAACAGCCACACCGCTATGTGTATAAACATGGAAATATCTACACCGACATCTGAATGAACATGGAAATATCTACACGGCTATCTGTAGAAATATGGAATTATCTACACTGCTATCTCCATAAACAAGGAAACATCCACACCGCTATGTGTATAAACATGGAAATATCTACACCGCTATCTGCATAAACTTGGAAATATCTACATGGCCATCCATATAAACATGGAAATATCTCCACCGCTATCTGTATAAACAGGGAAATATCTCCACTGCTATCCGTATAAACATGGAAATATCTACACTGCTATCTGTATAAACATGGAAATATCTACACCGCTATCTGTATAAACATGGAAATAGCCACACCGCCATTAGTAAAAACTTGGAAATCTCTACACAGTCATCTGTATAAACATGGAAATATCTACACCTCCATCTTTAAAAACATGGTAATATCTACACTGCCATCTGTATAAACATGGAAATATCTTCACCGCCATCAGTAAAAACTTGGAAATCTCTACACAGTCATCTGTATCAACATGGAAATATCTACACCTCCATCTTAAAAAACATGGAAATATCTACACTGCCATCTGTATAAACATGGAAATATCTACACAGCCATCTGTATAAACATGGAAGTATCTACACCACTATCTCTATAAACATGGAAACAACTACATCGCTATCAGTATAAACATGGAAATATCTACCCCGCTATCTGTATAAACTTGGAAATATCTACACCGCTATCTGTATAAACTTGGAAATATCTACACCGCTATCTGTAAAAATATGGAAATATCTACACCGCTCTCTGTATATACACGGAAATATCTTCATGGCTCTCTCTATAAACTTGGAAATATCTACACCGCCATCTGTATAAACATGGAAATATCTACACTGCGATGTGTATAAACATGGAAATATCTACATGGTTATCTCAGTAAACATGCAAATATTTACACCACCATCTGTATGAACATGGAAATATTCAGAGAGTCATCTGTATAAACATGGAAATATGTACACCACTATCTGTATAAACATAGAAATATCTACACTGCCTTCTGTATAAACTTGGAAATATCTACACCTCCATCTGCATAAACATGGAAATATCTACACTGCCAACTGCATAAACATGGAAATATCAACACAGCAATCTCTATAAACATGGAAATATCTACATCGTTATCTGTATAAACAAGGAAATAGCCACACCGATATCTATATAAACATGGAAATATCTACACCGCCATCTGTAAAAACATGGAATATCTACACATTCATCTCTATAAACATGGAAATACCTACACCTCCATTTTTGTAAAAATGGAAATATCTACACTGCCATCTGTATACACATGGAAATATCCACACAGCCATCTTTATAAACATGGAAATATCTACACCGCTATCTCGAAATACATGGAAATATCTACATCGCTATCTGTAAAAACATGGAAATATTTACAATGCCATCTGTATAAACATGGAAGTAGTCACACCGCTATCTGTATAAATATGGAAATATCTACAACACCATTGGAATAAACATAGAAATAACTACACAGCTATCTGTATAAATATGGAAATATCTACACCGCCATCTCTATAAACATGGAAATACCTCGAATGCTATCTGTATAAACATGGAAATATCTCCACCGCTATCTGTATAAACTTGGAAATATCTCCACCGCTATCTGTATAAACATGGAAATATCTACAACGCTACCTGTATAAACATAGAAATATCTACAACGCTATCTGTATTAATATGGAAATATCTGCACTGCCATGTGTATAAACATGGAAATAACCACACCGCTATCTGTATATACATGGAAATATCTACACCGCCATCGGTAAAAACATGGAAATATCTACATAGTCATCTGTATAAACATGGAAATACCTACACCTCCTTCTGTGTAAACATGGAAATATCTACACTGCCATCTGTATACACTTGGAAATATCCAAACAGCCATCTGTATAAACATGGAAATATCTACACCGCTATCTCGATATACATGGAAATATCTACATCGCTATCTGTATAAACATGGAAATATCTACAATGCCATCTGTATAACATGGATGTAGCCACACCGCTCTCTGTATAAACATGGAAATATCTACACCACCAGCTGAATAAACATCGAAATAACTACATGGCTATCTGTATAAATATGGAAATATCTACACCGCCATCTCTGTAAACATCGAAATATCTGAACGCTATCTGTATTAACATGTAAATATCTACATCTCTATCTGCACAAACATGGAAATATCTCCACCGCTACCTCTATAAACAAGGAATTATCTACACCGCTATCTCTATACACATGGAAATTTCTCCACCGCTATCTTTATAAACATGGAAATATCTACACCGCTATCTTTATAAACATGGAAATACCTACACCACTATCTGCATAAACATGGAAATATCTACACTGCCATCTGTATAATTATGGGAACAGCCACACCGCTATGTGTATAAACCTGGAAATAACTACACCGCCATCTGAATAAACATGGAATTATCTACACCGCTATCTGTATAAATATGAAAATATCTTCACCGCTATCTCTATAAACATGGAAATAACTACACCACTATCTGTATAAACATGGAAATATCTACACAGACATCTCTATTAACATATAAATATCTACATCGCTATCTGCATAAACATAGAAATAGCCACACAGCTATATGTATAAACATAGAAATATCTACTCTGCCCTGTGTAAAAACATGGAAATATCTCCACTGCTATCTGTATAAACGTGGAAATATCTTCACCGCTATCTGAATAAACATGGAAATAACTACACCGCTAACTCTATAAACATGGAAATATCTACACCGCCGTCTGTAAAAACATGGAAATATCTACACAGTCATCTGTGTAAACATGGAAAGTATCTACACCTCCATCTGTATAAACATGGAAATATCTACACCAACATCTGAATGAACATCAAAATGTCTACACGGCTATTTCTATAAATATGGAAATATCTACACCGCTATATCTAAAAACATGGAAATATCTACACCGCTCTCTCTATGAACATGGAAATATCTACACCGCCATCTCTATAAACATGGAAATATCTCCAACGCTATCTGTATTAACATGTAAATATCTACATCTCTATCTGTACAAACATGGAAATATCTCCACCGCTATCTCTATAAACAAGGAATTATCTACACCGCTATCTCTATACACATGGAAATATCTCCACCGCAATCAGTATAAACATGGAAATACCTACACCGCTACCTGTATAAACATGTAAATATCTACGCCGCTATCTGTATAAACATGGAAATATCTACACCGCTATCTGTATCAACATGGAAATATCCACATCGTTGTCTGTATAAACAAGGAAATATCTCGACCGCTATCTCTAAAAACCTGGAAATATCTCCACCACTATCTCTATAAACATGGAAATATCTACACCGCTATCTTCATAAACATGGAAATATCTACACCACTATCTGTATAAACATGGAAATACCTACACTGCCATCTCTATAAACATGGAAACAGCCACAACGCTATCTGTATAAACATGGAAATATCCACACAGCCATCTGTATAAACATGGAAATATCTACACCGCTATCTCTATAAACATGGAATTATCTACATCGCTATCTGTATAAACATGGAAATATCTATACTGCCATCTGTATAAACATGGAAGTAGCCACACCGCTATCTGTATAAACATGGAAATATCTCCACCGCTATCTCAATTTTCATGGAAATATCTCCACCGCTATCTTCATAAACATGGAAATATCTACACCACTATCTGTATAAACATGGAAATACCTACACTGCCATCTCTATAAACATGGAAACAGCCACAACGCTATCTGTATAAACATGGAAATATCCACACAGCCATCTGTATAAACATGGAAATATGTTCACCGCTATCTGTATAAACATGGAATTATCTACATTGCTAGCTGTATAAACTTGGAAATATCTACACTGCCATCTGTATAAACATGGAAATAGCCACACCGCTATCGGTATAAACATGGAAATATCTACACCGCCATCTGAATAAACATGGAAATATCTAAACAGCTATCTTTATAAATATGGAAATATCTACACCAATATCTCTATAAACATGGAAATATATACACAGCTATCTGTATAAACATGGAAATATCTACACCGCTATCTCTCTAAATATGGAAATATCTACACCGCCATCTGTATAAACATGGGAACACCTACACACTCATCTGTATAAACATGGAAATATCTACACCTCCATCTGTATAAACATGGAAATACCTACACTGCCATCTGTATACACATGGGAATATCTACACCTCCATCTGTATACACATGGAAATACCAAAACTGCAATCTGTATACACATGCAAATATCTACACCGCTACCTATATATATTTGGAAATACTTACACCGCTATCTGTATAAACATGGAAATATCTACACCGCTATGTGTATAAACATGGAAATACCTACAGCGCCATCTGTATAAACTTGGAAATCTCTACACCGCAATCAGTATAAACATGTAAATATCTCCCCCGCTATCTGTATAAACATGGAAATATCTCCACCGCAATCTGTTTAAACATGTAAATATCTACACCGCTATCTCTAAAAACATGGAAATATCTACACCGCTATCTGTATAAACATGGAAATATCTACACTGCCATCTGTATATACATGGAAATAGCCACTCCACTATCTGTATAAACATGGAAATATCTACACGGCTTTATGTATAAATATGGTAATATCTACACCACTATCTCTATAAACATGGAAATATCTACTCAGCTATCTGTATAAACATGGAAGTATCTACACTGCTATCACTATAAACATGGAAATATCTACACAGACATCTGTATAAACATGGAAATATCTACACCGCTATCTCTATAAACATGGAAACAACTACACCGCCATCTGTAAAAACATGGAAATATCTACACAGTCATCTGTATAAACATGGAAGTATCTACACCTCCAAGTCTATAAACATGGAAGTATCTGCACTGCCATCTGTATAATCCTGGAAATATCTACACCGCTATCACTATATATTTGGAAATACGTACACCGCTATCTGTATAAACACGGAAATATCTACACCGCTATCTCTATAAACATGGAAATATCTACACTGCTTTCTCTATAAACATGGAAATATCTACACCGCTTTCTCTATAAACATGGAAATATCTACACTGCTTTCTCTATAAACATGGAAATATCTACACCGCTTTCTCTATAAACATGGAAATATCTACACCACTATCTGTATAAACATGGAAATAGCCACACCGCAATCTGTATAAATATGGAAATAACTTCATTGCTATCTGTATAAACATGGAAATGTCTACACAGCCATCTGTATAAACATGGAAATATCTACACCGCTATCTCTATAAACATGGAAATGTCTACACCGCAATCTGTATAAAGATGGAAATATCTACATGGGTATCTCTATAAACATGGAAATATCTTCACCGCCATCTGTATAAACATGGAAATAACTACAAAGTCATCTGTATAAACATGGAAATATCTACACCACTATCGGTATGAACATGGAAAGATCTACACTGCCATCTGTATAAACATGGAAATATCTACACAGCCATCTCTATAAACATGGAAATATATACATCGCTATCTGTATAAACATGGAAATAGCCACACCGCTATCTGTATACACATGGAAATATCTACACCGCCATCTGTAAAATCATGGAAATATCTACACAGTCATCTGTATAAACATGGAAGTATCTAAACCTCCATGTGTATAAACATGGAAATATCTACACTGCCATCTGTATACACATGGAAATATCTACGCAGCCATCTGTATAAACCTGGAAATATCTACAACGATATCTCTATGAACATGGAAAAAACTACACCGCTATCTGTATAAACATGGAAATATCTACACCGCTATCTGTAAAAACATGGAAATAACTACACCGGTATCTGTTTAAACTTGGAAATATCTACACCGCCATCTCTATAAACATGGAAATATATCCACCGCTATCTGTATAAACATGGAAATATCTCCACCGCTATCTGTATAAACACGGAAATAACTGCACCACTATCTGTATAAACTTGGAAATATCTACACTGCCATCTCTATTAACTTGGAAATATATCCACCGCTATCAGTATAAACATGGAAATATCTCCACCGCTATCTGTATAAACATGGAAATAACTGCACCACTATCTGTATAAACTTGGAAATATCTACACTGCCATCTCTATAAACATGGAACTATATCCACCGCTATCAGTATAAACATGGAAATAACTCCACCGCTATCTGTATAATCTTGGAAATATCAACATGGCTATCTCTATATACATGGAAATATCTACACTGCCATCTATATAAAAATATAAATAACTACACAGTCGTCTGTATAAACATGGAAATATCTACACCACTATCGGTATAAACATGGAAATATCTACACTGCTTCTGTATAAACATGGAAATATTTACACAGCCATCTCTATAAACCTGGAAATATATACATCGCTATCTGTATAAACATGGAAATAGCCAAACCGCTATCTGTATAAACATGGAAATATCTACACCGCCATCTGCAAAAACGTGGAAATACCTACACAGTCATGTGTATAAACATGGAACTATCTACAACTCCATATGTATAAACATGGAAATATATACACTGCCATCTGTGCAAAGATGGAAATATCTACAACGCTATCTCTGTAAACATGGAAATATCTACACCGCCATCTGTATAAACGGTGAAATGTCTACACCACTATCTGGAGAAACATGGAAATATCTACACCGCCATCAGTATAAACATGGAAATATCTACAGCGCCATCTGTATAAATATGGAAATATCTGCACCGTTATCTGTATAAATTTGGAAATATCTACACCGCAATCTCTATAAACATGGAAATATCTACACCGCTCCCTGTGTAAAGATGGAAATTCCTACACTGCAATCTGTGCCAATTTGGAAATATCTACACCGCTATCTGCGTAAACATGGAAATATCTACACCACTATCTGTATAAACATGGAAATATCTACACCGCTATCTGTATAAACATGGAAATATCTTCACTGCCATGTGTATAAATTTGGAAATATCTACACCGTCATCTATATAAACATGGAAATATCTACAGCGCTATCTCTATAAACATGGAAATATCTACACTGCTATCTGTATAAACATGGAAATATCCACAACGCCATCTGTATAAACATGGAAATATCTACACAGTCATCCGTATAAACATGGAAATATCTACACCACCATCTATAAAAACATGGAAATATCTACAATGTCATCTGTATAAACATGGAAGTATCTACAGCACCATCTGTTTAAACTTGGAATTATCTACTCTGCCGTCTACAAACATGGAAATACCTACACAGCCATCTGTATAAACTTGGAAATATGTCACCGCTATCTCTATAAACATGGAAATATCTCCACCGCTATCTCTATAAACATGGAACTATGTTCAACCCTATCTGTGTAAACATGGAAATATCTACACAGCTATATGTGTAAACATGGAAATTTCTACACCGCTATGTGTAAAGATGGAAATATGTACACTGCAATCTGTGCAAAGATGGAATTATCTACATCGCTATCTGTGTAAACATGGAAATATCTACACCACCATCTCCATAGACATGGAAATAACTACACCGCCATCTCTACAAACATGGAATTATCTACACCGCTATCCCTATAAATACAGTAACACCTACACCACCATCTATATAAACATGGTAATATCTACACCGCCAACTGCATAAACATGGAAATATCTACACCGCCATCTGCATAAACATGGAAATATCTACACCGCGATCTGTATAAACATGGAAATATCTACACCGCCATCTGTATAAACATGGAAATATCTACACCGCCATCTGTAAAAAGATGGATATACCTACACAGCGATCTGTATAAAGATGGAAATATCTACACTGCTATCTGTATAAACATGGAAATAACTACACTTCTACCTGTATCAACATGGAAGTATCTACACCGCTATCTGTATAAATATGGAAATATCTACACCGCTATCTGTATAAAGATGGAAATAACTGCACCGCTATCTGTATAAATATGGAAATGTCTACACCGCTATCTCTATAAACATGGAAATGTCTACACCACTATCTGTATAAACATGGAAATGTCTACATGACCATCTCTATAATCATCGAAATATCTACACCGTCATCTGCATAAACTTGGAAATAATTACTCAGTCTTCTGTATAAACATGGAAATATCTACACCAACTTCTGTATAAAGATGGAAATATTTACACTGCCATCTGTATAAACATGGAAATATCTACACAGCCATCTCTATAAACATGGAAATATCTACACTGCTATCTGTATAAACATGGAAATATATACACCGCTATCTATATAAACATGGAAATATCTACAACACCACGTGTATAAACATGGAAATATAACACCGTAATCTGTATAAACATGGAAATATAACACCGCTATCTGTTTAAACATGGAAATATCTACACTGCTATCTCCATAAACATGGAAATATCTGCACCGCTATGTGCATAAACCTGGAAATATGTACACTGGTATCTCTATGAACATGGAAATATCAACACCGCGAGCTGTATAAACATGGAAATATCTACAACAATATCTCCAAAAACATGGAAATAACTACAACGCCATCTCTATAAACATGGAATTATCTACACCGCTATCTCTATAAATATAGAAATATCTACACCGCCATGTCTATAAACGTGGAAATATTTACACCGCCATCTACATAAAAATGGAAATATCTACAACGCCATCTGTATAAACATGGAAATATCTACACCGCCATGTGTATAAACATGGAAATATCTACACCGCTATCTGTATAAACATTGAGATATCTACACCCCCGTGTGTATAAACATGGAAATATCTACACCATCATCTGTATAAACATGGAAATATAACACCGCCATCTGTATAAACATGGAAATATCTAAACCGCTATCTGTATAAATGCGGAAATATCTACACCGCTATCTCTATAAACATGGAAATATCTACAACGCTACCTGTGTAAAGATGGAAATTTCTAAACCACAATCTGTGCAAAGATGGAAATATCTACTCCGCTATCTGTGTAAACATGGAAATATCTTCACAGCTATCTGTATGAACATGGAAATATCTACACCGCTATCTGTATAAATATGGAAATGTCTACACCGCTATCTCTATGAACATGGAAATGTCTACACCGCTATCTGTATAAACATGGAAATATCTACATGGCTATCTATATAAACATGGAAATACCTACACTGCCATCTGTATAAACATGGAAATATCTACACAGCCATCACTATAAACATGGAAATATCTACACCGCTATCTTTATGAACATGGAAATACCTTCACCGCTATCTGTATAAACATGGAAATATCTACACTGCCATGTGTATGAACATGGAAATATCTACACCATCATCTATATAAACATGGAAATATAACACCACTGTCTGTATAACCATGGAAATATCTACACCGCTATCTCTACAAACATGGAAATATCTACACCGCCATCTCTATACACATGGAAATATCTACACAGCCATCAGTATAAACATGGAAACATCTACACCGCTATCTCTATACACATGGAAATACCTTCACCGCTATGTCTATAAACATGGAAATATCTACACTGCAATCTGCATAAACATGGAAATATCTACACCGCCATTGCTATAAACATGAAAATATCTACACCGCCATCTCCATAAACATGGAACTATCTACACCGCCATCTGTGTAATCATGGAAATGTCAACACTGCTATCTGTATAAACATGGAAATGTCTTCACTGCCATCTGTGTATATATGGAAATATCTACACCGTGATCTGTATAAACATGGAAATACCTTCACCGCTACCTGTATTAACATGGAAATATCTACACCTCCATCTGTATAAACTTGGAAATACCTGCACAGTCTTCTGTATAAACATGGAAATATCTACACCACCATCTGTATAAACACGGAAATATCTACACTGCCATCTGTAAAGATGGAAATATCTACACAGCCATCTCTATAGACATGGAAATATCTACACCACTGTCTCTATAAACATGGAAATATCTACACAACCATCTCCATAAACATGAAAATATCTACACTGCCATCTCCATAAACATGGAAATATCTTCACCGCCATCTGTATAAACATGGAAATATCTACACTGCCATCTGTATAATGATGTAAATATCTGCACCGTGAGCTGTATAAACATGCAAATATCTACACCGATATCTGTATAAACATGGAAATATCAACACCGCAATCTGCATAAACATGGAAATATCTACACTGCTATCTGTATAAACATGGAAATATCTACTCCACTATCTCTATAAACATGGAAATACCTACACCACTATCTCTATAAACATGGAAATATCTACACCGCTGTCTCTATAAACATGGCAATATATACACCGCCATCTCTATAAACATGGAAATATCTACCCTGCCATCTACATAAACAAGGAAATATCTACACCGCCATCTGTATAAACATGGAAATATCTACTCTGCCAGGAGCTCAAGAGCAGCCTGAGCAATACAGCAAGACCTCATCTCTACAAAGAAATAAGAAAAATTAGCTGGCCATGGTGGCGTGTGCCTGTAGTCCCTGCTTCTTGGGAGGCTGTGGTGGGAGGATCCACGGAGCCCAGGAGTTTAAGTCTGCAGTGAGCTTGGATATCGTCTGCACTCCAGCCTGGATGATAGAAGAAGAACCTGTTTCAAAATAGAAAAAAGAAAAAACCCTAAATTTAAAAACTGGATGTAGTTTGCTAATAACTAAACAGCAAATTAATTGTAACATGCTTACATATCAACGATGTCTTTCTTCTTTGATCATAAACCTGCTCACTAAGAAGCTGCTGAAGTCCATGGTAGTGACAGGTACATGTCTGCATCCTTGTCCTGACCTGCATCTTCTTTGATTGTCCCCATCTGTGTCTCCGACTGGCACTGCCGAAACGGCTTGCTTCCTGATCAATGTTGTACTGAACCGGACTGCTAACTGATCAGTGTTGTTGAGCTCACTGCACAAAGCTGTTCTTACATGGTAGATTTCTGCCTGGAATAGTCATATTTACACTGTTTATATTCCTTACTCCTGACCCATCCAATGCAGCACAAGTTCTATTTATTGCCATAGAAACATAGGTCATTTGGAAACACCTCCTTCATTTCTATGGAATGTTCAAACATTTCTGACATTTTGGACTCTGTTCTAGCCTCTTGTTAAATATATCCAGAAAAGAGCAAAGATTTATGGGGGGGCTATATGCACACATATGCTATAGAATAAGCTATCTAAATGTTTAAAAATACTTTCCATCTGTCACTGCACCTTAATAGGTAGACAGAAATTAAGTATGTGTATATCTATCTGTATTGATACGTATAAATATATATCCCCAAAACAAAAACTCATTCTCTTACTTATACATAGGTAGAATATAGGTGAATATACATATACATTTATAGGTAGAACAAAAAAACCCCTCAGTCTCTTTAGGGCCATGTGTTTTCTCTGAGTAATTGTCACAATTAATTACAATACATGTGTATGCCTTTTTAGATAAATTGCATCAGACCAGTTTCTATCTGGTTGGAAAATAATAACTGCCTATTTGCTAAGTGCCCCTGCCCCTATACTATGTTCCAGTGAACTAAAGACCTCTGGCAATCATAGATTTACAACTCAGCAAGATTAAACAATTTATTGTTATTTATGACATCCAATCTGGATCTTCTGTATCATATTCCACATTAGCATCTATCACTTTACATTTGGGAGATCCTGTCCAAAAAATGATTATGCCTCCTAACCAAACATTCAGCAGGGCTGCAGGAACAGGCCCCCTGAACAAACATCCTGCCAAAGTACTTTAAAGCACCGTGAGCTGCCACAGCTGTGCATTTTCAGATGACTCAGCAGATTAGCGTGGAGTCTCTTAGCCTCTGCTTGGTCTGTTCCTTTCAGTGATCTCTCACATGGCCCAGTCCATTCGGTTTGAAAATCCTCATGAAATGAGCAGATTATGATCTGGCTTCAGTAGAGGGCCATGGGGTGGGCATGGAGGGGAGAGGGTTTTCTCTTAACACAGCCTGAGCCTCAGAAAGGTTTCAGATGGAAAAGCATGGCACTGACTCAGCTCATGCTTAACAGGAAATAATGCACAGACCACACCAAAAAAGCCCTTTATGTTGTGTGAAAGTCTATGCCGGAGCAGCTCCTGCCACCTCATGTACTGTGATAGAGTGTGCATGTGTGTGTTTGTGTGTGCATGAGTGTGAGTATGCACACAAATGTGTGCTGGGAGGGGGAGGAGATCACACCTTCCACAGTCGCCCCCTCAGCCTTAGCTAGCAGCATGGAGAAATGCCAAAAGTCAAGAGGAAGCTGCACCAAAGCAACTGTGATCACCACATCAGCAGGCGCTTTCTGGTTAGTAAAGCTACTGGGACTGAAAAACACACACGATCTCATCCTTCTTTTATTTTAATCAGAGCAAACTATTTTTATAATAATTGTGTTATATGAATAAATAATTCATAACGCTGTAACCCATTATCACATTCAATCCTCCCAACAACCCTAGAAGATATGTAGACAAGTATTATTACTTTCCCTATTTTTATAAATGAGGAAATAAACCCCAGGGGGCTAGGCGACTTCCCCACGGTCATAGAAGTTGCAAACAGTAGTATCATGATTCAAATCCAAAGCTTCTCCTTTTGTCTTTATCATTTTAATTTTGAAGGTAATGCATATGCATGTATGATCTTTTAAATCCAGAGATGTATATGGAATAGATAGGAAAAGGGACTCTCCTTCCCCATTATACACCCCCTCCACCCAAGCTATATACACTGTTGACTAGAGTATGTCCTTTCAATCCTATTTTCTATGCCTACATTATATACAGAAAAGCAGGATTACGTTACACACAATATTCCAGTCATTGCTGTTTTTCACCAACAAGCTATCATTCACATCTTTTTCATACTACATATAAATTTATATCCTTTATTTTAGTGGTGTATATTATGCAGTTGTGTCATAAATTATGTACCTGTTCTCTGTTGAACATATAGATTTTTTTCTGAGTTTTTCCTTAGCAAAATGCTGCAGTGAGTACCCTTGTACACGGATGTGTGTACATTTGTTCTAGAAAAATCTACAGTAAAGATTCTTAGATTAAGAGATTCCCAGGTTATTAGAAAACTACTCTATTAATTTAGATATATACTTCCAAATTGCCTGACCAAAAAGTTATGTCAATTTAACTTCTATGAACAGTATACAAACATGACAATTTTCCATCACCTACACCAACTCTGGGTAATTTCATCTTTTTTACAAGTTGATGGATTGTTTTAATTTATATTTCTCTGGTTATTAATAAGGTTGGCCACCTGTTCATGTGTTATTATTGATGATATTTGTATTGAATTGTTTGAATTTTCTTGATTTCAAAAAACGTTTTACATGTCATAGATATTAAATATTTGTTGTAAAACTCTCCTTCCAGTATTGTGTATGTGTTTGGTCAAGTAGAATAAACTCTCGTCCTCTGATTTCAGATTCCTTTCTCTTTCCATTAGAAATCCCTAAATGTAAAACTACATATTGATAGCTAAAAACCAGGATGTTTACTAGAGAAAAAGAATACAAAGGCAATAATTAAATATTATATTTATACAAAATACCTACTAGTACCAACTTAAAAAGAGAAAGTAAAAGTCAAATGCTTCTACGACTTCAGACTAAGAAAAAGAACTTTTGAGGTTGAATGTTCCTGAAATTTTTCTTTTCATACAACTACGGACATGACTTCAAAAGTTGATGTGACTAAACATGTAAGATATGAAAGATATTTGAAGACTCAGAGAAGGTGGATTTTCATTTTAACAAGTCACATATATATTCTAGATATCCTCTTATTCGTAACTAAGAGAGACAAATCAGATGAAAGAATCTAAAAATTTCCCTTTGACTGTGTTAAGTAGAAGTAGTAGAGGCATATTGGCCAAATCTTGAGTGTTTGCAAATTGACTCTTAAGGCTATAGTCTGGCACAGGTCATTGAAGCCCTAGCTTTTTATCTTTAATTTTAAAATCCCCAAACAATGTATACTAATTTTTCTTGTCCATTATTTCCAAATAATCTTGTTTAAATGTTATTACAGTGCTTGCTCATGTTACTGTTGTCTAACAGAAGGGTATCTGGGGCCTTAAAACTGAGAGGGTTAGGATTAATGATTCCAATACCTATGCTTGGACATCTCCAAAAGTGGGTTCCAACTTCTTGTCCTCAAGTCTTTATAGAAACTAGCAAACTTCCAGAGTTCACAAAAGGCTCAAAGAGAACAGATGTTTTATAGAAAATTCTTAGAGCAAGTTTCACGCATAATGTTGCTGATGCGTGTCTGCCTTTTCAATAAACATCACTATGCTTTATCACAAGATTTAATAAAGCAGCTTAGTTAAAAATGCCATCTGGGTCTCTGGACACATTAAACAAAGCTTAAAATAACCACCCCAGCAACTGGGAGGACCCAGCTGTTCTCATAATCTGTCCCACTCCTTTTACTTCCCCATAAAAAGAGTGAATGAAGACCACAGACTAAAAGCATCCAGAAGGAACTGACACAAACAGGGAGATAGATGGAGCCAAGGGCTCCTGTAAGTTTGCTATTGCTCACATAATAGATTTGCTAATTCCACAACCTGCGGATGGTGATTAAGAACGGGAAGCAGAAAGAGGGAAGAGAGAATCATAGAAGGGCTCATTCAAGTTTTCTAATGTATCACAAACCTGTCCTCCCTAATGTCTGGATCATAGCAGCCCATTCCATTCACCTATTCTCTAGTGAACTCCAATAGAAAATACAAAGCCATCACCACCCAGTTCTTTCTCCCTTCTAGAGATGAGATATTAGCCACCCAATCCCAGATTCTCAGATCCATTCCAGGAAAGAAGCCCTAGGTATTGAAGCACAGCTTTCCCTCCCTCCCTTCTTTCTTCCACCCCAAGATTTGTTCCCCAGATAGTTCTAGTAAATGCAAAACCAAGTATATTCTCATTCTTTAGAGCAACCAGCTTTTCATGGCCAACTGGAATCAAACACAACCTGCACAAACATCTATCTGGAGGACACTCCCAAGGCTCCTACTGAGCCAGCCTTCTGCATACCACTGCATTTCAGCTTCCTAGTTCACAAGACACTGAGACATTCTTGAATTCTGCAAGGTGCACTGTGTGTTAATATCTTGGCTGCTCATCATGTGGCCAATAAAGGGCATGACTAGTCAACAAATAAATTTTCTCTTGGCTAAAACTTGCAACAAAACTGTAAGCTGTTTACCAAGGGGCCCACTACAGGTTATATTCAATATATACAGTCAAATCATAACTATCTGAGATATATTCAGTTGAACATACACCTTTATATTTCAGTAAAAGGTCTTTACATTTCCCAGTGCTATCGATGTTACAAAGTGCTTTCATATGCAGTGCTTCATCTGATTTCCAGGATAATTAAATGATCCTGTCATACCTGATTTTTAGATGAGGAAACAAGTGGTTTCTGGGTATTTCAAGAGGCTAACGCATCTGCCCTCCAACTTGTATGTGAAAACCAAAAACAAAATTCCAAGGCCCTTCAACCATCTGAATGGACTTTGACTCTTTTGGTCAATATATGGCAGAGCTAGGAAAAGAAGGTGAGTCTTCCAGCTGCTGATACAGGGTTTTTTCTGCCATACTCCATTACCTCCAAGGCTAAAGTCAAAAGAGGGTGTGGTTATCACATGAAAAAATCTGGTTTGGATTTCCCAAATGTGTATGTAGTATTTGGGGATTTATCTTAATTTAACCTACAGTTCTTTTGGGTTGTAACAGTCTGACTCCATTTTTGAAAACAAAACAAAATCGATTTTAAATGCTGAATTATAGATTTTGCTGTCCAGTATGGTAGCTACTAACCACTTATGGTTATTTGCATTTCTATTTTAATTAATTAAAATTCAGTAAAATGCAAAATTCAGTTCTCCAGTTGCTCTAGCCACATTTCAAGTGTTACAGTAGTCACATATGGCTAGTGGCTGGGACAATGCAGATTATAGAACAGTTCCATCATCAAAGAAACTTCTATTGAACAGTGCTATTATATAATGTCATCTCCAGAGAAAGAAGACTTTAGAAAAAGTCAGAAACGGCCGGGTGCAGTGGCTCACACGTGTAATCCCAGCACTTTGGGAGGCCAAGGCAGGCAGATCCCTTGAGGTCAGGAGTTCAAGACCAGCCTGGCCGACATGGTGAAACCCCATCTGTAGTAAAAATACAAAAAGTTAGCTAGGCGTGGTGGTGCATGCCTGTAACCCCAGCTACTCAGGAGGCTGAGTTGGGAGAATCACTGGAACCCAGGAGACAGAAGTTGTAGTGAGCCAAGATTGTGCCACTGCACTCTAGCCTGGGTGACAGAGCAAGACTCCATCTCAAAAAAAGAAAAAAAAAAAGAAAAAGAAAAAGTCAGAAACATCTTGAGGCATGCATAGTGCTGTCATCTGTCCAATATTGAAGATGATTTAAGAATAAGAAAGAAGAAGAGAACAAAGAAGAGAAAAAGAAGTTGCCTTAGGTGTACCTACCCAGAAAAGGACAAGGGCATTCCTGTAGTCATTGTGTTGTATTTTAGCTCTTAAACTTTTTAAGAGATTAGAATAATTTGACACATAGAAGATCTAAACCACTGAAGAGGCTCTGAAGCAGATAAAAGTAGAAAGAAAATAAAAAACTAATTAGGTACAAACTAAGCTTAACCACAATTCGTTTAAACGATACTATTTACTCTTCACATGATTGGTTTTTCTTTTGCTTTGTAGTATGACATAGTTTATATCTTTAAAGGGGAATTAAAATATTTCTGGGAATTTTTAAAAGTAAGTTCACACAGCCACATAAAAACTACAGAAACAGATAAAACCTATCTTCTCATTTATTCCCTAATCCATTCAAATTATATATAAAATTCCAAGCAGCCACAGTGATATTCAAAAAAGCAAAAGTGAGACAAAACAAAATTCATTTGTCACCTGTGGAGGTAGTTAGCTCACCTAATCTTCACTCCAAACACCAGTAATTTTTAAAAGACAGAAATAAACATATGTTCTGCCTTCCCGGAAGGAACTATGTTTCAGGGTAGCCAAATAACCCAGTTGTGAAGAAAATGGTCTGCTTATAGAAAAATGCCAGCTAAAACATGTCGATAGAATTAGAGAATTAGAAATTCACCATTTTGAAACCCCTAATGAAATAATCAACTCAAGCAAGGATCATTAATAAATGCTAAAACAATCAAGTAACTATTGATACAGAATATAACTGAATATACACATGGTACAAAGTTCACGTCACAGACTACTGGCTTGACCCAAGGGGGAATATAGCAGAGGAGATAGGCAGTGATCACCCTAACCTTGCGATCATCTCACCATCACTAATGATGGGATGTGAATACACATTATTGCCTATGAAATAGTCTTTAAAAAAAGAAGTTGAACCTGAATCTAACTAAACCTTGCAATGGGCTGAACGTGTATGTCTTCCCCAAATTAATATGTTGACATCCTAACCCCAAAGGTGCTGGTATTAAAAGGTGGGGCCTTTAGGGGGTCATTAGATCATAAGGACAGAGGCTTCATGATTGGAATTAGTGCCCTTATAAAAGAGGCCCCAGAGAGCTAGCTAGTCTCTCCCACTATGTGAGGGCCCAGCAAGAAGACCAATCTATGAACCAGAAAGTTGGTCCTAACCAGATATCAAAACCACATGCTCCTTGATTTTAAACTTGCTAGCCTCTAGGACTGTGAGAAATAAATTTCTGTTCTTTATAAGTCATCCAGTTTTTGGTATTTTGTTATAGCAGGCCTAAAAGCCTTTAGAACTAACTTCCAGTTAACCAGGAAAAAACAGAGTGAAAAGTTAAATGACACCATAAAAAGCAACCAGAAAATTCCAGAAGGGGAAATATTCTACAGGACAACTGACTAGTTTTTCAACAAGTCAATTTCACTAAATAAATACATAAACAAAGAGTATGGGTATTTTCCAGGTTAAAAAAGTCTTGAGCTAAATAATCAAATGCAATGTGTATCCCTTGATTAGAAGAAACTAATTTGAACAAACCAGCCACAAAAGATATTTCAGGGAGACCAAGCTGGAAGGATCACTTGAGGCCAGGAGTTTGAGACCAGCCTGGGCAACGTAGTAAGACCTCCATCTCTACAAAAACAATAAATTAGCTGGGCATGGTGGTGTGCACCTCTAGTCCTAGCTACTCAGGAAGCTGAGGCAGGAAGATCACTTGAGCCCAGGAGTGTGAGGCTGCAATGAGCTATGATTGTTTCACTGCACTTCAGGCTGTGTGAAAGAGCAAGACTTTGTCTCAAAAAATAAAAGGACATTTCATAATAATTGAGGAAATCTGAATGTGGACTGGGTAATAAATGATATAAAAAAGCCATTTTTTATTTTGTTTGAAAAGATGATTTTGTAACTATACAGGAAAATGTTCTTATTTTTTTAGAAATCTGTACTAAAGAATTTAGGGGTAAAATATCATTTTCTTTAATATACTTTCAAACACAAGCAAAAAATAGTCATGACACAAATATAGCAAAATGTTTACAATCTATGTTCTATGCTTGCCTGTGAGTGCCATTAATCTCATCTCTCTGCTTTTCTGAAAGTTTGAAAATTTCAAAGTTTTATAATAAATTTTTTTACATCCCATAATTTTCTAATAATTTTTTAAAGTTTGAAGCAAATCAACAACTATAGCTTCAAAAATATCCTGACCCACAATAAACATTGAACAGGGTATATTTCTCCCATTTCCTAAAAAATTGGCCCAGGAAGGAGTATGAGAGCTGCCATAGCTCTCCCAAGGCTCATTATTCTCCATCACTCCATGGGAAATCCCAAAATAAATTTTTAAAAAAGTTGTTTAAAATTATAATGTTTTTGATTCTATAATAATTTAATAATAAAATAATTGTAAAATGTTTTTGATTTTATAATTTATAAAAATTTTTATACATGTTTATGTTTGAAATGTCTATTTCAAACTTTATGAGATATTAAAATATAAGTAATATAGTTCATCATTTTAGAAATGCCATGCTTTTCTTCTCCAGCAATTACATAATCAAAGAGTAACTGTAGTTTTTCCTAGAACATTGCTTTGTAGGCTGGGCATGGTGGTTCATGACACTTTAGGAGGCCAAGGCAGGCAGATCTCTTGAGATCAGGAGTTTGAGACTAGACTGGGCAACAGAGAAACCCTATGAGTAGTAAAAACACAAAAATCAGCTGTGCATAGTGGCGTGCACCTATAGCCCCAGCTACTCAGGAGGCTGAGGTGGGAAGATCACCTGAATCTGGGGTGGTCAAGGCTACAGTGAGCCAAGACTGTACCATTGCACTCCAGCCTGGGCAACAAAGTGAGACCCTGTGTCAAAAAAAAATGAAATTTAATTGAAAAAAAGAAAATTGCTTTGTAAAATTAATTTTTCAATCAAAACCAAGATTTTTCAGATATAGAGAATGCAGCCCACTGGTCAGATTTGTCAGTTCAAAGAGAATAAATTCTAGTTTCCTATCTTTCTAGCCTGCTTATGATTATCCAATAGGATATCAAAAAAGACCAAAGCCTTTGGGATCCATGTTCAGTATTCCTGAGTCTAACTCAGGATGCCAAATCAGGAGACAAGCACATTCTCATCAATTTTCAATCATTCGAGACCAATTTTGCTTATAATTATCCAGTTCTTTTAGACCACCTTTCTCCTGAAGCCAGCCTTATGGCTATTCACTTCACTTTAGCATAAGCCCCCAAGAAGGTGAACAAAATGAGGAAACGATTGGTTAAAGTTGGCGTTTGAAATTCTGAAACATGTCCACCATTCCCTTCACCCATGCCCGCCCCTCTTAGAAGTAGTACTTTCAGATTATTTAAGAGTCGATGCTTCTATGTGGATTTTGTCATCTGTCCTTTATAACAGCTAGTAGGTTTAATTTGACTCTATTTTCAGCATATATTGACCTATGCTAATTATCTGTTAAAATAAATTCCACTCTTAGAGTTAATAAAGTGTGTGTGTCATGGAAGACCCATTGAAGTAAGAAGCTGAGGAGCCCTTATGGTAAAGTGGGACAAGAAATAATAAGACATAATAATTTTCCCATGCAAATCAACAACCGTAGCTTCAAAAATATCTTGACCCACAACAAGTATTGGACAGGCCATGTTTCTCTCACTCCCTAAAAAATTGGCTCGGGAAGGAGTATGAGAGCTCCCATAGCTCTCCCAAGGCTCATTATTCTCCATCACTCCACAGGAACAGCCTGTCAGAGAAGAGTGAAAGACCATTTGTCAACCTCTCTTCAACTCCCTGATTCTAGCCAAACTTCATCAATCTCAAGTGAGGAGCCAGAGAGAAATCAAACCCCATATATCCAGCATCATTGTCTACTGGAGTCAAAAATCACAATTCCACTACCCACCACAACACCATTGGCCCTGTTTCTCCCAATTGCTTTTTATTGTGTTTTTTAAAAAATCCTCTTTCCCCATCCCTGCAACACCGAGAAGGAGGAATTATAGTAGATAAATATGAAGCATGGAGATCCTTTAAAAATGTTTTTAATAATAAATGAGAAAATGAAAAGGAGAGGGTTGGGAAGGAAGGAGGGAATTCAAATGCCAGGGAATTGTGCAGTTTCGCTTTTAAAGATGTTAACACTCATTTATACATCTGCAAGACACTCCCCTTAAAGAAAAGTTCTATGAGTGTGGGTGTGGTTGCATGAATAAGGATAAAATTACTTTTTTAGATGATATTTCCCACATATCATTCAGAGACCCCTGAAGTTAGGTATCCCTCTTATAGATGTCCTTGAGATGCTGCTGGACCTGGGAAAGAGGAAACTGGGATACGGGTCTATGCCAAAAGGTGCTTCTAGTTATAGGACAGAGAGGAAAGGGGCAGAGGGAGAAAAACCCGAGGTCTGATAATCTGGATTGCAGAAGACTACCGAGGTCGTGGGAGAAGGGAGAGAAAACAAGGATGAAAACCGAAAGGGGAAGAGGCATGAAATGTTGTCAAATGTCAAAAGGCATTTGGAGAGAAGTTGGGATTGCATTAAGAAAACCACTGCAAATCTCGTTTCAGACCATTTAGAGATATGCCCCCTGGGAACTGCGAGCTCAGGCTGTTTAGCATCAAACAAATGGATCCACTCCATCCCTACCCTAATTAAATAAATCATTCAGTAATTCTACTGGGTTAAAAAACCAAAATATTAAAAACCTTCAGGGCCTACTCTTGCCAAATATGTCAGGGATCGTGTGTGTGTGTGTGTGTGTGTGTGTGTGTGTGTGTGTGTGTGTGTGTGTGTTCTGAGACACCACTACTGTTAAATAGGCAGAGCTAAGACTTAGGGGACTGGCCGATTATTGCAAAAAGGGCACGGGGCAGAGGGACTATGTTGTGAGCCTGGGAAAGAAGTTTGTGTGGGGACTGTGGGCAGTGAACGCGTTGGGAACAATATGGAAAACTGGGAGCTGCCTTGGAATCTACAGGGCCGGGTAAGAGAATGTCCGAAAGAAAAATGAGCAGGTGCGGGATGTGTGCAGAGTCGGAGAAGAGTCCAGGGCACCCGGAGTGGCTCCAGGAACGACGGACACCCCTCAAGGCTTTTGGGGGCGGTGGGTACTAATAGAACCCAGTGTCTGGGGTGCGCCGGGGAGGCTGCAAGCACGGTGGGAGTGGGGCGCTGGAGGGTGAGGACGCGGGAGTGAGGAAGCAAAGCCTGGGCCGGGCAGGGGCCTCCCAGCTGGGCCTGGAGGCAGCAGGGGGACAAGGGCTAGGAGAGGGCATGGCGGCAGCGCGGCGGGAAGCGAGGGGCATCTGGAGACTCACCCCGTTGGCCGCGGCCATCTGCCCCACGATCTCGATGGCCGTCCTGCTAAAGTACCTGCCGTCGCTGCCCACCACCGTGGTGCAGCCCCGACGGTCGCGCAGGTCAATGGACGATAGCACGCTCTGGATGAATTTGGGCAGGTAGTTGCGCTGGCCCTCGAAGAGGCCGGTAGGTCGCCGCAGAACCCCGCCGCCGGCCCGCCGCGAGTCCTCGTAGGGCACGGTGGGCACTGTCAGCACCGGGATGGGGCTCCCCTCCGTGGTGCCTCCTGGCCGGTCCTGCTGTGGCTCCCGGGGCCGGAGGGAATCTGCAGCCTGCCGGGGGCCTCCGCCAGCCTGGCCGTGTGCCGGGACTCCGCCTCGCGCCCGGGCCCCCTCTCCGGCAGGTCGGCACCCTGCGCCCTGCACCCGCCCGCCTGGGGACCGCCCGCCCCTCCTCTCCACGCGGCCGCTCGCTGACTCCCTCGGCGGAGATTGCTTCTGCCTTCCTGTAAAGTTTTCTCCCGCCCACCTTCTCCGCTGCCAGACCGCCCGAGGTGTCCTCAGTTTCTCCCCAAGTTGGACTCACTTTCGGGGTGTCCCAAAAGCCTGATTCCAGGAGCTGCTAGCCCGACCCCGGTGACGCCTGCACCCGCGCCTGGCCCCAGCCTTCACGCGCGATCGCCGCCCTCCGGGGCACACCCTCCGCCAGAAAACAGCCGGCGGGCGGCGAGACTTTGGGCAGAGTCCGGGTTCCTCTCCGGCGCCAGGCCCGTCTCCCTGTCTCCCTGGGAGTGCGCAGCCTACACGCACCACTTTCTCTTTATTACAAGCATGGGGAGGGATTTGGGAGGGGGCTGAAACCTTTTGCCATCAGCGAACAGCCTCAGCCAAAAATAACCCTGGAAAGGCGAGCTAAGAATGGTTATCTCCTGCCAGCGCTGAAATCGGAGGCTTGGTGCTGCGTGTGGGGTGTGTGTGTGTGTGTATGTGTGTGTGTACCCTCCCACCCCGACCATTTGTTGAAGGGAATCACCACTGTCAGACTTCAATCCAACAGGACCCACTCGAGCCATCCACACTTTCCCCAGCCTCCTCCAAAACAGCACACTTTCCGGTATGGACAATTCTTTTTTTTTTTTTTTTCACTTGTTTGTTTGTTTTGGTGGTTGCAACAGCAGCAACACAGACGACACATATTTCCCTATTCTTCTCGCCCTTCTCACCCTCCCTACCCAGCTCCTGCCTTAGAAACAGGCTTGGCCTACACTGTATCTGTCCACACTGCCTGAACTCTTCCCTGAATTAATCGTTTTCAATAGGAGGGGGCTAAATCCCTTATTAATGCCCTACCAGGAGTGAATGAATAAAGCCAAGTTAAAGGGGAACTGGGTACCACATACTGTGCTAGGTTCCTTTGCATTTATCCTTTCATTCTGCTGGAGCTAAAGATGTTCTGCCTCCTCTCCATAAAATGCACCCAAACTCCAAAACCAGGAAATTCTCCATAGAAAATAGGAGTGAAGAGAGAAAAGACTAACAGGATAAACCCCAAAGCAGGAAGAAAGTTTTGTCTCCCATTTCGCTCAAGGAATTTTTGGACCCACCAAGGCTACTGTCCTGAAAGATCCTGCTGCTTCTCCTTCCCCAAATATTGTCCACTTCCTGAGAGTAAGGCTGACTTGCCACAGGCTTATAAAGTGTTTGGTCACAGTAAGACAACTGTGAGTAATAACACACATTGTATACTGTTTTGCAATTGATAAAAGGCTTTGCATCTGTTTTTTCTTTGGAGGCTGAAGAAAAGAAGAATGGTATTCACGCAGTTCCCATTTTACAGATGAAAACAAGAGGACTTTTTCTGTGAAGTCAGGAAAGTGTTTACAGTGGTACTTTCCGCCTGTCCAAATTATGTATTGCCCCTCCCCTTTCTATTAATAACATTGAAGTGTGATGGGACAACCACTGAAGCCGTCAGTTGAAACCTGCTGGGACTTTTTAGCCATTCTCTTCAACATAAAGAATGGGTGTTTTTGGAGGGGGTGAGAGGAATGGGGAAATGTTGTCAAAGAGTACAATGTTTTAGTTGAGACCGGAAGAATACATTTTGTTGAGATCTACAGCACAGCATGGTGACTGTAGTTTACAATGAAGTATTGTGTATTTCAAAATTGCTAAGACAATAAATTTCAAATGTTCTCACCACAAAAAAGATAGGTTTTGAGGTGATGAATCTATTAATTCTCTGGATTTAATTATTCCACAATGTATACATATATCATAACATCACATTATACTTCCGTAAATACATACAATTTTAATTTGTCAATTAACATTTTTTAAAAGAATAGTGTGGCCACTTGGGGAGGTAGTTTTTTTTTTTTTTTTTTTCCTCTAGTCTCTACTCAGTCTCCAAGATCCCATTCCCCATAAAGTTCCTGTCACCCAGGTGGAGTGCAGTGGCACAATCATGGCTCACTGCACCCTCTCCCTCTTGGGCTCAAGCGATCCTCCCGCCTACAGGTACATGCCACCACGCCCAGCTAATTTTTGTAGTTTTTGTAGACATGGGGTTTCACCATGTTGCCTAGGCTGGTCTCGAACTCCTCAGCTCAATCAATCTGCCCACTTTAGCCTCCCACAGTGCTGGGATTACAGGTGGGAGCCACCAAGCCCAACCCATAAAGTTCCTAACTTTTTATCTCCCTGGGAGTGCACAGCCTACACACACCAGTTTCTCTTTAGAACATACTTAAGAGTCTTGGCTTAGCATCCAACAGACAGAACTTTAACACTTCTACGGATCTGTGCACCTGTCTATGGTGTGGGGTTTTTAAGATCTCTTTCTAATGACACTTTATTTTGCAAAGCAGGACAGTTTCATTCCCAGAAGAGCAGGTATGGTAAATCCTTTGTTCCAGTAACGAAGACAATGATCCAAACCCTAAGCCTCAGAGAAGCCCAGAAACGCTCCAGGCCTCCATTTCTCTGCTCCTAGCACCTGCCTCTCTCTTGACATCAACATCATTCTCCCCTCTCACAGCCCAGCTCCTTCCACAGACCCAGGGATTAGGCACCAGCACCTCAGACTAGATTTTAGAGAATTACCATTCAAGAGGCAATCCTCTTCCCTTGGTTCCAATTTCAAGGTTCTCAAAGACTGGAACAGGGCTAGTTTGAGGCAATGTGCCCCATCGCATAGCCAGAAAGAACCTTACAGTGAAAAGGAAAACAATTCTTCCAAAGTAAGGGGGTGCTGATCCCAGAGGGAGGACAGATGGGCAACCAAACAGTAACCGGGCCACCACATGCTTCACACTCACTGATCAAGGATTTCTAAAACCACTTTTCTTTTCTCTGAATTTACATAGGACTTTGTATCACTCATAAAGGAATGTCTTATAGGCTGATAACACCTTTCTATTCATGCTTATACTGAACATTTAGGCTAGGATAATTTCCTAACCTCAGTGTCCTCACTATAAGATGGGAATTATTATAATCCCTACCTCATAAATTGTTGGGAGGATTAAAATACTTAGTAAAGTGCCTGACTAATAGAAAGGCATTCAATAAATGTTAGCTATTCATGGTTTCATCATCATTATATTTACCATTATTACTAATCTCCTGTATTGCAAGAATTACAGTTTATATTTTTGTAGACCATCACTGTAGCTAAAGGGCCTTTGGGCCATAGGTGATATTCCATAAAGGTTGGTTAAATTGATCTGTGGTTTTTGACTATGGAAACTCAGAACTCCCTCAAAATGTACAAAACAGATTTACCTGCTAAATAAATCTCTTCAAAGCTGACCCCAGGTTTAATTGAATTAATTCCAATGAATTTGTCACAATGATGGAGAAAGGAAACTTAGAGGGCCCCACAGTTGTTTGCTGGTAAAATGAGAAGTTTGGATTAGATCAATGTTTCCCAAAATATTTTCCTCAGAATGTTAGTGCCCCTCGAATCCTGCACAAAGCAAGAGTTTCATGACCAAGTAGCTTTTAAAACTCCTGTACACTCTACTCCCATTCTTCACAATGCACACTTTCATATTAAAAGTTCTGAGAGGTCCTCAACAGAAGACATCACTTAACTTTTTTTTTTTTTTTTTTTTTTTTAAGACAGATTCTCACTCTGTCACCCAGGCTGGAGTACAGTGGCCACCACTCCTGGCCTAAAATTTTTTTAACCTGGTGCTTCCCAATCTAAACTCACAGGGACCAGTTTTCTTAATGAAAGAGAATCAGACTAGCTTGTAACCATAGCTGGTGACACTCCCCTGCCCCATTCCTTGTATGTCCTCAGTGGACTAGGTCAGGAATAAATAAATTTTCCTGATTCTCAAGGGCTGGTCACTCCTTTGCACTGAGCTCAAAGCTTCTCTGTAGCATGGGTCACAATGAATGGTAGCCCTGATAGCCTAGAGTAGCCTTTCAGCCTTCTCTGAGCCTCTAAAGACTGAGGATCCTTGGCATGAAATGGAGCAACTGATATACCCTTGCTTCCCCTGGGGACTCTCTTGCTCTCAAAAAGGAATCAGCCATCATCTCCATCTAGAGAATATACTATCTGACTCAGCTTGACCAGCCTGTCCCAAAATGAGAATCTGGGTAAAATAAGCATTGAAACACTTCATTCCTTGTAGATTCACAAAACATATTAGCATATTAAAGACTATTAAGTTCTGCAGGAAAAAAAAAAACCTATTTAACTGTAATCCAACATTGCCAAGTTTTATTTGACCATGGAAGATTTTTCCAAAACACTTACAAACAGATCAAGGACATTAATCTTTCATGAAACACTAGATCCCCAGGGTCCTCTCCAGCTACATCATTCTGTGATTTTCTTTTTTATTTATGTTGCATTAAAAGATTAATCTCTATCAGACTTCCATTTAGAAATTCACCAGAATGTGCAAAGGCAGCAGGTAAAATTGCTGAAGGGTATTATAAAAATACCCTCCAGTGATTTTTGAAACTTAAACTGAAATATTTATATAACTATATATTTCAGTTTGTATATTATATATATATGTATATACAGACATATATATGTATGTATGTACACACATATATATGTGTGTATATACATGTATATACACACATATATATGTGTGTATATATATTGGTGTATGTATATCTATATCTATGTATATATGGCATTATATCCATTTTACAGATGCAGAAACTGAGCTTTAGAGGGGGTGAGCAATTGGTCCAAAGCCACACAGCACACAGGTAGTCATTGATAAAGGTAAAAACAAGAGTTGAAGCCTGAGGTGTAAGGACACAGAGACAAGTACACAAATGTTTACAAGTTACACATATGACACGTGCCTTTAACGTGAATTTCTTGAACATTTATTTAGAGACCTTACAATGAAGACATCAGAGTGGCAGCAAGTTCTGTTGGAATCAGGGGAGCGTGTCCTTCTATAATCCCCTGGCTAACAGGAAAGCACACTGATTTGGCCCATGGTAGTTATACACTCCCCTTGAGTCAGGGGCCACTTCTATGCACACAGGAGGTGCTAAAAATATGCTGTTGACTCATTGCCTCTAAGAGCAGAAGAAATGCCAAAAGTATAGGACAAGAGGCAGAAAAGCACACGGAAAAATGTCGTAGGGCAGTCCTCTGAGGAAGTGTTAGATCCCTTTGAAATCTGTCCAAACACTTTCTTGTGCTGGGGAAAGTCAATTCCATATTTCAAGCAACCCCACATGTCATACGAGTATCTTGTACGTGTTTGTGTACTCGTGTCTGTGAACTTACATCTCAGACTTCAACTTCTCGCTCCCCACCCTTATCAATGACTGCCTGCATGGCCTTGGGCAAGTTGCTTTCCCTCTTCAAAGCTCAGTTTCTGCATCTATAAAATGGACATAATGCTACCTACCTCATGGGGTTAGTGATCACATTTAAGGAGCTAATATGTGGAAATTGCTTACACAGTACCTATCACATAATAAGGGTTTAATAAGTGTTTGATGTAATTGTTTTGATTATTACTACTATTACTAAAATAATAATTACTACAATAATAATGATTCTTATTCTCTATATTAGTATTATCTTTGAAAATGGGCATGGATTATGTCTATGTAACACTTTTGGCACAATATCTAGCATTATATCACACACAAATTAGAGAATTCATGTTATTAAGGATGAAAAAATATTTTTACTGACCCTTCAATTCTTCGTAAGTAACTGCAAAAGAAGCCATTATCCCAACACATGAAATAAAAAAGAAAATTCAGTTCCTCTGGAGTTTGTTTTTGGAGGTAGCCACAGGATACCTAAATTTTTTTTCTTTTCAGAGAGACCGAGGTGCTCACTAGGTTGACCAGGCTGGTCTTGAACTCCTGGTCTCAAGCCATCCTCCCACCTCAGCCTCCCAAAGTGCTGGGATTACATGCATGAGCCACCACATCCAGCCTACCTCAAATATTGAATGCTGTTAATAAATCTCCTGAGGCCAGCATAAGAAGGTTATGGGCAAAACTAATGCAGGTATGTTTTTCTGGCTTTTTCATGTATTGGGCCAAACTTTGAAAAGCACTTACTATTAATGGCTAACTTGCAAAATTTGTGATTTATTAAAAGCAGATTTTAATTGTTTTACCTAAAAATAATAGGCCTCTGATCTGCCAAAGATGAAGATTTAATTTCTAGGTGTTCCCCACAATACCTAGAAACATCAGTGGAATCGAGTATTAAACACTTTAGAACTATTCTCATCAAAGTTCTTTAATATATAATACAGCAAAAGAAAAGTTTCTTTTCTAAAGGCTTCTCTATACTTTTTTTAATAGTTGAATTTCATTTCTGAAGGCTCCTAAAAAGAATAGAATTTAGATCTTTATTAAAGAGGAAATATATTTTCCATGTTTAATTTAAATGACATTCCATCAGTCATTTGCAATCTTAGCCTACACAGAATTTTTTTTTTTGGTAGTTTTTATGTTTGGCTTTAGGAGGGGATTCCCAATAATCTCTATATAAATATTTCTAATCTCTATATAAATATTTTAACATTTCAATGTAAATTAGTTTTTTAAAACTATTTTATCCATAAAAATAATGAATTTGCATGGCTGAGGGTGAAATAATATGTTACCAGGACCCCTCAGTTTTGGGGGTTGTGAGTAGATCCCATCTTCATGTTCCTCCAGCCCAGCCCAAGCCTGGCTCAGGTCCTCCTCCCCCATTTGCCAGGAACCACCATCCCCAGGGATTCTATGTGCCCTGCCTGACCAGTGTTCTCCATCAGAGTTTACCAATCTTTTGTTCATTCCCTCAGAGCACAGCTAAGCAAGAGTACACTAATTTGAAAATTAACTCAAGCAAATAGAGGAACAATATCCCCAACACATTGCATTTTAACATAGGGTTTCCTGGACACACTGTTTCAACCCAAGAGTTGGGCTAATAGTAGGAGTTCCATCTGCTAAAATACGGCTGTCAGCTTCAGAGGGAAATTCATGAACGTCTTCGTAGTTTGTTTTTACGTTTCACTTGGCACTGTTTCTAAAATTTCCTCTGAAGCCAAAAAATAAGTTATTTCCCAGCACACTGGGCACTTTTCATTTATCATTGGATTGATTTTTGTAACTTGCAGTAGGAGCTGAAATCGACCAGGGGGTTCTTATCCAACAGACAGCAGCAAAACTCTTTGTGTATCTGCGTTCCTTTCAACAAGCGTGACTTCCTCAATGGCATCATTCGTGAGCGTAACACAGAGCTCAGCAATAACGTTTCTTCACTAACCCTACCAGGTATCCAACATAGGATGTTACTTCCTTTCACTGTTTTCCGACTCCTGGCAGATATTAATCATTGGGATTTGGGAACAAGGAAATAGAATCTCTGAGAATGCTTGGGAATTCCCAAATTCATATGATTTTCATAACACTTCACTTACAAGTTTTTGAAAAATAATAAGTGACTATAATAACAAGCAAATAGTCGTTTTTTTCTGTAACAGGATTATATGAAAAGTTTTAGTAGTCTTCTGTTTTAAAGAGATATGATGATTTCTTATTATTAGGAGCCAACATATTGTAACAAGATTATAAAATCCAATAGCATTAATAGAGAAAACATTAAAAAGAAATGAATATTATCACAAAATAAATGCTAAAGAAAAGTCCTTTAAAGATTGAAAGGTAACACCACAAATACTTAATGCTTTAATCGTTGTTTACATGACATTGTTAAACAAGGCATCAATCATCCCCTCCAATACCATTTAAATAACATAACATTCTGATCTCCTGGCAAGATGAATAGCACTAGAAAGAAGCAACTGTCAAAATTGCCGATTTAAGGGCATATTTTGTTTCTAAAACTTGGCATTTCTTAGAAAACCTCTCATAGGATTTGTAAAACATATACTATGCCTATGAACACATTAATATTTATTTGCAGAAATGGTTCACTGTTAGCAGTGGACAAGGCCATGAACACACACTTGTAACACAGCAAGAGATACAAGAAAGTCTGACTGAGGCTCCTTTACTGCTCCTGTCCTGTTCACCTTAACTTTCATCTCCACATGTCAGTGCTTCCTCATCTTGCTTGACTTGAAGTCAGTGCATTTCTTCAAGCCAGTAAGTTCTCTATACTGACTATTAAGCTGTAATTTTCACAGGAAAATTAGAGTGTTCCTTCCCATTTTCCTAATTTCTCAACTGATTTTTCTCAGAATTCAGAATCCATAAATATTGAAATGCCAGGAGAGAAATTCCAAATGGAAATGCTGTTCCCTTAGTCCATTTTCAGAAGAAACCGTAGGATAGTGTTATCCTTCTCTTCTCCAATTTTTTTTTTCCTGCAAACTTATGGTTATCACCTCTTTAAGTGAGTAGCTCATAATTTTGCCTCCCCTGCAAATGGTCCCAAAACAGTGAAGTGGGTCCTCTTTAGCTGTGTCTTTAGTACATAATCCTGCATTTCTGACCATATGCAGGGAGTGTGACCCAGGGAAGGATCCCTGACTCAATGGGATTTCTCTTGCTGTCTCTAGAATTTGAACACTGGAACCCAGACGTGCAGAGGCTGGGAGCCATCGTGGTGTGCTATATTGATGACGGCAGCAGTGGGTGGTGTGGGGGCAGTTAATTGACAGCTATCTGTTGCTGACATCCCAGGAACTGCCTGAACCTCCTCTTTCCCAGTCATAAGATATCTAAGATTCTGCAGTATTCTTCATTAAATCCTAGCATGGTTTAAGCTAGCCAGAATTAGGTTCTGTTGCTTTCAGTCAACAGAACCTTAGCTAATACGTTATTATTTCCTGGTCTTTGTTCCTTTAATTTTCCAGGAAAAGAAGGGAAAATGGCTTACTGGTTTTAAAAAGAGACAAGGGACAACATACCATTTATGCAAAATTTAGAAGCACTCAAAGGAAACTCTGGAAAGTTCCTGAGACATACCTAGGTAGGATCAGCATAAAACTTGAACAGTGTATCTAGATCATGGTTGCCATGGTTGCCTCGACACAATGAACATCTGTATCAAGATCATATTTTCTTGGTGGGACAGAGAGAAGCACAAGGCGGGACTCACATTTACAGTAATCCTTGTTTTCCAGGGACCATACAACCCAGTTTGTCCAGAGCTGTTCATCTTAAGTTTGTTATCCCACCATAATTATAAATAGAACCTCCTTTTTCTCTCAAGAATATCCCACTTTGGATGATAATTTCTGTGACTACCCATTAACAATATTTAATAACTATAGAAAACTGCTTCTCTATATTTTTTGTATGTTTGAAACATTTTATAACAAAAATATCTTTAAAGTTATCACCTACACAGAATATAGCTGCCAAATGCTCCTACTCTGCTATTCTAACCATGAATCCCTCTGGGGCCCCTTCCTCCTACGGCGCTTGTAAGGATGAAATGAAATAAGCTCTATGAAGTGCCCAACAGTGACGAACACTGAATAAAATACAGCCACCATAGGTGGCCTTCCCTTATGTTCACCAAACTCCTGATAAGTTATTCGGTGATGTTTTAATCTTAATATTTTATGTAGATTATACATTCATCTGATTCAAAATGCAAAAGGTACAAAAGCGTATACAGTTAAAAGTTTCCCAACCCACTACCATTTATCTCCCTGGAGGCAACTGTTTCCAGATTTTTGAATATCCTTAAAGAATATCATATGTATGGAAAATAAAGATTATATATTTATATGCATCTGTGTATGCATTTTCCTATGAGAGGCTCACAAAGTCTCCTTGAAGAGATATCATTATTACAAATACCCCTCAATTTACAATAGGGTTATATTCCAATAAACTTATGAAAATATTGTAAGCTGAAAATGCATTTAATACACTTAACCTACTAAACATCATAGCTTAGCTCGGCCTACCTTAAACACTCACATTAACCTACAGTTAGGCAAAATCATCTAACAGAAAGCCCATTTTATAATAAAGTGGGCTTTGAATATCTCATGTAATATAATGAATACTGTACTGAAAGTGGAAAACAGAATGGTTGTATGAGTACTCAAAGTACAGCTTCTGCTGAATGTGTATTGCTTTCAAACTATCTTAAAGTTGAAAAATCCTAAGTCAAAATATTCTAAGTCAGGGATTGTTTGTACTTCTACTTTACATGATGAAATTGAGCCTTGAAAAGATTAAGTGACTCGCCCAAGGTCACACTGGCAGTTAAATAGTGAAACTTGGATCCAAATTGTTCAGTCACTACATGTATTGTCTTGAAATTTGAAAAAGTGGAAGAGGAATTAAACTACTAAATTGAAGGACTATTTTAGGCATAGAAGAAGCAGATGCCTTCATGTCCAAGTGATTGTGAAAAGCCCACTTGCCCCAAAATATGTCTCCTGGTCATATGAAATTCCACCATTTCAGATTTTTACCTGGGGATTTAGAGTAATCTGCTGTTTTCCTAGAGCTCCCCTAAAATAGAAATAGAAAATTTTGGAAGGCTAAATATATGCTAACATTGGAAAACTCATTTTCTCCCCTTCGTAAGGCAAGGTACTGAAGGAGGGGGCCCTACGGGCTGTGCAGGGACATCCTGGAGGCATGGGGAGAAGAAACTGAAAGGCAAGTTTGTATGGAACAAAGAATACCGATCTCAGGATTCTCCCTTGAACCTGCCCTAACTTTGTTCAAATAGACTTAGCCACTGACCTGCTGTCAAAAGACCACAGCCAATCTGACTTGTTTTCAATATAATGATGAATATTGATTTGGTCCCTTCATCCAACATTCTCAGCTGGATCTTTTTTGACCAAGGATATACATTACTAGGTGAGTACAGGCAGTTAATTCTTCCACACGGGACTTCGGAGTTTCTGAGTTAACCAGAATCACCCACCTTAACATCTGCCAGTTTATACCCCAAGTCCTGACCAGTGCCCCCTACCTGCTATGCCTCATGTTTTCAATAGAGCATAAAATCAGAAATGAAAGATGAAACATCATAGCCAATATCACAGAAATACAAAGGATCCTAAGAAACTGCTAGGTATAATTACACAGTAACTAATTGGATCATCTAGAAGAAATGGATAAATTCCCAGACACATAAAACCTACCAAGATTGACTTATGAAGAAATTTAAAAATCTGAACAGACTAATAGCAAGCAAGGAGGTTGAATCCGTAAGAAAATGTCTCCTATCAATGAAAAACCCAAAACCAGATGGCTTCCCAGATTAATTCTACCAAATATTTTAAGAAGAACTAATACCAGTCCTTCTCAAACTCTTCCAAAAAGCTGAAGTGGAGGGAATACTTCCAAACTCATCTTACAGGGCCAGCATTACCCTGATTCCAAAGCCAGACAAGAACATTACAAGAAAGGAAAATGACAGGCCAATATCCTTGATCTACATAGATGCAAAAATCCTGAACAAAATCCTAGCAAACCAAATTCAATAGCACATTGAAAGAATCATTCACCATGATCATGTCATGGTTCAACATAAGCAAATCAATACATATAATATACCATATTAGAAAAATAAAGGATAGAAACTATATGGCCATCACAATAGATATAGAAAAAGCTTTTGACAAAATTCGAAACCCTTTCATGGTGAAAAAAAAAAACACCCAACAGATCACGTATTGAGGGACTGTATCCCAACAAAATAAAGGCCATATATGACAAACCCATAGCTAACGCCATGATCAATGGTGAAAAGTTGAAACTTTTCCTCTACCATCAGGAACAAGACAAGGATGCCCACAGACACCACTTCTCAGGGTAATTAGGCAAAAGAAAGAAATAAAAGGCATCTTAATAGGAAAGGAAGAAGTGAAACTGTCTCTACTGACGGCATGATCTTGTTATATATAGAAAACCCTACAAAATTCACTAAAAAAAGGTTAGAACTCAACACAAAGAAGGGAACAATAGACACTGGGGGACTCCAAAGGTGGGAGGGAAGGATGGTGGGAGCAAGGGTTGAAAAACTACCTATCGATTACTATGCTCACTGCTTGGGTGGTGGGATCATTAGAAGCCCAAACCTCAGCACCATGCAATATACCTGTTTAAGAAACCTGTACATCTACGCTCCTGACTCTAAAATGAAACATGCAATATTTAAAAAACAAAAGCAAATAAATAAAATTTGAAAACTGTTAGAACTGAACTGATAGGTGATATCAGTAAAGTTGTAGGATACAAAATCAACATATAGAGCCTTGAACACAGCAACATCCAGCTGTCTGACACGAAAGTCTCAGGGGCAATAAAACCTCTATATGAACTCAGAAACAATGAGCTAAGTTGTGTTTATGTCTGAAAGGATGTTAAGAACTTCATTCATGTTACATCAGAGCCAACAGAAAGAACCAACAGGAAACCTGTACCCAACAAACAGAAATGACAAGATGAAGGGAAAGCAGAGGTAAGGGCTTACCTTAGAAAGGGCAAGTGATTAGCTCAATATACAATACAATGTTTGCTCCTGAGCCAAAAATTTGTACAATAATTTGGATATTACTTGCACAACCAGAAAAATCAGCCACTCATTAGGAAAATGTGTTTCTGTAGAAGTCTTAGGACTCAGCTATCTATAATAACAGGAAAAGACAATATTTTCATCCAAAATGAGTATTTTTGTTTGTCTTGGCTTGTTATTCTAACGTCAACAGCCTCTAAATAAACTGTTGAAGTACATGATATAACCACCTCTTTCTCCATCTTTCCCATTGCTCCCATAGGGTTTCAGTTGTGCAATTTCACCATTAGCAAAGCTTTTTGCTGAAATCTGGCTTTTCAAAGGGAGAGTATCCAGAAACAGAAGATGCTGATCTGGGAGGCTCTTCCTAATAGAACTGCTGCTTCAGTTTAACTTGAAAAAGCCCACACCCAGTTCCTAATGACAAACATCTGAACACCGGGTCTTCCCCTGAGCAAGACCATGCTATGCCTCCTGCTCGCTCTGTTCTATAAGCAACCCACAGATTGCTCCCTGTGAAGAGGAGCCTGCAAGGGGAGCAGCATTCCACCAGACCCTGATTTAGCAAGATATTTCCGTATCATTCCCCCAACCAGCTGGAAGTCCTCCACTGCTCTTGTGTAAAAATCTAACTCATCTCGCTGAATTTCCTGATTTAATAGTCTAATTCATTTCACCAAAAGTGTGACAGAAGGAAACCAAGTACACCATCTCTCTCTTACCAAACCAAAGCTATTGCATGTGCATTCTGGGGGGAAAACATGGTCCAAATATGTTATGGAGGGGATGCCAGCCCAGTGTCATCCTCTTACTATTGCCATAGGATCTTGGCTGATGGCATCAGAGGAAAAACAAGTTTATCGATTACTTTCAACCATTAAGCTCACTCCTCCATGAAAAATATGTCACAAGTCCAATGTCTCTTATTAAAATAAGCACTGCAAAATATAGAGGAGTCACAGTTTTAAAATGGGACACACGTTCTCTAAGCAGTGAACCATGTTAGAGGTGCACTGTTTACATTGTATAAAGTCCCCTGGAGCCAGGGTTAGGAAGCGCATCTGTGCTTTGGTGTTCTGGGATGAAGGAGAAAGGAAAATGTGCTGCCAGAAGTGAGTGGGAAGGAGCCCATGAGATAAAGGAAGTAAATCCATTTGCTGATTGCAATAATAATGGTAATACACGAAGCTATACATACATACATACATACATACATACATGCAAATTTTCACATTTTTTTAAAAAAAGAACTTAAGGCTTCCACTCATGTAATCAGCCCTAATGAACTCTCCTGATTAGCTGCAAGGAAAACCTTCCTTTCTCCTCTTTCTTGCACCATCCTGGGCTCCCTTTTGACTTTTTTTTTTTTTTTTTAACTTATAAACGATCAGCTCATATTCTGAAGTTTGTAGTCCCCTCCCGCCCCCTCTCTCTCTATACGGCTCATTTACATTGGCAGCTGTCGTGCTGCTGGGCATCCTCAAACCCACAAGTTTCCCTTTAATGTTTGAGCAGACAAACATGATCATGCACTAGGCATCACTGTGCCACTCAAAATGCTTTTTTGTTTTTTTTATTGCATCTGAGAGAAATCTCAAGGTTGCAAACCTGGAGTCAGAATTGTCTCCATGTGTCTCAGTGGGAAGAGTATCGTGTGAAGAAACAAGTTGATTCTACTAATCAAAAGGAATTTTTTTTGATATCAGGTCATCCTCCGAATGAATTTATATTACCGAGTGGAGGGTCACATGAAGAAAATGGTCAAACAGCACCACCTAGAGCAAGAGCTGAGAAGTGCAGTGGAGCCGGGCTGTGTCAGGAAAGAAAAGCAAGCTGGGGCCTGGCTCAGCGCTCTCCCCTCTGCTCCTGTCTGCACGGAAAGATTAGGATGACAGTGGCAGGAAGCCTGTGCACCTAGTATGCATCACTTGAAGGGAACACACAGATTCCAGTAAACAGTTGGAAGGAAATGTTAATACGAGGCTCTGCTAAACAATATGAAATGACTCCTAGATGAGACAAGCAACTTTCATCAAAGTTCCCTGATACCTGAAAAGACAGCCCAGGGGATCCTGCACTACATGTGGTGTATGTAAATTAAGCGGGTTTTTTTCCCCTTTGTAATCAAGGCTCATACACAAACAAAATCACACTTTAGAAACGGCCTATTTCAACTTGTAACTAGCTTGCTTTCAGGGGCTCCAGGTCAAAAAGAAATAGAGCACAAAGACGCTTTCTCCTTAGGGATCATACACAAATTCACTCTGTCCGTTTCTTTCCCACATGGAGCAACAAAGCCGTCAGACCTCTCCATCCACACATCAGGTCCTTCCTGATTAAAGTGAGATAAATCACAGCCCTCTCTCTCTAGATGGCAGGCGACAAGAGGGGGATGCTTGCCTCAAGAAGTCCTCCCCATCCCTCTGCATTCATGCAAGCCCGAGCGGAGAGATGCAAGAAATTACGGATGCATTTTAATTCCCCAGACCCTGCAATTAAAAATGGAAATTTTTTGGCCACGCCTGTTGGCTCACGCCTGTAATCCCAGCACTTTCAGAGGCCGAGGTCGGCGGATCACCTGGGGTCAGGAGTTCGAGACCAGCCTGGCCAACATGGTGAAACCCTGTCTCTACTAAAAATACAAAAATTAGCTAGGAATGGTGGTGGGCGCCTGTAGTCCCAGCTACTCGGGAGGATGAGGCAGGAGAATCACTTGAACCCGGGAGGCAAAGTTTGCAGTGAGCCAAGATCGCACCACTGCACTCCACTCTGGGTGACAAAGGAAGACTTCATCTCAAAAAATGTTTTTAAAAAATGGAAGTGTTGTTCTTTCATTTGCAAATGTGTTTTGGTAAAAGAGGGGCAGTTTAAGCAACCCTTTCTATTGTCTACATTGTTAAAATTCATCCGACATGGACTCTTGACTCCGTTTTGCCTTGGCAGACCCAATTCAAGCATTTACAACAGCTATAACCTCCTCAAATCAAAAAGAGGAATCAGCATTATTGCTAAGTTCAAATAAGGTCTTGTTTTATTTCATTTTTATTTTTGAATGCAGCCATTCCTCCATGTGCTGTCATCAGGTAAGATTGTCAGTCCTGATTAGGTAAAGGTATTATTACAAAATGCAAATCTTAAACATTCAGTGTCTAACTACACTTTTAATAAGCCTTTCCCCCTCCCCTATGTATTCTCCCTTAGACACCCCTTCTCAAATTTAAAATCACAGAAACTAAAATATGATGCCTAAAGAGAGCCTAGCGACTGCCAGTCCTCTAATTTGATGAGTGGGAGTACTGAAGCCCAGAGGAGGTCAAGTAATTTGTTCCCAATGTCTTAGAGAAGAAGAAAATGACCAGCTGGGAAATCCCACTCATGTCAAGGCAGAGGCACAGGGCCACAGACTGTGGTTGAATTGTGCCACACTCCTACATCCTTCTTTAGGAATCACAGAACATTCCTGTGTTGAGTCGGAGTCACTGACTTCCTTTTCAGGCTGATTGAGTTCTGTCCTTACAGGCTGCGACAAGAAGTTTTGGTATTATGCTACACCAAGACCATTTATCTAGTTCAAGAAATGCACAGTCCTTAGAGCCCAGCAACTTTCCCCATGTCCAGTAAATGTAGCTTCTCCATTAGAAGCTGTCAGAATGGAGCCTTCTGGCTCATCTTGATTTTGATTTGTGCAAGAATGAATGGTTTTGCTAAGACAGCTTTCCTAGCTGATAGAGAGCGAAACTTTTTTCTCATAATCTATAAAAAAATTAAATTAGAACTTTTTTCTCATAATCTGTGAAAAAATATTAAATTAAATCTGGCTCGTCTTGATTTTGATTTGTGCAAGAATGAATGGTTGTGCTAAGACAGCTTTCCTAGCTGATAGTGAGCAAAACTGTTTTCTCATAATCTATAAAAAATATTAAATTAGAAGCATAGAGTTTATTTCATGACTTTTATCTTCCTGCAATTTTCTTGTGGGCATAAATGATTTGTTTTTATCCTGCCTGCCCCCCAATCCCTTTTCCAAGAGACTAAAAGAGTATCTAGTGCAAAGTGGAGACTCAAATATTTTTTAATAAACAGTGATCCCAGCCACCCAGTGCATGTTGCCAAATGCCAACCCCATAAATAATCAAACACATCATCTCATTCAGCCAATCAAAATCAAGTGCTACCTATTTTTTTAAGTTTTCATAGCCCTTGGGCATCTGCTTTCTCAGCATTTCCCAAACTTGAGTCATTCTCATCCTGCCTTCCTAATTTTGATCTGTCAATTACATCTACTATTATTTATTTCATATATTTTTAAATAGACCCACTTTTGAAACTTAAATAAACGCCTTTTAAAAGGAAGCTTTCTTACTACTATACATCAAAAGCCATTATTACTTGTTCTAAGTACTCATAACAAGATGGTCACAACTATTAAAATTTACTAATGTGCATCCACATACTCTCTAAATTCATGGAGCATCTGCACACACTTTAAGAAACAATTCTGCATTACTCACTCAATTTTCTTGACATCCTTCTGAGGCAGGACAAACCTTGGGCCCAAAGAATTGAGGTAGGAGTCCAAGCAAGTTGCCAGCCACATAAAGGCAAACCTTGGCTCGGAAGTCAGGACTACCAGCCCCTAGGTTATGGTTCATGCTCTTTCCTCTGCTCTCCAGAACCTCCTGTCTCCAAGTGTAGTTAGCAGCCCAGATGCAGCAGCACCCTCTAGAGACTTGTTAAAAATGCAGAAGCTCAGGCTCCACCCCAGGCCTATGCAGACTGAATCTGCATTTTAACAAGGTCCAGGTAATTCACGTGCACATTAAGTTTGAAAAGGCCTGGTATAGATCAGCGGTTCTCTAACTTAGCAGCACATTAGAACCATCTGTAGAGACTTTAAAAATACCAGTGCCTGGGCTTCACCTCCCAGAGAATCTGACTTAAGTGTCTGGGGTTTGCCCTGAGTCTAGGTATTTTTAAAAACTCCTCAGCTTATACAAAGCTGGCAGGGCCGGGCACAGTGGCTCATGCCTATAATCCCAGCACTTCGTGAGGCCAAAGTGGGCAGATTGCTTGAGTCCAGGAGTTTGAGATTAGCCTGGGCTAAAACCCCATCCCTACAAAAAAAAAATACAAAAAGTAGTTGGGCATGGTGGTGGCACATACCTGTAGTCCCGGCTACTCAGGAGGCTGAGTCCTCGCTTGAACCCAGGAGGTCACGGTCTGGTCAACAGAGCAAGACCCTGTATCAAAACAAACAAACAAACAAACAAAAAATGCTAGCAGCTTACCAGCTAGGGAGGCCTGTAGAGCCAAGTTTTCCAAATGGGGCTACATTAGTTGTTCCAGAACTTTAGCTGCATCAAAACCACCTGGATGGCTTGTTCAGCTACAGAGGGTCTGGCCATGCCCCTAGAGTTTCCAGCTGAGGGTCTGGAATGAGGCCCGATGATTTGCATTTCTAACAATCTCCAGGTGATGCTGATGCTGTGGGTCCAGGGACCACATTTTGAGAATCTATGCTAAATGAATCGGAGAAGACCAAAGCTCAAACTTATTCCAAGAACTTTTCAAGGCCCACCTGCAAGTTGTAGTGGAAGTAAGCATCTAAGGGTGCAAAAAAGTTTCACTGTAGACTAAGGCCTTTTACCTCAGCTCTCAAATGTTCCCATTTCTCTTATCAACCTAAATAACAAACAGAGAGAGGCTCTCCACAAGAAAAAGATATTCGTTTGGAAACAGAGCCTTGCAATAGAAACAGGCAAGCCAGAGTAAACTATATGCATATTCACGGAGGTAAAGGAAGACAAAAGAAAAAATGAGGAAGATTATATGATCATTTGGAAATGATTATCCTTGGCTACAAAGATCAATAACAAAGGTGATGCCAGGCACAGGTTGGACAGGCAGTTGTTGGGCAAATATCCTTCAGAAGCATTGTTGTGTGCAAAGTTGCAATGGGCTTTGTGCAAGATTGTGTTTTTTGCAGTCTTCTGTGATAAGTTTTTGTTATCAGGCATACAAGCCCAAGAATCCTTTATTGCATGGCCTTCCCTGGCTCTATTTGTCAGGGTTTTGGTTAGGGGAGGGGTATTTTTAACACTCTCAATGTAAAAAATGCCATAAGGTAGGTACCCCAATTGCTTGTTTCGTCTTCATAAAATAACTTTTCCACCCGAACAAAGTCTACACAAAAATTGTAAAAATACCCTGGCATGCAGTCCCTGGAAAAGTCTGGAGTCATTCTCGGGGTTCCCACCCAGGTGAGCAAGTGTAGCCAGCACAGATAAACACAAAGTAGGGGTCCCCGCTGGGATTCAGCGGCAGGCAGTGGCCCTGGTTCTGATATTTGGCTGAAAACACAGCTCCTCTTTGTCACCCTCAGGACATTTCAGCTATTTCCTAGATAATAATCTCACTTCACCCTGCACAAAACAGGCACATGATCATGTCACTCTGACCTGGTTTGAGTCCAAGGAGTATTTTGTTTTTAAAATAATTTAGGTTAGTAGTTAAAATATGAACTTTAGGCCAGGAGTGGTGGCCCATGCCTATAATCCCAGCACTTCGTGAGGCCAAAGTGGGAAGATTGCTTGAGTCCAGGAGTTTGAGACTAGCCTGGGCTAAAACCCCATCCCTACAAAAAAAAAAAATACAAAAAGTAGTTGGGCATGGTGGTGGCACATACCTGTAGTCCCGGCTACTCAGGAGGCTGAGTCCTCGCTTGAACCCAGGAGGTCACGGTCTGGTCAACAGAGCAAGACCCTGTATCAAAACAAACAAACAAACAAACAAAAAATGCTAGCAGCTTACCAGCTAGGGAGGCCTGTAGAGCCAAGTTTTCCAAATGGGGCTACATTAGTTGTTCCAAAACTTTAGCTGCATCAAAACCACCTGGATGGCTTGTTCAGCTACAGAGGGTCTGGCCATGCCCCTAGAGTTTCCAGCTGAGGGTCTGGAATGAGGCCCGATGATTTGCATTTCTAACAATCTCCAGGTGATGCTGATGCTGTGGGTCCAGGGACCACATTTTGAGAATCTATGCTAAATGAATCGGAGAAGACCAAAGCTCAAACTTATTCCAAGAACTTTTCAAGGCCCACCTGCAAGTTGTAATGGAAGTAAGCATCTAAGGGTGCAAAAAAGTTTCACTGTAGACTAAGGCCTTTTACCTGAGCTCTCAAATGTTCCCATTTCTCTTATCAACCTAAATAACAAACAGAGAGAGGCTCTCCACAAGAAAAAGATATTCGTTTGGAAACAGAGCCTTGCAATAGAAACAGGCAAGCCAGAGTAAACTATATGCATATTCACGGAGGTAAAGGAAGACAAAAGAAAAAATGAGGAAGATTATATGATCATTTGGAAATGACTGTCTTGGCTACAAAGATCAATAACAAAGGTGATGCCAGGCACAGGTTGGACAGGCAGTTGTTGGGCAAATATCCTTCAAAAGCATTGTTGTGTGCAAAGTTGCAATGGGCTTTGTGCAAGATTGTGTTTTTTGCAGTCTTCTGTGATAAGTTTTTGTTATCAGGCATACAAGCCCAAGAATACTTTATTGCATGGCCTTCCCTGGCTCTATATGTCAGGGTTTTGGTTAGGGTAGCGGTATTTTTAACACTCTCAATGTAAAAAATGACATAAGGTAGGTACCCCAATGACTTGTTTGGTCTTCATAAAATAACTTTTCATAAAATCTCTGTAAACGTGGAAATATCTACACCGCTATCTCTGTAAATGTGTAAATATTTACAACGCTATCTGTATAAACATGGAATTATTTACAACGCCGTCTCCATAAACATGGAAATATCTAAACCACTATCTCTATAAACATGGAAATATCTACACCGCTATCTCTATAAACATGGAAATACCTACACCGCTATCTGTATAAACATGGAAATATCTACACTGCTGTCTCCATAAACATGGAAATACCTACACCTCTATCTGTATAAACATGGAAATATCTACACCACTGTCTCTATAAACATGGAAATATCTACAATGCTATCTCTATAAACACGCAAATATCTACATCACTGTCTCTATAAACATGGAAATATCTATACCGCTATCTCTATGAACATGGAAATATCTACACCGCTGTCTCTAGAAACAAGGAAATATCTACACCGCTATCTCTATAAACGTGGAAATATATACACCGCTATCTCTAAAAACATGGAAATATCTACACCGCTATCTCTATAAACGTGGGAACATCTACACCACTAAATCTATAAACCTGGAAATATCTACACCGCTATAAGTATAAATGTGGAAATATCTACACCGCTATCTGTATAAACATGGAAATATCTACACCGCTATCTCTATAAACATGGAAATACTTACACCGCTATCTGTATAAACATGGAAATATTTACAAAGATATCTCTATAAACATGGAAATATCTACACCGCTATCTCTATAAACATGGAAATATCTACACCACTATATGTAAAACATGGAAATATCTACACCGCTGTCTGTATAAACATGGAAATATATACACGGCTATCTGCTTAAACATGGAAATATCTACACCACTGACTGTATAAACATGGAAATACCTTCACCGCTCTCTGTATAAACATGGAAATAACTACACAGCTGTCTCTATAAACATGGAAATATCTACACCGCTATCTGTAGAAACATGGAAATATCTACACCGCTGTCTCTATAAACCTGGAAATATCTACACCGTTATCTGTATTAATGTGGAAATACCTACACCGCTATCTGTATAGACGTGGAAATATCTACACCGGTATGTGTATAAACGTGGAAATATCTGCACCGCTATGTGTATAAACTTGGAAATTTCTACACCGCAATCGGTATAAAAGTGGAAATATCTTCACCGCTATCTGTATAAACGTGGAAATATCTACACCGCTATCCCTATAAACGGGGAAATATCTACACCGCTATCTGTATAAACGTGGGAATATCTACACCGCTATCCCTATGAACGTGTAAATATTTACACGGCTATCTGTATAAACATGGAAATATTTACACCGCTATCTCTAAAAACATGGAAATATCTACACCGCTATGTCTGTAAACATGAAAATATTTACACCGCTATCTGTATAATCATGGAAATATTTACACCGCTATCTGTAAATACTTGGAAATATTTACACCGCTATGTCTATAAAAATGGAAGTATCTACACCGCTATCTCCATAAACATGAAAATACCTACACTGTTGTTTGTATGAACATGAAAATATCTACTCCGCTATCTCTATAAACATAGAAATATCTACATTGCTGTCTGTATAAACATGGAAATATCTACACAGCTATCTGAATAAACAGGGAAATATCTACACCGCTATCTGTATAAACATGGAAATAACTACACGGAAAGCTGTATAAACATGGAAATATCTAGACAGTCATCTCTATAAACATGGAAATATCTATACTGCTATCTGTATAAACATGGAAATACCCACAACGCTATCTGTATAAACATGGATATACCCACACCGCTATCTGTGTAAAGATGGAAATATCTGCACCGCTACCTTTATAAACATGGAAATATCTGCAACTCTATCTGTGTAAACATAGAAATATCTACACGGCTATTTGTGTAAACATGGAAATATCTGCACCGCTATCTGTATAAAGATGGAAATATCTACACCACTATCAGTAAAACGAGGAAATATATACACCACTCTCTGTATAAACCTGGAAATATCTACACCGATATCTGTATAAACATGGAAATAGCTACACCGCTACCTGCATAAACAAGGAAATATCTACACCGCCACCTGTATAAACATGGAAATACCTACACCGCTATCTGTATAAATATGGAAATATGCACACCGCTATCTCTATAAACTTGGAAATACCTACACCGCTTTCTCTATAAACATGGAAATATCTACACTGCAATCTCTATATACATGGAAATATCTACACCGCCATCTTTATAAAAATGAAAATATCTAAACCGCCATCTTCAGAAACATGGATGTATCTACACCGCCATCTGTATAAACATGGAAATATCTACACCACTATCTGTATAAACATGGAAATATCTTCACTGCCATGTGTATAAACATGGAAATATCTACCCGGCCATCTGTATAAAGATGGAAATATCTATACCGCAATCTGTATAAATATGGAAATACCTACACCGCTACCTCTATAGACATGTAAATATCTACACCGCTATCTGTATAAACATGGAAATATCTACACTGCCATCTCTATAAAGATGGAAATATCTACACCGCGAGCTCTATAAACATGGAAATATCTACACCGCTATCTCTATAAACATGGAAATACCAACACCGTTATCTGTATAAACATGGAAATAACTACACCGCTATCTCTATAAACATGAAAATACTTACACCACCATATCAATAAACATGGAAATATTTACACCGCTATCTCTATAAACTTAGAAATAACTATACCGACATCTCTATGAACATGGAAATATCTACACCGCTATCTGCATAAAGATGGAAACATCTACACAGACATCTGTATAAACATGGAAATATCTACACCGCCATATCTATGAACATGAAAATATCTACACTGCCATGTTCAGAAACATGGATGTATCTACACAGCCATCTGTATAAACATGGAAATATCTACACCACTATCTGTATAAACATGGAAATATCTTCACTGCCATCTGTATAAACATGGAAATATCTACACCGCCATCTGTATAAAGTTGGAAATATCTACACCGCAATCTGTATAAATATGGAAATACCTACACCGCTATCTGTATAGACATGGAAATTTCTACACCGCTATCGGTATAAACATGGAAATATCTACACTGCCATCTGTATAAAGATGGAAATATCTACACCGCGAGCTGTATAAACATGGAAATATCTACACCGCTATCTGTACACACATGGAAATACCAACACCGTTATCTATATAAACATGGAAATATCTACACCGCTATCACTATAAACATGAAAATACTTACACCATCATCTCTGTAAACATGGAGATATTTACAACGCTATCTCTATAAACATAGAAATAAATACACCACCATCTCTATAAACATGGAAATATCTACACCGCCATCTGCATAAACATGGAAATATCTACACAGACATCGGTATGAACATGGAAATATCTACACTGCCGTCTGTATAAACTTGGAAATATCTACACTGACATCTGTAGAAAGATGGAAATGTCTACAAAGCGATCGGTATCAACATGGGAATTTCTACACCGCTATCTGTATAAACATGGAAATATCTACACCGCTATCTCTATCAACATGGAAATAACTACACCACAATCTGTATAAACATGGAAATATGTACAATGCTATCTCTGTAAACTTGGAAATATCTACACCGCTATCTGTGTAAATTTGGCAATACCTACACCGCAATCTGTGCAAAGATGGAAATACCTACACCGCTATCTCGGTAAACATGGAAATATCTACACCGATATCTGTATAAACATGGAAATATCTACACTGCCATCTGTATAAACATGGAAATAGCTACAGCGCCATCTGTATAAACATGGAAATATCTACACCGCCATCTGTACACACATGGAAATATCTACAAAGCCATCTGTATAAACATGGAAATATCTACACTGCTATCTCTATAAACAGGGAAATATCTACACCGCTATCTGTAGAAACATGGAAATATCTACATCGCTATCTGTATAAACAGGGATATATCTCCACCGCTATCTGTATAAACATGGAAATAACTACAACGCTATCTGTATAAACAAGGAAATATCTACACCGCTATCTGTATAAACATGGAAATATCTACAACGCTATCTGTGTAAACATGGAAATATCTACAAAGCTATCTGTGTAAACTTTGAAATATCTACACAGCTATCTGTGTAAAAATGGAAATATCTACACAGCAATCTGTGCAAAGATGGAAATATCTACACTGCTATCTCTGTAAACATGGAAATATCTACACCGCTATCTGTATAAACATGGAAATATCTATACCGCAGTCTCTATAAACATGGAAATATCTCCACCGCTATCTGTATAAACATGAAAATATCTACACCGCTTTCTGTATAAACATGGACATATCTACACCGCAGTCTGTATAAACATGGAAATATCTACAACGCTATGTGTGTAAACATGGAAATATCTACACAGCTATCTGTGTAAACTTGGAAATATCTACACAGCTGTCCGCGTAAACATGGAAATATCTTCACGGCAATCTGTGCAAAGATGGAAATAACTACACCGCTATCTCTGTAAACATGGAAATATCTACACCGCTACCTGTATAAACATGGAAATATCTACACCGCCATCTGTAGAAACATGGAAATACCTACACCGCTATCTATATAAATATGGAAATATCTAGACCGCTATCTCTATATACATGGAAATATCTACACCGCCAACTCTATAAACATGAAAATATCTACACCGCCATCTTCAGAAACATGGATGTGTCTACACCGCCATCTCTATAAACTTGGAAATATCTACACCACTATCTGTATAAACATGGAAATATCTTCACTTCTATCTGTATAAACATGGAAATATCTACCCCGCCATCTGTATAAAGATGGAAATATCTACACCGCAATCTGTATAAATATGGAAATACCTGCACCGCTACCTCTATAGACATGTAAATATCTACACCGCTATCTGTATAAACAGGGAAATATCTCCACCACTATGTGTATAAACATGGAAATATCTACACCGCTTTATGTATAAACATGGAAATATCTACACCGCTATCTGTATATACATGGAAATATATACAATGCTATATGCGTAAAGATGGACATATCTACACCGCTATCTTTATAAACAAGGAAATACCAACACCGTTATCTGTATAAACATGGAAATATCTACACCGCTAAATCTATAAACATGAAAATACTTACACCACCATCTGTATAAGCATGGAAATATTTACACCGCTATCTCTATAAACATAGAAATAACTACACCGCCATCCCTATAAACAAGGAAATATCTACACCGCCATCTGCATATACATGGAAATATCTACACCGCCATCAGCATATACATGGAAATATCTACACACACATCTGTATAAACATGGAAATATATACACTGCCATCTGTATAAACTTGGAAATATCTACACTGACATCTGTAGAAAGATGGAAATGTCTACAAAGCGATCTGTATCAACATGGGAATTTCTACACCGCTATCTGTATAAACATGGAAATATCTACACCGCTATCTCTATCAACATGGAAATAACTACACCACAATCTGTATAAACCTGGAAATATGTACAATGCTATCTCTGTAAACTTGGAAATATCTACACCGCTATCTGTGTAAATTTGGCAATACCTACACCGCAATCTGTGCAAAGATGGAAATACCTACACCGCTATCTCGGTAAACATGGAAATATCTACACCGATATCTGTATAAACATGGAAATATCTACACTGCCATCTGTATAAACATGGAAATAGCTACAGCGCCATCTGTATAAACATGGAAATATCTACACCGCCATCTGTACACACATGGAAATATCTACAAAGCCATCTGTATAAACATGGAAATATTTACACTGCTATCTCTATAAACAGGGAAATATCTACACCGCTATCTGTAGAAACATGGAAATATCTACATCGCTATCTGTATAAACAGGGATATATCTCCACCGCTATCTGTATAAACATGGAAATAACTACAACGCTATCTGTATAAACAAGGAAATATCTACACCGCTATCTGTATAAACATGGAAATATCTACAACGCTATCTGTGTAAACATGGAAATATCTACAAAGCTATCTGTGTAGACTTTGAAATATCTACACAGCTATCTGTGTAAAAATGGAAATATCTACACAGCAATCTGTGCAAAGATGGAAATATCTACACTGCTATCTCTGTAAACATGGAAATATCTACACCGCTATCTGTATAAACATGGAAATATCTATACCGCAGTCTCTATAAACATGGAAATATCTCCACCGCTATCTGTATAAACATGAAAATATCTACACCGCTTTCTGTATAAACATGGACATATCTACACCGCAGTCTGTATAAACATGGAAATATCTACAACGCTATGTGTGTAAACATGGAAATATCTACACAGCTATCTGTGTAAACTTGGAAGTATCTACACAGCTGTCTGCGTAAACATGGAAATATCTTCACGGCAATCTGTGCAAAGATGGAAATAACTACACCGCTATCTCTGTAAACATGGAAATATCTACACCGCTACCTGTATAAACATGGAAATATCTACACCGCCATCTGTAGAAACATGGAAATACCTACACCGCTATCTATATAAATATGGAAATATCTAGACCGCTATCTCTATATACATGGAAATATCTACACTGCCAACTCTATAAACATGAAAATATCTACACCGCCATCTTCAGAAACATGGATGTGTCTACACCGCCATCTCTATAAACTTGGAAATATCTACACCACTATCTGTATAAACATGGAAATATCTTCACTTCTATCTGTATAAACATGGAAATATCTACCCCGCCATCTGTATAAAGATGGAAATATCTACACCGCAATCTGTATAAATATGGAAATACCTGCACCGCTACCTCTATAGACATGTAAATATCTACACCGCTATCTGTATAAACAGGGAAATATCTCCACCACTATGTGTATAAACATGGAAATATCTACACCGCTTTATGTATAAACATGGAAATATCTACACCGCTATCTGTATATACATGGAAATATATACAATGCTATATGCGTAAACATGGAAATATCTACACCGCTATCTTTATAAACAAGGAAATACCAACACCGTTATCTGTATAAACATGGAAATATCTACACCGCTAAATCTATAAACATGAAAATACTTACACCACCATCTGTATAAGCATGGAAATATTTACACCGCTATCTCTATAAACATAGAAATAACTACACCGCCATCCCTATAAACAAGGAAATATCTACACCGCCATCTGCACATACATGGAAATATCTACACCGCCATCTGCATATACATGGAAATATCTACACACACATCTGTATAAACATGGAAATATATACACTGCCATCTGTATAAACTTGGAAATATCTACACTGACATCTGTAGAAAGATGGAAATGTCTACAAAGCGATCTGTATCAACATGGGAATTTCTACACCGCTATCTGTATAAACATGGAAATATCTACACCGCTATCTCTATCAACATGGAAATAACTACACCACAATCTGTATAAACCTGGAAATATGTACAATGCTATCTCTGTAAACTTGGAAATATCTACACCGCTATCTGTGTAAATTTGGCAATACCTACACCGCAATCTGTGCAAAGATGGAAATACCTACACTGCTATCTCGGTAAACATGGAAATATCTACACCGATATCTGTATAAACATGGAAATATCTACACTGCCATCTGTATAAACATGGAAATAGCTACAGCGCCATCTGTATAAACATGGAAATATCTACACCGCCATCTGTACACACATGGAAATATCTACAAAGCCATCTGTATAAACATGGAAATATCTACACTGCTATCTTTATAAACATGGAAATATCTACACCGCTATCTGTAGAAACATGGAAATATCTACATCGCTATCTGTATAAACAGGGATATATCTCCACCGCTATCTGTATAAACATGGAAATAACTACAACGCTATCTGTATAAACAAGGAAATATCTACACCGCTATCTGTATAAACATGGAAATATCTACAACGCTATCTGTGTAAACATGGAAATATCTACAAAGCTATCTGTGTAAACTTTGAAATATCTACACAGCTATCTGTGTAAAAATGGAAATATCTACACAGCAATCTGTGCAAAGATGGAAATATCTACACTGCTATCTCTGTAAACATGGAAATATCTACACCGCTATCTGTATAAACATGGAAATATCTATACCGCAGTCTCTATAAACATGGAAATATCTCCACCGCTATCTGTATAAACATGAAAATATCTACACCGCTTTCTGTATAAACATGGACATATCTACACCGCAGTCTGTATAAACATGGAAATATCTACAACGCTATGTGTGTAAACAAGGAAATATCTACACAGCTATCTGTGTAAACTTGGAAAAATCTACACAGCTGTCTGCGTAAACATGGAAATATCTTCACGGCAATCTGTGCAAAGATGGAAATAACTACACCGCTATCTCTGTAAACATGGAAATATCTACACCGCTACCTGTATAAACATGGAAATATCTACACCGCCATCTGTAGAAACATGGAAATACCTACACCGCTATCTATATAAATATGGAAATATCTAGACCGCTATCTCTATATACATGGAAATATCTACACCGCCAACTCTATAAACATGAAAATATCTACACCGCCATCTTCAGAAACATGGATGTGTCTACACCGCCATCTCTATAAACTTGGAAATATCTACACCACTATCTGTATAAACATGGAAATATCTTCACTTCTATCTGTATAAACATGGAAATATCTACACCGCCATCTGTATAAAGATGGAAATATCTACACCGCAATCTGTATAAATATGGAAATACCTGCAACGCTACCTCTATAGACATGTAAATATCTACACCGCTTTCTGTATAAACAGGGAAATATCTCCACCACTATGTGTATAAACATGGAAATATCTACACCGCTTTATGTATAAACATGGAAATATCTACACCGCTATCTGTACATAGATGGAAATATATACAATGCTATATGCGTAAACATGGAAATATCTACACCGCTATCTTTATAAACATGGAAATAGCAACACCGTTATCTGTATAAACATGGAAATATCTACACCGCTAAATCTATAAACATGAAAATACTTACACCACCATCTCTATAAGCATGGAAATATTTACACCGCTATCTCTATAAACATAGAAATAACTACACCGCCATCCCAATAAACAAGGAAATATCTACACCGCCATCTGCATATACATGGAAATATCTACACACACATCTGTATAAACATGGAAATATATACACTGCCATCTGTATAAACTTGGAAATATCTACACTGACATCTGTAGAAAGATGGAAATGTCTACGAAGAGATCTGTATAAACATGGGAATTTCTACACCGCTACTTGTATAAACATGGAAATATCTACACCACTTTCTGAATAAACATGGAAACATCTACACCGCTGTCTGTATAAACATGGAAATATATACAATGCTATCTGCGTAAACATGGAAATATCTACACCGCTATCTCTATAAACATGGAAATATCTACAGCGCCATCTGTTTAAACATGGAAATATCTACACCGCCATCTGTACACACATGGAAAAATCTACAAAGCCATCTGTATAAACATGGAAATATATACACTGCTATCTCTATAAACATGGAAATATCTACACCGCTATCTGTAGAAACATGGAAATATCTACATAGCTATCTGTATAAAGAGGGATATATCTCCACCGCTATCTGTATAAACATGGAAATATCTACAACGCTATCTGTATAAACATGGAAATATCTACACCGCTATCTGTATAAACATGGAAATATCTACACAGCTATCTGTGTAAACTTTGAAATATCTACACAGCTATCTGTGTAAAAATGGAAATATCTACACAGCAATCTGTGCAAAGATGGAAATATCTACACTGCTATCTCTGTAAACATGGAAATATCTACACCGCTATCTGTATAAACATGGAAATATCTATACCGCAGTCTCCATTAACATGGAAATATCTCCCCCGCTATCTGTATAAACATGAAAATATCTACACCGCTTTCTGTATAAACATGGACATATCTACACCGCAGTCTGTATAAACATGGAAATATCTACAACGCTATGTGTGTAAACATGGAAATATCTGCACAGATATCTGTGTAAACTTGGAAATATCTACACAGCTATCTGCGTAAACATGGAAATATCTACACGGCAATCTGTGCAAAGATGGAAATAAGTACACCGCTATCTCTGTAAACATGGAAATATCTACACCGCTACCTGTATAAACATGGAAATATCTACACCGCTGTCTGTATAAACAAGGAAGTATATACACCGCCATCAGTAGAAACATGGAAATATCTGCACCTCAATCTGTATAAACATGGAAATACCTACACCGCTATCTGTATAAATATGGAAATATCTACACCGCTATCTCCATAAACATGGAAATATCTACACTGCAATCTCTATATACATGGAAATTTCTACACGCCCATTTCTATAAACATGAAAATATCTACACCGCCATCTTCAGCAACTTGCATGTATCTACACCGCCATCTGTATAAACTTGGAAATATCTACACCACTATCTGTATAAACAAGGAAATATCTTCACTTCTATCTGTATAAACATGGAAATATCTACACCGCCATCTGTATAAAGATGGAAATATCTACACCGCAATCTGTATAAATATGGAAATACCTACACCGCTACCTCTATAGACATGTAAATATCTACACCGCTATCTGTATAAACATGGAAATATCTACACTGCCATTTGTATAAAGATGGAAATATCTACACCGTTATCTGTATAAACAGGGAAATGTCTCCACCGCTATCTGTATAAACATGGAAATATCTACACTGCTTTCGGTATAAACATGGAAATATCAACACCGATATCAGTATATACTTGGAAATATATACAATGCTATCTGCGTAACCATGGAAATATCTACACCGCTATCTCTATAAACATGGAAATACCAACACCGTTATCTGTATAAACATGGAAATATCTACACCGCTATCTCTATAAACATGAAAATACTTACACCATCATCTCTATAAGCATGGAAATATTTACACTGCTATCTCTGTAAACATAGAAATAACTGCACCGCCATCCCTATAAACATGGAAATATCTACACCGCCATCTGCATATACATGTAAATATCTACACACACATCTGTGTAAACATGGGAATATCTACACTGCCATCTGTATAAACTTGGAAATATCTACACTGACATCTGTAGAAAGATGGAGATGTCTACAAAGCGATCTGTATAAACATGGGAATTTCTACACCGCTATCTGTATAAACATGGAAATATCTACACCACTATCTGTATCAACATGGGAATAACTACACCGCAATCTGTATAAACATGGAAATATCTACAATGCTATCTCTGTAAACATGGAAATATCTACACAGCTATCTGTGTAAACTTGGAAATATCTACAAAGCAATCTGTGTAAATTTGGCAATACCTACACCGCAATCTGTGCAAAGATGGAAATATCTACACCGCTATTTCTGTAAACATGGAAATATCTACACAGCTATCTGTATAAACATGGAAATATCTACAGTGCCATCTGTATAAACATGGAAATATCTACAGTGCCATCTGTATAAACATGGAAATATCTACACTGTCATCTGTACAAACATGGAAATATCTACACAGCCATCTGTACAAACATGGAAATATCTACACCGCTATCTCTATAAACATGGAAATATCTACACCATTATCTGTATAAACATGGAAATATCTATATCGCTATCTGTATAAACAGGGAAATATCTCCACCGCTATCTGTATAAACATGGAAATATCTACACAGCTTTCTGTATAAACATGGAAATATCCACACCGCTATCTGTATAAACATGTAAATATATACAATGCTATCTGCGTAAACATGGAAATATCTACACAGCTATCTGTGTAAACTTGGAAATATCTACACAGCTATCTGTGTAAAAATGGAAATATCTACACAGCAATCTGTGCAAAGATGGAAATATCTACACTGCTATCTCTGTAAACATGGAAATATCTACACCGCTTTCTGTATAAACATGGAAATATCTACACCGCTATCTGTATAAACATGGAAATATATACAATGCTATCTGCGTAAACATGGAAATATCTACACAGCTATCTGTGTAAACTTGGAAATATCTACACTGCTATCTCTGTAAACATGGAAATATCTACACCGCTATCTGTATAAACATGGAAATATCCATACCGCAGTCTCTATAAACGTGGAAATATCTCCACCGCTATCTGTATAAACATGAAAATATCTACACCGCTATCTGTATAATCATGGACATATCTAAACCGCAATCTGAATAAACATGGAAATATCTACACAGCTATCTGTGTAAACTTGGAAATATCTACACAGCTATCTGCGTAAACTTGGAAATATCTACACGGCAATCGGTGCAAAGATGGAAATAACTACACCGGTATCTCTGTAAACTTGGAAATATCTACAACGCTACCTGTATAAACATGGAAATATCTACACAGCTGTCTGTATAAACAAGGAAATATCTACACCGCCATCTGTAGAAACCTGGAAATATCTACACCGCAATCTGTATAAACATGGAAATACCTACCCCGCTATCTGTATATATATGGAAATATCTACACCGCAATCTCTATAAACATGGAAATACCTACACCGATTTCTCTATAAACATGAAAAGATCTACACGGCTATCTCTATATACATGGAAATATCTACACCTACATCTCTATAAACATGAAAATATCTACACCGCCATCTTCAGAAACATGAATGTATCTACACCGCCATCTGTATAAACATGGAAATATCTACACCACTATCTGTATAAACATGGAAATATCTTCACTGCCATCTGTATAAACATGGAAATATCTACACCGCCATCTGTATAAAGATGGAAATATCTACACAGCGAGCTGTATAAACATGGAAATAGATACACGGCTATCTCTATAAACATGAAAATACTTACACCATCATCTCTATAAACATGGAGATATTTACACCGCTATCTCTATAAACACAGAAATAACTTCACCGCCATCCCTATAAACATGGAAATATCTACACCGCCATCTTCATAAACATGGAAATATCAACAGAGACATCTGTATAAACATGGAAATATCTACACTGCCGTCTGTATAAACTTGGAAATATCTACACTGTCATCTGTAGAAAGATGGAAAAGTCTACAAAGCGATCTGTATAAACATGGGAATAACTACACCACAATCTGTATAAACATGGAAATATGTACAATGCTATCTCTGTAAACATGGAAATATCTACACAGCTATCTGTGTAAACTTGGAAATATCCACACCGCTATCTTTGTAAATTTGGCAATACCTACACCGAAATCTATGCAAAGATGGAAATACCTACACCGCTATCTTTGTAAACATGGAAATATCTACACCGATATCTGTATAAACATGGAAATATCTACACTGCCATCTGTATAAACATGGAAATACCTAAACCGCTTTCTCTATAAACATGAAAATATATACACTGCTATCTCTATATACATGGAAATATCTACACCTCCATCTCTATAAACATGAAAATATCTACACCGCCATCGTCAGATACATGGGTGTATCTACACCGCCATCTGTATAAACATGGAAATATCTACAGCAATATCTGTATATACATGGAAATAACTTCACTGCCATCTGTATAAACATGGAAATATCTACACCAATATCAGTATATACATGGAAATAACTTCACTGCCATCTGTATAAACATGGAAATATCTACACCGCCATCTGTATAAAGATGGGAATATCTACACCGCAATCTGTATAAACATGAAAATATCTACACCGCTATCTCTACAGACATGGAAATATCTACACCGCCATCTGTATAAACATGGAAATATCTACACTGCCATGTGTATAAACATGGAAATTCCTACACCGCGAGCTGTATAAACATGGAAATATCTACACCGCCATCTGTATAAACATGGAAATACCAACACCGCTATCTGTATAAACATGGAAATATCTACACCGCTATCTCAATAAACATGAAAATACTTACACCACCATCTCTATAAACATAGAAATATTTACACCGCTATCTCTATAAACTTAGAAATAAATAGACCGCCATCTCTATAAACATGGAAATATCTACACCGCTATCTGCATAAACATGGAAATATCCACACAGACATGTGTAGAAACATGGAAATATCTACACCGCCATCTCTATAAACATGAAAATATCTACACCGCCATCTTCAGAAACATGGATGTATCTACACCGCCATCTGTATAAACATGGAAATATCTACACCACTATCTGTATAAACATGGAAATATCTTCACTGCCATCTGTATAAACATGGAAATACCTACACCGCCATCTGTATAAACATTGAAATATCTACACCGCAATCTGTATAAATATCGAATTACCTACACCGTTATCTCTATAGACATGGAAATATCTACACCGCTATCTGTATAAACATGGAAATATCTACACTGCCATTTGTATAAAGATGGAAATATCTACACCACGAGCTGTATAAACATGGAAATATCTACACCGCTATCTGTATAAACATGGAAATAACAACACCGTTATCTGTATAAACATGGACATATCTACACCGCTATCTCTATAAACATGAAAATATTACACCACCATCTCTATAAACATGGAATTATCTACACTGCCATCTGAATAAACATGGAAATATCTACACAGACATCTGTATAAACATGGAAATATCTACACTGCCATCTGTATAAACTTGGAAATATCTACACTGACATCTGTAGAAAATTGGAAATGTCTACAAAGCGATCTGTATAAACATGGGAATTTCTACACCGCTACCTGTATAAACATGGAAATATCTACACCGCTATCTGTATCAACATGGAAATTACTACACCGCAATCTGTATAAACACGGAAATATCTACAATGCTATCTCTGTAAACATGGAAATATCTACACAGCTATCTGTGTAAACTTCGAAATATCTACACCGCTATCTGTGTAAATTTGGCAATACCTACACCGCAATCTGTGCAAAGATGGAAATACCTACACTGCTATCTCTGTAAACATGGAAATATCTACACCGATATCTCTATAAACATAGAAATATCTACACTGATATCTGTATAAACATGGAAGTATCTACAGCGCCATCTGTTTAAACATGGAAATATCTACACCGCCATCTGTACACACATGGAAATATCTACAAATCCATCTGTATAAACATGGAAATATCTACACTGCTATCTCTATAAACATGGAAATATCTACACCGCTATCTGTAGAAACATGGAAATATCTACATCGCTATCTGTATAAAGAGGGATATATCTCCACCGCTATCTGTATAAACATGGAAATATCTACAACGCTATCTGTATAAACATGGTAATATCTACACCGCTATCTGTATAAACATGGAAATATCTACACAGCTATCTGTGTAAACTTTGAAATATCTACACAGCTATCTATGTAAAAATGGAAATATCTACACAGCAATCTGTGCAAAGATGGAAATATCTACTCTGATATCTCTGTAAACATGGAAATAATTACACCGCTATCTGTATAAACATGGAAATATCTATACCGCAGTCTCTATAATGATGGAAATATCTCCACCGCTATCTGTATAAACATGAAAATATTTACAACGCTTTCTGTATAAACATGGACATATCTACACCGCAGTCTGTATAAACATGGAAATATCTACAACGCTATGTGTGTAAACATGGAAATATCTACACAGTATCTGTGTAAACTTGGAAATATCTACACAGCTATCTGAGTAAACATGGAAATATCTAAACGGCAATCTGTGCAAATATGGAAATAACTAAACCGCTATCTCTGTAAACATGGAAATATCTACACCGCTACCTGTATAAACATGGAAATATCTACACCGCTGTCTGTACAAACAAGGAAATATCTACACCGCCATCTGTAGAAACATGGTAATATCTACACCGCTATCTGTATCAACATGGAAATTATTACACCGCAATCTGTATAAACACTGAAATATCTACATTGCTATCTCTGTAAACATGGAAATATCTACACAGCTATCTGTGTAAACTTCGAAATATCTACACCGCTCTCTGTGTAAATTTGGCAATACCTACACCGCAATCTGTGCAAAGATGGAAATACCTACACCGCTATCTCTGTAAACATGGAAATATCTACACCGATATCTCTATAAACATGGAAATATCTACACTGCCATCTGTATAAACATGGAAGTATCTACAGCGCCATATGTTTAAACATGGAAATATCTACACCGCCATCTGTACACACATGGAAATATCTACAAAGCCTTCTGTATAAACATGGAAATATCTACACTGCTATCTCTATAAACATGGAAATATCTACACCGCTATTTGTAGAAACATGGAAATATCTACATAGCTCTCTGTATAAAGAGGGATATTCTCCACCGCTATCTGTATAAACATGGAAATATCTACAACGCTATCTGTATAAACATGGAAATATCTACACCGCTATCTGTATAAACATGGAAATATCTACACAGCTATCTGTGTAAACTTTGAAATATCTACACAGCTATCTGTGTAAAAATGGAAATATCTACACAGCAATCTGTGCAAAGATGGAAATATCTACTCTGATATCTCTGTAAACATGGAAATAATTACACCGCTATCTGTATAAACATGGAAATATCTATACCGCAGTCTCTATAAACATGGAAATATCTCCACCGCTATCTGTATAAATATGAAAATATTTACAACGCTTTCTGTATAAACATGGACATATCTACACCGCAGTCTGTATAAACATGGAAATATCTACAACGCTATGTGTGTAAACATGGAAATATCTACACAGTATCTGTGTAAACTTGGAAATATCTACACGGCAATCTGTGCAAATATGGAAATAACTACACCGCTATCTCTGTAAACATGGAAATATCTACACCGCTACCTGTATAAACATGGAAATATCTACACCGCTGTCAGTATAAACAAGGAAATATCTACACCACCATCTGTAGAAACATGGAAATATCTACACCGCAATCTGTATAAACATGGAAATACCAACACCTCTATCTGTATAAATATGGAAATATCTACACCGCTATCTCTATAAACATGGAAATATCTACACTGCAATCTCTATATACATGGAAATTTCTACACCACCATCTCTATAAACATGAAAATATCTACAAGGCCATCTTCAGAAACATGGATGTATCTACACCGCCGTCTGTATAAACTAGGAAATATCTACACCACTATCTGTATAAACATGGAAATATCTACACCGCCCTCTGTATAAAGATGGAAATATCTACACCGCAATCTGTATAAATTTGGAAATACCTACACCGCTACCTCTATAGACATGTAAATATCTACACCGCTATCTGTATAAACACGGAATTATCTACACTGCCATCTGTATAGAGACGGAAATATATACAATGCTACCTGCGTAAACATGGAAATATCTACACCGCTATCTCTATAAACATGGAAATACCAACACCGTTATCTGTATAAACATGGAAATATCTACACCTCAATCTCTATAAACATGAAAATACTTACACCACCATCTCTATAAGCATGGTAATATTTACACCGCTATCTGTATAAACTTAGAAATAACTACACCGCCATCCCTATAAACAAGGACATATCTACACCGCCATCTGCATATACATGGAAATATCTACACACACATCTGTATAAACATGGAAATGTCTACTCTGCCATCTGTATAAAATTGGAAATATCTACACTGACATCTGCAGAAAGATGGAAATGTCTACAAAGCGATCTGTATAAACAAGGGAATTTCTACACCGCTACCTGTATAAACATGGAAATATCTACACCACTATCTGTATCAACATGGAAATAATTACACCGCAATCTGTATAAACAAGGAAACATCTACAATGCTATCTCTGTAAACATGGAAATATCTACACAGCTATCTGTGTAAACTTGGAAATATCTACACCGCAATCTGTGTAAATTTGGCAATACCTACACCGCAATCTGTGCAAAGATGGAAATATGTACACCGCTATCTCTGTAAACATGGAAATATCTACACAGCTATCTGTGTAAACATGGAAATATCTACAGTGCCATCTGTATAAACATGGAAATATCTACAGCGCCATCTGTATAAACATGGAAATATCTCCACTGCCATCTGTACAAACATGGAAATATCTACACAGCCATCTGTATAAACATGGAAATATCTACACCGCTATCTCTATAAACATGGAAATATCTACACCGTTATCTGTATAAACATGGAAATATCTACATCGCTATCTGTATAAACAGGGAAATTTCTCCACTGCTATCTGTATAAACATGGAAATATCTACACCACCTTCTGTATAAACATGGAAATATCTACACCGCTATCTGTATAAACATGGAAATATATACAATGCTATCAGCGTAAACATGGAAATATCCACAAAGCTATCTGTGTAAACTTGGAAGAATCTACACAGCTATCTGTGTAAAAATGGAAATATCTACACAGCAATCTGAGCAAAGATGGATATATCTACACTGCTATCTCTGTAAACATGGAAATAACTACACCGCTATCTGTATAAACATGGAAATATCTATATCGCAGTCTCTATAAACATGGAAATATCTCCACCGCTATCTGTAGAAACATGAAATTATCTACACTGCTATCTGTATAATCATGGACATATCTAAACCGCAATCTGTATTAACATGGAAATATCTACCACGGTATGTGTGTAAACATGGAAATATCTACACAGCTATCTGTGTAAACTTGGAAATATCTACACAGCTATCTGCGTAAACATGGAAATATCTACACGGCAATCTGTGCAAAGATGGAAATAACTACACCGCTATCTCTGTAAACTTGGAAATATCTACAACGCTACCTGTATAAACATGGAAATATCTACACCGCTATCTGTGTAAATTTGGGAATAACTACACCGCAATCTATGCAAAGATGGAAATACCTACACTGCTATCTCTGTAAACATGGAAATATCTACAACGATATCTGTATAAACATGGAAATATCTACACTGCCATCTGTATAAACATGGAAATACCTACACCGCTTTCTCTATAAACATGAAAATATCTACACTGCTATCTCTATATACATGGAAATATCTACACCTCCATCTCTGTAAACATGAAAATATCTACAGCGCCATCTTCAGATACATGGGTGTATCTACGCCGCCATCTGTATAAACATGGAAATATCTACACCACTATCTGTATATACATGGAAATATCTTCACTGTCATCTGTATAAACATGGAAATATCTACACCGCCATCTGTATAAAGATGGAAATATCTACACCGCAATCTATATAATTATGGAAATATCTACACCGATATCTCTATAGACATGGAAATATCTACACCGCTATCTGTATAAACATGGAAATATCTACACTGCCATGTGTATAAAGATGGAAATATCTACACCGCGAGCTGTATAAACATGGAAAAGTCTACACCGCCATCTGTATAAACATGGAAATACCAACCCCGCTATCTGTATAAACATGGAAATATCTACACCGCTATCTCTATAAACATGAAAATACTTACACCACCATCTCTATAAACATGGAAATATTTACACAGCTATCACTATAAAGTTAGAAATAAATAGACCGCCATCTCTATAAACATGGAAATATCTACACCGCTATCTGCATAAACATGGAAATATCAACACAGACATCTGTATAAACATGGAAATATTTACACCGCCATCTCTATAAACATGAAAACATCTACACCACCATCTTCAGAAACATGGATTTATCTACACCGCCATCTGTATAAACATGGAAATATCTACACTGCCATCTGTATTAAGATGGAAATATCTACACCACGAGCTGTATAAACATGGAAATACATACACTGCTATCTGTATAAAAATGGAAATAACAACACCGTTATCTGTATAAACATGGAAATATCTACACCGCTATCTCTATAAACATGAAAATAGTTACACCACCATCTCTATAAACATGGAGACATTTACAACACTATCTCTATAAACATAGTAATAACTACACCGCCATTTCTATAAACATGTAAATATCTACACCGCCATCTGAATGAACATGGAAATATCTACACAGACATCTGTATAAAAATGGAAATATCTACAATGCCATCTGTATAAACTTGGAAATATCTACACAGACATCTGTAGAAAAATGGAAATGTCTACAAAGCGAACTGTATAAACATGGGAATTTCTACACCGCTACCTGTATAAACATGGAAATATCTACACCGCTATATGTATCAACTTGGAAATAACTACGCCGCAATCTGTATAAACACGGAAATATCTACAATGCTATCTCTGTAAACATGGAAATATCTACACAGCTATCTGAGTAAACTTGGAAATATCTACACCGCTATATGTGTAAATTTGACAATACGTACACCACAATCTGTGCAAAGATGGAAATACCTACACCGCTATCTCTGTAAACATGGAAATATCTACACCGAAATCTGTATAAACATGGAAATATCTACACTGCCATCTGTATAAACATGGAAATATCTACACCGCCATCTGTATAAACATGGAAATATCTACACCGCCATCTGTACACACATGGAAATACCTACAAAGCCATCTGTATAAACAAAGAAATAACTACACCGCCATCTCTATAAACATGGAAATATCTACACCGCCATCTGCATAAACATGGAAATATCTACACAGACATCTGAATAAACTTGGAAATATCTACACTGACATGTGTAGAAAGATGGAAATATCTACAAAGCTATCTGTATAAACATGGGAATTTCTACACCGCTACCTGTATAAACATGGAAATATCTACACCGCTATCTGTATCAACATGGAAATAACTACACCGCTTTCTGTATAAACATGGAAATATCTACACAGCAATCTGTGCAAAGATGGAAATACCTACACCACAGTATCTATAAACATGGAAATATCTACACCGCTATCTCTATAAACATGGAAATAAATACACCGCTATCTGTATAAACATGGAAATTTTTACACCGCTATCTGTATAAACATGGAAATATTTCCACCGCTATCTTTATAAACCCGGAAATACCTACACCGGTGTCTTTAAAAACATGGAAATACCTACACCGCTATCTCTGTAAACAATGAAATATCTATAACGCTATCTGTGTAAACATGGAAATATATATACAGCTATCTGTGTAAACTTGGAAATATCTACACCGCAATCGTGTAAGCATGGAAATATCTACAACGCTATCTGTGTAAACATGGAAACATTTACAACGCTATCTGTGTAAACAGGGAAATATCTACACAGCTATCTGTAAAACTTGGAAATATCTACACCACTATCTGTATAACCCTGAAAATATCTACACCGCTATCTGTATCAACATGTAAATAACTACACCGCTATCTGTATAAACATGGAAATATCTACAATGATATCTCTGTAAACATGGAAATATCGACACAGTTATCTGTGTAAACTTGGAAATATCTACACCGCTATCTGTGTAAAGTTTGCAATGTCTACACCGCAATCTGTGCAAAGATGGAAATATCTTTACCCCTATATCTGTAAACATGGAAATATCTACACCGCTATAAGTATAAACATGGAAATATCTACACCGCCAACTGTATACACATGGAAATATCTACACAGCCATCTGTATAAACATGGAAATATCTACACCGCTATCTCTATAAACATGGAAATATCTACACCGCTATCAGTTTAAACATGGAAATATCTACATCGCTATCAGTATAAACAGGGAAATATCTCCACTGCTCTCTCTATAAACATCGAAATATCTACAACGCCGTTTGTATAAACATGGAAATATTTACAAAGTTCTCTGTATAAACATGGAAATATCTACACCGCCATCTATGTAAACATGAAAATATCTACACTGCCATCTTCAGATACATGGCTGTATCTACAACGCCATCTGTATAAACATGGAAATATCTACACCACTATCTGTTTAAAGATGGAAATATTTAAACCGCTATCTCTATAAACATGGAAATATCTACACCGCCATCTGTATTAACATGGAAATATCTACACAGTCATCCGTATAAACCGGGAAATATCTACAATGTCATCTATATAAACATGGAAATATCTAGAGGGAACTCTGTATAAACATGGAAATATCGGCACAGCCATCTGTATAAACATGGAAATATCTACACCGCTATCTGTATAAACATGGAAATATCTACACCGCTATGTGTATTAACGTGGAAATATCTCCATTTCTATCTGTATAAACATGGACATACATCCACCGCAATCTGTATAAATATGAAAATCTCTACACGGCTATCTCTATAAACATGGAAATATCTACACTGCCATCTGTACAAACATGGAAATATCTACACAGTCATCTGTAGAAACATGGAAATATCTACACCGCTATCTCTATAAACATGGAAATAACTTCACCGCTATCTCTTTAAACATGGAAATATCTACACCGCTATCCCCATCAACATGGAAATATACACAACGCCATCTCTTTAAACATGGAGGTATCTACAACGCCATCTACATAAACAAGAAAATATCTACACTGCCATCTATATAAACATGGAAATATCTACACCGCCATCTCTATAAACATAGAAATATCTACAATGCCATTTGTATAAACATGGAAATATCTACACCGCAATCTGTATAATCATGGAAATCTCTACACCGATATCTGTATTAATATGAAATATCTAAACCGCTATCTCTATAAAAGTGGAAATATCTACACTGCTATCTGTATAAACATGGAAATATCCTCACTTCTAACTCTATAAACACGGATATATCTACACCGCTATCTCTATAAACATGGAAATATCTACACCACCATCTCTATAAACATGGAAATATCAACACCGCCATCTGTATAAACATGGAAATATCTACCCCGCGATCTGTATAAACATGGAAATATCTACACTGCGATCTGTATAAACATGGAAATATCTAGATCGCTATCTGTATAAACATGGAAATATCTACACAGCCATCTGTATAAACATGGAAATATCTACACAGACATCTGTATATACATGGAAATATCTACACCGCTATATGTATAAACATGGAAATATATACACAGACATCTGTTTATACATGGAAATATCTACAAAACTATCTGTATAAACATGCTAATAACTACACCGCTATCTGTATAAATCTGGAAATATTTGCACCGCCATCACTATAAACATGGTAATATCAACATCGCGATCTGTATAAACATGGAAATATCTACATCATGATCTGTATAAACATGGAAATACCTACACCGCGATCTGTATAAACATGGAAATATCTACACCGCCATCTCTATAAACATGGAAATATCTACACCGCGATCAGTATAAACATGGAAATATCTACACCGCTATCTGTATAAACATGGAAATATCTCCACTGCTCTCTCTATAAACATCGAAATATCTACAACGCCATCTGTATAAACATGGAAATATTTACAAAGTTCTCTGTATAAACATGGAAATATCTACACCGCCATCTGTATAAAAATGGAAATATTTACACAGCCATGTGTATATACATGGAAATATCTACACCGCTATCTATATAAACATGTAAATAACTACACCGCTATCTGTATAAACATGGAAATATCTACACCGCCATCTACTTATCCATAGAAATATCTGCGCCGCCATTTGTATAAACATGTTAATATCTACACGGTCATCTGTGTATAGATGGAAATATCAACACCGCCATCTGTACAAACATGGAAATATCTGCACCGCTATCTGTAAAAACATGGAAATATCTACCCCGCGGTCTGTAAAAAAATGGAAATATCTACACCGCTATCTGTATAAACATGGAAATATCTACACCGCTATCTCTATAATCATGGAAATATCTACACCATGATCTGTACAAACATGGAAATATTTACACCGCTATCTGTATAAACATGGAAAAATCTACACAGTTATCGGTTTAAACATGGAAATATCTACACCGCTATCTCTATAAACATGGAAATATCTACACCGCCATCTGTATAAACATGGAAATATCTACACTGCTATCTCTATAAACATGGAAATATCTACAATGCCATCTGTAAAAACATGGAAATACCTATACAGTCATCTGTATAAACATGGAAACATCTACACCACCATCTGTATAAACATGGAAATATCTACAATGCAATCTGTATACACATGGAAAAACTACACGGCAATCTGTGTATAGATGGAAACATCAACACCGCCATATGTACAAACATGGAAATATCTACACCGCTATCTCCATAAACATGGAAATATCTACACTGGTATCTGTATAAACATGGAAATATCTACAACACGATCTGTATAAACATGGAAATATTTACACCGCTATCTGTATAAACATGGAAATACCTGCACCGCTATCTGTATAAACATGGAAATATCGACAAAGCCATCTGTATAAACATGGAAATACCTACACAGTCATGTGTAGGAACATGGAAATATCTACACTGCCATCTGTATAAACATGGAAATATCTACACAGCTCTCTGTATAAATATGGAAATATCTGCATAGGCATCTGTATAAACATGGAAATATCTGCACCGCTATCGGTATAAACATGGAAATACCTACACCGTTGTCTCTATAAACATGGAAATATGTACACCGCTATCTGTATAAACATGGAAATATCTGCACTGCTCTCTGTATAAACATGGAAATATCTCCACCGTTATCTGTAAACATGTAAATATCTACAGTGCCATCTCTATAAACATTGAAATATCTACACTGCCATCTGTAGAAAGATGGAAATATCTACACCGCTATCTCTATAAATATGGAAATATCTACACCGACATCTGTATAAACATGGAAATATCTACAAAGTCATCTCTATAAACATGGAAATATCTTCACAGCCATCGGTATAAACATGGAAATATCTACACAGCCATCTGTATATACATGGAAATATCTACACCACTATCTGTATAAACATGGAAATAACTACATCGCTATTTGTATAAACAAGCAAATATCTACATCGTGATCTGTATAAACATGGAAATATCTACACCGCTATCTCTATAAACATGGAAATATCTACATCGCTATCAGTATAAACAGGGAAATATCTCCACTGCTCTCTCTATAAACATCGAAATATCTACAACGCCGTTTGTATAAACATGGAAATATTTACAAAGTTCTCTGTATAAACATGGAAATATCTACACCGCCATCTATGTAAACATGAAAATATCTACACTGCCATCTTCAGATACATGGCTGTATCTACAACGCCATCTGTATAAACATGGAAATATCTACACCACTATCTGTTTAAAGATGGAAATATTTAAACCGCTATCTCTATAAACATGGAAATATCTACACCGCCATCTGTATTAACATGGAAATATCTACACAGTCATCCGTATAAACCGGGAAATATCTACAATGTCATCTATATAAACATGGAAATATCTAGAGGGAACTCTGTATAAACATGGAAATATCGGCACAGCCATCTGTATAAACATGGAAATATCTACACCGCTATCTGTATAAACATGGAAATATCTACACCGCTATGTGTATTAACGTGGAAATATCTCCATTTCTATCTGTATAAACATGGACATACATCCACCGCAATCTGTATAAATATGAAAATCTCTACACGGCTATCTCTATAAACATGGAAATATCTACACTGCCATCTGTACAAACATGGAAATATCTACACAGTCATCTGTAGAAACATGGAAATATCTACACCGCTATCTCTATAAACATGGAAATAACTTCACCGCTATCTCTTTAAACATGGAAATATCTACACCGCTATCCCCATCAACATGGAAATATACACAACGCCATCTCTTTAAACATGGAGGTATCTACAACGCCATCTACATAAACAAGAAAATATCTACACTGCCATCTATATAAACATGGAAATATCTACACCGCCATCTCTATAAACATAGAAATATCTACAATGCCATTTGTATAAACATGGAAATATCTACACCGCAATCTGTATAATCATGGAAATCTCTACACCGATATCTGTATTAATATGAAATATCTAAACCGCTATCTCTATAAAAGTGGAAATATCTACACTGCTATCTGTATAAACATGGAAATATCCTCACTTCTAACTCTATAAACACGGATATATCTACACCGCTATCTCTATAAACATGGAAATATCTACACCACCATCTCTATAAACATGGAAATATCAACACCGCCATCTGTATAAACATGGAAATATCTACCCCGCGATCTGTATAAACATGGAAATATCTACACTGCGATCTGTATAAACATGGAAATATCTAGATCGCTATCTGTATAAACATGGAAATATCTACACAGCCATCTGTATAAACATGGAAATATCTACACAGACATCTGTATATACATGGAAATATCTACACCGCTATATGTATAAACATGGAAATATATACACAGACATCTGTTTATACATGGAAATATCTACAAAACTATCTGTATAAACATGCTAATAACTACACCGCTATCTGTATAAATCTGGAAATATTTGCACCGCCATCACTATAAACATGGTAATATCAACATCGCGATCTGTATAAACATGGAAATATCTACATCATGATCTGTATAAACATGGAAATACCTACACCGCGATCTGTATAAACATGGAAATATCTACACCGCCATCTCTATAAACATGGAAATATCTACACCGCGATCAGTATAAACATGGAAATATCTACACCGCTATCTGTATAAACATGGAAATATCTCCACTGCTCTCTCTATAAACATCGAAATATCTACAACGCCATCTGTATAAACATGGAAATATTTACAAAGTTCTCTGTATAAACATGGAAATATCTACACCGCCATCTGTATAAACATGGAAATATTTACACAGCCATGTGTATATACATGGAAATATCTACACCGCTATCTATATAAACATGTAAATAACTACACCGCTATCTGTATAAACATGGAAATATCTACACCGCCATCTACTTATCCATAGAAATATCTGCGCCGCCATTTGTATAAACATGTTAATATCTACACGGTCATCTGTGTATAGATGGAAATATCAACACCGCCATCTGTACAAACATGGAAATATCTGCACCGCTATCTGTAAAAACATGGAAATATCTACCCCGCGGTCTGTAAAAACATGGAAATATCTACACCGCTATCTGTATAAACATGGAAATATCTACACCGCTATCTCTATAATCATGGAAATATCTACACCATGATCTGTACAAACATGGAAATATTTACACCGCTATCTGTATAAACATGGAAAAATCTACACAGTTATCGGTTTAAACATGGAAATATCTACACCGCTATCTCTATAAACATGGAAATATCTACACCGCCATCTGTATAAACATGGAAATATCTACACTGCTATCTCTATAAACATGGAAATATCTACAATGCCATCTGTAAAAACATGGAAATACCTATACAGTCATCTGTATAAACATGGAAACATCTACACCACCATCTGTATAAACATGGAAATATCTACAATGCAATCTGTATACACATGGAAAAACTACACGGCAATCTGTGTATAGATGGAAACATCAACACCGCCATATGTACAAACATGGAAATATCTACACCGCTATCTCCATAAACATGGAAATATCTACACTGGTATCTGTATAAACATGGAAATATCTACAACACGATCTGTATAAACATGGAAATATTTACACCGCTATCTGTATAAACATGGAAATACCTGCACCGCTATCTGTATAAACATGGAAATATCGACAAAGCCATCTGTATAAACATGGAAATACCTACACAGTCATGTGTAGGAACATGGAAATATCTACACTGCCATCTGTATAAACATGGAAATATCTACACAGCTCTCTGTATAAATATGGAAATATCTGCATAGGCATCTGTATAAACATGGAAATATCTGCACCGCTATCGGTATAAACATGGAAATACCTACACCGCTGTCTCTATAAACATGGAAATATGTACACCGCTATCTGTATAAACATGGAAATATCTGCACTGCTCTCTGTATAAACATGGAAATATCTCCACCGTTATCTGTAAACATGTAAATATCTACAGTGCCATCTCTATAAACATTGAAATATCTACACTGCCATCTGTAGAAAGATGGAAATATCTACACCGCTATCTCTATAAATATGGAAATATCTACACCGACATCTGTATAAACATGGAAATATCTACAAAGTCATCTCTATAAACATGGAAATATCTTCACAGCCATCGGTATAAACATGGAAATATCTACACAGCCATCTGTATATACATGGAAATATCTACACCACTATCTGTATAAACATGGAAATAACTACATCGCTATTTGTATAAACAAGCAAATATCTACATCGTGATCTGTATAAACATGGAAATATCTACACCGCCATCTCTATAAACATGGAAATTTGTACACCCCTATCTGTATAAACATGGAAATATCCACACCGCTATCTCTATAAACATGGAAAAATCAACACCGCTATCTCTATGAACATGGAAATATCTACATCGCTATCTGTGTAAACATGGAAATATCTACACCACTATCTGTGTATACATGGAAATATCTACACCGCTATCGGTATAAACAGGGAAATATCTACACCGCCATCTTTAGAAACATGGAAATATCTACACCGCCATCTGTATAAACATGGAAATACCTACACCGCTACCTGTAGAAATATGGAAATGTCTACACTGCTATCTCTATAAACATGGAAATACCTACACCACTTGCACTATATACATGGAAATATCTACACCGCAATCTCTGTAAACATCGAAATATCTACACCGCCATCTATGTAAACATGAAAATATCTACACTGCCATCTTCAGAAACATGGCTGTATCTACACCGACATCTGTATAAACATGGAAATATCTACACCACTATCTGTATAAAGATGGAAATATTTAAACCGCTATCTCTATAAACATGGAAATATCTACACCGCTGTCTCTATAAACATGGAAATATCTACACCGCCATCTGTATTAACATGGAAATATCTACACAGTAATCTGTATAAACTGGGAATTATCTACACTGTCATCTATATAAACATGGAAATATCTAGAGAGAACTCTGTATAAACATGGAAATATCTACACCGCCATCTTGTAAACATGGAAATACCTACAAAGTCATCTGTATAAACATGGAAATATCTACACAGCCATCTGTATAAACATGGAAATATCTACACAGACATCTGTATATACATGGAAATATCTACACCGCTATATGTAAAAACATGGAAATATATACACAGACATCTGTTTATACATGGAAATATCTACAAAACTATCTGTATAAACATGCTAATAACTATACCGCTATCTGTATAAATGTGGAAATATTTGCACCGCCATCCCTATAAACATGGTAATATCACCATCGCGATCTTTATAAACATGGAAATATCTACATCATGATCTGTATAAACATGGAAATACCTACACCGCGATCTGTATAAACATGGAAATATCTACACCGCCATCTCTATAAACATGGAAATATCTACACCGCGATCAGTATAAACATGGAAATATCTACACCGCTATCTGTATAAACATGGAAATATCTCCACTGCTCTCTCTATAAACATCGAAATATCTACAACGCCATCTGTATAAACATGGAAATATTTACAAAGTTCTCTGTATAAACATGGAAATATCTACACCGCCAACTGTATAAACATGGAAATATTTACACAGCCATGTGTATATACATGGAAATATCTACACCGCTATCTATATAAACATGGAAATAACTACACCGCTATCTGTAGAAACATGGAAATATCTACACCACCATCTACATATCCATGGAAATATCTGCGCCGCCATCTGTATAAACATGGAAATATCTACACGGTCACGTGTGTATAGATGGAAATACCAACACCGCCATCTGTACAAACATGGAAATATCTGCACCGCTATCTGTATAACCATGGAAATATTTACACCGCGGTCTGTATAAACATGGAAATATCTAAACCGCTATCTCTATAAACATGAAAATATTTACACCACCATTTCTATAAACATGGAAATATTTACACCACTGTCTCTATAAACATAGAAATAACTACACCGCCATCTCTATAAATATGGAAATATCTGCACCGCCATCAGCATAAACAATGAAATATCTACACAGACATCTGTATAAACATGGAAATAGCTACAAAGTCATCTGTATAAACATGGAAATATCTACACAGCCATCGGTATAAACATGGAAATATCTACACAGCCATCTGTATATACATGGAAATATCTACACTGCTATCTGTATAAACATGGAAATAACTACACCGCTATTTGTATAAACAAGCAAATATCTACACCGTGATCTGTATAAACATGGAAATATCTACACCGCCACCTCTATAAACATGGAAATATATACACCCCTATCTGTATAAACATGGAAATATCCACACCGCTATCTCTATAAACATGGAAAAATCAACACCGCTATCTCTATGAACATGGAAATATCTACACCGCCATCCCTATAAACATTGAAATATCTACACCGCCATCTGTATAAACATGGAAATATCCACACAGCCATCTGTATATACGTGGAAATATCTACACCGCTATCTGTATAAACATGGAAATAACTACACCGCTATTTGTATAAACAACCAAATATCTAAACCATTGTCTGTATAAACATGGATATATCTACACCGCCATCTCTATAAACATGGAAATATCTACACACCTATCTGTATAAACATGGAAATATCCACACCGCTATCTCTGTTAACATGGAAAAATAAACACCGCCATCTCTATGAACATGGAAATATCTATACTGCCATCTCTATAAACATGGAAATATCTACACCACGATCAGTATAAACATGGAAATATCTACACCGCTATCTGTATAAACATGGAAATATCTCCACTGCTATCTCTATAAACATCGAAATATCTACACCGCCATCTGCATAAACATGGAAATACCTACAAAGTAATCTGTATAAACATGGAAATATCTACACAGCCATCTGTATAAACATGGAAATATGTACACCGCCATATGTATATACATGGAAATATCTACACAGCCATGTGTATATACATGGAAATATCTACACTGCTATCTATATAAACATGGAAATAACTACACCGCTATCTGTATAAACATGGAAATATCTACACCACCATCTACATATCCATGGAAATATCTGCGCCGGCATCTGTATAAACATGGAAATATCTACACGGTCATCTGTGTATAGATGGAAATATCAACAACGCCATCTGTACAAACATGGAAATATCTGCACCGCTATCTGTATTACCATGGAAATATCTACACCGCGGTCTGTATAAACAAGGAAATATCTACACCGCTATCTGTATAAACATGGAAATATCTACACCGCTATCTCTATAAACATGGAAATATCTACAAAGTGATCTGTATAAACATGGAAATATTTACACCGCTATCTGTATAAACATGGAAATTTCTACACCGTTATCTGTATAAATATGGAAATATCTACACCGCTATCTGTATAAACATGGAAATATCTACACCGCTATCTGTACAAACATGGAAATATCTACACCGCGATCTGTATAAACATGGAAATATCTACACCGCGATATGTATAAACATGGAAATAACTTCACCACAATCTGTATAAACAAGGAAATATCTACACCGCTACCTGTATAAACATGGTAATATCTACACCACCATCTATATAAACATCGAAAAATCTACACCGCCATCTGTATTAACATGGAAATATCTATAATGCCATCTGTAGAAAAATGGAAATATCTACACCGCAATCTGTGTAAACATGGAACTATCTACACCGCTATCTGTAAACACATGGAAATATCTACACCGCTATCTGTATAAACATGGAAATATCTACACCGTGATCTGTATAAACATGGAAATATCTACACCTCGATCTGTATAAACATGGAAATATCTACACCGTGATCTGTATAAACATGGAAATATCTACACCGCTATCTGTATAAATATGGAAATATCTACACAGCTATCTCTATAAACATGGAAATATCTACACCGCCATCTGTATATACATGGAAATACCTATACAGTCATCTGTGTAAACATGGAAATATCTACACCACCATCTGTATAAACATGGAAATATCTTCAATGCCATCTGAATACACATGGAAATACCTACACGGCAATCTGTGTATAGATGGAAACATCAACACCGCCATCTGTAGAAACATGGAAATATATACACTGCTATCTCTATAAACATGGAAATATCTACACTGCGGTCTGTATAAACATGGAAATATCTACACTGGTATCTGTATAAACATGGATATATCTACACCATGATCTGTATAAACATGGAAATATATACACCGCTATCTGTATAAACATGGAAATATCTGCACCGCTATCTCTGTAAACATGGAAATATCTACAAAGACATCTGTATAAACATGGAAATAACTACACAGTCATGTGTAGGAACATTTAAATATCTACACTGCCATCTGTATAAACATAGAAATATCTACAAAGCCCTCTGTATAAATATGGAAATATCTTCATAGGCATCTGTGTAAACATGGAAATATCTGCACCGCTATCTGTATAAACATGGAAATACCTACACCGCTGTCTCTATAAACATGGAAATATGTACACCGCTATGTGTATAAACATGGAAATATCTCCACTGCTCTCTGTATAAACATGGAAATATCTCCACCGTTATCTGTATAAACATGGAAATATCTACAGCGCCATCTCTATAAACATTGAAATATCTGCACTGCCGTCTGTAAAAACATGGAAATATCTACACCGCTATCTCTATAAATATGGAAATATCTACACCGCCATCTCTATAAACATGAAAATACCTACACTCCCATCTCCATAAAGATGGAAGTATCTACTCCGCCTTGTGTATAAACACGGAAATATCTACACCACCATCTGTGTAAACATGGAAATATCTACACCGTTATCTCTATAAACATGGAGAAATCAACACCGCTATCTCTATGAACATGGAAATATCTACACCGCCATCTCTATAAACATGGAAATATCTACACCACGATCAGTATAAACATGGAAACATCTACACCGCTATCTGTATAAACATGGAAATATCTCCACTGATATCTCTATAAACATCGAAATATCTACACCGCCATCCGTATAACCATGGAAATACTTACCAAGTTATCTGTATAAACATGGAGATATCTACACCACCATCTACATATCCATGTTAATATCTGCGCCGCCATCTGTATTAACATGGAAATATCTACACGGTCATCTGTGTATAGATGGAAATATCAACACCGCCATCTGTACAAACATGGAAATATCTGCACCACTATCTCTATAACCATGGAAATATCTACACCACGTTCTGTATAAACATGGAAATATCTACACCGCTATCTGTATAAACATGGAAATATCTACACCGCGATCTGTATAAACATGGAAATATCTACACCGCGATATGTATAAAGATGGAAATATCTTCACCACGATCTGTAAAAACATGGAAATATCTACACCGCTACCTGTATAAACATGGAAATATCTACACGGCCATCTGTGTATACATGGAAATATCAACACCGCCATCTGTACAAACATGGATATATCTACATTGCTATCTCTATAAACATGGAAATATCTGCACTGCCATCTGTAAAAACATGGAAATACGTATACAGTCATCTGTATAAACATGGAAATATCTACAATGCCATCTGTATACACATGGAAATATCTACACAGCCATCTGTAGAAACATGTAAATATCTACACTGCTATCTCTATAAACATGGAAATATCTACACCGCCATCTCAATAAACATGAAAATATCTACACTGCCATCTCCATAAACATGGAACTAACTACTCCGCCATCTGTATAAACATGGAAACATCTACACCGCCATCTGTGTGAATAAGGAAATATCTACAATGCCATCTGTATAAAGATATAAATATCTGCACCGCGAGCTGTATAAACATGGAAATATCTACATCGCTATCTGTATAAACATGGAAATACCAACACCGCTATCGGTATAAACATGGAAATATCTACAACGCCATCTATATAAACATGGAAATATCTACACCGCTATGTCTATAAAATTGGAAATACCTACACCGCTCTCTCTATAAACATGGAAATACCTACACCGCTATCTGTATAAACATGGAAATATCTACAACACCATCTATATAAACATGGAAATATCTACACCGCCATGTGTATAAACATGGAAATACCTACAAAGTAATCTGTATAAACATGGAAATATCTACACAGCCATCTGTATAAACATGGAAATATCTACACAGCCATCTGTATATACGTGGAAATATCTACACCGCTATCTGTATAAACATGGAAATAACTACACCGCTATTTGTATAAACAAGCAAATATCTACACCGTGATCTGTATAAACATGGATATAACTACACGGCCATCTCTATAAACATGGAAACATCTACACCCCTATCTGTATAAACATGGAAATATCCACACCGCTATCTCTGTAAACATGGAAAAATCAACACCGCTATCTCTATGAACATGGAAATAAATACACCGCCATCTCTATAAACATGGAAATATCTACACCACGATCAGTATAAACATGGAAATATCTACACCGCTATCTGTATAAACATGGAAAAATCAACACCGCTATCTCTATGAACATGGAAATATCTACACCGCCATCCCTATAAACATTGAAATATCTACACCGCCATCTGTATAAACATGGAAATATCCACACAGCCATCTGTATATACGTGGAAATATCTACACCGCTATCTGTATAAACATGGAAATAACTACACCGCTATTTGTATAAACAACCAAATATCTAAACCATTGTCTGTATAAACATGGATATATCTACACCGCCATCTCTATAAACATGGAAATATCTACACACCTATCTGTATAAACATGGAAATATCCACACCGCTATCTCTGTTAACATGGAAAAATAAACACCGCCATCTCTATGAACATGGAAATATCTATACTGCCATCTCTATAAACATGGAAATATCTACACCACGATCAGTATAAACATGGAAATATCTACACCGCTATCTGTATAAACATGGAAATATCTCCACTGCTATCTCTATAAACATCGAAATATCTACACCGCCATCTGCATAAACATGGAAATACCTACAAAGTAATCTGTATAAACATGGAAATATCTACACAGCCATCTGTATAAACATGGAAATATGTACACCGCCATATGTATATACATGGAAATATCTACACAGCCATGTGTATATACATGGAAATATCTACACTGCTATCTATATAAACATGGAAATAACTACACCGCTATCTGTATAAACATGGAAATATCTACACCACCATCTACATATCCATGGAAATATCTGCGCCGGCATCTGTATAAACATGGAAATATCTACACGGTCATCTGTGTATAGATGGAAATATCAACAACGCCATCTGTACAAACATGGAAATATCTGCACCGCTATCTGTATTACCATGGAAATATCTACACCGCGGTCTGTATAAACAAGGAAATATCTACACCGCTATCTGTATAAACATGGAAATATCTACACCGCTATCTCTATAAACATGGAAATATCTACAAAGTGATCTGTATAAACATGGAAATATTTACACCGCTATCTGTATAAACATGGAAATTTCTACACCGTTATCTGTATAAATATGGAAATATCTACACCGCTATCTGTATAAACATGGAAATATCTACACCGCTATCTGTACAAACATGGAAATATCTACACCGCGATCTGTATAAACATGGAAATATCTACACCGCGATATGTATAAACATGGAAATAACTTCACCACAATCTGTATAAACAAGGAAATATCTACACCGCTACCTGTATAAACATGGTAATATCTACACCACCATCTATATAAACATCGAAAAATCTACACCGCCATCTGTATTAACATGGAAATATCTATAATGCCATCTGTAGAAAAATGGAAATATCTACACCGCAATCTGTGTAAACATGGAACTATCTACACCGCTATCTGTAAACACATGGAAATATCTACACCGCTATCTGTATAAACATGGAAATATCTACACCGTGATCTGTATAAACATGGAAATATCTACACCTCGATCTGTATAAACATGGAAATATCTACACCGTGATCTGTATAAACATGGAAATATCTACACCGCTATCTGTATAAATATGGAAATATCTACACAGCTATCTCTATAAACATGGAAATATCTACACCGCCATCTGTATATACATGGAAATACCTATACAGTCATCTGTGTAAACATGGAAATATCTACACCACCATCTGTATAAACATGGAAATATCTTCAATGCCATCTGAATACACATGGAAATACCTACACGGCAATCTGTGTATAGATGGAAACATCAACACCGCCATCTGTAGAAACATGGAAATATATACACTGCTATCTCTATAAACATGGAAATATCTACACTGCGGTCTGTATAAACATGGAAATATCTACACTGGTATCTGTATAAACATGGATATATCTACACCATGATCTGTATAAACATGGAAATATATACACCGCTATCTGTATAAACATGGAAATATCTGCACCGCTATCTCTGTAAACATGGAAATATCTACAAAGACATCTGTATAAACATGGAAATAACTACACAGTCATGTGTAGGAACATTTAAATATCTACACTGCCATCTGTATAAACATAGAAATATCTACAAAGCCCTCTGTATAAATATGGAAATATCTTCATAGGCATCTGTGTAAACATGGAAATATCTGCACCGCTATCTGTATAAACATGGAAATACCTACACCGCTGTCTCTATAAACATGGAAATATGTACACCGCTATGTGTATAAACATGGAAATATCTCCACTGCTCTCTGTATAAACATGGAAATATCTCCACCGTTATCTGTATAAACATGGAAATATCTACAGCGCCATCTCTATAAACATTGAAATATCTGCACTGCCGTCTGTAAAAACATGGAAATATCTACACCGCTATCTCTATAAATATGGAAATATCTACACCGCCATCTCTATAAACATGAAAATACCTACACTCCCATCTCCATAAAGATGGAAGTATCTACTCCGCCTTGTGTATAAACACGGAAATATCTACACCACCATCTGTGTAAACATGGAAATATCTACACCGTTATCTCTATAAACATGGAGAAATCAACACCGCTATCTCTATGAACATGGAAATATCTACACCGCCATCTCTATAAACATGGAAATATCTACACCACGATCAGTATAAACATGGAAACATCTACACCGCTATCTGTATAAACATGGAAATATCTCCACTGATATCTCTATAAACATCGAAATATCTACACCGCCATCCGTATAACCATGGAAATACTTACCAAGTTATCTGTATAAACATGGAGATATCTACACCACCATCTACATATCCATGTTAATATCTGCGCCGCCATCTGTATTAACATGGAAATATCTACACGGTCATCTGTGTATAGATGGAAATATCAACACCGCCATCTGTACAAACATGGAAATATCTGCACCACTATCTCTATAACCATGGAAATATCTACACCACGTTCTGTATAAACATGGAAATATCTACACCGCTATCTGTATAAACATGGAAATATCTACACCGCGATCTGTATAAACATGGAAATATCTACACCGCGATATGTATAAAGATGGAAATATCTTCACCACGATCTGTAAAAACATGGAAATATCTACACCGCTACCTGTATAAACATGGAAATATCTACACGGCCATCTGTGTATACATGGAAATATCAACACCGCCATCTGTACAAACATGGATATATCTACATTGCTATCTCTATAAACATGGAAATATCTGCACTGCCATCTGTAAAAACATGGAAATACGTATACAGTCATCTGTATAAACATGGAAATATCTACAATGCCATCTGTATACACATGGAAATATCTACACAGCCATCTGTAGAAACATGTAAATATCTACACTGCTATCTCTATAAACATGGAAATATCTACACCGCCATCTCAATAAACATGAAAATATCTACACTGCCATCTCCATAAACATGGAACTAACTACTCCGCCATCTGTATAAACATGGAAACATCTACACCGCCATCTGTGTGAATAAGGAAATATCTACAATGCCATCTGTATAAAGATATAAATATCTGCACCGCGAGCTGTATAAACATGGAAATATCTACATCGCTATCTGTATAAACATGGAAATACCAACACCGCTATCGGTATAAACATGGAAATATCTACAACGCCATCTATATAAACATGGAAATATCTACACCGCTATGTCTATAAAATTGGAAATACCTACACCGCTCTCTCTATAAACATGGAAATACCTACACCGCTATCTGTATAAACATGGAAATATCTACAACACCATCTATATAAACATGGAAATATCTACACCGCCATGTGTATAAACATGGAAATACCTACAAAGTAATCTGTATAAACATGGAAATATCTACACAGCCATCTGTATAAACATGGAAATATCTACACAGCCATCTGTATATACGTGGAAATATCTACACCGCTATCTGTATAAACATGGAAATAACTACACCGCTATTTGTATAAACAAGCAAATATCTACACCGTGATCTGTATAAACATGGATATAACTACACGGCCATCTCTATAAACATGGAAACATCTACACCCCTATCTGTATAAACATGGAAATATCCACACCGCTATCTCTGTAAACATGGAAAAATCAACACCGCTATCTCTATGAACATGGAAATAAATACACCGCCATCTCTATAAACATGGAAATATCTACACCACGATCAGTATAAACATGGAAATATCTACACCGCTATCTGTATAAACATGGAAATATTTCCACTGCTATCTCTATAAACATCTAAATATCTACACCGCCATCTGTATAAACATGGAAATACCTACAAAGTAATCTGTATAAACATGGAAATATCTACACAGCCATCTGTATAAACATGGAAATATCTACACCTCCATCTGTATAAACATGGAAATATCTACACCGCGATCTGTATAAACATGGAAATATCTTCACCACGATCTGTATAAACATGGAAATATCTACACCGCTACCTCTATAAACATGGTAATATCTACACCACCATCTGTATAAACATGGAAATATCTACACCACCATGTATATAAACATGGAAATATCTACAATGCCATCTGTAGAAAGATGGAAATATCTACACTGCAATCTGTGTAAACATGGAAATATCTACACCGATATCTGTGAAAACATGGAAATATCTACACCCCTATCTCAATAAACATATAAATATCTACACCGTGATCTGTATAAACATGGAAATATCAACACCGCGATCTGTATAAACATGGAAATATCTACAACGCTATCTGTATAAACATGGAAATATCTACACAGCTATCACTATAAACATGGAAAATCTACACCGCCATCTGTATAAACATGGAAATACCTACAAAGTCATCTGTATAAACATGGAAATATCTACACAGCCATCTGTATAAACATGGAAATATCTACACAGCCATCTGTATATACACGGAAGTATCTACACCGCTATCTGTATAAACATGGAAATAACTACACCGCTATTAGTATCAACAAGGAAATCTGTACACCGTGATCTGTATAAACATGGAAATACCTACACCGCCATCTCTATAAACATGGAAATATCTACACACCTATCTGTATAAACATGGAAAGATCCACACCGCTATCTCTATAAACTTGGAAAAATCAACACCGCTATCTCTATGAACATGGAAATATCTACACCGCCATCTGTAGAAAGATGGAAATATCTACACCGCTATCTCTATAAATATGGAAATATCTACACCGCCATCTCTATAAACATGAAAATATCTACACTGCCATCTCCATAAAGATGGAAGTATCTACTCCGCTATGTGTATAAACACGGAAATATCTACACCACCATCTGTGTAAACATGGAAATATCTACAACGCTATCTGTATAAACATGGAAATATCTACACCGCCATCTGCATGCCCATGGAAATATCTACGCCGCCATCTGTATAAACATGGAAATATCTACACGGCCATCTGTGTATACATGGAAATATCAAGACCGCCATCTGTACAAACATGGATATATCTACATCGCTATGTCTACAAACATGGAAATATCTGCACTGCCATCTGTAAAAACATGGAAATACGTATACAGTCATCTGTATAAACATGGAAATATCTACAATGCCATCTGTATACACGTGGAAATATCTACACAGCCATCTGTAGAAACATGTAAATATCTACACTGCTATCTCTATAAACATGGAAATATCTACACCGCCATCTCAATAAACATGAAAATATCTACACTGCCATCTCCATCAACATGGAACTAACTACTCCGCCATCTGTATAAACATGGAAACATCTACACTGCCATCTGTGTGAATAAGGAAATATCTACAATGCCATCTGTATAAAGATATAAATATCTGCACCGCGAGCTGTATAAACATGGAAATATCTACATCGCTATCTGTATAAACATGGAAATACCAACACCGCTATCGGTATAAACATGGAAATATCTAAAACGCCATCTATATAAACATGGAAATATCTACACCGCTATGTCTATAAAATTGGAAATACCTACACCGCTCTCTCTGTAAACATGGAAATACCTACACCGCTATCTGTATAAACATGGAAATATCTACACCACCATCTACATAAACATGGAAATATCTACACCGCCATGTGTATAAACATGGAAATACCTACAAAGTAATCTGTATAAACATGGAAATATCTACACAGCCATCTGTATATACGTGGAAATATCTACACCACTATCTGTATAAACATGGAAATAACTACACCGCTATTTGTATAAACAAGCAAATATCTTCACCGTGATCTGTATAAACATGGATATATCTGCACAGCCATCTCTATAAACATGGAAATATCTACACCCCTATCTGTTTAAACATGGAAATATCCACACCGCTATCTCTGTAAACATGGAAAAATCAACACCGCTATCTCTATGAACATGGAAATATCTACACCGCCATCTCTATAAACATGGAAATATCTACACCACGGTCAGTATAAACATGGAAATATCTACACCGCTATCTGTATAAACATGGAAATATCTCCACTGCTATCTCTATAAACTTCGAAATATCTACACCGCCATCTGTATAAACATGGAAATACCTACAAAGTAATCTGTATAAACATGGAAATATCTACACAGCCATCTGTATAAACATGGAAATAACTACACCGCCATCTGTATAAACATGGAAATATCTACACCGCGATCTGTATAAACATGGAAATATCTTCACCACGATCTGTATAAACATGGAAATATCTACACCGCTACCTGTATAAACATGGTAATATCTACACCACCATCTGTATAAACATGGAAATATCTACACCACCATGTATATAAACATGGAAATATCTACAATGCCATCTGTAGAAAGATGGAAATATCTACACTGCAATCTGTGTAAACATGGAAATATCTACACCGATATCTGTGAAAACATGGAAATATCTACACCGCTATCTCAATAAACATGGAAATATCTACACCGTGATCTGTATAAACATGGAAATATCTACACCGCGATCTGTATAAACATGGAAATATCTACAACGCTATCTGTGTAAACATGGAAATATCTACACAGCTATCACTATAAACATGGAAAATCTACACCGCCATCTGTATAAACATGGAAATACCTACAAAGTCATCTGTATAAACATGGAAATATCTACACAGCCATCTGTATATACGTGGAAATATCTACACCACTATCTGTATAAACATGGAAATAACTACACCGCTATTTGTATAAACAAGCAAATATCTTCACCGTGATCTGTATAAACATGGATATATCTGCACAGCCATCTCTATAAACATGGAAATATCTACACCCCTATCTGTTTAAACATGGAAATATCCACACCGCTATCTCTGTAAACATGGAAAAATCAACACCGCTATCTCTATGAACATGGAAATATCTACACCGCCATCTCTATAAACATGGAAATATCTACACCACGGTCAGTATAAACATGGAAATATCTACACCGCTATCTGTATAAACATGGAAATATCTCCACTGCTATCTCTATAAACATCGAAATATCTACACCGCCATCTGTATAAACATGGAAATACCTACAAAGTAATCTGTATAAACATGGAAATATCTACACAGCCATCTGTATAAACATGGAAATAACTACACCGCCATCTTTATAAACATGGAAATATCTACACCGCAATCTGTATAAACATGGAAATATCTTCACCACGATCTGTATAAACATGGAAATATCTACACCGCTACCTGTATAAACATGGTAATATCTACACCACCATCTGTATAAACATGGAAATATCTACACCACCATCTGTATAAACATGGAAATATCTACAATGCCATCTGTAGAAAGATGGAAATATCTACACTGCAATCTGTGTAAACATGGAAATATCTACACCGATATCTGTGAAAACATGGAAATATCTACACCGCTATCTCAATAAACATGGAAATATCTACACCGTGATCTGTATAAACATGGAAATATCTACACCGCGATCTGTATAAACATGGAAATATCTACAACGCTATCTGTGTAAACATGGAAATATCTACACAGCTATCACTATAAACATGGAAAATCTACACCGCCATCTGTATAAACATGGAAATACCTACAAAGTCATCTGTATAAACATGGAAATATCTACACAGCCATCTGTATAAACATGGAAATATCTACACAGCCATCTTTATATACACGGAAGTACCTACACCGCTATCTGTATAAACATGGAAATAACTACACCGCTATTAGTATAAACAAGGAAATATGTACACCGTGATCTGTATAAACATCGAAATATCTACACCGCCATCTCTATGAACATGGAAATATCTACACACCTATCTGTATAAACATGGAAAGATCCACACCGCTATCTCTATAAACATGGAAAAATCAACACCGCTATCTCTATGAACATGAAATATCTACACCGCCATCTGTAGAAAGATGGAAATATCTACACCGCTATCTCTATAAATATGGAAATATCTACACCGCCATCTCTATAAACATGAAAATATCTACACTGCCATCTCAATAAAGATGGAAGTATCTACTCCGCTATGTGTATAAACACGGAAATATCTACACCACCATCTGTGTAAACATGGAAATATCTACAACGCTATCTGTATAAACATGGAAATATCTACACAGCCATCTGCATGCCCATGGAAATATCTACGCCGCCATCTGTATAAACATGGAAATATCTACACGGCCATCTGTGTATACATGGAAATATCAACACCGCCATCTGTACAAACATGGATATATCTACATCGCTATGTCTACAAACATGGAAATATCTGCACTGCCATCTGTAAAAACATGGAAATACGTATACAGTCATCTGTATAAACATGGAAATATCTACAATGCCTTCTGTATACACGTGGAAATATCTACACAGCCATCTGTAGAAACATGTAAATATCTACACTGCTATCTCTATAAACATGGAAATATCTACACCGCCATCTCAATAAACATGAAAATATCTACACTGCCATCTCCATAAACATGGAACTAACTACTCCGCCATCTGTATAAACATGGAAACATCTACACCGCCATCTGTGTGAATAAGGAAATATCTACAATGCCATCTGTATAAAGATATAAATATCTGCACCGCGAGCTGTATAAACATGGAAATATCTACATCGCTATCTGTATAAACATGGAAATACCAACACCGCTATCGGTATAAACATGGAAATATCTAAAACGCCATCTATATAAACATGGAAATATCTACACCGCTATGTCTATAAAATTGGAAATACCTACACCGCTCTCTCTGTAAACATGGAAATACCTACACCGCTATCTGTATAAACATGGAAATATCTACACCACCATCTACATAAACATGGAAATATCTACACCGCCATGTGTATAAACATGGAAATACCTACAAAGTAATCTGTATAAACATGGAAATATCTACACAGCCATCTGTATATACGTGGAAATATCTACACCGCTATCTGTATAAACATGGAAATAACTACACCGCTATTTGTATAAACAAGCAAATATCTACACCGTGATCTGTATAAACATGGATATATCTGCACAGCCATCTCTATAAACATGGAAATATCTACAACCCTATCTGTTTAAACATGGAAATATCCACACCGCTATCTCTGTAAACATGGAAAAATCAACACCGCTATCTCTATGAACATGGAAATATCTACACCGCCATCTCTATAAACATGGAAATATCTACACCACGATCAGTATAAACATGGAAATATCTACACCGCTATCTGTATAAACATGGAAATATCTCCACTGCTATCTCTATAAACATCGAAATATCTACACCGCCATCTGTATAAACATGGAAATACCTGCAAAGTAATCTGTATAAACATGGAAATATCTACACAGCCATCTGTATAAACATGGAAATAACTACACCGCCATCTGTATAAACATGGAAATATCTACACCGCGATCTGTATAAACATGGAAATATCTTCACAACGATCTGTATAAACATGGAAATATCTACACCGCTACCTGTATAAACATGGTAATATCTACACCACCATCTGTATAAACATGGAAATATCTACACCACCATCTGTATAAACATGGAAATATCTACAATGCCATCTGTAGAAAGATGGAAATATCTACACTGCAATCTGTGTAAACATGGAAATATCTACACCGATATCTGTGAAAACATGGAAATATCTACACCGCTATCTCAATAAACATGGAAATATCTACACCGTGATCTGTATAAACATGGAAATATCTACACCGCGATCTGTATAAACATGGAAATATCTACACAGCTATCACTTTAAACATGGAAAATCTACACCGCCATCTGTATAAACATGGAAATACCTACAAAGTCATCTGTATAAACATGGAAATATCTACACAGCCATCTGTAGAAACATGTAAATATCTACACTGCTATCTCTATAAACATGGAAATATCTACACCGCCATCTCAATAAACATGAAAATATCTACACTGCCATCTCCATAAACATGGAACTAACTACTCCGCCATCTGTATAAACATGGAAACATCTACACCGCCATCTGTGTGAATAAGGAAATATCTACAATGCCATCTGTATAAAGATATAAATATCTGCACCGCGAGCTGTATAAACATGGAAATATCTACATCGCTATCTGTATAAACATGGAAATACCAACACCGCTATCGGTATAAACATGGAAATATCTAAAACGCCATCTATATAAACATGGAAATATCTACACCGCTATGTCTATAAAATTGGAAATACCTACACCGCTCTCTCTGTAAACATGGAAATACCTACACCGCTATCTGTATAAACATGGAAATATCTACACCACCATCTACATAAACATGGAAATATCTACACCGCCATGTGTATAAACATGGAAATACCTACAAAGTAATCTGTATAAACATGGAAATATCTACACCGCTATTTGTATAAACAAGCAAATATCTACACCGTGATCTGTATAAACATGGATATATCTGCACAGCCATCTCTATAAACATGGAAATATCTACACCCCTATCTGTTTAAACATGGAAATATCCACACCGCTATCTCTGTAAACATGGAAAAATCAACACCGCTATCTCTATGAACATGGAAATATCTACACCGCCATCTCTATAAACATGGAAATATCTACACCACGATCAGTATAAACATGGAAATATCTACACCGCCATCGGTATAAACATGGAAATACCTACAAAGTAATCTGTATAAACATGGAAATATCTACACAGCCATCTGTATAAACATGGAAATAACTACACCGCCATCTGTATAAACATGGAAATATCTACACCGCGATCTGTATAAACATGGAAATATCTTCACCACGATCTGTATAAACATGGAAATATCTACACCGCTACCTGTATAAACATGGTAATATCTACACCACCATCTGTATAAACATGGAAATATCTACACCACCATCTGTATAAACATGGAAATATCTACAATGCCATCTGTAGAAAGATGGAAATATCTACACTGCAATCTGTGTAAACATGGAAATATCTACACCGATATCTGTGAAAACATGGAAATATCTACACCACTATCTCAATAAACATGGAAATATCTACACCGTGATCTGTATAAACATGGAAATATCTACACCGCGATCTGTATAAACATGGAAATATCTACAACGCTATCTGTGTAAACATGGAAATATCTACACAGCTATCACTATAAACATGGAAAATCTACACCGCCATCTGTATAAACATGGAAATACCTACAAAGTCATCTGTATAAACATGGAAATATCTACACAGCCATCTGTATAAACATGGAAATATCTACACAGCCATCTTTATATACACGGAAGTATCTACACCGCTATCTGTATAAACATGGAAATAACTACACCGCTATTAGTATAAACAAGGAAATATGTACACCGTGATCTGTATAAACATCGAAATATCTACACCGCCATCTCTATGAACATGGAAATATCTACACACCTATCTGTATAAACATGGAAAGATCCACACCGCTATCTCTATAAACATGGAAAAATCAACACCGCTATCTCTATGAACATGAAATATCTACACCGCCATCTGTAGAAAGATGGAAATATCTACACCGCTATCTCTATAAATATGGAAATATCTACACCGCCATCTCTATAAACATGAAAATATCTAAACTGCCATCTCAATAAAGATGGAAGTATCTACTCCGCTATGTGTATAAACACGGAAATATCTACACCACCATCTGTGTAAACATGGAAATATCTACAACGCTATCTGTATAAACATGGAAATATCTACACCGCCATCTGCATGCCCATGGAAATATCTACGCCGCCATCTGTATAAACATGGAAATATCTACACGGCCATCTGTGTATACATGGAAATATCAACACCGCCATCTGTACAAACATGGATATATCTACATCGCTATGTCTACAAACATGGAAATATCTGCACTGCCATCTGTAAAAACATGGAAATACGTATACAGTCATCTGTATAAACATGGAAATATCTACAATGCCATCTGTATACACGTGGAAATATCTACACAGCCATCTGTAGAAACATGTAAATATCTACACTGCTATCTCTATAAACATGGAAATATCTACACCGCCATCTCAATAAACATGAAAATATCTACACTGCCATCTCCATAAACATGGAACTAACTACTCCGCCATCTGTATAAACATGGAAACATCTACACCGCCATCTGTGTGAATAAGGAAATATCTACAATGCCATCTGTATAAAGATATAAATATCTGCACCGCGAGCTGTATAAACATGGAAATATCTACATCGCTATCTGTATAAACATGGAAATACCAACACCGCTATCGGTATAAACATGGAAATATCTAAAACGCCATCTATATAAACATGGAAATATCTACACCGCTATGTCTATAAAATTGGAAATACCTACACCGCTCTCTCTGTAAACATGGAAATACCTACACCGCTATCTGTATAAACATGGAAATATCTACACCACCATCTACATAAACATGGAAATATCTACACCGCCATGTGTATAAACATGGAAATACCTACAAAGTAATCTGTATAAACATGGAAATATCTACACAGCCATCTGTATATACGTGGAAATATCTACACCGCTATCTGTATAAACATGGAAATAACTACACCGCTATTTGTATAAACAAGCAAATATCTACACCGTGATCTGTATAAACATGGATATATCTGCACAGCCATCTCTATAAACATGGAAATATCTACACCCCTATCTGTTTAAACATGGAAATATCCACACCGCTATCTCTGTAAACATGGAAAAATCAACACCGCTATCTCTATGAACATGGAAATATCTACACCGCCATCTCTATAAACATGGAAATATCTACACCACGATCAGTATAAACATGGAAATATCTACACCGCTATCTGTATAAACATGGAAATATCTCCACTGCTATCTCTATAAACATCGAAATATCTACACCGCCATCTGTATAAACATGGAAATACCTACAAAGTAATCTGTATAAACATGGAAATATCTACACAGCCATCTGTATAAACATGGAAATAACTACACCGCCATCTGTATAAACATGGAAATATCTACACCGCGATCTGTATAAACATGGAAATATCTTCACCACGATCTGTATAAACATGGAAATATCTACACCGCTACCTGTATAAACATGGTAATATCTACACCACCATCTGTATAAACATGGAAATATCTACACCACCATCTGTATAAACATGGAAATATCTACAATGCCATCTGTAGAAAGATGGAAATATCTACACTGCAATCTGTGTAAACATGGAAATATCTACACCGATATCTGTGAAAACATGGAAATATCTACACCGCTATCTCAATAAACATGGAAATATCTACACCGTGATCTGTATAAACATGGAAATATCTACACCGCGATCTGTATAAACATGGAAATATCTACACAGCTATCACTTTAAACATGGAAAATCTACACCGCCATCTGTATAAACATGGAAATACCTACAAAGTCATCTGTATAAACATGGAAATATCTACACAGCCATCTGTATAAACATGGAAATATCTACACAGCCATCTTTATATACACGGAAGTATCTACACCGCTATCTGTATAAACATGGAAATAACTACACCGCTATTAGTATAAACAAGTAAATATGTACACCGTGATCTGTATAAACATCGAAATATCTACACGGCCATCTCTATGAACATGGAAATATCTACACACCTATCTGTATAAACATGGAAAGATCCACACCGCTATCTCTATAAACATGGAAAAATCAACACCGCTATCTCTATGAACATGAAATATCTACACCGCCATCTGTAGAAAGATGGAAATATCTACACCGCTATCTCTATAAATATGGAAATATCTACACCGCCATCTCTATAAACATGAAAATATCTACACTGCCATCTCAATAAAGATGGAAGTATCTACTCCGCTATGTGTATAAACACGGAAATATCTACACCACCATCTGTGTAAACATGGAAATATCTACAACGCAATCTGTATAAACATGGAAATATCTACACCGACATCTGCATGCCCATGGAAATATCTACGCCGCCATCTGTATAAACATGGAAATATCTACACGGCCATCTGTGTATACATGGAAATATCAACACCGCCATCTGTACAAACATGGATATATCTACATCGCTATGTCTACAAACATGGAAATATCTGCACTGCCATCTGTAAAAACCTGGAAATACGTATACAGTCATCTGTATAAACATGGAAATATCTACAATGCCATCTGTATACACGTGGAAATATCTACACAGCCATCTGTAGAAACATGTAAATATCTACACTGCTATCTCTATAAACATGGAAATATCTACACCGCCATCTCAATAAACATGAAAATATCTACACTGCCATCTCCATAAACATGGAACTAACTACTCCGCCATCTGTATAAACATGGAAACATCTACACCGCCATCTGTGTGAATAAGGAAATATCTACAATGCCATCTGTATAAAGATATAAATATCTGCACCGCGAGCTGTATAAACATGGAAATATCTACATCGCTATCTGTATAAACATGGAAATACCAACACCGCTATCGGTATAAACATGGAAATATCTAAAACGCCATCTATATAAACATGGAAATATCTACACCGCTATGTCTATAAAATTGGAAATACCTACACCGCTCTCTCTGTAAACATGGAAATACCTACACCGCTATCTGTATAAACATGGAAATATCTACACCACCATCTACATAAACATGGAAATATCTACACCGCCATGTGTATAAACATGGAAATACCTACAAAGTAATCTGTATAAACATGGAAATATCTACACAGCCATCTGTATATACGTGGAAATATCTACACCGCTATCTGTATAAACATGGAAATAACTACACCGCTATTTGTATAAACAAGCAAATATCTACACCGTGATCTGTATAAACATGGATATATCTGCACAGCCATCTCTATAAACATGGAAATATCTACACCCCTATCTGTTTAAACATGGAAATATCCACACCACTATCTCTGTAAACATGGAAAAATCAACACCGCTATCTCTATGAACATGGAAATATCTACACCGCCATCTCTATAAACATGGAAATATCTACACCACGATCAGTATAAACATGGAAATATCTACACCGCCATCGGTATAAACATGGAAATACCTACAAAGTAATCTGTATAAACATGGAAATATCTACACAGCCATCTGTATAAACATGGAAATAACTACACCGCCATCTGTATAAACATGGAAATATCTACACCGCGATCTGTATAAACATGGAAATATCTTCACCACGATCTGTATAAACATGGAAATATCTACACCGCTACCTGTATAAACATGGTAATATCTACACCACCATCTGTATAAACATGGAAATATCTACACCACCATCTGTATAAACATGGAAATATCTACAATGCCATCTGTAGAAAGATGGAAATATCTACACTGCAATCTGTGTAAACATGGAAATATCTACACCGATATCTGTGAAAACATGGAAATATCTACACCACTATCTCAATAAACATGGAAATATCTACACCGTGATCTGTATAAACATGGAAATATCTACACCGCGATCTGTATAAACATGGAAATATCTACAACGCTATCTGTGTAAACATGGAAATATCTACACAGCTATCACTATAAACATGGAAAATCTACACCGCCATCTGTATAAACATGGAAATACCTACAAAGTCATCTGTATAAACATGGAAATATCTACACAGCCATCTGTATAAACATGGAAATATCTACACAGCCATCTTTATATACACGGAAGTATCTACACCGCTATCTGTATAAACATGGAAATAACTACACCGCTATTAGTATAAACAAGGAAATATGTACACCGTGATCTGTATAAACATCGAAATATCTACACCGCCATCTCTATGAACATGGAAATATCTACACACCTATCTGTATAAACATGGAAAGATCCACACCGCTATCTCTATAAACATGGAAAAATCAACACCGCTATCTCTATGAACATGAAATATCTACACCGCCATCTGTAGAAAGATGGAAATATCTACACCGCTATCTCTATAAATATGGAAATATCTACACCGCCATCTCTATAAACATGAAAATATCTACACTGCCATCTCAATAAAGATGGAAGTATCTACTCCGCTATGTGTATAAACACGGAAATATCTACACCACCATCTGTGTAAACATGGAAATATCTACAACGCTATCTGTATAAACATGGAAATATCTACACCGCCATCTGCATGCCCATGGAAATATCTACGCCGCCATCTGTATAAACATGGAAATATCTACACGGCCATCTGTGTATACATGGAAATATCAACACCGCCATCTGTACAAACATGGATATATCTACATCGCTATGTCTACAAACATGGAAATATCTGCACTGCCATCTGTAAAAACATGGAAATACGTATACAGTCATCTGTATAAACATGGAAATATCTACAATGCCATCTGTATACACGTGGAAATATCTACACAGCCATCTGTAGAAACATGTAAATATCTACACTGCTATCTCTATAAACATGGAAATATCTACACCGCCATCTCAATAAACATGAAAATATCTACACTGCCATCTCCATAAACATGGAACTAACTACTCCGCCATCTGTATAAACATGGAAACATCTACACCGCCATCTGTGTGAATAAGGAAATATCTACAATGCCATCTGTATAAAGATATAAATATCTGCACCGCGAGCTGTATAAACATGGAAATATCTACATCGCTATCTGTATAAACATGGAAATACCAACACCGCTATCGGTATAAACATGGAAATATCTAAAACGCCATCTATATAAACATGGAAATATCTACACCGCTATGTCTATAAAATTGGAAATACCTACACCGCTCTCTCTGTAAACATGGAAATACCTACACCGCTATCTGTATAAACATGGAAATATCTACACCACCATCTACATAAACATGGAAATATCTACACCGCCATGTGTATAAACATGGAAATACCTACAAAGTAATCTGTATAAACATGGAAATATCTACACAGCCATCTGTATATACGTGGAAATATCTACACCGCTATCTGTATAAACATGGAAATAACTACACCGCTATTTGTATAAACAAGCAAATATCTACACCGTGATCTGTATAAACATGGATATATCTGCACAGCCATCTCTATAAACATGGAAATATCTACACCCCTATCTGTTTAAACATGGAAATATCCACACCGCTATCTCTGTAAACATGGAAAAATCAACACCGCTATCTCTATGAACATGGAAATATCTACACCGCCATCTCTATAAACATGGAAATATCTACACCACGATCAGTATAAACATGGAAATATCTACACCGCCATCGGTATAAACATGGAAATACCTACAAAGTAATCTGTATAAACATGGAAATATCTACACAGCCATCTGTATAAACATGGAAATAACTACACCGCCATCTGTATAAACATGGAAATATCTACACCGCGATCTGTATAAACATGGAAATATCTTCACCACGATCTGTATAAACATGGAAATATCTACACCGCTACCTGTATAAACATGGTAATATCTACACCACCATCTGTATAAACATGGAAATATCTACACCACCATCTGTATAAACATGGAAATATCTACAATGCCATCTGTAGAAAGATGGAAATATCTACACTGCAATCTGTGTAAACATGGAAATATCTACACCGATATCTGTGAAAACATGGAAATATCTACACCACTATCTCAATAAACATGGAAATATCTACACCGTGATCTGTATAAACATGGAAATATCTACACCGCGATCTGTATAAACATGGAAATATCTACAACGCTATCTGTGTAAACATGGAAATATCTACACAGCTATCACTATAAACATGGAAAATCTACACCGCCATCTGTATAAACATGGAAATACCTACAAAGTCATCTGTATAAACATGGAAATATCTACACAGCCATCTGTATAAACATGGAAATATCTACACAGCCATCTTTATATACACGGAAGTATCTACACCGCTATCTGTATAAACATGGAAATAACTACACCGCTATTAGTATAAACAAGGAAATATGTACACCGTGATCTGTATAAACATCGAAATATCTACACCGCCATCTCTATGAACATGGAAATATCTACACACCTATCTGTATAAACATGGAAATATCTACACCGCTATCTCTATAAATATGGAAATATCTACACCGCCATCTCTATAAACATGAAAATATCTAAACTGCCATCTCAATAAAGATGGAAGTATCTACTCCGCTATGTGTATAAACACGGAAATATCTACACCACCATCTGTGTAAACATGGAAATATCTACAACGCTATCTGTATAAACATGGAAATATCTACACCGCCATCTGCATGCCCATGGAAATATCTACGCCGCCATCTGTATAAACATGGAAATATCTACACGGCCATCTGTGTATACATGGAAATATCAACACCGCCATCTGTACAAACATGGATATATCTACATCGCTATGTCTACAAACATGGAAATATCTGCACTGCCATCTGTAAAAACATGGAAATACGTATACAGTCATCTGTATAAACATGGAAATATCTACAATGCCATCTGTATACACGTGGAAATATCTACACAGCCATCTGTAGAAACATGTAAATATCTACACTGCTATCTCTATAAACATGGAAATATATACACCGCCATCTCAATAAACATGAAAATATCTACACTGCCATCTCCATAATCATGGAACTAACTACTCCGCCATCTGTATAAACATGGAAACATCTACACCGCCATCTGTGTGAATAAGGAAATATCTACAATGCCATCTGTATAAAGATATAAATATCTGCACCGCGAGCTGTATAAACATGGAAATATCTACATCGCTATCTGTATAAACATGGAAATACCAACACCGCTATCGGTATAAACATGGAAATATCTAAAACGCCATCTATATAAACATGGAAATATCTACACCGCTATGTCTATAAAATTGGAAATACCTACACCGCTCTCTCTGTAAACATGGAAATACCTACACCGCTATCTGTATAAACATGGAAATATCTACACCACCATCTACATAAACATGGAAATATCTACACCGCCATGTGTATAAACATGGAAATACCTACAAAGTAATCTGTATAAACATGGAAATATCTACACAGCCATCTGTATATACGTGGAAATATCTACACCGCTATCTGTATAAACATGGAAATAACTACACCGCTATTTGTATAAACAAGCAAATATCTACACCGTGATCTGTATAAACATGGATATATCTGCACAGCCATCTCTATAAACATGGAAATATCTACACCCCTATCTGTTTAAACATGGAAATATCCACACCGCTATCTCTGTAAACATGGAAAAATCAACACCGCTATCTCTATGAACATGGAAATATCTACACCGCCATCTCTATAAACATGGAAATATCTACACCACGATCAGTATAAACATGGAAATATCTACACCGCTATCTGTATAAACATGGAAATATCTCCACTGCTATCTCTATAAACATCGAAATATCTACACCGCCATCTGTATAAACATGGAAATACCTACAAAGTAATCTGTATAAACATGGAAATATCTACACAGCCATCTGTATAAACATGGAAATAACTACACCGCCATCTGTATAAACATGGAAATATCTACACCGCGATCTGTATAAACATGGAAATATCTTCACCACGATCTGTATAAACATGGAAATATCTACACCGCTACCTGTATAAACATGGTAATATCTACACCACCATCTGTATAAACATGGAAATATCTACACCACCATCTGTATAAACATGGAAATATCTACAATGCCATCTGTAGAAAGATGGAAATATCTACACTGCAATCTGTGTAAACATGGAAATATCTACACCGATATCTGTGAAAACATGGAAATATCTACACCGCTATCTCAATAAACATGGAAATATCTACACCGTGATCTGTATAAACATGGAAATATCTACACCGCGATCTGTATAAACATGGAAATATCTACACAGCTATCACTTTAAACATGGAAAATCTACACCGCCATCTGTATAAACATGGAAATACCTACAAAGTCATCTGTATAAACATGGAAATATCTACACAGCCATCTGTATAAACATGGAAATATCTACACAGCCATCTTTATATACACGGAAGTATCTACACCGCTATCTGTATAAACATGGAAATAACTACACCGCTATTAGTATAAACAAGGAAATATGTACACCGTGATCTGTATAAACATCGAAATATCTACACCGCCATCTCTATGAACATGGAAATATCTACACACCTATCTGTATAAACATGGAAAGATCCACACCGCTATCTCTATAAACATGGAAAAATCAACACCGCTATCTCTATGAACATGAAATATCTACACCGCCATCTGTAGAAAGATGGAAATATCTACACCGCTATCTCTATAAATATGGAAATATCTACACCGCCATCTCTATAAACATGAAAATATCTACACTGCCATCTCAATAAAGATGGAAGTATCTACTCCGCTATGTGTATAAACACGGAAATATCTACACCACCATCTGTGTAAACATGGAAATATCTACAACGCAATCTGTATAAACATGGAAATATCTACACCGCCATCTGCATGCCCATGGAAATATCTACGCCGCCATCTGTATAAACATGGAAATATCTACACGGCCATCTGTGTATACATGGAAATATCAACACCGCCATCTGTACAAACATGGATATATCTACATCGCTATGTCTACAAACATGGAAATATCTGCACTGCCATCTGTAAAAACATGGAAATACGTATACAGTCATCTGTATAAACATGGAAATATCTACAATGCCATCTGTATACACGTGGAAATATCTACACAGCCATCTGTAGAAACATGTAAATATCTACACTGCTATCTCTATAAACATGGAAATATCTACACCGCCATCTCAATAAACATGAAAATATCTACACTGCCATCTCCATAAACATGGAACTAACTACTCCGCCATCTGTATAAACATGGAAACATCTACACCGCCATCTGTGTGAATAAGGAAATATCTACAATGCCATCTGTATAAAGATATAAATATCTGCACCGCGAGCTGTATAAACATGGAAATATCTACATCGCTATCTGTATAAACATGGAAATACCAACACCGCTATCGGTATAAACATGGAAATATCTAAAACGCCATCTATATAAACATGGAAATATCTACACCGCTATGTCTATAAAATTGGAAATACCTACACCGCTCTCTCTGTAAACATGGAAATACCTACACCGCTATCTGTATAAACATGGAAATATCTACACCACCATCTACATAAACATGGAAATATCTACACCGCCATGTGTATAAACATGGAAATACCTACAAAGTAATCTGTATAAACATGGAAATATCTACACAGCCATCTGTATATACGTGGAAATATCTACACCGCTATCTGTATAAACATGGAAATAACTACACCGCTATTTGTATAAACAAGCAAATATCTACACCGTGATCTGTATAAACATGGATATATCTGCACAGCCATCTCTATAAACATGGAAATATCTACACCCCTATCTGTTTAAACATGGAAATATCCACACCGCTATCTCTGTAAACATGGAAAAATCAACACCGCTATCTCTATGAACATGGAAATATCTACACCGCCATCTCTATAAACATGGAAATATCTACACCACGATCAGTATAAACATGGAAATATCTACACCGCCATCGGTATAAACATGGAAATACCTACAAAGTAACCTGTATAAACATGGAAATATCTACACAGCCATCTGTATAAACATGGAAATAACTACACCGCCATCTGTATAAACATGGAAATATCTACACCGCGATCTGTATAAACATGGAAATATCTTCACCACGATCTGTATAAACATGGAAATATCTACACCGCTACCTGTATAAACATGGTAATATCTACACCACCATCTGTATAAACATGGAAATATCTACACCACCATCTGTATAAACATGGAAATATCTACAATGCCATCTGTAGAAAGATGGAAATATCTACACTGCAATCTGTGTAAACATGGAAATATCTACACCGATATCTGTGAAAACATGGAAATATCTACACCACTATCTCAATAAACATGGAAATATCTACACCGTGATCTGTATAAACATGGAAATATCTAAACCGCGATCTGTATAAACATGGAAATATCTACAACGCTATCTGTGTAAACATGGAAATATCTACACAGCTATCACTATAAACATGGAAAATCTACACCGCCATCTGTATAAACATGGAAATACCTACAAAGTCATCTGTATAAACATGGAAATATCTACACAGCCATCTGTATAAACATGGAAATATCTACACAGCCATCTTTATATACACGGAAGTATCTACACCGCTATCTTTATAAACATGGAAATAACTACACCGCTATTAGTATAAACAAGGAAATATGTACACCGTGATCTGTATAAACATCGAAATATCTACACCGCCATCTCTATGAACATGGAAATATCTACACACCTATCTGTATAAACATGGAAAGATCCACACCGCTATCTCTATAAACATGGAAAAATCAACACCGCTATCTCTATGAACATGAAATATCTACACCGCCATCTGTAGAAAGATGGAAATATCTACACCGCTATCTCTATAAATATGGAAATATCTACACCGCCATCTCTATAAACATGAAAATATCTACACTGCCATCTCAATAAAGATGGAAGTATCTACTCCGCTATGTGTATAAACACGGAAATATCTACACCACCATCTGTGTAAACATGGAAATATCTACAACGCTATCTGTATAAACATGGAAATATCTACACCGCCATCTGCATGCCCATGGAAATATCTACGCCGCCATCTGTATAAACATGGAAATATCTACACGGCCATCTGTGTATACATGGAAATATCAACACCGCCATCTGTACAAACATGGATATATCTACATCGCTATGTCTACAAACATGGAAATATCTGCACTGCCATCTGTAAAAACATGGAAATACGTATACAGTCATCTGTATAAACATGGAAATATCTACAATGCCATCTGTATACACGTGGAAATATCTACACAGCCATCTGTAGAAACATGTAAATGTCTACACTGCTATCTCTATAAACATGGAATTATCTACACCGCCATCTCAATAAACATGAAAATATCTACACTGCCATCTCCATAAACATGGAACTAACTACTCCGCCATCTGTATAAACATGGAAACATCTACACCGCCATCTGTGTGAATAAGGAAATATCTACAATGCCATCTGTATAAAGATATAAATATCTGCACCGCGAGCTGTATAAACATGGAAATATCTACATCGCTATCTGTATAAACATGGAAATACCAACACCGCTATCGGTATAAACATGGAAATATCTAAAACGCCATCTATATAAACATGGAAATATCTACACCGCTATGTCTATAAAATTGGAAATACCTACACCGCTCTCTCTGTAAACATGGAAATACCTACACCGCTATCTGTATAAACATGGAAATATCTACACCACCATCTACATAAACATGGAAATATCTACACCGCCATGTGTATAAACATGGAAATACCTACAAAGTAATCTGTATAAACATGGAAATATCTACACAGCCATCTGTATATACGTGGAAATATCTACACCGCTATCTGTATAAACATGGAAATAACTACACCGCTATTTGTATAAACAAGCAAATACCTACACCGTGATCTGTATAAACATGGATATATCTGCACAGCCATCTCTATAAACATGGAAATATCTACACCCCTATCTGTTTAAACATGGAAATATCCACACCGCTATCTCTGTAAACATGGAAAAATCAACACCGCTATCTCTATGAACATGGAAATATCTACACCGCCATCTCTATAAACATGGAAATATCTACACCACGATCAGTATAAACATGGAAATATCTACACCGCCATCGGTATAAACATGGAAATACCTACAAAGTAACCTGTATAAACATGGAAATATCTACACAGCCATCTGTATAAACATGGAAATAACTACACCGCCATCTGTATAAACATGGAAATATCTACACCGCGATCTGTATAAACATGGAAATATCTTCACCACGATCTGTATAAACATGGAAATATCTACACCGCTACCTGTATAAACATGGTAATATCTACACCACCATCTGTATAAACATGGAAATATCTACACCACCATCTGTATAAACATGGAAATATCTACAATGCCATCTGTAGAAAGATGGAAATATCTACACTGCAATCTGTGTAAACATGGAAATATCTACACCGATATCTGTGAAAACATGGAAATATCTACACCACTATCTCAATAAACATGGAAATATCTACACCGTGATCTGTATAAACATGGAAATATCTACACCGCGATCTGTATAAACATGGAAATATCTACAACGCTATCTGTGTAAACATGGAAATATCTACACAGCTATCACTATAAACATGGAAAATCTACACCGCCATCTGTATAAACATGGAAATACCTACAAAGTCATCTGTATAAACATGGAAATATCTACACAGCCATCTGTATAAACATGGAAATATCTACACAGCCATCTTTATATACACGGAAGTATCTACACCGCTATCTGTATAAACATGGAAATAACTACACCGCTATTAGTATAAACAAGGAAATATGTACACCGTGATCTGTATAAACATCGAAATATCTACACCGCCATCTCTATGAACATGGAAATATCTACACACCTATCTGTATAAACATGGAAAGATCCACACCGCTATCTCTATAAACATGGAAAAATCAACACCGCTATCTCTATGAACATGAAATATCTACACCGCCATCTGTAGAAAGATGGAAATATCTACACCGCTATCTCTATAAATATGGAAATATCTACACCGCCATCTCTATAAACATGAAAATATCTAAACTGCCATCTCAATAAAGATGGAAGTATCTACTCCGCTATGTGTATAAACACGGAAATATCTACACCACCATCTGTGTAAACATGGAAATATCTACAACGCTATCTGTATAAACATGGAAATATCTACACCGCCATCTGCATGCCCATGGAAATATCTACGCCGCCATCTGTATAAACATGGAAATATCTACACGGCCATCTGTGTATACATGGAAATATCAACACCGCCATCTGTACAAACATGGATATATCTACATCGCTATGTCTACAAACATGGAAATATCTGCACTGCCATCTGTAAAAACATGGAAATACGTATACAGTCATCTGTATAAACATGGAAATATCTACAATGCCATCTGTATACACGTGGAAATATCTACACAGCCATCTGTAGAAACATGTAAATATCTACACTGCTATCTCTATAAACATGGAAATATCTACACCGCCATCTCAATAAACATGAAAATATCTACACTGCCATCTCCATAAACATGGAACTAACTACTCCGCCATCTGTATAAACATGGAAACATCTACACCGCCATCTGTGTGAATAAGGAAATATCTACAATGCCATCTGTATAAAGATATAAATATCTGCACCGCGAGCTGTATAAACATGGAAATATCTACATCGCTATCTGTATAAACATGGAAATACCAACACCGCTATCGGTATAAACATGGAAATATCTAAAACGCCATCTATATAAACATGGAAATATCTACACCGCTATGTCTATAAAATTGGAAATACCTACACCGCTCTCTCTGTAAACATGGAAATACCTACACCTCTATCTGTATAAACATGGAAATATCTACACCACCATCTACATAAACATGGAAATATCTACACCGCCATGTGTATAAACATGGAAATACCTACAAAGTAATCTGTATAAACATGGAAATATCTACACAGCCATCTGTATATACGTGGAAATATCTACACCGCTATCTGTATAAACATGGAAATAACTACACCGCTATTTGTATAAACAAGCAAATATCTACACCGTGATCTGTATAAACATGGATATATCTGCACAGCCATCTCTATAAACATGGAAATATCTACACCCCTATCTGTTTAAACATGGAAATATCCACACCGCTATCTCTGTAAACATGGAAAAATCAACACCGCTATCTCTATGAACATGGAAATATCTACACCGCCATCTCTATAAACATGGAAATATCTACACCACGATCAGTATAAACATGGAAATATCTACACCGCTATCTGTATAAACATGGAAATATCTCCACTGCTATCTCTATAAACATCGAAATATCTACACCGCCATCTGTATAAACATGGAAATACCTACAAAGTAATCTGTATAAACATGGAAATATCTACACAGCCATCTGTATAAACATGGAAATAACTACACCGCCATCTGTATAAACATGGAAATATCTACACCGCGATCTGTATAAACATGGAAATATCTTCACCACGATCTGTATAAACATGGAAATATCTACACCGCTACCTGTATAAACATGGTAATATCTACACCACCATCTGTATAAACATGGAAATATCTACACCACCATCTGTATAAACATGGAAATATCTACAATGCCATCTGTAGAAAGATGGAAATATCTACACTGCAATCTGTGTAAACATGGAAATATCTACACCGATATCTGTGAAAACATGGAAATATCTACACCGCTATCTCAATAAACATGGAAATATCTACACCGTGATCTGTATAAACATGGAAATATCTACACCGCGATCTGTATAAACATGGAAATATCTACACAGCTATCACTTTAAACATGGAAAATCTACACCGCCATCTGTATAAACATGGAAATACCTACAAAGTCATCTGTATAAACATGGAAATATCTACACAGCCATCTGTATAAACATGGAAATATCTACACAGCCATCTTTATATACACGGAAGTATCTACACCGCTATCTGTATAAACATGGAAATAACTACACCGCTATTAGTATAAACAAGTAAATATGTACACCGTGATCTGTATAAACATCGAAATATCTACACGGCCATCTCTATGAACATGGAAATATCTACACACCTATCTGTATAAACATGGAAAGATCCACACCGCTATCTCTATAAACATGGAAAAATCAACACCGCTATCTCTATGAACATGAAATATCTACACCGCCATCTGTAGAAAGATGGAAATATCTACACCGCTATCTCTATAAATATGGAAATATCTACACCGCCATCTCTATAAACATGAAAATATCTACACTGCCATCTCAATAAAGATGGAAGTATCTACTCCGCTATGTGTATAAACACGGAAATATCTACACCACCATCTGTGTAAACATGGAAATATCTACAACGCAATCTGTATAAACATGGAAATATCTACACCGCCATCTGCATGCCCATGGAAATATCTACGCCGCCATCTGTATAAACATGGAAATATCTACACGGCCATCTGTGTATACATGGAAATATCAACACCGCCATCTGTACAAACATGGATATATCTACATCGCTATGTCTACAAACATGGAAATATCTGCACTGCCATCTGTAAAAACATGGAAATACGTATACAGTCATCTGTATAAACATGGAAATATCTACAATGCCATCTGTATACACGTGGAAATATCTACACAGCCATCTGTAGAAACATGTAAATATCTACACTGCTATCTCTATAAACATGGAAATATCTACACCGCCATCTCAATAAACATGAAAATATCTACACTGCCATCTCCATAAACATGGAACTAACTACTCCGCCATCTGTATAAACATGGAAACATCTACACCGCCATCTGTGTGAATAAGGAAATATCTACAATGCCATCTGTATAAAGATATAAATATCTGCACCGCGAGCTGTATAAACATGGAAATATCTACATCGCTATCTGTATAAACATGGAAATACCAACACCGCTATCGGTATAAACATGGAAATATCTAAAACGCCATCTATATAAACATGGAAATATCTACACCGCTATGTCTATAAAATTGGAAATACCTACACCGCTCTCTCTGTAAACATGGAAATACCTACACCGCTATCTGTATAAACATGGAAATATCTACACCACCATCTACATAAACATGGAAATATCTACACCGCCATGTGTATAAACATGGAAATACCTACAAAGTAATCTGTATAAACATGGAAATATCTACACAGCCATCTGTATATACGTGGAAATATCTACACCGCTATCTGTATAAACATGGAAATAACTACACCGCTATTTGTATAAACAAGCAAATATCTACACCGTGATCTGTATAAACATGGATATATCTGCACAGCCATCTCTATAAACATGGAAATATCTACACCCCTATCTGTTTAAACATGGAAATATCCACACCGCTATCTCTGTAAACATGGAAAAATCAACACCGCTATCTCTATGAACATGGAAATATCTACACCGCCATCTCTATAAACATGGAAATATCTACACCACGATCAGTATAAACATGGAAATATCTACACCGCCATCGGTATAAACATGGAAATACCTACAAAGTAATCTGTATAAACATGGAAATATCTACACAGCCATCTGTATAAACATGGAAATAACTACACCGCCATCTGTATAAACATGGAAATATCTACACCGCGATCTGTATAAACATGGAAATATCTTCACCACGATCTGTATAAACATGGAAATATCTACACCGCTACCTGTATAAACATGGTAATATCTACACCACCATCTGTATAAACATGGAAATATCTACACCACCATCTGTATAAACATGGAAATATCTACAATGCCATCTGTAGAAAGATGGAAATATCTACACTGCAATCTGTGTAAACATGGAAATATCTACACCGATATCTGTGAAAACATGGAAATATCTACACCACTATCTCAATAAACATGGAAATATCTACACCGTGATCTGTATAAACATGGAAATATCTACACCGCGATCTGTATAAACATGGAAATATCTACAACGCTATCTGTGTAAACATGGAAATATCTACACAGCTATCACTATAAACATGGAAAATCTACACCGCCATCTGTATAAACATGGAAATACCTACAAAGTCATCTGTATAAACATGGAAATATCTACACAGCCATCTGTATAAACATGGAAATATCTACACAGCCATCTTTATATACACGGAAGTATCTACACCGCTATCTGTATAAACATGGAAATAACTACACCGCTATTAGTATAAACAAGGAAATATGTACACCGTGATCTGTATAAACATCGAAATATCTACACCGCCATCTCTATGAACATGGAAATATCTACACACCTATCTGTATAAACATGGAAAGATCCACACCGCTATCTCTATAAACATGGAAAAATCAACACCGCTATCTCTATGAACATGAAATATCTACACCGCCATCTGTAGAAAGATGGAAATATCTACACCGCTATCTCTATAAATATGGAATTATCTACACCGCCATCTCTATAAACATGAAAATATCTAAACTGCCATCTCAATAAAGATGGAAGTATCTACTCCGCTATGTGTATAAACACGGAAATATCTACACCACCATCTGTGTAAACATGGAAATATCTACAACGCTATCTGTATAAACATGGAAATATCTACACCGCCATCTGCATGCCCATGGAAATATCTACGCCGCCATCTGTATAAACATGGAAATATCTACACGGCCATCTGTGTATACATGGAAATATCAACACCGCCATCTGTACAAACATGGATATATCTACATCGCTATGTCTACAAACATGGAAATATCTGCACTGCCATCTGTAAAAACATGGAAATACGTATACAGTCATCTGTATAAACATGGAAATATCTACAATGCCATCTGTATACACGTGGAAATATCTACACAGCCATCTGTAGAAACATGTAAATATCTACACTGCTATCTCTATAAACATGGAAATATCTACACCGCCATCTCAATAAACATGAAAATATCTACACTGCCATCTCCATAAACATGGAACTAACTACTCCGCCATCTGTATAAACATGGAAACATCTACACCGCCATCTGTGTGAATAAGGAAATATCTACAATGCCATCTGTATAAAGATATAAATATCTGCACCGCGAGCTGTATAAACATGGAAATATCTACATCGCTATCTGTATAAACATGGAAATACCAACACCGCTATCGGTATAAACATGGAAATATCTAAAACGCCATCTATATAAACATGGAAATATCTACACCGCTATGTCTATAAAATTGGAAATACCTACACCGCTCTCTCTGTAAACATGGAAATACCTACACCGCTATCTGTATAAACATGGAAATATCTACACCACCATCTACATAAACATGGAAATATCTACACCGCCATGTGTATAAACATGGAAATACCTACAAAGTAATCTGTATAAACATGGAAATATCTACACAGCCATCTGTATATACGTGGAAATATCTACACCGCTATCTGTATAAACATGGAAATAACTACACCGCTATTTGTATAAACAAGCAAATATCTACACCGTGATCTGTATAAACATGGATATATCTGCACAGCCATCTCTATAAACATGGAAATATCTACACCCCTATCTGTTTAAACATGGAAATATCCACACCGCTATCTCTGTAAACATGGAAAAATCAACACCGCTATCTCTATGAACATGGAAATATCTACACCGCCATCTCTATAAACATGGAAATATCTACACCACGATCAGTATAAACATGGAAATATCTACACCGCTATCTGTATAAACATGGAAATATCTCCACTGCTATCTCTATAAACATCGAAATATCTACACCGCCATCTGTATAAACATGGAAATACCTACAAAGTAATCTGTATAAACATGGAAATATCTACACAGCCATCTGTATAAACATGGAAATAACTACACCGCCATCTGTATAAACATGGAAATATCTACACCGCGATCTGTATAAACATGGAAATATCTTCACCACGATCTGTATAAACATGGAAATATCTACACCGCTACCTGTATAAACATGGTAATATCTACACCACCATCTGTATAAACATGGAAATATCTACACCACCATCTGTATAAACATGGAAATATCTACAATGCCATCTGTAGAAAGATGGAAATATCTACACTGCAATCTGTGTAAACATGGAAATATCTACACCGATATCTGTGAAAACATGGAAATATCTACACCGCTATCTCAATAAACATGGAAATATCTACACCGTGATCTGTATAAACATGGAAATATCTACACCGCGATCTGTATAAACATGGAAATATCTACACAGCTATCACTTTAAACATGGAAAATCTACACCGCCATCTGTATAAACATGGAAATACCTACAAAGTCATCTGTATAAACATGGAAATATCTACACAGCCATCTGTATAAACATGGAAATATCTACACAGCCATCTTTATATACACGGAAGTATCTACACCGCTATCTGTATAAACATGGAAATAACTACACCGCTATTAGTATAAACAAGGAAATATGTACACCGTGATCTGTATAAACATCGAAATATCTACACCGCCATCTCTATGAACATGGAAATATCTACACACCTATCTGTATAAACATGGAAAGATCCACACCGCTATCTCTATAAACATGGAAAAATCAACACCGCTATCTCTATGAACATGAAATATCTACACCGCCATCTGTAGAAAGATGGAAATATCTACACCGCTATCTCTATAAATATGGAAATATCTACACCGCCATCTCTATAAACATGAAAATATCTACACTGCCATCTCAATAAAGATGGAAGTATCTACTCCGCTATGTGTATAAACACGGAAATATCTACACCACCATCTGTGTAAACATGGAAATATCTACAACGCAATCTGTATAAACATGGAAATATCTACACCGCCATCTGCATGCCCATGGAAATATCTACGCCGCCATCTGTATAAACATGGAAATATCTACACGGCCATCTGTGTATACATGGAAATATCAACACCGCCATCTGTACAAACATGGATATATCTACATCGCTATGTCTACAAACATGGAAATATCTGCACTGCCATCTGTAAAAACATGGAAATACGTATACAGTCATCTGTATAAACATGGAAATATCTACAATGCCATCTGTATACACGTGGAAATATCTACACAGCCATCTGTAGAAACATGTAAATGTCTACACTGCTATCTCTATAAACATGGAATTATCTACACCGCCATCTCAATAAACATGAAAATATCTACACTGCCATCTCCATAAACATGGAACTAACTACTCCGCCATCTGTATAAACATGGAAACATCTACACCGCCATCTGTGTGAATAAGGAAATATCTACAATGCCATCTGTATAAAGATATAAATATCTGCACCGCGAGCTGTATAAACATGGAAATATCTACATCGCTATCTGTATAAACATGGAAATACCAACACCGCTATCGGTATAAACATGGAAATATCTAAAACGCCATCTATATAAACATGGAAATATCTACACCGCTATGTCTATAAAATTGGAAATACCTACACCGCTCTCTCTGTAAACATGGAAATACCTACACCGCTATCTGTATAAACATGGAAATATCTACACCACCATCTACATAAACATGGAAATATCTACACCGCCATGTGTATAAACATGGAAATACCTACAAAGTAATCTGTATAAACATGGAAATATCTACACAGCCATCTGTATATACGTGGAAATATCTACACCGCTATCTGTATAAACATGGAAATAACTACACCGCTATTTGTATTAACAAGCAAATATCTACACCGTGATCTGTATAAACATGGATATATCTGCACAGCCATCTCTATAAACATGGAAATATCTACACCCCTATCTGTTTAAACATGGAAATATCCACACCGCTATCTCTGTAAACATGGAAAAATCAACACCGCTATCTCTATGAACATGGAAATATCTACACCGCCATCTCTATAAACATGGAAATATCTACACCACGATCAGTATAAACATGGAAATATCTACACCGCCATCGGTATAAACATGGAAATACCTACAAAGTAACCTGTATAAACATGGAAATATCTACACAGCCATCTGTATAAACATGGAAATAACTACACCGCCATCTGTATAAACATGGAAATATCTACACCGCGATCTGTATAAACATGGAAATATCTTCACCACGATCTGTATAAACATGGAAATATCTACACCGCTACCTGTATAAACATGGTAATATCTACACCACCATCTGTATAAACATGGAAATATCTACACCACCATCTGTATAAACATGGAAATATCTACAATGCCATCTGTAGAAAGATGGAAATATCTACACTGCAATCTGTGTAAACATGGAAATATCTACACCGATATCTGTGAAAACATGGAAATATCTACACCACTATCTCAATAAACATGGAAATATCTACACCGTGATCTGTATAAACATGGAAATATCTACACCGCGATCTGTATAAACATGGAAATATCTACAACGCTATCTGTGTAAACATGGAAATATCTACACAGCTATCACTATAAACATGGAAAATCTACACCGCCATCTGTATAAACATGGAAATACCTACAAAGTCATCTGTATAAACATGGAAATATCTACACAGCCATCTGTATAAACATGGAAATATCTACACAGCCATCTTTATATACACGGAAGTATCTACACCGCTATCTGTATAAACATGGAAATAACTACACCGCTATTAGTATAAACAAGGAAATATGTACACCGTGATCTGTATAAACATCGAAATATCTACACCGCCATCTCTATGAACATGGAAATATCTACACACCTATCTGTATAAACATGGAAAGATCCACACCGCTATCTCTATAAACATGGAAAAATCAACACCGCTATCTCTATGAACATGAAATATCTACACCGCCATCTGTAGAAAGATGGAAATATCTACACCGCTATCTCTATAAATATGGAAATATCTACACCGCCATCTCTATAAACATGAAAATATCTAAACTGCCATCTCAATAAAGATGGAAGTATCTACTCCGCTATGTGTATAAACACGGAAATATCTACACCACCATCTGTGTAAACATGGAAATATCTACAACGCTATCTGTATAAACATGGAAATATCTACACCGCCATCTGCATGCCCATGGAAATATCTACGCCGCCATCTGTATAAACATGGAAATATCTACACGGCCATCTGTGTATACATGGAAATATCAACACCGCCATCTGTACAAACATGGATATATCTACATCGCTATGTCTACAAACATGGAAATATCTGCACTGCCATCTGTAAAAACATGGAAATACGTATACAGTCATCTGTATAAACATGGAAATATCTACAATGCCATCTGTATACACGTGGAAATATCTACACAGCCATCTGTAGAAACATGTAAATATCTACACTGCTATCTCTATAAACATGGAAATATCTACACCGCCATCTCAATAAACATGAAAATATCTACACTGCCATCTCCATAAACATGGAACTAACTACTCCGCCATCTGTATAAACATGGAAACATCTACACCGCCATCTGTGTGAATAAGGAAATATCTACAATGCCATCTGTATAAAGATATAAATATCTGCACCGCGAGCTGTATAAACATGGAAATATCTACATCGCTATCTGTATAAACATGGAAATACCAACACCGCTATCGGTATAAACATGGAAATATCTAAAACGCCATCTATATAAACATGGAAATATCTACACCGCTATGTCTATAAAATTGGAAATACCTACACCGCTCTCTCTGTAAACATGGAAATACCTACACCGCTATCTGTATAAACATGGAAATATCTACACCACCATCTACATAAACATGGAAATATCTACACCGCCATGTGTATAAACATGGAAATACCTACAAAGTAATCTGTATAAACATGGAAATATCTACACAGCCATCTGTATATACGTGGAAATATCTACACCGCTATCTGTATAAACATGGAAATAACTACACCGCTATTTGTATAAACAAGCAAATATCTACACCGTGATCTGTATAAACATGGATATATCTGCACAGCCATCTCTATAAACATGGAAATATCTACACCCCTATCTGTTTAAACATGGAAATATCCACACCGCTATCTCTGTAAACATGGAAAAATCAACACCGCTATCTCTATGAACATGGAAATATCTACACCGCCATCTCTATAAACATGGAAATATCTACACCACGATCAGTATAAACATGGAAATATCTACACCGCCATCGGTATAAACATGGAAATACCTACAAAGTAATCTGTATAAACATGGAAATATCTACACAGCCATCTGTATAAACATGGAAATAACTACACCGCCATCTGTATAAACATGGAAATATCTACACCGCGATCTGTATAAACATGGAAATATCTTCACCACGATCTGTATAAACATGGAAATATCTACACCGCTACCTGTATAAACATGGTAATATCTACACCACCATCTGTATAAACATGGAAATATCTACACCACCATCTGTATAAACATGGAAATATCTACAATGCCATCTGTAGAAAGATGGAAATATCTACACTGCAATCTGTGTAAACATGGAAATATCTACACCGATATCTGTGAAAACATGGAAATATCTACACCACTATCTCAATAAACATGGAAATATCTACACCGTGATCTGTATAAACATGGAAATATCTACACCGCGATCTGTATAAACATGGAAATATCTACAACGCTATCTGTGTAAACATGGAAATATCTACACAGCTATCACTATAAACATGGAAAATCTACACCGCCATCTGTATAAACATGGAAATACCTACAAAGTCATCTGTATAAACATGGAAATATCTACACAGCCATCTGTATAAACATGGAAATATCTACACAGCCATCTTTATATACACGGAAGTATCTACACCGCTATCTGTATAAACATGGAAATAACTACACCGCTATTAGTATAAACAAGGAAATATGTACACCGTGATCTGTATAAACATCGAAATATCTACACCGCCATCTCTATGAACATGGAAATATCTACACACCTATCTGTATAAACATGGAAAGATCCACACCGCTATCTCTATAAACATGGAAAAATCAACACCGCTATCTCTATGAACATGAAATATCTACACCGCCATCTGTAGAAAGATGGAAATATCTACACCGCTATCTCTATAAATATGGAAATATCTACACCGCCATCTCTATAAACATGAAAATATCTAAACTGCCATCTCAATAAAGATGGAAGTATCTACTCCGCTATGTGTATAAACACGGAAATATCTACACCACCATCTGTGTAAACATGGAAATATCTACAACGCTATCTGTATAAACATGGAAATATCTACACCGCCATCTGCATGCCCATGGAAATATCTACGCCGCCATCTGTATAAACATGGAAATATCTACACGGCCATCTGTGTATACATGGAAATATCAACACCGCCATCTGTACAAACATGGATATATCTACATCGCTATGTCTACAAACATGGAAATATCTGCACTGCCATCTGTAAAAACATGGAAATACGTATACAGTCATCTGTATAAACATGGAAATATCTACAATGCCATCTGTATACACGTGGAAATATCTACACAGCCATCTGTAGAAACATGTAAATATCTACACTGCTATCTCTATAAACATGGAAATATCTACACCGCCATCTCAATAAACATGAAAATATCTACACTGCCATCTCCATAAACATGGAACTAACTACTCCGCCATCTGTATAAACATGGAAACATCTACACCGCCATCTGTGTGAATAAGGAAATATCTACAATGCCATCTGTATAAAGATATAAATATCTGCACCGCGAGCTGTATAAACATGGAAATATCTACATCGCTATCTGTATAAACATGGAAATACCAACACCGCTATCGGTATAAACATGGAAATATCTAAAACGCCATCTATATAAACATGGAAATATCTACACCGCTATGTCTATAAAATTGGAAATACCTACACCGCTCTCTCTGTAAACATGGAAATACCTACACCGCTATCTGTATAAACATGGAAATATCTACACCACCATCTACATAAACATGGAAATATCTACACCGCCATGTGTATAAACATGGAAATACCTACAAAGTAATCTGTATAAACATGGAAATATCTACACAGCCATCTGTATATACGTGGAAATATCTACACCGCTATCTGTATAAACATGGAAATAACTACACCGCTATTTGTATAAACAAGCAAATATCTACACCGTGATCTGTATAAACATGGATATATCTGCACAGCCATCTCTATAAACATGGAAATATCTACACCCCTATCTGTTTAAACATGGAAATATCCACACCGCTATCTCTGTAAACATGGAAAAATCAACACCGCTATCTCTATGAACATGGAAATATCTACACCGCCATCTCTATAAACATGGAAATATCTACACCACGATCAGTATAAACATGGAAATATCTACACCGCTATCTGTATAAACATGGAAATATCTCCACTGCTATCTCTATAAACATCGAAATATCTACACCGCCATCTGTATAAACATGGAAATACCTACAAAGTAATCTGTATAAACATGGAAATATCTACACAGCCATCTGTATAAACATGGAAATAACTACACCGCCATCTGTATAAACATGGAAATATCTACACCGCGATCTGTATAAACATGGAAATATCTTCACCACGATCTGTATAAACATGGAAATATCTACACCGCTACCTGTATAAACATGGTAATATCTACACCACCATCTGTATAAACATGGAAATATCTACACCACCATCTGTATAAACATGGAAATATCTACAATGCCATCTGTAGAAAGATGGAAATATCTACACTGCAATCTGTGTAAACATGGAAATATCTACACCGATATCTGTGAAAACATGGAAATATCTACACCGCTATCTCAATAAACATGGAAATATCTACACCGTGATCTGTATAAACATGGAAATATCTACACCGCGATCTGTATAAACATGGAAATATCTACACAGCTATCACTTTAAACATGGAAAATCTACACCGCCATCTGTATAAACATGGAAATACCTACAAAGTCATCTGTATAAACATGGAAATATCTACACAGCCATCTGTATAAACATGGAAATATCTACACAGCCATCTTTATATACACGGAAGTATCTACACCGCTATCTGTATAAACATGGAAATAACTACACCGCTATTAGTATAAACAAGTAAATATGTACACCGTGATCTGTATAAACATCGAAATATCTACACGGCCATCTCTATGAACATGGAAATATCTACACACCTATCTGTATAAACATGGAAAGATCCACACCGCTATCTCTATAAACATGGAAAAATCAACACCGCTATCTCTATGAACATGAAATATCTACACCGCCATCTGTAGAAAGATGGAAATATCTACACCGCTATCTCTATAAATATGGAAATATCTACACCGCCATCTCTATAAACATGAAAATATCTACACTGCCATCTCAATAAAGATGGAAGTATCTACTCCGCTATGTGTATAAACACGGAAATATCTACACCACCATCTGTGTAAACATGGAAATATCTACAACGCAATCTGTATAAACATGGAAATATCTACACCGCCATCTGCATGCCCATGGAAATATCTACGCCGCCATCTGTATAAACATGGAAATATCTACACGGCCATCTGTGTATACATGGAAATATCAACACCGCCATCTGTACAAACATGGATATATCTACATCGCTATGTCTACAAACATGGAAATATCTGCACTGCCATCTGTAAAAACCTGGAAATACGTATACAGTCATCTGTATAAACATGGAAATATCTACAATGCCGTCTGTATACACGTGGAAATATCTACACAGCCATCTGTAGAAACATGTAAATATCTACACTGCTATCTCTATAAACATGGAAATATCTACACCGCCATCTCAATAAACATGAAAATATCTACACTGCCATCTCCATAAACATGGAACTAACTACTCCGCCATCTGTATAAACATGGAAACATCTACACCGCCATCTGTGTGAATAAGGAAATATCTACAATGCCATCTGTATAAAGATATAAATATCTGCACCGCGAGCTGTATAAACATGGAAATATCTACATCGCTATCTGTATAAACATGGAAATACCAACACCGCTATCGGTATAAACATGGAAATATCTAAAACGCCATCTATATAAACATGGAAATATCTACACCGCTATGTCTATAAAATTGGAAATACCTACACCGCTCTCTCTGTAAACATGGAAATACCTACACCGCTATCTGTATAAACATGGAAATATCTACACCACCATCTACATAAACATGGAAATATCTACACCGCCATGTGTATAAACATGGAAATACCTACAAAGTAATCTGTATAAACATGGAAATATCTACACAGCCATCTGTATATACGTGGAAATATCTACACCGCTATCTGTATAAACATGGAAATAACTACACCGCTATTTGTATAAACAAGCAAATATCTACACCGTGATCTGTATAAACATGGATATATCTGCAGAGCCATCTCTATAAACATGGAAATATCTACACCCCTATCTGTTTAAACATGGAAATATCCACACCGCTATCTCTGTAAACATGGAAAAATCAACACCGCTATCTCTATGAACATGGAAATATCTACACCGCCATCTCTATAAACATGGAAATATCTACACCACGGTCAGTATAAACATGGAAATATCTACACCGCTATCTGTATAAACATGGAAATATCTCCACTGCTATCTCTATAAACATCGAAATATCTACACCGCCATCTGTATAAACATGGAAATACCTACAAAGTAATCTGTATAAACATGGAAATATCTACACAGCCATCTGTATAAACATGGAAATAACTACACCGCCATCTGTATAAACATGGAAATATCTACACCGCGATCTGTATAAACATGGAAATATCTTCACCACGATCTGTATAAACATGGAAATATCTACACCGCTACCTGTATAAACATGGTAATATCTACACCACCATCTGTATAAACATGGAAATATCTACACCACCATCTGTATAAACATGGAAATATCTACAATGCCATCTGTAGAAAGATGGAAATATCTACACTGCAATCTGTGTAAACAGGGAAATATCTACACCGATATCTGTGAAAACATGGAAATATCTACACCGCTATCTCAATAAACATGGAAATATCTACACCGTGATCTGTATAAACATGGAAATATCTACACCGTGATCTGTATAAACATGGAAATATCTAAAACGCTATCTGTGTAAACATGGAAATATCTACACAGCTATCACTATAAACATGGAAAATCTACACCGCCATCTGTATAAACATGGAAATACCTACAAAGTCATCTGTATAAACATGGAAATATCTACACAGCCATCTGTATAAACATGGAAATATCTACACAGCCATCTTTATATACACGGAAGTATCTACACCGCTATCTGTATAAACATGGAAATAACTACACCGCTATTAGTATAAACAAGGAAATATGTACACCGTGATCTGTATAAACATCGAAATATCTACACCGCCATCTCTATGAACATGGAAATATCTACACACCTATCTGTATAAACATGGAAAGATCCACACCGCTATCTCTATAAACATGGAAAAATCAACACCGCTATCTCTATGAACATGAAATATCTACACCGCCATCTGTAGAAAGATGGAAATATCTACACCGCTATCTCTATAAATATGGAAATATCTACACCGCCATCTCTATAAACATGAAAATATCTACACTGCCATCTCAATAAAGATGGAAGTATCTACTCCGCTATGTGTATAAACACGGAAATATCTACACCACCATCTGTGTAAACATGGAAATATCTACAACGCAATCTGTATAAACATGGAAATATCTACACCGCCATCTGCATGCCCATGGAAATATCTACGCCGCCATCTGTATAAACATGGAAATATCTACACGGCCATCTGTGTATACATGGAAATATCAACACCGCCATCTGTACAAACATGGATATATCTACATCGCTATGTCTACAAACATGGAAATATCTGCACTGCCATCTGTAAAAACATGGAAATACGTATACAGTCATCTGTATAAACATGGAAATATCTACAATGCCATCTGTATACACGTGGAAATATCTACACAGCCATCTGTAGAAACATGTAAATATCTACACTGCTATCTCTATAAACATGGAAATATCTACACCGCCATCTCAATAAACATGAAAATATCTACACTGCCATCTCCATAAACATGGAACTAACTACTCCGCCATCTGTATAAACATGGAAACATCTACACCGCCATCTGTGTGAATAAGGAAATATCTACAATGCCATCTGTATAAAGATATAAATATCTGCACCGCGAGCTGTATAAACATGGAAATATCTACATCGCTATCTGTATAAACATGGAAATACCAACACCGCTATCGGTATAAACATGGAAATATCTAAAACGCCATCTATATAAACATGGAAATATCTACACCGCTATGTCTATAAAATTGGAAATACCTACACCGCTCTCTCTGTAAACATGGAAATACCTACACTGCTATCTGTATAAACATGGAAATATCTACACCACCATCTACATAAACATGGAAATATCTACACCGCCATGTGTATAAACATGGAAATACCTACAAAGTAATCTGTATAAACATGGAAATATCTACACAGCCATCTGTATATACGTGGAAATATCTACAGCGCTATCTGTATAAACATGGAAATAACTACACCGCTATTTGTATAAACAAGCAAATATCTACACCGTGATCTGTATAAACATGGATATATCTGCACAGCCATCTCTATAAACATGGAAATATCTACACCCCTATCTGTTTAAACATGGAAATATCCACACCGCTATCTCTGTAAACATGGAAAAATCAACACCGCTATCTCTATGAACATGGAAATATCTACACCGCCATCTCTATAAACATGGAAATATCTACACCACGATCAGTATAAACATGGAAATATCTACACCGCTATCTGTATAAACATGGAAATATCTCCACTGCTATCTCTATAAACATCGAAATATCTACACCACCATCTGTATAAACATGGAAATACCTACAAAGTAATCTGTATAAACATGGAAATATCTACACAGCCATCTGTATAAACATGGAAATAACTACACCGCCATCTGTATAAACATGGAAATATCAACACCGCGATCTGTATAAACATGGAAATATCTGCACCACGATCTGTATAAACATGGAAATATCTACACCGCTACCTGTATAAACATGGTAATATCTACACCACCATCTGTATAAACATGGAAATATCTACACCACCATCTGTATAAACATGGAAATATCTACAATGCCATCTGTAGAAAGATGGAAATATCTACACTGCAATCTGTGTAAACATGGAAATATCTACACCGATATCTGTGAAAACATGGAAATATCTACACCGCTATCTCAATAAACATGGAAATATCTACACCGTGATCTGTATAAACATGGAAATATCTACACCGCGATCTGTATAAACATGGAAATATCTACACAGCTATCACTTTAAACATGGAAAATCTACACCGCCATCTGTATAAACATGGAAATACCTACAAAGTCATCTGTATAAACATGGAAATATCTACACAGCCATCTGTATAAACATGGAAATATCTACACAGCCATCTTTATATACACGGAAGTATCTACACCGCTATCTGTATAAACATGGAAATAACTACACCGCTATTAGTATAAACAAGGAAATATGTACACCGTGATCTGTATAAACATCGAAATATCTACACCGCCATCTCTATGAACATGGAAATATCTACACACCTATCTGTATAAACATGGAAAGATCCACACCGCTATCTCTATAAACATGGAAAAATCAACACCGCTATCTCTATGAACATGAAATATCTACACCGCCATCTGTAGAAAGATGGAAATATCTACACCGCTATCTCTATAAATATGGAAATATCTACACCGCCATCTCTATAAACATGAAAATATCTACACTGCCATCTCAATAAAGATGGAAGTATCTACTCCGCTATGTGTATAAACACGGAAATATCTACACCACCATCTGTGTAAACATGGAAATATCTACAACGCAATCTGTATAAACATGGAAATATCTACACCGCCATCTGCATGCCCATGGAAATATCTACGCCGCCATCTGTATAAACATGGAAATATCTACACGGCCATCTGTGTATACATGGAAATATCAACACCGCCATCTGTACAAACATGGATATATCTACATCGCTATGTCTACAAACATGGAAATATCTGCACTGCCATCTGTAAAAACATGGAAATACGTATACAGTCATCTGTATAAACATGGAAATATCTACAATGCCATCTGTATACACGTGGAAATACCTACACAGCCATCTGTAGAAACATGTAAATATCTACACTGCTATCTCTATAAACATGGAAATATCTACACCGCCATCTCAATAAACATGAAAATATCTACACTGCCACCTCCATAAACATGGAACTAACTACTCCGCCATCTGTATAAACATGGAAACATCTACACCGCCATCTGTGTGAATAAGGAAATATCTACAATGCCATCTGTATAAAGATATAAATATCTGCACCGCGAGCTGTATAAACATGGAAATATCTACATCGCTATCTGTATAAACATGGAAATACCTACACCGCTATCTGTATAAACATGGAAATATCTACACCACCATCAATATAAACATGGAAATATCTACACCGCCATGTGTATAAACATGGAAATACCTACAAAGTAATCTGTATAAACATGGAAATATCTACACAGCCATCTGTATAAACATGGAAATATCTACACTGCTATCTCTATAAACATGGAAATATCTACACCGCCATCTCAATAAACTTGAAAATATCTACACTGCCATCTCCATAAACATGGAACTAACTACTCCGCCATCTGTATAAACATGGAAACACCTACACCGCCATCTGTGTGAATAAGGAAATATCTACAATGCCATCTGTATAAAGATATAAATATCTGCACCGCGAGCTGTATAAACATGGAAATATCTACATCGCTATCTGTATAAACATGGAAATACCAACACCGCTATCGGTATAAACATGGAAATATCTACAATGCCATCTATATAAACATGGAAATATCTACACCGCTATGTCTATAAAATTGGAAATACCTACACCGCTATCTCTATAAACATGGAAATACCTACACCGCTATCTGTATAAACATGGAAATATCTACACCACCATCAATATAAACAGGGAAATATCTACACCGCCATGTGTATAAACATGGAAATACCTACAAAGTAATCTGTATAAACATGGAAATATCTACACAGCCATCTGTATAAACATGGAAATATCTACACAGCCATCTGTATATACGTGGAAATATCTACACCGCTATCTGTATAAACATGGATATAACTACACCGCTATTTGTATAAACAAGCAAATATCTACACCGTGATCTGTATAAACATGGATATATCTACACCGCCATCTCTATAAACATGGAATTATCTACACCCCTATCTGTATAAACATGGAAATATCCACACCGCTATCTCTGTAAACATGGAAAAATCAACACCGTTATCTCTATGAACATGGAAATATCTACACCACCATCTCTATAAACATGGAAATATCTACACCACGATCAGTATAAACATGGAAATATCTACACCACTATCTGTATAAACATGGAAATATCTCCACTGCTATCTCTATAAACATCGAAATATCTACACCGCCATCTGTATAAACATGGAAATACCTACAAAGTAAGCTGTATAAACATGGAAATATCTAAACAGCCATCTGTATAAACATGGAAATATCTACACCGCCATCTGTATAAACATGTAAATATCTAAACCACGATCTGTATAAACATTGAAATATCTTCACCACCATCTGTATAAACATAGAAATATCTACACCACTACCTGTATAAACATGGTAATATCTACACCACCATCTCTATAAACATGGAAATATCTACACCACCATCTGTATAAACATGGAAATATCTACAATGCCATCTGTAGAAAGATGGAAATATCTATACTGCAATCTGTGTAAACATGGAAATACCTACACCGATATCTGTGAAAACATGGAAATATCTACACCGCTATCTCTATAAACATGGAAATATCTACACCGTGATCTGTATAAACATGGAAATATCTACACCGCGATCTGTATAAACATGGAAATATCTACAACGCTATCTGTATAAACATGGAAATATCTACACAGCTATCACTTTAAACATGGAAAATCTACACCGCCATCTGTATAAACATGGAAATACCTACAAAGTCATCTGTAAAAACATGGAAATATCTACACCGCAATCTGTGTAAACATGGAAATATCTACACCGATATCTGTAAAAACATGGAAATATCTACACCGCTATCTCTATAAACATGGAAATATCTACACCGTGATCTGTATAAACATGGAAATATCTACACCGCGATCTGTATAAACATGGAAATATCTACGTCGCTATCTGTATAAACATGGAATTATCTACACAGCTATCACTATAAACATGGAAAATCTACACCGCCATCTTTATAAACATGGAAATACCTACAAAGTCATCTGTATAAACATGGAAATATCTACACAGCCATCTGTATAAACATGGAAATATCTACACAGCCATCTGTATATACACGGAAGTATCTACACCGCTTTCTGTATAAACATGGAAATAACTACACCGCTATTAGTATCAACAAGGACATGTGTACACCGTGATCTGTATAAACATGGAAATACCAACACCGCCATCTCTATAAACATGGAAATATCTACACACCTATCTGTATAAACATGGAAAGATCCACACCGCTATCTCTATAAACATGGAAATTCATCACCGCTATCTCTATGAACATGGAAATATCTACCCCGCCATCTGTACAAACATGGAAATATCTGCACCGCTATCTGTATAACCATGGAAATATCTACACTGCTGTCTGTGTAAACAAGGAAATATCTACACCGCTATCTGTATAAACATGGAAATATCTACACCGCGATCTGTATAAACATGGAAATATCTACACCGCGATCTGTATAAACATGGAAATATCTTCACCACCATCTGTATAAACATGGAAATATCTACACAACCACCTGTATAAACATGGTAATATCTACACCACCATCTATATAAACATGGAAATATCTACACCGCCATCTGTATTAACATGGAAATATCTACAATGCCATCTGTAGAAAGATGGAAATATCTACACCGCAATTTGTGTAAACATGGAACTATCTACAACGCTATCTGTAAACACATGGAAATACCTACACCGCTATCTGTATAAACATGGAAATATCTACACCACGATCTGTATAAACATGGAAATATCTACACCTCAATCTGTATAAACATGGAAATATCTACACCGCGATCTGTATAAACATGGATATATCTACACAGCTATCTCTATAAACATGGAAATATCTACACCGCCATCTGTATAAACATGGAAATAACTATAGAGTCATCTGTGTAAACATGGAAATATCTACACCACCATCTGTATAAACATGGAAATATCTACAAAGCCCTGTATAAATATGGAAATATCTGTATAGGCATCTGTGTAAACATGGAAATATCCGCACCCGCTATCTGTATAAACACGGAAATACTTACACCGCTGTCTCTATAAACATGGAAATATGTACACCGCTATGTGTATAAACATGGAAATATCTCCACTCCTCTCTGTATAAACATGGAAATATCTCCACCGTTATCTGTATAAACAGGGAAATATCTACAGCGCCATCTCTATAAACATTGAAATATCTACACGGCCATCTGTAAAAACATGGAAATATCTACACCGCCAACTGTATAAACATGGAAATATCTACACCACAATCTCTATAAACATGGAAATAACTACAATACCATCTCTATACACATGGAAATATCTACACAGACATCTGCATAAATATAGAAATAACTACACGGCCATCTGTATAAACATGGAAATATCTACACTGCCATCTGTAGAAAGATGGAAATATCTACACCGCTATCTCTATAAATATGGAAATATCTACACCGCCATCTCTATAAACATGAAAATACCTACACTGACATCTCCATAAAGATGGAAGTATCTACCCCGCCATGTGTATAAACACGGAAATATCTACACCACCATCTGTGTAAACATGGAAATATCTACACCGCTATCTGTATAAACATGGAAATATCTACACCACCATCTGCATGTCCATGGGAATTTCTACGCCGCCATCTGTATAAACATGGAAATATCTACAAGGCCATCTGTGTATAGATGGAAATATCAACACCGGCATCTGTACAAACATGGAAATATCTACACCGCTATCTCTATAAACATGGAAATATCTGCACTGCCATCTGTAAAAACATGGAAATACCTATACAGTCATCTGTATAAACATGGAAATATCTACAATGCCATCTGAATACACATGGAAATATCCAAACAGCCATCTGTAGAAGCATGTAAATATCAACACTGCTATCTCTATAAACATGGAAATATCTACACCGCCACCTGTATAAACATGGAAGGACTTACAAAGTTATCTGTATAAACGTGGAAATATCTACACCGCCATCTGTATAAACATGGAAATATCTACACAGCCATGTGTATATACATGGAAATATCTACACCGCCATCTGTATAAACATGGAAGGACTTACAAAGTTATCTGTATAAACGTGGAAATATCTACACCGCCATCTGTATAAACATGGAAATATCTTCAATGCCATCTGAATACACATGGAAATACCTACACGGCAATCTGTGTATAGATGGAAACTTCAACACCGCCATCTCTACAAACATGGAAATATCTCCACTGCTATCTCTATAAACATGGAAATATCTACACTGCGGTCTGTATAAACATGGAAATATCTACACCGGTATCTGTATAAACATGGAAATATCTACACCATGATCAGTATAAACATGGAAATATATACACCGCTATCTGTATAAACATGGAAATATCTGCACCGCTATCTCTATAAACATGGAAATATCTACAAAGACATCTGTATAAACAAGGAAGTACCTACACAGTCATGTGTAGGAACATTTAAATATCTTCACTGCCATCTGTATAAACATAGAAATATCTACAAAGCTCTCTGTATCAATATGGAAATATCTGCATAGGGATCGGTGTAAACATGGAAATATCTACAGCGCCATCTCTATAAACATTGAAATATCTACACTGCCATCTGTAAAAACATGGAAATATCTACACCGCCAACTGTATAAACATGGAAATATCTACACCACAATCTGTATAAACATGGAAATAACTACAATACCGTCTCTATACACATGGAAATATCTACACAGACATCTGTATAAATATGGAAATAACTACACGGCCATCTGTATAAGCATGGAAATATCTACACTGCCATCTGTAGAAAGATGGAAATATCTACACCTCTATCTCTATAAATATGGAAATATCTACACCGCCATCTCAATAAACATGAAAATACCTACACTGCCATCTCCATAAAGATGGAAGTATCTACTCCGCCATGTGTATGAACACGGAAATATCTACACCACCATCTGTGTAAACTTGGAAATATCTACACCGCTATCTGTATAAACATGGAAATATCTACACCGCCATCTGCATGTCCATCGGAATTTCTACGCCGCCATCTGTATAAACATGGAAATATCTACAAGGCCATCTGTGTATAGATGGAAATATCAACACCGCCATCTGTACAAACAAGGAAATATCTACACCGCTATCTCTATAAACATGGAAATTTCTGCACTGCCATCTGTAAAAACATGGAAATACCTATACAGTCGTCTGTATAAACCTGGAAATATCTACAATGCCATCTGTATACACATCAAATATCTAAACGGCCATCTGTAGAAGCATGTAATATCTACACTGCTATCTCTATACACCTGGAAATATCTACACCGCCATCTCTATAAACATGAAAATATCTACACTGCCATCTCCATTAACATGGAACTAACTACTCTGCCTTCTGTATAAACATAGAAACATCTACACCGCCGTCAGCGTGTACAATGAAATATCTACAATGCCATCTGTATAAAGATATAAATAACTGCAACGCGAGCTGTATAAACATGGAAATATCTACATCGCTATCTGTATAAACGTTGAAATACCAACACCGCTATCGGTATAAACATGGAAATATCTACAACGCCATCTATATAAACATGGAAATATCTACAACGCTATGTCTATAAACGTGGAAATACCTACACCGCTATCTCAATAAACATGGAAATATCTACACCGCTATCTGTAAACATGGAAATATCTACACCGCTATCTGTATAAACATGGAAATATCTACACCGCGATCTGTATAAACATGGAAATATCTACAACGCGATCTGTATAAACATGGCAACATCTTCACCACGATCTGTATATACGTGGAAATATCTACACCGCTATCTGTATAAACATGGTAATATCTACACCACCATCTATATAAAAATGGAAATATCTACACCGCCATCTATATAAACATGGAAATATCTTCAATGCCATCTATATAAACATGGAAATATCTACACCGCTATGTCTATAAACATGGAAATAACTACACCGCTATCTATATAAACATGGAAATATCTACACCGCTATCTGTATAAACATGGAAATATCTACAACGCGATGTGTATAAACATGGAAATATCTACAGCGCGATCTGTATAAACATGGAAATGTCTTCACCGCGATCTGTATATACATGGAAATATCTACACGGCTATCTGTATAAACATGGTAATATCTACACCACCATCTGTATAAACATGGAAATATCTACACAGCCATCTATGTAAACATGGAAATATCTACAATGCCATCTGTAGAAACATGGAAATATCTACCCCGCAATCTGTGTAAACATGGAAATATAGACACCGATATCTGTAAAAACATGGAAATATCTACACCGCTATCTGTATAAACATGGAAATATCTACACCGCGATCTGTATAAACATGGAAATATCTACACCGCAATCTGTAAACATGGAAATATCTGCACCGCCATCTGTATAAACATGGAAATACCTACAAAGTCATCTTTATAAACATGGAAATATCTACACAGCCATCGGTATAAACATGGAAATATCTACACAGCCATCTCTACAAATATGGAACTAACTACTCCGCCATCTGTATAATCATGGAAACATCTACAATGCCAGCTTTGTGAGCAAGGAAATATCTACAATGCCAACTGTATAAAGATATAAATATCTGCACCGCGAGCTGTATAAACATGGAAATATCTACATCACTATCTGTATAAACGTGGAAATACCAACACCGCTATCGGTATAAACATGGAAATATCTACAACGCCATCTATATAAACATGGAAATATCTACACCACTATGTCTATAACCATGGAAATACCTACACCGCTATCTCTATAAACATGGAAATATCTTCACCACAGTCTGTATAAACATGGAAATCTCTACACCGCTACCTGTATAAACAGGGTAATATCTACACCACCATCTATATAAACATGGAAATATCTACACCGCCATCTGTATTAACATGGAAATATCTACAATGCCATCTGTAGAAAGATGGAAATATCTACAACGCAATCTGTGTAAACATGGAACTATCTACACCGCTATCTGTAAACACATGGAAATATCTACACCGCTATCTGTATAAACATGGAAATATCTACACCGCGATCTGTATAAACATGGAAATATCTACACCGCTATCTGTGTAAACATGGAAATATCTACACCGCGATCTGTATAAACATGGAAATATCTACACAGCTATCTCTATAAACATGGAAATATCTACACCGCCATCTGTGTAAACATGGAAATAACTATACAGTCATCTGTGTAAACATGGAAATATCTACACCATCATCTGTATAAACATGGAAATATCTTCAATGCCATCTGAATACACATGGAAAAAACTACACGGCAATCTGTGTATAGATGGAAACATCAACACCGCCATATGTACAAATATGGAAATATCCACACCGCTATCTCCATAAACATGGAAATATCTACATTGCGGTCTGTATAAACATGGAAATAATTACACCGGTATCTGTATAAACATGGAAATATCTACAACACGATCTGTATAAACATGGAAATATTTACACCGCTATCTGCATAAACATGGAAATATCTGCACCGCTATCTCTATAAACATGGAAATATCTACAAAGCCATCTGTATAAACATGGAAATTCCTACACAGTCATGTGTAGGAACATGGAAATATCTACACTGCCATCTGTATAAACAAGGAAATATCTACACAGCTCTCTGTATAAATATGGAAATATCTGCATAGGCATCTGTATAAACATGGAAATATCTGCAACGCTATATGTATAAACATGGAAATACCTACACTGCTGTCTCTAAAAACATGGAAATATGTACACCGCTATCTGCATAAACATGGAAATATCTGCACGGCTATCTCTATAAACATGGAAATATCGACAAAGACATCTGTATAAACATGGAAATACCTACACAGTCATGTGTAGGAACATTTAAATATCTACACTGCCATCTGTATAAACATAGAAATATCTACATAGCTCTCTGTATCAATTTGGAAATATCTGCATAGGGATCTGTGTAAACATGGAAATATCTTCACCGCTATCTGTATAAACATGGAAATACCTACACCTCTGTCTCTATAAACATGGAAATATGTACACCGCTATGTGTATAAACATGGAAATAACTCCACTGCTCTCTGTATAAACATGGAAATATCTCCACCGTTATCTGTATAAACATGGAAATATCTACAGCGCCATCTCTATAAACATGGAAATATCTACACCACAATCTGTATAAACATGGAAATAATTACAATACCATCTGTATACACATGGAAATATCTACACAGACATCTGTATAAATATGGAAATAACTACACGGCCATCTGTATAAACATGGAAATATCTACACTGCCATCTGTAGAAAGATGGAAATATCTACACAGCTATCTCTATAAATATGGAAATATCTACACCACCATCTCTATAAACATGAAAATAACTACACTGCCATCTCCATAAAGATGGATGTATCTACTCCGCCATGTGTATAAACATGGAAATATCTACACCCCGATCTGTATAAACATGGAAATATCTTCACGACGATCTGTATAAACATGGAAATATCTACACCGCTATCTGTATAAACATGGTAATATCTACACCACCATCTATATAAACATGGAAATATCTACACCGCGATCTGTATAAACATGGAAATATCTACTGCGCCTTCTCTATAAACTTTGAAATATCTACACTGCCATCTGGAAAAATATGGAAATGTCTACACAGTCATCTGAATAAACATGGAAATATCTACACCACCATCTGTATAAACATGGAAATACCTACAATACCATCTGTATTCACATGGAAATACCTACACAGACATCTGTATAAATATGGAAATATCTACACCGCCATCTCTATAAACATGAAAATATCTACACTGCCATCTCCATAAATACGGAACTAACTACTCTGCCATCTGTATAATCCTGGAAACATCCACACCACCAGCTTTGTGAACAAGGAAATATCTACAATGCCATCTGTATAAAGATATAAATATCTGCACCGCGAGCTGTATAAACATGGAAATATCTACATCTCTATCTGTATAAACGTGGAAATACCAACACCGCTATCGGTATAAACATGGAAATATCTACAACGCCATCTATATAAACATGGAAATATCTACACCGCTATGTCTATAACCATGGAAATACCTATACCGATATCTCTATATACATGGAAATATCTACACCGCTATCTGTATAAACATGGAAATATCTACACCACCATCTGTATAAACATGGAAATATCTACATCGCGATCTTTATAAGCATGGAAATATCTACACCGCGATCTGTATAAACATGGAAATATCTTCACCACGATCTGTATAAACATGGAAATATCTACACCGCTATGTGTATAAACATGGTAATATCTACACCACCATCTATATAAACGTGGAAATATCTACACCGCCATCTGTATAAACATGGAAATATCTACAATGCCATTTGTAGAAAGATGGAAATATCTACACCGCAATCGGTGTAAACATGGAAATATCTACACCGATATCTGTAAAAACATGGAAATATCTACACCGATATCTGTAAAAACATGGAAATATCTACACCGCGATCTGTATAAACATGGAAATATCTAAACCGCGATCTGTATAAACATGGAAATATCTACACCGCTATCTGTATAAACATGGAAATATCTACACAGCTATCTCTATAAACATGGAAATATCTACACAGCCATCTGTATAAACATGGAAATACATACAAAGTCATCTGTATAAACGTGGAAATATCTACACAGCCATCTGTATAAACCTGGAAATATCTACACAGCCATCTGTATATACATGGAAATATCTACACCGCTATCTGTATAAACATGGAAATAACTACGCCGCTATTTGTATAAACAAGGAAATATCTACATCGTGACCTGTATAAACATGGAAATATTTACACTGCTATCTGTATAATCATGGAAATTTCTACACCGTTATCTGCATAAATATGGATATATCTACACCGCTATCTCTATAAACATGGAAATATCTACACCGCCATCTGTATAAACATGGAAATACCTATATAGCCATCAGTGTAAACATGGAAATACCTACACCACCATCTGTATAAACATGGAGATATCTACAATGCCATCTGTATACACATGGAAATACCTACAAGGCAATCTGTGTATAGATGGAAACATCAACACCGCCATCTGTACAAACTTCGAAATATTTTCACTGCTATGTCTATAAATATGGAAATATCTACACTGCGGTCTGTATAAACATGGAAATATCTACACCGGTATCTGTATAAACATGGAAATATCTACACCACGATCTGTATAAACATAGAAATATCTACACCACGATTTGTATAAACATGGAAATATCTGCACCGCTATCTCTATAGACATGGAAATAACTACAAAGCCATCTGTATAAACATGGAAATACCTACACAGTCATGTGTAGGAACATGGAAATATCTACACTGCCATCTGTATAAACTTAGAAATATCTACACAGCCCTCTGTCTAAATATGGAGATAACTGCATAGGCATCTGTATAAACATGGAAATATCTGCACCGCTATCTGTATAAACATGGAAATACCTACACTGCTGTCTCTATAAAAATGGAAATGTGTGCACCGCTATGTGTATAAACATGGAAATATCTCCACTGCTGTCTGTATAAACATGGAAATATCTCCACCGTTATCTGTATAAACATAGAAATATCTACAGCGCCATCTCTATAACCATTGAAATATCTACACTGCAATCTGTGAAAACATAGAAATATCTACACAGTCAGCTGAATAAACATGGAAATATCTACACCACCATCTGTATAAACATGGAAATACCTACAATACCATCTGTATGCACATGGAAATATCTACACCGACAACTGTATAAACATGGAAATATCTACACCGCCATCTGTATAAACATGGCAATATCTATACTGCCATCTGTAGAAAGATGGAAATATCTACACCGCTATCTCTATAAATATGGAAATATCTACACCTCCATCTCTATAAACATGAAAATATCTACACTACCATCTCCATAAAGATGGAAGTATCTACTCCGCCATGTATATAAACCCGGAAATATCTAAACCACCATCTGTGAAAACATGGAAATATCTACACCGCAATCTGTATAAACATGGAAATATCTACACTGCCATCTGCATGTCCATGGAAATATCTACGCCGCCATCTGTATAAACATGGAAATATCTACACGGCCATCTGTGTATAGATGGAAATATCAACACCACCATCTGTACAAACATAGAAATATCTACACTGATATCTCTATAAACATGGAAATATCTGCACTGCCATCTGTAAAAACATGGAAATACCTATGCAGTCATCTGTATAAACATGGAAATATCTACAATGCCATCTGTATACACATGGAAATACATTTACAGTCATCTGTATAAACATGGAAATATCTACAATCCCATCTGTATACACATGGAAATATCTACACAGCCATCTGTATAAACATGTAAATATTTACATTGCTATCTCTATAAACATGGAAATATCTACACCGCCATCTCTATAAACATGAAAATATCTACACTACCATCTCCATAAACATGGAACTATCTACTCCGCCATCTGTAGAAACATGGAAACATCTACACCGCCATCAGTGTGAATAAGGAAATATCTACAATGCCATATGTATAAAGATATAAATATCTGCACCGCGAGCTGTATAAACATGGAAATATCTACATCGCTATCTGTATAAACGTGGAAATACCAACACCGCTATCGGTATAAACATGGAAATATCTACAACGCCATCTATATAAACATGGAAATATCTACACCGCTATGTCTGTAAACATGGAAATACCTACAACACTATCTCTATAAACATGGAAATATCTACACCGCTATCTGTATAAACATGGAAATATCTACAACGCTATCTGTATAAACATGGAAATATCTACACCGCGATCTGTATAAACATGGAAATATCTACACCCCGATTTGTATAAACATGGAAATACCTTCACGACGATCTGTATAAACATGGAAATATCTACACCGCTATCTGTATAAACATGGTAATATCTACAACACCATCTTTATAAACATGGAAATATCTTCACTGCTATCTGTATAAACATGGTAATATCTACACCACCATCTTTATAAACATGGAAATATCTACACCGCCATCTGCATAAACATGGAAATATCTACAATGCCATCTGCAGAAAGATGGAAATATCTACACCGCAATCTGTGTAAACATGGAAATATCTACACCAATATCTGTAAAAACATGGAAATATTTACAACGCTATCTGTGTAAACAGGGAAATATCTACACAGCTATCTGTAAAACGTGGAAATATCTACACCACTATCTGTATAACCCTGAAAATATCTACACCGCTATCTGTATCAACATGTAAATAACTACACCGCTATCTGTATAAACATGGAAATATCTACAATGGTATCTCTGTAAACATGGAAATATCAACACAGGTATCTGTGTAAACTTGGAAACATCTACACCGCTATCTGTGTAAAGTTTGCAATGTCTACACACCAATCTGTGCAAAGATGGAAATATCTTTACCTCTATATCTGTAAACATGGAAGTATCTACACCGCTATATGTATAAACATGGAAATATATACACTGCCATCCGTATACACATGGAAATATCTACAGAGCCATCTGTATAAACATGGAAATATCTACACCGCTATCTCTATAAACATGGAAATATCTACACCGCTATCTGTATAAACATGGAAATATCTACATTGATATCTGCATAAACAGGGAAATATCTCCACCGCTATCTGTATAAACATGGAAATATCTACACCGCTATCTGTATAAACATGGAAATATCTACACCGCTTTCTGTATAAACAAGGAAATATCTGCACCGCCATCTTTAGAAACATGGAAATATCTACACCGCCATCTGTATAAACATGGAAATACCTGCACCGCTACCTGTATAAATATAGAAATGTCTACACCGCTATCTCTATAAACATGGAAAAACCTACACCACTTGCACTATAAACATGGAAATATCTACACCGCAATCTCTGTAAACATGGAAATATCTACACCGCCATCTATGTAAACATGAAAATATCTACACTCCCATATTCAGAAACATGGCTGTATCTACACTGCCATCTGTATAAACATGGAAATATCTACACCACTATCTGTTTAAAGATGGAAATATTTAAACCGCTATCTCTATAAACATGGAAATATCTACACCGCAATCGCTATAAACATGGAAATATCTACACCGCCATGTGTATTAACATGGAAATATCTACACAGTCATTTGTATAAACCTGGAAATATCTACACTGTCATCTATATAAACATGGAAATATCTACAGAGAACTCTGTATATACATGGAAATATCGGCACAGCCACCTGAATAAACATGGAAATATCTACACCGCAATCTGTATAAACATGGAAATATCTACACCGCTATGTGTATTAACGTGGAAATATCTCCATTGCTATCTGTATAAACATGGACGTATCTCCACCGCAATCTGTATAAACATGAAAATATCTACACCGCTATCTCTATATACATGGGAATATCTACACTGCCATCTGCACAAACATGGAAATATCTACACAGTCATCTGCAGAAACATGGAAATATCTACACCGCCATCTCTGTAAACATGGAAATAAATACACCGCTATCTCTATAAACATGGAAATATACACACCGCCATCTCCTTAAACATGGAGGTATCTACAACGCCATCTACATAAACAAGAAAATATCTGCACTGCTATCTGTATAAACATGGAAATATCCTCACTGCTATCACTATGAACATGGATATATGTACACCGCTATCTCTATAAACATGGAAATATCTACACCACCATCTCTATAAACATGGAAATATCTACACCGTCATCTGCATAAACATGGAAATATCCACACCGCTATCCGTATAAACATGGAAATATCTTCAACGCGATCTGTATAAACATGGAAATACCTACACCGCGATCTGTATAAACATGGACATATCTAGACCGCTATCAGTGTAAACATGGAAATATCTACACCGCGATCTGCGTAAACATGGAAATATCTACACCGTGATCTGTATAAACATGGAAATATCTACACCGCCATCTGTATAAACATGGAAATATCTACACCGCTATCTGTATAAACATGGGAATATCTCCACTGCTATCTCTATAAACATCGAAATATCTACACCGCCATCTGTATAAACATGGAAATATTACAAAGTTATCTGTGTCAACATGGAAATATCTACACTGCCATCTGTATAAACATGGAAATATCTACACAGCTATGTGTATATACATGGAAATATCTACAACGCTATCTATATAAACATGGAAATAACTACACCGCTATCTGTATAAACATGGAAATATCTCCACTGCTATCTCTATAAACATCAAAATATCTACACCTCCATCTGTATAAACATGGAAATACTTACAAAGATATCTGTATAAACATGGAAATATCTACAATGCCATCTGTATAAACATGGAAATATCTACACAGCCATGTGTACATACATGGAAATATCTACACCGCTCTCTATATAAACATGGAAATAAGTACAGCGCTCTCTGTATATACATGGAAATATCTATACCACCATCTATATATCCATAGAAATATGTGTGACGCCATCTGTATAAATATGGAAATATCTACACGGTCTTCTGTGTATAGATGGAAATATCAACAACGCCATCTGTACAAACATGGAAATATCTGCACCGCTAGCTGTATAAACATGGAAATATCTACAACGCGGTCTGTATAAACATGTAAATATCTACTCCGCTATCTGTATAAACATGGAAATATCTACACCGCTATCTCTATAAACATGGAAATATCTACACAGTGATCTGTATAAACATGGAAATATTTACACCGCTATCTGTATAAACATGGCAATTTCTACACCGTTATCTGTATAAATATGGAAATATCTACACCGCCTTCTGTATAAGCATGGAAATACCTATACAGTCATCTGTGTAAACATGGAAATATCTGCACCACCATCTGTGCAAACATGGAAATATCTACAATGTCATCTGTATTCACATGGAAATACCTACACGGCTATCTGTGTATAGATGGAAAAAGCAACAACGCCATCTGTACAAACATGGAAATATCTACAGTGCTATCTCTATAAACTTGGAAATATCTACACTGCGGTCTGTATAAACATGGAAATATCTACACCGGTATCTGTATAAACATGGAAATATCTACACCACGATCTGTATAAACATGGAAATATGTACACCGCTATCTGTATAAACATGGAAATATCTGCACCACTATCTCTATAAACATGGAAATATCTACAAAGACATCTGTATAAACATGGAAATACCTACACAGTCATGTGTAGGAACATTTAAATATCTTCACTGCCATCTGTATAAACATGGAAATATCTACACTGCCATCTGTATAAATATGGAAATATATGCATAGGCATCTGTATAAACATGGAAATATCTGCACCGCTATCTGTATAAATATGGAAATACCTACACTGCTGTCTCTATAAACATGGAAATATGTACACCGCTATGTGTAAAAACATGGAAATATCTCCACTGCTCTCTGTATAAACATGGAAATCTCTGTACCGTTATCTGTATAAACATGGAAATATCTACAGCGCCATCTCTATAAACATTGAAATATCTAAACTGTCATCTGTCAAAACATGGAAATATCTACACAGTCATCTGAATAAACATGGAAATATCTACAACAGCATCTGTATAAACATGGATATAACTACAATACCATCTGTATACACATGTTAATATCTACACAGACATCTGTATAAATATGGAAATATCTACACCGCCATCTGTATAAACATGAAAATATCTACACTGTCATCTATATAAACATGGAAAGATCTACAGAGAACTCTGTATAAACATGGAAATATCGGCACAGCCACCTGTATAAACATGGAAATATCTACACCGCCATCTGTATAAACACGGAAATACCTATACAGTCATCTGTGTAAACATGGAAATATCTACACCACCATCTGTATAAACATGGAAATATCTACAATGCCCTCTGTATACACATGGAAATAATTACATGGCATTCTGTGTATAGATGGAAACAACAACACCGCCATCTGTACAAACATGGAAATATCTACACCGCTATCTGAATAAACATGGAAATATCTACACTGCAGTCTGTATAAACATGGAAATATCTACAACGCTATGTGTATTAACGTGGAAATATCTCCATTGCTATCTGTATAAACATGGACATATCTCCACCGCAATCTGTATAAACATGAAAATATCTACACCGCTATCTCTATAAACATGGAAATATCTACACTGCCATCTGTACAAACATGGAAATATCTACACAGTCATCTGTAGAAACATGGAAATATCTACACCGCTATCTCTGAAAACATGGAAATAACTACACCGCTATCTCTATAAACATGGAAATATCTACACCGCTATCTCCATCAACATGGAAATATATACACCGCCATCTCTATAAACCTGGAGATATCTACAACGCCATCTACATAAACAAGAAAATATCTACACTGCCATCTATATAAACATGGAAATATCTACACCGCCATCTCTATTAACATGGAAATATCTACACTGCCATTTGTAGAAAGATGGAAATATCTACACCGCTATCTGTAGAAATATGAAATATCTAAACCGCTATCTGTATAAAAATGAAAATATCTACACTGCTGTCTGAATAAACATGGAAATATCCTCACCGCTATCTCTGTGAATATGGATATATCTACACCGCTATCTCTATAAACATGGAAATATCTACACCGCCTACTGTATAAACATGGAAATATCTACACCTCCATCTGCATAAACATGGAAATATCAACACTGTGATGTATACACATGGAAATATATTCACAGCCATTTGTATAAACATGGAAATATCTATACCGCTCCCTCTATAAACAGGGAAATAACTTCAATGCAATCTGTATAACCATCGAAATATCTACATCGCTCTCTGTGTAAACATGGAAATATCACCACCGCTATCTGTTTAAATATGGAAATACCTACACCGCTATCTTTATAAAAATGGAAATATCTACACAGTCAACTGTATATACATGGAAATATCTACACCACCATCTCAATAAACATGGAAAAAACTACACTGACATCTGTATAAACATGGAAGTATCTACACAATCGTGTGTATATACATGGAAATATCTACTCCACCTTCTCTATAAACATGGAAATAACTACACTGCCATCTGTATACACATGGAAATGTCTACAGAGCCATCAGTATAAACATGGAATCATCTTCACCGCTATCTCTATACACATGGAAACACCTACACTGCAATCTGTATAAACATGGAAATATCTACACCACAAACTCTATAAACATGGAAATATCTACACCACCATCTCTATAAACATGGAACTATCTACACCGCCATCTGTGTAAACATGGAAATATCTACACTGCCGTGTGTATAAAGATGGAAATATCTGCATCCCGTTCTGTATAAACTTGGAAATATCTGCACTGCTATCTGTTTAAACAGGGAAATAACAACACCACTATCTGTATAAACGTGGAAATACCTACACCGTGATCTGTATAAACATGGAAATGTCTACAAGTCTCTCTGTATAAACATGGAAATAAATACACCGCTATCTGTATAAACATGGAAATATCTACACCGCCCTCTAAACATGGAAATATCTACACGGCTATCTCTATCAATATGGAAATATATACACCGCTTTCTCTATAAACATGGAAATATCTATGCCGCCATCTGTATAAACATGAAAATATCTACACGGTCATCTGTATAAACATGGAAATATCTGCACCACCATCTCTATAAACATGGAAATATCTAGACTGCCATCTGTATAAACATGGAAATATGTACACAGCCATCTGCATAAACATGGAAATAACTACACCGCTATCTCTATTCAGATGGAAATAATTACACAGCTATCTCTATAAACATGGAAATATCTACACCGCCATCTCTATAAACTTGGAAATATCTACACTGACATATTTATAAACATGAAAATATCTACATCGCCATCTCCATAAACATGGAACTATCTTCACCACCATCTGTGTAAACATGGAAATATCTAAACCGCTATCTGTTTGAACATGGACATATCTACACTGCCATCTGTATAAAGATGGAAATATCTACACCGCGAGCAGTATAAACATGGAAATATCTACACCGCTATCTGTATAAACATGGAAATACCAACACTGCTATCTGTATAAACATGGAAATATCTAAACCACTATCTGTATAAACATGGAAATATCTACACCACTATCTCTATAAACGTGGAAATCTCTGCAATGCCATCTCTGTAAACATGGAATTATCTACACCACTATCTCTATAAACATAGAAATATCTACACCGCCGTCTCTATAAACATGGAAATATGTACACAACTATCTCTATAAACGTGGAAATATCTACACCACCATCTGTATAAACATGGAAATATCTATGCCGCCGTCTGTGTAAACATAGAAATATCTACACTGCCATCGGTGGAAAGATGGAAATGTCTACACCGCGATCTGTATAAACTTGGAAATATCTACACCGCTACTTGTATAAACATGGAAATATCTACACTGTTATCTATATAAACATGGAAACATCTACACCACGATCTCTATATAAATGGAAATATATTCACTGCTATCTGTATAAACATGCAAATATCTACAATGCTATCTGTGTAAACATGGAAATATCTACACCGCTATCTGTGTAAACATTGAAATATCTACACTGCCATCTGTGTAAAGATGGAAATATCTTCACTGCAATCTGTGCAAAGGTGGAAATATCTACACCGCTATCTTTGTAAAGTAGGAAATATCTACACCGCAATCTGTGCAAAGATGGAAATATCTACACCGCTATCTGTATAAACATGGAAATATATACTCTACGATCTGTATTAACATGGATATATCTACACCGCTATCTGTATAAACATGGAAACATCTACACCGCTATCTGTATAAACATGGAAATATCTACACCGCTATCTGTATAACTATGGAAATATCTACACCGCTATCTCTATAAACTTGGAAATGTCTACACCGCTATCTGTATAAACATGGAAATATCTTCATGGCTATCTCTCTAAACATGGACATATCTACACCGCCATATGTATAAACATGGAAATACCTACAAAGTCATCTGTACAAACATGGAAATATCTACGCCACTATCTGTATAAACATGGAAATATCTACACTGCAATCTGTATACACATGGAAATAACTACACAGCAATCTCTATAAACATGGAAATATCTACATCGCTATCTGTATAAACATGGAAATATCCACACCGCTATCTGCGTAACATGGAAATATTTACACTGCCATTTGTAAAAAACACGGAAATATCTACATAGTCATCTGTATAAACATGGAAATATCTACACCCCCATCAGTAAAAACATGGAAATATCTACACCGCTGTCTCTACAAACATGGAAATAACTGCACCGCTATCTGTATAAACACGGAAATATCGACCCCGCTATCTGCATAAACTTGGAAATACCTGCACTGCCATCTCTATAAACATGAAAATATGTCCACCGCTATCTGTATAAACTTGAAAATATTTCCACCGCTATCTGCATAAACATGGAATTATCTACACCGCTATCTGTATAAACATGGAAATATCTACACCGTTATCTGTATAAACATGGAAATCTGTAGACCGCTATCTGTATAAACATTCAAATACCTACATTGCTATCTGTATAAACATGGAAATATCTACACTGCTATCTGTATAAACATGGAAATATCTACACTGCTATCTGTATAAACATGCAAATATCTACAGCGCTATCGATATAAACATGGAAATATCTCCACCTCTCTGTATAAACATGGAAATATCTACACCGCTATCTTTATAAACATGGAAATATCTACACTTCAATCTCTATAAACATGGAAATATCTACAACACTATCTGTGTAAACATGGAAATATCTTCACAGCTGTCTGTGTAAACATGGAAATATGTACACCACAATCTGTGTGAATATGGAAATATCTACACCTCTGCCTCTGTAAACATGGAAATATCTACACCACTATCTGTATAAACATGGAAATATCTACACCGCTATCTGTATAAACATGGAAATATCTACACCACAATCTGTATAAACATGGATATATCTACACCGCTATCTCTATAAACATGTTAATATCTACAATGCTATCTGTGTAAATATGGAAATATCTACTCCGCTATCTGTATAAATATGGAAATATCTACACCGCTATCTCTATAAACATGGAAATGTCAACACCGCTATCTGTATAAACATGGAAATATCTACATGGCTATCTCTAAAAACATGGAAATATCTTCACCGCCTTCTGTATAAACATGGAAATATCTACACTGCCATCTGTATAAACATGGAAATAACTAAACCGCTATCTCTATAAACATTGAAATATCTACACCGCTTTCTGTATAAACGTGGAAATATGTACACCGCAATCTGTGCAAATATGGAAATATCTACACCTCTATCTCTGTAAATATGGAAATATCTACACCGCTATCTCTATAAACATGGAAATATCTACACCGCCATCACTATAAACATGAAAATACGTCCACCGCTATCTGTATAAACGTGAAAATATCTCCACCGCTATCTGAATAAACATGGAAATATCTACACCGTTATCTGTATAAACATGGAAATATCTACACCGCTATCTGTATAAACATGGAAATATCTAGACCGCTATCTGTATAAACATTCAAATATCTACATTGCTGTCTGTATAAGTATGGAAATATCTTCATCGCTATCTCTATAAACATGGAAATATCTACACCGCTCTCTGTATAAACATGGAAATATCTACACCGCTATCTGCATAAACATGCAAATATCTACAGTGCTATATGTATAAACCTGGAAATATATACACTGCAATCTCTATAAACATGGAAATATCTACAACAATATCTGTGTAAACATGGAAATACCTACACAGCTGTCTGTGTAAACATGGAAATCTGTACACCGCAATCTGTATGAAGATGGAAATATCTACACCTCTGTCTCTGTAAACATGGAAATATCTACACCACTATCCGTATAAACATAGAAATATCTACACCGCTATCTGTATAAACATGGAAATATCTACACCACAGTCTGTATAAACATGGATATATCTACACCGCTATCTGTAGAAACATGGAAATATCTACACCGCTATGTCTATAAACATGGAAATGTCAACACAGCTATCTCTATATAGATGGTAATATCTACACGGCTATCACTAAACACATGGAAATATCTTCACCGTATACAGATCTACAACGCTCTCTGTATGAACATGGAAATAGCTACTCCGCGATCTCTATATACATGGATATGTCTACACTGCTATGTTTATAAACATGGAAATAGCTACACTGCCATTTGTATAAACATGGAAATACCTACACTGTCATCTGTATACACATGGAAATATCTACACAACCATGTGTATAATCATGGAAATATCTACACCGTTATCTCTATAAACATGGAGATACCTGCACCACTAACTCTATAAACAAGGAAATATCTACACTGCCATTTCCATAAACTTGGAACTATGTACACCAGCATCTGTATAAACATGTAAATATCTACACTGCCATCGGTATAAAGACGTAAATATCTACACCGTGAGCTGTGTAATCATGGAAATATCTACACCGCTATATATATAAACTTGGAAATACCAACACCGCTATCTGTATAAACTTGGAAATGTCTACAACGCTATCTCTGTAAACATGGAAATACCTACACCGCTATCTCTGTAAACAAGGAAATATCTACACCGCTATCTCTATAAACATGGAAATGTATACACCGCCATCTCTATAAACATGGAAAAATCTACACCGCCATCTACATAAAAAAGGAAGTGTCTACACCGCCATCTGTATAAACGTGGAAATATCTACACCATTATCTGTATAAACATGGAAATATCTACAACACTATCTGTGTAAACATGGAAATATCTACTCAGCTGTCTGTGTAAACATGCAAATATATACACCGTTATCTGTGTGAAGGTGGAAATATCTACACGGCAATCTGTGCAAATATGGAAATATCTACAACTCTATCTCTGTAAACGTGGAAATAGCTACACCGCTATCTTTATAAACATGGAAACATCTACATCGCTATCAGTATAAACATGGAAATATCTACACCGCTATCTGTATAAATATGGAAATATCTACACCGCTATCTCTTTAAACATGGAAATGTCTACACCGCTATCTGTTTAAACACGGAAATATCTACATGGCTATTTCTATAAATATGGAAATATCTACACTGCGATCTGTATAAACATGGAAATATCTACACAGCCATCTCTATAAACATGGAAATCTCTCCACCGCTATCTGTATAAACATGGAAATATCTCCACCGCTCTCTGTATAAACATGGAAATATCTACACCGCTATCTGCATAAACATGGAAATATCTACACCGCTATCTGTATAAACATGGAAATATCTACAGCGCTATCTGAATAAACATGGAAATAACTCCACCGTTATCTGTGTAATCATGTAAATATCTACACCACTATCTTTATAAACATGGAATTATCTACACCGCAACCTCTATAAACATGGAAATATCTTCAACACTATCTGTGTAAACATGGAAATATCTACACAGCTGTCTGTGTAAACATGGAAATATGTACACCACAATCTGTGTGAGGATGGAAATATCTACACCGCAATCTGTGCAAATATGGAAATATCTACACCTCTATCTCTATAAACATGGAAATATCCACACCACTATCTGTATAAACATGGAAATATCTACACCGCTATCTGTGTAAACATGGAAATATCTACACCGCTATCTGTATAAATATGGAAATATCTACACCGCTATCTCTATAAACATAGAAATGTCTGCACCGCTATCTGTTTAAACATGGAAATATCTACATGGCTATTTCTATAAATATGGAAATATCTACACTGCCATCTGTATAAACATGGAAATATCGACACAGCCGTCTCTATAAACATGGAAATATCTACATCGCTATCTGTATAAACATGGAAATAGCTAAACCGCTATCTGGATGAACATGGAAATATCTACACCGCTATCTGCATAAACATGCACATATCTACAGCGCTATCTTTATAAACATGGAAATATCTCCACCGCTATCTGTATAAACATGGAAATATCTACACCGCAATCTCTATAAACATGGAAATAACTACACCGCTATCTGCATAAACTTGGAAATCTCTACACCACCATCTGTATAAACATGGAAATATCTCCACCGCTATCTGTATAAACATGGAAATATCTCCACCGCTCTCTGTATAAACATGGAAATATCTACACCGCTATCTGTATAAACATGGAACTATCTACACCGCTATCTGTATAAACATGCAAATATCTACAGCGCTATCTGTATAAACATGGAAATATCTCCACCGTTATCTGTGTAAACATGGAAATATCTACACCACTATCTTTATAAACATGGAAATATCTACACCGCAATCACTATAAACATGGAAATATCTTCAACACTATCTGTGTAAAGATGGAAATATCTACACAGCTGTCTCTGTAAACATGGAAATCTGTACAAAGCAATCTGTGTGACGATGGAAATATCTACACCGCAATCAGTATAAACATGGAAATATCTACACCACTATCTGTATAAACATGGAAATACCTAGTCCGCTATCTGTATAAATATGGAAATATCTACACCGCTATCTCTATAAACATGGAAATGTCTACACCGCCTTCTGTATAAACATGAAAATATCTACACTGCCCTCTGTATAAACACGGAAATAACGACACCGCTATCTCAATAAACATGGAAATATCTACACTGCCATCTGTATATACATGGAAATAGCTACACAGTCATCTGTATAAACATGGAAATATCTACACAGCCATCTCTATAAACATGGAAATATCTACATCGCTAACTGAATAAACATGGAAATAGCTAAACCGCTATTTGTATTAACATGGAAATATCTACACCGCCATCTGTAAAAATATGGAAATATCTACACAGTCATATGTTGAAGCATGGAAATAACCACACCGCCATCTCTATACACATGGAAATATCTCCACCGCTATCTGTATAAACATGGAAATATCTACACCGCTATCAGTATAAACATGGAAATATCTACACCGCTATTTTTATAGACATGGAAATATCTACACCGCAATCTGTATACACATGGAAATATCTACACAGCCATCTGTATAAACATGTAAATATCTACACTGCTATCTATATAAACATGGAAATATCTGCACTGCCATCTGTAAAAACATGGAAATACATATACAGTCATCTCTATAAACTTGGAAATATCTACAATGCCATCTGTGTACACATGGACATATCTACACAGCCATCTGTATAAACATGGAAATATCTACACCGCTATCTGTATAAACATCGTAATATCTAGACCACCATCTATATAAACATGGAAATATCTACACCGCCATCTGTTTAAACATGGAAATATTTACAATGCCATTTGTAGAAAGATGGAAATATCTACACCGCAATCGGTGTAAACATAGAAATATCTACACCGATATCTGTAAAAACATGGAAATATCTACACCGCGATCTGTATGAACATGGAAATATCTACACCGCCATCTGTATAAACTTGGAAATACCTACAAAGTCATCTGTATAAACATGGAAATATCTACACAGCCATCGGTATAAACATGGAAATATCTACACAGCCATCTGTATATACATGGAAATATCTACACCGCTATCTGTATAAACATGGAAATAACTACACCGCTATTTGTATAAACAAGCAAATATCTACACCGTGATCTGTATAAACATGGAAATATCTACACCGCCATCTCTATAAACATGGAAATATCTACACCGCCATCTCTATAAACATGGAAATATCTACACCCCTATCTGTGTAAACATGGAAAGATCCAAACCGCTATCTCTATAAACATGGAGAAATCAACACCGCTATCTCTATGAACATGGAAATATCTACACCGCCATCTCTATAAACATGGAAATATCTACACCACGATCAGTATAAACATGGAAACATCTACACCGCTATCTGTATAAACATGGAAATATCTCCACTGCTATCTCTATAAACCTCGAAATATCTACACCGCCATCTGTATAAACATGGAAGTATTTACAAAGTTATCTGTATAAACATGGAAATATCTACACCGCCATCTGTATAAACATGGAAATATCTACACAGCCATGTGTATATACATGGAAATATCTACACCGCTATCTATATAAACATGGAAATAACTACACCGCTATCTGTATAAAGATGGAAATATCTACACCACCATCTACATAACCATGTTAATATCTGCGCTGCCGTCTGTATAAACATGGAAATATCTACACGGTCATCTGTGTATAGATGGAAATATCAACACCGCCATCTGTACAAACATGGAAATATCTGCAACGCTATCTCTATAACCATGGAAATATCTACACCACGGTCTGTATAAACATGGAAATATCTACACCGCTATCTGTATAAACATGGAAATATCTACACCGCCATCTATATAAACATGGAAATATCTACAACGTGATCTGTATAAACATGGAAATATTTTCACCGCTATCTGTATAAACATGGAAATTTCTACACCGTTATCTGTATAAATATGGAAATGTCTACACCGCTATCTGTATAAACATGGTAATATCTACACCACCATCTATATACACATGGAAATATCTTCACCGCCATCTTTATTAACATGGAAATATCTACAATGCCATCTGTAGAAAGATGGATATATCTACACCGCAATCTGTGTAAACATGGAACTATCTACAGCGCTATCTGTAAACACATGGAAATATCTACACCGCTATCTGTATAAACATGGAAATATCTACACCGCGATCTGTATAAACATGGAAATATCTACACCTCGATCTGTATAAACATGGAAATATCTACACTGCGATCTGTATAAACATGGAAATATCTACACCGCTATCTGTATAAACATGGAATATCTACACAGCTATCTCTATAAACATGGAAATATCTACACCGCCATCTGTATAAACATGGAAATAACTATACAGTCATCTGTGTAAACATGGAAATATCTACACCATCATCTGTATAAACATGGAAATATCTTCAATGCCATCTGAATACACATGGAAAAAACTACACGGCAATCTGTGTATAGATGGAAACATCAACACCGCCATATGTACAAACATGGAAATATCTACACCGCTATCTCCATAAACTTGAAAATATCTACACTGCGGTCTGTATAAACATGGAAATATCTACACCGGTATCTGTATAAACGTGGAAATATCTACAACACGATCTGTATAAACATGGAAATATTTACACCGCTATCTGTATAAACATGGAAATATCTAGACCGCTATCTCTATAAACATGGAAATATCTACGAAGCCATCTGTATAAACATGGAAATACCTACAAAGTCATGGGTAGGAACATGGAAATATCTACACTGCCATCTGTATAAACATGGAAATATCTACACAGCTCTCTGTATAAATATGGAAATATCTGCATAGGCATCTGTATAAACATGGAAATATCTGCACCGCTATATGTATAAACATGGAAATACCTCCACCGCTGTCTCTATAAACATGGAAATATGTACACCGCTATCTGTATAAACATGGAAATATCTGCACGGCTATCTCTATAAACATGGAAATATCTACAAAGACATCTGTATAAACATGGAAATACCTACACAGTCATGTGTAGGAACATTTAAATATCTACACTGCCATCTGTATAAACATAGAAATATCTACTAAGCTCTCTGTATGAATATGGAAATATCTGCATACGCATCTGTGTAAACATGGAAATACCTGCACCGCTATCTGTATAAACATGGAAATACCTACACCGCTGTCTCTATTAACATGGAAATATGTACACCGCTATGTGTATAAACATGGAAATATCTCCACTGCTCTCTGTATAAACATGGAAATATCTCCAACGTTATCTGTATAAACATGGAAATATCTACAGCGCCATCTCTATAAACATGGAAATATCTACACCACAATCTGTATAAACATGGAAATAACTACAATACCATCTGTATACACATGGAAATATCTACACAGACATCTGTATAAATATGGAAATAACTACACGGCCATCTGTATAAACATGGAAATATCTACACTGCCATCTGTAGAAAGATGGAAATATCTACACCGCTATCTCTATAAATATGGAAATATCTACACCGCCATCTCTATAAACATGAAAATAACTACACTGCCATCTCCATATAGATGGATGTATCTACTCCGCCATATGTATAAACATGGAAATATCTACACACCGATCTGTATAAACATGGAAATATCTTCACGACGATCTGTATAAACATGGAAATATCTTCACCGCCTTCTGTATAAACGTGGTAATATCTACACCACCATCTATATAAACATGGAAATACCGACACCGCCATCTGTATAAACATGGAAATATCAACAATGCCAACAGTAGAAAGATGGAAATACCGACACCGCAATCTGTGTAAACATGGAAATATCTACACCAATATCTGTAAAAACATGGAAATATCTACACCGCTATCTGTATAAACATGGAAATATCTACACCGCGATCTGTATAAACATGGAAATATCTACTGCGCCTTCTCTATAAACATTGAAATATCTACACTGCCATCTGTAAAAATATGGAAATATCTACACAGTCATCTGAATAAACATGGAAATATCTACACCAGCATCTGTATAAACATGGAAATACCTACAATACCATCTGTATACACATGGAAATATCTACACAGACATCTGTATAAATATGGACATATCTACACCGCCATCTCTATAAACATGAAAATATCTACACTGCCATCTCCATAAATACGGAACTAACTACTCTGCCATCTGTATAATCCTGGAAACATCTACACCACCAGCTTTGTGAACAAGGAAATATCTACAATGCCATCTGTATAAAGATATAAATATCTGCACCGCGAGCTGTATAAACATGGAAATATCTACATCGCTATCTGTATAAACGTGGAAATAGCAACACCGCTATCGGTATAAACTTGGAAATATCTACACCGCTATCTGTATAAACATGGAAATATCTACACCGCTATCTGTATAAACATGGAAATATCTACACAGCTATCTGTATAAACATGAAAATATCTACATCGCGATCTTTATAAGCATGGAAATATCTACACCGCGATCTGTATAAACATGGAAATAACTTCACCACGATCTGTATAAACATGGAAATATCTACACCGCTATCTGTATAAACATGGTAATATCTACACCACCATCTATATAAACATGGAAATATCTACACCGCCATCTGTATAAACATGGAAATATCTACAATGCCATTTGTAGAAAGATGGAAATATCTACACCGCAATCGGTGTAAACATGGAAATATCTACAACGATATCTGTAAAAACATGGAAATATCTACACCGATATCTGTAAAAACATGGAAATATCTACACCGCGATCTGTATAAATATGGAAATATCTAAACCGCGATCTGTATAAACATGGAAATATCTACACCGCTATCTTTATAAACATGGAAATATCTTCACAGCTATCTCTATAAACATGGAAATATCTACAACGGCCATCTGTATAAACATGGAAATACCTACAAAGTCATCTGTATAAACATGGAAATATCTACACAGCAATCTGTATAAACATGGAAATATCTACACAGCCATCTGTATATACATGGAAATATCTACACCGCTATCTGTATAAACATGGAAATAACTTCACTGCTATTTGTATAAACAAGGAAATATCTACATCGTGATCTGTATAAACATGGAAATATTTACACCGCTATCTGTATAATCATGGAAATTTCTACACCGTTATCTGCATAAATATGGAAATATCTACACCGCTATCTCTATAAACATGGAAATATCTACACCGCCATCTGTATAAACATGGAAATACCTATATAGACATCTGTGTAAACATGGAAATACCTACACCACCATCTGTATAAACATGGAAATATCTTCACTGCCATCTGTATAAAGTTAGAAATATCTTCACAGCCCTCTGTATAAATATGGAGATAACTGCATAGGCGTCTGTATAAACATGGAAATATCTGCACCGCTATCTGTATAAACATGGAAATACCTACACTGCTGTCTCTATAAAAATGGAAATGTGTGCACCGCTATGTGTATAAACATGGAAATATCTCCACTGCTGTCTGTATAAACATGGAAATATCTCCACCGTTATCTGTATAAACATAGAAATATCTACAGCGCCATCTCTATAACCATTGAAATGTCTACACTGCAATCTGTAAAAACATAGAAATATCTACACAGTCAGCTGAATAAACATGGAAATATCTACACCACCATCTGTATAAACATGGAAATAACTACAATACCATCTGTATACACATGGAAATATCTACACAGACATCTGTATAAATATGGAAATATGTACACCGCCATCTGTATAAACATGGCAATATCTACACTGCCATCTGTAGAAAGATGGAAATATCTACACCGCTATCTCTATAAATATGGAAATATCTACACTGCCATCTCTATAAACATGAAAATATCTACACTGCCATCTCCATAAAGATGGAAGTATCTACTCCGCCATGTATATAAACCCGGAAATATCTAAACCACCATCTGTGAAAACATGGAAATATCTACACCGCAATCTGTATAAACATGGAAATATCTACACTGCCATCTGCATGTCCATGGAAATATCTACACCGCCATCTGTATAAACATGGAAATATCTACACGGCCATCTGTGTATAGATGGAAATATCAACACCACCATCTGTACAAACATGGAATTATCTACATTGCTATCTCTATAAACATGGAAATATCTGCACTGCCATCTGTAAAGACATGGAAATACCTATGCAGTCATCTGTATAAACATGGAAATATCTACAATGCCATCTGTATACACATGGAAATAACTTTACAGTCATCTGTATAAACATGGAAATATCTACAATCCCATCTGTATACACATGGAAATATCTACACAGCCATCTGTATAAACATGTAAATATTTACATTGCTATCTCTATAAACATGAAAATATCTACACCGCCAACTCTATAAACATGAAAATATCTACACTGCCATCTCCATAAACAAGGAACTAAATACTCCACCATCTGTAGTAACATGGAAACATCTACACCGCCATCAGTGTGAATAAGGAAATATCTACAATGCCACATGTATAAAAATATAAATATCTGCACCGCGAGCTGTATAAACATGGAAATATCTACATCGCTATCTGTATAAATGTGGAAATACCAACACCGCTATCGGTATAATCAAGGAAATATCTACAACGCCATCTATATAAACATGGAAATATCTACACCGCTATGTCTATAAACATGGAAATACCTACACCGCTATCTCTATATACATGGAAATATCTACACCGCTATCTGTATAAACATGGAAATATCGACACCGCTATCTGTATAAACATGGAAATATCTACACCGCTATCTGTAAAAACATGGAAATATCTACACCGCGATCTGTATAAACATGGAAATATCTACACCCTGATCTGTATAAACATGGAAATAACTTCACGAGGATCTGTATAAACATGGAAATATCTACACCGCTATCTGTATAAACATGGTTATATCTACACCACCATCTTTATAAACATGGAAATATCTACACCGCCATCTGTATAAACATGGAAATATCTACAATGCCATCTGTAGAAAGATGGAAATATCTACACCGCAATCTGTGTAAACATGGAAATATCTACACCAATATCTGTAAAAACATGGAAATATCTACACCGCTATCTGTATAAACATGGAAATATCTACACCGCGATCTGTATAAACATGGAAATATCTACAGCGCCTTCTCTATAAACATTGAAATATCTACACTGCCATCTGTAAAAATATGGAAATATCTACACATTCATCTGAATAAACATGGAAATACCTACAATGACATCTGTAGAAAGATGGAAATATCTACACCGCAATCTGAGTAAACATGGAAATATCTACACCGATATCTGTATAAACAAGGAAATATCTACACCGCCATCTGTAGAAACATGGAAATATCTACACCGCAATCTCTATAAACATGGAAATAACTACACCGCTATCTGTATAAATATGGAAATATCCACACAGCTATCTCTATAAACATGGAAATACCTACACCAATTTCTCTATAAACATGGAAATATCTACACTGCAATCTCTATATACATGGAAATATCTACACCGCCATCTCTATAAACATGAAAATATCTACACCGCCATCTTCAGAAACATGGATGTATTTACACCGCCATCTGTATAAACTTGGAAATATCTACACCACTATCTGAATAAACATGGAAATATCTTCACTTCTATCTGTATAAACATGGAAATATCTACACCGCTATCTGTATAAAGATGGAAATATCTATACCGCAATCTGTATAAATATGGAAATACCTTCACCGCTATCTCTATAGACATGGAAATATCTACACCGCTCTCTGTATAAACATGGAAATATCTCCACTCCCATCTGTATAAAGATGGAAATATCTACACCGCGATCAGTATAAACATGGAAATATCTACACCGCTATTTGTATAAACATGGAAGTAGCAACACCGCTATCTGTATATACATGGAAATATCTACACCGCTATCTCTATAAACATGAAAATACTTACACCACCCTCTCTATAAACATGGAAATATTTTCACCGCTTTTTCTATAAACATAGAAATAACTACACCGCCATCTCTATAAACATGGAGATATCTACACCGCAATCTGTATAAACATGGAAATATCTACACCGCTATGTGTATTAACGTGGAAATATCCCCATTGCTATCTGTATAAACATGGACATATCTCCACCACAATCTGTATAAATATGAAAATATCTACACCGCTCTCTCTATATACATGGGAATATCTACACTGCCATCTGTACAAACATGGAAATACCTACACAGTCATCTGTAGAAACATGGAAATATCTACACCGCTATCTCTATAAACATGGAAATAACTACACCGCTATCTCTATAAACATGGAAATATACACACCGCCATCTCCTTAAACATGGAAGTATCTACAACGCCATCTACATAAACAAGAAAATATCTACACTGCCATCTATATAAACATGGAAATGTCTACACCGCCATCTCTATAAACATGGAAATATCTACACTTCCATTTGTAGAAAGATGGAATAATCTACACCGCCATCTGTATAAACGTGGAAATATCTACAACGCAATCTGTATAAACATGGAAATATCTACACCGCAATCTCTGTAAACATGGAAATATCTACACCGCCATCTATGTAAACATGAAAATATCTACACTCCCATATTCAGAAACATGGCTGTATCTACACTGCCATCTGTATAAAAATGGAAATATCTACACCACTATCTGTTTAAAGATGGAAATATTTAAACCGCAATCTCTATAAACATGGAAATATCTACACCGCAATCGCTATAAACATGGAAATATCTACACCGCCATGTGTATTAACATGGAAATATCTACACAGTCATTTGTATAAACCTGGAAATATCTACACTGTCATCTATATAAACATGGAAATATCTACAGAGAACTCTGTATAAACATGGGAATATCGGCACAGCCACCTGTATAAACATGGAAATATCTACACCGCAATCTGTACAAACATGGAAATATCTACACAGTCATCTGTAGAAACATGGAAATATCTACACCGCTATCTCTACAAACATGGAAATAACTACACGGCTATTTGTATAAACAAGGAATTATCTATACCGCCATCTGTTTAACATGGAAATATATACACAGACATTTGTTAATACAAGGAGATATCTACACCGCTATCTGTATAAACATGCTAATAATTACACAGCTATCTCTATAAATGTGGAAATATTTGCACCGCTATCCCTATAAACATGGTAATATCAGCACCACGATCTGTATAAACATGGAAATTTCTACACCATGATCTATATAAACATGGAAATATCTACACGGCGATCTGTATAAACATGGAAATATCTACACAGCGATCTGTATAAACATGGAAATATCTTCACCACAATCTGCATAAACATGTAAATATCTACACCGCCATCTATATAAACATGGAAATATCTACACCGCCATCTGTATAAACATGGAAATATCTACAATGCCATCTGTAGAAAGATGGAAATATCTACACCGCAACCTGTATAAACATGGAAACATCTACACCGCGATCTGTATAAACATGGAAATACCCACAAAGTCATGTGTATAAACATGGAAATATCTACAAAGCCATCTGTATAAACATGGAAATATCTACACCGCGGTGTGTTTAAACATGGAAATATCTACACCGCTATCTGTATAAACATGGAAATATCTACACCGCTATCTCTATAAACATGGAAATATCTACACCGTGATCTGTATAAACATGGAAATATTTACACCGCTATGTGTATAAACATGGAAATTTCTACACCGTTATCTGTATAAATATGGAAATATCTACACCGCTATCTGTATAAACATGGAAATATCTACAACGCTATCTGTATAAACATGGAAATATCTACACCGCGATCTGTATAAACATGGAAATATCTACACCGCGATCTGTATAAACATGGAAATATCTTCACCACAATCTGCATAAACATGGAAATGTCTACACCGCCATCTATATAAACATGGAAATATCTACACCACCATCTGTATAAACATGGAAATATCTACAATGACATCTGTAGAAAGATGGAAATATCTACAACGCAATCTTTGTAAACATGGAAATATCTACAGCGATATCTGTAAAAACATGGAAATATCTACACCGCTATCTCTATAAACATGGAAATATCTACACCGCAACCTGTATAAACATGGAAATATCTACACCGCGATCTGTATAAACATGGAAATACCCACAAAGTCATCTGTATAAACATGGAAATATCTACACAGCCATCTGTATAAACATGGAAATACCTACACCGCGATCTGTTTAAACATGGAAATATCTACACCGCTATCGGTATAAACATGGAAATATCTACACCGCTATCTCTATAAACATGGAAATATCTACACCGTGATCTGTATAAACATGGAAATATTTACACCGCTATGTGTATAAACATGGAAATTTCTACACCGTTATCTGTATAAATATGGAAATATCTACACCGCTATCTGTATAAACATGGAAATATCTACACCGCTATCTGCATAAACATGGAAATATCTACACCGCGATCTGTATAAACGTGGAAATATCTACACCGCGATCTGTATAAACATGGAAATATCTTCACCACGATCTGTATAAACATGGAAATATCTACACCGCCATCTATATAAACATGGAAATATCTACACCGCCATCTGTATAAACATGGAAATATCTACACCGATATCTGTAAAAACATGGAAATATCTACACCGCTATCTCTATAAACATGGAAATATCTACACCGCAATCTGTACAAACATGGAAATATCTACACCGCGATCTGTATAAACATGGAAATACCTACACCGCTATCTGTATAAACATGGAAATATCTACACAGCTATTTCTATAAACATGGAAATATCTACACCGCCATCTGTATAAACATGGAAATACCTACAAAGTCATCTGTATAAACATGGAAGTATATACACAGCCATCTGTATAAACATGGAAATATCTACACAGCCATCTGTATATACATGGAAATATCTACACCGCTATCTGTATAAACATGGAAATATCTACACTGACATCTGTAGAAAGATGGAAATATCTACACCGCTATCTCTATAAATATGGAAATATCTACACCGCCATCTCTATAAACATGAAAATATCTACACTGCCATCTCCATAAAGATGGAAGTATCTACTCTGCCATGTGTATAAACACGGAAATATCTTCAACACTATCTGTGTAAACATGGAAATATCTACACCGCGATCTGTATAAACGTGGAAATATCTACACCGCGATCTGTATAAACATGGAAATATCTTCACCACGATCTGTATAAACATGGAAATATCTACACCGCCATCTATATAAACATGGAAATATCTACACCGCCATCTGTATAAACATGGAAATATCTACACCGATATCTGTAAAAACATGGAAATATCTACACCGCTATCTCTATAAACATGGAAATATCTACACCGCAATCTGTACAAACATGGAAATATCTACACCGCGATCTGTATAAACATGGAAATACCTACACCGCTATCTGTATAAACATGGAAATATCTACACAGCTATTTCTATAAACATGGAAATATCTACACCGCCATCTGTATAAACATGGAAATACCTACAAAGTCATCTGTATTAACATGGAAATATCTACACAGCCATCTGTATAAACATGGAAATATCTACACAGCCATCTGTATATACATGGAAATATCTACACCGCTATCTGTATAAACATGGAAATATCTACACTGACATCTGTAGAAAGATGGAAATATCTAAACCGCTATCTCTATAAATATGGAAATATCTACACCGCCATCTCTATAAACATGAAAATATCTACACTGCCATCTCCATAAAGATGGAAGTATCTACCCTGCCATGTGTATAAACACGGAAATATCTTCAACACTATCTGTGTAAACATGGAAATATCTACACCGCTATCTGTTTAAACATGGAAATATCTACACGGCCATCTTCATGTCCATGGAAATACCTACGCCGCCATCTATATAAACATGGAAATATTTACACGGCCATCTGTGTATAGATGGAAATATCAACACCGCCATCTGTAGAAACATGGAAATATCTACACCGCTATCTCTATAAACATGGAAATATCTGCACTGCCATCTGTAAAAACATGGAAATACGTATACAGTCATCTGTATAAACATGGAAATATCTACAATGCCATTTGTATACACATGGAAATATCTACACAGCCATCTGTAGAAACATGTAAATATCTACACTGCTATCTCTATAAACATGGAAATATCAACACCGCCATCTCTATAAACATGAAAATATCTACACCGCGATCTGTATAAACATGGAAATATCTACACCGCGATCTGTATAAACATGGAAAAAACTTCAAAACAATCTGTATAAACCTGGAAATATCTACACCGCCATCTATATAAACATGGAAATATCTTCACCGCCATCTGTATTAACATGGAAATATCTACAATGCCATCTGTAGAAAGATGGAAATATCTACACCGCAATCTGTGTAAACATGGAATTATCTACACCGATATCTGTAAGTGCAAGGAAATATCTACACCTCTATCTCTATAAACATGGAAATATTTACACCGCAATCTGTAAACATGGAAATATCTACACAGCGATCTGTATAAACATGGAAATATCTACACATCCATCTGTATATACATGGAAATATCTACACCGCTATCTGTATAAACATGGAAATAACTACACCGCTATTTGTATAAACAAGGAAATATCTACACCGTGATCTGTACAAACATGGAAATATCTACACCGCCATCTCTATAAAAATGGAAATATCTACACCCCTATCTGTATTAACATGGAAATATCCACACCGCTATCTCTATAAACATGGAAAAATCAACACCGCTATCTCTATGAATATGGAAATATCTACACCGCCATCTCTATAAACATGGAAATATCTACACCACGATCAGTATAAACATGGAAATATCTACACCGCTATCTGTATAAACATGGAAATATCTGCACTGCTATCTCTATAAACTTCGAAATATCTACACCGCCATCTGTATAAACATGGAAATACATAAAAAGTTATCTGTATAAACTTGGAAATATCTACACCGCCATCTGTATAAACATGGAAACATCTACACAGCCATGTGTATATACATGGAAATATCTACAGCCCTATCTATATAAACATGGAAATAACTACACCGCTATCTGTATAAACATGGAAATATCTACACCGCCATCTACATATCCATGGAAATATCTGTGCCGTCATCTGTATAAACATTGACATATCTATACGGTTATCTGTGTATAGATGGAAATAACAACACCGCCATCTGTACCAACATGGAAATATCTGCACCGCTATCTGTATAAACATGGAAATATCTACACCGCGGTCTATATAAACATGGAAATATCTACACCGCTATCTGTACAAACATGGAAATATGTACACCGCTATCTCTATAAACATGGAAATATCTACCCCGTAATCTGTATAAACATGGAAATATTTACACTGCTATCTGTATAAACATGGAAATATCTACAGCGCCATCTCTATAAACATTGAAATATCTACACTGCCATCTGTAAAAACATGGAAATATCTACACTGTCAACTGTATAAACATGGAAATATCTACACCACCATCTGTATAAACATGGAAATACCTACAATACCATCTGTACACACATGGAAATACCTACACAGACATCTGTATAAATATGGAAATATCTACACAGCCATCTGTATATACATGGAAATATCTACACCTCTATCTGTATAAACATGGAAATATCTACACTGACATCTGTAGAAAGATGGAAATATCTACACCGCTATCTCTATAAATGTGGAAATATCTACACCGCCATCTCCATAAAGGTGGAAGTATCTACTCTGCCATCTGTATAAACACGGAAATATCTACAACACTATCTGTGTAAACATGGAAATATCTACACCGCTATCTGTTTAAACATGGAAATATCTACACCGCCATCTGCATGTCCATGGAAATATCTATGCCGCCATCTATATAAACATGGAAATATCTACACGGCCATCTGTGTATAGATGGAAATATCAACACCGTCATCTGTAGAAACATGGAAATATCTACACCGCTATCTCTATAAACATGGAAATATCTCCACTGCCATCTGTAAAAACATGGAAATATGTATACAGTCATGTGTATAAACATGGAAATATCTACAATGCCATCTGTATACCCATGGAAATATCTACACAGCCATCTGTAGAAACATGTAAATATCTACACTGACATTTCCATAAAGATGGAACTAACTACTCTGCCATCTGTATAAACATGGAAACATATACACCGCCATCTGTGTGAATAAGGAAATATCTACAATGCCATCTGTATAAAGATGTAAATATCTGCACCGCGAGCTGTATAAACATGGAAATATCTACATCGCTATCTGTATAAACGTGGAAATACCAACACCGCTGTCGGTATAAACCTGGAAATGCCTACAACGCCATCTATATAAACATGGAAATATCTACACCGCAATGTCTATAAACATGGAAATACCTACACCGCTATCTCTATAAACATGGAAATATCTACACCGCTATCTGTATAAACATGGAAATATCTACACCGCGATCTGTATAAACCTGGAAATATCTACACCACGATCTGTATAAACATGGAAATATCTTCACCACGATCTGCATAAACATGGAAATATCTACACCGCTATCTGTATAAACATGGTAATATCTACACCACCATCTGTATAAACATGGAAATATCTACACCACCATCTGTATAAACATGGAAATATCTACAATGCCATCTGTAGAAAAATGGAAATATCTACACCGCAATCTGTGTAAACATGGAAATATCTACACCGATATCTGTAAAAACATGGAAATATCTACACCGCTATCTCTACAAACATGGAAATATCTACACCGCGATCTGTATAAACATGGAAATATGTACACCGCGATCTGTATAAACATGGAAATATCTACTCCGCTATCTGTATAAACATGGAAATATCTACACAGGTATCTCTATAAACAAGGAAATAACTACACCGCCATCTGTATAAACATGGAAATACCTACAAAGTCGTCTGTATAAAAATGGAAATATCTACAAAACCATCTGAATAAACATGGAAATATCTACACAGCCATCTGTATATTCATGGAAATATCTACACCGCTTTACGTATAAACATGGAAATACCTACACCGCTATCTGTATATACATGGAAATATATACAATGCTATATGCGTAAACATGGAAATATCTACACCGCTATCTTTATAAACAAGGAAATACCAACAGCGTTATCTGTATAAACATGGAAATATCTACACCGCTAAATCTATAAACATGAAAATACTTATACCACCATCTGTATAAGCATGGAAATATTTACACCGCTATCTCTATAAACATAGAAATAACTACACCGCCATCCCTATAAACAAGGAAATATCTACACCGCCATCTGCATATACATGGAAATATCTACACCGCCATCTGCATATACATGAAATATATACACACACATGTGTATAAACATGGAAATATATACACTGCCATCTGTATAAACTTGGAAATATCTACACTGACATCTGTAGAAAGATGGAAATGTCTACAAAGCGATCTGTATCAACATGGGAATTTCTACACCGCTATCTGTATAAACATGGAAATATCTACACCGCTATCTCTATCAACATGGAAATAACTACACCACAATCTGTATAAACATGGAAATATGTACAATGCTATCTCTGTAAACTTGGAAATATCTACACCGCTATCTGTGTAAATTTGGCAATACCTACACCGCAATCTGTGCAAAGATGGAAATACCTACACCGCTATCTCGGTAAACATGGAAATATCTACACCGATATCTGTATAAACATGGAAATATCTACACTGCCATCTGTATAAACATGGAAATAGCTACAGCGCCATCTGTATAAACATGGAAATATCTACACCGCCATCTGTACACACATGGAAATATCTACAAAGCCATCTGTATAAACATGGAAATATGTACACTGTTATCTCTATAAACAGGGAAATATCTACACCGCTATCTGTAGAAACATGGAAATATCTACATCGCTATCTGTATAAACAGGGATATATCTCCACCGCTATCTGTATAAACATGGAAATAACTACAACGCTATCTGTATAAACAAGGAAATATCTACACCGCTATCTGTATAAACATGGAAATATCTACAACGCTATCTGTGTAAACATGGAAATATCTACAAAGCTATCTGTGTAAACTTTGAAATATCTACACAGCTATCTGTGTAAAAATGGAAATATCTACACAGCAATCTGTGCAAAGATGGAAATATCTACACTGCTATCTCTGTAAACATGGAAATATCTACACCGCTATCTGTATAAACATGGAAATATCTATACCGCAGTCTCTATAAACATGGAAATATCTCCACCGCTATCTGTATAAACATGAAAATATCTACACCGGTTTCTGTATAAACATGGACATATCTACACCGCAGTCTGTATAAACATGGAAATATCTACAACGCTATGTGTGTAAACATGGAAATATCTACACAGCTATCTGTGTAAACTTGGAAATATCTACACAGCTGTCTGCGTAAACATGGAAATATCTTCACGGCAATCTGTGCAAAGATGGAAATAACTACACCGCTATCTCTGTAAACATGGAAATAACTACACCGCTACCTGTATAAACATGGAAATATCTACACCGCCATCTGTAGAAACATGGAAATACCTACACCGCTATCTATATAAATATGGAAATATCTAGACCGCTATCTCTATATACATGGAAATATCTACACCGCCAACTCTATAAACATGAAAATATCTACACCACCATCTTCAGAAACATGGATGTGTCTACACCGCCATCTCTATAAACTTGGAAATATCTACACCACTATCTGTATAAACATGGAAATATCTTCACTTCTATCTGTATAAACATGGAAATATCTACCCCGCCATCTGTATAAAGATGGAAATATCTACACCGCAATCTGTATAAATATGGAAATACCTGCACCGCTACCTCTATAGACATGTAAATATCTACACCGCTATCTGTATAAACAGGGAAATATCTCCACCACTATGTGTATAAACATGGAAATATCTACACCGCTTTATGTATAAACATGGAAATATCTACACCGCTATCTGTATATACATGGAAATATATACAATGCTATATGCGTAAACATGGAAATATCTACACCGCTATCTTTATAAACAAGGAAACCAACACCGTTATCTGTATAAACATGGAAATGTCTACACCGCTAAATCTATAAACATGAAAATACTTACACCACCATCTGTATAAGCATGGAAATATTTTCACCGCTATCTCTATAAACATAGAAATAACTACACCGCCATCCCTATAAACAAGGAAATATCTACACCGCCATCTGCACATACATGGAAATATCTACACCGCCATCTGCATATACATGGAAATATCTACACACACATCTGTATAAACATGGAAATATATACACTGCCATCTGTATAAACTTGGAAATATCTACACTGACATCTGTAGAAAGATGGAAATGTCTACAAAGCGATCTGTATCAACATAGGAATTTCTACACCGCTATCTGTATAAACATGGAAATATCTACACCGCTATCTCTATCAATATGGAAATAACTACACCACAATCTGTATAAACATGGAAATATGTACAATGATATCTCTGTAAACTTGGAAATATCTACACCGCTATCTGTGTAAATTTGGCAATACCTACACCGCAATCTGTGCAAAGATGGAAATACCTACACAGCTATCTCTGTAAACATGGAAATATCTACACCGATATCTGTATAAACATGGAAATATCTACACTGCCATCTGTATAAACATGGAAATAGCTACAGCGCCATCTGTATAAACATGGAAATATCTACACCGCCATCTGTACACACATGGAAATATCTACAAAGCCATCTGTATAAACATGGAAATATCTACACTGCTATCTTTATAAACATGGAAATATCTGCACCGCTATCTGTAGAAACATGGAAATATCTACATCGCTATCTGTATAAACAGGGATATATCTCCACCGCTATCTGTATAAACATGGAAATAACTACAACGCTATCTGTATAAACAAGGGAATATCTTCACCGCTATCTGTATAAACATGGAAATATCTACAACGCTATCTGTGTAAACATGGAAATATCTACAAAGCTATCTGTGTAAACTTTGAAATATCTACACAGCTATCTGTGTAAAAATGGAAATATCTACACAGCAATCTGTGCAAAGATGGAAATATCTACACTGCTATCTCTGTAAACATGGAAATATCTACACCGCTATCTGTATAAACATGGAAATATCTATACCGCAGTCTCTATAAACATGGAAATATCTCCACCGCTATCTGTATAAACATGAAAATATCTACACCGCTTTCTGTATAAACATGGATATATCTACACCGCAGTCTGTATAAACATGGAAATATCTACAACGCTATGTGTGTAAACATGGAAATATCTACACAGCTATCTGTGTAAACTTGGAAATATCTACACAGCTGTCTGCGTAAATATGGAAATATCTTCACGGCAATCTGTGCAAAGATGGAAATAACTACACCGCTATCTCTGTAAACATGGAAATATCTACACCGCTACCTGTATAAACATGGAAATATCTACACCGCCATCTGTAGAAACTTGGAAATACCTACACCGCTATCTATATAAATATGGAAATATCTAGACCGCTATCTCTATATACATGGAAATATCTACACCGCCAACTCTATAAACATGAAAATATCTACACCGCCATCGTCAGAAACATGGATGTGTCTACACCGCCATCTCTATAAACTTGGAAATATCTACACCACTATCTGTATAAACATGGAAATATCTTCACTTCTATCTGTATAAACATGGAAATATCTACACCGCCATCTGTATAAAGATGGAAATATCTACACCGCAATCTGTATAAATATGGAAATACCTGCACCGCTACCTCTATAGACATGTAAATATCTACACCGCTTTCTGTATAAACAGGGAAATATCTCCACCACTATGTGTATAAACATGGAAATATCTACACCGCTTTATGTATAAACATGGAAATATCTACACCGCTATCTGTATATACATGGAAATATATACAATGCTATATGCGTAAACATGGAAATATCTACACCGCTATCTTGATAAACATGGAAATAGCAACACCGTTATCTGTATAAACATGGAAATATCTACACCGCTAAATCTATAAACATGAAAATACTTACACCACCATCTCTATAAGCATGGAAATATTTACACCGCTATCTCTATAAACATAGAAATAACTACACCGCCATCCCTATAAACAAGGAAATATCTACACCGCCATCTGCATATACATGGAAATATCTACACACACATCTGTATAAACATGGAAATATATACACTGCCATCTATATAAACTTGGAAATATCTACACTGACATCTGTAGAAAGATGGAAATGTCTACGAAGAGATCTGTATAAACATGGGAATTTCTACACCGCTACTTGTATAAACATGGAAATATCTACACCACTTTCTGAATAAACATGGAAACATCTACACCGCTGTCTGTATAAACATGGAAATATATACAATGCTATCTGGGTAAACATGGAAATATCTACACCGCTATCTCTATAAACATGGAAATATCTACAGCGCCATCTGTTTAAACATGGAAATATCTACACCGCCATCTGTACACACATGGAAAAATCTACAAAGCCATCTGTATAAACATGGAAATATATACACTGTTATCTCTATAAACATGGAAATATCTACACCGCTATCTGTAGAAACATGGAAATATCTACATAGCTATCTGTATAAACAGGGATATATCTCCACCGCTATCTGTATAAACATGGAAATATCTACAACGCTATCTGTATAAACATGGAAATATCTACACCGCTATCTGTATAAACATGGAAATATCTACACAGCTATCTGTGTAAACTTTGAAATATCTACACAGCTATCTGTGTAAAAATGGAAATATCTACACAGCAATCTGTGCAAAGATGGAAATATCTACACTGCTATCTCTGTAAACATGGAAATATCTACACCGCTATCTGTATAAACATGGAAATATCTATACCGCAGTCTCCATTAACATGGAAATATCTCCACCGCTATCTGTATAAACATGAAAATATCTACACCGCTTTCTGTATAAACATGGACATATCTACACCGCAGTCTGTATAAACATGGAAATATCTACAACGCTATGTGTGTAAACATGGAAATATCTGCACAGCTATCTGTGTAAACTTGGAAATATCTACACAGCTATCTGCGTAAACATGGAAATATCTACACGGCAATCTGTGCAAAGATGGAAATAACTACACCGCTATCTCTGTAAACATGGAAATATCTACACCGCTACCTGTATAAACATGGAAATATCTACACCGCTGTCTGTATAAACAAGGAAGTATATACACCGCCATCAGTAGAAACATGGAAATATCTGCACCGCAATCTGTATAAACATAGAAATACCTACACCGCTATCTGTATAAATATGGAAATATCTACACCGCTATCTCCATAAACATGGAAATATCTACACTGCAATCTCTATATACATGGAAATTTCTACACGCCCATTTCTATAAATATGAAAATATCTACACCGCCATCTTCAGCAACATGCATGTATCTACACCGCCATCTGTATAAACTTGGAAATATCTACACCACTATCTGTATAAACAAGGAAACATCTTCACTTCTATCTGTATAAACATGGAAATATCTACACCGCCATCTGTATAAAGATGGAAATATCTACACCGCAATCTGTATAAATATGGAAATACCTACACCGCTACCTCTATAGACATGTAAATATCTACACCGCTATCTGTATAAACATGGAAATATCTACACTGCCATGTGTATAAAGATGGAAATATCTACACCGTTATCTGTATAAACAGGGAAATGTCTCCAACGCTATCTGTATAAACATGGAAATATCTACACTGCTTTCGGTATAAACATGGAAATATCAACACCGATATCAGTATATACTTGGAAATATATACAATGCTATCTGCGTAACCATGGAAATATCTACACCGCTATCTCTATAAACATGGAAATACCAACACCGTTATCTGTATAAACATGGAAATATCTACACCGCTATCTCTATAAACATGAAAATACTTACACCATCATCTCTATAAGCATGGAAATATTTACACCGCTATCTCTGTAAACATAGAAATAACTACACCGCCATCCCTATAAACATGGAAATATCTACACCGCCATCTGCATATACATGTAAATATCTACACACACATCTGTGTAAACATGGGAATATCTACACTGCCATCTGAATAAACTTGGAAATATCTACACTGACATCTGTAGAAAGATGGAGATGTCTACAAAGCGATCTGTATAAACATGGGAATTTCTACACCGCTATCTGTATAAACATGGAAATATCTACACCACTATCTGTATCAACATGGAAATAACTACACCGCAATCTGTATAAACATGGAAATATCTACAATGCTATCTCTGTAAACATGGAAATATCTACACAGCTATCTGTGTAAACTTGGAAATATCTACAAAGCAATCTGTGTAAATTTGGCAATACCTACACCGCAATCTGTGCAAAGATGGAAATATCTACACCGCTATTTCTGTAAACATGGAAATATCTACACAGCTATCTGTATAAACATGGAAATATCTACAGTGCCATCTGTATAAACATGGAAATATCTACAGTGCCATCTGTATAAACATGGAAATATCTACACTGTCATCTGTACAAACATGGAAATATCTACACAGCCATCTGTACAAACATGGAAATATCTACACCGCTATCTCTATAAACATGGAAATATCTACACCATTATCTGTATAAACATGGAAATATCTATATCGCTATCTGTATAAACAGGGAAATATCTCCACCGCTATCTGTATAAACATGGAAATATCTACACCGCTTTCTGTATAAACATGGAAATATCTACACCGCTATCTGTATAAACATGTAAATATATACAATGCTATCTGCGTAAACATGGAAATATCTACACAGCTATCTGTGTAAACTTGGAAATATCTACACAGCTATCTGTGTAAAAATGGAAATATCTACACAGCAATCTGTGCAAAGATGGAAATATCTTCACTGCTATCTCTGTAAACATGGAAATATCTACACCGCTTTCTGTATAAACATGGAAATATCTACACCGCTATCTGTATAAACATGGAAACATATACAATGCTATCTGCGTAAACATGGAAATATCTACACAGCTATCTGTGTAAACTTGGAAATATCTACACTGCTATCTCTGTAAACATGGAAATATCTACACCGCTATCTGTATAAACATGGAAATATCCATACCGCAGTCTCTATAAACGTGGAAATATCTCCACCGCTATCTGTATAAACATGAAAATATCTACACCGCTATCTGTATCATCATGGACATATCTAAACCGCAATCTGAATAAACATGGAAATATCTACACAGCTATCTGTGTAAACTTGGAAATATCTACACAGCTATCTGCGTAAACTTGGAAATATCTACACGGCAATCGGTGCAAAGATGGAAATAACTACACCGCTATCTCTGTAAACTTGGAAATATCTACAACGCTACCTGTATAAACATGGAAATATCTACACAGCTGTCTGTATAAACAAGGAAATATCTACACCGCCATGTGTAGAAACCTGGAAATATCTACACCGCAATCTGTATAAACATGGAAATACCTACCCCGCTATCTGTATATATATGGAAATATCTACACCGCAATCTCTATAAACATGGAAATACCTACACCGATTTCTCTATAAACATGAAAAGATCTACACGGCTATCTCTATATACATGGAAATATCTACACGTCCATCTCTATAAACATGAAAATATCTACACCGCCATCTTCAGAAACATGAATGTATCTACACCGCCATCTGTATAAACATGGAAATATCTACACCACTATCTGTATAAACATGGAAATATCTTCACTGCCATCTGTATAAACATGGAAATATCTACACCGCCATCTGTATAAAGATGGAAATATCTACACAGCGAGCTGTATAAACATGGAAATAGATACACGGCTATCTGTACAAACATGGAAATACCAACACCGTTATCTGTATAAACATCGAAATATCTACACCGCTATCTCTATAAACATGAAAATACTTACACCATCATCTCTATAAACATGGAGATATTTACACCGCTATCTCTATAAACACAGAAATAACTTCACTGCCATCCCTATAAACATGGAAATATCTACACCGCCATCTTCATAAACATGGAAATATCAACAGAGACATCTGTATAAACATGGAAATATCTACACTGCCGTCTGTATAAACTTGGAAATATCTACACTGTCATCTGTAGAAAGATGGAAAAGTCTACAAAGCGATCTGTATAAACATGGGAATAACTACACCACAATCTGTATAAACATGGAAATATGTACAATGCTATCTCTGTAAACATGGAAATATCTACACAGCTATCTGTGTAAACTTGGAAATATCTACACCGCTATCTTTGTAAATTTGGCAATACCTACACCGAAATCTATGCAAAGATGGAAATACCTACACCGCTATCTTTGTAAACATGGAAATAACTACACCGATATCTGTATAAACATGGAAATATCTACACTGCCATCTGTATAAACATGGAAATACCTAAACCGCTTTCTCTATAAACATGAAAATATATACACTGCTATCTCTATATACATGGAAATATCTACACCTCCATCTCTATAAACATGAAAATATCTACACCGCCATCGTCAGATACATGGGTGTATCTACAACGCCATCTGTATAAACATGGAAATATCTACAGCAATATCTGTACATACATGGAAATAACTTCACTGCCATCTGTATAAACATGGAAATATCTACACCAATATCTGTATATACATGGAAATAACTTCACTGCCATCTGTATAAACATGGAAATATCTACACCGCTAAATCTATAAACATGAAAATACTTACACCACCATCTGTATAAGCATGGAAATATTTACACCGCTATCTCTATAAACATAGAAATAACTACACCGCCATCCCTATAAACAAGGAAATATCTACACCGCCATCTGCACATACATGGAAATATTTACACCGCCATCTGCATATACATGGAAATATCTACACACACATCCGTATAAACATGGAAATATATACACTGCCATCTGTATAAACTTGGAAATATCTACACTGACATCTGTAGAAAGATGGAAATGTCTACAAAGCGATCTGTATCAACATAGGAATTTCTACACCGCTATCTGTATAAACATGGAAATATCTACACCGCTATCTCTATCAACATGGAAATAACTACACCACAATCTGTATAAACATGGAAATATGTACAATGCTATCTCTGTAAACTTGGAAATATCTACACCGCTATCTGTGTAAATTTGGCAATACCTACACCGCAATCTGTGCAAAGATGGAAATACCTACACAGCTATCTCTGTAAACATGGAAATATCTACACCGATATCTGTATAAACATGGAAATATCTACACTGCCATCTGTATAAACATGGAAATAGCTACAGCGCCATCTGTATAAACATGGAAATATCTACACCGCCATCTGTACACACATGGAAATATCTACAAAGCCATCTGTATAAACATGGAAATATCTACACTGCTATCTTTATAAACATGGAAATATCTACACCGCTATCTGTAGAAACATGGAAATATCTACATCGCTATCTGTATAAACAGGGATATATCTCCACCGCTATCTGTATAAACATGGAAATAACTACAACGCTATCTGTATAAACAAGGAAATATCTACACCGCTATCTGTATAAACATGGAAATATCTACAACGCTATCTGTGTAAACATGGAAATATCTACAAAGCTATCTGTGTAAACTTTGAAATATCTACACAGCTATGTGTGTAAAAATGGAAATATCTACACAGCAATCTGTGCAAAGATGGAAATATCTACACTGCTATCTCTGTAAACATGGAAATATCTACACCGCTATCTGTATAAACATGGAAATATCTATACCGCAGTCTCTATAAACATGGAAATATCTCCACCGCTATCTGTATAAACATGAAAATATCTACACCGCTTTCTGTATAAACATGGACATATCTACACCGCAGTCTGTATAAACATGGAAATATCTACAACGCTATGTGTGTAAACATGGAAATATCTACACAGCTATCTGTGTAAACTTGGAAATATCTACACAGCTGTCTGCGTAAACATGGAAATATCTTCACGGCAATCTGTGCAAAGATGGAAATAACTACACCGCTATCTCTGTAAACATGGAAATATCTACACCGCTACCTGTATAAACATGGAAATATCTACACCGCCATCTGTAGAAACATGGAAATACCTACACCGCTATCTATATAAATATGGAAATATCTAGACCGCTATCTCTATAAATGGAAATATCTACACCGCCAACTCTATAAACATGAAAATATCTACACCGCCATCTTCAGAAACATGGATGTGTCTACACCGCCATCTCTATAAACTTGGAAATATCTACACCACTATCTGTATAAACATGGAAATAGCTTCACTTCTATCTGTATAAACATGGAAATATCTACACCGCCATCTGTATAAAGATGGAAATATCTACACCGCAATCTGTATAAATATGGAAATACCTGCACCGCTACCTCTATAGACATGTAAATATCTACACCGCTTTCTGTATAAACAGGGAAATATCTCCACCAATATGTGTATAAACATGGAAATATCTACACCGCTTTATGTATAAACATGGAAATATCTACACCGCTATCTGTATATACATGGAAATATATACAATGCTATATGCGCAAACATGGAAATATCTACACCGCTATCTTTATAAACATGGAAATAGCAACACCGTTATCTGTATAAACATGGAAATATCTACACCGCTAAATCTATAAACATGAAAATACTTACACCACCATCTCTATAAGCATGGAAATATTTACAACGCTATCTCTATAAACATAGAAATAACTACACCGCCATCCCTATAAACAAGGAAATATCTACACCGCCATCTGCATATACATGGAAATATCTACACACACATCTGTATAAACATGGAAATATATACACTGCCATCTATATAAACTTGGAAATATCTACACTGACATCTGTAGAAAGATGGAAATGTCTACGAAGAGATCTGTATAAACATGGGAATTTCTACACCGCTACTTGTATAAACATGGAAATATCTACACCACTTTCTGAATAAACATGGAAACATCTACACCGCTGTCTGTATAAACATGGAAATATATACAATGCTATCTGCGTAAACATGGAAATATCTACACCGCTATCTCTATAAACATGGAAATATCTACAGCGCCATCTGTTTAAACATGGAAATATCTACACCGCCATCTGTACACACATGGAAAAATCTACAAAGCCATCTGTATAAACATGGAAATATATACACTGCTATCTCTATAAACATGGAAATATCTACACCGCTATCTGTAGAAACATGGAAATATCTACATAGCTATCTGTATAAACAGGGATATATCTCCACCGCTATCTGTATAAACATGGAAATATCTACAACGCTATCTGTATAAACATGGAAATATCTACACCGCTATCTGTATAAACATGGAAATATCTACACAGTTATCTGTGTAAACTTTGAAATATCTACACAGCTATCTGTGTAAAAATGGAAATATCTACACAGCAATCTGTGCAAAGATGGAAATATCTACACTGCTATCTCTGTAAACATGGAAATATCTACACCGCTATCTGTATAAACATGGAAATATCTATACCGCAGTCTCCATTAACATGGAAATATCTCCACCGCTATCTGTATAAACATGAAAATATCTACACCGCTTTCTGTATAAACATGGACATATCTACACCGCAGTCTGTATAAACATGGAAATATCTACAACGCTATGTGTGTAAACATGGAAATATCTGCACAGCTATCTGTGTAAACTTGGAAATATCTACACAGCTATCTGCGTAAACATGGAAATATCTACAAGGCAATCTGTGCAAAGATGGAAATAACTACACCGCTATCTCTGTAAACATGGAAATATCTACACCGCTACCTGTATAAACATGGAAATATCTACACCGCTGTCTGTATAAACAAGGAAGTATATACACCGCCATCAGTAGAAACATGGAAATATCTGCACCGCAATCTGTATAAACATGGAAATACCTACACCGCTATCTGTATAAATATGGAAATATCTACACCGCTATCTCCATAAACATGGAAATATCTACACTGCAATCTCTATATACATGGAAATTTCTACACGCCCATTTCTATAAACATGAAAATATCTACACCGCCATCTTCAGCAACATGCATGTATCTACACCGCCATCTGTATAAACTTGGAAATATCTACACCACTATCTGTATAAACAAGGAAATATCTTCACTTCTATCTGTATAAACATGGAAATATCTACACCGCCATCTGTATAAAGATGGAAATATCTACACCGCAATCTGTATAAATATGGAAATACCTACACCGCTACCTCTATAGACATGTAAATATCTACACCGCTATCTGTATAAACATGGAAATATCTACACTGCCATGTGTATAAAGATGGAAATATCTACACCGTTATCTGTATAAACAGGGAAATGTCTCCACCGCTGTCTGTATAAACATGGAAATATCTACACTGCTTTCGGTATAAACATGGAAATATCAACACCGATATCAGTATATACTTGGAAATATATACAATGCTATCTGCGTAACCATGGAAATATCTACACCGCTATCTCTATAAACATGGAAATACCAACACCGTTATCTGTATAAACATGGAAATATCTACACCGCTATCTCTATAAACATGAAAATACTTACACCATCATCTCTATAAGCATGGAAATATTTACACCGCTATCTCTGTAAACATAGAAATAACTACACCGCCATCCCTATAAACATGGAAATATCTACACCGCCATCTGCATATACATGTAAATATCTACACACACATCTGTGTAAACATGGGAATATATACACTGCCATCTGTATAAACTTGGAAATATCTACACTGACATCTGTAGAAAGATGGAGATGTCTACAAAGCGATCTGTATAAACATGGGAATTTCTACACCGCTATCTGTATAAACATGGAAATATCTACACCACTATCTGTATCAACATGGAAATAACTACACCGCAATCTGTATAAACATGGAAATATCTACAATGCTATCTCTGTAAACATGGAAATATCTACACAGCTATCTGTGTAAACTTGGAAATATCTACAAAGCAATCTGTGTAAATTTGGCAATACCTACACCGCAATCTGTGCAAAGATGGAAATATCTACACCGCTATTTCTGTAAACATGGAAATATCTACACAGCTATCTGTATAAACATGGAAATATCTACAGTGCCATCTGTATAAACATGGAAATATCTACAGTGCCATCTGTATAAACATGGAAATATCTACACTGTCATCTGTACAAACATGGAAATATCTACACAGCCATCTGTACAAACATGGAAATATCTACACCGCTATCTCTATAAACATGGAAATACCTACACCATTATCTCTATAAACATGGAAATATCTATATCGCTATCTGTATAAACAGGGAAATATCTCCACCGCTATCTGTATAAACATGGAAATATCTACACCGCTTTCTGTATAAACATGGAAATATCTACACCGCTATCTGTATAAACATGTAAATATATACAATGCTATCTGCGTAAACATGGAAATATCTACACAGCTATCTGTGTAAACTTGGAAATATCTACACAGCTATCTGTGTAAAAATGGAAATATCTACACAGCAATCTGTGCAAAGATGGAAATATCTACACTGCTATCTCTGTAAACATGGAAATATCTACACCGCTTTCTGTATAAACATGGAAATATCTACACCGCTATCTGTATAAACATGGAAATATATACAATGCTATCTGCGTAAACATGGAAATATCTACACAGCTATCTGTGTAAACTTGGAAATATCTACACTGCTATCTCTGTAAACATGGAAATATCTACACCGCTATCTGTATAAACATGGAAATATCCATACCGCAGTCTCTATAAACGTGGAAATATCTCCACCGCTATCTGTATAAACATGAAAATATCTACACCGCTATCTGTATCATCATGGACATATCTAAACCACAATCTGAATAAACATGGAAATATCTACACAGCTATCTGTGTAAACTTGGAAATATCTACACAGCTATCTGCGTAAACTTGGAAATATCTACACGGCAATCGGTGCAAAGATGGAAATAACTACACCGCTATCTCTGTAAACTTGGAAATATCTACAACGCTACCTGTATAAACATGGAAATATCTACACAGCTGTCTGTATAAACAAGGAAATATCTACACCGCCATCTGTAGAAACCTGGAAATATCTACACCGCAATCTGTATAAACATGGAAATACCTACCCCGCTATCTGTATATATATGGAAATATCTACACCGCAATCTCTATAAACATGGAAATACCTACACCGATTTCTCTATAAACATGAAAAGATCTACACGGCTATCTCTATATACATGGAAATATCTACACGTCCATCTCTATAAACATGAAAATATCTACACCGCCATCTTCAGAAACATGAATGTATCTACACCGCCATCTGTATAAACATGGAAATATCTACACCACTATCTGTATAAACATGGAAATATCTTCACTGCCATCTGTATAAACATGGAAATATCTACACCGCCATCTGTATAAAGATGGAAATATCTACACAGCGAGCTGTATAAACATGGAAATAGATACACGGCTATCTGTACAAACATGGAAATACCAACACCGTTATCTGTATAAACATCGAAATATCTACACCGCTATCTCTATAAAATTGAAAATACTTACACCATCATCTCTATAAACATGGAGATATTTACACCGCTATCTCTATAAACACAGAAATAACTTCACCGCCATCCCTATAAACATGGAAATATCTACACCGCCATCTTCATAAACATGGAAATATCAACAGAGACATCTGTATAAACATGGAAATATCTACACTGCCGTCTGTATAAACTTCGAAATATCTACACTGTCATCTGTAGAAAGATGGAAAAGTCTACAAAGCGATCTGTATAAACATGGGAATAACTACACCACAATCTGTATAAACATGGAAATATGTACAATGCTATCTCTGTAAACATGGAAATATCTACACAGCTATCTGTGTAAACTTGGAAATATCTACACCGCTATCTTTGTAAATTTGGCAATACCTACACCGAAATCTATGCAAAGATGGAAATACCTACACCGCTATCTTTGTAAACTTGGAAATATCTACACCGATATCTGTATAAACATGGAAATATCTACACTGCCATCTGTATAAACATGGAAATACCTAAACCGCTTTCTCTATAAACATGAAAATATATACACTGCTATCTCTATATACATGGAAATATCTACACCTCCATCTCTATAAACATGAAAATATCTACACCGCCATCGTCAGATACATGGGTGTATCTACACCGCCATCTGTATAAACATGGAAATATCTACAGCAATATCTGTATATACATGGAAATAACTTCACTGCCATCTGTATAAACATGGAAATATCTACACCAATATCTGTATATACATGGAAATAACTTCACTGCCATCTGTATAAACATGGAAATATCTACACCGCCATCTGTATAAAGATGGAAATATCTACACCGCAATCTGTATAAACATGAAAATATCTACACCGCTATCTCTACAGACATGGAAATATCTACACCGCCATCTGTATAAACATGGAAATATCTACACTGCCATGTGTATAAACATGGAAATTCCTACACCGCGAGCTGTATAAACATGGAAATATCTACACCGCTACCAGTATAAACATGGAAATATCTACACCGCTATCTGTATCAACATGGAAATTACTACACCGCAATCTGTATAAACACGGAAATATCTACAATGCTATCTCTGTAAACATGGAAATATCTACACAGCTATCTGTGTAAACTTCGAAATATCTACACCGCTATCTGTGTAAATATGGCAATACCTACACCGCAATCTGTGCAAAGATGGAAATACCTACACTGCTATCTCTGTAAACATGGAAATATCTACACCGATATCTCTATAAACATGGAAATATCTACACTGATATCTGTATAAACATGGAAGTATCTACAGCGCCATCTGTTTAAACATGGAAATATCTACACCGCCATCTGTACACACATGGAAATATCTACAAATCCATCTGTATAAACATGGAAATATCTACACTGCTATCTCTATAAACATGGAAATATCTACACCGCTATCTGTAGAAACATGGAAATATCTACATAGCTATCTGTATAAAGAGGGATATATCTCCACCGCTATCTGTATAAACATGGAAATATCTACAACGCTATCTGTATAAACATGGTAATATCTACACCGCTGTCTGTATAAACATGGAAATATCTACACAGCTATCTGTGTAAACTTTGAAATATCTACACAGCTATCTGTGTAAAAATGGAAATATCTACACAGCAATCTGTGCAAAGATGGAAATATCTACTCTGATATCTCTGTAAACATGGAAATAATTACACCGCCATCTGTATAAACATGGAAATATCTATACCGCAGTCTCTATAAAGATGGAAATATCTCCACCGCTATCTGAATAAACATGAAAATATTTACAACGCTTTCTGTATAAACATGGACATATCTACACCGCAGTCTGTATAAACATGGAAATATCTACAACGTTATGTGTGTAAACATGGAAATATCTACACAGTATCTGTGTAAACTTGGAAATATCTACACAGCTATCTGAGTAAACATGGAAATATCTAAACGGCAATCTGTGCAAATATGGAAATAACCAAACCGCTATCTCTGTAAACATGGAAATATCTACACCCCTACCTGTATAAACATGGAAATATCTACACCGCTGTCTGTATAAACAAGGAAATATCTACACCGCCATCTGTAGAAACATGGAAATATCTACACCGCTATCAGTATCAACATGGAAATTATTACACCGCAATCTGTATAAACACGGAAATATCTACAATGCTATCTCTGTAAACATGGAAATATCTACACAGCTATCTGTGTAAACTTCGAAATATCTACACCGCTCTCTGTGTAAATTTGGCAATACCTACACCGCAATCTGTGCAAAGATGGAAATACCTACACCGCTATCTCTGTAAACATGGAAATATCTACACCGATATCTCTATAAACATGGAAATATCTACACTGCCATCAGTATAAACATGGAAGTATCTACAGCGCCATATGTTTAAACATGGAAATATCTACACCGCCATCTGTACACACATGGAAATATCTACAAAGCCATCTGTATAAACATGGAAATATCTACACTGCTATCTCTATAAACATGGAAATATCTACACCGCTATCTGTAGAAACATGGAAATATCTACATAGCTATCTGTATAAAGAGGGATATATCTCCACCGCTATCTGTATAAACATGGAAATATCTACAACGCTATCTGTATAAACATGGAAATATCTACACCGCTATCTGTATAAACATGGAAATATCTACACAGCTGTCTGTGTAAACTTTGAAATATCTACACAGCTATCTGTGTAAAAATGGAAATATCTACACAGCAATCTGTGCAAAGATGGAAATATCTTCTCTGATATCTCTGTAAACATGGAAATAATTACACCGCTATCTGTATAAACATGGAAATATCTATACCGCAGTCTCTATAAACATGGAAATATCTCCACCGCTATCTGTATAAATATGAAAATATTTACAACGCTTTCTGTATAAACATGGACATATCTACACCGCAGTCTGTATAAACATGGAAATATCTACAACGCTATGTGTGTAAACATGGAAATATCTACACAGTATCTGTGTAAACTTGGAAATATCTACACGGCAATCTATGCAAATATGGAAATAACTACACCGCTATCTCTGTAAACATGGAAATATCTACACCGCTACCTGTATAAACATGGAAATATCTACACCGCTGTCAGTATAAACAAGGAAATATCTACACCGCCATCTGTAGAAACATGGAAATATCTACACCGCAATCTGTATAAACATGGAAATACCAACACCTCTATCTGTATAAATATGGAAATATCTACACCGCTATCTCTATAAACATGGAAATATCTACACTGCAATCTCTATATACATGGAAATTTCTACACCACCATCTCTATAAACATGAAAATATCTACAAGGCCATCTTCAGAAACATGGATGTATCTACACCGCCATCTGTATAAACTAGGAAATATCTACACCACTATCTGTATAAACATGGAAATATCTACACCGCCATCTGTATAAAGATGGAAATATCTACACCGCAATCTGTATAAATTTGGAAATACCTACACCGCTACCACTATAGACATGTAAATATCTACACCGCTATCTGTATAAACATGGAATTATCTACACTGCCATCTGTATAGAGACGGAAATATATACAATGCTACCTGCGTAAACATGGAAATATCTACACCGCTATCTCTATAAACATGGAAATACCAACACCGTTATCTGTATAAACATGTAAATATCTACACCACAATCTCTATAAACATGAAAATACTTACACCACCATCTCTATAAGCATGGTAATATTTACACCGCTATCTGTATAAACTTAGAAATAACTACACCGCCATCCCTATAAACATGGACATATCTACACCGCCATCTGCATATACATGGAAATATCTACACACACATCTGTATAAACATGGAAATATCTACTCTGCCATCTGTATAAAATTGGAAATATCTACACTGACATCTGCAGAAAGATGGAAATGTCTACAAAGCGATCTGTATAAACAAGGGAATTTCTACACCGCTACCTGTATAAACATGGAAATATCTACACCACTATCTGTATCAACATGGAAATAATTACACCGCAATCTGTATAAACAAGGAAACATCTACAATGCTATCTCTGTAAACATGGAAATATCTACACAGCTATCTGTGTAAACTTGGAAATATCTACACCGCAATCTGTGTAAATTTGGCAATACCTACACCGCAATCTGTGCAAAGATGGAAATATGTACACCGCTATCTCTGTAAACATGGAAATATCTACACAGCTATCTGTGTAAACATGGAAATATCTACAGTGCCATCTGTATAAACATGGAAATATCTACAGCGCCATCTGTATAAACATGGAAATATCTACACTGCCATCTGTACAAACATGGAAATATCTACACAGCCATCTGTATAAACATGGAAATATCTACACCGCTATCTCTATAAACATGGAAATATCTACACCGTTATCTGTATAAACATGGAAATATCTACATCGCTATCTGTATAAACAGGGAAATTTCTCCACTGCTATCTGTATAAACATGGAAATATCTACACCACTTTCTGTATAAACATGGAAATATCTACACCGCTATCTGTATAAACATGGAAATATATACAATGCTAACAGCGTAAACATGGAAATATCTACACAGCTATCTGTGTAAACTTGGAAGAATCTACACAGCTATCTGTGTAAAAATGGAAATATCTACACAGCAATCTGAGCAAAGATGGATATATCTACACTGCTATCTCTGTAAACATGGAAATAACTACACCGCTATCTGTATAAACATGGAAATATCTATATCGCAGTCTCTATAAACATGGAAATATCTCCACCGCTATCTGTAGAAACATGAAATTATCTACACCGCTATCGGTATAATCATGGACATATCTAAACCGCAATCTGTATTAACATGGAAATATCTACCACGGTATGTGTGTAAACATGGAAATATCTACACAGCAATCTGTGTAAACTTGGAAATATCTACACAGCTATCTGCGTAAACATGGAAATATCTACACGGCAATCTGTGCAAAGATGGAAATAACTACACCGCTATCTCTGTAAACTTGGAAATATCTACAACGCTACCTGTATAAACATGGAAATATCTACACCGCTATCTGTGTAAATTTGGGAATAACTAAACCGCAATCTATGCAAAGATGGAAATACCTACACTGCTATCTCTGTAAACATGGAAATATCTACAACGATATCTGTATAAACATGGAAATATCTACACTGCCATCTGTATAAACATGGAAATACCTACACCGCTTTCTCTATAAACATGAAAATATCTACACTGCTATCTCTATATACATGGAAATATCTACACCTCCATCTCTGTAAACATGAAAATATCTACACCGCCATCTTCAGATACATGGGTGTATCTACACCGCCATCTGTATAAACATGGAAATATCTACACCACTATCTGTATATACATGGAAATACCTTCACTGTCATCTGTATAAACATGGAAATATCTACACCGCCATCTGTATAAAGATGGAAATATCTACACCGCAATCTATATAATTATGGAAATATCTACACCGATATCTCTATAGACATGGAAATATCTACACCGCTATCTGTATAAACATGGAAATATCTACACTGCCATGTGTATAAAGATGGAAATATCTACACCACGAGCTGTATAAACATGGAAAAGTCTACACCGCCATCTGTATAAACATGGAAATACCAACCCCGCTATCTGTATAAACATGGAAATATCTACACCGCTATCTCTATAAAGATGAAAATACTTACACAACCATCTCTATAAACATGGAAATATTTACACAGCTATCACTATAAAGTTAGAAATAAATAGACCGCCATCTCTATAAACATGGAAATATCTACACCGCTATCTGCATAAACATGGAAATATCAACACAGACATCTGTATAAACATGGAAATATCTACACCGCCATCTCTATAAACATGAAAACATCTACACCGCCATCTTCAGAAACATGGATGTATCTACACCGCCATCTGTATAAACATGGAAATATCTACACTGCCATCTGTATTAAGATGGAAATATCTACACCACGAGCTGTATAAACATGGAAATACATACACTGCTATCTCTATAGACATGGAAATATCTACACCCCTATCTGTATAAACATGGAAATATCTACACTGCCATCTGTATTAAGATGGAAATATCTACACCACGAGCTGTATAAACATGGAAATATCTACACCGCTATCTGTATAAAAATGGAAATAACAACACCGTTATCTGTATAAACATGGAAATATCTACACCGCTATCTCTATAAACATGAAAATACTTACACCACCATCTCTATAAACATGGAGACATTTACAACACTATCTCTATAAACATAGTAATAACTACACCGCCATCTCTATAAACATGTAAATATCTACACCGCCATCTGAATGAACATGGAAATATCTACACAGACATCTGTATAAAAATGGAAATATCTACAATGCCATCTGTATAAACTTGGAAATATCTACACAGATATCTGTAGAAAAATGGAAAGGTCTACAAAGCGAACTGTATAAACATGGGAATTTCTACACCGCTACCTGTATAAACATGGAAATATCTACACCGCTATATGTATCAACTTGGAAATAACTACGCCGCAATCTGTATAAACACGGAAATATCTACAATGCTATCTCTGTAAACATGGAAATATCTACACAGCTATCTGAGTAAACTTGGAAATATCTACACTGACATGTGTAGAAAGATGGAAATATCTACAAAGCTATCTGTATAAACATGGGAATTTCTACACCGCTACCTGTATAAACATGGAAATATCTACACCGCTATCTGTATCAACATGGAAATAACTACACCGCTTTCTGTATAAACATGGAAATATCTACACAGCAATCTGTGCAAAGATGGAAATACCTACACCACAGTATCTATAAACATGGAAATATCTACACCGCTATCTCTATAAACATGGAAATAAATACACCGCTATCTGTATAAACATGGAAATTTTTACACCGCTATCTGTATAAACATGGAAATATTTCCACCGCTATCTTTATAAACCCGGAAATACCTACACCGGTGTCTTTAAAAACATGGAAATACCTACACCGCTATCTCTGTAAACAATGAAATATCTATAACGCTATCTGTGTAAACATGGAAATATATATACAGCTATCTGTGTAAACTTGGAAATATCTACACCGCAATCGTGTAAGCATGGAAATATCTACAACGCTATCTGTGTAAACATGGAAACATTTACAACGCTATCTGTGTAAACAGGGAAATATCTACACAGCTATCTGTAAAACTTGGAAATATCTACACCACTATCTGTATAACCCTGAAAATATCTAAACCGCTATCTGTATCAACATGTAAATAACTACACCGCTATCTGTATAAACATGGAAATATCTACAATGATATCTCTGTAAACATGGAAATATCGACACAGTTATCTGTGTAAACTTGGAAATATCTACACCGCTATCTGTGTAAAGTTTGCAATTTCTACACCGCAATCTGTGCAAAGATGGAAATATCTTTACCCCTATATCTGTAAACATGGAAATATCTACACCGCTATAAGTATAAACATGGAAATATCTACACCGCCAACTGTATACACATGGAAATATCTACACAGCCATCTGTAAAAACATGGAAATATCTACACCGCTATCTCTATAAACATGGAAATATCTACACCGCTATCAGTTTAAACATGGAAATATCTACATCGCTATCAGTATAAACAGGGAAATATCTCCACCGCTATCAGTGTAAACATGGAAATATCTCCACTGCTCTCTCTATAAACATCGAAATATCTACAACGCCGTTTGTATAAACATGGAAATATTTACAAAGTTCTCTGTATAAACATGGAAATATCTACACCGCCATCTATGTAAACTTGAAAATATCTACACTGCCATCTTCAGATACATGGCTGTATCTACAACGCCATCTGTATAAACATGGAAATATCTACACCACTATCTGTTTAAAGATGGAAATATTTAAACCGCTATCTCTATAAACATGGAAATATCTACACCGCCATCTGTATTAACATGGAAATATCTACACAGACATCCGTATAAACCGGGAAATATCTACAATGTCATCTATATAAACATGGAAATATCTAGAGGGAACTCTGTATAAACATGGAAATATCGGCACAGCCATCTGTATAAACATGGAAATATCTACACCGCTATCTGTATAAACATGGAAATATCTACACCGCTATGTGTATTAACGTGGAAATATCTCCATTTCTATCTGTATAAACATGGACATACATCCACCGCAATCTGTATAAACATGAAAATCTCTACACGGCTATCTCTATAAACATGGAAATATCTACACTGCCATCTGTACAAACATGGAAATATCTACACAGTCATCTGTAGAAACATGGAAATATCTACACCGCTATCTCTATAAACATGGAAATAACTTCACCGCTATCTCTTTAAACATGGAAATATCTACACCGCTATCCCCATCAACATGGAAATATACACACCGCCATCTCTTTAAACATGGAGGTATCTACAACGCCATCTACATAAACAAGAAAATATCTACACTGCCATCTATATAAACATGGAAATATCTACACCGCCATCTCTATAAACATAGAAATATCTACAATGCCATTTGTATAAACATGGAAATATCTACACCGCAATCTGTATAATCATGGAAATCTCTACACCGATATCTGTATTAATATGAAATATCTAAACCGCTATCTCTATAAAAGTGGAAATATCTACACTGCTATCTGTATAAACATGGAAATATCCTCACTTCTAACTCTATAAACACGGATATATCTACACCGCTATCTCTATAAACATGGAAATATCTACACCACCATCTCTATAAACATGGAAATATCAACACCGCCATCTGTATAAACATGGAAATATCTACCCCGCGATCTGTATAAACATGGAAATATCTACACTGCGATCTGTATAAACATGGAAATATCTAGATCGCTATCTGTATAAACATTGAAATATCTACACAGCTATCTCTATAAACATGGAAATATCTACACCGCCATCTGTGTAAACATGGAAACACTTACAAAGTCGTCTGTATAAACATGGAAATATCTACACAGCCATCTGTATAAACATGGAAATATCTACACAGACATCTGTATATACATGGAAATATCTACACCGCTATATGTATAAACATGGAAATATATACACAGACATCTGTTTATACATGGAAATATCTACAAAACTATCTGTATAAACATGCTAATAACTACACCGCTATCTGTATAAATCTGGAAATATTTGCACCGCCATCACTATAAACATGGTAATATCAACATCGCGATCTGTATAAACATGGAAATATCTACATCATGATCTGTATAAACATGGAAATACCTACACCGCGATCTGTATAAACATGGAAATATCTACACCGCCATCTCTATAAACATGGAAACATCTACACCGCGATCAGTATAAACATGGAAATATCTACACCGCTATCTGTATAAACATGGAAATATCTCCACTGCTCTCTCTATAAACATCGAAATATCTACAACGCCATCTGTATAAACATGGAAATATTTACAAAGTTCTCTGTATAAACATGGAAATATCTACACCGCCATCTGTATAAACATGGAAATATTTACACAGCCATGTGTATATACATGGAAATATCTACACCGCTATCTATATAAACATGTAAATAACTACACCGCTATCTGTATAAACATGGAAATATCTACACCGCCATCTACTTATCCATAGAAATATCTGCGCCGCCATTTGTATAAACATGTTAATATCTACACGGTCATCTGTGTATAGATGGAAATATCAACACCGCCATCTGTACAAACATGGAAATATCTGCACCGCTATCTGTAAAAACATGGAAATATCTACCCCGCGGTCTGTAAAAACATGGAAATATCTACACCGCTATCTGTATAAACATGGAAATATCTACACCGATATCTCTATAATCATGGAAATATCTACACCATGATCTGTACAAACATGGAAATATTTACACCGCTATCTGTATAAACATGGAAAAATCTACACAGTTATCGGTTTAAACATGGAAATATCTACACCGCTATCTCTATAAACATGGAAATATCTACACCGCCATCTGTATAAACATGGAAATATCTACACTGCTATCTCTATAAACATGGAAATATCTACAATGCCATCTGTAAAAACATGGAAATACCTATACAGTCATCTGTATAAACATGGAAACATCTACACCACCATCTGTATAAACATGGAAATATCTACAATGCCATCTGTATACACATGGAAAAACTACACGGCAATCTGTGTATAGATGGAAACATCAACACCGCCATATGTACAAACATGGAAATATCTACACCGCTATCTCCATAAACATGGAAATATCTACACTGGTATCTGTATAAACATGGAAATATCTACAACACGATCTGTATAAACATGGAAATATTTACACCGCTATCTGTATAAACATGGAAATACCTGCACCGCTATCTGTATAAACATGGAAATATCGACAAAGACATCTGTATAAACATGGAAATACCTACACAGTCATGTGTAGGAACATGGAAATATCTTCACTGCCATCTGTATAAACATGGAAATATCTACACAGCTCTCTGTATAAATATGGAAATATCTGCATAGGCATCTGTATAAACATGGAAATATCTGCACTGCTATCGGTATAAACATGGAAATACCTACACCGCTGTCTCTATAAACATGGAAATATGTACACCGCTATCTGTATAAACATGGAAATATCTGCACTGCTCTCTGTATAAACATGGAAATATCTCCACCGTTATCTGTAAACATGGAAATATCTACAGTGCCATCTCTATAAACATTGAAATATCTACACTGCCATCTGTAGAAAGATGGAAATATCTACACCGCTATCTCTATAAATATGGAAATATCTACACCGACATCTGTATAAACATGGAAATAGCTACAAAGTCATCTCTATAAACATGGAAATATCTTCACAGCCATCGGTATAAACATGGAAATATCTACACAGCCATCTGTATATACATGGAAATATCTACACCACTATCTGTATAAACATGGAAATAACTACATCACTATTTGTATAAACAAGCAAATATCTACACCGTGATCTGTATAAACATGGAAATATCTACACCGCCATCTCTATAAACATGGAAATATGTACACCCCTATCTGTATAAACATGGAAATATCCACACCGCTATCTCTATAAACATGGAAAAATCAACACTGCTATCTCTATGAACATGGAAATATCTACATCGCTATCTGTGTAAACATGGAAATATCTACACCACTATCTGTATATACATGGAAATATCTACACCGCTATCGGTATAAACAGGGAAATATCTACACCGCCATCTTTAGAAACATGGAAATATCTACACCGCCATCTATATAAACATGGAAATACCTACACCCCTACCTGTAGAAATATGGAAATGTCTACACTGCTATCTCTATAAACATGGAAATACCTACACCACTTGCACTATATACATGGAAATATCTACACCGCAATCTCTGTAAACATCGAAATATCTACACCGCCATCTATGTAAACATGAAAATATCTACACTGCCATCTTCAGAAACATGGCTGTATCTACACCGACATCTGTATAAACATGGAAATATCTACACCACTATCTGTATAAAGATGGAAATATTTAAACCGCTATCTCTATAAACATGGAAATATCTACAACGCTATCTCTATAAACATGGAAATATCTACACCGCCATCTGTATTAACATGGAAATATCTACACAGTAATCTGTATAAACTGGGAATTATCTACACTGTCATCTATATAAACATGGAAATATCTAGAGAGAACTCTGTATAAACATGGAAATATCTACACCGCCATCTTGTAAACATGGAAATACCTACAAAGTCATCTGTATAAACATGGAAATATCTACACAGCCATCTGTATAAACATGGAAATATCTACACAGACATCTGTATATACATGGAAATATCTACACCGCTATATGTATAAACATGGAAATATATACACAGACATCTGTTTATACATGGAAATATCTACAAAACTATCTGTATAAACATGCTAATAACTATACCGCTATCTGTATAAATGTGGAAATATTTGCACCGCCATCCCTATAAACATGGTAATATCACCATCGCGATCTTTATAAACATGGAAATATCTACATCATGATCTGTATAAACATGGAAATACCTACACCGCGATCTGTATAAACATGGAAATATCTACACCGCCATCTCTATAAACATGGAAATATCTACACCGCGATCAGTATAAACATGGAAATATCTACACCGCTATCTGTATAAACATGGAAATATCTCCACTGCTCTCTCTATAAACATCGAAATATCTACAACGCCATCTGTATAAACATGGAAATATTTACAAAGTTCTCTGTATAAACATGGAAATATCTACACCGCCAACTGTATAAACATGGAAATATTTACACAGCCATGTGTATATAAATGGAAATATCTACACCGCTATCTATATAAACATGGAAATAACTACACCGCTATCTGTAGAAACATGGAAATATCTACACCACCATCTACATATCCATGGAAATATCTGCGCCGCCATCTGTATAAACATGGAAATATCTACACGGTCACGTGTGTATAGATGGAAATACCAACACCGCCATCTGTACAAACATGGAAATATCTGCACCGCTATCTGTATAACCATGGAAATATCTACACCGCGGTCTGTATAAACATGGAAATATCTACACCGCTATCTCTATAAACATGAAAATATTTACACCACCATTTCTATAAACATGGAAATATTTACACCACTGTCTCTATAAACATAGAAATAACTACACCGCCATCTCTATAAATATGGAAATATCTGCACCGCCATCAGCATAAACAATGAAATATCTACACAGACATCTGTATAAACATGGAAATAGCTACAAAGTCATCTGTATAAACATGGAAATATCTACACAGCCATCGGTATAAACATGGAAATATCTACACAGCCATCTGTATATACATGGAAATATCTACACCGCTATCTGTATAAACATGGAAATAACTACACCGCTATTTGTATAAACAAGCAAATATCTACACCGTGATCTGTATAAACATGGAAATATCTACACCGCCACCTCTATAAACATGGAAATATATACACCCCTATCTGTATAAACATGGAAATATCCACACCGCTATCTCTATAAACATGGAAAAATCAACACCGCTATCCCTATGAACATGGAAATATCTACACCGCCATCCCTATAAACATTGAAATATCTACACCGCCATCTGTATAAACATGGAAATATCCACACAGCCATCTGTATATACGTGGAAATATCTACACCGCTATCTGTATAAACATGGAAATAACTACACCGCTATTTGTATAAACAACCAAATATATACACCATTGTCTGTATAAACATGGATATATCTACACCGCCATCTCTATAAACATGGAAATATCTACACACCTATCTGTATAAACATGGAAATATCCACACCGCTATCTCTGTTAACATGGAAAAATAAACACCGCCATCTCTATGAACATGGAAATATCTATACTGCCATCTCTATAAACATGGAAATATCTACACCACGATCAGTATAAACATGGAAATATCTACACCGCTATCTGTATAAACATGGAAATATCTCCACTGCTATCTCTATAAACATCGAAATATCTACACCGCCATCTGTATAAACATGGAAATACCTACAAAGTAATCTGTATAAACATGGAAATATCTACACAGCCATCTGTATAAACATGGAAATATCTACACCGCCATCTGTATATACATGGAAATATCTACACAGCCATGTGTATATACATGGAAATATCTACACTGCTATCTATATAAACATGGAAATAACTACACCGCTATCTGTATAAACATGGAAATATCTACACCACCATCTACATATCCATGGAAATATCTGCGCCGCCATCTGTATAAACATGGAAATATCTACACGGTCATCTGTGTATAGATGGAAATATCAACAACGCCATCTGTACAAACATGGAAATATCTGCACCACTATCTGTATTACCATGGAAATATCTACACCGCGGTCTGTATAAACAAGGAAATATCTACACCGCTATCTGTATAAACATGGAAATATCTACACCGCTATCTCTATAAACATGGAAATATCTACAAAGTGATCTGTATAAACATGGAAATATTTACACCGCTATCTGTATAAACATGGAAATTTCTACACCGTTATCTGTATAAATATGGAAATATCTACACCGCTATCTGTACAAACATGGAAATATCTACACCGCGATCTGTATAAACATGGAAATATCTACACCGCGATCTCTATAAACATGGAAATATCTTCACCACAATCTGTATAAACAAGGAAATATCTACACCGCTACCTGTATAAACATGGTAATATCTACACCACCATCTATATAAACATCGAAAAATCTACACCGCCATCTGTATTAACATGGAAATATCTATAATGCCATCTGTAGAAAAATGGAAATATCTACACCGCAATCTGTGTAAACATGGAACTATCTACACCGCTATCTGTAAACACATGGAAATATCTACACCGCTATCTGTATAAACATGGAAATATCTACACCGTGATCTGTATAAACATGGAAATATCTACACCTCGATCTGTATAAACATGGAAATATCTACACCGTGATCTGTATAAACATGGAAATATCTACACAGCCATCTGTATAAACATGGAAACATCTACACATACATCTGTATATACATGGAAATATCTACACCGCTATATGTATAAACATGGAAATATATACACAGACATCTGTTTATACATGGAAATATCTACAAAACTATCTGTATAAACATGCTAATAACTATACCGCTATCTGTATAAATGTGGAAATATTTGCACCGCCATCCCTATAAACATGGTAATATCACCATCGCGATCTTTATAAACATGGAAATATCTACATCATGATCTGTATAAACATGGAAATACCTACACCGCGATCTGTATAAACATGGAAATATCTACACCGCCATCTCTATAAACATGGAAATATCTACACCGCGATCAGTATAAACATGGAAATATCTACACCGCTATCTGTATAAACATGGAAATATCTCCACTGCTCTCTCTATAAACATCGAAATATCTACAACGCCATCTGTATAAACATGGAAATATTTACAAAGTTCTCTGTATAAACATGGAAATATCTACACCGCCAACTGTATAAACATGGAAATATTTACACAGCCATGTGTATATAAATGGAAATATCTACACCGCTATCTATATAAACATGGAAATAACTACACCGCTATCTGTAGAAACATGGAAATATCTACACCACCATCTACATATCCATGGAAATATCTGCGCCGCCATCTGTATAAACATGGAAATATCTACACGGTCACGTGTGTATAGATGGAAATACCAACACCGCCATCTGTACAAACATGGAAATATCTGCACCGCTATCTGTATAACCATGGAAATATCTACACCGCGGTCTGTATAAACATGGAAATATCTACACCGCTATCTCTATAAACATGAAAATATTTACACCACCATTTCTATAAACATGGAAATATTTACACCACTGTCTCTATAAACATAGAAATAACTACACCGCCATCTCTATAAATATGGAAATATCTGTACCGCCATCAGCATAAACAATGAAATATCTACACAGACATCTGTATAAACATGGAAATAGCTACAAAGTCATCTGTATAAACATGGAAATATCTACACAGCCATCGGTATAAACATGGAAATATCTACACAGCCATCTGTATATACATGGAAATATCTACACCGCTATCTGTATAAACATGGAAATAACTACACCGCTATTTGTATAAACAAGCAAATATCTACACCGTGATCTGTATAAACATGGAAATATCTACACCGCCACCTCTATAAACATGGAAATATATACACCCCTATCTGTATAAACATGGAAATATCCACACCGCTATCTCTATAAACATGGAAAAATCAACACCGCTATCCCTATGAACATGGAAATATCTACACCGCCATCCCTATAAACATTGAAATATCTACACCGCCATCTGTATAAACATGGAAATATCCACACAGCCATCTGTATATACGTGGAAATATCTACACCGCTATCTGTATAAACATGGAAATAACTACACCGCTATTTGTATAAACAACCAAATATCTACACCATTGTCTGTATAAACATGGATATATCTACACCGCCATCTCTATAAACATGGAAATATCTACACACCTATCTGTATAAACATGGAAATATCCACACCGCTATCTCTGTTAACATGGAAAAATAAACACCGCCATCTCTATGAACATGGAAATATCTATACTGCCATCTCTATAAACATGGAAATATCTACACCACGATCAGTATAAACATGGAAATATCTACACCGCTATCTGTATAAACATGGAAATATCTCCACTGCTATCTCTATAAACATCGAAATATCTACACCGCCATCTGTATAAACATGGAAATACCTACAAAGTAATCTGTATAAACATGGAAATATCTACACAGCCATCTGTATAAACATGGAAATATCTACACCGCCATCTGTATATACATGGAAATATCTACACAGCCATGTGTATATACATGGAAATATCTACACTGCTATCTATATAAACATGGAAATAACTACACCGCTATCTGTATAAACATGGAAATATCTACACCACCATCTACATATCCATGGAAATATCTGCGCCGCCATCTGTATAAACATGGAAATATCTACACGGTCATCTGTGTATAGATGGAAATATCAACAACGCCATCTGTACAAACATGGAAATATCTGCACCGCTATCTGTATTACCATAGAAATATCTACACCGCGGTCTGTATAAACAAGGAAATATCTACACCGCTATCTGTATAAACATGGAAATATCTACACCGCTATCTCTATAAACATGGAAATATCTACAAAGTGATCTGTATAAACATGGAAATATTTACACCGCTATCTGTATAAACATGGAAATTTCTACACCGTTATCTGTATAAATATGGAAATATCTACACCTCTATCTGTATAAACATGGAAGTATCTACACCGCTATCTGTACAAACATGGAAATATCTACACCGCGATCTGTATAAACATGGAAATATCTACACCGCGATCTCTATAAACATGGAAATATCTTCACCACAATCTGTATAAACAAGGAAATATCTACACCGCTACCTGTATAAACATGGTAATATCTACACCACCATCTATATAAACATCGAAAAATCTACACCGCCATCTGTATTAACAGGGAAATATCTATAATGCCATCTGTAGAAAAATGGAAATATCTACACCGCAATCTGTGTAAACATGGAACTATCTACACCGCTATCTGTAAACACATGGAAATATCTACACCGCTATCTGTATAAACATGGAAATATCTACACCGTGATCTGTATAAACATGGAAATATCTACACCTCGATCTGTATAAACATGGAAATATCTACACCGTGATCTGTATAAACATGGAAATATCTACACCGCTATCTGTATAAATATGGAAATATCTACACAGCTATCTCTATAAACATGGAAATATCTACACCGCCATCTGTATATACATGGAAATACCTATACAGTCATCTGTGTAAACATGGAAATATCTACACCACCATCTGTATAAACATGGAAATATCTTCAATGCCATCTGAATACACATGGAAATACCTACACGGCAATCTGTGTATATATGGAAACATCAACACCGCCATCTGTAGAAACATGGAAATATATACACTGCTATCTCTATATACATGGAAATATCTACACTGCGGTCTGTATAAACATGGAAATATCTACACTGGTATCTGTATAAACATGGATATATCTACACCATGATCTGTATAAACATGGAAATATATACACCGCTATCCGTATAAACATGGAAATATCTGCACCGCTATCTCTGTAAACATGGAAATATCTACAAAGACATCTGTATAAACATGGAAATAACTACACAGTCATGTGTAGGAACATTTAAATATCTACACTGCCATCTGTATAAACATAGAAATATCTACAAAGCCCTCTGTATAAATATGGAAATATCTTCATAGGCATCTGTGTAAACATGGAAATATCTGCACCGCTATCTGTATAAACATGGAAATAGCTACACCGCTGTCTCTATAAACATGGAAATATGTACACCGCTATGTGTATAAACATGGAAATATATCCACTGCTCTCTGTATAAACATGGAAATAACTCCACCGTTATCTGTATAAACATGGAAATATCTACAGCGCCATCTCTATAAACATTGAAATATCTGCACTGCCGTCTGTAAAAACATGGAAATATCTACACCGCTATCTCTATAAATATGGAAATATCTACACCGCCATCTCTATAAACATGAAAATACCTACACTGCCATCTCCATAAAGATGGAAGTATCTACTCCGCCTTGTGTATAAACACGGAAATATCTACACCACCATCTGTGTAAACATGGAAATATCTACACCGTTATCTCTATAAACATGGAGAAATCAACACCGCTATCTCTATGAACATGGAAATATCTACACCGCCATCTCTATAAACATGGAAATATCTACACCACGATCAGTATAAACATGGAAACATCTACACCGCTATCTGTATAAACATGGAAATATCTCCACTGCTATCTCTATAAACATCGAAATATCTACACCGCCATCCGTATAACCATGGAAATACTTACCAAGTTATCTGTATAAACATGGAGATATCTACACCACCATCTACATATCCATGTTAATATCTGCGCCGCCATCAGTATTAACATGGAAATATCTACACGGTCATCTGTGTATAGATGGAAATATCAACACCGCCATCTGTACAAACATGGAAATATCTGCACCACTATCTCTATAACCATGGAAATATCTACACCACGTTCTGTATAAACATGGAAATATCTACACCGCTATCTGTATAAACATGGAAATATCTACACCGCGATCTGTATAAACATGGAAATATCTACACCGCGATATGTATAAAGATGGAAATATCTTCACCACGATCTGTAAAAACATGGAAATATCTACACCGCTACCTGTATAAACATGGAAATATCTACACGGCCATCTGTGTATACATGGAAATATCAACACCGCCATCTGTACAAACATGGATATATCTACATTGCTCTCTCTATAAACATGGAAATATCTGCACTGCCATCTGTAAAAACATGGAAATACGTATACAGTCATCTGTATAAACATGGAAATATCTACAATGCCATCTGTATACACATGGAAATATCTACACAGCCATCTGTAGAAACATGTAAATATCTACACTGCTATCTCTATAAACATGGAAATATCTACACCGCCATCTCAATAAACATGAAAATATCTACACTGCCATCTCCATAAACATGGAACTAACTACTCCGCCATCTGTATAAACATGGAAACATCTACACCGCCATCTGTGTGAATAAGGAAATATCTACAATGCCATCTGTATAAAGATATAAATATCTGCACCGCGAGCTGTATAAACATGGAAATATCTACATCGCTATCTGTATAAACATGGAAATACCAACACCGCTATCGGTATAAACATGGAAATATCTACAACGCCATCTATATAAACATGGAAATATCTACACCGCTATGTCTATAAAATTGGAAATACCTACACCGCTCTCTCTATAAACATGGAAATACCTACACCGCTATCTGTATAAACATGGAAATATCTACAACACCATCCATATAAACATGGAAATATCTACACCGCCATGTGTATAAACATGGAAATACCTACAAAGTAATCTGTATAAACATGGAAATATCTACACAGCCATCTGTATAAACATGGAAATAGCTACACAGCCATCTGTATATACGTGGAAATATCTACACCGCTATCTGTATAAACATGGAAATAACTACACCGCTATTTGTATAAACAAGCAAATATCTACACCGTGATCTGTATAAACATGGATATAACTACACGGCCATCACTATAAACATGGAAACATCTACACCCCTATCTGTATAAACATGGAAATATCCACACCGCTATCTCTGTAAACATGGAAAAATCAACACCGCTATCTCTATGAACATGGAAATAAATACACCGCCATCTCTATAAACATGGAAATATCTACACCACGATCAGTATAAACATGGAAATATCTACACCGCTATCTGTATAAACATGGAAATATCTCCACTGCTATCCCTATAAACATCTAAATATCTACACCGCCATCTGTATAAACATGGAAATACCTACAAAGTAATCTGTATAAACATGGAAATATCTACACAGCCATCTGTATAAACATGGAAATATCTACACCGCCATCTGTATAAACATGGAAATATCTACACCGCGATCTGTATAAACATGGAAATATCTTCACCACGATCTGTATAAACATGGAAATATCTACACCGCTACCTGTATAAACATGGTAATATCTACACCACCATCTGTATAAACATGGAAATATCTACACCGCCATCTGTATAAACTTGGAAATATCTACAATGCCATCTGTAGAAAGATGGAAATATCTACACTGCAATCTGTGTAAACATGGAAATATCTACACCGATATCTGTGAAAACATGGAAATATCTACACCACTATCTCAATAAACATGGAAATATCTACACCGTGATCTGTATAAACATGGAAATATCTACACCGCGATCTGTATAAACATGGAAATATCTACAACGCTATCTGTGTAAACATGGAAATATCTACACAGCTATCACTATAAACATGGAAAATCTACACCGCCATCTGTATAAACATGGAAATACCTACAAAGTCATCTGTATAAACATGGAAATATCTACACAGCCATCTGTATAAACATGGAAATATCTACACAGCCATCTTTATATACACGGAAGTATCTACACCGCTATCTGTATAAACATGGAAATAACTACACCGCTGTTAGTATAAACAAGGAAATATGTACACCGTGATCTGTATAAACATCGAAATATCTACACCGCCATCTCTATGAACATGGAAATATCTACACACCTATCTGTATAAACATGGAAAGATCCACACCGCTATCTCTATAAACATGGAAAAATCAACACCGCTATCTCTATGAACATGAAATATCTACACCGCCATCTGTAGAAAGATGGAAATATCTACACCGCTATCTCTATAAATATGGAAATATCTACACCGCCATCTCTATAAACATGAAAATATCTACACTGCCATCTCAATAAAGATGGAAGTATCTACTCCGCTATGTGTATAAACACGGAAATATCTACACCACCATCTGTGTAAACATGGAAATATCTACAACGCTATCTGTATAAACATGGAAATATCTACACCGCCATCTGCATGCCCATGGAAATATCTACGCCGCCATCTGTATAAACTTGGAAATATCTACACGGCCATCTGTGTATACATGGAAATATCAACACCGCCATCTGTACAAACATGGATATATCTACATCGCTATGTCTACAAACATGGAAATATCTGCACTGCCATCTGTAAAAACATGGAAATACGTATACAGTCATCTGTATAAACATGGTAATATCTACAATGCCATCTGTATACACGTGGAAATATCTACACAGCCATCTGTAGAAACATGTAAATATCTACACTGCTATCTCTATAAACATGGAAATATCTACACCGCCATCTCAATAAACATGAAAATATCTACACTGCCATCTCCATAAACATGGAACTAACTACTCCGCCATCTATATAAACATGGAAACATCTACACCGCCATCTGTGTGAATAAGGAAATATCTACAATGCCATCTGTATAAAGATATAAATATCTGCACCGCGAGCTGTATAAACATGGAAATATCTACATCGCTATCTGTATAAACATGGAAATACCAACACCGCTATCGGTATAAACATGGAAATATCTAAAACGCCATCTATATAAACATGGAAATATCTACACCGCTATGTCTATAAAATTGGAAATACCTACAAAGCTCTCTCTGTAAACATGGAAATACCTACACCGCTATCTGTATAAACATGGAAATATCTACACCACCATCTACATAAACATGGAAATATCTACACCGCCATGTGTATAAACATGGAAATACCTACAAAGTAATCTGTATAAACATGGAAATATCTACACAGCCATCTGTATATACGTGGAAATATCTACACCGCTATCTGTATAAACATGGAAATAACTACACCGCTATTTGTATAAACAAGCAAATATCTACACCGTGATCTGTATAAACATGGATATATCTGCACAGCCATCTCTATAAACATGGAAATATCTACACCCCTATCTGTTTAAACATGGAAATATCCACACCGCTATCTCTGTAAACATGGAAAAATCAACACCGCTATCTCTATGAACATGGAAATATCTACACCGCCATCTCTATAAACATGGAAATATCTACACCACGATCAGTATAAACATGGAAATATCTACACCGCTATCTGTATAAACATGGAAATATCTCCACTGCTATCTCTATAAACATCGAAATATCTACACCGCCATCTGTATAAACATGGAAATACCTACAAAGTAATCTGTATAAACATGGAAATATCTACACAGCCATCTGTATAAACATGGAAATAACTACACCGCCATCTGTATAAACATGGAAATATCTACACCGCGATCTGTATAAACATGGAAATATCTTCACCACGATCTGTATAAACATGGAAATATCTACACCGCTACCTGTATAAACATGGTAATATCTACACCACCATCTGTATAAACATGGAAATATCTACACCACCATCTGTATAAACATGGAAATATCTACAATGCCATCTGTGGAAAGATGGAAATATCTACACTGCAATCTGTGTAAACATGGAAATATCTACACCGATATCTGTGAAAACATGGAAATATCTACACCGCTATCTCAATAAACATGGAAATATCTACACCGTGATCTGTATAAACATGGAAATATCTACACCGCGATCTGTATAAACATGGAAATATCTACAACGCTATCTGTGTAAACATGGAAATATCTACACAGCTATCACTATAAACATGGAAAATCTACACCGCCATCTGTATAAACATGGAAATACCTACAAAGTCATCTGTATAAACATGGAAATATCTACACAGCCATCTGTATAAACATGGAAATATCTACACAGCCATCTTTATATACACGGAATTATCTACACCGCTATCTGTATAAACATGGAAATAACTACACCGCTATTAGTATAAACAAGGAAATATGTACACCGTGATCTGTATAAACATCGAAATATCTACACCGCCATCTCTATGAACATGGAAATATCTACACACCTATCTGTGTAAACATGGAAAGATCCACACCGCTATCTCTATAAACATGGAAAAATCAACACCGCTATCTCTATGAACATGAAATATCTACACCGCCATCTGTAGAAAGATGGAAATATCTACACCGCTATCTCTATAAATATGGAAATATCTACACCGCCATCTCTATAAACATGAAAATATCTACACTGCCATCTCAATAAAGATGGAAGTATCTACTCCGCTATGTGTATAAACACGGAAATATCTACACCACCATCTGTGTAAACATGGAAATATCTACAACGCTATCTGTATAAACATGGAAATATCTACACCGCCATCTGCATGCCCATGGAAATACCTACGCCGCCATCTGTATAAACATGGAAATATCTACACGGCCATCTGTGTATACATGGAAATATCAACACCGCCATCTGTACAAACATGGATATATCTACATCGCTATGTCTACAAACATGGAAATATCTGCACTGCCATCTGTAAAAACATGGAAATACGTATACAGTCATCTGTATAAACATGGAAATATCTACAATGCCATCTGTATACACGTGGAAATATCTACACAGCCATCTGTAGAAACATGTAAATATCTACACTGCTATCTCTATAAACATGGAAATATCTACACCGCCATCTCAATAAACATGAAAATATCTACACTGCCATCTCCATAAACATGGAACTAACTACTCCGCCATCTGTATAAACATGGAAACATCTACACCGCCATCTGTGTGAATAAGGAAATATCTACAATGCCATCTGTATAAAGATATAAATATCTGCACCGCGAGCTGTATAAACATGGAAATATCTACATCGCTATCTGTATAAACATGGAAATACCAACACCGCTATCGGTATAAACATGGAAATATCTAAAACGCCATCTATATAAACATGGAAATATCTACACCGCTATGTCTATAAAATTGGAAATACCTACACCGCTCTCTCTGTAAACATGGAAATACCTACACCGCTATCTGTATAAACATGGAAATATCTACACCACCATCTACATAAACATGGAAATATCTACACCGCCATGTGTATAAACATGGAAATACCTACAAAGTAATCTGTATAAACATGGAAATATCTACACAGCCATCTGTATATACGTGGAAATATCTACACCGCTATCTGTATAAACATGGAAATAACTACACCGCTATTTGTATAAACAAGCAAATATCTACACCGTGATCTGTATAAACATGGATATATCTGCACAGCCATCTCTATAAACATGGAAATATCTACACCCCTATCTGTTTAAACATGGAAATATCCACACCGCTATCTCTGTAAACATGGAAAAATCAACACCGCTATCTCTATGAACATGGAAATATCTACACCGCCATCTCTATAAACATGGAAATATCTACACCACGGTCAGTATAAACATGGAAATATCTACACCGCTATCTGTATAAACATGGAAATATCTCCACTGCTATCTCTATAAACATCGAAATATCTACACCGCCATCTGTATAAACATGGAAATACCTACAAAGTAATCTGTATAAACATGGAAATATCTACACAGCCATCTGTATAAACATGGAAATAACTACACCGCCATCTGTATAAACATGGAAATATCTACACCGCGATCTGTATAAACATGGAAATATCTTCACCACGATCTGTATAAACATGGAAATATCTACACCGCTACCTGTATAAACATGGTAATATCTACACCACCATCTGTATAAACATGGAAATATCTACACCACCATCTGCATAAACATGGAAATATCTACAATGCCATCTGTAGAAAGATGGAAATATCTACACTGCAATCTGTGTAAACATGGAAATATCTACACCGATATCTGTGAAAACATGGAAATATCTACACCGCTATCTCAATAAACATGGAAATATCTACACCGTGATCTGTATAAACATGGAAATATCTACACCGCGATCTGTATAAACATGGAAATATCTACAACGCTATCTGTGTAAACATGGAAATATCTACACAGCTATCACTATAAACATGGAAAATCTACACCGCCATCTGTATAAACATGGAAATACCTACAAAGTCATCTGTATAAACATGGAAATATCTACACAGCCATCTGTATAAACATGGAAATATCTACACAGCCATCTTTATATACACGGAAGTATCTACACCGCTATCTGTATAAACATGGAAATAACTACACCGCTATTAGTATAAACAAGGAAATATGTACACCGTGATCTGTATAAACATCGAAATATCTACACCGCCATCTCTATGAACATGGAAATATCTACACACCTATCTGTATAAACATGGAAAGATCCACACCGCTATCTCTGTAAACATGGAAAAATCAACACCGCTATCTCTATGAACATGGAAATACCTACACCGCCATCTCTATGAACATGGAAATATCTACACCGCCATCTCTATAAACATGGAAATATCTACACCACGATCAGTATAAACATGGAAATATCTACACCGCTATCTGTATAAACATGGAAATATCTCCACTGCTATCTCTATAAACATCGAAATATCTACACCGCCATCTGTATAAACATGGAAATACCTACAAAGTAATCTGTATAAACATGGAAATATCTACACCGCGATCTGTATAAACATGGAAATATCTTCACCACGATCTGTATAAACATGGAAATATCTACACCGCTACCTGTATAAACATGGTAATATCTACACCACCATCTGTATAAACATGGAAATATCTACACCACCATCTGTATAAACATGGAAATATCTACAATGCCATCTGTGGAAAGATGGAAATATCTACACTGCAATCTGTGTAAACATGGAAATATCTACACCGATATCTGTGAAAACATGGAAATATCTACACCGCTATCTCAATAAACATGGAAACATCTACACCGTGATCTGTATAAACATGGAAATATCTACACCGCGATCTGTATAAACATGGAAATATCTACAACGCTATCTGTGTAAACATGGAAATATCTACACAGCTATCACTATAAACATGGAAAATCTACACCGCCATCTGTATAAACATGGAAATACCTACAAAGTCATCTGTATAAACATGGAAATATCTACACAGCCATCTGTATAAACATGGAAATATCTACACAGCCATCTTTATATACACGGAATTATCTACACCGCTATCTGTATAAACATGGAAATAACTACACCGCTATTAGTATAAACAAGGAAATATGTACACCGTGATCTGTATAAACATCGAAATATCTACACCGCCATCTCTATGAACATGGAAATATCTACACACCTATCTGTGTAAACATGGAAAGATCCACACCGCTATCTCTATAAACATGGAAAAATCAACACCGCTATCTCTATGAACATGAAATATCTACACCGCCATCTGTAGAAAGATGGAAATATCTACACCGCTATCTCTATAAATATGGAAATATCTACACCGCCATCTCTATAAACATGAAAATATCTACACTGCCATCTCAATAAAGATGGAAGTATCTACTCCGCTATGTGTATAAAGACGGAAATATCTACACCACCATCTGTGTAAACATGGAAATATCTACAACGCTATCTGTATAAACATGGAAATATCTACACCGCCATCTGCATGCCCATGGAAATATCTACGCCGCCATCTGTATAAACATGGAAATATCTACACGGCCATCTGTGTATACATGGAAATATCAACACCGCCATCTGTACAAACATGGATATATCTACATCGCTATGTCTACAAACATGGAAATATCTGCACTGCCATCTGTAAAAACATGGAAATATGTATACAGTCATCTGTATAAACATGGAAATATCTACAATGCCATCTGTATACACGTGGAAATATCTACACAGCCATCTGTAGAAACATGTAAATATCTACACTGCTATCTCTATAAACATTTAAATATCTACACCGCCATCTCAATAAACATGAAAATATCTACACTGCCATCTCCATAAACATGGAACTAACTACTCCGCCATCTGTATAAACATGGAAACATCTACACCGCCATCTGTGTGAATAAGGAAATATCTACAATGCCATCTGTATAAAGATATAAATATCTGCACCGCGAGCTGTATAAACATGGAAATATCTACATCGCTATCTGTATAAACATGGAAATACCAACACCGCTATCGGTATAAACATGGAAATATCTAAAACGCCATCTATATAAACATGGAAATATCTACACCGCTATGTCTATAAAATTGGAAATACCTACACCGCTCTCTCTGTAAACATGGAAATACCTACACCGCTATCTGTATAAACATGGAAATATCTACACCACCATCTACATAAACATGGAAATATCTACACCGCCATGTGTATAAACATGGAAATACCTACAAAGTAATCTGTATAAACATGGAAATATCTACACAGCCATCTGTATATACGTGGAAATATCTACACCGCTATCTGTATAAACATGGAAATAACTACACCGCTATTTGTATAAACAAGCAAATATCTACACCGTGATCTGTATAAACATGGATATATCTGCACAGCCATCTCTATAAACATGGAAATATCTACACCCCTATCTGTTTAAACATGGAAATATCCACACCGCTATCTCTGTAAACATGGAAAAATCAACACCGCTATCTCTATGAACATGGAAATATCAACACCGCCATCTCTATAAACATGGAAATATCTACACCACGGTCAGTATAAACATGGAAATATCTACACCGCTATCTGTATAAACATGGAAATATCTCCACTGCTATCTCTATAAACATCGAAATATCTACACCGCCATCTGTATAAACATGGAAATACCTACAAAGTAATCTGTATAAACATGGAAATATCTACACAGCCATCTGTATAAACATGGAAATAACTACACCGCCATCTGTATAAACATGGAAATATCTACACCGCGATCTGTATAAACATGGAAATATATTCACCACGATCTGTATAAACATGGAAATATCTACACCGCTACCTGTATAAACATGGTAATATCTACACCACCATCTGTATAAACATGGAAATATCTACACCACCATCTGTATAAACATGGAAATATCTACAATGCCATCTGTAGAAAGATGGAAATATCTACACTGCAATCTGTGTAAACATGGAAATATCTACACCGATATCTGTGAAAACATGGAAATATCTACACCGCTATCTCAATAAACATGGAAATATCTACACCGTGATCTGTATAAACATGGAAATATCTACACCGCGATCTGTATAAACATGGAAATATCTACAACGCTATCTGTGTAAACATGGAAATATCTACACAGCTATCACTATAAACATGGAAAATCTACACCGCCATCTGTATAAACATGGAAATACCTACAAAGTCATCTGTATAAACATGGAAATATCTACACAGCCATCTGTATAAACATGGAAATATCTACACAGCCATCTTTATATACACGGAAGTATCTACACCGCTATCTGTATAAACATGGAAATAACTACACCGCTATTAGTATAAACAAGGAAATATGTACACCGTGATCTGTATAAACATCGAAATATCTACACCGCCATCTCTATGAACATGGAAATATCTACACACCTATCTGTATAAACATGGAAAGATCCACACCGCTATCTCTGTAAACATGGAAAAATCAACACCGCTATCTCTATGAACATGGAAATATCTACACCGCCATCTCTATAAACATGGAAATATCTACACCACGATCAGTATAAACATGGAAATATCTACACCGCTATCTGTATAAACATGGAAATATCTCCACTGCTATCTCTATAAACATCGAAATATCTACACCGCCATCTGTATAAACATGGAAATACCTACAAAGTAATCTGTATAAACATGGAAATATCTACACCGCGATCTGTATAAACATGGAAATATCTTCACCACGATCTGTATAAACATGGAAATATCTACACCGCTACCTGTATAAACATGGTAATATCTACACCACCATCTGTATAAACATGGAAATATCTACACCACCATCTGTATAAACATGGAAATATCTACAATGCCATCTGTGGAAAGATGGAAATATCTACACTGCAATCTGTGTAAACATGGAAATATCTACACCGATATCTGTGAAAACATGGAAATATCTACACCGCTATCTCAATAAACATGGAAATATCTACACCGTGATCTGTATAAACATGGAAATATCTACACCGCGATCTGTATAAACATGGAAATATCTACAACGCTATCTGTGTAAACATGGAAATATCTACACAGCTATCACTATAAACATGGAAAATCTACACCGCCATCTGTATAAACATGGAAATACCTACAAAGTCATCTGTATAAACATGGAAATATCTACACAGCCATCTGTATAAACATGGAAATATCTACACAGCCATCTTTATATACACGGAATTATCTACACCGCTATCTGTATAAACATGGAAATAACTACACCGCTATTAGTATAAACAAGGAAATATGTACACCGTGATCTGTATAAACATCGAAATATCTACACCGCCATCTCTATGAACATGGAAATATCTACACACATATCTGTGTAAACATGGAAAGATCCACACCGCTATCTCTATAAACATGGAAAAATCAACACCGCTATCTCTATGAACATGAAATATCTGCACCGCCATCTGTAGAAAGATGGAAATATCTACACCGCTATCTCTATAATTATGGAAATATCTACACCGCCATCTCTATAAACATGAAAATATCTACACTGCCATCTCCATAAAGATGGAAGTATCTACTCCGCTATGTGTATAAACACGGAAATATCTACACCACCATCTGTGTAAACATGGAAATATCTACAACGCTATCTGTATAAACATGGAAATATCTACACCGCCATCTGCATGCCCATGGAAATATCTACGCCGCCATCTGTATAAACATGGAAATATCTACACGGCCATCTGTGTATACATGGAAATATCAACACCGCCATCTGTACAAACATGGATATATCTACATCGCTATGTCTACAAACATGGAAATATCTGCACTGCCATCTGTAAAAACATGGAAATACGTATACAGTCATCTGTATAAACATGGAAATATCTACAATGCCATCTGTATACACGTGGAAATATCTACACAGCCATCTGTAGAAACATGTAAATATCTACACTGCTATCTCTATAAACATGGAAATATCTACACCGCCATCTCAATAAACATGAAAATATCTACACTGCCATCTCCATAAACATGGAACTAACTACTCCGCCATCTGTATAAACATGGAAACATCTACACCGCCATCTGTGTGAATAAGGAAATATCTACAATGCCATCTGTATAAAGATATAAATATCTGCACCGCGAGCTGTATAAACATGGAAATATCTACATCGCTATCTGTATAAACATGGAAATACCAACACCGCTATCGGTATAAACATGGAAATATCTAAAACGCCATCTATATAAACATGGAAATATCTACACCGCTATGTCTATAAAATTGGAAATACCTACACCGCTCTCTCTGTAAACATGGAAATACCTACACCGCTATCTGTATAAACATGGAAATATCTACACCACCATCTACATAAACATGGAAATTTCTACACCGCCATGTGTATAAACATGGAAATAACTACAAAGTAATCTGTATAAACATGGAAATATCTACACAGCCATCTGTATATACGTGGAAATATCTACACCGCTATCTGTATAAACATGGAAATAACTACACCGCTATTTGTATAAACAAGCAAATATCTACACCGTGATCTGTATAAACATGGATATATCTGCACAGCCATCTCTATAAACATGGAAATATCTACACCCCTATCTGTTTAAACATGGAAATATCCACACCGCTATCTCTGTAAACATGGAAAAATCAACACCGCTATCTCTATGAACATGGAAATATCTACACCGCCATCTCTATAAACATGGAAATATCTACACCACGATCAGTATAAACATGGAAATATCTACACCGCTATCTGTATAAACATGGAAATATCTCCACTGCTATCTCTATAAACATCGAAATATCTACACCGCCATCTGTATAAACATGGAAATACCTACAAAGTAATCTGTATAAACATGGAAATATCTACACAGCCATCTGTATAAACATGGAAATAACTACACCGCCATCTGTATAAACATGGAAATATCTACACCGCGATCTGTATAAACATGGAAATATCTTCACCACGATCTGTATAAACATGGAAATATCTACACCGCTACCTGTATAAACATGGTAATATCTACACCACCATCTGTATAAACATGGAAATATCTACACCACCATCTGTATAAACATGGAAATATCTACAATGCCATCTGTAGACAGATGGAAATATCTACACTGCAATCTGTGTAAACATGGAAATATCTACACCGATATCTGTGAAAACATGGAAATATCTACACCGCTATCTCAATAAACATGGAAATATCTACACCGTGATCTGTATAAACATGGAAATATCTACACCGCGATCTGTATAAACATGGAAATATCTACAACGCTATCTGTGTAAACATGGAAATATCTACACAGCTATCACTATAAACATGGAAAATCTACACCGCCATCTGTATAAACATGGAAATACCTACAAAGTCATCTGTATAAACATGGAAATATCTACACAGCCATCTGTATAAACATGGAAATATCTACACAGCCATCTTTATATACACGGAAGTATCTACACCGCTATCTGTATAAACATGGAAATAACTACACTGCTATTAGTATAAACAAGGAAATATGTACACCGTGATCTGTATAAACATCGAAATATCTACACCGCCATCTCTATGAACATGGAAATATCTACACACCTATCTGTATAAACATGGAAAGATCCACACCGCTATCTCTATAAACATGGAAAAATCAACACCGCTATCTCTATGAACATGAAATATCTACACCGCCATCTGTAGAAAGATGGAAATATCTACACCGCTATCTCTATAAATATGGAAATATCTACACCGCCATCTCTATAAACATGAAAATATCTACACTGCCATCTCAATAAAGATGGAAGTATCTACTCCGCTATGTGTATAAACACGGAAATATCTACACCACCATCTGTGTAAACATGGAAATATCTACAACGCAATCTGTATAAACATGGAAATATCTACACCGCCATCTGCATGCCCATGGAAATATCTATGCCGCCATCTGTATAAACATGGAAATATCTACACGGCCATCTGTGTATACATGGAAATATCAACACCGCCATCTGTACAAACATGGATATATCTACATCGCTATGTCTACAAACATGGAAATATCTGCACTGCCATCTGTAAAAACATGGAAATACGTATACAGTCATCTGTATAAACATGGAAATATCTACAATGCCATCTGTATACACGTGGAAATATCTACACAGCCATCTGTAGAAACATGTAAATATCTACACTGCTATCTCTATAAACATGGAAATATCTACACCGCCATCTCAATAAACATGAAAATATCTACACTGCCATCTCCATAAACATGGAACTAACTACTCCGCCATCTGTATAAACATGGAAACATCTACACCGCCATCTGTGTGAATAAGGAAATATCTACAATGCCATCTGTATAAAGATATAAATATCTGCACCGCGAGCTGTATAAACATGGAAATATCTACATCGCTATCTGTATAAACATGGAAATACCAACACCGCTATCGGTATAAACATGGAAATATCTAAAACGCCATCTATATAAACATGGAAATATCTACACCGCTATGTCTATAAAATTGGAAATACCTACACCGCTCTCTCTGTAAACATGGAAATACCTACACCGCTATCTGTATAAACATGGAAATATCTACACCACCATCTACATAAACATGGAAATATCTACACCGCCATGTGTATAAACATGGAAATACCTACAAAGTAATCTGTATAAACATGGAAATATCTACACAGCCATCTGTATATACGTGGAAATATCTACACCGCTATCTGTATAAACATGGAAATAACTACACCGCTATTTGTATAAACAAGCAAATATCTACACCGTGATCTGTATAAACATGGATATATCTGCACAGCCATCTCTATAAACATGGAAATATCTACACCCCTATCTGTTTAAACATGGAAATATCCACACCGCTATCTCTGTAAACATGGAAAAATCAACACCGCTATCTCTATGAACATGGAAATATCTACACCGCCATCTCTATAAACATGGAAATATCTACACCACGGTCAGTATAAACATGGAAATATCTACACCGCTATCTGTATAAACATGGAAATATCTCCACTGCTATCTCTATAAACATCGAAATATCTACACCGCCATCTGTATAAACATGGAAATACCTACAAAGTAATCTGTATAAACATGGAAATATCTACACAGCCATCTGTATAAACCTGGAAATAACTACACCGCCATCTGTATAAACATGGAAATATCTACACCACGATCTGTATAAACATGGAAATATCTTCACCACGATCTGTATAAACATGGAAATATCTACACCGCTACCTGTATAAACATGGTAATATCTACACTACCATCTGTATAAACATGGAAATATCTACACCACCATCTGTATAAACATGGAAATATCTACAATGCCATCTGTAGAAAGATGGAAATATCTACACTGCAATCTGTGTAAACATGGAAATATCTACACCGATATCTGTGAAAACATGGAAATATCTACACCGCTATCTCAATAAACATGGAAATATCTACACCGTGATCTGTATAAACATGGAAATATCTACACCGCGATCTGTATAAACATGGAAATATCTACAACGCTATCTGTGTAAACATGGAAATATCTACACAGCTATCACTATAAACATGGAAAATCTACACCGCCATCTGTATAAACATGGAAATACCCACAAAGTCATCTGTATAAACATGGAAATATCTACACAGCCATCTGTATAAACATGGAAATATCTACACAGCCATCTTTATATACACGGAAGTATCTACACCGCTATCTGTATAAACATGGAAATAACTACACCGCTATTAGTATAAACAAGGAAATATGTACACCGTGATCTGTATAAACATCGAAATATCTACACCGCCATCTCTATGAACATGGAAATATCTACACACCTATCTGTATAAACATGGAAAGATCCACACCGCTATCTCTATAAACATGGAAAAATCAACACCGCTATCTCTATGAACATGAAATATCTACACCGCCATCTGTAGAAAGATGGAAATATCTACACCGCTATCTCTATAAATATGGAAATATCTACACCGCCATCTCTATAAACATGAAAATATCTACACTGCCATCTCAATAAAGATGGAAGTATCTACTCCGCTATGTGTATAAACACGGAAATATCTACACCACCATCTGTGTAAACATGGAAAGATCCACACCGCTATCTCTATAAACATGGAAATTCATCACCGCTATCTCTATGAACACGGAAATATCTACCCCGCCATCTGTACAAACATGGAAATATCTGCACCGCTATCTGTATAACCATGGAAATATCTACACTGCTGTCTGTGTAAACAAGGAAATATCTACACCGCTATCTGTATAAACATGGAAATATCTACACCGCGATCTGTATAAACATGGAAATATCTACACCGCGATCTGTATAAACATGGAAATATCTTCACCACCATCTGTATAAACATGGAAATATCTACACAACCACCTGTATAAACATGGTAATATCTACACCACCATCTATATAAACATGGAAATATCTACACCGCCATCTGTATTAACATGGAAATATCTACAATGCCATCTGTAGAAAGATGGAAATATCTACACCGCAATCTATGTAAACATGGAACTATCTACAACGCTATCTGTAAACACATGGAAATACCTACACCGCTATCTGTATAAACATGGAAATATCTACACCACGATCTGTATAAACATGGAAATATCTACACCTCGATCTGTATAAACATGGAAATATCTACACCGCGATCTGTATAAACATGGATATATCTACACAGCTATCTCTATAAACATGGAAATATCTACACCGCCATCTGTATAATCATGGAAATAACTATAGAGTCATCTGTGTAAACATGGAAATATCTACACCACCATCTGTATAAACATGGAAATATCTACAAAGCCCTGTATAAATATGGAAATATCTGTATAGGCATCTGTGTAAACATGGAAATATCCGCACCGCTATCTGTATAAACACGGAAATACTTACACCGCTGTCTCTATAAACATGGAAATATGTACACCGCTATGTGTATAAACATGGAAATATCTCCACTGCTCTCTGTATAAACATGGAAATATCTACACCGCCATCTGCATGTCCATCGGAATTTCTACGCCGCCATCTGTATAAACATGGAAATATCTACAAGGCCATCTGTGTATAGATGGAAATATCAACACCGCCATCTGTACAAACATGGAAATATCTACACCGCTATCTCTATAAACATGGAAATTTCTGCACTGCCATCTGTAAAAACATGGAAATACCTATACAGTCATCTGTATAAACCTGGAAATATCTACAATGCCATCTGTATACACATCAAATATCTAAACGGCCATCTGTAGAAGCATGTAATATCTACACTGCTATCTCTATACACCTGGAAATATCTACACCGCCATCTCTATAAACATGAAAATATCTACACTGCCATCTCCATTAACATGGAACTAACTACTCTGCCTTCTGTATAAACATAGAAACATCTACACCGCCGTCAGCGTGTACAATGAAATATCTACAATGCCATCTGTATAAAGATATAAATAACTGCAACGCGAGCTGTATAAACATGGAAATATCTACATCGCTATCTGTATAAACGTTGAAATACCAACACCGCTATCGGTATAAACATGGAAATATCTACAACGCCATCTATATAAACATGGAAATATCTACAACGCTATGTCTATAAACATGGAAATACCTACACCGCTATCTCAATAAACATGGAAATATCTACACCGCTATCTGTAAACATGGAAATATCTACACTGCTATCTGTATAAACATGGAAATATCTACACCGCGATCTGTATAAACATGGAAATATCTACAACGCGATCTGTATAAACATGGCAACATCTTCACCACGATCTGTATATACGTGGAAATATCTACACCGCTATCTGTATAAACATGGTAATATCTACACCACCATCTATATAAACATGGAAATATCTACACCGCCATCTATATAAACATGGAAATATCTTCAATGCCATCTATATAAACATGGAAATATCTACACCGCTATGTCTATAAACATGGAAATAACTACACCGCTATCTATATAAACATGGAAATATCTGCACCGCTATCTGTATAAACATGGAAATATCTACAACGCGATGTGTATAAACATGGAAATATCTACAGCGCGATCTGTATAAACATGGAAATGTCTTCACCGCGATCTGTATATACATGGAAATATCTACACGGCTATCTGTATAAACATGGTAATATCTACACCACCATCTATATAAACATGGAAATATCTACACCGCCATCTATGTAAACATGGAAATATCTACAATGCCATCTGTAGAAACATGGAAATATCTACCCCGCAATCTGTGTAAACATGGAAATATCGACACCGATATCTGTAAAAACATGGAAATATCTACACCGCTATCTGTATAAACATGGAAATATCTACACCACGATCTGTATAAACATGGAAATATCTACACCGCGATCTGTATAAACATGGAAATATCTACACAGCTATCTCTATAAACATGGAAATATCTACACCGCCATCTGTATAAACATGGAAATAACTATAAAGTCATCTGTGTAAACATGGAAATATCTACACCATCATCTGTATAAACATGGAAATATCTTCAATGCCATCTGAATACACATGGAAAAAACTACACGGCAATCTGTGTATAGATGGAAACATCAACACCGCCATATGTACAAATATGGAAATATCCACACCGCTATCTCCATAAACATGGAAATATCTACATTGCGGTCTGTATAAACATGGAAATATCTACACCGGTATCTGTATAAACATGGAAATATCTACAACACGATCTGTATAAACATGGAAATATTTACACCGCTATCTGTATAAACATGGAAATATCTGCACCGCTTTCTCTATAAACATGGAAATATCTACAAAGCCATCTGTATAAACATGGAAATACCTACACAGTCATGTGTAGGAACATGGAAATATCTACACTGCCATCTGTATAAACAAGGAAATATCTACACAGCTCTCTGTATAAATATGGAAATATCTGCATAGGCATCTGTATAAACATGGAAATATCTGCAACGCTATATGTATAAACATGGAAATACCTACACTGCTGTCTCTAAAAACATGGAAATATGTACACCGCTATCTGTATAAACATGGAAATATCTGCACGGCTATCTCTATAAACATGGAAATATCTACAAAGACATCTGTATAAACATGGAAATACCTACACAGTCATGTGTAGGAACATTTAAATATCTACACTGCCATCTGTATAAACATAGAAATATCTACAAAGCTCTCTGTATCAATATGGAAATATCTGCATAGGGATCTGTGTAAACATGGAAATATCTTCACCGCTATCTGTATAAACATGGAAATACCTACACCTCTGTCTCTATAAACATGGAAATATGTACACCGCTATGTGTATAAACATGGAAATATCTCCACTGCTATCTCTATAAACATCAAAATATCTACACCTCCATCTGTATAAACATGGAAATACTTACAAAGATATCTGTATAAACATGGAAATATCTACAATGCCATCTGTATAAACATGGAAATATCTACACAGCCATGTGTACATACATGGAAATATCTACACCGCTCTCTATATAAACATGGAAATAAGTACAGCGCTCTCTGTATATACATGGAAATATCTACACCACCATCTACATATCCATAGAAATATGTGTGACGCCATCTGTATAAATATGGAAATATCTACACGGTCTTCTGTGTATAGATGGAAATATCAACAACGCCATCTGTACAAACATGGAAATATCTGCACCGCTAGCTGTATAAACATGGAAATATCTACAACGCGGTCTGTATAAACATGTAAATATCTACTCCGCTATCTGTATAAACATGGAAATATCTACACCGCTATCTCTATAAACATGGAAATATCTACACAGTGATCTGTATAAACATGGAAATATTTACACCGCTATCTGTATAAACATGGAAATTTCTACACCGTTATCTGTATAAATATGGAAATATCTACACCGCCTTCTGTATAAGCATGGAAATACCTATACAGTCATCTGTGTAAACATGGAAATATCTGCACCACCATCTGTACAAACATGGAAATATCTACAATGTCATCTGTATTCACATGGAAATACCTACACGGCTATCTGTGTATAGATGGAAAAATCAACAACGCCATCTGTACAAACACGGAAATATCTACAGTGCTATCTCTACAAACTTGGAAATATCTACACTGCGGTCTGTATAAACATGGAAATATCTACACCGGTATCTGTATAAACATGGAAATATCTACACCACGATCTGTATAAACATGGAAATATGTACACCGCTATCTGTATAAACATGGAAATATCTGCACCACTATCTCTATAAACATGGAAATATCTACAAAGACATCTGTATAAACATGGAAATACTTACACAGTCATGTGTAGGAACATTTAAATATCTTCACTGCCATCTGTATAAACATGGAAATATCTACACTGCCATCTGTATAAATATGGAAATATATGCATAGGCATCTGTATAAACATGGAAATATCTGCACCGCTATCTGTATAAATATGGAAATACCTACACTGCTGTCTCTATAAACATGGAAATATGTACACCGCTATGTGTAAAAACATGGAAATATCTCCACTGCTCTCTGTATAAACATGGAAATCTCTGTACCGTTATCTGTATAAACATGGAAATATCTACAGCGCCATCTCTATAAACATTGAAATATCTAAACTGTCATCTGTCAAAACATGGAAATATCTACACAGTCATCTGAATAAACATGGAAATATCTACAACAGCATCTGTATAAACATGGATATAACTACAATACCATCTGTATACACATGTTAATATCTACACAGACATCTGTATAAATATGGAAATATCTTCACCGCCATCTGTATAAACATGAAAATATCTACACTGTCATCTATATAAACATGGAAAGATCTACAGAGAACTCTGTATAAACATGGAAATATCGGCACAGCCACCTGTATAAACATGGAAATATCTACACCGCCATCTGTATAAACACGGAAATACCTATACAGTCATCTGTGTAAACATGGAAATATCTACACCACCATCTGTATAAACATGGAAATATCTACAATGCCCTCTGTATACACATGGAAATAATTACATGGAATTCTGTGTATAGATGGAAACAACAACACCGCCATCTGTAAAAACATGGAAATATCTACACCGCTATCTGAATAAACATGGAAATATCTACACTGCAGTCTGTATAAACATGGAAATATCTACAACGCTATGTGTATTAACGTGGAAATATCTCCATTGCTATCTGTATAAACATGGACATATCTCCACCGCAATCTGTATAAACATGAAAATATCTACACCGCTATCTCTATAAACATGGAAATATCTACACTGCCATCTGTACAAACATGGAAATATCTACACAGTCATCTGTAGAAACATGGAAATATCTACACCGCTATCTCTATTAACATGGAAATAACTACACCGCTATCTCTATAAACATGGAAATATCTACACCGCTATCTCCATCAACATGGAAATATATACACCGCCATCTCTATAAACATGGAGATATCTACAACGCCATCTACATAAACAAGAAAATATCTACACTGCCATCTATATAAACATGGAAATATCTACACCGCCATCTCTATTAACATGGAAATATCTACACTGCCATTTGTAGAAAGATGGAAATATCTACACCGCTATCTGTAGAAATATGAAATATCTAAACCGCTATCTGTATAAAAATGAAAATATCTACACTGCTGTCTGAATAAACATGGAAATATCCTCACCGCTATCTCTGTGAATATGGATATATCTACACCGCTATCTCTATAAACATGGAAATATCTACACCGCCTACTGTATAAACATGGAAATATCTACACCTCCATCTGCATAAACATGGAAATATCAACACTGTGATGTATACACATGGAAATATATTCACAGCCATCTGTATAAACATGGAAATATCTACACCGCTCCCTCTATAAACAGGGAAATAACTACAATGCAATCTGTATAACCATCGAAATATCTACATCGCTCTCTGTGTAAACATGGAAATATCACCACCGCTATCTGTTTAAATATGGAAATACCTACACCGCTATCTTTATAAAAATGGAAATATCTACACAGTCAACTGTATATACATGGAAATATCTACACCACCATCTCAATAAACATGGAAAAAACTACACTGACATCTGTATAAACATGGAAGTATCTACACAATCGTCTGTATATACATGGAAATATCTACTCCACCTTCTCAATAAACATGGAAATAACTACACTGCCATCTGTATACACATGGAAATGTCTACAGAGCCATCAGTATAAACATGGAAACATCTTCACCGCTATCTCTATACACATGGAAACACCTACACTGCAATCTGTATAAACATGGAAATATCTACACCACAAACTCTATAAACATGGAAATATCTACACCGCCATCGCTATAAACATGGAACTATCTACACCGCCATCTGTGTAAACATGGAAATATCTACACTGCCGTGTGTATAAAGATGGAAATATCTGCATCCCGTGCTGTATAAACTTGGAAATATCTGCACTGCTATCTGTTTAAACAGGGAAATACCAACACCACTATCTGTATAAACGTGGAAATATCTACACCGTGATCTGTATAAACATGGAAATGTCTACAAGTCTCTCTGTATAAACATGGAAATAAATACACCGCTATCTGTATAAACATGGAAATATCTACACCGCCCTCTGAATAAACATGGAAATATCTACACGGCTATCTCTATCAATATGGAAATATATACACCGCTTTCTCTATAAACATGGAAATATCTATGCCGCCATCTGTATAAACATGGAAATATCTACACGGTCATCTGTATAAACATGGAAATATCTGCACCACCATCTCTATAAACATGGAAATATCTAGACTGCCATCTGTATAAACATGGAAATATGTACACAGCCATCTGCATAAACATGGAAATAACTACACCGCTATCTCTATTCAGATGGAAATAATTACACAGCTATCTCTATAAACATGGAAATATCTACACCGCCATCTCTATAAACTTGGAAATATCTACACTGACATATTTATAAACATGAAAATATCTACATCGCCATCTCCATAAACATGGAACTATCTTCACCACCATCTGTGTAAACATGGAAATATCTAAACCGCTATCTGTTTGAACATGGACATATCTACACTGCCATCTGTATAAAGATGGAAATATCTACACCGCGAGCAGTATAAACATGGAAATATCTACACCGCTATCTGTATAAACATGGAAATACCAACACTGCTATCTGTATAAACATGGAAATATCTAAACCACTATCTGTATAAACATGGAAATATCTACACCACTATCTCTATAAACGTGGAAATCTCTGCAATGCCATCTCTGTAAACATGGAATTATCTACACCACTATCTCTATAAACATAGAAATATCTACACCGCCGTCTCTATAAACATGGAAATATGTACACAACTATCTCTATAAACGTGGAAATATCTACACCACCATCTGTATAAACATGGAAATATCTATGCCGCCGTCTGTGTAAACATAGAAATATCTACACTGCCATCGGTGGAAAGATGGAAATGTCTACACCGCGATCTGTATAAACTTGGAAATATCTACACCGCTACTTGTATAAACATGGAAATATCTACACCGTTATCTATATAAACATGGAAACATCTACACCACGATCTCTATATAAATGGAAATATCTTCACTGCTATCTGTATAAACATGCAAATATCTACAATGCTATCTGTGTAAACATGGAAATATCTACACCGCTATCTGTGTAAACATTGAAATATCTACACTGCCATCTGTGTAAAGATGGAAATATCTTCACTGCAATCTGTGCAAAGGTGGAAATATCTACACCGCTATCTTTGTAAAGTAGGAAATATCTACACCGCAATCTGTGCAAAGATGATAATATCTACACCGCTATCTGTATAAACATGGAAATATATACTCTACGATCTGTCTTAACATGGATATATCTACACCGCTATCTGTATAAACATGGAAACATCTACACCGCTATCTTTATAAACATGGAAATATCTACACCGCTATCTGTATAACTATGGAAATATCTACACCGCTATCTCTATAAACTTGGAAATGTCTACACCGCTATCTGTATAAACATGGAAATATCTTCATGGCTATCTCTCTAAACATGGACATATCTACACCGCCATATGTATAAACATGGAAATAACTACAAAGTCATCTGTACAAACATGGAAATATCTACGCCACTATCTGTATAAACATGGAAATATCTACACTGCAATCTGTTTACACATGGAAATAACTACACAGCAATCTCTATAAACATGGAAATATCTACATCGCTATCTGTATAAGCATGGAAATAGCTACACTGCTATCTGTATAAACATGGAAATATCTACACCGCCATCTGTAAAAAAGTGAAAATATCTACACCACCATCTGAATAAACATGGAAATATCTACACCGCTATCTGTATAAACAAGCCAATATCTACAGCGCTATCTATATAAACATGGAAATATCTCCACCGCTATCTGCATAGACATGGAAATATCTACACCGCTATCTTTATAAACATGGAAATATCTACACTGCAATCTCTATAAACATGGAAAAACCTACAACAGTATCTGTGTAAACATGGGAATATCTTCAGAGCTGTCGGTGTAAATATTTAAATATGTACACCGCAGTCTGTGTGAATATGGAAATATCTACACCTCTTTCTCTGTAAACATGGAAATATCTACACCACTCTCTGTATAAACATGGAAATATCTACACCGCTAACACTATAAACATGGAAATATCTACACCGGTATCTCTATAAGTATGGAAATATCTACACCACTATCTGTATTTACAAGGAAATAACTCCACCGCTATCTGTATAAACATTGAAACATCTACAAAGTTATATCTATAAACATGGAATTATCTACACCGCTATCTGTTTAAACATGGAAATGTCTACAACGCTATCTGTGTAAACATGGAAGTATCTACACCGTTATCTGTGTAAACATGGAAATATCTGCACCACAATGTGTGCAAAGATGGAAATATATACAACGCTATCTCTATTAACAAGGAAATATCTGCACCGCTATCTGTATAAACATGGAAATATCAACACCGCTATCTCTATAATCATGGAAATATCTCCACCGCCATCTGTAGAAACATGGAAATATCTACACAGTCATCTGTATATACATGGAAATATCTACAACACCATCTCTATTGACATGGAAATATCTACAACACCATCTCTATAATCATGGAAATATCTACACCGCCAGCTGTAGAAACATGGGAATAAATACACTGCCATCTGTATAAAGAGGGAAATATCTACACTGTGAGCTGTATAAACATGGAAATATCTACACAGCTATGTGTATAAACATGGAAATACCAACACCATTATCTGCATAAACATGGAAATATCTACAGCGCTGACTGTAAACATGGAAATATCTGCCCCACTATCTCTATAAACATGGAAATACCTACACCGCCATCTCTATAAACATGGAATTATCTACACCACTATCTCTATAAACATAGAAATATCTACAACGAATCTCAGTAATCATGGAAATATCAACACCGCCATCTGCATAAACTTGGAAATATCTACACCGCGATCTGTGTAAAAATGGAAATATCTACACTGCCATCTGTATAAACGTAGAAATATCTACACTGCCATCTGTAGAAAGATGGAAATATCTACACCTTGATCTGTATAAACATGGAGATATCTACACTTCTTCCTGTATGAACATGGAGATACCTACACCGCTATCTGAATAAATATGGAAATATCTACACCGCTATCTCTATAAACATGGAAATGTCTACACGGCTATCTGTATGAACTTGGAAATATCTACACTGCCTTCCGTATATACATGGAAATGCCTACACAGTCATCTGCATAAACATGGAAATATCTACACCATTATCTGTATAAATATGGAAATATCTACATTGCAATCTGTATAAACATGGAAATATCATCTCAGCCATCTTTATAAACATGGAAATATCTACACCGCCATCCCTATAAACATGGAAATAGTGACACCGATATCTGTATAAACATGGAAATATCTACACTGCCATCTGAATACACATGGAAAAGACTAAACAGTCATCTGTATAAATATGGAAATATCTACACCGCTATCTCTGTAAACATGTAAAAGCTTTACCGGTATCTGCATAAACATGGAAATATCTACAACGCTATCTGTATAAACACGGAAATATCTACACCGCTATCTGTATAAACTTGGAAATATCTACACCTCCATCTGTATAAACATGAAAATATTTCCACCGCTATCTGTATAAACTTGAAAATATGTCCACCGCGGTCTGTATAAACATGGAAATATCTACACTACTATCTGTATAAACATGGAAATATCTACACCACCATCTGTGTAAACATGGAAATATCTACACCGCTATCTGTATAAACATGGAAATATCTACACCGCCATCTGCTTGCCCATGGAAATATCTACGCCGCAATCTGTATAAACATGGATATATCTACACAGCCATCTGTGTATACATGGAAATATCAACACCGCCATCTGTACAAACATGGATATATCTACGTCGCTATCTGTATAAACATGGAAATATCTGCACTGCCATCTGTAAAAACATGGAAATACGTATACAGTCATCTGTATAAACATGGAAATATCTACAATGCCATCTGTATACACATGGAAATATCTACACAGCCATCTGTAGAAACATGTAAATATCTACACTGCTATCTCTATAAACATGGAAATATCTACACCGCCATCTCAATAAACTAGAAAATATCTACACTGCCACCTCCATAAACATGGAACTAACTACTCCGCCATCTGTATAAACATGGAAACATCTACACCGCCATCTGTGTGAATAAGGAAATATCTACAATGCCATCTGTATAAAGATATAAATATCTGCACCGCGAGCTGTATAAACATGGAAATATCTACATCGCTATCTGAATAAACATGGAAATACCTACACCGCTATCTGTATAAACATGGAAATATCTACACCACCATCAATATAAACATGGAAATATCTACACCGCCATGTGTATAAACATGGAAATACCTACAAAGTAATCTGTATAAACATGGAAATATCTACACAGCCATCTGTATAAACATGGAAATATCTACACTGCTATCTCTATAAACATGGAAATATCTACACCGCCATCTCAATAAACTTGAAAATATCTACACTGCCATCTCCATAAACATGGAACTAACTACTCCGCCATCTGTATAAACATGGAAACACCTACACCGCCATCTGTGTGAATAAGGAAATATCTACAATGCCATCTGTATAAAGATATAAATATCTGCACCGCGAGCTGTATAAACATGGAAATATCTACATCGCTATCTGTATAAACATGGAAATACCAACACCGCTATCGGTATAAACATGGAAATATCTACAACGCCATCTATATAAACATGGAAATATCTACACCGCTATGTCTATAAAATTGGAAATACCTACACCGCTATCTCTATAAACATGGAAATACCTACACCGCTATCTGTATAAACATGGAAATATCTACACCACCATCAATATAAACATGGAAATATCTACACCGCCATGTGTATAAACATGGAAATACCTACAAAGTAATCTGTATAAACATGGAAATATCTACACAGCCATCTGTATATACGTGGAAATATCTACACCGCTATCTGTATAAACATGGAAATAACTACACCGCTATTTGTATAAACAAGCAAATATCTACACCGTGATCTGTATAAACATGGATATATCTACACCGCCATCTCTATAAACATGGAATTATCTACACCCCTATCTGTATAAACATGGAAATATCCACACCGCTATCTCTGTACACATGGAAAAATCAACACCGTTATCTCTATGAACATGGAAATATCTACACCACCATCTCTATAAACATGGAAATATCTACACCACGATCAGTATAAACATGGAAATATCTACACCGCTATCTGTATAAACATGGAAATATCTCCACTGCTATCTCTATAAACATCGAAATATCTACACCGCCATCTGTTTAAACATGGAAATACCTACAAAGTAAGCTGTATAAACATGGAAATATCTACACAGCCATCTGTATAAACATGGAAATATCTACACGGCCATCTGTATAAACATGGAAATATCTAAACCACGATCTGTATAAACATTGAAATATCTTCACCACCATCTGTATAAACATGGAAATATCTACACCACTACCTGTATAAACATGGTAATATCTACACCACCATCTGTATAAACATGGAAATATCTACACCACCATCTGTATAAACATGGAAATATCTACAATGCCATCTGTAGCAAGATGCAAATATCTACACTGCAATCTGTGTAAACATGGAAATATCTACACCGATATCTGTGAAAACATGGAAATATCTACACCGCTATCTCTATAAACATGGAAATATCTACACCGTGATCTGTATAAACATGGAAATATCTACACCGCGATCTGTATAAACATGGAAATATCTACAACGCTATCTGTATAAACATGGAAATATCTACACAGCTATCACTTTAAACATGGAAAATCTACACCGCCATCTGTATAAACATGGAAATACCTACAAAGTCATCTGTAAAAACATGGAAATATCTACACAGCCATCTGTATAAACATGGAAATATCTACACATCCATCTGTATATACACGGAAGTATCTACACCGCTATCTGTATAAACATGGAAATAACTACACCGCTATTAGTATAAACAAGGAAATACGTACACCGTGATCTGTATAAACATGGAAATATCTACACGGCCATATCTATGAACATGGAAATATCTACACACCTATCTGTATAAACATGGAAAGATCCACACCGCTATCTCTATAAACATGGAAAAATCAACACCGCTATCTCTATGAACATGAAATATCTACACCGCCATCTGTAGAAAGATGGAAATATCTACACCGCTATCTCTATAAATATGGAAATATCTACACCGCCATCTCTATAAACATGAAAATATCTACACTGCCATCTCCATAAAGTTGGAAGTATCTACTCCGCTATGTGTATAAACACGGAAATATCTACACCACCATCTGTGTAAACATGGAAATATCTACACCGCTATCTGTATAAACATGGAAATATCTACACCGCCATCTGCATGCCCATGGAAATATCTACGCCGCCATCTGTATAAACATGGATATATCTACACAGCCATCTGTGTATACATGGAAATATCAACACCGCCATCTGTACAAACATGGATATATCTACATCGCTATGTCTATAAACATGGAAATATCTGCACTGCCATCTGTAAAAACATGGAAATACGTATACAGTCATGTGTATAAACATGGAAATATCTACAATGCCATCTGTATACACATCGAAATATCTACACAGCCATCTGTAGAAACATGTAAATATCTACATTGCTATCTCTATAAAGATGGAAATATCTACACCGCCATCTCAATAAACTTGAAAATATCTACACTGCCATCTCCATAAACATGGAACTAACTACTCCGCCATCTGTATAAACATGGAAACATCTACACCGCCATCTGTGTGAATAAGGAAATATCTACAATGCCATCTGTATAAAGATATAAATATCTGCACCGCGAGCTGTATAAACATGGAAATATCTACATCGCTATCTGTATAAACATGGAAATACCAACACCGCTATCGGTATAAACATGGAAATAACTACAACGCCATCTATATAAACATGGAAATATCTACACCGCTATGTCTATAAAATTGGAAATACCTACTCCGCTATCTCTATAAACATGGAAATACCTACACCGCTATCTGTATAAACATGGAAATATCTACACCACCATCTATATAAACATGGAAATATCTACACCGCCATGTGTATAAACATGGAAATACCTACAAAGTAATCTGTATAAACATGGAAATAGCTACACAGCCATCTGTATAAACATGGAAATATCTACACAGCCATCTGTATATACGTGGAAATATCTACACCGCTATCTGTATAAACATGGAAATAACTACACCGCTATTTGTATAAACAAGCAAATATCTACACCGTGATCTGTATAAACATGGATATATCTACACCACCATCTCTATAAACATGGAAATATCTACACCCCTATCTGTATAAACATGGAAATATCCACACCGCTATCTCTGTAAACTTGGAAAAATCAACACCGTTATCTCTATGAACATGGAAATATCTACACCACCATCTCTATAAACATGGAAATATCTACACCACGATCAGTATAAACATGGAAATATCTACACCGCTATCTGTATAAACATGGAAATATCTCCACTGCAATCTCTATAAACATCGAAATATCTACACCGCCATCTGTATAAACATGGAAATACCTACAAAGTAATCTGTATAAACATGGAAATATCTACACAGCCATCTGTATAAACATGGAAATATCTACACCGCAATCTCTATAAACATGGAAATGTCTTCACCGCGATCTTTATAAACATGGAAATATCTTCACCACCATCTGTATAAACATGGAAATATCTACACCGCTACCTGTATAAACATGGTAATATCTACACCACCATCTGTATAAACATGGAAATATCTACACCACCATCTGTATAAACCTGGAAATATCTACAATGCCATCTGTAGAAAGATGGAAATATCTACACCGCAATCTGTGTAAACATGGAAATATCTACACCGATATCTGTAAAAACATGGAAATATCTACACCGCTATCTCTATAAACATGGAAATATCTACACCGTGATCTGTATAAACATGGAAATATCTACACCGCGATCTGTATAAACATGGAAATATCTACGCCGCTATCTGTATAAACATGGAATTATCTACACAGCTATCACTATAAACATGGAAAATCTACACCGCCATCTTTATAAACATGGAAATACCTACAAAGTCATCTGTATAAACATGGAAATATCTACACAGCCATCTGTATAAACATGGAAATATCTACACAGCCATCTGTATATACACGGAAGTATCTACACCGCTATCTGTATAAACATGGAAATAACTACACCGCTATTAGTATCAACAAGGACATCTGTACACCGTGATCTGTATAAACATGGAAATACCTACACCGCCATCTCTATAAACATGGAAATATCTACACACCTATCTGTATAAACATGGAAAGATCCACACCGCTATCTCTATAAACATGGAAATTCATCACCGCTATCTCTATGAACACGGAAATATCTACCCCGCCATCTGTACAAACATGGAAATGTCTGCACCGCTATCTGTATAACCATGGAAATATCTACACTGCTGTCTGTGTAAACAAGGAAATATCTACACCGCTATCTGTATAAACATGGAAATATCTACACCGCGATCTGTATAAACATGGAAATATCTACACCGCGATCTGTATAAACATGGAAATATCTTCACCACCATCTGTATAAACATGGAAATATCTACACAACCACCTGTATAAACATGGTAATATCTACACCACCATCTATATAAACATGGAAATATCTACACCGCCATCTGTATTAACATGGAAATATCTACAATGCCATCTGTAGAAAGATGGAAATATCTACACCGCAATCTGTGTAAACATGGAACTATCTACAACGCTATCTGTAAACACATGGAAATACCTACACCGCTATCTGTATAAACATGGAAATATCTACACCACGATCTGTATAAACATGGAAATATCTACACCTCGATCTGTATAAACATGGAAATATCTACACCGCGATCTGTATAAACATGGATATATCTACACAGCTATCTCTATAAACATGGAAATATCTACACCGCCATCTGTATAATCATGGAAATAACTATAGAGTCATGTGTGTAAACATGGAAATATCTACACCACCATCTGTATAAACATGGAAATATCTACAAAGCCCTGTATAAATATGGAAATATCTGTATAGGCATCTGTGTAAACATGGAAATATCCGCACCGCTATCTGTATAAACACGGAAATACTTACACCGCTGTCTCTATAAACATGGAAATATGTACACCGCTATGTGTATAAACATGGAAATACCTCCACTGCTCTCTGTATAAACATGGAAATATCTACACCGCCATCTGCATGTCCATCGGAATTTCTACGCCGCCATCTGTATAAACATGGAAATATCTACAAGGCCATCTGTGTATAGATGGAAATATCAACACCGCCATCTGTACAAACATGGAAATATCTACACCGCTATCTCTATAAACATGGAAATTTCTGCACTGCCATCTGTAAAAACATGGAAATACCTATACAGTCATCTGTATAAACCTGGAAATATCTACAATGCCATCTGTATACACATCAAATATCTAAACGGCCATCTGTAGAAGCATGTAATATCTACACTGCTATCTCTATACACCTGGAAATATCTACACCGCCATCTCTATAAACATGAAAATATCTACACTGCCATCTCCATTAACATGGAACTAACTACTCTGCCTTCTGTATAAACATAGAAACATCTACACCGCCGTCAGCGTGTACAATGAAATATCTACAATGCCATCTGTATAAAGATATAAATAACTGCAACGCGAGCTGTATAAACATGGAAATATCTACATCGCTATCTGTATAAACGTTGAAATACCAACACCGCTATCGGTATAAACATGGAAATATCTACAACGCCATCTATATAAACATGGAAATATCTACAACGCTATGTCTATAAACATGGAAATACCTACACCGCTATCTCAATAAACATGGAAATATCTACACCGCTATCTGTAAACATGGAAATATCTACACCGCTATCTGTATAAACATGGAAATATCTACACCGCGATCTGTATAAACATGGAAATATCTACAACGCGATCTGTATAAACATGGCAACATCTTCACCACGATCTGTATATACGTGGAAATATCTACACCGCTATCTGTATAAACATGGTAATATCTACACCACCATCTATATAAACATGGAAATATCTACACCGCCATCTATGTAAACATGGAAATATCTACAATGCCATCTGTAGAAACATGGAAATATCTACCCCGCAATCTGTGTAAACATGGAAATATCGACACCGATATCTGTAAAAACATGGAAATATCTACACCGCTATCTGTATAAACATGGAAATATCTACACCACGATCTGTATAAACATGGAAATATCTACACCGCGATCTGTATAAACATGGAAATATCTACACAGCTATCTCTATAAACATGGAAATATCTACACCGCCATCTGTATAAACATGGAAATAACTATAAAGTCATCTGTGTAAACATGGAAATATCTACACCATCATCTGTATAAACATGGAAATATCTTCAATGCCATCTGAATACACATGGAAAAAACTACACGGCAATCTGTGTATAGATGGAAACATCAACACCGCCATATGTACAAATATGGAAATATCCACACCGCTATCTCCATAAACATGGAAATATCTACATTGCGGTCTGTATAAACATGGAAATATCTACACCGGTATCTGTATAAACATGGAAATATCTACAACACGATCTGTATAAACATGGAAATATTTACACCGCTATCTGTATAAACATGGAAATATCTGCACCGCTTTCTCTATAAACATGGAAATATCTACAAAGCCATCTGTATAAACATGGAAATACCTACACAGTCATGTGTAGGAACATGGAAATATCTACACTGCCATCTGTATAAACAAGGAAATATCTACACAGCTCTCTGTATAAATATGGAAATATCTGCATAGGCATCTGTATAAACATGGAAATATCTGCAACGCTATATGTATAAACATGGAAATACCTACACTGCTGTCTCTAAAAACATGGAAATATGTACACCGCTATCTGTATAAACATGGAAATATCTGCACGGCTATCTCTATAAACATGGAAATATCTACAAAGACATCTGTATAAACATGGAAATACCTACACAGTCATGTGTAGGAACATTTAAATATCTACACTGCCATCTGTATAAACATAGAAATATCTACAAAGCTCTCTGTATCAATATGGAAATATCTGCATAGGGATCTGTGTAAACATGGAAATATCTTCACCGCTATCTGTATAAACATGGAAATACCTACACCTCTGTCTCTATAAACATGGAAATATGTACACCGCTATGTGTATAAACATGGAAATATCTCCACTGCTATCTCTATAAACATCAAAATATCTACACCTCCATCTGTATAAACATGGAAATACTTACAAAGATATCTGTATAAACATGGAAATATCTACAATGCCATCTGTATAAACATGGAAATATCTACACAGCCATGTGTACATACATGGAAATATCTACACCGCTCTCTATATAAACATGGAAATAAGTACAGCGCTCTCTGTATATACATGGAAATATCTACACCACCATCTACATATCCATAGAAATATGTGTGACGCCATCTGTATAAATATGGAAATATCTACACGGTCTTCTGTGTATAGATGGAAATATCAACAACGCCATCTGTACAAACATGGAAATATCTGCACCGCTAGCTGTATAAACATGGAAATATCTACAACGCGGTCTGTATAAACATGTAAATATCTACTCCGCTATCTGTATAAACATGGAAATATCTACACCGCTATCTCTATAAACATGGAAATATCTACACAGTGATCTGTATAAACATGGAAATATTTACACCGCTATCTGTATAAACATGGAAATTTCTACACCGTTATCTGTATAAATATGGAAATATCTACACCGCCTTCTGTATAAGCATGGAAATACCTATACAGTCATCTGTGTAAACATGGAAATATCTGCACCACCATCTGTACAAACATGGAAATATCTACAATGTCATCTGTATTCACATGGAAATACCTACACGGCTATCTGTGTATAGATGGAAAAATCAACAACGCCATCTGTACAAACACGGAAATATCTACAGTGCTATCTCTACAAACTTGGAAATATCTACACTGCGGTCTGTATAAACATGGAAATATCTACACCGGTATCTGTATAAACATGGAAATATCTACACCACGATCTGTATAAACATGGAAATATGTACACCGCTATCTGTATAAACATGGAAATATCTGCACCACTATCTCTATAAACATGGAAATATCTACAAAGACATCTGTATAAACATGGAAATACTTACACAGTCATGTGTAGGAACATTTAAATATCTTCACTGCCATCTGTATAAACATGGAAATATCTACACTGCCATCTGTATAAATATGGAAATATATGCATAGGCATCTGTATAAACATGGAAATATCTGCACCGCTATCTGTATAAATATGGAAATACCTACACTGCTGTCTCTATAAACATGGAAATATGTACACCGCTATGTGTAAAAACATGGAAATATCTCCACTGCTCTCTGTATAAACATGGAAATCTCTGTACCGTTATCTGTATAAACATGGAAATATCTACAGCGCCATCTCTATAAACATTGAAATATCTAAACTGTCATCTGTCAAAACATGGAAATATCTACACAGTCATCTGAATAAACATGGAAATATCTACAACAGCATCTGTATAAACATGGATATAACTACAATACCATCTGTATACACATGTTAATATCTACACAGACATCTGTATAAATATGGAAATATCTTCACCGCCATCTGTATAAACATGAAAATATCTACACTGTCATCTATATAAACATGGAAAGATCTACAGAGAACTCTGTATAAACATGGAAATATCGGCACAGCCACCTGTATAAACATGGAAATATCTACACCGCCATCTGTATAAACACGGAAATACCTATACAGTCATCTGTGTAAACATGGAAATATCTACACCTCGATCTGTATAAACATGGAAATATCTACACCGCGATCTGTATAAACATGGATATATCTACACAGCTATCTGTATAAACATGGAAATATCTACACCGCCATCTGTATAATCATGGAAATATCTATAGAGTCATGTGTGTAAACATGGAAATATCTACACCACCATCTGTATAAACATGGAAATATCTACAAAGCCCTGTATAAATATGGAAATATCTGTATAGGCATCTGTGTAAACATGGAAATATCCGCACCGCTATCTGTATAAACACGGAAATACTTACACCGCTGTCTCTATAAACATGGAAATATGTACACCGCTATGTGTATAAACATGGAAATACCTCCACTGCTCTCTGTATAAACATGGAAATATCTACACCGCCATCTGCATGTCCATCGGAATTTCTACGCCGCCATCTGTATAAACATGGAAATATCTACAAGGCCATCTGTGTATAGATGGAAATATCAACACCGCCATCTGTACAAACATGGAAATATCTACACCGCTATCTCTATAAACATGGAAATTTCTGCACTGCCATCTGTAAAAACATGGAAATACCTATACAGTCATCTGTATAAACCTGGAAATATCTACAATGCCATCTGTATACACATCAAATATCTAAACGGCCATCTGTAGAAGCATGTAATATCTACACTGCTATCTCTATACACCTGGAAATATCTACACCGCCATCTCTATAAACATGAAAATATCTAAACTGCCATCTCCATTAACATGGAACTAACTACTCTGCCTTCTGTATAAACATAGAAACATCTACACCGCCGTCAGCGTGTACAATGAAATATCTACAATGCCATCTGTATAAAGATATAAATAACTGCAACGCGAGCTGTATAAACATGGAAATATCTACATCGCTATCTGTATAAACGTTGAAATACCAACACCGCTATCGGTATAAACATGGAAATATCTACAACGCCATCTATATAAACATGGAAATATCTACAACGCTATGTCTATAAACATGGAAATACCTACACCGCTATCTCAATAAACATGGAAATATCTACACCGCTATCTGTAAACATGGAAATATCTACACCGCTATCTGTATAAACATGGAAATATCTACACCGCGATCTGTATAAACATGGAAATATCTACAACGCGATCTGTATAAACATGGCAACATCTTCACCACGATCTGTATATACGTGGAAATATCTACACCGCTATCTGTATAAACATGGTAATATCTACACCACCATCTATATAAACATGGAAATATCTACACCGCCATCTATGTAAACATGGAAATATCTACAATGCCATCTGTAGAAACATGGAAATATCTACCCCGCAATCTGTGTAAACATGGAAATATCGACACCGATATCTGTAAAAACATGGAAATATCTACACCGCTATCTGTATAAACATGGAAATATCTACACCACGATCTGTATAAACATGGAAATATCTACACCGCGATCTGTATAAACATGGAAATATCTACACAGCTATCTCTATAAACATGGAAATATCTACACCGCCATCTGTATAAACATGGAAATAACTATAAAGTCATCTGTGTAAACATGGAAATATCTACACTATCATCTGTATAAACATGGAAATATCTTCAATGCCATCTGAATACACATGGAAAAAACTACACGGCAATCTGTGTATAGATGGAAACATCAACACCGCCATATGTACAAATATGGAAATATCCACACCGCTATCTCCATAAACATGGAAATATCTACATTGCGGTCTGTATAAACATGGAAATATCTACACCGGTATCTGTATAAACATGGAAATATCTACAACACGATCTGTATAAACATGGAAATATTTACACCGCTATCTGTATAAACATGGAAATATCTGCACCGCTTTCTCTATAAACATGGAAATATCTACAAAGCCATCTGTATAAACATGGAAATACCTACACAGTCATGTGTAGGAACATGGAAATATCTACACTGCCATCTGTATAAACAAGGAAATATCTACACAGCTCTCTGTATAAATATGGAAATATCTGCATAGGCATCTGTATAAACATGGAAATATCTGCAACGCTATATGTATAAACATGGAAATACCTACACTGCTGTCTCTAAAAACATGGAAATATGTACACCGCTATCTGTATAAACATGGAAATATCTGCACGGCTATCTCTATAAACATGGAAATATCTACAAAGACATCTGTATAAACATGGAAATACCTACACAGTCATGTGTAGGAACATTTAAATATCTACACTGCCATCTGTATAAACATAGAAATATCTACAAAGCTCTCTGTATCAATATGGAAATATCTGCATAGGGATCTGTGTAAACATGGAAATATCTTCACCGCTATCTGTATAAACATGGAAATACCTACACCTCTGTCTCTATAAACATGGAAATATGTACACCGCTATGTGTATAAACATGGAAATATCTCCACTGCTATCTCTATAAACATCAAAATATCTACACCTCCATCTGTATAAACATGGAAATACTTACAAAGATATCTGTATAAACATGGAAATATCTACAATGCCATCTGTATAAACATGGAAATATCTACACAGCCATGTGTACATACATGGAAATATCTACACCGCTCTCTATATAAACATGGAAATAAGTACAGCGCTCTCTGTATATACATGGAAATATCTACACCACCATCTACATATCCATAGAAATATGTGTGACGCCATCTGTATAAATATGGAAATATCTACACGGTCTTCTGTGTATAGATGGAAATATCAACAACGCCATCTGTACAAACATGGAAATATCTGCACCGCTAGCTGTATAAACATGGAAATATCTACAACGCGGTCTGTATAAACATGTAAATATCTACTCCGCTATCTGTATAAACATGGAAATATCTACACCGCTATCTCTATAAACATGGAAATATCTACACAGTGATCTGTATAAACATGGAAATATTTACACCGCTATCTGTATAAACATGGAAATTTCTACACCGTTATCTGTATAAATATGGAAATATCTACACCGCCTTCTGTATAAGCATGGAAATACCTATACAGTCATCTGTGTAAACATGGAAATATCTGCACCACCATCTGTACAAACATGGAAATATCTACAATGTCATCTGTATTCACATGGAAATACCTACACGGCTATCTGTGTATAGATGGAAAAATCAACAACGCCATCTGTACAAACACGGAAATATCTACAGTGCTATCTCTACAAACTTGGAAATATCTACACTGCGGTCTGTATAAACATGGAAATATCTACACCGGTATCTGTATAAACATGGAAATATCTACACCACGATCTGTATAAACATGGAAATATGTACACCGCTATCTGTATAAACATGGAAATATCTGCACCACTATCTCTATAAACATGGAAATATCTACAAAGACATCTGTATAAACATGGAAATACTTACACAGTCATGTGTAGGAACATTTAAATATCTTCACTGCCATCTGTATAAACATGGAAATATCTACACTGCCATCTGTATAAATATGGAAATATATGCATAGGCATCTGTATAAACATGGAAATATCTGCACCGCTATCTGTATAAATATGGAAATACCTACACTGCTGTCTCTATAAACATGGAAATATGTACACCGCTATGTGTAAAAACATGGAAATATCTCCACTGCTCTCTGTATAAACATGGAAATCTCTGTACCGTTATCTGTATAAACATGGAAATATCTACAGCGCCATCTCTATAAACATTGAAATATCTAAACTGTCATCTGTCAAAACATGGAAATATCTACACAGTCATCTGAATAAACATGGAAATATCTACAACAGCATCTGTATAAACATGGATATAACTACAATACCATCTGTATACACATGTTAATATCTACACAGACATCTGTATAAATATGGAAATATCTTCACCGCCATCTGTATAAACATGAAAATATCTACACTGTCATCTATATAAACATGGAAAGATCTACAGAGAACTCTGTATAAACATGGAAATATCGGCACAGCCACCTGTATAAACATGGAAATATCTACACCGCCATCTGTATAAACACGGAAATACCTATACAGTCATCTGTGTAAACATGGAAATATCTACACCTCGATCTGTATAAACATGGAAATATCTACACCGCGATCTGTATAAACATGGATATATCTACACAGCTATCTGTATAAACATGGAAATATCTACACCGCCATCTGTATAATCATGGAAATATCTATAGAGTCATGTGTGTAAACATGGAAATATCTACACCACCATCTGTATAAACATGGAAATATCTACAAAGCCCTGTATAAATATGGAAATATCTGTATAGGCATCTGTGTAAACATGGAAATATCCGCACCGCTATCTGTATAAACACGGAAATACTTACACCGCTGTCTCTATAAACATGGAAATATGTACACCGCTATGTGTATAAACATGGAAATACCTCCACTGCTCTCTGTATAAACATGGAAATATCTACACCGCCATCTGCATGTCCATCGGAATTTCTACGCCGCCATCTGTATAAACATGGAAATATCTACAAGGCCATCTGTGTATAGATGGAAATATCAACACCGCCATCTGTACAAACATGGAAATATCTACACCGCTATCTCTATAAACATGGAAATTTCTGCACTGCCATCTGTAAAAACATGGAAATACCTATACAGTCATCTGTATAAACCTGGAAATATCTACAATGCCATCTGTATACACATCAAATATCTAAACGGCCATCTGTAGAAGCATGTAATATCTACACTGCTATCTCTATACACCTGGAAATATCTACACCGCCATCTCTATAAACATGAAAATATCTAAACTGCCATCTCCATTAACATGGAACTAACTACTCTGCCTTCTGTATAAACATAGAAACATCTACACCGCCGTCAGCGTGTACAATGAAATATCTACAATGCCATCTGTATAAAGATATAAATAACTGCAACGCGAGCTGTATAAACATGGAAATATCTACATCGCTATCTGTATAAACGTTGAAATACCAACACCGCTATCGGTATAAACATGGAAATATCTACAACGCCATCTATATAAACATGGAAATATCTACAACGCTATGTCTATAAACATGGAAATACCTACACCGCTATCTCAATAAACATGGAAATATCTACACCGCTATCTGTAAACATGGAAATATCTACACCGCTATCTGTATAAACATGGAAATATCTACACCGCGATCTGTATAAACATGGAAATATCTACAACGCGATCTGTATAAACATGGCAACATCTTCACCACGATCTGTATATACGTGGAAATATCTACACCGCTATCTGTATAAACATGGTAATATCTACACCACCATCTATATAAACATGGAAATATCTACACCGCCATCTATGTAAACATGGAAATATCTACAATGCCATCTGTAGAAACATGGAAATATCTACCCCGCAATCTGTGTAAACATGGAAATATCGACACCGATATCTGTAAAAACATGGAAATATCTACACCGCTATCTGTATAAACATGGAAATATCTACACCACGATCTGTATAAACATGGAAATATCTACACCGCGATCTGTATAAACATGGAAATATCTACACAGCTATCTCTATAAACATGGAAATATCTACACCGCCATCTGTATAAACATGGAAATAACTATAAAGTCATCTGTGTAAACATGGAAATATCTACACCATCATCTGTATAAACATGGAAATATCTTCAATGCCATCTGAATACACATGGAAAAAACTACACGGCAATCTGTGTATAGATGGAAACATCAACACCGCCATATGTACAAATATGGAAATATCCACACCGCTATCTCCATAAACATGGAAATATCTACATTGCGGTCTGTATAAACATGGAAATATCTACACCGGTATCTGTATAAACATGGAAATATCTACAACACGATCTGTATAAACATGGAAATATTTACACCGCTATCTGTATAAACATGGAAATATCTGCACCGCTTTCTCTATAAACATGGAAATATCTACAAAGCCATCTGTATAAACATGGAAATACCTACACAGTCATGTGTAGGAACATGGAAATATCTACACTGCCATCTGTATAAACAAGGAAATATCTACACAGCTCTCTGTATAAATATGGAAATATCTGCATAGGCATCTGTATAAACATGGAAATATCTGCAACGCTATATGTATAAACATGGAAATACCTACACTGCTGTCTCTAAAAACATGGAAATATGTACACCGCTATCTGTATAAACATGGAAATATCTGCACGGCTATCTCTATAAACATGGAAATATCTACAAAGACATCTGTATAAACATGGAAATACCTACACAGTCATGTGTAGGAACATTTAAATATCTACACTGCCATCTGTATAAACATAGAAATATCTACAAAGCTCTCTGTATCAATATGGAAATATCTGCATAGGGATCTGTGTAAACATGGAAATATCTTCACCGCTATCTGTATAAACATGGAAATACCTACACCTCTGTCTCTATAAACATGGAAATATGTACACCGCTATGTGTATAAACATGGAAATATCTCCACTGCTATCTCTATAAACATCAAAATATCTACACCTCCATCTGTATAAACATGGAAATACTTACAAAGATATCTGTATAAACATGGAAATATCTACAATGCCATCTGTATAAACATGGAAATATCTACACAGCCATGTGTACATACATGGAAATATCTACACCGCTCTCTATATAAACATGGAAATAAGTACAGCGCTCTCTGTATATACATGGAAATATCTACACCACCATCTACATATCCATAGAAATATGTGTGACGCCATCTGTATAAATATGGAAATATCTACACGGTCTTCTGTGTATAGATGGAAATATCAACAACGCCATCTGTACAAACATGGAAATATCTGCACCGCTAGCTGTATAAACATGGAAATATCTACAACGCGGTCTGTATAAACATGTAAATATCTACTCCGCTATCTGTATAAACATGGAAATATCTACACCGCTATCTCTATAAACATGGAAATATCTACACAGTGATCTGTATAAACATGGAAATATTTACACCGCTATCTGTATAAACATGGAAATTTCTACACCGTTATCTGTATAAATATGGAAATATCTACACCGCCTTCTGTATAAGCATGGAAATACCTATACAGTCATCTGTGTAAACATGGAAATATCTGCACCACCATCTGTACAAACATGGAAATATCTACAATGTCATCTGTATTCACATGGAAATACCTACACGGCTATCTGTGTATAGATGGAAAAATCAACAACGCCATCTGTACAAACACGGAAATATCTACAGTGCTATCTCTACAAACTTGGAAATATCTACACTGCGGTCTGTATAAACATGGAAATATCTACACCGGTATCTGTATAAACATGGAAATATCTACACCACGATCTGTATAAACATGGAAATATGTACACCGCTATCTGTATAAACATGGAAATATCTGCACCACTATCTCTATAAACATGGAAATATCTACAAAGACATCTGTATAAACATGGAAATACCTACACAGTCATGTGTAGGAACATTTAAATATCTTCACTGCCATCTGTATAAACATGGAAATATCTACACTGCCATCTGTATAAATATGGAAATATATGCATAGGCATCTGTATAAACATGGAAATATCTGCACCGCTATCTGTATAAATATGGAAATACCTACACTGCTGTCTCTATAAACATGGAAATATGTACACCGCTATGTGTAAAAACATGGAAATATCTCCACTGCTCTCTGTATAAACATGGAAATCTCTGTACCGTTATCTGTATAAACATGGAAATATCTACAGCGCCATCTCTATAAACATTGAAATATCTAAACTGTCATCTGTCAAAACATGGAAATATCTACACAGTCATCTGAATAAACATGGAAATATCTACAACAGCATCTGTATAAACATGGATATAACTACAATACCATCTGTATACACATGTTAATATCTACACAGACATCTGTATAAATATGGAAATATCTTCACCGCCATCTGTATAAACATGAAAATATCTACACTGTCATCTATATAAACATGGAAAGATCTACAGAGAACTCTGTATAAACATGGAAATATCGGCACAGCCACCTGTATAAACATGGAAATATCTACACCGCCATCTGTATAAACACGGAAATACCTATACAGTCATCTGTGTAAACATGGAAATATCTACACCACCATCTGTATAAACATGGAAATATCTACAATGCCCTCTGTATACACATGGAAATAATTACATGGAATTCTGTGTATAGATGGAAACAACAACACCGCCATCTGTAAAAACATGGAAATATCTACACCGCTATCTGAATAAACATGGAAATATCTACACTGCAGTCTGTATAAACATGGAAATATCTACAACGCTATGTGTATTAACGTGGAAATATCTCCATTGCTATCTGTATAAACATGGACATATCTCCACCGCAATCTGTATAAACATGAAAATATCTACACCGCTATCTGTATAAACATGGAAATATCTACACTGCCATCTGTACAAACATGGAAATATCTACACAGTCATCTGTAGAAACATGGAAATATCTACACCGCTATCTCTATTAACATGGAAATAACTACACCGCTATCTCTATAAACATGGAAATATCTACACCGCTATCTCCATCAACATGGAAATATATACACCGCCATCTCTATAAACATGGAGATATCTACAACGCCATCTACATAAACAAGAAAATATCTACACTGCCATCTATATAAACATGGAAATATCTACACCGCCATCTCTATTAACATGGAAATATCTACACTGCCATTTGTAGAAAGATGGAAATATCTACACCGCTATCTGTAGAAATATGAAATATCTAAACCGCTATCTGTATAAAAATGAAAATATCTACACTGCTGTCTGAATAAACATGGAAATATCCTCACCGCTATCTCTGTGAATATGGATATATCTACACCGCTATCTCTATAAACATGGAAATATCTACACCGCCTACTGTATAAACATGGAAATATCTACACCTCCATCTGCATAAACATGGAAATATCAACACTGTGATGTATACACATGGAAATATATTCACAGCCATCTGTATAAACATGGAAATATCTACACCGCTCCCTCTATAAACAGGGAAATAACTACAATGCAATCTGTATAACCATCGAAATATCTACATCGCTCTCTGTGTAAACATGGAAATATCACCACCGCTATCTGTTTAAATATGGAAATACCTACACCGCTATCTTTATAAAAATGGAAATATCTACACAGTCAACTGTATATACATGGAAATATCTACACCACCATCTCAATAAACATGGAAAAAACTACACTGACATCTGTATAAACATGGAAGTATCTACACAATCGTCTGTATATACATGGAAATATCTACTCCACCTTCTCAATAAACATGGAAATAACTACACTGCCATCTGTATACACATGGAAATGTCTACAGAGCCATCAGTATAAACATGGAAACATCTTCACCGCTATCTCTATACACATGGAAACACCTACACTGCAATCTGTATAAACATGGAAATATCTACACCACAAACTCTATAAACATGGAAATATCTACACCGCCATCGCTATAAACATGGGACTATCTACACCGCCATCTGTGTAAACATGGAAATATCTACACTGCCGTGTGTATAAAGATGGAAATATCTGCATCCCGTGCTGTATAAACTTGGAAATATCTGCACTGCTATCTGTTTAAACAGGGAAATACCAACACCACTATCTGTATAAACGTGGAAATATCTACACCGTGATCTGTATAAACATGGAAATGTCTACAAGTCTCTCTGTATAAACATGGAAATAAATACACCGCTATCTGTATAAACATGGAAATATCTACACCGCCCTCTGAATAAACATGGAAATATCTACACGGCTATCTCTATCAATATGGAAATATATACACCGCTTTCTCTATAAACATGGAAATATCTATGCCGCCATCTGTATAAACATGGAAATATCTACACGGTCATCTGTATAAACATGGAAATATCTGCACCACCATCTCTATAAACATGGAAATATCTAGACTGCCATCTGTATAAACATGGAAATATGTACACAGCCATCTGCATAAACATGGAAATAACTACACCGCTATCTCTATTCAGATGGAAATAATTACACAGCTATCTCTATAAACATGGAAATATCTACACCGCCATCTCTATAAACTTGGAAATATCTACACTGACATATTTATAAACATGAAAATATCTACATCGCCATCTCCATAAACATGGAACTATCTTCACCACCATCTGTGTAAACATGGAAATATCTAAACCGCTATCTGTTTGAACATGGACATATCTACACTGCCATCTGTATAAAGATGGAAATATCTACACCGCGAGCAGTATAAACATGGAAATATCTACACCGCTATCTGTATAAACATGGAAATACCAACACTGCTATCTGTATAAACATGGAAATATCTAAACCACTATCTGTATAAACATGGAAATATCTACACCACTATCTCTATAAACGTGGAAATCTCTGCAATGCCATCTCTGTAAACATGGAATTATCTACACCACTATCTCTATAAACATAGAAATATCTACACCGCCGTCTCTATAAACATGGAAATATGTACACAACTATCTCTATAAACGTGGAAATATCTACACCACCATCTGTATAAACATGGAAATATCTATGCCGCCGTCTGTGTAAACATAGAAATATCTACACTGCCATCGGTGGAAAGATGGAAATGTCTACACCGCGATCTGTATAAACTTGGAAATATCTACACCGCTACTTGTATAAACATGGAAATATCTACACCGTTATCTATATAAACATGGAAACATCTACACCACGATCTCTATATAAATGGAAATATCTTCACTGCTATCTGTATAAACATGCAAATATCTACAATGCTATCTGTGTAAACATGGAAATATCTACACCGCTATCTGTGTAAACATTGAAATATCTACACTGCCATCTGTGTAAAGATGGAAATATCTTCACTGCAATCTGTGCAAAGGTGGAAATATCTACACCGCTATCTTTGTAAAGTAGGAAATATCTACACCGCAATCTGTGCAAAGATGATAATATCTACACCGCTATCTGTATAAACATGGAAATATATACTCTACGATCTGTATTAACATGGATATATCTACACCGCTATCTGTATAAACATGGAAACATCTACACCGCTATCTGTATAAACATGGAAATATCTACACCGCTATCTGTATAACTATGGAAATATCTACACCGCTATCTCTATAAACTTGGAAATGTCTACACCGCTATCTGTATAAACATGGAAATATCTTCATGGCTATCTCTCTAAACATGGACATATCTACACCGCCATATGTATAAACATGGAAATAACTACAAAGTCATCTGTACAAACATGGAAATATCTACGCCACTATCTGTATAAACATGGAAATATCTACACTGCAATCTGTTTACACATGGAAATAACTACACAGCAATCTCTATAAACATGGAAATATCTACATCGCTATCTGTATAAGCATGGAAATAGCTACACTGCTATCTGTATAAACATGGAAATATCTACACCGCCATCTGTAAAAAAGTGAAAATATCTACACCACCATCTGAATAAACATGGAAATATCTACACCGCTATCTGTATAAACAAGCCAATATCTACAGCGCTATCTATATAAACATGGAAATATCTCCACCGCTATCTGCATAGACATGGAAATATCTACACCGCTATCTTTATAAACATGGAAATATCTACACTGCAATCTCTATAAACATGGAAAAACCTACAACAGTATCTGTGTAAACATGGGAATATCTTCAGAGCTGTCGGTGTAAATATTTAAATATGTACACTGCAGTCTGTGTGAATATGGAAATATCTACACCTCTTTCTCTGTAAACATGGAAATATCTACACCACTCTCTGTATAAACATGGAAATATCTACACCGCTAACACTATAAACATGGAAATATCTACACCGGTATCTCTATAAGTATGGAAATATCTACACCACTATCTGTATTTACAAGGAAATAACTCCACCGCTATCTGTATAAACATTGAAACATCTACAAAGTTATATCTATAAACATGGAATTATCTACACCGCTATCTGTTTAAACATGGAAATGTCTACAACGCTATCTGTGTAAACATGGAAGTATCTACACCGTTATCTGTGTAAACATGGAAATATCTGCACCACAATGTGTGCAAAGATGGAAATATATACAACGCTATCTCTATTAACAAGGAAATATCTGCACCGCTATCTGTATAAACATGGAAATATCAACACCGCTATCTCTATAATCATGGAAATATCTCCACCGCCATCTGTAGAAACATGGAAATATCTACACAGTCATCTGTATATACATGGAAATATCTACAACACCATCTCTATTGACATGGAAATATCTACAACACCATCTCTATAATCATGGAAATATCTACACCGCCTGCTGTAGAAACATGGGAATAAATACACTGCCATCTGTATAAAGAGGGAAATATCTACACTGTGAGCTGTATAAACATGGAAATATCTACACAGCTATGTGTATAAACATGGAAATACCAACACCATTATCTGCATAAACATGGAAATATCTACAGCGCTGACTGTAAACATGGAAATATCTGCCCCACTATCTCTATAAACATGGAAATACCTACACCGCCATCTCTATAAACATGGAATTATCTACACCACTATCTCTATAAACATAGAAATATCTACAACGAATCTCAGTAATCATGGAAATATCAACACCGCCATCTGCATAAACTTGGAAATATCTACACCGCGATCTGTGTAAAAATGGAAATATCTACACTGCCATCTGTATAAACGTAGAAATATCTACACTGCCATCTGTAGAAAGATGGAAATATCTACACCTTGATCTGTATAAACATGGAGATATCTACACTTCTTCCTGTATGAACATGGAGATACCTACACCGCTATCTGAATAAATATGGAAATATCTACACCGCTATCTCTATAAACATGGAAATGTCTACACGGCTATCTGTATGAACTTGGAAATATCTACACTGCCTTCTGTATATACATGGAAATGCCTACACAGTCATCTGCATAAACATGGAAATATCTACACCATTATCTGTATAAATATGGAAATATCTACACTGCAATCTGTATAAACATGGAAATATCATCTCAGCCATCTCTATAAACATGGAAATATCTACACCGCCATCCCCATAAACATGGAAATAGTGACACCGATATCTGTATAAACATGGAAATATCTACACTGCCATCTGAATACACATGGAAAAGACTAAACAGTCATCTGTATAAATATGGAAATATCTACACCGCTATCTCTGTAAACATGTAAAAGCTTTACCGGTATCTGCATAAACATGGAAATATCTACACCGCTATCTGTATAAACACGGAAATATCTACACCGCTATCTGTATAAACTTGGAAATATCTACACCTCCATCTGTATAAACATGAAAATATTTCCACCGCTATCTGTATAAACTTGAAAATATGTCCACCGCGGTCTGTATAAACATGGAAATATCTACACTACTATCTGTATAAACATGGAAATATCTACACCGCTATCTATATAAACATGGAAATATCTAGACCGCTATCTCTAGAAACATGGGAATATCTACACCGCCATCTGTATAAACATGGAAATATGTACACAGTCATCTGTATAAACATGGAAATAACTACACCGCTATGTGTATAAAAATGGAATTATCTACATGGTTATCGGTATAAACATGGAAATATCTAGACCGCTATCTGTATAAACATTAAAATATCTACATTGCTATCTGTAAAAACATGGAAATGTCTCCTTCGCTATCTCTATAAACATGGAAATATCTACACCACTATCTGTATAAACATGGAAATATCTACACCGCTATCTGTATAAACAAGCAAATATCTACAGCGCTATCTATATAAACATGGAAATACCTCCATCGCTATCTGCATAGATATGGAAAGATCTACACCGCTATCTTTATAAACATGGAAATATCTACACTGCAATCTCTATAAACATGGAAACATCTACAACAGTATCTGTGTAAACATGGGAATATCTTCACAGCTGTCAGTGTAAATATGGAAAGATGTACACCGCAATCTGTTTGAATATGGAAATATCTACACCTCTTTCTCTGTAAACATGGAAATATCTTCACCACTCTCTGTATAAACATGGAAATATCTACACCGCTATCTGTAAAAACATGGAAATATCTACACCACAATCTGTATAAACATGGATATATTTACAACGCTATCTGTATAAACATGTTAATATCTACACTGCTATCTGTATAAACATGGAAATATCTACTCCGCTATCTGCATAAATATGGAAATATCTACACCGCTATCTCTATAAACATGGAAATGTCAACACCGCTATCTGTATAAACATGGAAATATCTACATGTCTATCCCTAAAAACAGGGAAATATCTTCACCGCCTTCTGTATAAACATGGAAATATCTACACTGCCATCTGTATAAACATGGAAATAACTAAACCGCTATCTCTATAAACATTGAAATATCAACATTGCCTTCTGGATATACATGGAAATACCTACACAGTCATCTGTGTAAACATGGAAATATCTACACAGCAATCTCTATAAACATGGAAATACCTACACCGCTATTTCTATAAACATGAAAATAGCCACACTGCAATCTGGGTAAACATGGAAATATCTACAATGCCATCTGTATAATCATGGAAATATCTACACTGCCATCTGTATACACATGGAAATATGTACACAGTCATCTGTATAAACATTGTAATATCTCCACCGCTATCTGTCTATACATGGAAATACCTCCACTGCTATCTGTATAAACATGGAAATATCTACACCGCTATCTGTATAAACATGGAAATGTCTACACTGCTATCTGTATAAACATGGATATATCTCCTCCGCTATCTGTATAAACATATAAATAATTACATCGCTATCTGTATAAACATGGAAATATTTCCACTGCAATCTGTGTAAACATAGAAATATCTACAGCACTATCTTTATAAACATGGAAATATCTACACCGCAATCTGTATAAACATGGATATATCTACACCGATATCTGTATAAACATGGAAATAACTACACTGCTATCTGTATAAACATGGAAATATCTGCACCGCTATCTGTATAAACATGGAAATATCTACACCGCTATCTGTATAAACGTGGAAATATGTACACCGCAATCTGTGCAAATATGGAAATATCTACACCTCTATCTCTGTAACTATGGAAATATCTACACCTCTATCTGTATAAACATGGAAATATCTACACCGCTATCTGTATAAACATGGAAATATATACTCCACGATCTGTATAAACATGGATATATCTACACGGCTATCTGTATAAACATGGAAACATCTACACCGCTCTCTGTATAAACATGGAAATATCTACCCCGCTATCTATATAACTATGGAAATATCTACACTGCTATCTCTATAAACATGGAAATGTCTACACCGCTATCTGTATAAACATGGAAATATCTTCATGGCTATCTCTCTAAACATGGACATATCTACACCGCCATATGTATAAACATGGAAATACCTACAAAGTCATCTGTATAAACATGGAAATATCTACCCCACTATCTGTATAAACATGGAAATATCCACACCGCTATCTGCGTAACATGGAAATATTTACACTGCCATTTGTAAAAAACACGGAAATATCTACACAGTCATCTGTATAAACATGGAAATATCTACAACCCCATCAGTAAAAACATGGAAATATCTACACCGCTGTCTCTACAAACATGGAAATAACTGCACCGCTATCTGTATAAACACGGAAATATCGACACCGCTATCTGCATAAACTTGGAAATATCTACACTGCCATCTCTATCAACATGAAAATGTGTCCACCGCTATCTGTATAAACTTGAAAATATTTCCACCGCTATCTGCATAAACATGGAATTATCTACACCGCTATCTGTATAAACATGGAAATATCTACACCGTTATCTGTATAAACATGGAAATCTGTAGACCGCTATCTGTATAAACATTCAAATATCTACATTGCTATCTGTATAAACATGGAAATATCTACACCGCTATCTGTATAAACATGGAAATATCTACACTGCTATCTGTATAAACATGCAAATATCTACAGCGCTATCGATATAAACATGGAAATATCTCCACCTATATCTGTATAAACATGGAAATATCTACACCGCTATCTTTATAAATATGGAAATATCTACACTTCAATCTCTATAAACATGGAAATATCTACAACACTATCTGTGTAAACATGGAAATATCTTCACAGCTGTCTGTGTAAACATGGAAATATGTACACCACAATCTGTGTGAATATGGAAATATCTACACCTCTGCCTCTGTAAACATGGAAATATCTACACCACTATCTGTATAAACATGGAAATATCTACACCGCTATCTGTATAAATATGGAAATATCTATACCGCTATCTCTATAAACATGGAAATGTCAACACCGCTTTCTGAATAAACATGGAAATATCTACATGGCTATCTCTAAAAACATGGAAATATCTTCACCGCCTTCTGTATAAACATGGAAATATCTACACTGCCATCTGTATAAACATGGAAATAACTAAACCGTTATCTCTATAAACATTGAAATATCTACACCGCTTTCTGTATAAACGTGGAAATATGTACTCCGCAATCTGTGCAAATATGGAAATATCTACACCTCTATCTCTGTAAATATGTAAATATCTACACCGCTATCTCTATAAACATGGAAATATCTACACCGCTCTCTGTATAAACATGGAAATATCTACACTGCCACCTGTATACACATGGAAATATCTACACAGCCATCTGTATGAACATGGAAATATCTACATCGCTATCTCTATAAACATGGAAATACCTGCAACGCTATCTGTATAAACACGGAAATATCTTCACCGCTATCTGTATATCCTTGGAAATATCTACACCGCCATCACTATAAACATGAAAATACGTCCACCGCTATCTGTATAAACGTGAAAATATCTCCACCGCTATCTGTATAAACATGGAAATATCTACACCGTTATCTGTATAAACATGGAAATATCTACACTGCTATCTGTATAAACATGGAAATATCTAGACCGCTATCTGTATAAACATTCAAATATCTACATTGCTATCTGTATAAGTATGGAAATATCTTCACCGCTATCTCTATAAACATGGAAATATCTACACCGCTCTCTGTATAAACATGGAAATATCTACACCGCTATCTGCATAAACATGCAAATATCTACAGCGCTATATGTATAAACCTGGAAATATATACACTGCAATCTCTATAAACATGGAAATATCTACATCACTATCTGTGTAAACATGGAAATACCTACACAGCTGTCTGTGTAAACATGGAAATCTGTACACCGCAATCTGTATGAAGATGGAAATATCTACACCTCTGTCACTGTAAACATGGAAATATCTACACCACTATCCGTATAAACATAGAAATATCTACACCGCTATCTGTATAAACATGGAAATATCTACACCACAGTCTGTATAAACATCGATATATCTACACCGCTATCTGTATAAACATGGAAATATCTACACCACTATGTCTATAAACATGGAAATGTCAACACCGCTATCTGTTTATAGATGGTAATATCTACATGGCTATCACTAAAAACATGGAAATATCTTCACCGTATACAGATCTACAACGCTCTCTGTATGAACATGGAAATAGCTACTCCGCGATCTCTATAAACATGGATATGTCTACACCGCTATGTTTATAAACATGGAAATAGCTACACTGCCATTTGTATAAACATGGAAATACCTACACTGCCATCTGTATACACATGGAAATATCTACTCAACCATCTGTATAATCATGGAAATATCTACACCGTTATCTCTATAAACATGGAGATACCTGCACCACTATCTCTATAAAAAAGGAAATATCTACACTGCCATTTCCATAAACATGGAACTATGTACACCACCATCTGTATAAACATGTAAATATCTACACTGCCATCTGTATAAAGACGTAAATATCTACACCGTGAGCTGTGTAATCATGGAAATATCTACACCGCTATATATATAAACTTGGAAATACCAACACCGCTATCTGTATAAACTTGGAAATGTCTACAACGCTATCTCTATAAACATGGAAATACCTACACCGCTATCTCTGTAAACAAGGAAATATCTACACCGCTATATCTATAAACATGGAAATGTATACACCGCCATCTCTATAAACATGGAAAAATCTACACCGCCATCTACATAAAAAAGGAAGTATCTACACCGCCATCTGTATAAACGTGGAAATATCTACACCGTTATCTGTATAACCATGGAAATATCTACAACACTATCTGTGTAAACATGGAAATATCTACTCAGCTGTCTGTGTAAACATGCAAATATATACACCGTTATCTGTGTGAAGGTGGAAATATCTACACGGCAATCTGTGCAAATATGGAAATATCTACAACTCTATCTCTGTAAACATGGAAATAGCTACACCGCTATCTTTATAAACATGGAAACATCTACATCGCTATCAGTATAAACATGGAAATATCTACAACGCTATCTGTATAAATATGGAAATATCTACACCGCTATCTCTATAACAATGGAAATGTCTACACCGCTATCTGTTTAAACACGGAAATATCTACATGGCTATTTCTATAAATATGGAAATATCTACACTGCGATCTGTATAAACATGGAAATATCTACACAGCCATCTCTATAAACATCGAAATATCTACACCGCTACGTGTATAAACATCGAAATATCTACACCGCTATCTGTATAAACATGCAAATATCTACAGCGATATCTGTATAAACATGGAAATATCTCCACCGCTATCTGTATAAACATGGAAACATCTACACTGCCATCTATATAAACATGGAAATATCTACACAGCCATCTCTATAAACATGGAAATATCTACATCGCTATCTGTATAAACATGGAAATAGCTAAACCGCTATCTGGATAAACATGGAAATATCTACACCGCTATCTCCATAAACGTGCACATATCTACAGCGCTATCTGAATAAACATGGAAATATCTCCACCGCTATCTGTATAAACATGGAAATATCTACACCGCAATCTCTATAAACATGGAAATAACTACACCGCTATCTGCATAAACTTGGAAATCTCTACACCACCATCTCTATAAACATGGAAATATCTCCACCGCTATCTGTATAAACATGGAAATATCTCCACCGCTCTCTGTATAAACATGGAAATATCTACACCGCTATCTGTATAAACATGGAAATATCTACACCGCTATCTGTATAAACATGGAAATATCTTCACCGCTATCTGTATAAACATGCAAATATCTACAGCGCTATCTCTATAAACATGGAAATAACTCCACCGTTATCTGTGTAAACATGGAAATATCTACACCACTATCTTTATAAACATGGAATTATCTACACCGCAACCACTATAAACATGGAAATATCTTCAACACTATCTGTGTAAACATGGAAATATCGACACAGCTGTCTGTGTAAACATGGAAATATGTACACCACAATCTGTGTGAGGATGGAAATATCTACACCGCAATCTGTGCAAATATGGAAATATCTACACCTCTATCTGTATAAACATGGAAATATCCACACCCTATCTGTATAAACATGGAAATATCTACACCGCTATCTGTGTAAACATGGAAATATCTACACCGCTATCTGTATAAATATGGAAATATCTACACCGCTATCTCTATAAACATGGAAATGTCTGCACCGCTATCTGTTTAAACATGGAAGTATCTACATGGCTATTTCTATAAATATGGAAATATCTACACTGCCATCTGTATAAACATGGAAATATCTACACAGCCATTTCTATAAACATGGAAATATCTACATCGCTATCTGTATAAACATGGAAATAGCTAAACGCTATCTGGATAAACATGGAAATATCTACACCGCTATCTGCATAAACATGCACATATCTACAGTGCTATCTGTATAAACATGGGAATATCTCCACCGCTATCTGCATAAACATGCACATATCTACAGCGCTATCTCTATAAACATGGGAATATCTCCACCGCTATCTGTATAAACATGGAAATATCTACACAGCAATCTCTATAAACATGGAAATAACTACACCGCTATCTGCATAAACTTGGAAATCTCTACACCACCATCTGTATAAACATGGAAATATCTCCACCGCTATCTGTATAAACATGGAAATATCTCCACCGCTCTCTGTATAAACATGGAAATATCTACACCGCTATTTGTATAAACATGGAAATATCTTCACCGCTATCTGTATAAACATGGAAATATCTACACCGCTATCTGTACAAAGATGCAAATATCTACAGCGCTATCTGTATAAACATGGAAATATCTCCACCGTTATCTGTGTAAACATGGAAATATCTACACCACTATCTTTATAAACATGGAAATATCTACACGGCAATCACTATAAACATGGAAATATCTTCAACACTATCTGAGTAAACATGGAAATATCTACACAGCTGTCTGTGTAAACATGGAAATATGTACAAAGCAATCTGTGTGAGGATGGAAATATCTACACCGCAATCTGTATAAACATGGAAATATCTACACCACTATCTGTATAAACATGGAAATATCTAGTCCGCTATCTGTATAAATATGGAAATATCTACACCGCTATCTCTATAAACATGGAAATGTCTACACAGCCTTCTGTATAAACATGAAAATATCTACACTGCCCTCTGTATAAACACGGAAATAACTACACCCCTATCTCTATAAACATGGAAATACCTACACCACCATCTGTATAAACACGGAAGTATCTACACCGCTATCTGTAAAAACATGGAATTATCTACACTGCCAACTCTATAAAGATGGAAATAACAACACCGCGAGCTGTATAAACATGGAAATATCTTCAATGCTAGTTGTACAAACATGGAAATAGCAACACCACTATCTGTATAAACATGGAAATATCTAAACCGCTATCTGTATAAACATGGATATATCTACACTGTTATCTGTATAAACATGGAAATATCTATAACGCTATCTTTATAAATATGGAAATATCTCCACCGCTATCTGTATAAACATGGATATATCTACACTGCCATCTGTATAAGCGTGGAAATATCTACACCGCCATCTGTATAAATGTGGAAATATCTACACCGCTATCTCTATAAACATGGAAATATCTACACCGCCATCTCTATAAATGTAAAAATATCTACACGGCCATCTCCATAAACATGAAACTATCTACACCGCCATCTGTATAAACATGGAAATAACCTCTATGCTATCTGAATAAACATGGAAATATCTACACCACTATCTCTATAAACATGGAAATACCTACACCACTGTCTCTATACACATGGAAATACCTACACCGCTATCTCTATAAACATAGAAATATCTACACCGCCTTCTGAATGAACATGGAAATATCTACACTGCTGTCTGTATAAACATGGAAATTTCTACACCGCCATCTATATAAACATGGAAATATCTAAAATGTCATCTGAGGAAAATGGAAATATCTACACAACAATCTGTATAAACATGGATATAGGTACACTGCTAACTGTATAAACATGGAAATATCTACACGGCTCTCTTTATAAACAAAGAAATATCTACACCACGATCTGTATAAACAAGGAAATATCTCCACCTTTATCTGTATAAACATGGAAAAATCTACACTGCCATGTGTTTAAACATGGAAATATCTACAGAGCCCTCTGTATAAATATGGAAATATCTGCATAGGCATCTGTATAAACGTGGAAATATCTGCACCGCTATCTGTATAAACTTGGAAATACCTACACCACTGACTCTATAAACATGGAAATATGTACACCTCTAGGTGTATAAACATGGAAATATCTCCACTGCTGTTTGCATAAATATGGAAATATCTACACCGTGATCTGTATAAATATGGAAATATCTACACAACTATCTGTATAAACATGGAAATATCTACACAGCTATCCCTATAAACATGGAAATACCTACACCGCCATCTGTATAAACATGGAAATACCTACAAAGTCATCTGTAAAAACATGGAAATATCTACACAGCCATCTGTATAAACATGGAAATATCTACACAGCCATCTGTATATACATGGAAATATCTACACCGCTATCTGTATAAACATGGAAATAACTACACGGCTATTTGTATAAACAAGGAATTATCTATACCGCCATCTGTTTAACATGGAAATATATACACAGACATTTGTTTATACAAGGAGATATCTACACCGCTATCTGTATAAACATGCTAATAATTACACCGCTATCTCTATAAATGTGGAAATATTTGCACCGCTATCCCTATAAACATGGTAATATCAGCACCACGATCTGTATAAACATGGAAATTTCTACACCATGATCTATATAAACATGGAAATATCTACACCGCGATCTGTATAAACATGGAAATATCTACACAGCGATCTGTATAAACATGGAAATATCTTCACCACAATCTGCATAAACATGTAAATATCTACACCGCCATCTATATAAACATGGAAATATCTACACCGCCATCTGTATAAACATGGAAATATCTACACCGATATCTGTAAAAACATGGAAATATCTACACCGCTATCTCTATAAAGATGGAAATATCTACACCGCAACCGGTATAAACATGGAAACATCTACACCGCGATCTGTATAAACATGGAAATACCCACAAAGTCATGTGTATAAACATGGAAATATCTACAAAGCCATCTGTATAAACATGGAAATATCTACACCGCGGTCTGTTTAAACATGGAAATATCTACACCGCTATCTGTATAAACATGGAAATATCTACACCGCTATCTCTATAAACATGGAAATATCTACACCGTGATCTGTATAAACATGGAAATATTTACACCGCTATGTGTATAAACATGGAAATTTCTACACCGTTATCTGTATAAATATGGAAATATCTACACCGCTATCTGTATAAACATGGAAATATCTACACCGATATCTGTATAAACATGGAAATATCTACACCGCGATCTGTATAAACATGGAAATATCTACACCGCGATCTGTATAAACATGGAAATATCTTCACCACAATCTGCATAAACATGGAAATATCTACACCGCCATCTATATAAACATGGAAATATCTACACCACCATCTGTATAAACATGGAAATATCTACAATGACATCTGTAGAAAGATGGAAATATCTACAACGCAATCTTTGTAAACATGGAAATATCTACAGCGATATCTGTAAAAACATGGAAATATCTACACCGCTATCTCTATAAACATGGAAATATCTACACCGCAACCTGTATAAACATGGAAATATCTACACCGCGATCTGTATAAACATGGAAATACCCACAAAGTCATCTGTATAAACATGGAAATATCTACACAGCCATCTGTATAAACATGGAAATATCTACACCGCGATCTGTTTAAACATGGAAATATCTACACCGCTATCGGTATAAACATGGAAATATCTACACCGCTATCTCTATAAACATGGAAATATCTACACCGTGATCTGTATAAACATGGAAATATTTACACCGCTATGTGTATAAACATGGAAATTTCTACACCGTTATCTGTATAAATATGGAAATATCTACACCGCTATCTGTATAAACATGGAAATATCTACACCGCTATCTGCATAAACATGGAAATATCTACACCGCGATCTGTATAAACGTGGAAATATCTACACCGCGATCTGTATAAACATGGAAATATCTTCACCACGATCTGTATAAACATGGAAATATCTACACCGCCATCTATATAAACATGGAAATATCTACACCGACATCTGTATAAACATGGAAATATCTACACCGATATCTGTAAAAACATGGAAATATCTACACCGCTATCTATATAAACATGGAAATATCTACACCGCAATCTGTACAAACATGGAAATATCTACACCGCGATCTGTATAAACATGGAAATACCTACACCGCTATCTGTATAAACATGGAAATATCTACACAGCTATTTCTATAAACATGGAAATATCTACACCGCAATCTGTATAAACATGGAAATACCTACAAAGTCATCTGTATAAACATGGAAATATCTACACAGCCATCTGTATAAACATGGAAATATCTACACAGCCATCTGTATATACATGGAAATATCTACACCGCTATCTGTATAAACATGGAAATATCTACACTGACATCTGTAGAAAGATGGAAATATCTACACCGCTATCTCTATAAATATGGAAATATCTACACCGCCATCTCTATAAACATGAAAATATCTACACTGCCATCTCCATAAAGATGGAAGTATCTACTCTGCCATGTGTATAAACACGGAAATATCTTCAACACTATCTGTGTAAACATGGAAATATCTACACTGCGATCTGTATGAACGTGGAAATATCTACACCGCGATCTGTATAAACATGGAAATATCTTCACCACGATGTGTATAAACATGGAAATATCTACACCGCCATCTATATAAACATGGAAATATCTACACCGCCATCTGTATAAACATGGAAATATCTACACCGATATCTGTAAAAACATGGAAATATCTACACCGCTATCTCTATAAACATGGAAATATCTACACAGCAATCTGTACAAACATGGAAATATCTACACCGCGATCTGTATAAACATGGAAATACCTACACCGCTATCTGTATAAACATGGAAATATCTACACAGCTATTTCTATAAACATGGAAATATCTACACCGCTATCTCTATAAATATGGAAATATCTACACCGCCATCTCCATAAAGGTGGAAGTATCTACTCTGCCATGTGTATAAACACGGAAATATCTACAACACTATCTGTGTAAACATGGAAATATCTACACCGCTATCTGTTTAAACATGGAAATATCTACACCGCCATCTGCATGTCCATGGAAATATCTATGCCGCCATCTATATAAACATGGAAATATCTACACGGCCATCTGTGTATAGATGGAAATATCAACACCGTCATCTGTAGAAACATGGAAATATCTACACCGCTATCTCTATAAACATGGAAATATCTCCACTGCCATCTGTAAAAACATGGAAATATGTATACAGTCATGTGTATAAACATGGAAATATCTACAATGCCATCTGTATACCCATGGAAATATCTACACAGCCATCTGTAGAAACATGTAAATATCTACACTGACATTTCCATAAAGATGGAACTAACTACTCTGCCATCTGTATAAACATGGAAACATATACACCGCCATCTGTGTGAATAAGGAAATATCTACAATGCCATCTGTATAAAGATGTAAATATCTGCACCGCGAGCTGTATAAACATGGAAATATCTACATTGCTATCTGTATAAACGTGGAAATACCAACACCGCTGTCGCTATAAACCTGGAAATGCCTACAACGCCATCTATATAAACATGGAAATATCTACACCGCAATGTCTATAAACATGGAAATACCTACACCGCTATCTCTATAAACATGGAAATATCTACACCGCTATCTGTATAAACATGGAAATATCTACACCGCGATCTGTATAAACCTGGAAATATCTACACCACGATCTGTATAAACATGGAAATATCTTCACCACGATCTGCATAAACATGGAAATATCTACACCGCTATCTGTATAAACATGGTAATATCTACACCAACATCTGTATAAACATGGAAATATCTACACCACCATCTGTATAAACATGGAAATATCTACAATGCCATCTGTAGAAAAATGGAAATATCTACACCGCAATCTGTGTAAACATGGAAATATCTACACCGATATCTGTAAAAACATGGAAATATCTACACCGCTATCTCTACAAACATGGAAATATCTACACCGCGATCTGTATAAACATGGAAATATGTACACCGCGATCTGTATAAACATGGAAATATCTACTCCGCTATCTGTATAAACATGGAAATATCTACACAGCTATCTCTATAAACAAGGAAATATCTACACTGCCATCTGTGTAAACATGGAAATACCTACAAAGTCGTCTGTATAAAAATTGAAATATCTACAAAACCATCTGAATAAACATGGAAATATCTACACAGCCATCTGTATATTCATGGAAATATCTACACCGCTCTCTGTATAAACATGGAAATAACTACACCGCTATTAGTATAAACAAGGAAATATCTACACCGTGATCTGTATAAACATGGAAATATCTACACCGCCATCTCTATAAACATGGAAATATCTACACCCCTATCTGTATAAACATGGAAATATCAACACCGCTGTCTCTATAAACATGGAAAAATCAACACCGCTATCTCTATGAACATGGAAATATCTACACCGCCATCTCTATAAACATGGAAATATCTACACCACGATCAGTATAAACATGGAAATATCTACACCGCTATCTGTATAAACATGGAAATATCTCCACTGCTATCTCTTTAAACATCGAAATATCTACACCGCCATCTGTATAAACATGGAAATACTTACAAAGTTATCTGTATAAACATGGAAATATCTTCACCGCCATCTTTATAAACATGGAAATATCTACACAGCCATGTGTATATACCTGGAGATAACTACACCAGTATATATATAAACATGGAAATAACTACACAGCTATCTTTATAAACATGGAAATATCTACACCGCCATCTACATATCCATGGAAATATCTGCACCGCCATCTGTGTAAACATGGAAATATCTACACGGTCATCTGTGAATTGATGGAAATATCAACACCGCCATCTGTACAAACATGGAAACATCTGCACCGCTGTCTGTATAAAAATGGAAATATCTACACCGCGGTCTGTATAAACATGGAAATATCTACACCATGATCTGTATAAACAAGGAAATATCTACACCGCCATCTGTATATAAATGGAAATACCTACAAAGTCATCTGTATAAACATGGAAATATCTACACAGCCATCTGTATAAACCGGGAAATAACTACACAGCCATCTGTATATACATGGAAATATCTACACCGCTATCTGTATAAACATGGAAATAACTACACCGCTATTAGTATAAACAAGGAAATATTTACACCGTGATCTGTATAAACATGGAAATATCTACACCGCCATCTCTATAAACATGGAAATATTTACACCCCTATCTGTATAAACATGGAAATATCCACACCGCTATCTCTATAAACATGGAAAAATCAACACCGCTATCTCTATGAACATGGAAATATCTACACCGCCATCTCTATAAACATGGAAATATCTACACCACGATCAGTATATACATGGAAATATCTACACCGCTGTCTGTATAAACATGGAAATATCTCCACTGCTATCTCTATAAACATCGAAATATCTACACCGCCATCTGTATAAACATGGAAATACTTACAAACTTATCTGTATAAACATGGAAATATCTTCACCGCCATCTGTATAAACATGGAAATATCTACACGGTCATCTGTGTATAGATGGAAATATCAACACCACCATCTGTACAAACATGGAAATATCTGCACCGCTATCTGTATAAACAAGGAAATATCTACACCGCGGTCTGTATAAACATGGAAATATCTACACCGCTATCTGTATAAACATGGAAATATCTACAATGCTATCTCTATAAACATGGAAATATCTACACCGTGATCTGTATCAACATGGAAATATTTACACCGCTATCTGTATAAACATGGATATTTCAACACAGTAATCTTTATAAATATGGAAATATCTACACCGCTATCTCTATAAACATGGAAATATCTACACCGCCATCTGTATAAATATGGAAATACCAATACAATCATCTGTGTAAACATGGAAATATCTACACAGCCATCTGTATAAACATGGAAATATCTACACAGCCATCTGTATATACATGGAAATATCTACACCGCTATCTGTATAAACATGGAAATATCTACACAGACATCTGTAGAAAGATGGAAATATCTACACCGCTATCTCTATAAATATGGAAATATCTACACCGCCATCTCTATAAACATGAAAATATCTACACTGCCATCTCCATAAAGATGGAAGTATCTACTCTGCCATGTGTATAAACACGGAAATATCTTCAACACTATCTGTGTAAACATGGAAATATCTACACCGCTATCTGTTTAAACATGGAAATATCTACACCGCCATCTGCATGTCCATGGAAATACCTACGCCGCCATCTATATAAACATGGAAATATCTACACGGCCATCTGTGTATAGATGGAAATATCAACACCGCCATCTGTAGAAACATGGAAATATCTACACCGCTATCTCTATAAACATGGAAATATCTGCACTGCCATCTGTAAAAACATGGAAATACGTATACAGTCATCTGTATAAACATGGAAATATCTACAATGCCATTTGTATACACATGGAAATATCTACACAGCCATCTGTAGAAACATGTAAATATCTACACTGCTATCTCTATAAACATGGAAATATCAACACCGCCATCTCTATAAACATGAAAATATCTACACCGCGATCTGTATAAACATGGCAATATCTACACCGCGATCTGTATAAACATGGAAATAACTTCAAAACAATCTGTATAAACATGGAAATATCTACACCGCCGTCTATATAAACATGGAAATATCTACACCGCCATCTGTATAAACATGGAAATATCTACAATGCCATCTGTAGAAAGATGGAAATATCTACACCGCAATCTGTGTAAACATGGAATTATCTACACCGATATCTGTAAGAGCAAGGAAATATCTACACCAGTATCTCTATAAACATGGAAATATTTACACCGCAATCTGTAAACATGGAAATATCTACACCGCGATCTGTATAAACGTGGAAATATCTACACATCCATCTGTATATACATGGAAATATCTACACCGCTATCTGTATAAACATGGAAATAACTACACCGCTATTTGTATAAACAAGGAAATATCTACACCGTGATCTGTATAAACATGGAAATATCTACAGCGCCATCTCTATAAAAATGGAAATATCTACACCCCTATCTGTATTAACATGGAAATATCCACACCGCTATCTCTATAAACATGGAAAAATCAACACCGCTATCTCTATGAATATGGAAATATCTACACCGCCATCTCTATAAACATGGAAATATCTACAACGCAATGTCTATAAACATGGAAATACCTACACCGCTATCTCTATAAACATGGAAATATCTACACCGCTATCTGTATAAACATGGAAATATCTACACCGCGATCTGTATAAACCTGGAAATATCTACACCACGATCTGTATAAACATGGAAATATCTACACTGCTATCTGTATAAACATGGTAATATGTACAGCACCATCTGTATAAACATGGAAATATCTACACCACCATCTGTATAAACATGGAAATATCTACAATGCCATCTGTAGAAAAATGGAAATATCTACACCGCAATCTGTGTAAACATGGAAATATCTACACCGATATCTGTAAAAACATGGAAATATCTACACCGCTATCTCTACAAACATGGAAATATCTACACCGCGATCTGTATAAACATGGAAATATGTACACCGCGATCTGTATAAACATGGAAATATCTACTCCGCTATCTGTATATACATGGAAATATCTACACAGCTATCTCTATAAACAAGGAAATATCTACACCGCCATCTGTATAAACATGGAAATACCTACAAAGTCGTCTGTATAAAAATGGAAATATCTACAAAACCATCTGAATAAACATGGAAATATCTACACAGCCATCTGTATATTCATGGAAATATCTACACCGCTCTCTGTATAAACATGGAAATAACTACACCGCTATTAGTATAAACAAGGAAATATCTACACCGTGATCTGTATAAACATGGAAATATCTACACCGCCATCTCTATAAACATGGAAATATCTACACCCCAATCTGTATAAACATGGAAATATCAACACCGCTGTCTCTATAAACATGGAAAAATCAACACCGCTATCTCTATGAACATGGAAATATCTACACCGCCATCTCTATAAACATGGAAATATCTACACCACGATCAGTATAAACATGGAAATATCTACACCGCTATCTGTATAAACATGGAAATATCTCCACTGCTATCTCTTTAAACATCGAAATATCTACACCGCCATCTGTATAAACATGGAAATACTTACAAAGTTATCTGTATAAACATGGAAATATCTTCACCGCCATCTTTATAAACATGGAAATATCTACACAGCCATGTGTATATACCTGGAGATAACTACACCAGTATATATATAAACATGGAAATAACTACACAGCTATCTTTATAAACATGGAAATATCTACACCGCCATCTACATATCCATGGAAATATCTGCACCGCCATCTGTGTAAACATGGAAATATCTACACGGTCATCTGTGAATTGATGGAAATATCAACACCGCCATCTGTACAAACATGGAAACATCTGCACCGCTGTCTGTATAAAAATGGAAATATCTACACCGCGGTCTGTATAAACATGGAAATATCTACACCATGATCTGTATAAACAAGGAAATATCTACACCGCCATCTGTATATAAATGGAAATACCTACAAAGTCATCTGTATAAACATGGAAATATCTACACAGCCATCTGTATAAACCGGGAAATAACTACACAGCCATCTGTATATACATGGAAATATCTACACCGCTATCTGTATAAACATGGAAATAACTACACCGCTATTAGTATAAACAAGGAAATATTTACACCGTGATCTGTATAAACATGGAAATATCTACACCGCCATCTCTATAAACATGGAAATATTTACACCCCTATCTGTATAAACATGGAAATATCCACACCGCTATCTCTATAAACATGGAAAAATCAACACCGCTATCTCTATGAACATGGAAATATCTACACCGCCATCTCTATAAACATGGAAATATCTACACCACGATCAGTATATACATGGAAATATCTACACCGCTGTCTGTATAAACATGGAAATATCTCCACTGCTATCTCTATAAACATCGAAATATCTACACCGCCATCTGTATAAACATGGAAATACTTACAAACTTATCTGTATAAACATGGAAATATCTTCACCGCCATCTGTATAAACATGGAAATATCTACACGGTCATCTGTGTATAGATGGAAATATCAACACCACCATCTGTACAAACATGGAAATATCTGCACCGCTATCTGTATAAACAAGGAAATATCTACACCGCGGTCTGTATAAACATGGAAATATCTACACCGCTATCTGTATAAACATGGAAATATCTACAATGCTATCTCTATAAACATGGAAATATCTACACCGTGATCTGTATCAACATGGAAATATTTACACCGCTATCTGTATAAACATGGATATTTCAACACAGTAATCTTTATAAATATGGAAATATCTACACCGCTATCTCTATAAACATGGAAATATCTACACCGCCATCTGTATAAATATGGAAATACCAATACAATCATCTGTGTAAACATGGAAATATCTACACAGCCATCTGTATAAACATGGAAATATCTACACAGCCATCTGTATATACATGGAAATATCTACACCGCTATCTGTATAAACATGGAAATATCTACACAGACATCTGTAGAAAGATGGAAATATCTACACCGCTATCTCTATAAATATGGAAATATCTACACCGCCATCTCTATAAACATGAAAATATCTACACTGCCATCTCCATAAAGATGGAAGTATCTACTCTGCCATGTGTATAAACACGGAAATATCTTCAACACTATCTGTGTAAACATGGAAATATCTACACCGCTATCTGTTTAAACATGGAAATATCTACACCGCCATCTGCATGTCCATGGAAATACCTACGCCGCCATCTATATAAACATGGAAATATCTACACGGCCATCTGTGTATAGATGGAAATATCAACACCGCCATCTGTAGAAACATGGAAATATCTACACCGCTATCTCTATAAACATGGAAATATCTGCACTGCCATCTGTAAAAACATGGAAATACGTATACAGTCATCTGTATAAACATGGAAATATCTACAATGCCATTTGTATACACATGGAAATATCTACACAGCCATCTGTAGAAACATGTAAATATCTACACTGCTATCTCTATAAACATGGAAATATCAACACCGCCATCTCTATAAACATGAAAATATCTACACCGCGATCTGTATAAACATGGCAATATCTACACCGCGATCTGTATAAACATGGAAATAACTTCAAAACAATCTGTATAAACATGGAAATATCTACACCGCCGTCTATATAAACATGGAAATATCTACACCGCCATCTGTATAAACATGGAAATATCTACAATGCCATCTGTAGAAAGATGGAAATATCTACACCGCAATCTGTGTAAACATGGAATTATCTACACCGATATCTGTAAGAGCAAGGAAATATCTACACCAGTATCTCTATAAACATGGAAATATTTACACCGCAATCTGTAAACATGGAAATATCTACACCGCGATCTGTATAAACGTGGAAATATCTACACATCCATCTGTATATACATGGAAATATCTACACCGCTATCTGTATAAACATGGAAATAACTACACCGCTATTTGTATAAACAAGGAAATATCTACACCGTGATCTGTATAAACATGGAAATATCTACAGCGCCATCTCTATAAAAATGGAAATATCTACACCCCTATCTGTATTAACATGGAAATATCCACACCGCTATCTCTATAAACATGGAAAAATCAACACCGCTATCTCTATGAATATGGAAATATCTACACCGCCATCTCTATAAACATGGAAATATCTACAACGCAATGTCTATAAACATGGAAATACCTACACCGCTATCTCTATAAACATGGAAATATCTACACCGCTATCTGTATAAACATGGAAATATCTACACCGCGATCTGTATAAACCTGGAAATATCTACACCACGATCTGTATAAACATGGAAATATCTACACTGCTATCTGTATAAACATGGTAATATGTACAGCACCATCTGTATAAACATGGAAATATCTACACCACCATCTGTATAAACATGGAAATATCTACAATGCCATCTGTAGAAAAATGGAAATATCTACACCGCAATCTGTGTAAACATGGAAATATCTACACCGATATCTGTAAAAACATGGAAATATCTACACCGCTATCTCTACAAACATGGAAATATCTACACCGCGATCTGTATAAACATGGAAATATGTACACCGCGATCTGTATAAACATGGAAATATCTACTCCGCTATCTGTATATACATGGAAATATCTACACAGCTATCTCTATAAACAAGGAAATATCTACACCGCCATCTGTATAAACATGGAAATACCTACAAAGTCGTCTGTATAAAAATGGAAATATCTACAAAACCATCTGAATAAACATGGAAATATCTACACAGCCATCTGTATATTCATGGAAATATCTACACCGCTCTCTGTATAAACATGGAAATAACTACACCGCTATTAGTATAAACAAGGAAATATCTACACCGTGATCTGTATAAACATGGAAATATCTACACCGCCATCTCTATAAACATGGAAATATCTACACCCCAATCTGTATAAACATGGAAATATCAACACCGCTGTCTCTATAAACATGGAAAAATCAACACCGCTATCTCTATGAACATGGAAATATCTACACCGCCATCTCTATAAACATGGAAATATCTACACCACGATCAGTATAAACATGGAAATATCTACACCGCTATCTGTATAAACATGGAAATATCTCCACTGCTATCTCTTTAAACATCGAAATATCTACACCGCCATCTGTATAAACATGGAAATACTTACAAAGTTATCTGTATAAACATGGAAATATCTTCACCGCCATCTTTATAAACATGGAAATATCTACACAGCCATGTGTATATACCTGGAGATAACTACACCAGTATATATATAAACATGGAAATAACTACACAGCTATCTTTATAAACATGGAAATATCTACACCGCCATCTACATATCCATGGAAATATCTGCACCGCCATCTGTGTAAACATGGAAATATCTACACGGTCATCTGTGAATTGATGGAAATATCAACACCGCCATCTGTACAAACATGGAAACATCTGCACCGCTGTCTGTATAAAAATGGAAATATCTACACCGCGGTCTGTATAAACATGGAAATATCTACACCATGATCTGTATAAACAAGGAAATATCTACACCGCCATCTGTATATAAATGGAAATACCTACAAAGTCATCTGTATAAACATGGAAATATCTACACAGCCATCTGTATAAACCGGGAAATAACTACACAGCCATCTGTATATACATGGAAATATCTACACCGCTATCTGTATAAACATGGAAATAACTACACCGCTATTAGTATAAACAAGGAAATATTTACACCGTGATCTGTATAAACATGGAAATATCTACACCGCCATCTCTATAAACATGGAAATATTTACACCCCTATCTGTATAAACATGGAAATATCCACACCGCTATCTCTATAAACATGGAAAAATCAACACCGCTATCTCTATGAACATGGAAATATCTACACCGCCATCTCTATAAACATGGAAATATCTACACCACGATCAGTATATACATGGAAATATCTACACCGCTGTCTGTATAAACATGGAAATATCTCCACTGCTATCTCTATAAACATCGAAATATCTACACCGCCATCTGTATAAACATGGAAATACTTACAAACTTATCTGTATAAACATGGAAATATCTTCACCGCCATCTGTATAAACATGGAAATATCTACACGGTCATCTGTGTATAGATGGAAATATCAACACCACCATCTGTACAAACATGGAAATATCTGCACCGCTATCTGTATAAACAAGGAAATATCTACACCGCGGTCTGTATAAACATGGAAATATCTACACCGCTATCTGTATAAACATGGAAATATCTACAATGCTATCTCTATAAACATGGAAATATCTACACCGTGATCTGTATCAACATGGAAATATTTACACCGCTATCTGTATAAACATGGATATTTCAACACAGTAATCTTTATAAATATGGAAATATCTACACCGCTATCTCTATAAACATGGAAATATCTACACCGCCATCTGTATAAATATGGAAATACCAATACAATCATCTGTGTAAACATGGAAATATCTACACAGCCATCTGTATAAACATGGAAATATCTACACAGCCATCTGTATATACATGGAAATATCTACACCGCTATCTGTATAAACATGGAAATATCTACACAGACATCTGTAGAAAGATGGAAATATCTACACCGCTATCTCTATAAATATGGAAATATCTACACCGCCATCTCTATAAACATGAAAATATCTACACTGCCATCTCCATAAAGATGGAAGTATCTACTCTGCCATGTGTATAAACACGGAAATATCTTCAACACTATCTGTGTAAACATGGAAATATCTACACCGCTATCTGTTTAAACATGGAAATATCTACACCGCCATCTGCATGTCCATGGAAATACCTACGCCGCCATCTATATAAACATGGAAATATCTACACGGCCATCTGTGTATAGATGGAAATATCAACACCGCCATCTGTAGAAACATGGAAATATCTACACCGCTATCTCTATAAACATGGAAATATCTGCACTGCCATCTGTAAAAACATGGAAATACGTATACAGTCATCTGTATAAACATGGAAATATCTACAATGCCATTTGTATACACATGGAAATATCTACACAGCCATCTGTAGAAACATGTAAATATCTACACTGCTATCTCTATAAACATGGAAATATCAACACCGCCATCTCTATAAACATGAAAATATCTACACCGCGATCTGTATAAACATGGCAATATCTACACCGCGATCTGTATAAACATGGAAATAACTTCAAAACAATCTGTATAAACATGGAAATATCTACACCGCCGTCTATATAAACATGGAAATATCTACACCGCCATCTGTATAAACATGGAAATATCTACAATGCCATCTGTAGAAAGATGGAAATATCTACACCGCAATCTGTGTAAACATGGAATTATCTACACCGATATCTGTAAGAGCAAGGAAATATCTACACCAGTATCTCTATAAACATGGAAATATTTACACCGCAATCTGTAAACATGGAAATATCTACACCGCGATCTGTATAAACGTGGAAATATCTACACATCCATCTGTATATACATGGAAATATCTACACCGCTATCTGTATAAACATGGAAATAACTACACCGCTATTTGTATAAACAAGGAAATATCTACACCGTGATCTGTATAAACATGGAAATATCTACAGCGCCATCTCTATAAAAATGGAAATATCTACACCCCTATCTGTATTAACATGGAAATATCCACACCGCTATCTCTATAAACATGGAAAAATCAACACCGCTATCTCTATGAATATGGAAATATCTACACCGCCATCTCTATAAACATGGAAATATCTACAACGCAATGTCTATAAACATGGAAATACCTACACCGCTATCTCTATAAACATGGAAATATCTACACCGCTATCTGTATAAACATGGAAATATCTACACCGCGATCTGTATAAACCTGGAAATATCTACACCACGATCTGTATAAACATGGAAATATCTTCACCACGATCTGCATAAACATGGAAATATCTACACTGCTATCTGTATAAACATGGTAATATGTACAGCACCATCTGTATAAACATGGAAATATCTACACCACCATCTGTATAAACATGGAAATATCTACAATGCCATCTGTAGAAAAATGGAAATATCTACACCGCAATCTGTGTAAACATGGAAATATCTACACCGATATCTGTAAAAACATGGAAATATCTACACCGCTATCTCTACAAACATGGAAATATCTACACCGCGATCTGTATAAACATGGAAATATGTACACCGCGATCTGTATAAACATGGAAATATCTACTCCGCTATCTGTATATACATGGAAATATCTACACAGCTATCTCTATAAACAAGGAAATATCTACACCGCCATCTGTATAAACATGGAAATACCTACAAAGTCGTCTGTATAAAAATGGAAATATCTACAAAACCATCTGAATAAACATGGAAATATCTACACAGCCATCTGTATATTCATGGAAATATCTACACCGCTCTCTGTATAAACATGGAAATAACTACACCGCTATTAGTATAAACAAGGAAATATCTACACCGTGATCTGTATAAACATGGAAATATCTACACCGCCATCTCTATAAACATGGAAATATCTACACCCCAATCTGTATAAACATGGAAATATCAACACCGCTGTCTCTATAAACATGGAAAAATCAACACCGCTATCTCTATGAACATGGAAATATCTACACCGCCATCTCTATAAACATGGAAATATCTACACCACGATCAGTATAAACATGGAAATATCTACACCGCTATCTGTATAAACATGGAAATATCTCCACTGCTATCTCTTTAAACATCGAAATATCTACACCGCCATCTGTATAAACATGGAAATACTTACAAAGTTATCTGTATAAACATGGAAATATCTTCACCGCCATCTTTATAAACATGGAAATATCTACACAGCCATGTGTATATACCTGGAGATAACTACACCAGTATATATATAAACATGGAAATAACTACACAGCTATCTTTATAAACATGGAAATATCTACACCGCCATCTACATATCCATGGAAATATCTGCACCGCCATCTGTGTAAACATGGAAATATCTACACGGTCATCTGTGAATTGATGGAAATATCAACACCGCCATCTGTACAAACATGGAAACATCTGCACCGCTGTCTGTATAAAAATGGAAATATCTACACCGCGGTCTGTATAAACATGGAAATATCTACACCATGATCTGTATAAACAAGGAAATATCTACACCGCCATCTGTATATAAATGGAAATACCTACAAAGTCATCTGTATAAACATGGAAATATCTACACAGCCATCTGTATAAACCGGGAAATAACTACACAGCCATCTGTATATACATGGAAATATCTACACCGCTATCTGTATAAACATGGAAATAACTACACCGCTATTAGTATAAACAAGGAAATATTTACACCGTGATCTGTATAAACATGGAAATATCTACACCGCCATCTCTATAAACATGGAAATATTTACACCCCTATCTGTATAAACATGGAAATATCCACACCGCTATCTCTATAAACATGGAAAAATCAACACCGCTATCTCTATGAACATGGAAATATCTACACCGCCATCTCTATAAACATGGAAATATCTACACCACGATCAGTATATACATGGAAATATCTACACCGCTGTCTGTATAAACATGGAAATATCTCCACTGCTATCTCTATAAACATCGAAATATCTACACCGCCATCTGTATAAACATGGAAATACTTACAAACTTATCTGTATAAACATGGAAATATCTTCACCGCCATCTGTATAAACATGGAAATATCTACACGGTCATCTGTGTATAGATGGAAATATCAACACCACCATCTGTACAAACATGGAAATATCTGCACCGCTATCTGTATAAACAAGGAAATATCTACACCGCGGTCTGTATAAACATGGAAATATCTACACCGCTATCTGTATAAACATGGAAATATCTACAATGCTATCTCTATAAACATGGAAATATCTACACCGTGATCTGTATCAACATGGAAATATTTACACCGCTATCTGTATAAACATGGATATTTCAACACAGTAATCTTTATAAATATGGAAATATCTACACCGCTATCTCTATAAACATGGAAATATCTACACCGCCATCTGTATAAATATGGAAATACCAATACAATCATCTGTGTAAACATGGAAATATCTACACAGCCATCTGTATAAACATGGAAATATCTACACAGCCATCTGTATATACATGGAAATATCTACACCGCTATCTGTATAAACATGGAAATATCTACACAGACATCTGTAGAAAGATGGAAATATCTACACCGCTATCTCTATAAATATGGAAATATCTACACCGCCATCTCTATAAACATGAAAATATCTACACTGCCATCTCCATAAAGATGGAAGTATCTACTCTGCCATGTGTATAAACACGGAAATATCTTCAACACTATCTGTGTAAACATGGAAATATCTACACCGCTATCTGTTTAAACATGGAAATATCTACACCGCCATCTGCATGTCCATGGAAATACCTACGCCGCCATCTATATAAACATGGAAATATCTACACGGCCATCTGTGTATAGATGGAAATATCAACACCGCCATCTGTAGAAACATGGAAATATCTACACCGCTATCTCTATAAACATGGAAATATCTGCACTGCCATCTGTAAAAACATGGAAATACGTATACAGTCATCTGTATAAACATGGAAATATCTACAATGCCATTTGTATACACATGGAAATATCTACACAGCCATCTGTAGAAACATGTAAATATCTACACTGCTATCTCTATAAACATGGAAATATCAACACCGCCATCTCTATAAACATGAAAATATCTACACCGCGATCTGTATAAACATGGCAATATCTACACCGCGATCTGTATAAACATGGAAATAACTTCAAAACAATCTGTATAAACATGGAAATATCTACACCGCCGTCTATATAAACATGGAAATATCTACACCGCCATCTGTATAAACATGGAAATATCTACAATGCCATCTGTAGAAAGATGGAAATATCTACACCGCAATCTGTGTAAACATGGAATTATCTACACCGATATCTGTAAGAGCAAGGAAATATCTACACCAGTATCTCTATAAACATGGAAATATTTACACCGCAATCTGTAAACATGGAAATATCTACACCGCGATCTGTATAAACGTGGAAATATCTACACATCCATCTGTATATACATGGAAATATCTACACCGCTATCTGTATAAACATGGAAATAACTACACCGCTATTTGTATAAACAAGGAAATATCTACACCGTGATCTGTATAAACATGGAAATATCTACAGCGCCATCTCTATAAAAATGGAAATATCTACACCCCTATCTGTATTAACATGGAAATATCCACACCGGTATCTCTATAAACATGGAAAAATCAACACCGCTATCTCTATGAATATGGAAATATCTACACCGCCATCTCTATAAACCTGGAAATATCTACAACGCAATGTCTATAAACATGGAAATACCTACACCGCTATCTCTATAAACATGGAAATATCTACACCGCTATCTGTATAAACATGGAAATATCTACACCGCGATCTGTATAAACCTGGAAATATCTACACCACGATCTGTATAAACATGGAAATATCTTCACCACGATCTGCATAAACATGGAAATATCTACACTGCTATCTGTATAAACATGGTAATATGTACAGCACCATCTGTATAAACATGGAAATATCTACACCACCATCTGTATAAACATGGAAATATCTACAATGCCATCTGTAGAAAAATGGAAATATCTACACCGCAATCTGTGTAAACATGGAAATATCTACACCGATATCTGTAAAAACATGGAAATATCTACACCGCTATCTCTACAAACATGGAAATATCTACACCGCGATCTGTATAAACATGGAAATATGTACACCGCGATCTGTATAAACATGGAAATATCTACTCCGCTATCTGTATATACATGGAAATATCTACACAGCTATCTCTATAAACAAGGAAATATCTACACCGCCATCTGTATAAACATGGAAATACCTACAAAGTCGTCTGTATAAAAATGGAAATATCTACAAAACCATCTGAATAAACATGGAAATATCTACACAGCCATCTGTATATTCATGGAAATATCTACACCGCTCTCTGTATAAACATGGAAATAACTACACCGCTATTAGTATAAACAAGGAAATATCTACACCGTGATCTGTATAAACATGGAAATATCTACACCGCCATCTCTATAAACATGGAAATATCTACACCCCAATCTGTATAAACATGGAAATATCAACACCGCTGTCTCTATAAACATGGAAAAATCAACACCGCTATCTCTATGAACATGGAAATATCTACACCGCCATCTCTATAAACATGGAAATATCTACACCACGATCAGTATAAACATGGAAATATCTACACCGCTATCTGTATAAACATGGAAATATCTCCACTGCTATCTCTTTAAACATCGAAATGTCTACACCGCCATCTGTATAAACATGGAAATACTTACAAAGTTATCTGTATAAACATGGAAATATCTTCACCGCCATCTTTAAAAACATGGAAATATCTACACAGCCATGTGTATATACCTGGAGATAACTACAACAGTATATATATAAACATGGAAATAACTACACAGCTATCTTTATAAACATGGAAATATCTACACCGCCATCTACATATCCATGGAAATATCTGCACCACCATCTGTATTAACATGGAAATATCTACACGGTCATCTGTGAATTGATGGAAATATCAACACTGCCATCTGTACAAACATGGAAACATCTGCAACGCTGTCTGTATAAACATGGAAATATCTACACCGCGGTCTGTATTAACATGGAAATATCTACACCACGATCTGTATAAACATGGAAATATCTACACCGCCATCTGTATATAAATGGAAATACCTACAAAGTCATCTGTATAAACATGGAAATATCTACACAGCCATATGTATAAACCGGGAAATACCTACACAGCCATCTGTATATACCTGGAAATATCTACACCGCTATCTGTATAAACATGGAAATAACTACACCGCTATTTGTATAAACAAGGAAATATCTACACCGTGATCTGTATAAACATGGAAATATCTACACCGCCATCTCTATAAAAATGGAAATATCTACACCCCTATCTGTATTAACCTGGAAATATCCACACCGCTATCTCTATAAACATGGAAATATCTACACCGCCATCTCTATAAACATGGAAATATCTACACCACGATCAGTATAAACATGGAAATATCTACACCGCTATCTGTATAAACATGGAAATATCTGCACTGCTATCTCTATAAACTTCGAAATATCTACACCGCCATCTGTGTAAACATGGAAATACATAAAAAGTTATCTGTATAAACATGGAAATATCTACACCGCCATCTGTATAAACATGGAAACATCTACACAGCCATGTGTATATACATGGAAATATCTACAGCCCTATCTATATAAACATGGAAATAACTACACCGCTATCTGTATAAACATGGAAATATCTACACCGCCATCTACATATCCATGGAAATATCTGTGCCGCCATCTGTATAAACATTGACATATCTATACGGTTATCTGTGTATAGATGGAAATAACAACACCGCCATTTGTACAAACATGGAAATATCTGCACCGCTATCTGTATAAACATGGAAATATCTACACCGCGGTCTATATAAACATGGAAATATCTACACCGCTATCTGTACAAACATGGAAATATGTACACCGCTATCTCTATAAACATGGAAATATCTACCCCGTAATCTGTATAAACATGGAAATATTTACACTGCTATCTGTATAAACATGGAAATATCTACAGCGCCATCTCTATAAACATTGAAATATCTACACTGCCATCTGTAAAAACATGGAAATATCTACACTGTCAACTGTATAAACATGGAAATATCAACGCCACCATCTGTATAAACATGGAAATACCTACAATACCATCTGTATACACATGGAAATATCTACACAGACATCTGTATAAATATGGAAATATCTACACAGCCATCTGTATATACATGGAAATATCTACACCTCTATCTGTATAAACATGGAAATATCTACACCGCTATCTGTATAAACATGGAAATATCTACAATGCTATCTCTATAAACATGGAAATATCTACACCGTGATCTGTATCAACATGGAAATATTTACACCGCTATCTGTATAAACATGGATATTTCAACACAGTAATCTTTATAAATATGGAAATATCTACACCGCTATCTCTATAAACATGGAAATATCTACACCGCCATCTGTATAAATATGGAAATACCAATACAATCTTCTGTGTAAACATGGAAATATCTACACAGCCATCTGTATAAACATGGAAATATCTACACAGCCATCTGTATATACATGGAAATATCTACACCGCTATCTGTATAAACATGGAAATATCTACACAGACATCTGTAGAAAGATGGAAATATCTACACCGCTATCTCTATAAATATGGAAATATCTACACCGCCATCTCTATAAACATGAAAATATCTACACTGCCATCTCCATAAAGATGGAAGTATCTACTCTGCCATGTGTATAAACACGGAAATATCTTCAACACTATCTGTGTAAACATGGAAATATCTACACCGCTATCTGTTTAAACATGGAAATATCTACACCGCCATCTGCATGTCCATGGAAATACCTACGCCGCCATCTATATAAACATGGAAATATCTACACGGCCATCTGTGTATAGATGGAAATATCAACACCGCCATCTGTAGAAACATGGAAATATCTACACCGCTATCTCTATAAACATGGAAATATCTGCACTGCCATCTGTAAAAACATGGAAATACGTATACAGTCATCTGTATAAACATGGAAATATCTACAATGCCATTTGTATACACATGGAAATATCTACACAGCCATCTGTAGAAACATGTAAATATCTACACTGCTATCTCTATAAACATGGAAATATCAACACCGCCATCTCTATAAACATGAAAATATCTACACCGCGATCTGTATAAACATGGCAATATCTACACCGCGATCTGTATAAACATGGAAATAACTTCAAAACAATCTGTATAAACATGGAAATATCTACACCGCCGTCTATATAAACATGGAAATATCTACACCGCCATCTGTATAAACATGGAAATATCTACAATGCCATCTGTAGAAAGATGGAAATATCTACACCGCAATCTGTGTAAACATGGAATTATCTACACCGATATCTGTAAGAGCAAGGAAATATCTACACCAGTATCTCTATAAACATGGAAATATTTACACCGCAATCTGTAAACATGGAAATATCTACACCGCGATCTGTATAAACGTGGAAATATCTACACATCCATCTGTATATACATGGAAATATCTACACCGCTATCTGTATAAACATGGAAATAACTACACCGCTATTTGTATAAACAAGGAAATATCTACACCGTGATCTGTATAAACATGGAAATATCTACAGCGCCATCTCTATAAAAATGGAAATATCTACACCCCTATCTGTATTAACATGGAAATATCCACACCGCTATCTCTATAAACATGGAAAAATCAACACCGCTATCTCTATGAATATGGAAATATCTACACCGCCATCTCTATAAACATGGAAATATCTACAACGCAATGTCTATAAACATGGAAATACCTACACCGCTATCTCTATAAACATGGAAATATCTACACCGCTATCTGTATAAACATGGAAATATCTACACCGCGATCTGTATAAACCTGGAAATATCTACACCACGATCTGTATAAACATGGAAATATCTTCACCACGATCTGCATAAACATGGAAATATCTACACTGCTATCTGTATAAACATGGTAATATGTACAGCACCATCTGTATAAACATGGAAATATCTACACCACCATCTGTATAAACATGGAAATATCTACAATGCCATCTGTAGAAAAATGGAAATATCTACACCGCAATCTGTGTAAACATGGAAATATCTACACCGATATCTGTAAAAACATGGAAATATCTACACCGCTATCTCTACAAACATGGAAATATCTACACCGCGATCTGTATAAACATGGAAATATGTACACCGCGATCTGTATAAACATGGAAATATCTACTCCGCTATCTGTATATACATGGAAATATCTACACAGCTATCTCTATAAACAAGGAAATATCTACACCGCCATCTGTATAAACATGGAAATACCTACAAAGTCGTCTGTATAAAAATGGAAATATCTACAAAACCATCTGAATAAACATGGAAATATCTACACAGCCATCTGTATATTCATGGAAATATCTACACCGCTCTCTGTATAAACATGGAAATAACTACACCGCTATTAGTATAAACAAGGAAATATCTACACCGTGATCTGTATAAACATGGAAATATCTACACCGCCATCTCTATAAACATGGAAATATCTACACCCCAATCTGTATAAACATGGAAATATCAACACCGCTGTCTCTATAAACATGGAAAAATCAACACCGCTATCTCTATGAACATGGAAATATCTACACCGCCATCTCTATAAACATGGAAATATCTACACCACGATCAGTATAAACATGGAAATATCTACACCGCTATCTGTATAAACATGGAAATATCTCCACTGCTATCTCTTTAAACATCGAAATGTCTACACCGCCATCTGTATAAACATGGAAATACTTACAAAGTTATCTGTATAAACATGGAAATATCTTCACCGCCATCTTTATAAACATGGAAATATCTACACAGCCATGTGTATATACCTGGAGATAACTACAACAGTATATATATAAACATGGAAATAACTACACAGCTATCTTTATAAACATGGAAATATCTACACCGCCATCTACATATCCATGGAAATATCTGCACCACCATCTGTATTAACATGGAAATATCTACACGGTCATCTGTGAATTGATGGAAATATCAACACTGCCATCTGTACAAACATGGAAACATCTGCAACGCTGTCTGTATAAACATGGAAATATCTACACCGCGGTCTGTATTAACATGGAAATATCTACACCACGATCTGTATAAACATGGAAATATCTACACCGCCATCTGTATATAAATGGAAATACCTACAAAGTCATCTGTATAAACATGGAAATATCTACACAGCCATATGTATAAACCGGGAAATACCTACACAGCCATCTGTATATACCTGGAAATATCTACACCGCTATCTGTATAAACATGGAAATAACTACACCGCTATTTGTATAAACAAGGAAATATCTACACCGTGATCTGTATAAACATGGAAATATCTACACCGCCATCTCTATAAAAATGGAAATATCTACACCCCTATCTGTATTAACCTGGAAATATCCACACCGCTATCTCTATAAACATGGAAATATCTACACCGCCATCTCTATAAACATGGAAATATCTACACCACGATCAGTATAAACATGGAAATATCTACACCGCTATCTGTATAAACATGGAAATATCTGCACTGCTATCTCTATAAACTTCGAAATATCTACACCGCCATCTGTGTAAACATGGAAATACATAAAAAGTTATCTGTATAAACATGGAAATATCTACACCGCCATCTGTATAAACATGGAAACATCTACACAGCCATGTGTATATACATGGAAATATCTACAGCCCTATCTATATAAACATGGAAATAACTACACCGCTATCTGTATAAACATGGAAATATCTACACCGCCATCTACATATCCATGGAAATATCTGTGCCGCCATCTGTATAAACATTGACATATCTATACGGTTATCTGTGTATAGATGGAAATAACAACACCGCCATTTGTACAAACATGGAAATATCTGCACCGCTATCTGTATAAACATGGAAATATCTACACCACGGTCTATATAAACATGGAAATATCTACACCGCTATCTGTACAAACATGGAAATATGTACACCGCTATCTCTATAAACATGGAAATATCTACCCCGTAATCTGTATAAACATGGAAATATTTACACTGCTATCTGTATAAACATGGAAATATCTACAGCGCCATCTCTATAAACATTGAAATATCTACACTGCCATCTGTAAAAACATGGAAATATCTACACTGTCAACTGTATAAACATGGAAATATCAACACCACCATCTGTATAAACATGGAAATACCTACAATACCATCTGTATACACATGGAAATATCTACACAGACATCTGTATAAATATGGAAATATCTACACAGCCATCTGTATATACATGGAAATATCTACACCTCTATCTGTATAAACATGGAAATATCTACACTGACATCTGTAGAAACATGGAAATATCTACAATGCTATCTCTATAAATATGGAAATATCTACACCGCCATCTCCATAAAGGTGGAAGTATCTACTCTGCCATGTGTATAAACACGGAAATATCTACAACACTATCTGTGTAAACATGGAAATATCTACACCGCTATCTGTTTAAACATGGAAATATCTACACCGCCATCTGCATGTCCATGGAAATATCTATGCCGCCATCTATATAAACATGGAAATATCTACACGGCCATCTGTGTATAGATGGAAATATCAACACCGTCATCTGTAGAAACATGAAAATATCTACACCGCTATCTCTATAAACATGGAAATATCTCCACTGCCATCTGTAAAAACATGGAAATATGTATACAGTCATGTGTATAAACATGGAAATATCTACAATGCCATCTGTATACCCATGGAAATATCTACACAGCCATCTGTAGAAACATGTAAATATCTACACTGACATTTCCATAAAGATGGAACTAACTACTCTGCCATCTGTATAAACATGGAAACATATACACCGCCATCTGTGTGAATAAGGAAATATCTACAATGCCATCTGTATAAAGATGTAAATATCTGCACCGCGAGCTGTATAAACATGGAAATATCTACATCGCTATCTGTATAAACGTGGAAATACCAACACCGCTGTCGGTATAAACCTGGAAATGCCTACAACGCCATCTATATAAACATGGAAATATCTACACCGCAATGTCTATAAACATGGAAATACCTACACCGCTATCTCTATAAACATGGAAATATCTACACCGCTATCTGTATAAACATGGAAATATCTACACCGCGATCTGTATAAACCTGGAAATATCTACACCACGATCTGTATAAACATGGAAATATCTTCACCACGATCTGCATAAACATGGAAATATCTACACCGCTATCTGTATAAACATGGTAATATCTACACCACCATCTGTATAAACATGGAAATATCTACACCACCATCTGTATAAACATGGAAATATCTACAATGCCATCTGTAGAAAAATGGAAATATCTACACCGCAATCTGTGTAAACATGGAAATATCTACACCGATATCTGTAAAAACATGGAAATATCTACACCGCTATCTCTACAAACATGGAAATATCTACACCGCGATCTGTATAAACATGGAAATATGTACACCGCGATCTGTATAAACATGGAAATATCTACTCCGCTATCTGTATAAACATGGAAATATCTACACAGCTATCTCTATAAACAAGGAAATATCTACACTGCCATCTGTGTAAACATGGAAATACCTACAAAGTCGTCTGTATAAAAATGGAAATATCTACAAAACCATCTGAATAAACATGGAAATATCTACACAGCCATCTGTATATTCATGGAAATATCTACACCGCTCTCTTTATAAACATGGAAATAACTACACCGCTATTAGTATAAACAAGGAAATATCTACACCGTGATCTGTATAAACATGGAAATATCTACACCGCCATCTCTATAAACATGGAAATATCTACACCCCTATCTGTATAAACATGGAAATATCAACACCGCTGTCTCTATAAACATGGAAAAATCAACACCGCTATCTCTATGAACATGGAAATATCTACACCGCCATCTCTATAAACATGGAAATATCTACACCACGATCAGTATAAACATGGAAATATCTACACCGCTATCTGTATAAACATGGAAATATCTCCACTGCTATCTCTTTAAACATCGAAATATCTACACCGCCATCTGTATAAACATGGAAATACTTACAAAGTTATCTGTATAAACATGGAAATATCTTCACCGCCATCTTTATAAACATGGAAATATCTACACAGCCATGTGTATATACCTGGAGATAACTACACCAGTATATATATAAACATGGAAATAACTACACAGCTATCTTTATAAACATGGAAATATCTACACCGCCATCTACATATCCATGGAAATATCTGCACCGCCATCTGTGTAAACATGGAAATATCTACACGGTTATCTGTGAATTGATGGAAATATCAACACCGCCATCTGTACAAACATGGAAACATCTGCACCGCTGTCTGTATAAAAATGGAAATATCTACACCGCGGTCTGTATAAACATGGAAATATCTACACCATGATCTGTATAAACAAGGAAATATCTACACCGCCATCTGTATATAAATGGAAATACCTACAAAGTCATCTGTATAAACATGGAAATATCTACACAGCCATCTGTATAAACCGGGAAATAACTACACAGCCATCTGTATATACATGGAAATATCTACACCGCTATCTGTATAAACATGGAAATAACTACACCGCTATTAGTATAAACAAGGAAATATTTACACCGTGATCTGTATAAACATGGAAATATCTACACCGCCATCTCTATAAACATGGAAATATTTACACCCCTATCTGTATAAACATGGAAATATCCACACCGCTATCTCTATAAACATGGAAAAATCAACACCGCTATCTCTATGAACATGGAAATATCTACACCGCCATCTCTATAAACATGGAAATATCTACACCACGATCAGTATATACATGGAAATATCTACACCGCTGTCTGTATAAACATGGAAATATCTCCACTGCTATCTCTATAAACATCGAAATATCTACACCGCCATCTGTATAAACATGGAAATACTTACAAACTTATCTGTATAAACATGGAAATATCTTCACCGCCATCTGTATAAACATGGAAATATCTACACGGTCATCTGTGTATAGATGGAAATATCAACACCACCATCTGTACAAACATGGAAATATCTGCACCGCTATCTGTATAAACAAGGAAATATCTACACCGCGGTCTGTATAAACATGGAAATATCTACACCGCTATCTGTATAAACATGGAAATATCTACAATGCTATCTCTATAAACATGGAAATATCTACACCGTGATCTGTATCAACATGGAAATATTTACACCGCTATCTGTATAAACATGGATATTTCAACACAGTAATCTTTATAAATATGGAAATATCTACACCGCTATCTCTATAAACATGGAAATATCTACACCGCCATCTGTATAAATATGGAAATACCAATACAATCATCTGTGTAAACATGGAAATATCTACACAGCCATCTGTATAAACATGGAAATATCTACACAGCCATCTGTATATACATGGAAATATCTACACCGCTATCTGTATAAACATGGAAATATCTACACAGACATCTGTAGAAAGATGGAAATATCTACACCGCTATCTCTATAAATATGGAAATATCTACACCGCCATCTCTATAAACATGAAAATATCTACACTGCCATCTCCATAAAGATGGAAGTATCTACTCTGCCATGTGTATAAACACGGAAATATCTTCAACACTATCTGTGTAAACATGGAAATATCTACACCGCTATCTGTTTAAACATGGAAAAATCTACACCGCCATCTGCATGTCCATGGAAATACCTACGCCGCCATCTATATAAACATGGAAATATCTACACGGCCATCTGTGTATAGATGGAAATATCAACACCGCCATCTGTAGAAACATGGAAATATCTACACCGCTATCTCTATAAACATGGAAATATCTGCACTGCCATCTGTAAAAACATGGAAATACGTATACAGTCATCTGTATAAACATGGAAATATCTACAATGCCATTTGTATACACATGGAAATATCTACACAGCCATCTGTAGAAACATGTAAATATCTACACTGCTATCTCTATAAACATGGAAATATCAACACCGCCATCTCTATAAACATGAAAATATCTACACCGCGATCTGTATAAACATGGAAATATCTACACCGCGATCTGTATAAACATGGAAATAACTTCAAAACAATCTGTATAAACATGGAAATATCTACACCGCCGTCTATATAAACATGGAAATATCTACACCGCCATCTGTATAAACATGGAAATATCTACAATGCCATCTGTAGAAAGATGGAAATATCTACACCGCAATCTGTGTAAACATGGAATTATCTACACCGATATCTGTAAGAGCAAGGAAATATCTACACCAGTATCTCTATAAACATGGAAATATTTACACCGCAATCTGTAAACATGGAAATATCTACACCGCGATCTGTATAAACGTGGAAATATCTACACATCCATCTGTATATACATGGAAATATCTTCACCGCTATCTGTATAAACATGGAAATAACTACACCGCTATTTGTATAAACAAGGAAATATCTACACCGTGATCTGTATAAACATGGAAATATCTACAGCGCCATCTCTATAAAAATGGAAATATCTACACCCCTATCTGTATTAACATGGAAATATCCACACCGCTATCTCTATAAACATGGAAAAATCAACACCGCTATCTCTATGAATATGGAAATATCTACACCGCCATCTCTATAAACATGGAAATATCTACAACGCAATGTCTATAAACATGGAAATACCTACACCGCTATCTCTATAAACATGGAAATATCTACACCGCTATCTGTATAAACATGGAAATATCTACACCGCGATCTGTATAAACCTGGAAATATCTACACCACGATCTGTATAAACATGGAAATATCTTCACCACGATCTGCATAAACATGGAAATATCTACACTGCTATCTGTATAAACATGGTAATATCTACAGCACCATCTGTATAAACATGGAAATATCTACACCACCATCTGTATAAACATGGAAATATCTACAATGCCATCTGTAGAAAAATGGAAATATCTACACCGCAATCTGTGTAAACATGGAAATATCTACACCGATATCTGTAAAAACATGGAAATATCTACACCGCTATCTCTACAAACATGGAAATATCTACACCGCGATCCGTATAAACATGGAAATATGTACACCGCGATCTGTATAAACATGGAAATATCTACTCCGCTATCTGTATATACATGGAAATATCTACACAGCTATCTCTATAAACAAGGAAATATCTACACCGCCATCTGTATAAACATGGAAATACCTACAAAGTCGTCTGTATAAAAATGGAAATATCTACAAAACCATCTGAATAAACATGGAAATATCTACACAGCCATCTGTATATTCATGGAAATATCTACACCGCTCTCTGTATAAACATGGAAATAACTACACCGCTATTAGTATAAACAAGGAAATATCTACACCGTGATCTGTATAAACATGGAAATATCTACACCGCCATCTCTATAAACATGGAAATATCTACACCCCAATCTGTATAAACATGGAAATATCAACACCGCTGTCTCTATAAACATGGAAAAATCAACACCGCTATCTCTATGAACATGGAAATATCTACACCGCCATCTCTATAAACATGGAAATATCTACACCACGATCAGTATAAACATGGAAATATCTACACCGCTATCTGTATAAACATGGAAATATCTCCACTGCTATCTCTTTAAACATCGAAATGTCTACACCGCCATCTGTATAAACATGGAAATACTTACAAAGTTATCTGTATAAACATGGAAATATCTTCACCGCCATCTTTATAAACATGGAAATATCTACACAGCCATGTGTATATACCTGGAGATAACTACAACAGTATATATATAAACATGGAAATAACTACACAGCTATCTTTATAAACATGGAAATATCTACACCGCCATCTACATATCCATGGAAATATCTGCACCACCATCTGTATTAACATGGAAATATCTACACGGTCATCTGTGAATTGATGGAAATATCAACACTGCCATCTGTACAAACATGGAAACATCTGCAACGCTGTCTGTATAAACATGGAAATATCTACACCGCGGTCTGTATTAACATGGAAATATCTACACCACGATCTGTATAAACATGGAAATATCTACACCGCCATCTGTATATAAATGGAAATACCTACAAAGTCATCTGTATAAACATGGAAATATCTACACAGCCATATGTATAAACCGGGAAATACCTACACAGCCATCTGTATATACCTGGAAATATCTACACCGCTATCTGTATAAACATGGAAATAACTACACCGCTATTTGTATAAACAAGGAAATATCTACACCGTGATCTGTATAAACATGGAAATATCTACACCGCCATCTCTATAAAAATGGAAATATCTACACCCCTATCTGTATTAACCTGGAAATATCCACACCGCTATCTCTATAAACATGGAAATATCTACACCGCCATCTCTATAAACATGGAAATATCTACACCACGATCAGTATAAACATGGAAATATCTACACCGCTATCTGTATAAACATGGAAATATCTGCACTGCTATCTCTATAAACTTCGAAATATCTACACCGCCATCTGTGTAAACATGGAAATACATAAAAAGTTATCTGTATAAACATGGAAATATCTACACCGCCATCTGTATAAACATGGAAACATCTACACAGCCATGTGTATATACATGGAAATATCTACAGCCCTATCTATATAAACATGGAAATAACTACACCGCTATCTGTATAAACATGGAAATATCTACACCGCCATCTACATATCCATGGAAATATCTGTGCCGCCATCTGTATAAACATTGACATATCTATACGGTTATCTGTGTATAGATGGAAATAACAACACCGCCATTTGTACAAACATGGAAATATCTGCACCGCTATCTGTATAAACATGGAAATATCTACACCGCGGTCTATATAAACATGGAAATATCTACACCGCTATCTGTACAAACATGGAAATATGTACACCGCTATCTCTATAAACATGGAAATATCTACCCCGTAATCTGTATAAACATGGAAATATTTACACTGCTATCTGTATAAACATGGAAATATCTACAGCGCCATCTCTATAAACATTGAAATATCTACACTGCCATCTGTAAAAACATGGAAATATCTACACTGACAACTGTATAAACATGGAAATATCTACACCACCATCTGTATAAACATGGAAATACCTACAATACCATCTGTATAAACATGGAAATATCTACACAGACATCTGTATAAATATGGAAATATCTACACAGCCATCTGTATATACATGGAAATATCTACACCTCTATCTGTATAAACATGGAAATATCTACACTGAAATCTGTAGAAAGATGGAAATGTCTACACCGCTATCTCTATAAATATGGAAATATGTACACCGCCATCTCCATAAAGGTGGAAGTATCTACTCTGCCATGTGTATAAACACGGAAATATCTACAACACTATCTGTGTAAACATGGAAATATCTACACCGCTATCTGTTTAAACATGGAAATATCTACACCGCCATCTGCATGTCCATGGAAATATCTATGCCGCCATCTATATAAACATGGAAATATCTACACGGCCATCTGTGTATAGATGGAAATATCAACACCGTCATCTGTAGAAACATGGAAATATCTACACCGCTATCTCTATAAACATGGAAATATCTCCACTGCAATCTGTAAAAACATGGAAATATGTATACAGTCATGTGTATAAACATGGAAATATCTACAATGCCATCTGTATACCCATGGAAATATCTACAAAGCCATCTGTAGAAACATGTAAATATCTACACTGACATTTCCATAAAGATGGAACTAACTACTCTGCCATCTGTATAAACATGGAAACATATACACCGCCATCTGTGTGAATAAGGAAATATCTACAATGCCATCTGTATAAAGATATAAATATCTGCACCGCGAGCTGTATAAACATGGAAATATCTACATTGCTATCTGTATAAACGTGGAAATACCAACACCGCTGTCGGTATAAACCTGGAAATGTCTACAACGCCATCTATATAAACATGGAAATATCTACACCGCAATGTCTATAAACATGGAAATACCTACACCGCTATCTCTATAAACATGGAAATATCTACACCGCTATCTGTATAAACATGGAAATATCTACACCGCGATCTGTATAAACCTGGAAATATCTACACCACGATCTGTATAAACATGGAAATATCTTCACCACGATCTGCATAAACATGGAAATATCTACACTGCTATCTGTATAAACATGGTAATATCTACAGCACCATCTGTATAAACATGGAAATATCTACACCACCATCTGTATAAACATGGAAATATCTACAATGCCATCTGTAGAAAAATGGAAATATCTACACCGCAATCTGTGTAAACATGGAAATATCTACACTGATATCTGTAAAAACATGGAAATATCTACACCGCTATCTCTACAAACATGGAAATATCTACACCGCGATCTGTATAAACATGGAAATATGTACACCGCGATCTGTATAAACATGGAAATATCTACTCCGCTATCTGTATATACATGGAAATATCTACACAGCTATCTCTATAAACAAGGAAATATCTACACCGCCATCTGTATAAACATGGAAATACCTACAAAGTCGTCTGTATAAAAATGGAAATATCTACAAAACCATCTGAATAAACATGGAAATATCTACACAGCCATCTATATATTCATGGAAATATCTACACCGCTCTCTGTATAAACATGGAAATAACTACACCGCTATTAGTATAAACAAGGAAATATCTACACCGTGATCTGTATAAACATGGAAATATCTACACCGCCATCTCTATAAACATGGAAATATCTACACCCCCATCTGTATAAACATGGAAATATCAACACCGCTGTCTCTATAAACATGGAAAAATCAACACCGCTATCTCTATGAACATGGAAATATCTACACCGCCATCTCTATAAACATGGAAATATCTACACCACGATCAGTATAAACATGGAAATATCTACACCGCTATCTGTATAAACATGGATATATCTCCACTGCTATCTCTTTAAACATCGAAATGTCTACACCGCCATCTGTATAAACATGGAAATACTTACAAAGTTATCTGTATAAACATGGAAATATCTTCACCGCCATCTTTATAAACATGGAAATATCTACACAGCCATGTGTATATACCTGGAGATAACTACACCAGTATATATATAAACATGGAAATAACTACACAGCTATCTTTATAAACATGGAAATATCTACACCGCCATCTACATATCCATGGAAATATCTGCACCGCCATCTGTATAAACATGGAAATATCTACACGGTCATCTGTGAATTGATGGAAATATCAACACTGCCATCTGTACAAACATGGAAACATCTGCACCGCTGTCTGTATAAACATGGAAATATCTACACCGCGGTCTGTATAAACATGGAAATATCTACACCACGATCTGTATAAACATGGAAATATCTACACCGCCATCTGTATATAAATGGAAATACCTACAAAGTCATCTGTATAAACATGGAAATATCTACACAGCCATCTGTATAAACCGGGAAATACCTACACAGCCATCTGTATATACATGGAAATATCTACACCGCTATCTGTATAAACATGGAAATAACTACACCGCTATTAGTATAAACAAGGAAATATTTACACCGTGATCTGTATAAACATGGAAATATCTACACCGCCATCTCTATAAACATGGAAATATCTACACCCCTATCTGTATAAACATGGAAATATCCACACCGCTATCTCTATAAACATGGAAAAATCAACACCGCTATCTCTATGAACATGGAAATATCTACACCGCCATCTCTATAAACATGGAAATATCTACACCACGATCAGTATATACATGGAAATATCTACACTGCTGTCTGTATAAACATGGAAATATCTCCACTGCTATCTCTATAAACATCGAAATATCTACACCGCCATCTGTATAAACATGGAAATACTTACAAACTTATCTGCATAAACATGGAAATATCTTCACCGCCATCTGTATAAACATGGAAATATCTACACGGTCATCTGTGTATAGATGGAAATATCAACACCACCATCTGTACAAACATGGAAATATCTGCACCGCTATCTGTATAAACAAGGAAATATATACACCGCGGTCGGTATAAACATGGAAATATCTACAATGCTATCTCTATAAACATGGAAATATCTACACCGTGATCTGTATCAACGTGGAAATATTTACACTGCTATCTGTATAAACATGGATATTTCTACACAGTAATCTTTATAAATATGGAAATATCTACACCGCTATCTCTATAAACATGGAAATATCTACACCGCCATCTGTATAAATATGGAAATACCTATACAGTCATCTGTGTAAACATGGAAATATCTACACCACCATCTGTATAAACATGGAAATATCTTCAATGCCATCTGTACACACACGGAATCACCTACAAGGGAATCTGTGTATAGATGGGAACATCAACACCGCCATCTGTACAAACATAGAATTATCTACACTGCTATCTCTATAAACATGGAAATATCTACACTGCCATCTGTAAAAACATGGAAATATCTACACCGATATCTGTAAAAACATGGAAATATCTACACTGCGGTCTGTATAAACATGGAAATATCTTCACCGGTATCTGTATAAACATGGAAATATCTACACCACGATCTGTATATACATGGAAATATATACACCGCTATCTGTATAAACATGGAAATATCTGCACCGCTATCTCTATTAACATGGAAATATCTACAAAGCCATCAGTATAAACATGGAAATACCTACACAGTCATGTGTAGGAACATGGAAACATCTACACTGCCATCTGCGTAGACATAGAAATATCTGCACAGACCTCTGTATAAATATGGAAATATCTGCATAGGCATCTGTGTAATCATGGAAATATCTTCACCGCTATCTGTATAAACATGGAAACACCTACACCACTGTCTCTATAAACATGGAAATATGTACACCGCTATGAGTATAAACATGGAAATATCTGCACTGATGTCTGTATAAACATGGAAATATCTCCACCGTTATCTGTTTAAACATGGAAATATCTACAGCGCCATCTCTATAAACATTGAAATATCTACACTGCCATCTCTAAAAACATGGAAATATCTACACAGTCATCTGAATAAACATGGAAATATCTACACCACCATCTGTATATACATGGAAATACCTACAATACCATCTGTATACACATGGAAATATCTACACAGACATCTGTATAAATATGGAAATATCTACACCGCCATCTCTATAAACATGAAAATATCTACACTGCCATCTCCATAAAGATGGAAGTATCTACCCCGTCATGTGTATAAACACGGAAATATCTACACCACCATCTGTGTAAACATGGAAATAACTACACCACTATCTGTATAAACATGGAAATATCTACACCGCCATCTGCATGTCCATGGAAATATCTATGCCGCCATCTGTATAAACATGGAAATATCTACACGGCCATCTGTGTATAGATGGAAATATCAACACCGCCATCTCTATAAACATGAAAATATCTACACTGCCATCTCCATAAAAATGGAACTAACTACTCCGACATCTGTATAAACATGGAAACACCTACACCGCCATCAGTGTGAATAAGGAAATATCTACAATTCCATCTGTATAAAGATATAAATATCTGCACCGCGAGCTGTATAACCTTGGAAAATCTACATAGCTATCTGTATAAAACGTGGAAATACCAACACCGCTATCGGTATAAACATGGAAATATCTACAATGCCATCTATATAAACATGGAAATATCTACACCGCTAGGTCTATAAACATGGAAATACCTACACCGCTATCTCTATAGACATGGAAATATCTACACCGCTATCTGTATAAACATGGAATTATCTACACCGCTATCTGTATAAACATGGAAATATCTACACCGCGATCTGTATAAACATGGAAATATCTTCACCAAAATCTGTATAAACATGGAAATATCTACACCGCAACCTGTATAAACATATATCTACACCACCATCTATAAAAACATGGAAAATCTACAGCGCCATCTTTATAAACATGGAAATATCTACAATGCCATCTGTAGAAAGGTGGAAATATCTGCACTGCAATCTGTGTAAACATGGAAATATCTACACCGCTATCTGTAAAAACATGGAAATATCTACACCGCTATCTGTATAAACATGGAAATATCTACACCGCTATCTGTATAATCATGGAAATATCTACACAGCTATCTCTATAAACATGGAAATATCTACACCGCCATCGGTATAAACATGGAGATACCTACAAAGTCATCTGTATAAACATGGAAATATCTACACAGCTATCTGTATAAACATGGAAAAATCAACACCGCTATCTCTATGAACATGGAAATATCTACACCGCCATCTCTATAAACATGGAAATATCTACACCACGATCAGAATAAACATGGAAATATCTACACCGCTATCTGTATAAACATGGAAATATCTCCACTGCTATCTCTATAAACATCGAAATATCTACACCGCCATCTGTATAAACATGGAAATACTGACAAAGTTATGTGTATAAACATGGAAATATCTTCACAGCCATCTGTATAAACATGGAAATATCTACAAAGCCATGTGTATATACATGGAAATAACTACACCGCTGTGTATATAAACATGGAAATAACTACACCGCTATCTGTATAAACATGGAAATATCTACACCGCCATCTACATATCCATGAAAATATTTACAAAGACATCTGTATAAACGTGGAAATACCTACACAATCATGTGTAGGAACATTTAAATATCTACACTACCATCTTTATAAACATAGAAATATCTACAAAGCCCTCTGTATAAATATGGAAATATCTGCATAGGCATCTGTGTAAACATGCAAATATCTGCACCGCTATCTGTATAAACATGGAAATAACTACACCGCTGTCTCTATAAACATGGAAATATGTACACCGCTATGTGTATAAACATGGAAATATCTCCACCTTTATTTATATAAACATGGAAATATCTACAGCGCCATCTCTATAAACATTGAAATATCTACACTGCCATCTGTAAAAACATGGAAATATCTACACCGACAACTGTATAAACATGGAAATATCTACACCACCATCTGTATAAACATGGAAATACCTACAATACCATCTGTATACACATGGAAATATCTACACAGACATCTGTATAAATATGGAAATATCTACACGGCCATCTGTATAAACATGGAAATATCTACACTGCCATCTGTAGAAAGATGGAAATATCTATACCGCTATCTCTATAAATATGGAAATATCTACACTGCCATCTCTATAAACATGAAAATATCTACACTGCCATCTCCATAAAGAAGGAAGTATCTACTCCGCCATGTGAATAAACACGGAAATATCTACACCACCATCTGTGTAAACATGGAAATATCTACACCGCTATCTGTGTAAACATGGAAGAATCTACACCGCTATCTGCATGCCCATGGAAATATCTACGCCACCATATGTATAAACATGGATATATCTACACGGCCATCTGTGTATACATGGAAATATCAACACCGCCATCTGTACAAACATTGAAATATCTACATCGGTATCTCTATAAACATGGAAATATCTGCACTGCCATCTGTAAAAACATGGAAATACGTATACAGTCATCTGTATAAACATGGAAATATCTACAATGACATCTGTATACACGTGGAAATATCTAAACAGCCATCTGTAGAAACATGTAAATATCTACACTGCTATCTCTATAAACATGGAAATATCTACACCGCCATCTCAATAAATATGAAAATATGTACACTGCCATTCTCCATAAACATGGAACTAACTACTCCGCCATCTGTATAAACATGGAAACATCTATACCGCCATCTGTGTGAATAAGGAAATATCTACAATGCCATCTGTAAAAAGATATAAATATCTGCACCGCTATCTGTATAAACATGGAAATATCTACACCACCATCTATATAAACATGGAAATATCTACACCGCCATCTGTATAAACATGGAAATATCTTCAATGCCATCTGTAGAAAGATGGAAATATCCACACTGTAATATGTGTAAACATGGAAATATCTACACAGATATCTGTAAAAACATGGAAATATCTACACTGCGGTCTGTATAAACATGGAAATATCTTCACCGGTATCTGTATAAACATGGAAATATCTACACCACGATCTGTATAAACATGGAAATATGTACACCGCTATCTGTATAAACATGGAAATATCTGCACCGCTATCTCTATAAACATGGAAATATCTACAAAGCCATCCGCATGAACATGGAAATATCTACACAGTCATGTGTAGGAACATGGAAACATCTACACTGCCATCTGTATAAACATAGAAATATCTACAAAGACCTCTGTATAAATATGGAAATATCTGCATAGGCATCTGTGTAAACATGGAAATATCTGCACCGCTATCTGTATAAACATGGAAATACCTACACCACTGTCTCTATAAACATGGAAATGTGTACACCGCTATGTGTATAAACATGGAAATATCTCCACTGCTGTCTGTATAAACATGGAAATATCTCCACCGTTATCTGTTTAAACATGGAAATATCTACAGCGCCATCTCTATAAACATTGAAATACCTACACTGCCATCTCTAAAAACATGAAAATAACTACACAGTCATCTGAATAAATATGGAAATATCTACACCACCATCTGCATAAACATGGAAATACCTACAATACCATCTGCAAAAACATGGAAATATCTACACAGACATCTGTATAAATATGGAAATATCTACACCGCCATCTCTATAAACATGAAAATATCTACACTTCCATCTCCATAAAGATGGAAGTATCTACCCCGTCATGTGTATAAACACGGAAATATCTACACCACCATCTGTGTAAACATGGAAATAACTATACCACTATCTGTATAAACATGGGAATATCTACACGGCCATCTGCATGTCCATGGAAATATCTACACCGCCATCTGTATAAACATGGAAATATATACATGGCCATCTGTGTATAGATGGAAATATCAACACCGCCATCTCTATAAACATGAAAATATCTACACTGCCATCTCCATAAAAATGGAACTAACTACTCCGCCATCTGTATAAACATGGAAACGCCTACACCGCCATCAGTGTGAATAAGGAAATATCTACAATGCCATCTGTATAAAGATATAAATATCTGCACCGCGAGCTGTATAACCTTGGAAAATCTACATCGCTATCTGTATAAACGTGGAAATACCAACACATCTATCGGTATAAACATGGAAATATCTACAACGCCATCTATATAAACATGGAAATATCTACACCGCTATGTCTATAAACATGGAAATACCTACACCGCTATCTCTATAGACATGGAAATATCTACACCGCTATCTGTATAAACATGGAAATATCTACACCGCTATCTGTATAAACATGGAAATATCTACACCGCGATCTGTATAATCATGGAAATATCTTCACCAAAATCTGTATAAACATGGAAATATCTAGACCGCAACCTGCATAAACATGGTAATATCTACACTACCATCTATATAAACATGAAAAATCTACAACGCCATCTTTATAAACATGGAAATATCTACAATGCCATCTGTAGAAAGATGGAAATATCTACACCGCAATCTATGTAAACATGGAAATATCTACACCGCTATCTGTAAAAACATGGAAATATCTACACCGCTATCTGTATAAACATGGAAATATCTACACCACGATCTGAATAAACATGGAAATATCTACACCGCGATCTGTATAAACATGGAAATATCTACACCCCTATCTGTATAAACATGGAGATATCTCCACTGCTATCTCTATAAACATCGAAATATCTACACCGCCATCTGTATAAACATGGAAATACTTACAAAGTTCTCAGTATAAACATGGAAATATCTACACCGCCATCTGTATAAACATGGAAATACTTACAAAGTTCTCAGTATAAACATGGAAATATCTACACCGCCATCTGTATAAACATGCAAATATCTACACAGCCATGTGTATATACATGGAAATATCTACACCGCTATCTATATAAACATGGAAATAACTACACCGCTATCTGTATAAACATGGAAATATCTACACGGTCATCTGTGTATAGATGGAAATATCAACACCGCCATCTGTACAAACATGGAAATATCTACACCGCGGTCTGTATAAACATGGAAATACCTACACCGCTATCTGTATAAACATGGAAATATCTACACCGCTATCTGTATAAACATGGAAATACCTACACCGCTCTCTCTATAAACATGGAAATATGTACACCGCTATGTGTATAAACAAGGAAATATCTCCACTGCTCTCTGTATAAACATGGAAATATCTCCACCGTTATCTGTATAAACATGGAAATATCTACAGCGCCATCTCTATAAACATTGAAATATCTACACTGCCATTTGTAGAAACATGGAAATATCTACCCCACCAACTGTATAAACATGGAAATATCTACACCACCATCTGTATAAACATGGAAATACCTACAATACCATCTGTATACACATGGAAATATCTACACAGACATCTGTATAAATATGGAAATATCTACACGGCCCTCTGTATAAACATGGAAATATCAACACTGCCATCTGTAGAAAGATGGAAATATCTACACCGCTATCTCTATAAATATGGAAATATCTACAACACCATCTCTATAAACATGAAAATATCTACACTGCCATCTCCATAACGATGGAAGTATCTACTCCGCCATGTGTATAAACACGGAAATATCTACACCACCGTCTGTGTAAACATGGAAATATCTACACCGCTATCTGTATAAACATGGAAATATCTACACCGCCATTTGCATGTCCATGGAAATATCTACGCTGCCATCTGTTTAAACAAGGAAATATCTACAAGGCCATCTGTGTATAGATGGAAATATCAACACCGCCATCTGTACAAACATGGAAATATCTACACCACTATCTCTATAAACATGGAAATATCTGCACTGCCATCTGTAAAAACATGGAAATACGTATGCAGTCATCTGTATAAACATGGAAATATCTACAATGCCATCTGTATACACATGGAAATATCTACACAGCCATCTGTATAAACATGTAAATATCTACACTGCTATCTCTATAAACATGGAAATATCTACACCGCCATCTCTATAAACATGAAATTATCTACACTGCCATCTCCATAAACATGGAACTAACTACTCCGCCATCTGTATAAACATGGAAACATATACACCACCATCTGTGTGACCAAGGAAATATCTACAATGCCATCTGTACAAAGATATAAATATCTGCACTGCGAGCTGTACAAACATGGAAATATCTACATCGCTATCTGTATAAACGTGGAAATAAAAACACCGCTATCGGTATAAACATGGAAATATCTACAATGCCATCTATATAAACAGGGAAATATGTACATCGCTATGTATATAAACATGGAAATACCTTCACCGCTATCTCTATAAACATGGAAATATCTACACCGCTATCTGTATAAACATGGAAATATCTGCACTGCGATCTGTATAAACATGGAATTATCTACACCGCGATCTGTATAAACATGGAAATATCTTCACCACGATCTGTATATACATGGAAATATCTACACCACTATCTGTAAACTTGGTAATACCTGCACCACCATCTATATAAACATGGAAATATCTGCAATGCCATTTGTAGAAAGATGGAAATATCTACACTGCAATCTGTGTAAACATGGAAATATCTACACCGATATCTGTAAAAACATGGAAATATCTGCACCGCTATCTATATAAACATGGAAATATCTACACCGCGATCTGTATAAAGATGGAAATATCTACACCGCGAGCTGTATAAACATGGAAATATCTACACCGCTATCTGTATAAACATGGAAATATCTACACAACTATCCCTATAAACATGGAAATATCTACACCGCCATCTGTATAAACATGGAAATCACTACAAAGTCATCTGTATAAACATGGAAATATCTACAGAGCCATCTGTATAAACATGGAAATATCTACACAGCCATCTGTTTATCAATGGAAATATCTACACCGCTACCTGTATAAACATGGAACTAACTGCACCGCTATTTTTATAAACAAGCATATATCTACACCGTGATCTGTATAAACATGGAAATATCTACACCGCCATCTCTATAAACATGGAAATATCTACAACCCTATCTGTATAAACATGGAAATATCCACACCGCAATCACTATAAACATGGAAATATCTACACCGCCATCTGTATAAACATGGAAATATCTACAATGCCATCTGTATACACATGGAAATACATACACGGCAATCTGTGTATAGATGGAAACATCAACACCGCCATCTGTACAAACATGAAAATATCTACACTGCTATCTCTATAAACATGGAATTATCTACACTGCGGTCTGTATAAACATGGAAATATCTACTCTGGTGTCTGTATAAACATGGAAATATCTACAGTGCTATCTGTATAAACATGGAAATACCTACACCGCTGTCTCTATAAACATGGAAATATGTACACCGCTAAGTGTATAAACATGGAAATATCTCCACTGCTCTCTGCATAAACTTGGAAATATCTCCACCGTTATCTGTATAAACATGGAAATATCTACAGCGCCATCTCTATAAACATTGAAATATCTACACTGCCATCTGTAAAAACATGGAAATATCTACACAGTCATCTGAATAAACATGGAAGTATCTACACCACCATCTGTATAAACATGGAAATACCTACAATACCATCTGTATACACATGGAAATATCTACACAGACATCTGTATAAATATGGAAACATCTACACCGCCATCTGTATAATCATGGAAATATCTACACTGCCATCTGTAGAAAGATGGAAATATATACACAGCTATCTCCATAAACATGGAAATATCTACAACGCCATCTGTATAAACATGGAAATACTGACAAAGTTATGTGTATAAAAATGGAAATATCTTCACCGCCATCTGTATAAACATGGAAATATCTACAAAGCCATGTGTATATACATGGAAATAACTACACCGATGTGTATATAAACATGGAAATAACTACACCGCTATCTGTATAAACATGGAAATATCTACACCGCCATCTACATATCCATGGAAATATCTACAAAGATATCTGTATAAACATGGAAATACCTACACAATCATGTGTAGGAACATTTAAATATCTACACTGCCATCTTTATAAACTTAGAAATATCTACAAAGCCCTCTGTATAAATATGGAAATATCTGCATAGGAATCTATGTAAATATGGAAATATCTGCACCGCTATCTGTATAAACATGGAAATAACTACACCACCATCTCTATAAACATGAAAATATCTACACTGCCATCTCCATAAAGATGGAAGTATCTACTCCGCCATGTGTATAAACACGGAAATATCTACACCACCATCTGTGTAAACATGGATATATCTACACCGCTATCTGTATAAACATGGAAGTATCTACTCCGCTATCTGCATGCCCATGGAAATATCTACACCGCCATCTGTATAAACATGGAAATATCTACACGGCCATCTGTGAATACATGGAAATTTCAACACCGCCATCTCTATAAACATGGAAATATCTACAACCCTATCGGTGTAATCATGGAGATATCCACACCGCTATCTCTATAAACATGGAAAAATCAACACCGCTATCTCTATGAACATGGAAATATCTATACCACCATCTCTATAAACATGGAAATATCTACACCACGATCAGTATAAACATGGAAATATCTACACCGCTATCGGTATAAACATGGAAATATCTCCAGTGCTATCTCTATAAACATCGAAATATCTACACCGCCATCTGTATAAACTTGGAAACACTTACAAAGTTATCTGTATAAACATGGAAATATCTACACCGCCATCTGTATAAACATGGAAATATCTAGACAGCCATGTGTATATACATGGAAATGTCTACACTGCTATCTATATAAACATGGAAATAACTACACCGCTATCTGTATAAACATGGAAATACCTATACAGTCATCTGTGTAAACATGGAAATATCAACACCGCCATCTGTACAAATATGGAAATAACTACACCGCGGTCTGTATAAACATGGAAATATCTACACCGCTATTTCTATAATCATGGAAATATCTACACCGTGATCTGTATAAACATGGAAATACCTACACCACCATCTGTATAAACATGGAAATACCTATACAGTCATCTGTGTAAACATGGAATTATCAACACCACCATCTGTATAAACATGGAAATATCTACAATGCCATCTGTATACACATGGAAATAACTACACGGCAATCTGTGTATAGATGGAAACATCAACACCGCCATCTGTACAAACATGGAAATATCTACACTGCTGTCTGTATAAACCTGAAAATATCTACACTGCGGTCTGTATAAACATGGAAATATCAACACTGGTATCTGTATAAACATGGAAATATCTACACCACGATCGGTGTAAACATGGAAATATATACACCGCTATCTGTATAAACATGGAAATATCTGCACTGCTATCTCTATAGACATGGAAATATCTACAAAGCCATCTGTAAAAACATGGAAATACCTATACAGTCATCAGTATAAAAATGGAAATATCAGCAATGCCATCTGTATACACATGGAAATATCTACACAGACATCTGTGAAAACATTTAAATATCTACACTGCTATCTCTGTAAACATGGAAATATCCACACAGCCATCTCTATAAACATGAAAATATCTACACTGCCATCTCCATAAACATGGAAGTAACTACTCCGACATCTGTATAAACATGGAAACATCTACACCGCCATCTGTGTGAATTATTAAATATCTACACTGCCATCTGCATAAAGATATAAATATCTGCACCACGAGCTGTATAAACATGGAAATATCTACATCGCTATCTGTATAAACATGGAAATACCAACACCGCTATCGGTATAAACATGGAAATATCTACAACGCCATATATATAAACATGGAAATATCTACACCGCTATGTCTATAAACATGGAAATACCTACACCGCTATCTCTATAAAAATGGAAATATCTACACCGCTATCTGTATAAACATGGAAATATCTACACCGCTATCTGTATAAACATGGAAATATCTACAATTCCATCTGTAGAAAGATGGAAATATCTACACCTCAGTCTGTGTAAACATCGAAATATCTACACCGATATCTGTAAAAACGTGGAAATATCTACACCGCTATCAGTATAAACATGGAAATATCTACACCGCGATCTGTATAAACATGGAAATATCTACACCATGATCTGTATAAACATGGAAATATCTTCACCTCTATCTGGATAAACATGGAAATATCTACACCGCCATCTGTATAAACATGGAAATATCTACACAGCCATGTGTATATACATGGAAATATCTACACCGCTATCTATATAAACATGGAAATAACTACACTGCTATCTGTGTAAACATGGAAATATCTACACCGCCATCTACATATCCATGGAAATATCTGCGCCGCCATCTTTATAAACATGGAAATATCTACACGGTCATCTGTGTATTGATGGAAATATCAACAGCGCCATCTGTACAAACATGGAAATATCTGCACCGCTATCATTATTAACATGGAAATATCTACAAAGCCATCCGTATAAACATGGAAATACCTACACAGTCATGTGTAGGAACATGGAAATATCTACAACGCCATCTGTATAAACATGGAAATATCTACACCGTGATCTGTATAAATATGGAAATATCTACAACGTGATCTGTATAAACATGGAAATATCTACACCACCATCTGTATAAACATGGAAATACCTACAATACCATCTGTATACACATGGAAATATCTACACAGACATCTGTATAAATATGGAAATATCTACACGGCCATCTGTATAAACATGGAATTATCTACACTGCCATCTGTAGAAACATGGAAATATCTACACCGCTATCTCTATAAATATGGTAATATCTACACCGCCATCTCTATAAACATGAAAATATCTACACTGCCATCTCCATAAAGATGGAAGTATCTACTCCGCCATGTGTATAAACACGGAAATATATACACCACCATCTGTGTAAACATTTAAATATCTACACCGCTATCTGTATAAACATGGAAATATCTACACGGCCATCTATGTATAGATGTAAATATTAACACCGCCATCTGTACAAACATGGAGATATCTACACCGCTATCTGTATAAACATGGAAATACCTGCACTGCCATCTGTAAAAACATGGAAATACCTATACAGTCATCTGTATAAACATGGAAATATCTACAATGCCATCTGTATTCACATGGAAATATCTACACTGCCATCTCCATAAACATGGAACTTACTACTCCGCTATCTGTATAAACATGGAAACATCTACACCGCCATCTGTGTGAATAAGGAAATATCTACAATGCCATCTGTATAAAGATATAAATAACTGCACCGTGAGCTGTGTAAACATGGAAATAACTACATCGCTATCTGTATAAACGTGGAAATACCAACACCGCTATCGGTATAAACATGGAAATATCTACAACGCCATCTATATAAACATGGAAATATCTACACTGCTATGTCTATAAACATGGAAATACCTACACCGCTATCTCTATAAACATGGAATTATCTACACCGCTATCTGTATAAACATGGAAATATCTACACCGCGATCTGTATAAACATGGAAATAGCTACAATACCATCTGTATACACATGGAAACATCTACACAGATATCTGTATAAATATGGAAATATCTACACCGCCATCTGTATAAACATGGAAATATCTATACTGCCATCTGTAGAAAGATGGAAATACCTACACCGCAATCTCTATAAATGTGGAAATATCTAAACCTCCATCTCTATAAACATGAAAATATCTACACTGCCATCTCCATAAAGATGGAAGTATCTACTGCGCCATGTGTATAAACACGGAAATATCCACACCACCATCTGTGTAAACATGGAAATATCTACACCGCTATCTGTATAAACATGGAAATAACTACACCGCCATCTGCATGTCCATGGAAATATCTACGCCACCATCTGTACAAACATGGAAATATCTACACTGCTATCTCTATAAACATGGATATATCTACACTGCGGTCTGTATAAACATGGAAATATCTACACCGGTATCTGTATAAACATGGAAATATCTACACCACAATCTGTATAAACCTGGAAATATATACAACGCTATCTGTATAAACATGGAAATATCTGCACCGCTATCTCTATAAACATGGAAATATCTACAAAGCCATCTGTATAAACATGGAAATGCCTACACAGTCATGTGTAGGAATATGGAAATACCTACACTGCCATCTGTATAAACATAGAAATATCTACACAGCCCTCTCTATAAATATGGAAATATCTGCATAGGCATCTGTATAAACATGGAAATATCTGCACCGCTATCTGTACAAACATGGAAATCCCTACACCGCTGTCCCTATAAACATGGAAATATGTACACAGCTATGTGTATAAACATGGAAATATCTCCAACGTTATCTGTATAAACATGGAAATATCTACAGCACCATCTTTATAAACATTGAAATATCTACACTGCCATCTATAAAACATGGAAATATCTACACAGTCATCTGAATAAACATGGAAATCTCTACACCAACATCTGTATAAACATGGAAATAGCTACAATACCATCTGCATACAAATGGAAATATATACACAGACATCTGTATAAATATGGAAATATCTACACCGCCATGTGTATAAACATGGAAATATCTACACTGACATCTGTAGAAAGATGGAAATATCAACACCGCTATCTCTATAAATATGGAAATATCTTCACTGCGGTCTGTATAAACATGGAAATATCTACACCGGTATCTGTATAAACATGGAAATATCTACACCACGATCTGTATAAACATGGAAATATTTACACCGCTATCTGTATAAACATGGAAATATCTGCACCGCTATCTCTATAAACATGGAAATATCTACAAAGCCATCTGTATAAACATGGAAATACCTACACAGTCATGTGAAGGAACATGGAAATATCTACACTGCCATCTGTATAAACATGGAAATATCTACAGAGCCCTCTGTATTAATATGGAAATATCTGCATAGGCATCTGTATAAACATGGAAATATCTGCACCGCTATCTGTATAAACATGGAAATACCTACACCGCTGTCTCTATAAACATGGAAATATGTACAACGCTACGTGTATAAACATGGAAATATCTCCACTGCTGTCTGTATAAACATGGATATATCTACACCGCTATCTGTATAAACATGGAAATATCTACACAGCTATCTCTATAAACTTGGAAATACCTACACCGCCATCTGTATAAACATGGAAATACCTACAAAGTCGTCTGTATAAACATGGAAATATCTACACAGCCATCTGTATATACATGGAAATATCTTCACCGCTATCTGTATAAACATGGAAATAACTACACCGCTATTTGTATAAACAAAGGAATATCTACACCGCCATCTGTTTAAACATGGAAATATATACACAGACATCTGTTTATACATGGAAATATCTACACCGCTATCTGTATAAGCATGCTAATAACTACACCGCTATCTGTATAAATGTGGAAATATTTGCACCGCTATCCCTATAAACATGGTAATAACAACACTGCGATCTGTATAAACATGGAAATATCTACACCATGATCTGTATACACATGGAAATATCTACACCGCGATCTCTATAAACATGGAAATATCTAAACTGTGATCTGTATAAACATGGAAATATCTACAACGCCATATATATAAACATGGAAATATCTACACCGCTATGTCTATAAACATGGAAATACCTACACCGCTATCTCTATAAAAATGGAAATATCTACACCGCTATCTGTATAAACATGGAAATATCTACACCGCTATCTGTATAAACATGGAAATATCTACAATTCCATCTGTAGAAAGATGGAAATATCTACACCTCAATCTGTGTAAACATCGAAATATCTACACCGATATCTGTAAAAACATGGAAATATCTACACCGCTATCAGTATAAACATGGAAATATCTACACCGCGATCTGTATAAACATGGAAATATCTACACCATGATCTGTATAAACATGGAAATATCTTCACCTCTATCTGTATAAACATGGAAATATCTACACCGCCATCTGTATAAACATGGAAATATCTACACAGCCATGTGTATATACATGGAAATATCTACACCGCTATCTATATAAACATGGAAATAACAACACCGCTATCTGTATAAACATGGAAATATCTACACCGCCATCTACATATCCATGGAAATAACTGCGCCGCCATCTGTATAAACATGGAAATATCTACACGGTCATCTGTGAATAGATGGAAATATCAACCCCGCCATTTGTAGAAACATGGAAATATCTGCACCGCCATCTCTATATACATGGAAATATCTGCACTGCCATCTGTTAAAACATGGAAATACCTATACAGTCATCTGTATAAGCATGGAAATATCTACAATGCCATCTGTATACACATTGAAATATCTACACAGCCATCTCTATAAACATGTATATATCTACACTGCTATCTCTATAAACATGGAAATATCTACACCGCCATCTCTATAAACATGAAAATATCTACACTGCCATCTCCATAAACATGGAACTAACTACTCTGCCATCTGTATAAACATGGAAACAACTACACCACCATCTGTGTGAATAAGGACATATCTACAATGCCATCTGTATAAAGATATAAATATCTGCACCGCGAGCTGTATAAACATAGAAATATCTACATCGCTATCTGTATAAACGTGGAAAAACCAACACCGCTATCGGTATAAACATGGAAATATCTACAACGCCATCTATATAAACATAGAAATATCTACACCGCTATGTCTATAAACATGGAAACACCTACACCGCTGTCTCTATAAACATGGAAATATCTACACCGCTATCCGTATAAACATGGAAATATCTACACCTCTATCTGTAGAAACATGGAAATATCTACACCGCAATCTGTGTAAACATGGAGATATCTACACCGATATCTGTAAAAACATGGAAATATCTACACTGCCATCTGTATAAACATGGAAATATCTTCACCGCGATCTGTATAAACCTGGAAATATCTGCACCGTGATCTGTATAAACATGGAAATATCTACACCGCTATCTGTATAAACATGGAAATATCTACACCTTGATCTGTATAAACATGGAAATATCTACACCGCGATCTGTATAAACATGGAAATATCTACACCGTGATCTGTATAAACATGGAAATATCTACACCGCCATCTTTATAAACATGGAAATATCTACACCCCTATCTGTATAAACATGGAAATATCCACACCGCTATCTCTATAAACATGGAAAAATCAACACCGCTATCTGTATGAACATGGAAATATCTACACCGCCATCTCTATAAATATGGAAATATCTACACCGCGATCAGTATAAACGTGGAAATATCTACACCGCTACCTGTATAAACATGGAAATATCTGCACTGCTATCTCTATAAACATCGAAATATCTACACCGCCATCTGTATAAACATGGAAATACTGACAAAATTATCGGTATAAACATGGAAATATCTACACCACCATCTGTAAAAACATTGAAATATCTACACAGCCATGTGTATATACATGGAAATATCTACACCGTTATCTATATAAACATGGAAATAACTACACTGCTATCTGTGTAAACATGGAAATATCTACACCGCCATCTACATATCCATGGAAATATCTGCGCCGCCATCTTTATAAACATGGAAATATCTACACGGTCATCTGTGTATAGATGGAAATATCAACAGCGCCATCTGTACAAACATGGAAATATCTGCACCGCTATCGTTATTAACATGGAAATATCTACAAAGCCATCCGTATAAACATGGAAATACCTACACAGTCATGTGTAGGAACATGGAAATATCTACAACGCCATCTGTATAAACATGGAAATATCTACACCGTGATCTGTATAAATATGGAAATATCTACAACGTGATCTGTATAAACATGGAAATATCTACACCACCATCTGTATAAACATGGAAATACCTACAATACCATCTGTATACACATGGAAATATCTACACAGACATCTGTATAAATATGGAAATATCTACACGGCCATCTGTATAAACATGGAATTATCTACACTGCCATCTGTAGAAACATGGAAATATCTACACCGCTATCTCTATAAATATGGTAATATCTACACCGCCATCTCTATAAACATGAAAATATCTACACTGCCATCTCCATAAAGATGGAAGTATCTACTCCGCCATGTGTATAAACACGGAAATATATACACCACCATCTGTGTAAACATTTAAATATCTACACCGCTATCTGTATAAACATGGAAATATCTACACGGCCATCTATGTATAGATGTAAATATTAACACCGCCATCTGTACAAACATGGAGATATCTACACCGCTATCTGTATAAACATGGAAATACCTGCACTGCCATCTGTAAAAACATGGAAATACCTATACAGTCATCTGTATAAACATGGAAATATCTACAATGCCATCTGTATTCACATGGAAATATCTACACTGCCATCTCCATAAACATGGAACTTACTACTCCGCTATCTGTATAAACATGGAAACATCTACACCGCCATCTGTGTGAATAAGGAAATATCTACAATGCCATCTGTATAAAGATATAAATAACTGCACCGCGAGCTGTGTAAACATGGAAATAACTACATCGCTATCTGTATAAACGTGGAAATACCAACACCGCTATCGGTATAAACATGGAAATATCTACAACGCCATCTATATAAACATGGAAATATCTACACTGCTATGTCTATAAACATGGAAATACCTACACCGCTATCTCTATAAACATGGAATTATCTACACCGCTATCTGTATAAACATGGAAATATCTACACCGCGATCTGTATAAACATGGAAATAGCTACAATACCATCTGTATACACATGGAAACATCTACACAGATATCTGTATAAATATGGAAATATCTACACCGCCATCTGTATAAACATGGAAATATCTATACTGCCATCTGTAGAAAGATGGAAATACCTACACCGCAATCTCTATAAATGTGGAAATATCTAAACCTCCATCTCTATAAACATGAAAATATCTACACTGCCATCTCCATAAAGATGGAAGTATCTACTGCGCCATGTGTATAAACACGGAAATATCCACACCACCATCTGTGTAAACATGGAAATATCTACACCGCTATCTGTATAAACATGGAAATAACTACACCGCCATCTGCATGTCCATGGAAATATCTACGCCACCATCTGTACAAACATGGAAATATCTACACTGCTATCTCTATAAACATGGATATATCTACACTGCGGTCTGTATAAACATGGAAATATCTACACCGGTATCTGTATAAACATGGAAATATCTACACCACAATCTGTATAAACCTGGAAATATATACAACGCTATCTGTATAAACATGGAAATATCTGCACCGCTATCTCTATAAACATGGAAATATCTACAAAGCCATCTGTATAAACATGGAAATGCCTACACAGTCATGTGTAGGAATATGGAAATACCTACACTGCCATCTGTATAAACATAGAAATATCTACACAGCCCTCTCTATAAATATGGAAATATCTGCATAGGCATCTGTATAAACATGGAAATATCTGCACCGCTATCTGTACAAACATGGAAATCCCTACACCGCTGTCCCTATAAACATGGAAATATGTACACCGCTATGTGTATAAACATGGAAATATCTCCAACGTTATCTGTATAAACATGGAAATATCTACAGCACCATCTTTATAAACATTGAAATATCTACACTGCCATCTATAAAACATGGAAATATCTACACAGTCATCTGAATAAACATGGAAATCTCTACACCAACATCTGTATAAACATGGAAATAGCTACAATACCATCTGCATACAAATGGAAATATATACACAGACATCTGTATAAATATGGAAATATCTACACCGCCATGTGTATAAACATGGAAATATCTACACTGACATCTGTAGAAAGATGGAAATATCAACACCGCTATCTCTATAAATATGGAAATATCTACACTGCGGTCTGTATAAACATGGAAATATCTACACCGGTATCTGTATAAACATGGAAATATCTACACCACGATCTGTATAAACATGGAAATATTTACACCGCTATCTGTATAAACATGGAAATATCTGCACCGCTATCTCTATAAACATGGAAATATCTACAAAGCCATCTGTATAAACATGGAAATACCTACACAGTCATGTGAAGGAACATGGAAATATCTACACTGCCATCTGTATAAACATGGAAATATCTACAGAGCCCTCTGTATTAATATGGAAATATCTGCATAGGCATCTGTATAAACATGGAAATATCTGCACCGCTATCTGTATAAACATGGAAATACCTACACCGCTGTCTCTATAAACATGGAAATATGTACAACGCTACGTGTATAAACATGGAAATATCTCCACTGCTGTCTGTATAAACATGGATATATCTACACCGCTATCTGTATAAACATGGAAATATCTACACAGCTATCTCTATAAACTTGGAAATACCTACACCGCCATCTGTATAAACATGGAAATACCTACAAAGTCGTCTGTATAAACATGGAAATATCTACACAGCCATCTGTATATACATGGAAATATCTTCACCGCTATCTGTATAAACATGGAAATAACTACACCGCTATTTGTATAAACAAAGGAATATCTACACCGCCATCTGTTTAAACATGGAAATATATACACAGACATCTGTTTATACATGGAAATATCTACACCGCTATCTGTATAAGCATGCTAATAACTACACCGCTATCTGTATAAATGTGGAAATATTTGCACCGCTATCCCTATAAACATGGTAATAACAACACTGCGATCTGTATAAACATGGAAATATCTACACCATGATCTGTATACACATGGAAATATCTACACCGTGATCTCTATAAACATGGAAATATCTAAACTGTGATCTGTATAAACATGGAAATATCTACAACGCCATATATATAAACATGGAAATATCTACACCGCTATGTCTATAAACATGGAAATACCTACACCGCTATCTCTATAAAAATGGAAATATCTACACCGCTATCTGTATAAACATGGAAATATCTACACCGCTATCTGTATAAACATGGAAATATCTACAATTCCATCTGTAGAAAGATGGAAATATCTACACCTCAATCTGTGTAAACATCGAAATATCTACACCGATATCTGTAAAAACATGGAAATATCTTCACCGCTATCAGTATAAACATGGAAATATCTACACCGCGATCTGTATAAACATGGAAATATCTACACCATGATCTGTATAAACATGGAAATATCTTCACCTCTATCTGTATAAACATGGAAATATCTACACCGCCATCTGTATAAACATGGAAATATCTACACAGCCATGTGTATATACATGGAAATATCTACACCGCTATCTATATAAACATGGAAATAACAACACCGCTATCTGTATAAACATGGAAATATCTACACCGCCATCTACATATCCATGGAAACAACTGCGCCGCCATCTGTATAAACATGGAAATATCTACACGGTCATCTGTGAATAGATGGAAATATCAACCCCGCCATTTGTAGAAACATGGAAATATCTGCACCGCCATCTCTATATACATGGAAATATCTGCACTGCCATCTGTTAAAACATGGAAATACCTATACAGTCATCTGTATAAGCATGGAAATATCTACAATGCCATCTGTATACACATTGAAATATCTACACAGCCATCTCTATAAACATGTATATATCTACACTGCTATCTCTATAAACATGGAAATATCTACACCGCCATCTCTATAAACATGAAAATATCTACACTGCCATCTCCATAAACATGGAACTAACTACTCTGCCATCTGTATAAACATGGAAACAACTACACCACCATCTGTGTGAATAAGGACATATCTACAATGCCATCTGTATAAAGATATAAATATCTGCACCGCGAGCTGTATAAACATAGAAATATCTACATCGCTATCTGTATAAACGTGGAAAAACCAACACCGCTATCGGTATAAACATGGAAATATCTACAACGCCATCTATATAAACATAGAAATATCTACACCGCTATGTCTATAAACATGGAAACACCTACACCGCTGTCTCTATAAACATGGAAATATCTACACCGCTATCCGTATAAACATGGAAATATCTACACCTCTATCTGTAGAAACATGGAAATATCTACACCGCAATCTGTGTAAACATGGAGATATCTACACCGATATCTGTAAAAACATGGAAATATCTACACCGCCATCTGTATAAACATGGAAATATCTTCACCGCGATCTGTATAAACCTGGAAATATCTGCACCGTGATCTGTATAAACATGGAAATATCTACACCGCTATCTGTATAAACATGGAAATATCTACACCTTGATCTGTATAAACATGGAAATATCTACACCGCGATCTGTATAAACATGGAAATATCTACACCGTGATCTGTATAAACATGGAAATATCTACACCGCCATCTTTATAAACATGGAAATATCTACACCCCTATCTGTATAAACATGGAAATATCCACACCGCTATCTCTATAAACATGGAAAAATCAACACCGCTATCTGTATGAACATGGAAATATCTACACCGCCATCTCTATAAATATGGAAATATCTACACCGCGATCAGTATAAACGTGGAAATATCTACACCGCTACCTGTATAAACATGGAAATATCTGCACTGCTATCTCTATAAACATCGAAATATCTACACCGCCATCTGTATAAACATGGAAATACTGACAAAATTATCGGTATAAACATGGAAATATCTACACCACCATCTGTAAAAACATTGAAATATCTACACAGCCATGTGTATATACATGGAAATATCTACACCGTTATCTATATAAACATGGAAATAACTACACTGCTATCTGTGTAAACATGGAAATATCTACACCGCCATCTACATATCCATGGAAATATCTGCGCCGCCATCTTTATAAACATGGAAATATCTACACGGTCATCTGTGTATAGATGGAAATATCAACAGCGCCATCTGTACAAACATGGAAATATCTGCACCGCTATCGTTATTAACATGGAAATATCTACAAAGCCATCCGTATAAACATGGAAATACCTACACAGTCATGTGTAGGAACATGGAAATATCTACAACGCCATCTGTATAAACATGGAAATATCTACACCGTGATCTGTATAAATATGGAAATATCTACAACGTGATCTGTATAAACATGGAAATATCTACACCACCATCTGTATAAACATGGAAATACCTACAATACCATCTGTATACACATGGAAATATCTACACAGACATCTGTATAAATATGGAAATATCTACACGGCCATCTGTATAAACATGGAATTATCTACACTGCCATCTGTAGAAACATGGAAATATCTACACCGCTGTCTCTATAAATATGGTAATATCTACACCGCCATCTCTATAAACATGAAAATATCTACACTGCCATCTCCATAAAGATGGAAGTATCTACTCCGCCATGTGTATAAACACGGAAATATATACACCACCATCTGTGTAAACATTTAAATATCTACACCGCTATCTGTATAAACATGGAAATATCTACACGGCCATCTATGTATAGATGTAAATATTAACACCGCCATCTGTACAAACATGGAGATATCTACACCGCTATCTGTATAAACATGGAAATACCTGCACTGCCATCTGTAAAAACATGGAAATACCTATACAGTCATCTGTATAAACATGGAAATATCTACAATGCCATCTGTATTCACATGGAAATATCTACACTGCCATCTCCATAAACATGGAACTTACTACTCCGCTATCTGTATAAACATGGAAACATCTACACCGCCATCTGTGTGAATAAGGAAATATCTACAATGCCATCTGTATAAAGATATAAATAACTGCACCGCGAGCTGTGTAAACATGGAAATAACTACATCGCTATCTGTATAAACGTGGAAATACCAACACCGCTATCGGTATAAACATGGAAATACCTACAACGCCATCTATATAAACATGGAAATATCTACACTGCTATGTCTATAAACATGGAAATACCTACACCGCTATCTCTATAAACATGGAATTATCTACACCGCTATCTGTATAAACATGGAAATATCTACACCGCGATCTGTATAAACATGGAAATAGCTACAATACCATCTGTATACACATGGAAACATCTACACAGATATCTGTATAAATATGGAAATATCTACACCGCCATCTGTATAAACATGGAAATATCTATACTGCCATCTGTAGAAAGATGGAAATACCTACACCGCAATCTCTATAAATGTGGAAATATCTAAACCTCCATCTCTATAAACATGAAAATATCTACACTGCCATCTCCATAAAGATGGAAGTATCTACTGCGCCATGTGTATAAACACGGAAATATCCACACCACCATCTGTGTAAACATGGAAATATCTACACCGCTATCTGTATAAACATGGAAATAACTACACCGCCATCTGCATGTCCATGGAAATATCTACGCCACCATCTGTACAAACATGGAAATATCTACACTGCTATCTCTATAAACATGGATATATCTACACTGCGGTCTGTATAAACATGGAAATATCTACACCGGTATCTGTATAAACATGGAAATATCTACACCACAATCTGTATAAACCTGGAAATATATACAACGCTATCTGTATAAACATGGAAATATCTGCACCGCTATCTCTATAAACATGGAAATATCTACAAAGCCATCTGTATAAACATGGAAATGCCTACACAGTCATGTGTAGGAATATGGAAATACCTACACTGCCATCTGTATAAACATAGAAATATCTACACAGCCCTCTCTATAAATATGGAAATATCTGCATAGGCATCTGTATAAACATGGAAATATCTGCACCGCTATCTGTACAAACATGGAAATCCCTACACCGCTGTCCCTATAAACATGGAAATATGTACACCGCTATGTGTATAAACATGGAAATATCTCCAACGTTATCTGTATAAACATGGAAATATCTACAGCACCATCTTTATAAACATTGAAATATCTACACTGCCATCTATAAAACATGGAAATATCTACACAGTCATCTGAATAAACATGGAAATCTCTACACCAACATCTGTATAAACATGGAAATAGCTACAATACCATCTGCATACAAATGGAAATATATACACAGACATCTGTATAAATATGGAAATATCTACACCGCCATGTGTATAAACATGGAAATATCTACACTGACATCTGTAGAAAGATGGAAATATCAACACCGCTATCTCTATAAATATGGAAATATCTACACTGCGGTCTGTATAAACATGGAAATATCTACACCGGTATCTGTATAAACATGGAAATATCTACACCACGATCTGTATAAACATGGAAATATTTACACCGCTATCTGTATAAACATGGAAATATCTGCACCGCTATCTCTATAAACATGGAAATATCTACAAAGCCATCTGTATAAACATGGAAATACCTACACAGTCATGTGAAGGAACATGGAAATATCTACACTGCCATCTGTATAAACATGGAAATATCTACAGAGCCCTCTGTATTAATATGGAAATATCTGCATAGGCATCTGTATAAACATGGAAATATCTGCACCGCTATCTGTATAAACATGGAAATACCTACACCGCTGTCTCTATAAACATGGAAATATGTACAACGCTACGTGTATAAACATGGAAATATCTCCACTGCTGTCTGTATAAACATGGATATATCTACACCGCTATCTGTATAAACATGGAAATATCTACACAGCTATCTCTATAAACTTGGAAATACCTACACCGCCATCTGTATAAACATGGAAATACCTACAAAGTCGTCTGTATAAACATGGAAATATCTACACAGCCATCTGTATATACATGGAAATATCTTCACCGCTATCTGTATAAACATGGAAATAACTACACCGCTATTTGTATAAACAAAGGAATATCTACACCGCCATCTGTTTAAACATGGAAATATATACACAGACATCTGTTTATACATGGAAATATCTACACCGCTATCTGTATAAGCATGCTAATAACTACACCGCTATCTGTATAAATGTGGAAATATTTGCACCGCTATCCCTATAAACATGGTAATAACAACACTGCGATCTGTATAAACATGGAAATATCTACACCATGATCTGTATACACATGGAAATATCTACACCGCGATCTCTATAAACATGGAAATATCTAAACTGTGATCTGTATAAACATGGAAATATCTACAACGCCATATATATAAACATGGAAATATCTACACCGCTATGTCTATAAACATGGAAATACCTACACCGCTATCTCTATAAAAATGGAAATATCTACACCGCTATCTGTATAAACATGGAAATATCTACACCGCTATCTGTATAAACATGGAAATATCTACAATTCCATCTGTAGAAAGATGGAAATATCTACACCTCAATCTGTGTAAACATCGAAATATCTACACCGATATCTGTAAAAACATGGAAATATCTTCACCGCTATCAGTATAAACATGGAAATATCTACACCGCGATCTGTATAAACATGGAAATATCTACACCATGATCTGTATAAACATGGAAATATCTTCACCTCTATCTGTATAAACATGGAAATATCTACACCGCCATCTGTATAAACATGGAAATATCTACACAGCCATGTGTATATACATGGAAATATCTACACCGCTATCTATATAAACATGGAAATAACAACACCGCTATCTGTATAAACATGGAAATATCTACACCGCCATCTACATATCCATGGAAACAACTGCGCCGCCATCTGTATAAACATGGAAATATCTACACGGTCATCTGTGAATAGATGGAAATATCAACCCCGCCATTTGTAGAAACATGGAAATATCTGCACCGCCATCTCTATATACATGGAAATATCTGCACTGCCATCTGTTAAAACATGGAAATACCTATACAGTCATCTGTATAAGCATGGAAATATCTACAATGCCATCTGTATACACATTGAAATATCTACACAGCCATCTCTATAAACATGTATATATCTACACTGCTATCTCTATAAACATGGAAATATCTACACCGCCATCTCTATAAACATGAAAATATCTACACTGCCATCTCCATAAACATGGAACTAACTACTCTGCCATCTGTATAAACATGGAAACAACTACACCACCATCTGTGTGAATAAGGACATATCTACAATGCCATCTGTATAAAGATATAAATATCTGCACCGCGAGCTGTATAAACATAGAAATATCTACATCGCTATCTGTATAAACGTGGAAAAACCAACACCGCTATCGGTATAAACATGGAAATATCTACAACGCCATCTATATAAACATAGAAATATCTACACCGCTATGTCTATAAACATGGAAACACCTACACCGCTGTCTCTATAAACATGGAAATATCTACACCGCTATCCGTATAAACATGGAAATATCTACACCTCTATCTGTAGAAACATGGAAATATCTACACCGCAATCTGTGTAAACATGGAGATATCTACACCGATATCTGTAAAAACATGGAAATATCTACACCGCCATCTGTATAAACATGGAAATATCTTCACCGCGATCTGTATAAACCTGGAAATATCTGCACCGTGATCTGTATAAACATGGAAATATCTACACCGCTATCTGTATAAACATGGAAATATCTACACCTTGATCTGTATAAACATGGAAATATCTACACCGCGATCTGTATAAACATGGAAATATCTACACCGTGATCTGTATAAACATGGAAATATCTACACCGCCATCTTTATAAACATGGAAATATCTACACCCCTATCTGTATAAACATGGAAATATCCACACCGCTATCTCTATAAACATGGAAAAATCAACACCGCTATCTGTATGAACATGGAAATATCTACACCGCCATCTCTATAAATATGGAAATATCTACACCGCGATCAGTATAAACGTGGAAATATCTACACCGCTACCTGTATAAACATGGAAATATCTGCACTGCTATCTCTATAAACATCGAAATATCTACACCGCCATCTGTATAAACATGGAAATACTGACAAAATTATCGGTATAAACATGGAAATATCTACACCACCATCTGTAAAAACATTGAAATATCTACACAGCCATGTGTATATACATGGAAATATCTACACCGTTATCTATATAAACATGGAAATAACTACACTGCTATCTGTGTAAACATGGAAATATCTACACCGCCATCTACATATCCATGGAAATATCTGCGCCGCCATCTTTATAAACATGGAAATATCTACACGGTCATCTGTGTATAGATGGAAATATCAACAGCGCCATCTGTACAAACATGGAAATATCTGCACCGCTATCGTTATTAACATGGAAATATCTACAAAGCCATCCGTATAAACATGGAAATACCTACACAGTCATGTGTAGGAACATGGAAATATCTACAACGCCATCTGTATAAACATGGAAATATCTACACCGTGATCTGTATAAATATGGAAATATCTACAACGTGATCTGTATAAACATGGAAATATCTACACCACCATCTGTATAAACATGGAAATACCTACAATACCATCTGTATACACATGGAAATATCTACACAGACATCTGTATAAATATGGAAATATCTACACGGCCATCTGTATAAACATGGAATTATCTACACTGCCATCTGTAGAAACATGGAAATATCTACACCGCTATCTCTATAAATATGGTAATATCTACACCGCCATCTCTATAAACATGAAAATATCTACACTGCCATCTCCATAAAGATGGAAGTATCTACTCCGCCATGTGTATAAACACGGAAATATATACACCACCATCTGTGTAAACATTTAAATATCTACACCGCTATCTGTATAAACATGGAAATATCTACACGGCCATCTATGTATAGATGTAAATATTAACACCGCCATCTGTACAAACATGGAGATATCTACACCGCTATCTGTATAAACATGGAAATACCTGCACTGCCATCTGTAAAAACATGGAAATACCTATACAGTCATCTGTATAAACATGGAAATATCTACAATGCCATCTGTATTCACATGGAAATATCTACACTGCCATCTCCATAAACATGGAACTTACTACTCCGCTATCTGTATAAACATGGAAACATCTACACCGCCATCTGTGTGAATAAGGAAATATCTACAATGCCATCTGTATAAAGATATAAATAACTGCACCGCGAGCTGTGTAAACATGGAAATAACTACATCGCTATCTGTATAAACGTGGAAATACCAACACCGCTATCGGTATAAACATGGAAATATCTACAACGCCATCTATATAAACATGGAAATATCTACACTGCTATGTCTATAAACATGGAAATACCTACACCGCTATCTCTATAAACATGGAATTATCTACACCGCTATCTGTATAAACATGGAAATATCTACACCGCGATCTGTATAAACATGGAAATAGCTACAATACCATCTGTATACACATGGAAACATCTACACAGATATCTGTATAAATATGGAAATATCTACACCGCCATCTGTATAAACATGGAAATATCTATACTGCCATCTGTAGAAAGATGGAAATACCTACACCGCAATCTCTATAAATGTGGAAATATCTAAACCTCCATCTCTATAAACATGAAAATATCTACACTGCCATCTCCATAAAGATGGAAGTATCTACTGCGCCATGTGTATAAACACGGAAATATCCACACCACCATCTGTGTAAACATGGAAATATCTACACCGCTATCTGTATAAACATGGAAATAACTACACCGCCATCTGCATGTCCATGGAAATATCTACGCCACCATCTGTACAAACATGGAAATATCTACACTGCTATCTCTATAAACATGGATATATCTACACTGCGGTCTGTATAAACATGGAAATATCTACACCGGTATCTGTATAAACATGGAAATATCTACACCACAATCTGTATAAACCTGGAAATATATACAACGCTATCTGTATAAACATGGAAATATCTGCACCGCTATCTCTATAAACATGGAAATATCTACAAAGCCATCTGTATAAACATGGAAATGCCTACACAGTCATGTGTAGGAATATGGAAATACCTACACTGCCATCTGTATAAACATAGAAATATCTACACAGCCCTCTCTATAAATATGGAAATATCTGCATAGGCATCTGTATAAACATGGAAATATCTGCACCGCTATCTGTACAAACATGGAAATCCCTACACCGCTGTCCCTATAAACATGGAAATATGTACACCGCTATGTGTATAAACATGGAAATATCTCCAACGTTATCTGTATAAACATGGAAATATCTACAGCACCATCTTTATAAACATTGAAATATCTACACTGCCATCTATAAAACATGGAAATATCTACACAGTCATCTGAATAAACATGGAAATCTCTACACCAACATCTGTATAAACATGGAAATAGCTACAATACCATCTGCATACAAATGGAAATATATACACAGACATCTGTATAAATATGGAAATATCTACACCGCCATGTGTATAAACATGGAAATATCTACACTGACATCTGTAGAAAGATGGAAATATCAACACCGCTATCTCTATAAATATGGAAATATCTACACTGCGGTCTGTATAAACATGGAAATATCTACACCGGTATCTGTATAAACATGGAAATATCTACACCACGATCTGTATAAACATGGAAATATTTACACCGCTATCTGTATAAACATGGAAATATCTGCACCGCTATCTCTATAAACATGGAAATATCTACAAAGCCATCTGTATAAACATGGAAATACCTACACAGTCATGTGAAGGAACATGGAAATATCTACACTGCCATCTGTATAAACATGGAAATATCTACAGAGCCCTCTGTATTAATATGGAAATATCTGCATAGGCATCTGTATAAACATGGAAATATCTGCACCGCTATCTGTATAAACATGGAAATACCTACACCGCTGTCTCTATAAACATGGAAATATGTACAACGCTACGTGTATAAACATGGAAATATCTCCACTGCTGTCTGTATAAACATGGATATATCTACACCGCTATCTGTATAAACATGGAAATATCTACACAGCTATCTCTATAAACTTGGAAATACCTACACCGCCATCTGTATAAACATGGAAATACCTACAAAGTCGTCTGTATAAACATGGAAATATCTACACAGCCATCTGTATATACATGGAAATATCTTCACCGCTATCTGTATAAACATGGAAATAACTACACCGCTATTTGTATAAACAAAGGAATATCTACACCGCCATCTGTTTAAACATGGAAATATATACACAGACATCTGTTTATACATGGAAATATCTACACCGCTATCTGTATAAGCATGCTAATAACTACACCGCTATCTGTATAAATGTGGAAATATTTGCACCGCTATCCCTATAAACATGGTAATAACAACACTGCGATCTGTATAAACATGGAAATATCTACACCATGATCTGTATACACATGGAAATATCTACACCGTGATCTCTATAAACATGGAAATATCTAAACTGTGATCTGTATAAACATGGAAATATCTACAACGCCATATATATAAACATGGAAATATCTACACCGCTATGTCTATAAACATGGAAATACCTACACCGCTATCTCTATAAAAATGGAAATATCTACACCGCTATCTGTATAAACATGGAAATATCTACACCGCTATCTGTATAAACATGGAAATATCTACAATTCCATCTGTAGAAAGATGGAAATATCTACACCTCAATCTGTGTAAACATCGAAATATCTACACCGATATCTGTAAAAACATGGAAATATCTTCACCGCTATCAGTATAAACATGGAAATATCTACACCGCGATCTGTATAAACATGGAAATATCTACACCATGATCTGTATAAACATGGAAATATCTTCACCTCTATCTGTATAAACATGGAAATATCTACACCGCCATCTGTATAAACATGGAAATATCTACACAGCCATGTGTATATACATGGAAATATCTACACCGCTATCTATATAAACATGGAAATAACAACACCGCTATCTGTATAAACATGGAAATATCTACACCGCCATCTACATATCCATGGAAACAACTGCGCCGCCATCTGTATAAACATGGAAATATCTACACGGTCATCTGTGAATAGATGGAAATATCAACCCCGCCATTTGTAGAAACATGGAAATATCTGCACCGCCATCTCTATATACATGGAAATATCTGCACTGCCATCTGTTAAAACATGGAAATACCTATACAGTCATCTGTATAAGCATGGAAATATCTACAATGCCATCTGTATACACATTGAAATATCTACACAGCCATCTCTATAAACATGTATATATCTACACTGCTATCTCTATAAACATGGAAATATCTACACCGCCATCTCTATAAACATGAAAATATCTACACTGCCATCTCCATAAACATGGAACTAACTACTCTGCCATCTGTATAAACATGGAAACAACTACACCACCATCTGTGTGAATAAGGACATATCTACAATGCCATCTGTATAAAGATATAAATATCTGCACCGCGAGCTGTATAAACATAGAAATATCTACATCGCTATCTGTATAAACGTGGAAAAACCAACACCGCTATCGGTATAAACATGGAAATATCTACAACGCCATCTATATAAACATAGAAATATCTACACCGCTATGTCTATAAACATGGAAACACCTACACCGCTGTCTCTATAAACATGGAAATATCTACACCGCTATCCGTATAAACATGGAAATATCTACACCTCTATCTGTAGAAACATGGAAATATCTACACCGCAATCTGTGTAAACATGGAGATATCTACACCGATATCTGTAAAAACATGGAAATATCTACACAGCCATCTGTATAAACATGGAAATATCTTCACCGCGATCTGTATAAACCTGGAAATATCTGCACCGTGATCTGTATAAACATGGAAATATCTACACCGCTATCTGTATAAACATGGAAATATCTACACCTTGATCTGTATAAACATGGAAATATCTACACCGCGATCTGTATAAACATGGAAATATCTACACCGTGATCTGTATAAACATGGAAATATCTACACCGCCATCTTTATAAACATGGAAATATCTACACCCCTATCTGTATAAACATGGAAATATCCACACCGCTATCTCTATAAACATGGAAAAATCAACACCGCTATCTGTATGAACATGGAAATATCTACACCGCCATCTCTATAAATATGGAAATATCTACACCGCGATCAGTATAAACGTGGAAATATCTACACCGCTACCTGTATAAACATGGAAATATCTGCACTGCTATCTCTATAAACATCGAAATATCTACACCGCCATCTGTATAAACATGGAAATACTGACAAAATTATCGGTATAAACATGGAAATATCTACACCACCATCTGTAAAAACATTGAAATATCTACACAGCCATGTGTATATACATGGAAATATCTACACCGTTATCTATATAAACATGGAAATAACTACACTGCTATCTGTGTAAACATGGAAATATCTACACCGCCATCTACATATCCATGGAAATATCTGCGCCGCCATCTTTATAAACATGGAAATATCTACACGGTCATCTGTGTATAGATGGAAATATCAACAGCGCCATCTGTACAAACATGGAAATATCTGCACCGCTATCGTTATTAACATGGAAATATCTACAAAGCCATCCGTATAAACATGGAAATACCTACACAGTCATGTGTAGGAACATGGAAATATCTACAACGCCATCTGTATAAACATGGAAATATCTACACCGTGATCTGTATAAATATGGAAATATCTACAACGTGATCTGTATAAACATGGAAATATCTACACCACCATCTGTATAAACATGGAAATACCTACAATACCATCTGTATACACATGGAAATATCTACACAGACATCTGTATAAATATGGAAATATCTACACGGCCATCTGTATAAACATGGAATTATCTACACTGCCATCTGTAGAAACATGGAAATATCTACACCGCTATCTCTATAAATATGGTAATATCTACACCGCCATCTCTATAAACATGAAAATATCTACACTGCCATCTCCATAAAGATGGAAGTATCTACTCCGCCATGTGTATAAACACGGAAATATATACACCACCATCTGTGTAAACATTTAAATATCTACACCGCTATCTGTATAAACATGGAAATATCTACACGGCCATCTATGTATAGATGTAAATATTAACACCGCCATCTGTACAAACATGGAGATATCTACACCGCTATCTGTATAAACATGGAAATACCTGCACTGCCATCTGTAAAAACATGGAAATACCTATACAGTCATCTGTATAAACATGGAAATATCTACAATGCCATCTGTATTCACATGGAAATATCTACACTGCCATCTCCATAAACATGGAACTTACTACTCCGCTATCTGTATAAACATGGAAACATCTACACCGCCATCTGTGTGAATAAGGAAATATCTACAATGCCATCTGTATAAAGATATAAATAACTGCACCGCGAGCTGTGTAAACATGGAAATAACTACATCGCTATCTGTATAAACGTGGAAATACCAACACCGCTATCGGTATAAACATGGAAATATCTACAACGCCATCTATATAAACATGGAAATATCTACACTGCTATGTCTATAAACATGGAAATACCTACACCGCTATCTCTATAAACATGGAATTATCTACACCGCTATCTGTATAAACATGGAAATATCTACACCGCGATCTGTATAAACATGGAAATAGCTACAATACCATCTGTATACACATGGAAACATCTACACAGATATCTGTATAAATATGGAAATATCTACACCGCCATCTGTATAAACATGGAAATATCTATACTGCCATCTGTAGAAAGATGGAAATACCTACACCGCAATCTCTATAAATGTGGAAATATCTAAACCTCCATCTCTATAAACATGAAAATATCTACACTGCCATCTCCATAAAGATGGAAGTATCTACTGCGCCATGTGTATAAACACGGAAATATCCACACCACCATCTGTGTAAACATGGAAATATCTACACCGCTATCTGTATAAACATGGAAATAACTACACCGCCATCTGCATGTCCATGGAAATATCTACGCCACCATCTGTACAAACATGGAAATATCTACACTGCTATCTCTATAAACATGGATATATCTACACTGCGGTCTGTATAAACATGGAAATATCTACACCGGTATCTGTATAAACATGGAAATATCTACACCACAATCTGTATAAACCTGGAAATATATACAACGCTATCTGTATAAACATGGAAATATCTGCACCGCTATCTCTATAAACATGGAAATATCTACAAAGCCATCTGTATAAACATGGAAATGCCTACACAGTCATGTGTAGGAATATGGAAATACCTACACTGCCATCTGTATAAACATAGAAATATCTACACAGCCCTCTCTATAAATATGGAAATATCTGCATAGGCATCTGTATAAACATGGAAATATCTGCACCGCTATCTGTACAAACATGGAAATCCCTACACCGCTGTCCCTATAAACATGGAAATATGTACACCGCTATGTGTATAAACATGGAAATATCTCCAACGTTATCTGTATAAACATGGAAATATCTACAGCACCATCTTTATAAACATTGAAATATCTACACTGCCATCTATAAAACATGGAAATATCTACACAGTCATCTGAATAAACATGGAAATCTCTACACCAACATCTGTATAAACATGGAAATAGCTACAATACCATCTGCATACAAATGGAAATATATACACAGACATCTGTATAAATATGGAAATATCTACACCGCCATGTGTATAAACATGGAAATATCTACACTGACATCTGTAGAAAGATGGAAATATCAACACCGCTATCTCTATAAATATGGAAATATCTACACTGCGGTCTGTATAAACATGGAAATATCTACACCGGTATCTGTATAAACATGGAAATATCTACACCACGATCTGTATAAACATGGAAATATTTACACCGCTATCTGTATAAACATGGAAATATCTGCACCGCTATCTCTATAAACATGGAAATATCTACAAAGCCATCTGTATAAACATGGAAATACCTACACAGTCATGTGAAGGAACATGGAAATATCTACACTGCCATCTGTATAAACATGGAAATATCTACAGAGCCCTCTGTATTAATATGGAAATATCTGCATAGGCATCTGTATAAACATGGAAATATCTGCACCGCTATCTGTATAAACATGGAAATACCTACACCGCTGTCTCTATAAACATGGAAATATGTACAACGCTACGTGTATAAACATGGAAATATCTCCACTGCTGTCTGTATAAACATGGATATATCTACACCGCTATCTGTATAAACATGGAAATATCTACACAGCTATCTCTATAAACTTGGAAATACCTACACCGCCATCTGTATAAACATGGAAATACCTACAAAGTCGTCTGTATAAACATGGAAATATCTACACAGCCATCTGTATATACATGGAAATATCTTCACCGCTATCTGTATAAACATGGAAATAACTACACCGCTATTTGTATAAACAAAGGAATATCTACACCGCCATCTGTTTAAACATGGAAATATATACACAGACATCTGTTTATACATGGAAATATCTACACCGCTATCTGTATAAGCATGCTAATAACTACACCGCTATCTGTATAAATGTGGAAATATTTGCACCGCTATCCCTATAAACATGGTAATAACAACACTGCGATCTGTATAAACATGGAAATATCTACACCATGATCTGTATACACATGGAAATATCTACACCGCGATCTCTATAAACATGGAAATATCTAAACTGTGATCTGTATAAACATGGAAATATCTACAACGCCATATATATAAACATGGAAATATCTACACCGCTATGTCTATAAACATGGAAATACCTACACCGCTATCTCTATAAAAATGGAAATATCTACACCGCTATCTGTATAAACATGGAAATATCTACACCGCTATCTGTATAAACATGGAAATATCTACAATTCCATCTGTAGAAAGATGGAAATATCTACACCTCAATCTGTGTAAACATCGAAATATCTACACCGATATCTGTAAAAACATGGAAATATCTTCACCGCTATCAGTATAAACATGGAAATATCTACACCGCGATCTGTATAAACATGGAAATATCTACACCATGATCTGTATAAACATGGAAATATCTTCACCTCTATCTGTATAAACATGGAAATATCTACACCGCCATCTGTATAAACATGGAAATATCTACACAGCCATGTGTATATACATGGAAATATCTACACCGCTATCTATATAAACATGGAGATAACAACACCGCTATCTGTATAAACATGGAAATATCTACACCGCCATCTACATATCCATGGAAACAACTGCGCCGCCATCTGTATAAACATGGAAATATCTACACGGTCATCTGTGAATAGATGGAAATATCAACCCCGCCATTTGTAGAAACATGGAAATATCTGCACCGCCATCTCTATATACATGGAAATATCTGCACTGCCATCTGTTAAAACATGGAAATACCTATACAGTCATCTGTATAAGCATGGAAATATCTACAATGCCATCTGTATACACATTGAAATATCTACACAGCCATCTCTATAAACATGTATATATCTACACTGCTATCTCTATAAACATGGAAATATCTACACCGCCATCTCTATAAACATGAAAATATCTACACTGCCATCTCCATAAACATGGAACTAACTACTCTGCCATCTGTATAAACATGGAAACAACTACACCACCATCTGTGTGAATAAGGACATATCTACAATGCCATCTGTATAAAGATATAAATATCTGCACCGCGAGCTGTATAAACATAGAAATATCTACATCGCTATCTGTATAAACGTGGAAAAACCAACACCGCTATCGGTATAAACATGGAAATATCTACAACGCCATCTATATAAACATAGAAATATCTACACCGCTATGTCTATAAACATGGAAACACCTACACCGCTGTCTCTATAAACATGGAAATATCTACACCGCTATCCGTATAAACATGGAAATATCTACACCTCTATCTGTAGAAACATGGAAATATCTACACCGCAATCTGTGTAAACATGGAGATATCTACACCGATATCTGTAAAAACATGGAAATATCTACACCGCCATCTGTATAAACATGGAAATATCTTCACCGCGATCTGTATAAACCTGGAAATATCTGCACCGTGATCTGTATAAACATGGAAATATCTACACCGCTATCTGTATAAACATGGAAATATCTACACCTTGATCTGTATAAACATGGAAATATCTACACCGCGATCTGTATAAACATGGAAATATCTACACCGTGATCTGTATAAACATGGAAATATCTACACCGCCATCTTTATAAACATGGAAATATCTACACCCCTATCTGTATAAACATGGAAATATCCACACCGCTATCTCTATAAACATGGAAAAATCAACACCGCTATCTGTATGAACATGGAAATATCTACACCGCCATCTCTATAAATATGGAAATATCTACACCGCGATCAGTATAAACGTGGAAATATCTACACCGCTACCTGTATAAACATGGAAATATCTGCACTGCTATCTCTATAAACATCGAAATATCTACACCGCCATCTGTATAAACATGGAAATACTGACAAAATTATCGGTATAAACATGGAAATATCTACACCACCATCTGTAAAAACATTGAAATATCTACACAGCCATGTGTATATACATGGAAATATCTACACCGTTATCTATATAAACATGGAAATAACTACACTGCTATCTGTGTAAACATGGAAATATCTACACCGCCATCTACATATCCATGGAAATATCTGCGCCGCCATCTTTATAAACATGGAAATATCTACACGGTCATCTGTGTATAGATGGAAATATCAACAGCGCCATCTGTACAAACATGGAAATATCTGCACCGCTATCGTTATTAACATGGAAATATCTACAAAGCCATCCGTATAAACATGGAAATACCTACACAGTCATGTGTAGGAACATGGAAATATCTACAACGCCATCTGTATAAACATGGAAATATCTACACCGTGATCTGTATAAATATGGAAATATCTACAACGTGATCTGTATAAACATGGAAATATCTACACCACCATCTGTATAAACATGGAAATACCTACAATACCATCTGTATACACATGGAAATATCTACACAGACATCTGTATAAATATGGAAATATCTACACGGCCATCTGTATAAACATGGAATTATCTACACTGCCATCTGTAGAAACATGGAAATATCTACACCGCTATCTCTATAAATATGGTAATATCTACACCGCCATCTCTATAAACATGAAAATATCTACACTGCCATCTCCATAAAGATGGAAGTATCTACTCCGCCATGTGTATAAACACGGAAATATATACACCACCATCTGTGTAAACATTTAAATATCTACACCGCTATCTGTATAAACATGGAAATATCTACACGGCCATCTATGTATAGATGTAAATATTAACACCGCCATCTGTACAAACATGGAGATATCTACACCGCTATCTGTATAAACATGGAAATACCTGCACTGCCATCTGTAAAAACATGGAAATACCTATACAGTCATCTGTATAAACATGGAAATATCTACAATGCCATCTGTATTCACATGGAAATATCTACACTGCCATCTCCATAAACATGGAACTTACTACTCCGCTATCTGTATAAACATGGAAACATCTACACCGCCATCTGTGTGAATAAGGAAATATCTACAATGCCATCTGTATAAAGATATAAATAACTGCACCGCGAGCTGTGTAAACATGGAAATAACTACATCGCTATCTGTATAAACGTGGAAATACCAACACCGCTATCGGTATAAACATGGAAATATCTACAACGCCATCTATATAAACATGGAAATATCTACACTGCTATGTCTATAAACATGGAAATACCTACACCGCTATCTCTATAAACATGGAATTATCTACACCGCTATCTGTATAAACATGGAAATATCTACACCGCGATCTGTATAAACATGGAAATAGCTACAATACCATCTGTATACACATGGAAACATCTACACAGATATCTGTATAAATATGGAAATATCTACACCGCCATCTGTATAAACATGGAAATATCTATACTGCCATCTGTAGAAAGATGGAAATACCTACACCGCAATCTCTATAAATGTGGAAATATCTAAACCTCCATCTCTATAAACATGAAAATATCTACACTGCCATCTCCATAAAGATGGAAGTATCTACTGCGCCATGTGTATAAACACGGAAATATCCACACCACCATCTGTGTAAACATGGAAATATCTACACCGCTATCTGTATAAACATGGAAATAACTACACCGCCATCTGCATGTCCATGGAAATATCTACGCCACCATCTGTACAAACATGGAAATATCTACACTGCTATCTCTATAAACATGGATATATCTACACTGCGGTCTGTATAAACATGGAAATATCTACACCGGTATCTGTATAAACATGGAAATATCTACACCACAATCTGTATAAACCTGGAAATATATACAACGCTATCTGTATAAACATGGAAATATCTGCACCGCTATCTCTATAAACATGGAAATATCTACAAAGCCATCTGTATAAACATGGAAATGCCTACACAGTCATGTGTAGGAATATGGAAATACCTACACTGCCATCTGTATAAACATAGAAATATCTACACAGCCCTCTCTATAAATATGGAAATATCTGCATAGGCATCTGTATAAACATGGAAATATCTGCACCGCTATCTGTACAAACATGGAAATCCCTACACCGCTGTCCCTATAAACATGGAAATATGTACACCGCTATGTGTATAAACATGGAAATATCTCCAACGTTATCTGTATAAACATGGAAATATCTACAGCACCATCTTTATAAACATTGAAATATCTACACTGCCATCTATAAAACATGGAAATATCTACACAGTCATCTGAATAAACATGGAAATCTCTACACCAACATCTGTATAAACATGGAAATAGCTACAATACCATCTGCATACAAATGGAAATATATACACAGACATCTGTATAAATATGGAAATATCTACACCGCCATGTGTATAAACATGGAAATATCTACACTGACATCTGTAGAAAGATGGAAATATCAACACCGCTATCTCTATAAATATGGAAATATCTACACTGCGGTCTGTATAAACATGGAAATATCTACACCGGTATCTGTATAAACATGGAAATATCTACACCACGATCTGTATAAACATGGAAATATTTACACCGCTATCTGTATAAACATGGAAATATCTGCACCGCTATCTCTATAAACATGGAAATATCTACAAAGCCATCTGTATAAACATGGAAATACCTACACAGTCATGTGAAGGAACATGGAAATATCTACACTGCCATCTGTATAAACATGGAAATATCTACAGAGCCCTCTGTATTAATATGGAAATATCTGCATAGGCATCTGTATAAACATGGAAATATCTGCACCGCTATCTGTATAAACATGGAAATACCTACACCGCTGTCTCTATAAACATGGAAATATGTACAACGCTACGTGTATAAACATGGAAATATCTCCACTGCTGTCTGTATAAACATGGATATATCTACACCGCTATCTGTATAAACATGGAAATATCTACACAGCTATCTCTATAAACTTGGAAATACCTACACCGCCATCTGTATAAACATGGAAATACCTACAAAGTCGTCTGTATAAACATGGAAATATCTACACAGCCATCTGTATATACATGGAAATATCTTCACCGCTATCTGTATAAACATGGAAATAACTACACCGCTATTTGTATAAACAAAGGAATATCTACACCGCCATCTGTTTAAACATGGAAATATATACACAGACATCTGTTTATACATGGAAATATCTACACCGCTATCTGTATAAGCATGCTAATAACTACACCGCTATCTGTATAAATGTGGAAATATTTGCACCGCTATCCCTATAAACATGGTAATAACAACACTGCGATCTGTATAAACATGGAAATATCTACACCATGATCTGTATACACATGGAAATATCTACACCGCGATCTCTATAAACATGGAAATATCTAAACTGTGATCTGTATAAACATGGAAATATCTACAACGCCATATATATAAACATGGAAATATCTACACCGCTATGTCTATAAACATGGAAATACCTACACCGCTATCTCTATAAAAATGGAAATATCTACACCGCTATCTGTATAAACATGGAAATATCTACACCGCTATCTGTATAAACATGGAAATATCTACAATTCCATCTGTAGAAAGATGGAAATATCTACACCTCAATCTGTGTAAACATCGAAATATCTACACCGATATCTGTAAAAACATGGAAATATCTTCACCGCTATCAGTATAAACATGGAAATATCTACACCGCGATCTGTATAAACATGGAAATATCTACACCATGATCTGTATAAACATGGAAATATCTTCACCTCTATCTGTATAAACATGGAAATATCTACACCGCCATCTGTATAAACATGGAAATATCTACACAGCCATGTGTATATACATGGAAATATCTACACCGCTATCTATATAAACATGGAGATAACAACACCGCTATCTGTATAAACATGGAAATATCTACACCGCCATCTACATATCCATGGAAACAACTGCGCCGCCATCTGTATAAACATGGAAATATCTACACGGTCATCTGTGAATAGATGGAAATATCAACCCCGCCATTTGTAGAAACATGGAAATATCTGCACCGCCATCTCTATATACATGGAAATATCTGCACTGCCATCTGTTAAAACATGGAAATACCTATACAGTCATCTGTATAAGCATGGAAATATCTACAATGCCATCTGTATACACATTGAAATATCTACACAGCCATCTCTATAAACATGTATATATCTACACTGCTATCTCTATAAACATGGAAATATCTACACCGCCATCTCTATAAACATGAAAATATCTACACTGCCATCTCCATAAACATGGAACTAACTACTCTGCCATCTGTATAAACATGGAAACAACTACACCACCATCTGTGTGAATAAGGACATATCTACAATGCCATCTGTATAAAGATATAAATATCTGCACCGCGAGCTGTATAAACATAGAAATATCTACATCGCTATCTGTATAAACGTGGAAAAACCAACACCGCTATCGGTATAAACATGGAAATATCTACAACGCCATCTATATAAACATAGAAATATCTACACCGCTATGTCTATAAACATGGAAACACCTACACCGCTGTCTCTATAAACATGGAAATATCTACACCGCTATCCGTATAAACATGGAAATATCTACACCTCTATCTGTAGAAACATGGAAATATCTACACCGCAATCTGTGTAAACATGGAGATATCTACACCGATATCTGTAAAAACATGGAAATATCTACACCGCCATCTGTATAAACATGGAAATATCTTCACCGCGATCTGTATAAACCTGGAAATATCTGCACCGTGATCTGTATAAACATGGAAATATCTACACCGCTATCTGTATAAACATGGAAATATCTACACCTTGATCTGTATAAACATGGAAATATCTACACCGCGATCTGTATAAACATGGAAATATCTACACCGTGATCTGTATAAACATGGAAATATCTACACCGCCATCTTTATAAACATGGAAATATCTACACCCCTATCTGTATAAACATGGAAATATCCACACCGCTATCTCTATAAACATGGAAAAATCAACACCGCTATCTGTATGAACATGGAAATATCTACACCGCCATCTCTATAAATATGGAAATATCTACACCGCGATCAGTATAAACGTGGAAATATCTACACCGCTACCTGTATAAACATGGAAATATCTGCACTGCTATCTCTATAAACATCGAAATATCTACACCGCCATCTGTATAAACATGGAAATACTGACAAAATTATCGGTATAAACATGGAAATATCTACACCACCATCTGTAAAAACATTGAAATATCTACACAGCCATGTGTATATACATGGAAATATCTACACCGTTATCTATATAAACATGGAAATAACTACACTGCTATCTGTGTAAACATGGAAATATCTACACCGCCATCTACATATCCATGGAAATATCTGCGCCGCCATCTTTATAAACATGGAAATATCTACACGGTCATCTGTGTATAGATGGAAATATCAACAGCGCCATCTGTACAAACATGGAAATATCTGCACCGCTATCGTTATTAACATGGAAATATCTACAAAGCCATCCGTATAAACATGGAAATACCTACACAGTCATGTGTAGGAACATGGAAATATCTACAACGCCATCTGTATAAACATGGAAATATCTACACCGTGATCTGTATAAATATGGAAATATCTACAACGTGATCTGTATAAACATGGAAATATCTACACCACCATCTGTATAAACATGGAAATACCTACAATACCATCTGTATACACATGGAAATATCTACACAGACATCTGTATAAATATGGAAATATCTACACGGCCATCTGTATAAACATGGAATTATCTACACTGCCATCTGTAGAAACATGGAAATATCTACACCGCTATCTCTATAAATATGGTAATATCTACACCGCCATCTCTATAAACATGAAAATATCTACACTGCCATCTCCATAAAGATGGAAGTATCTACTCCGCCATGTGTATAAACACGGAAATATATACACCACCATCTGTGTAAACATTTAAATATCTACACCGCTATCTGTATAAACATGGAAATATCTACACGGCCATCTATGTATAGATGTAAATATTAACACCGCCATCTGTACAAACATGGAGATATCTACACCGCTATCTGTATAAACATGGAAATACCTGCACTGCCATCTGTAAAAACATGGAAATACCTATACAGTCATCTGTATAAACATGGAAATATCTACAATGCCATCTGTATTCACATGGAAATATCTACACTGCCATCTCCATAAACATGGAACTTACTACTCCGCTATCTGTATAAACATGGAAACATCTACACCGCCATCTGTGTGAATAAGGAAATATCTACAATGCCATCTGTATAAAGATATAAATAACTGCACCGCGAGCTGTGTAAACATGGAAATAACTACATCGCTATCTGTATAAACGTGGAAATACCAACACCGCTATCGGTATAAACATGGAAATATCTACAACGCCATCTATATAAACATGGAAATATCTACACTGCTATGTCTATAAACATGGAAATACCTACACCGCTATCTCTATAAACATGGAATTATCTACACCGCTATCTGTATAAACATGGAAATATCTACACCGCGATCTGTATAAACATGGAAATAGCTACAATACCATCTGTATACACATGGAAACATCTACACAGATATCTGTATAAATATGGAAATATCTACACCGCCATCTGTATAAACATGGAAATATCTATACTGCCATCTGTAGAAAGATGGAAATACCTACACCGCAATCTCTATAAATGTGGAAATATCTAAACCTCCATCTCTATAAACATGAAAATATCTACACTGCCATCTCCATAAAGATGGAAGTATCTACTGCGCCATGTGTATAAACACGGAAATATCCACACCACCATCTGTGTAAACATGGAAATATCTACACCGCTATCTGTATAAACATGGAAATAACTACACCGCCATCTGCATGTCCATGGAAATATCTACGCCACCATCTGTACAAACATGGAAATATCTACACTGCTATCTCTATAAACATGGATATATCTACACTGCGGTCTGTATAAACATGGAAATATCTACACCGGTATCTGTATAAACATGGAAATATCTACACCGCTATCTGTATAAACATGGAAATATCTACACCTTGATCTGTATAAACATGGAAATATCTACACCGCGATCTGTATAAACATGGAAATATCTACACCGTGATCTGTATAAACATGGAAATATCTACACCGCCATCTTTATAAACATGGAAATATCTACACCCCTATCTGTATAAACATGGAAATATCCACACCGCTATCTCTATAAACATGGAAAAATCAACACCGCTATCTGTATGAACATGGAAATATCTACACCGCCATCTCTATAAATATGGAAATATCTACACCGCGATCAGTATAAACGTGGAAATATCTACACCGCTACCTGTATAAACATGGAAATATCTGCACTGCTATCTCTATAAACATCGAAATATCTACACCGCCATCTGTATAAACATGGAAATACTGACAAAATTATCGGTATAAACATGGAAATATCTACACCACCATCTGTAAAAACATTGAAATATCTACACAGCCATGTGTATATACATGGAAATATCTACACCGTTATCTATATAAACATGGAAATAACTACACTGCTATCTGTGTAAACATGGAAATATCTACACCGCCATCTACATATCCATGGAAATATCTGCGCCGCCATCTTTATAAACATGGAAATATCTACACGGTCATCTGTGTATAGATGGAAATATCAACAGCGCCATCTGTACAAACATGGAAATATCTGCACCGCTATCGTTATTAACATGGAAATATCTACAAAGCCATCCGTATAAACATGGAAATACCTACACAGTCATGTGTAGGAACATGGAAATATCTACAACGCCATCTGTATAAACATGGAAATATCTACACCGTGATCTGTATAAATATGGAAATATCTACAACGTGATCTGTATAAACATGGAAATATCTACACCACCATCTGTATAAACATGGAAATACCTACAATACCATCTGTATACACATGGAAATATCTACACAGACATCTGTATAAATATGGAAATATCTACACGGCCATCTGTATAAACATGGAATTATCTACACTGCCATCTGTAGAAACATGGAAATATCTACACCGCTATCTCTATAAATATGGTAATATCTACACCGCCATCTCTATAAACATGAAAATATCTACACTGCCATCTCCATAAAGATGGAAGTATCTACTCCGCCATGTGTATAAACACGGAAATATATACACCACCATCTGTGTAAACATTTAAATATCTACACCGCTATCTGTATAAACATGGAAATATCTACACGGCCATCTATGTATAGATGTAAATATTAACACCGCCATCTGTACAAACATGGAGATATCTACACCGCTATCTGTATAAACATGGAAATACCTGCACTGCCATCTGTAAAAACATGGAAATACCTATACAGTCATCTGTATAAACATGGAAATATCTACAATGCCATCTGTATTCACATGGAAATATCTACACTGCCATCTCCATAAACATGGAACTTACTACTCCGCTATCTGTATAAACATGGAAACATCTACACCGCCATCTGTGTGAATAAGGAAATATCTACAATGCCATCTGTATAAAGATATAAATAACTGCACCGCGAGCTGTGTAAACATGGAAATAACTACATCGCTATCTGTATAAACGTGGAAATACCAACACCGCTATCGGTATAAACATGGAAATATCTACAACGCCATCTATATAAACATGGAAATATCTACACTGCTATGTCTATAAACATGGAAATACCTACACCGCTATCTCTATAAACATGGAATTATCTACACCGCTATCTGTATAAACATGGAAATATCTACACCGCGATCTGTATAAACATGGAAATAGCTACAATACCATCTGTATACACATGGAAACATCTACACAGATATCTGTATAAATATGGAAATATCTACACCGCCATCTGTATAAACATGGAAATATCTATACTGCCATCTGTAGAAAGATGGAAATACCTACACCGCAATCTCTATAAATGTGGAAATATCTAAACCTCCATCTCTATAAACATGAAAATATCTACACTGCCATCTCCATAAAGATGGAAGTATCTACTGCGCCATGTGTATAAACACGGAAATATCCACACCACCATCTGTGTAAACATGGAAATATCTACACCGCTATCTGTATAAACATGGAAATAACTACACCGCCATCTGCATGTCCATGGAAATATCTACGCCACCATCTGTACAAACATGGAAATATCTACACTGCTATCTCTATAAACATGGATATATCTACACTGCGGTCTGTATAAACATGGAAATATCTACACCGGTATCTGTATAAACATGGAAATATCTACACCACAATCTGTATAAACCTGGAAATATATACAACGCTATCTGTATAAACATGGAAATATCTGCACCGCTATCTCTATAAACATGGAAATATCTACAAAGCCATCTGTATAAACATGGAAATGCCTACACAGTCATGTGTAGGAATATGGAAATACCTACACTGCCATCTGTATAAACATAGAAATATCTACACAGCCCTCTCTATAAATATGGAAATATCTGCATAGGCATCTGTATAAACATGGAAATATCTGCACCGCTATCTGTACAAACATGGAAATCCCTACACCGCTGTCCCTATAAACATGGAAATATGTACACCGCTATGTGTATAAACATGGAAATATCTCCAACGTTATCTGTATAAACATGGAAATATCTACAGCACCATCTTTATAAACATTGAAATATCTACACTGCCATCTATAAAACATGGAAATATCTACACAGTCATCTGAATAAACATGGAAATCTCTACACCAACATCTGTATAAACATGGAAATAGCTACAATACCATCTGCATACAAATGGAAATATATACACAGACATCTGTATAAATATGGAAATATCTACACCGCCATGTGTATAAACATGGAAATATCTACACTGACATCTGTAGAAAGATGGAAATATCAACACCGCTATCTCTATAAATATGGAAATATCTACACTGCGGTCTGTATAAACATGGAAATATCTACACCGGTATCTGTATAAACATGGAAATATCTACACCACGATCTGTATAAACATGGAAATATTTACACCGCTATCTGTATAAACATGGAAATATCTGCACCGCTATCTCTATAAACATGGAAATATCTACAAAGCCATCTGTATAAACATGGAAATACCTACACAGTCATGTGAAGGAACATGGAAATATCTACACTGCCATCTGTATAAACATGGAAATATCTACAGAGCCCTCTGTATTAATATGGAAATATCTGCATAGGCATCTGTATAAACATGGAAATATCTGCACCGCTATCTGTATAAACATGGAAATACCTACACCGCTGTCTCTATAAACATGGAAATATGTACAACGCTACGTGTATAAACATGGAAATATCTCCACTGCTGTCTGTATAAACATGGATATATCTACACCGCTATCTGTATAAACATGGAAATATCTACACAGCTATCTCTATAAACTTGGAAATACCTACACCGCCATCTGTATAAACATGGAAATACCTACAAAGTCGTCTGTATAAACATGGAAATATCTACACAGCCATCTGTATATACATGGAAATATCTTCACCGCTATCTGTATAAACATGGAAATAACTACACCGCTATTTGTATAAACAAAGGAATATCTACACCGCCATCTGTTTAAACATGGAAATATATACACAGACATCTGTTTATACATGGAAATATCTACACCGCTATCTGTATAAGCATGCTAATAACTACACCGCTATCTGTATAAATGTGGAAATATTTGCACCGCTATCCCTATAAACATGGTAATAACAACACTGCGATCTGTATAAACATGGAAATATCTACACCATGATCTGTATACACATGGAAATATCTACACCGCGATCTCTATAAACATGGAAATATCTAAACTGTGATCTGTATAAACATGGAAATATCTACAACGCCATATATATAAACATGGAAATATCTACACCGCTATGTCTATAAACATGGAAATACCTACACCGCTATCTCTATAAAAATGGAAATATCTACACCGCTATCTGTATAAACATGGAAATATCTACACCGCTATCTGTATAAACATGGAAATATCTACAATTCCATCTGTAGAAAGATGGAAATATCTACACCTCAATCTGTGTAAACATCGAAATATCTACACCGATATCTGTAAAAACATGGAAATATCTTCACCGCTATCAGTATAAACATGGAAATATCTACACCGCGATCTGTATAAACATGGAAATATCTACACCATGATCTGTATAAACATGGAAATATCTTCACCTCTATCTGTATAAACATGGAAATATCTACACCGCCATCTGTATAAACATGGAAATATCTACACAGCCATGTGTATATACATGGAAATATCTACACCGCTATCTATATAAACATGGAAATAACAACACCGCTATCTGTATAAACATGGAAATATCTACACCGCCATCTACATATCCATGGAAATAACTGCGCCGCCATCTGTATAAACATGGAAATATCTACACGGTCATCTGTGAATAGATGGAAATATCAACCCCGCCATTTGTAGAAACATGGAAATATCTGCACCGCCATCTCTATATACATGGAAATATCTGCACTGCCATCTGTTAAAACATGGAAATACCTATACAGTCATCTGTATAAGCATGGAAATATCTACAATGCCATCTGTATACACATTGAAATATCTACACAGCCATCTCTATAAACATGTATATATCTACACTGCTATCTCTATAAACATGGAAATATCTACACCGCCATCTCTATAAACATGAAAATATCTACACTGCCATCTCCATAAACATGGAACTAACTACTCTGCCATCTGTATAAACATGGAAACAACTACACCACCATCTGTGTGAATAAGGACATATCTACAATGCCATCTGTATAAAGATATAAATATCTGCACCGCGAGCTGTATAAACATAGAAATATCTACATCGCTATCTGTATAAACGTGGAAAAACCAACACCGCTATCGGTATAAACATGGAAATATCTACAACGCCATCTATATAAACATAGAAATATCTACACCGCTATGTCTATAAACATGGAAACACCTACAGCGCTGTCTCTATAAACATGGAAATATCTACACCGCTATCCGTATAAACATGGAAATATCTACACCTCTATCTGTAGAAACATGGAAATATCTACACCGCAATCTGTGTAAACATGGAGATATCTACACCGATATCTGTAAAAACATGGAAATATCTGCACCGCCACCTGTATAAACATGTAAATATCTTCACCGCGATCTGTATAAACCTGGAAATATCTGCACCGTGATCTGTATAAACATGGAAATATCTACACCGCTATCTGTATAAACATGGAAATATCTACACCTTGATCTGTATAAACATGGAAATATCTACACCGCGATCTGTATAAACATGGAAATATCTACACCGTGATCTGTATAAACATGGAAATATCTACACCGCCATCTTTATAAACATGGAAATATCTACACCCCTATCTGTATAAACATGGAAATATCCACACCGCTATCTCTATAAACATGGAAAAATCAACACCGCTATCTGTATGAACATGGAAATATCTACACCGCCATCTCTATAAATATGGAAATATCTACACCGCGATCAGTATAAACGTGGAAATATCTACACCGCTACCTGTATAAACATGGAAATATCTGCACTGCTATCTCTATAAACATCGAAATATCTACACCGCCATCTGTATAAACATGGAAATACTGACAAAATTATCGGTATAAACATGGAAATATCTACACCACCATCTGTAAAAACATTGAAATATCTACACAGCCATGTGTATATACATGGAAATATCTACACCGTTATCTATATAAACATGGAAATAACTACACTGCTATCTGTGTAAACATGGAAATATCTACACCGCCATCTACATATCCATGGAAATATCTGCGCCGCCATCTTTATAAACATGGAAATATCTACACGGTCATCTGTGTATTGATGGAAATATCAACAGCGCCATCTGTACAAACATGGAAATATCTGCACCGCTATCGTTATTAACATGGAAATATCTACAAAGCCATCCGTATAAACATGGAAATACCTACACAGTCATGTGTAGGAACATGGAAATATCTACAACGCCATCTGTATAAACATGGAAATATCTACACCGTGATCTGTATAAATATGGAAATATCTACAACGTGATCTGTATAAACATGGAAATATCTACACCACCATCTGTATAAACATGGAAATACCTACAATACCATCTGTATACACATGGAAATATCTACACAGACATCTGTATAAATATGGAAATATCTACACGGCCATCTGTATAAACATGGAATTAACTACACTGCCATCTGTAGAAACATGGAAATATCTACACCGCTATCTCTATAAATATGGTAATATCTACACCGCCATCTCTATAAACATGAAAATATCTACACTGCCATCTCCATAAAGATGGAAGTATCTACTCCGCCATGTGTATAAACACGGAAATATATACACCACCATCTGTGTAAACATTTAAATATCTACACCGCTATCTGTATAAACATGGAAATATCTACACGGCCATCTATGTATAGATGTAAATATTAACACCGCCATCTGTACAAACATGGAGATATCTACACCGCTATCTGTATAAACATGGAAATACCTGCACTGCCATCTGTAAAAACATGGAAATACCTATACAGTCATCTGTATAAACATGGAAATATCTACAATGCCATCTGTATTCACATGGAAATATCTACACTGCCATCTCCATAAACATGGAACTTACTACTCCGCTATCTGTATAAACATGGAAACATCTACACCGCCATCTGTGTGAATAAGGAAATATCTACAATGCCATCTGTATAAAGATATAAATAACTGCACCGCGAGCTGTGTAAACATGGAAATAACTACATCGCTATCTGTATAAACGTGGAAATACCAACACCGCTATCGGTATAAACATGGAAATATCTACAACGCCATCTATATAAACATGGAAATATCTACACTGCTATGTCTATAAACATGGAAATACCTACACCGCTATCTCTATAAACATGGAATTATCTACACCGCTATCTGTATAAACATGGAAATATCTACACCGCGATCTGTATAAACATGGAAATAGCTACAATACCATCTGTATACACATGGAAACATCTACACAGATATCTGTATAAATATGGAAATATCTACACCGCCATCTGTATAAACATGGAAATATCTATACTGCCATCTGTAGAAAGATGGAAATACCTACACCGCAATCTCTATAAATGTGGAAATATCTAAACCTCCATCTCTATAAACATGAAAATATCTACACTGCCATCTCCATAAAGATGGAAGTATCTACTGCGCCATGTGTATAAACACGGAAATATCCACACCACCATCTGTGTAAACATGGAAATATCTACACCGCTATCTGTATAAACATGGAAATAACTACACCGCCATCTGCATGTCCATGGAAATATCTACGCCACCATCTGTACAAACATGGAAATATCTACACTGCTATCTCTATAAACATGGATATATCTACACTGCGGTCTGTATAAACATGGAAATATCTACACCGGTATCTGTATAAACATGGAAATATCTACACCACAATCTGTATAAACCTGGAAATATATACAACGCTATCTGTATAAACATGGAAATATCTGCACCGCTATCTCTATAAACATGGAAATATCTACAAAGCCATCTGTATAAACATGGAAATGCCTACACAGTCATGTGTAGGAATATGGAAATACCTACACTGCCATCTGTATAAACATAGAAATATCTACACAGCCCTCTCTATAAATATGGAAATATCTGCATAGGCATCTGTATAAACATGGAAATATCTGCACCGCTATCTGTACAAACATGGAAATCCCTACACCGCTGTCCCTATAAACATGGAAATATGTACACCGCTATGTGTATAAACATGGAAATATCTCCAACGTTATCTGTATAAACATGGAAATATCTACAGCACCATCTTTATAAACATTGAAATATCTACACTGCCATCTATAAAACATGGAAATATCTACACAGTCATCTGAATAAACATGGAAATCTCTACACCAACATCTGTATAAACATGGAAATAGCTACAATACCATCTGCATACAAATGGAAATATATACACAGACATCTGTATAAATATGGAAATATCTACACCGCCATGTGTATAAACATGGAAATAACTACACTGACATCTGTAGAAAGATGGAAATATCAACACCGCTATCTCTATAAATATGGAAATATCTACACTGCGGTCTGTATAAACATGGAAATATCTACACCGGTATCTGTATAAACATGGAAATATCTACACCACGATCTGTATAAACATGGAAATATTTACACCGCTATCTGTATAAACATGGAAATATCTGCACCGCTATCTCTATAAACATGGAAATATCTACAAAGCCATCTGTATAAACATGGAAATACCTACACAGTCATGTGAAGGAACATGGAAATATCTACACTGCCATCTGTATAAACATGGAAATATCTACAGAGCCCTCTGTATTAATATGGAAATATCTGCATAGGCATCTGTATAAACATGGAAATATCTGCACCGCTATCTGTATAAACATGGAAATACCTACACCGCTGTCTCTATAAACATGGAAATATGTACAACGCTACGTGTATAAACATGGAAATATCTCCACTGCTGTCTGTATAAACATGGATATATCTACACCGCTATCTGTATAAACATGGAAATATCTACACAGCTATCTCTATAAACTTGGAAATACCTACACCGCCATCTGTATAAACATGGAAATACCTACAAAGTCGTCTGTATAAACATGGAAATATCTACACAGCCATCTGTATATACATGGAAATATCTTCACCGCTATCTGTATAAACATGGAAATAACTACACCGCTATTTGTATAAACAAAGGAATATCTACACCGCCATCTGTTTAAACATGGAAATATATACACAGACATCTGTTTATACATGGAAATATCTACACCGCTATCTGTATAAGCATGCTAATAACTACACCGCTATCTGTATAAATGTGGAAATATTTGCACCGCTATCCCTATAAACATGGTAATAACAACACTGCGATCTGTATAAACATGGAAATATCTACACCATGATCTGTATACACATGGAAATATCTACACCGCGATCTCTATAAACATGGAAATATCTAAACTGTGATCTGTATAAACATGGAAATATCTACAACGCCATATATATAAACATGGAAATATCTACACCGCTATGTCTATAAACATGGAAATACCTACACCGCTATCTCTATAAAAATGGAAATATCTACACCGCTATCTGTATAAACATGGAAATATCTACACCGCTATCTGTATAAACATGGAAATATCTACAATTCCATCTGTAGAAAGATGGAAATATCTACACCTCAATCTGTGTAAACATCGAAATATCTACACCGATATCTGTAAAAACATGGAAATATCTTCACCGCTATCAGTATAAACATGGAAATATCTACACCGCGATCTGTATAAACATGGAAATATCTACACCATGATCTGTATAAACATGGAAATATCTTCACCTCTATCTGTATAAACATGGAAATATCTACACCGCCATCTGTATAAACATGGAAATATCTACACAGCCATGTGTATATACATGGAAATATCTACACCGCTATCTATATAAACATGGAAATAACAACACCGCTATCTGTATAAACATGGAAATATCTACACCGCCATCTACATATCCATGGAAACAACTGCGCCGCCATCTGTATAAACATGGAAATATCTACACGGTCATCTGTGAATAGATGGAAATATCAACCCCGCCATTTGTAGAAACATGGAAATATCTGCACCGCCATCTCTATATACATGGAAATATCTGCACTGCCATCTGTTAAAACATGGAAATACCTATACAGTCATCTGTATAAGCATGGAAATATCTACAATGCCATCTGTATACACATTGAAATATCTACACAGCCATCTCTATAAACATGTATATATCTACACTGCTATCTCTATAAACATGGAAATATCTACACCGCCATCTCTATAAACATGAAAATATCTACACTGCCATCTCCATAAACATGGAACTAACTACTCTGCCATCTGTATAAACATGGAAACAACTACACCACCATCTGTGTGAATAAGGACATATCTACAATGCCATCTGTATAAAGATATAAATATCTGCACCGCGAGCTGTATAAACATAGAAATATCTACATCGCTATCTGTATAAACGTGGAAAAACCAACACCGCTATCGGTATAAACATGGAAATATCTACAACGCCATCTATATAAACATAGAAATATCTACACCGCTATGTCTATAAACATGGAAACACCTACAGCGCTGTCTCTATAAACATGGAAATATCTACACCGCTATCCGTATAAACATGGAAATATCTACACCTCTATCTGTAGAAACATGGAAATATCTACACCGCAATCTGTGTAAACATGGAGATATCTACACCGATATCTGTAAAAACATGGAAATATCTGCACCGCCATCTGTATAAACATGGAAATATCTTCACCGCGATCTGTATAAACCTGGAAATATCTGCACCGTGATCTGTATAAACATGGAAATATCTACACCGCTATCTGTATAAACATGGAAATATCTACACCTTGATCTGTATAAACATGGAAATATCTACACCGCGATCTGTATAAACATGGAAATATCTACACCGTGATCTGTATAAACATGGAAATATCTACACCGCCATCTTTATAAACATGGAAATATCTACACCCCTATCTGTATAAACATGGAAATATCCACACCGCTATCTCTATAAACATGGAAAAATCAACACCGCTATCTGTATGAACATGGAAATATCTACACCGCCATCTCTATAAATATGGAAATATCTACACCGCGATCAGTATAAACGTGGAAATATCTACACCGCTACCTGTATAAACATGGAAATATCTGCACTGCTATCTCTATAAACATCGAAATATCTACACCGCCATCTGTATAAACATGGAAATACTGACAAAATTATCGGTATAAACATGGAAATATCTACACCACCATCTGTAAAAACATTGAAATATCTACACAGCCATGTGTATATACATGGAAATATCTACACCGTTATCTATATAAACATGGAAATAACTACACTGCTATCTGTGTAAACATGGAAATATCTACACCGCCATCTACATATCCATGGAAATATCTGCGCCGCCATCTTTATAAACATGGAAATATCTACACGGTCATCTGTGTATTGATGGAAATATCAACAGCGCCATCTGTACAAACATGGAAATATCTGCACCGCTATCGTTATTAACATGGAAATATCTACAAAGCCATCCGTATAAACATGGAAATACCTACACAGTCATGTGTAGGAACATGGAAATATCTACAACGCCATCTGTATAAACATGGAAATATCTACACCGTGATCTGTATAAATATGGAAATATCTACAACGTGATCTGTATAAACATGGAAATATCTACACCACCATCTGTATAAACATGGAAATACCTACAATACCATCTGTATACACATGGAAATATCTACACAGACATCTGTATAAATATGGAAATATCTACACGGCCATCTGTATAAACATGGAATTATCTACACTGCCATCTGTAGAAACATGGAAATATCTACACCGCTATCTCTATAAATATGGTAATATCTACACCGCCATCTCTATAAACATGAAAATATCTACACTGCCATCTCCATAAAGATGGAAGTATCTACTCCGCCATGTGTATAAACACGGAAATATATACACCACCATCTGTGTAAACATTTAAATATCTACACCGCTATCTGTATAAACATGGAAATATCTACACGGCCATCTATGTATAGATGTAAATATTAACACCGCCATCTGTACAAACATGGAGATATCTACACCGCTATCTGTATAAACATGGAAATACCTGCACTGCCATCTGTAAAAACATGGAAATACCTATACAGTCATCTGTATAAACATGGAAATATCTACAATGCCATCTGTATTCACATGGAAATATCTACACTGCCATCTCCATAAACATGGAACTTACTACTCCGCTATCTGTATAAACATGGAAACATCTACACCGCCATCTGTGTGAATAAGGAAATATCTACAATGCCATCTGTATAAAGATATAAATAACTGCACCGCGAGCTGTGTAAACATGGAAATAACTACATCGCTATCTGTATAAACGTGGAAATACCAACACCGCTATCGGTATAAACATGGAAATATCTACAACGCCATCTATATAAACATGGAAATATCTACACTGCTATGTCTATAAACATGGAAATACCTACACCGCTATCTCTATAAACATGGAATTATCTACACCGCTATCTGTATAAACATGGAAATATCTACACCGCGATCTGTATAAACATGGAAATAGCTACAATACCATCTGTATACACATGGAAACATCTACACAGATATCTGTATAAATATGGAAATATCTACACCGCCATCTGTATAAACATGGAAATATCTATACTGCCATCTGTAGAAAGATGGAAACACCTACACCGCAATCTCTATAAATGTGGAAATATCTAAACCTCCATCTCTATAAACATGAAAATATCTACACTGCCATCTCCATAAAGATGGAAGTATCTACTGCGCCATGTGTATAAACACGGAAATATCCACACCACCATCTGTGTAAACATGGAAATATCTACACCGCTATCTGTATAAACATGGAAATAACTACACCGCCATCTGCATGTCCATGGAAATATCTACGCCACCATCTGTAGAAACATGGAAATATCTACACTGCTATCTCTATAAACATGGATATATCTACACTGCGGTCTGTATAAACATGGAAATATCTACACCGGTATCTGTATAAACATGGAAATATCTACACCACAATCTGTATAAACCTGGAAATATATACAACGCTATCTGTATAAACATGGAAATATCTGCACCGCTATCTCTATAAACATGGAAATATCTACAAAGCCATCTGTATAAACATGGAAATGCCTACACAGTCATGTGTAGGAATATGGAAATACCTACACTGCCATCTGTATAAACATAGAAATATCTACACAGCCCTCTCTATAAATATGGAAATATCTGCATAGGCATCTGTATAAACATGGAAATATCTGCACCGCTATCTGTACAAACATGGAAATCCCTACACCGCTGTCCCTATAAACATGGAAATATGTACACCGCTATGTGTATAAACATGGAAATATCTCCAACGTTATCTGTATAAACATGGAAATATCTACAGCACCATCTTTATAAACATTGAAATATCTACACTGCCATCTATAAAACATGGAAATATCTACACAGTCATCTGAATAAACATGGAAATCTCTACACCAACATCTGTATAAACATGGAAATAGCTACAATACCATCTGCATACAAATGGAAATATATACACAGACATCTGCATAAATATGAAAATATCTACACCGCCATGTGTATAAACATGGAAATATCTACACTGACATCTGTAGAAAGATGGAAATATCAACACCGCTATCTCTATAAATATGGAAATATCTACACTGCGGTCTGTATAAACATGGAAATATCTACACCGGTATCTGTATAAACATGGAAATATCTACACCACGATCTGTATAAACATGGAAATATTTACACCGCTATCTGTATAAACATGGAAATATCTGCACCGCTATCTCTATAAACATGGAAATATCTACAAAGCCATCTGTATAAACATGGAAATACCTACACAGTCATGTGAAGGAACATGGAAATATCTACACTGCCATCTGTATAAACATGGAAATATCTACAGAGCCCTCTGTATTAATATGGAAATATCTGCATAGGCATCTGTATAAACATGGAAATATCTGCACCGCTATCTGTATAAACATGGAAATACCTACACCGCTGTCTCTATAAACATGGAAATATGTACAACGCTACGTGTATAAACATGGAAATATCTCCACTGCTGTGTGTATAAACATGGATATATCTACACCGCTATCTGTATAAACATGGAAATATCTACACAGCTATCTCTATAAACTTGGAAATACCTACACCGCCATCTGTATAAACATGGAAATACCTACAAAGTCGTCTGTATAAACATGGAAATATCTACACAGCCATCTGTATATACATGGAAATATCTTCACCGCTATCTGTATAAACATGGAAATAACTACACCGCTATTTGTATAAACAAAGGAATATCTACACCGCCATCTGTTTAAACATGGAAATATATACACAGACATCTGTTTATACATGGAAATATCTACACCGCTATCTGTATAAGCATGCTAATAACTACACCGCTATCTGTATAAATGTGGAAATATTTGCACCGCTATCCCTATAAACATGGTAATAACAACACCGCGATCTGTATAAACATGGAAATATCTACACCATGATCTGTATACACATGGAAATATCTACACCGCGATCTCTATAAACATGGAAATATCTAAACTGTGATCTGTATAAACATGGAAATATCTACACCGCCATCTCTATAAACATGGAAATATCTACACTCCTATGTGTATAAACATAAAATATCTTCACAGCTATCTCTATAAACATGGAAAAATCAACACCGCTATCTCTATGACCATGGAAATATCTACACCGCCATCTCTATAAACATGGAAATATCTACACCGCGATCAGTATAAACATGGAAATATCTACACCGCTATCTGTATACACATGGAAATATCTCCACTGCTCTCTCTATAAACATCGAAATATCTACGCCGCCATATGTATAAACATGGAAATATCTACACGGCCATCTGTGTATAGATGGAAATATCAACACCGCCATCTGTACAAACATGGAAAATCTACACCGCTATCTCTATAAACATGGAAATATCTGCACTGCCATCTGTAAAAACATGGAAATAGCTATACAGTCGTCTGTGTAAACATGGAAATATCTACAATAGCATCTGTATACACATGGAAATATCTACACAGCCATCTGTATAAACATGTAAATATCTACACTGCTATCTCTATAAACATGGAAATATCTACACAGCCATCCCTATGAACATGAAAATATCTACACTGCCATCTCCATAAACATGGAACTAACTACTCCACCATCGGTATAAACATGGAAACATCTACACTGCCATCCGTGTGGATAAGGAAATACCTACAATGCCATCTGTGTAAAGATATAAATATCTGCACCGCGAGTTGTATAAACATAGAAATATCAACATCGCTATCTGAATAAACGTGGAAATACCAACACCGCTATCGGTATAAACATGGAAATATCTACAACGCCATCTATATAAACATGGAAATATCTACACAGCTATGTCTATAAACATGGAAATATCTACACCGCCATCTGTATAAACATAGAAATATCTACACCGCTATCTGTATAAACATGGAAAATCTACACCGCTATCTGTATAAACATGGAAATATCTACACTGCGATCTGTATAAACATGGAAATATCTACACCGTGATCTGTATAAACATGGAAATATCAACAACATGATCTGCATAAACATGGAAATATCTACACCGCCATCTCTATAAACATGGAAATATCTACACCCCTATCTGCATAAACATGGAAATATCCACACCGCTATCTCTATAATCATGGAAAAATCAGCACCGCAATGTCTATGAACATGGAAATATCTACACCACCATCTGTATAAACTTGGAAATATCTACAATGCCATCTGTATACACATGGAAATAACTACACGGCAATCTGTGTATAGATGGAAACATCAACACCGCCATCTGTACAAACATGGAAATATCTACACTGCTATCTCTATAAACATGGAAATATCTACACTGCGGTCTGTATAAACATGGAAATATCTACACCGGTGTCTGTATAAACATGGAAATATCTACACCACGATCTGTATAAACATGGAAATATATACACCGCTATCTGTATAAACATGGAAATATCTGCACCACTATCTCTATAAACATGGAAATATCTACAAAGCCATCTGTATAAACATGGAAATGCCTACACAGTCATGTGTAGGAACATGGAAATACCTACACTGCCATCTGTATAAACATAGAAATATCTACACAGCCCTCTGTATAAATATGGAAATATCTGCATAGGCATCTGTATAAACATGGAAATATCTGCACCGCTATCTGTACAAACATGGAAATCCCTACACCGCTGTCCCTATAAACATGGAAATATGTACACCGCTATGTGTATAAACATGGAAATATCTCCAACGTTATCTGTATAAACATGGAAATATCTACAGCGCCATCTTTTTAAACATTGAAATATCTACACTGCCATCTATAAAACATGGAAATATCTACACAGTCATCTGAATAAACATGGAAATCTCTACACCACCATCTGTATAAACATGGAAATAGCTACAATACCATCTGTATACAAATGGAAATATATACACAGACATCTGTATAAATATGGAAATATCTACACCGCCATGTGTATAAACATGGAAATATCTACACTGACATCTGTAGAAAGATGGAAATATCTACACCGCTATCTCTATAAATATGGAAATATCTACACTGCGGTCTGTATAAACATGGAAATATCTACACCGGTATCTGTATAAACATGGAAATATCTACACCACGATCTGTATAAACATGGAAATATTTACACCGCTATCTGTATAAACATGGAAATATCTGCACCGCTATCTCTATAAACATGGAAATATCTACAAAGCCATCTGTATAAACATGGAAATACCTACACAGTCATGTGAAGGAACATGGAAATATCTACACTGCCATCTGTATAAACATGGAAATATCTACAGAGCCCTCTGTATTAATATGGAAATATCTGCATAGGCATCTGTATAAACATGGAAATATCTGCACCGCTATCTGTATAAACATGGAAATACCTACACCGCTGTCTCTATAAACATGGAAATATGTACAACGCTACGTGTATAAACATGGAAATATCTCCACTGCTGTCTGTATAAACATGGATATATCTACACCGCTATCTGTATAAACATGGAAATATCTACACAGCTATCTCTATAAACTTGGAAATACCTACACCGCCATCTGTATAAACATGGAAATACCTACAAAGTCGTCTGTATAAACATGGAAATATCTACACAGCCATCTGTATAAACATGGAAATATCTACAAAGCCATCTGTATATACATGGAAATATCTTCACCGCTATCTGTATAAACATGGAAATAACTACACCAATATTTGTATAAACAAAGGAATATCTACACCGCCATCTGTTTAAACATGGAAATATATACACAGACATCTGTTTATACATGGAAATATCTACACCGCTATCTGTATAAACATGCTAATAACTACACCGCTATCTGTATAAATGTGGAAATATTTCCACCGCTATCCCTATAAACATGGTAATAACAACACCGCGATCTGTATAAACATGGAAATATCTACACCATGATCTGTATACACATGGAAATATCTACACCGCGATCTCTATAAACATGGAAATATCTAAACTGTGATCTGTATAAACATGGAAATATCTACACCGCCATCTCTATAAACATGGAAATATCTACACCCTTACGTGTATAAACATAAAATATCCACACAGCTATCTCTATAAACATGGAAAAATCAACACCGCTATCTCTATGACCATGGAAATATCTACAACGCCATCTCTACAAACATGGAAATATCTACACCGTGATCAGTATAAACATGGAAATACCTCCACTGCTCTCTCTATAAACGTCTTAATATCTACACTGCCATCTGTATAAACATGGAAATACTTACAAAGTTATCTGTATAAACATGTAAATATCTACACTGCCATCTGTATAAACATGGAAATATCTACACAGCGATGTGTATATACATGGAAATATCTACACCGCTATCTATATAAACATGGAAATAACTACACCGCTATCTGTATAAACATGGAAATATCTCCACTGCTATCTCTATAAACATCAAAATATCTACACCGCCATCTGTATAAACATGGAAATATCTACACCACCATCTATATAGACATGGAAATATCTACACCACAATCTGTATAAACATGGAAATATCTACAATGCCGTCTGTAGAAAGATGGAAATATCTACACTGCAATCTGGGTAAACATGGAAATATCTACACCGATATCTGTAAAAACATGGAAATATCTACACCGCTATCTGTATAAATATGGAAATATCTTCACCGCTAACACTATAAACATGGAAATATCTACACCAGTATGTCTATAAGCGTGGAAATATCTACACCGCTATCTGTATAAACAAGGAAATAACTCCACCGCTATCTGTATAAACATTGAAACAACTACACAGCTATATCTAAAATCATGGAATTATCTACACTGCTATGTGTTTAAACATGGAAATGTCTACAATGCTATCTGTGTAAACATGGAAATATCTACACCGTTATCTGTGTAAACATGGAAATATCTGCACCACAATGTGTGCAAAGATGGAAATATATACAACGATATCTCTATTAACATGGATATATCTGCACCGCTATCTGTATAAACATGGAAATATCTACACCGCTATCTCTATAATCATGGAAATATCTACACCGCCATCTGTAGAAACATGGAAATATCTACACAGTCATCTGTATATACATGAAAATATCTACAACACCATCTCTATAGACATGGAAATATCTACAACACCATCTCTATAATCAAGGAAATATCTAAACCGCTATCTCTGTAAACATGTAAAACCTATACCGCTATTTGCATAAACATGGAAATATCTACACCGCTATCTGTATAAACATGGAAATATCTACACCGCCATCTGTATAAACATGAAAATATGTCCACCGCTATCTGTATAAACTTGAAAATATGTCCACCGCTATCTGTATAAACATGGAAATATCTACACCGCTATCTATATAAACATGGAAATATCTACACCGCTATCTATATAAACATGTAAATAACTATAACGCTATCTCTATAAACATGGAAATATCTACACTGCCATCTGTATAAACATGGAAATATGTACACAGTCATCTGTATAAACTTGGAAATAACTACCCCGTTATGTGTATAAAAATGGAAATATCTACATGGTTATCTGTATAAACATGGAAATATCTAGACCGCTATCTGTATAAACATTCATATATCTACATTGCTATCTGTGAAAACATGGAAGTACCTCCTCCGCTATCTCTATAAACATGGAAATACCTACATTGCTATCTGTATAAACATGGAAATATCTACACCGCCATCTGTATAAAAAAGCAATTATCTACAGCGCTATCTATGTAAACATGGAAATATCTCCACCGCTATCTGCATAGACATGGAAATATCTACACCGCTATCTTTGTAAACATGGAAATATCTACACTGCAATCTCCATAAACATGGAAACATCTACAACAGTATCTGTGTAAACATGGGAATATCTTCACAGCTGTCGGTGTAAACATGGAAATACGTACACCGCAATCTGTGTGAATATGGAAATATCTACACCTCTTTCTCTGTAAACATGGAAATATCTACACCACTATCTGTATAAACATGGAAATATCTACACCGCTATCTGTATAAACTTGGAAATATCTACACCACAATCTGTATAAACATGGATATATTTACACCGCTATCTGTATAAACATGTTAATGTCTACACTGCTATCTGTATAAACATGGAAATATCTACTCCGCTATTTGCATAAATATGGAAATATCTACACCGCTATCTCTATAAACATGGAAATGGCAACACCGCTATCTGTATAAACATGGAAATATCTACATGGCTATCCCTAAAAACATGGAAATATCTTCACCGCCTTCTGTATAAACATGGAAATATCTACACTGCCATCTGTTTAAACATGGATATAACTAAACCGCTATCTCTATAAACATTGAAATATCAACCCTGCCTTCTGGATATACATGGAAATACCTACACAGTCATCTGTGTAAACATGGAAATATCTACACAACCATCTCTATAAACATGGAAATACCTACACCGCTATTTCTATAAACATGAAAATAGCCATACCGCAATCTGTATAAACATGGAAGTATCTACACTGCCATCTGTATAAACATGGAAATATCTACACTGCCATCTGTATACACATGGAAATATCTACACAGTCATCTGTATAAACATTGAAATATCACCACCCCTATCTGTATAAACATGGAAATATCTCCACTGCTATCTGTATAAACATGGAAATATCTACACCTCTATCTGTATAAACATGGAAATGTCTACACCGCTATCTGTATAAACATGGACATATCTCCTCCGCTATCTGTATAAACATGGAAATATTTACATCGCTATCTGTATTAACATGGAAATATTTCCACCGCAATCTGTGTAAACATAGAAATATCTACACCGCTATCTTTATAAACATGGAAATATCTACACCGCTATCTGTATAAACATGGAAATATATACACCACGATCTGTATAAACATGGATATATCTACACCGCTATCTGTGTAAACTTGGAAACATCTACACAGCTATCTGTATAAACATGGAAATATCTACACCGCTATCTGTATAACTATGGAAATATTTACACCGCTATCTCTATAAACATGGAAATGTCTACACCGCTGTCTGTATAAACATGGAAATATCTTCATGGCTATCTCTCTAAAAATGGACATATCTTCACCGCCATATGTAAACATGGAAATTCCTACAAAGTCACCTGTATAAACATAGAAATATCTACCCCACTATCTGTATAAACATTGAAGTATCTACACTGCAATCTGTATAAACATGTAAATAACTACACAGACATCTCTATAAACATGGAAATATCTACATCGCTATCTGTATAAACATGGAAATATCCAGAACGCTATCTGCGAAACGTGGAAATATTTACACCGCAATCTGTAAAAAACATGGAAATATCTACACAGTCGTCTGTATAAACATAGAAATATTTACACCCCCATCTGTAACAACATGGAAATATCTACACCGCTGTCTCTACAAACATGGAAATACCTGCACCGCTATCTGTATAAACACGGAAATATCGACACGGCTACCTGTATAAACTTGGAAATATCTACACTGCCATCTCTATAAACATGAAAATATGTCCACCGCTATCTGTATAAACTTGAAAATATCTCCACCGCTATCTGTATAAACATGGAATTATCTACACCTCTATCTGTATAAACATGGAAATATCAACACCGCTATCTGTATAAACATGGAAATATCTACAACGCTACCTGTATAGAGGTGGAAATATCTACACCGCAATCTGTGCAAATATGGAAATATCTACACCTCTATCTCTGTAAATATGGAAATATCTACTCCGCTATCTGTATAAACATGGAAATATCTACACCGCTATCTGTATAAACATGGAAATATACACACCACGATCTCTATAAACATGGATATATCTACACCGCTATCTGTATAAACATGGAAACATGTACACCGCTATCTGTATAAACATGGACATATCTACACCGCTATCTGTATAACTATGGAAATATCTACACCGCTATATCTCTAAACATGGAAATGTCTACACCGCTGTCTGTATAAACATGGAAATATCTTCATGGCTATCTCTCTAAACATGGAAATATCTACACCGCCATATGTATAAACATGGAAATACCTACACAGTCATCTGTATAAACATGGAAATATCTACAACGCTATCTGTATAAACATGGTAATATCTACACCACCATCTATATAAACATGGAAATATGTGCACCACCATCTGTATAAACATGGAAATATCTACAATGCCATCTGTAGAAAGATGGAAATATCTACACTGCAATCGGGGTAAACATGGAAATATCTACACCGATATCTGTAAAAACATGGAAATATCTACACCGCTATCTGTATAAATATGGAAATATCTTCATCGCTAACACTATAAACATGGAAATATCTACACCGGTATGTCTATAAGCATGGAAATATCTACACCGCTATCTGTATAAACAAGGAAATAACTCCACCGCTATCTGTATAAACATTGAAACATCTACACAGCTATATCTAAAAACATGGAATTATCTACACTGCTATGTGTTTAAACATGGAAATGTCTACAATGCTATCTGTGTAAAAATTTAAATATCTACACTGTTATCTGTGTAAACATGGAAATATCTGCACCACAATGTGTGCAAAGATGGAAATATATACAACGCTATCTCTATTAACATGGATATATCTGCACCGCTATCTGTATAAACATGGAAATATCTACACCGCTATCTCTATAATCATGGAAATATCTACACCGCCATCTGTAGAAACATGGAAATATCTACACAGTCATCTGTATATACATGAAAATATCTACAACACCATCTCTATAGACATGGAAATATCTACAACACCATCTCTATAATCATGGAAATATCTACACCGCTATCTCTGTAAACATGTAAAACCTATACTGCTATTTGCATAAACATGGAAATATCTACACCGCTATCTGTATAAACATGGAAATATCTACACCGCTATCTGTATAAACTTGGAAATATCTACACCGCCATCTGTATAAACATGAAAATATGTCCACCGCTATCTGTATAAACTTGAATATATGTCCACCTCTATCTGTATAAACATGGAAATATCTACACCGCTATCTATATAAACATGGAAATATCTACACCGCCATCTGTATAAACATGGAAATATGTACACAGTCATCTGTATAAACTTGGAAATAACTACCCCGTTATTTGTATAAAAATGGAAATATCTACATGGTTATCTGTATAAACATGGAAATATCTAGACCGCTATCTGTATAAACATTCATATATGTACATTGCTATCTGTGAAAACATGGAAGTACCTCCTCCGCTATCTCTATAAACATGGAAATACCTACATTGCTATCTGTATAAACATGGAAATATCTACACCGCCATCTGTATAAAAAAGCAATTATCTACAGCGCTATCTATGTAAACATGGAAATATCTCCACCGCTATCTGCATAGACATGGAAATATCTACACCGCTATCTTTGTAAACATGGAAATATCTACACTGCAATCTCCATAAACATGGAAACATCTACAACAGTATCTGTGTAAACATGGGAATATCTTCACAGCTGTCGGTGTAAACATGGAAATACGTACACCGCAATCTGTGTGAATATGGAAATATCTACACCTCTTTCTCTGTAAACATGGAAATATCTACACCACTATCTGTATAAACATGGAAATATCTACACCGCTATCTGTATAAACTTGGAAATATCTACACCACAATCTGTATAAACATGGATATATTTACACCGCTATCTGTATAAACATGTTAATATCTACACTGCTATCTGTATAAACATGGAAATATCTACTCCGCTATTTGCATAAATATGGAAATATCTACACCGCTATCTCTATAAACATGGAAATGGCAACACCGCTATCTGTATAAACATGGAAATATCTACATGGCTATCCCTAAAAACATGGAAATATCTTCACCGCCTTCTGTATAAACATGGAAATATCTACACTGCCATCTGTTTAAACATGGATATAACTAAACCGCTATCTCTATAAACATTGAAATATCAACACTGCCTTCTGGATATACATGGAAATACCTACACAGTCATCTGTGTAAACATGGAAATATCTACACAACCATCTCTATAAACATGGAAATACCTACACCGCTATTTCTATAAACATGAAAATAGCCATACCGCAATCTGTATAAACATGGAAATATCTACACTGCCATCTGTATAAACATGGAAATATCTACACTGCCATCTGTATACACATGGAAATATCTACACAGTCATCTGTATAAACATTGAAATATCTCCACCCCTATCTGTATAAACATGGAAATATCTCCACTGCTATCTGTATAAACATGGAAATATCTACACCGCTATCTGTATAAACATGGAAATGTCTACACCGCTATCTGTATAAACATGGACATATCTCCTCCGCTATCTGTATAAACATGGAAATATTTACATCGCTATCTGTATTAACATGGAAATATTTCCACCGCAATCTGTGTAAACATAGAAATATCTACACCGCTATCTTTATAAACATGGAAATATCCACACCGCAATCTTTATAAACATGGATATATCTACACTGCTATCTGTATAAACATGGAAATAACTACACCGCTATCTGTATAAACATGGAAATATGTACACCGCTATCTGTATAAACATGGAAATATCTACACCGCTATCGGTATAAACGTGGAAATATGTACACAGCAATCTGTGCAAATATGGAAATATCTACACTTCTATCTCTGTAAATATGGAAATATCTACACCGCTATCTGTATAAACATGGAAATATCTACACCGCTATCTGTATAAACATGGAAATATATACACCACGATCTGTATAATCATGGATATATCTACACTGCTATCTGTATAAACTTGGAAACATCTACACCGCTATCTGTATAAACATGGAAATATCTACACCGCTATCTGTATAACTATGGAAATATTTACACCGCTATCTCTATAAACATGGAAATGTCTACACCGCTTTCTGTATAAACATGGAAATATCTTCATGGCTATCTCTCTAAACATGGACATATCTACACCGCCATATGTAAACATGGAAATACCTACAAAGTCACCTGTATAAACATAGAAATATCTACCCCACTATCTGTATAAACATGGAAGTATCTACACTGCAATCTGTATAAACATGTAAATAACTACACAGACATCTCTATAAACATGGAAATATCTACATCGCTATCTGTATAAACATGGAAATATCCAGACCGCTATCTGCGAAACGTGGAAATATTTACACCGCAATCTGTAAAAAACATGGAAATATCTACACAGTCATCTGTATAAACATGGAAATATTTACACCCCCATCTGTAACAACATGGAAATATCTACAACGCTGTCTCTACAAACATGGAAATACCTGCACCGCTATCTGTATAAACACGGAAATATCGACACGGCTACCTGTATAAACTTGGAAATATCTCCACTGCCATCCCTATAAACATGAAAATATGTCCACCGCTATCTGTATAAACTTGAAAATATGTCCACCGCTATCTGTATAAACATGGAATTATCTACACCGCTATCTGTATAAACATGGAAATTTCAACACCGCTATCTGTATAAACGTGGAAATATCTACACCGCTATCTGTATAAACGTGGAAATATCTACACCGCTATCTGTATAAACATGGAAATATCTACAACGCTACCTGTATAGAGGTGGAAATATCTACACCGCAATCTGTGCAAATATGGAAATATCTACACCGCTATCTGTATAAACATGGAAATATCTACATCGCTATCTGTATAGAGGTGGAAATATCTGCACCGCAATCTGTGCAAATATGGAAATATCTACACCTCTATCTCTGTAAATATGGAAATATCTACACCGCTATCTGTATAAACATGGAAATATCTACACCGCTATCTGTATAAACATGGAAATATCCACACCGCTATCTGCGTAACGTGGAAATATTTACACCGCATTCTGTAAAAAACATGGAAATATCTACACAGTCATCTGTATAAACATGGAAATATTTACACCCCCATCTGTAAAAACATGGAAATATCTACACCGCTGTCTCTACAAACATGGAAATACCTGCACTGCTATCTGTATAAAGATGGAAATATCGACACCGCTACCTGTACAAACTTGGAAATATCTACACTGCCATCTCTATAAACATGAAAATATGTCCACCGCTATCTTTATAAACTTGAAAATATCTCCACCGCTATCTGTATAAACATGGATTTATCTACACCGCTATCTGTATAAACATGGAAATATCTCCATCGCTATCTGCATAGACATGGAAATATCTACACCGCTATCTTTATAAACATGGAAATATCTACACTGCAATCTCCATAAACATGGAAACATCTACAACAGTATCTGTGTAAACATGGGAATACCTTCACAGCTGTCGGTGTAAATATGGAAATACGTACACTGCAATCTGTGAGAATATGGAAATATCTACACCTCTTTCTCTGTAAACATGGAAATATCTACACCACTATCTGTATAAACATGGAAATATCTACACCGCTATCTGTATAAACATGGAAATATCTACACCACAATCTGTATAAACATGGATATATTTACACCGCTATCTGTATAAACATGTTAATATCTACACTGCTATCTGTATAAACATGGAAATATCTACTCCGCTATTTGCATAAATATGGCAATATCTACACCGCTATCTCTATAAACATGGAAATGGCAACACCGCTATCTGTATAAACATGGAAATATCTACATGGCTATCACTAAAAACATGGAAATATCTTCACCGCCTTCTGTATAAACATGGAATTATCTAAACTGCCATCTGTATAAACATGGAAATAACTAAACCGCTATCTCTATAAACATTGAAATATCAACACTGCCTTCTGGATATACATGGAAATACCTACACAGTCATCTGTGTAAACATGGAAATATCTACACAGCCATCTCTATAAACATGGAAATACCTACACCGCTATTTCTATAAACATGAAAATAGCCATACCGCAATCTGTACAAACTTGGAAATATCTACACTGCCATCTGTATATACATGGAAATATCTACACTGCCATCTGTATACACATGGAAATATCTACACAGTCATCTGTATAAACATTGAAATATCTCCACCCCTATCAGTCTAAACATGGAAATATCTCCACAGATATCTGTATAAACATGGAAATATCTACACAGCTATCTGTATAAACATGGAAATGTCTACACCGCTATCTGTTTAAACATGGATATATCTCCTCCGCTATCTGTATAAACATGGAAATATTTACATCGCTATCTGTATAAACATGGAAATATTTCCACCGCAATCTGTGTAAACATAGAAATATCTACACCGCTATCTTTATAAACATGGAAATATCTACAACGCAATCTGTATAAACATGGATATATCTACACCGCTATCTGTATAAACATGGAAATAACTACACCGCTATCTGTATAAACATGGAAATATGTACACCGCTATCTGTATAAACATGGAAATATCTACACCGCTATCTGTATAAACGTGGAAATATGTACACAGCAATCTGTGCAAATATGGAAATACCTACACCTCTATCTCTGTAAATATGGAAATATCAACACCGCTATCTGTATAAACATGGAAATATCTACACCGCTATCTGTATAAACATGGAAATATATACACCACGATCTGTATAAACATGGATATGTCTACACCGCTATCTGTATAAACTTGGAAACATCTACACCGCTATCTGTATAAACATGGAAATATATACACCGCTATCTGTATAACTATGGAAATATCTACACCGCTATCTCTATAAACATGGAAATGTCTACACCGCTGTCTGTATAAACATGGAAATATCTTCATGGCTATCTCTCTAAACATGGACATATCTACACCACCATATGTATAAACATGGAAATACCTACAAAGTCACCTGTATATACATGGAATTATCTACCCCACTATCTGTATAAACATGGAAGTATCTACCCTGCAATCTGTATAAACATGGAAATAACAACACAGACATCTCTATAAACATGGAAATATCTACATCGCTATCTGTATAAACATGGAAATATCCACACCGCTATCTGCGTAACGTGGAAATATTTACACCGCAATCTGTAAAAAACATGGAAATATCTACACAGTCATCTGTATAAACATGGAAATATTTACACCCCCATCTGTAACAACATGGAAATATCTACACCGCTGTCTCTACAAACATGGAAATACCTGCACCGCTATCTGTATAAACACGGAAATATCGACACCGCTACCTGTATGAACTTGGAAATATCTACACTGCCATCTCTATAAACATGAAAATATGTCCACCGCTATCTGTATAAACTTGAAAATATCTCCACCGCTAACTGTATAAACATGGATTTATCTACACCGCTATCTGTATAAACATGGAAATATCTACACCGCTATCTGTATAAACATGGAAATATCTACACCGCTATCTGTATAAACATGGAAATATCTACATCGCTATCTGTATAGAGGTGGAAATATCTACACCGCAATCTGTGCAAATATGGAAATATCTACACCTCTATCTCTGTAAATATGGAAATATCTACACCGCTATCTGTATAAACATGGAAATATCTACAACGCTATCTGTATAAACATGGAAATATACACACCACGATCTGTATAAACATGGATATATCTACACCGCTATCTGCATAAACCTGGAAACATGTACACCGCTATCTGTAAAAACATGGACATATCTACACCGCTATCTGTATAACTATGGAAATATCTACATCGCTATATCTATAAACATGGAAATGTCTACACCGCTGTCTGTATAAACATGGAAATATCTTCATGGCTATCTCTATAAACATGGAAATATCAACACCGCCATATGTATAAACATGGAAATAACTACACAGTCATCTGTATAAACATGGAAATATCTACACAGTCATCTGTATAAACATGGAAATATGTACACCCCCATCTGTAAAAACATGGAAATATCTACACCGCTGTCTCTACAAACATGGAAATACCTGCACCGCTATCTGTATAAACACGGAAATATCGACACCGCTATCTGTATAAACTTGGAAATATCTACACTGCCATCTCTATAAACATGAAAATATCTCCACCGCTATCTGTATAAAGTTGAAAATATCTACACCGCTATCTGCATAAACATGGAATTATCTACACCGCTATCTGTTAAAACATGGAAATATCTACACCGTTATCTGTATAAACATGGAAATCTCTAGACCGCTATCTGTATAAACATTCAAATATCAACATTGCTATCTGTATAAACATGGAAATATCTACACCGCTATCTGTATAAACATGGAAATATCTACACCGCTATCTGTATAAACATGCAAATATCTACAGCGCTATCGATATAAACATGGAAATATCTCCACCGCTATCTGTATTAACATGGAAATATCTACACCGCTATCTTTATAAACATGGAAATATCGACACTGCAATCTCTATAAACATGGAAATATTTACAACACTATCTGTGTAAACATGGAAATATCTTCACAGCTGTTTGTGTAAACATGGAAATATGTACACCACAATCTGTGTGAATATGGAAATATCTCCACCTATGCCTCTGTAAACATGGTAATATCTACACCACTATCTGTATAAACATGGAAATATCTACACCGCTATCTGTATAAACATGGAAATATCTACACCACAATCTGTATAAACATGGATATATCTACACCGCTATCTGTATAAACATGTTAATATCTACACTGCTATCTGTATAAATATGGAAATATCTACTCCGCTATCTGTATAAATATGAAAATATCAACAGCGATATCTCTATAAACATGGAAAGGTCAACACCGCTATCTGTATAAGCATGGAAATATCTTCATGGCTATCTCTAAAAACATGGAAATATCTTCACCGCCTTCTGTATACACATGGAAATATCTACACTGCCATCTGTATAAACACGGAAATAAATAAACCGCTATCTCTATAAACATTGAAATATCTACACCGCTATCTGTATAAACGTGGAAATATGTACACCGCAATCTGTGCAAATATGGAAATATCTACACCTCTAGCTCTGTAAATATGGAAATATCTACACGGCTATCTGTATAAACATGGAAATATCTACACCGCAATCAGCATAAACATGGATATATCTTCACCGCTATCTGTATAAACATGGAAATATCTACACCGCTATCTGTATAAACATGGATATATCTACACTGCTATCTGTATAAACATGGAAATATCTACACCGCTATCTGTATAAACGTGGAAATATGTACAACGCAATCTGTGCAATTATGGAAATATCTACACCTCTATCTCTGTAAATATGGAAATATCTACACTGCTATCTCAATAAACATGGAAATATCTACACCGCTCTCTGTATAAACATGGAAATATCTACACTGCCACCTGTATACACATGGAAATATCTACACAGCCATCTGGGTAAACATGGAAATATCTACACCGCTATCTCTATAAACATGGAAATACCTGCAACGCTATCTGTATAAACACGGAAATATCTACCCCGCTATCAGTATACACTTGGAAATATCTACACCGCCATCACTATAAACATGAAAATACGTCCACCGCTATCTGTATAAACATGGAAATATCTACACCGCTATCGGTATAAACATGGAAATAACTACTCCGCTATCTGTATAAACATGGAAATATCTAGACCGCTATCTGTATAAACATTCAAATATCTACATTGCTATCTGTATAAATATGGAAATATCTTCACCGCTATCTCTATAAACATGGTAATATCTACACCGCTCTCTGTATAAACATGGAAATATCTACACCGCTATCTGCATAAACATGCAAATATCTACTGCGCTATATATATAAACCTGCAATTATCTACACTGCAATCTCTATAAACATGAAAATATCTACAACACTGTCTGTGTAAACATGGAAATACCTACAGAGCTGTCTGTGTAAACATGGAAATACCTACACAGCTGTCTGTGAAAACATGGAAATATCTACACCGCAATCTGTGGAAATATGGAAATATCTACACATTTATCTCTGTAAATATGGAAATATCTACTCCGCTATCTATATAAACATGGAAATATCTACACCGCTGTCTGTATAAACATGGAAATATCTACACCACGATCTGTATAAATATGGATATATCTGCACCGCTATCTGTATAATCATGGAAACATCTACACCGCTATCTGTATAAACATGGAAATACCTACACCGCTATCTGTATAAATATGGAAATATCTACATGGCTATTTCTATAAGTATGGAAATACCTACAACGCCATCTGTATAAACATGGGAATACCTACACAGTCATCTGTTTAAACATAGAAGTGTCCACACCACTATCTGTATAAACACGGAAATATCTACACTGCCATCTGTATAAACATGGAAATATCTACACAACCACCTCTATAAACATGGAAATACCTACATCGCTATCTGAATAAACATGGAAATAGCTAAATCGCTATCTGTATAAACCTGGAAATATCTACAACACCATCTGTAAAAATATGGAAATATCTACACAGTCATCTGTAGAAACATGGAAATATATACACCGCCATCTGTATACACATGGAAATATCTCCACCGCTATCTGTATAAACATGGAAATATCTACACCGCTATCTGTAGAAACATGGAAATATCTACACCACTATCTTTATAAATATGGAAATATCTTCACCGCTATCTCTGTAAACATGGAAATATCTACACTGCTACCTGTATAAACATGGACATGTCTACACCGCTATCTCTATAAACATGGAATTATCTACACCGCTAACTGCATAAACTTGGAAATATCTACACCACCATCTCTAGAAACATGGAAATATCTCCACCGCTATATCTATAAACATGGAAATATCTCCACCACTCTCTGTATAAACTTGGAAATATCTACACCGCTATCTGTATAAACATGGAGATATCTACACCGCTATCTGTATAAACATGGAAATATCTACACTGCTATCGGTATACACGTGCAAATATCTACAGCGCTATCTGTATAAAAATGAAAATATCTCCACCGGTATCTGTATAAACATGGAAATATCTACACCTCTATTTTTATAAACATGGAAATATCTACACCGCAATCTCTATAAACATGGAAATACCTACAACACTATCTGTGTAAACATGGAAATATCTACACAGCTCTCTGTGTAAACATGGAAATATGTACACCGCAATCTGTGTGAGGATGGAAATATCAAAACCGCAAACTGTGCAAATATGGAAATATGTACACCTCTATCTCTGTAAACATGGAAATATCTACACCGTTATCTGTATAAACATGGAAATATCCACACCAAAATCTGAATAAACATGGAAATATCTACACCACAATCTGTATAAACATGGAAATATCTACACCACTATCTGTATAAACATGGAAATATCTACTCCGCTATCTGTATAAATATGGAAATATCTACACCGCTATCTCTATAAACATGGAAATGTCTACATCGCGTTTAGTATAAACATGAAAATATCTACACTGCCATCTGTATAAACATGGAAATAACTACACCGCTATCTCTATAAACATGGAAATATCTAGACGGCCATCTGTATATACATGGAAATATCTGCACAGTCATCTGTATAAATATGGAAACATCTCCACCACTATCTGTATAAACGTGGAAATACCTACACTGCCATCTGTATAAACATAGAAATATCTACACAGCCATCTCTATAAACATGGAAATATCTATAATGTACCTCTATAAACATGGAAATAGCCACACCGCTATCTGCATAAACATGGAAATATCTACACTGCCATCTGTATACACATGGAAATATCTACATCGACATCTGTATAAAGATGGAAATATCTGCACCGTTATTTGTGTAAACATGGAAATATCTACCCCGCTATCTGTGTAAAGGTGCAAATATCTACACCGCAATCTGTGGAAATATGGAAATATCTACACATCCATCTCTGTAAATATGGAAATATCTACTCCGCTATCTATATAAACATGGAAATATCGACACCGCTGTCTGCATAAACATGGAAATATCTACACCACAATCTGTATAAACATGGATATATCTACACCGCTATCTGTATAATCATGGAAACATCTACACCATTATCTGTATAAACATGGAAATATCTACACCGCTATCTGTATAAATATGGAAATATCTACACCGCTATCTCTATAAACATGGAAATGTCTACACCGCCATTTGTATAAACATGGAAATACCTATACAGTCATCTGTTTAAACATAGAAATATCCACATCACTATCTGTATAAACACGGAAAGATCTACACTGCCATCTGTATAAACTTGGAAATATTTACACAGCCACCTCTATAAACATGGAAATATCTACATCGCTATCTGAATAAACATGGAAATAGCTAAATCGCTATCTATATAAACCTGGAAATATCTACATGGCTATATCTATAAATATGGAAATATCTACACCGTCATCTGTATAAACATGGAAATTCCTTCAGAGTCATCTGTTTAAACATAGAAATATCCACACCATTATCTGTATAAACACGGAAATACCTACACGGCCATCTGTGTAAACATGGAAATATCTACACAGCCATCTCTATAAACATGCAAATATCTACATCGCTATCTGAATAAACATGGAAATAGCTAAACTGCTATTTGTTTAAACCTGGAAATATCTACAACGACCTCTGTAAAAATATGGAAATATCTACACAGTCATCTGTAGAAACATGGAAATATCTACACCGCCATCTGTATACACATGGAAATATCTACACCGCTATCTGTATAAACATGGAAATAGCCACATCGTTATGTTTTATAAACATGGAAATACCTACACCACCCTCTGAATAAACATGGAAATATCTATATGGCTATCTGTATAAATATGGAAATACATACACTGCTACCTCTATAAACATGGAAATATCTACACAGCTATCTGTATAAACATGGATATATCTACAGCGCTATCTCTATAAACATGGAAGTATCTACACCGCCATCTGTATAAACATGGAAACATGTACACAGTCATCTGTGTAAACATGGAAATAACTACACCGCTGTCTGTATAAACATGGAAATATATACACCGCTATCCGTATAAACATGGAAATATCTACACCGCTATCTGTATAAATATGGAAATATCCACACCGCTATCCCTATAAACATAGAAATGTCTACAACGCTATCTGTATAAACATGGAAATATCTACATGGCTATCTCTATAAAAATGGAAATGTCTACACTGCTATCTGTATAAACATGGAAATATCTACATGGCTATCTCTATAAACATGGAAATAGCAACACCGCTATCTGCATGAACACGGAAATATCTACACCGTTATCTGCATAAACATGGAAATATCTACATCGTTATCTGTACAAACATGGAAATATCTCCACCGCTATCTCAATAAACTTGGAAATATCTGCACTGCTATCTTTATAAACTTGGAATTATCTACTCCACTATCTGTATAAACATGGATATATCTACACTGCCATCTGAATAAACATTGTAATAGCCACACCGCTATCTGTATAAAGATGGATATATCTACACCACCATCAGAATAAACATACAAATATCTACACTGCTCTCTTTATAAATATGGAAATATCTTCACCGCTATCTCTGTAAACATGGAATATCTACACCGCTACCTGTATAAACATTGACATGTCTACACCGCTATCTCTATAAACATGGAAATATGTACACCGCTACCTGCATAAACTTCGAATTATCTACACCACCATCTCTAGAAACATGGAAATATCTCCACTGCTATCTGTATAAACATGGAAATACCTCCACCACTCTCTGTATAAACATGGAAATATCTACACCACTATCTGTATAATCATGGAAATATCTACACCGCTATCTGTATAAACATGGAAGTATCTACACTGCTATCTGTATGAACGTGCAAATATCTACAGCACTATCTGTATAAACATGAAAATATCTCCACCGCTATCTGTATAAACCTGGAAAAATCTACACCGCTGTGAGTATAAATATGGAAATATCTACACCGCTATCTCTGTAAACATTGAAATGTCTACACCGCTATCTGTATAAACATGGAATTATATACATCGCTATCGATATAAACATGAAAATATCTACACGAACATCTGTATAATCATAGAAATAACTACACAGTCATCTGTATAAACATGGAGATATCTACACCACCATCTGTATAAACATGCAAATATCTACACGGAAATGTGTATAAACATGGAAATATCTAGACAGTCATCTCTATAAACATGGAAATATCTGCACCGCTATCTGTATAAAGATGGAAATATCTACACCACTATCTGAAAAACTTGGAAATATCTACACCGCTCTCTGAATAAACGTGGAAATATCTACACCGTTATCTGTATAAACATGGAAATATGTACACCGCTATCTTTATAAACAAGGAAATATCTTCCCCGCCATCTGTATAAACATGGAAATATCTACACCGCCATTTGCATAAACATGGAAATATCTACACCGCTATCTGTATAAATACGGAAATATCTACACCGCAATCTCTATAAACATGGAAAAATTTAAACCACTGTCTTCATAAACATGGAAAGATCTACATCGTTATCTCTATAAACATGGAAATATCCACGCTGCCATCTGTATAAACATGGAAATACCTACCCAGTCATCTGCATAAACATGGAAATATCTACACCACCATTTCTATAAACATGGAAATATCTGCACCACTATATCTATATACATGGAAATATCTACACAGCCATTTGTATGAACATGGAAATATCTTCACCGCTGTCTCTATAAACATGGAAATATCTATACTGCTATCTGTGTAAACAAGGAAATATCTACACTATCTGTATAAACATAGAAATATCTCCACCGCTATCTGTATAAATATGGAAATATCTCCACCGCTATCTGTATAAACATGGAAATACTACACGTGTATCTGTATCAACATGGAAATACCTAAACCGCTATCTGTATAAACAATGAAATATCTACAACGCTATCTGTGTAAACATGGAAATATCTACACCGCTATCTGTGTAAACTTGGAAATATGTACACCGCTATCTGTGTAAACATGGAAATATCTACAATGCTATCTGTGTAAACATGGAAATATTTACAACGCTATCTGTGTAAACATGGAAATATCTACACAGATATCTGTAAAACGTGGAAATATCTACACAGCTATCTGTATAAACGTGGAAATATCTAAACCGCTATCTGTATAAATGTGGAAATATCTTCAATGCTATCTGTATAAACGTGGAAATATCTATATCGCTATCTGTATAAACGTGGAAATAACTTCACCGCTATCTCTATAAACCTGGAAATATCTACACCGCTATCTGTATCAACATGGAAATAACTACACTGCTATCTGTATAAACATGGAAATATCTACAATCCTATCTCTGTATACATGGAAATATCTACACAGCTATCTGTGTAAACTTGGAAATATCTACACCGCTATCTGTGTAAAGTTGGCAATATCTACACCACATTCTGTGCAAAGATGGAAATATCTACTCCGCTATCACTGTAAACATGGAAATATCTACTCCGCTATCTGTATAAACATGGAAATATCTACAGTGCTATTTGTATAAACAAGGAAATATCTACACCGCTATCTGTATAAACATGGAAACAACTACAACTCTATTTGTATAAACAAGGAAATACCTACAACGTGATCTGTATAAACATGGAAATATCTACACCGCCATCTCTATAAACATTGTAATATCTACACCCCTATCTGTATAAACATGGAAACATCCACACCGCTATCTCCATAAACATGGAAAAATCTACCCCGCGATCAGTATAAACGTGGAAATATCTACACCGCTATCTCTATAAACATGGAAATATCTCCACTGCTATCTCTATAAACATCGAAATATCTACACCGCCATCTGTATAAACATGGAAATACTTACAAAGTTATCGGTATAAACATGGAAATATCTACACTGCCATCTGTATAAACATGGAAATATCTACACGGACATCTGTGTATAGATGGAATTATCAACACCGCCATCTGTACAAACATGGAAATATCTGCACCGTTATCTGTATAAACATGGAAATATCTACACCGCGGTCTGTATAAACATGGAAATATCTACACCGCTATCGATATAAAGATGGAAATATATACACCGCTATCTCTATAAAGATGGAAATACCTACACCCTGATCAGAATAAACAAGGAAATATTTACACCGCTTTCTGTATAAACATGGAAATTTCTACACCGTTGTCTGTATAAATATGGAAATATCAACACCGCTATCTCTATAAACATGGAAATATGTATACCGCCATCTGTATACACATGGAAATACCTATACAGTCATCTGTGTAAACATGAAAATACCTACACCACCATCTGTATAAACATGGAAATATCTACAATGCCACCTGTATACACATGGAAATACCTACACGGCAATCTGTGTATAGATGGAAACATCAACACCGCCATCAGTACAAAGATGGAAATATCTACACTGCTATCTCAATAAACATGGAAATATCTACACTGCGCTCTGTATAAACATGGAAATATCTACACCGGTATCTGTATAAACATGGAAATATCTACAACACGATCTGTATAAACATGGAAATATATACACCGCTATCTGTATAAACATGGAAATATCCGCACTGCTATCTCTATAAACATGGAAATATCTACAAAGCCATCTGTATAAACATGGAAATGCCTACACTGTCATGTGTAGGAACATGGAAATATCTACACTGCCATCTGTATTAACATAAAAATATCTACACAGCCCTCCGTATAAATAAGGAAATATCTGCATAGGGATCTGTATAAACATGGAAATATCTGCACCGCTATCTGCATAAACATGGATATATCTACACTGCTATCTGTATAAACATGGAAATATCTACACCGCTATCTGTATAAACATGGATATATCTACACTGCTATCTGTATAAACATGGAAATATCTACACCGCTATCTGTATAAACGTGGAAATATGTACAACGCAATCTGTGCAATTATGGAAATATCTACACCTCTATCTCTGTAAATATGGAAATATCTACACTGCTATCTCAATAAACATGGAAATATCTACACCGCTCTCTGTATAAACATGGAAATATCTACACTGCCACCTGTATACACATGGAAATATCTACACAGCCATCTGGGTAAACATGGAAATATCTACACCGCTATCTCTATAAACATGGAAATACCTGCAACGCTATCTGTATAAACACGGAAATATCTACCCCGCTATCAGTATACACTTGGAAATATCTACACCGCCATCACTATAAACATGAAAATACGTCCACCGCTATCTGTATAAACATGGAAATATCTACACCGCTATCTGTATAAACATGGAAATAACTACTCCGCTATCTGTATAAACATGGAAATATCTAAACCGCTATCTGTATAAACATTCAAATATCTACATTGCTATCTGTATAAATATGGAAATATCTTCACCGCTATCTCTATAAACATGGTAATATCTACACCGCTCTCTGTATAAACATGGAAATATCTACACCGCTATCTGCATAAACATGCAAATATCTACTGCGCTATATATATAAACCTGCAATTATCTACACTGCAATCTCTATAAACATGGAAATATCTACAACACTGTCTGTGTAAACATGGAAATACCTACAGAGCTGTCTGTGTAAACATGGAAATACCTACACAGCTGTCTGTGAAAACATGGAAATATCTACACCGCAATCTGTGGAAATATGGAAATATCTACACATTTATCTCTGTAAATATGGAAATATCTACTCCGCTATCTATATAAACATGGAAATATCTACACCACTGTCTGTATAAACATGGAAATATCTACACCACGATCTGTATAAATATGGATATATCTGCACCGCTATCTGTATAATCATGGAAACATCTACACCGCTATCTGTATAAACATGGAAATACCTACACCGCTATCTGTATAAATATGGAAATATCTACATGGCTATTTCTATAAGTATGGAAATACCTACAACGCCATCTGTATAAACATGGGAATACCTACACAGTCATCTGTTTAAACATAGAAGTGTCCACACCACTATCTGTATAAACACGGAAATATCTACACTGCCATCTGTATAAACATGGAAATATCTACACAACCACCTCTATAAACATGGAAATACCTACATCGCTATCTGAATAAACATGGAAATAGCTAAATCGCTATCTGTATAAACCTGGAAATATCTACAACACCATCTGTAAAAATATGGAAATATCTACACAGTCATCTGTAGAAACATGGAAATATATACACCGCCATCTGTATACACATGGAAATATCTCCACCGCTATCTGTATAAACATGGAAATATCTACACCGCTATCTGTAGAAACATGGAAATATCTACACCACTATCTTTATAAATATGGAAATATCTTCACCGCTATCTCTGTAAACATGGAAATATCTACACTGCTACCTGTATAAACATGGACATGTCTACACCGCTATCTCTATAAACATGGAATTATCTACACCGCTAACTGCATAAACTTGGAAATATCTACACCACCATCTCTAGAAACATGGAAATATCTCCACCGCTATATCTATAAACATGGAAATATCTCCACCACTCTCTGTATAAACTTGGAAATATCTACACCGCTATCTGTATAAACATGGAGATATCTACACCGCTATCTGTATAAACATGGAAATATCTACACTGCTATCGGTATACACGTGCAAATATCTACAGCGCTATCTGTATAAAAATGAAAATATCTCCACCGGTATCTGTATAAACATGGAAATATCTACACCTCTATTTTTATAAACATGGAAATATCTACACCGCAATCTCTATAAACATGGAAATACCTACAACACTATCTGTGTAAACATGGAAATATCTACACAGCTCTCTGTGTAAACATGGAAATATGTACACCGCAATCTGTGTGAGGATGGAAATATCAAAACCGCAAACTGTGCAAATATGGAAATATGTACACCTCTATCTCTGTAAACATGGAAATATCTACACCGTTATCTGTATAAACATGGAAATATCCACACCAAAATCTGAATAAACATGGAAATATCTACACCACAATCTGTATAAACATGGAAATATCTACACCACTATCTGTATAAACATGGAAATATCTACTCCGCTATCTGTATAAATATGGAAATATCTACACCGCTATCTCTATAAACATGGAAATGTCTACATCGCGTTTAGTATAAACATGAAAATATCTACACTGCCATCTGTATAAACATGGAAATAACTACACCGCTATCTCTATAAACATGGAAATATCTAGACGGCCATCTGTATATACATGGAAATATCTGCACAGTCATCTGTATAAATATGGAAACATCTCCACCACTATCTGTATAAACGTGGAAATACCTACACTGCCATCTGTATAAACATAGAAATATCTACACAGCCATCTCTATAAACATGGAAATATCTATAATGTACCTCTATAAACATGGAAATAGCCACACCGCTATCTGCATAAACATGGAAATATCTACACTGCCATCTGTATACACATGGAAATATCTACATCGACATCTGTATAAAGATGGAAATATCTGCACCGTTATTTGTGTAAACATGGAAATATCTACCCCGCTATCTGTGTAAAGGTGCAAATATCTACACCGCAATCTGTGGAAATATGGAAATATCTACACATCCATCTCTGTAAATATGGAAATATCTACTCCGCTATCTATATAAACATGGAAATATCGACACCGCTGTCTGCATAAACATGGAAATATCTACACCACAATCTGTATAAACATGGATATATCTACACCGCTATCTGTATAATCATGGAAACATCTACACCATTATCTGTATAAACATGGAAATATCTACACCGCTATCTGTATAAATATGGAAATATCTACACCGCTATCTCTATAAACATGGAAATGTCTACACCGCCATTTGTATAAACATGGAAATACCTATACAGTCATCTGTTTAAACATAGAAATATCCACATCACTATCTGTATAAACACGGAAAGATCTACACTGCCATCTGTATAAACTTGGAAATATTTACACAGCCACCTCTATAAACATGGAAATATCTACATCGCTATCTGAATAAACATGGAAATAGCTAAATCGCTATCTATATAAACCTGGAAATATCTACATGGCTATATCTATAAATATGGAAATATCTACACCGTCATCTGTATAAACATGGAAATTCCTTCAGAGTCATCTGTTTAAACATAGAAATATCCACACCATTATCTGTATAAACACGGAAATACCTACACGGCCATCTGTGTAAACATGGAAATATCTACACAGCCATCTCTATAAACATGCAAATATCTACATCGCTATCTGAATAAACATGGAAATAGCTAAACTGCTATTTGTTTAAACCTGGAAATATCTACAACGACCTCTGTAAAAATATGGAAATATCTACACAGTCATCTGTAGAAACATGGAAATATCTACACCGCCATCTGTATACACATGGAAATATCTACACCGCTATCTGTATAAACATGGAAATAGCCACATCGTTATGTTTTATAAACATGGAAATACCTACACCACCCTCTGAATAAACATGGAAATATCTATATGGCTATCTGTATAAATATGGAAATACATACACTGCTACCTCTATAAACATGGAAATATCTACACAGCTATCTGTATAAACATGGATATATCTACAGCGCTATCTCTATAAACATGGAAGTATCTACACCGCCATCTGTATAAACATGGAAACATGTACACAGTCATCTGTGTAAACATGGAAATAACTACACCGCTGTCTGTATAAACATGGAAATATATACACCGCTATCCGTATAAACATGGAAATATCTACACCGCTATCTGTATAAATATGGAAATATCCACACCGCTATCCCTATAAACATAGAAATGTCTACAACGCTATCTGTATAAACATGGAAATATCTACATGGCTATCTCTATAAAAATGGAAATGTCTACACTGCTATCTGTATAAACATGGAAATATCTACATGGCTATCTCTATAAACATGGAAATAGCAACACCGCTATCTGCATGAACACGGAAATATCTACACCGTTATCTGCATAAACATGGAAATATCTACATCGTTATCTGTACAAACATGGAAATATCTCCACCGCTATCTCAATAAACTTGGAAATATCTGCACTGCTATCTTTATAAACTTGGAATTATCTACTCCACTATCTGTATAAACATGGATATATCTACACTGCCATCTGAATAAACATTGTAATAGCCACACCGCTATCTGTATAAAGATGGATATATCTACACCACCATCAGAATAAACATACAAATATCTACACTGCTCTCTTTATAAATATGGAAATATCTTCACCGCTATCTCTGTAAACATGGAATATCTACACCGCTACCTGTATAAACATTGACATGTCTACACCGCTATCTCTATAAACATGGAAATATGTACACCGCTACCTGCATAAACTTCGAATTATCTACACCACCATCTCTAGAAACATGGAAATATCTCCACTGCTATCTGTATAAACATGGAAATACCTCCACCACTCTCTGTATAAACATGGAAATATCTACACCACTATCTGTATAATCATGGAAATATCTACACCGCTATCTGTATAAACATGGAAGTATCTACACTGCTATCTGTATGAACGTGCAAATATCTACAGCACTATCTGTATAAACATGAAAATATCTCCACCGCTATCTGTATAAACCTGGAAAAATCTACACCGCTGTGAGTATAAATATGGAAATATCTACACCGCTATCTCTGTAAACATTGAAATGTCTACACCGCTATCTGTATAAACACGGAATTATATACATCGCTATCGATATAAACATGAAAATATCTACACGAACATCTGTATAATCATAGAAATAACTACACAGTCATCTGTATAAACATGGAGATATCTACACCACCATCTGCATAAACATGCAAATATCTACACGGAAATGTGTATAAACATGGAAATATCTAGACAGTCATCTCTATAAACATGGAAATATCTGCACCGCTATCTGTATAAAGATGGAAATATCTACACCACTATCTGAAAAACTTGGAAATATCTACACCGCTCTCTGAATAAACGTGGAAATATCTACACCGTTATCTGTATAAACATGGAAATATGTACACCGCTATCTTTATAAACAAGGAAATATCTTCCCCGCCATCTGTATAAACATGGAAATATCTACACCGCCATTTGCATAAACATGGAAATATCTACACCGCTATCTGTATAAATACGGAAATATCTACACCGCAATCTCTATAAACATGGAAAAAATTAAACCACTGTCTTCATAAACATGGAAAGATCTACAACGTTATCTCTATAAACATGGAAATATCCACGCTGCCATCTGTATAAACATGGAAATACCTACCCAGTCATCTGCATAAACATGGAAATATCTACACCACCATTTCTATAAACATGGAAATATCTGCACCACTATATCTATATACATGGAAATATCTACACAGCCATTTGTATGAACATGGAAATATCTTCACCGCTGTCTCTATAAACATGGAAATATCTATACTGCTATCTGTGTAAACAAGGAAATATCTACACTATCTGTATAAACATAGAAATATCTCCACCGCTATCTGTATAAATATGGAAATATCTCCACCGCTATCTGTATAAACATGGAAATACTACACGTGTATCTGTATCAACATGGAAATACCTAAACCGCTATCTGTATAAACAATGAAATATCTACAACGCTATCTGTGTAAACATGGAAATATCTGCACCGCTATCTGTGTAAACTTGGAAATATGTACACCGCTATCTGTGTAAACATGGAAATATCTACAATGCTATCTGTGTAAACATGGAAATATTTACAACGCTATCTGTGTAAACATGGAAATATCTACACAGATATCTGTAAAACGTGGAAATATCTACACAGCTATCTGTATAAACGTGGAAATATCTAAACCGCTATCTGTATAAATGTGGAAATATCTTCAATGCTATCTGTATAAACGTGGAAATATCTATATCGCTATCTGTATAAACGTGGAAATAACTTCACCGCTATCTCTATAAACCTGGAAATATCTACACCGCTATCTGTATCAACATGGAAATAACTACACTGCTATCTGTATAAACATGGAAATATCTACAATCCTATCTCTGTATACATGGAAATATCTACACAGCTATCTGTGTAAACTTGGAAATATCTACACCGCTATCTGTGTAAAGTTGGCAATATCTACACCACATTCTGTGCAAAGATGGAAATATCTACTCCGCTATCACTGTAAACATGGAAATATCAACAACAATATATGTAAAAACATGGAAGTATCTACACCGCTATCTCTATAAACATGGAAATATCTACGCCGCGATCTGCATAAACATGGAAATATCTACAGCACGATCTGTATAAACATGGAAATATCTACACCGCTATCAGTATAAACATGGAAATATGTACACAGCTATCTCTGTAAACATGGAAATATCTTCACCGCCATCTGTATAAACATGGAAATACCTACAAGTCATCTGTATAAACATGGAAAAATCTACACAGCCATCTGTATAAACATGGAAATATCTACCCAGACATCTGTATATACATGGAAATATCTACACCGCTATCTGTATGAACATGGAAATATCTACACTGCTATTTGTATAAACAAGGAAATATCTACACCGTGATCTGTATAAACATGGAAATATCTACAGTGCTATTTTTATAAACAAGGAAATATCTACACCGCTATCTGTATAAACATGGAAACAACTACAACTCTATTTGTATAAACAAGGAAATACCTACAACGTGATCTGTATAAACATGGAAATATCTACACCGCCATCTCTATAAACATTGTAATATCTACACCCCTATCTGTATAAACATGGAAACATCCACACCGCTATCTCCATAAACATGGAAAAATCTACACCGCGATCAGTATAAACGTGGAAATATCTACACCGCTATCTCTATAAACATGGAAATATCTCCACTGCTATCTCTATAAACATCGAAATATCTACACCGCCATCTGTATAAACATGGAAATACTTACAAAGTTATCGGTATAAACATGGAAATATCTACACTGCCATCTGTATAAACATGGAAATATCTACACGGACATCTGTGTATAGATGGAATTATCAACACCGCCATCTGTACAAACATGGAAATATCTGCACCGTTATCTGTATAAACATGGAAATATCTACACCGCGGTCTGTATAAACATGGAAATATCTACACCGCTATCGATATAAAGATGGAAATATATACACCGCTATCTCTATAAAGATGGAAATACCTACACCCTGATCAGAATAAACAAGGAAATATTTACACCGCTTTCTGTATAAACATGGAAATTTCTACACCGTTGTCTGTATAAATATGGAAATATCAACACCGCTATCTCTATAAACATGGAAATATCTATACCGCCATCTGTATACACATGGAAATACCTATACAGTCATCTGTGTAAACATGAAAATACCTACACCACCATCTGTATAAACATGGAAATATCTACAATGCCACCTGTATACACATGGAAATACCTACACGGCAATCTGTGTATAGATGGAAACATCAACACCGCCATCAGTACAAAGATGGAAATATCTACACTGTTATCTCAATAAACATGGAAATATCTACACTGCGCTCTGTATAAACATGGAAATATCTACACCGGTATCTGTATAAACATGGAAATATCTACAACACGATCTGTATAAACATGGAAATATATACACCGCTATCTGTATAAACATGGAAATATCCGCACTGCTATCTCTATAAACATGGAAATATCTACAAAGCCATCTGTATAAACATGGAAATGCCTACACTGTCATGTGTAGGAACATGGAAATATCTACACTGCCATCTGTATTAACATAAAAATATCTACACAGCCCTCCGTATAAATAAGGAAATATCTGCATAGGGATCTGTATAAACATGGAAATATCTGCACCGCTATCTGTATAAACATGGATATATCTACACTGCTATCTGTATAAACATGGAAATATCTACACCGCTATCTGTATAAACATGGATATATCTACACTGCTATCTGTATAAACATGGAAATATCTACACCGCTATATGTATAAACGTGGAAATATGTACAACGCAATCTGTGCAATTATGGAAATATCTGCACCTCTATCTCTGTAAATATGGAAATATCTACACTGCTATCTCAATAAACATGGAAATATCTACACCGCTCTCTGTATAAACATGGAAATATCTACACTGCCACCTGTATACACATGGAAATATCTACACAGCCATCTGGGTAAACATGGAAATATCTACACCGCTATCTCTATAAACATGGAAATACCTGCAACGCTATCTGTATAAACACGGAAATATCTACCCCGCTATCAGTATACACTTGGAAATATCTACACCGCCATCACTATAAACATGAAAATACGTCCACCGCTATCTGTATAAACATGGAAATATCTACACCGCTATCTGTATAAACATGGAAATAACTACTCCGCTATCTGTATAAACATGGAAATATCTAGACCGCTATCTGTATAAACATTCAAATATCTACATTGCTATCTGTATAAATATGGAAATATCTTCACCGCTATCTCTATAAACATGGTAATATCTACACCGCTCTCTGTATAAACATGGAAATATCTACACCGCTATCTGCATAAACATGCAAATATCTACTGCGCTATATATATAAACCTGCAATTATCTACACTGCAATCTCTATAAACATGGAAATATCTACAACACTGTCTGTGTAAACATGGAAATACCTACAGAGCTGTCTGTGTAAACATGGAAATACCTACACAGCTGTCTGTGAAAACATGGAAATATCTACACCGCAATCTGTGGAAATATGGAAATATCTACACATTTATCTCTGTAAATATGGAAATATCTACTCCGCTATCTATATAAACATGGAAATATCTACACCGCTGTCTGTATAAACATGGAAATATCTACACCACGATCTGTATAAATATGGATATATCTGCACCGCTATCTGTATAATCATGGAAACATCTACACCGCTATCTGTATAAACATGGAAATACCTACACCGCTATCTGTATAAATATGGAAATATCTACATGGCTATTTCTATAAGTATGGAAATACCTACAACGCCATCTGTATAAACATGGGAATACCTACACAGTCATCTGTTTAAACATAGAAGTGTCCACACCACTATCTGTATAAACACGGAAATATCTACACTGCCATCTGTATAAACATGGAAATATCTACACAACCACCTCTATAAACATGGAAATACCTACATCGCTATCTGAATAAACATGGAAATAGCTAAATCGCTATCTGTATAAACCTGGAAATATCTACAACACCATCTGTAAAAATATGGAAATATCTACACAGTCATCTGTAGAAACATGGAAATATATACACCGCCATCTGTATACACATGGAAATATCTCCACCGCTATCTGTATAAACATGGAAATATCTACACCGCTATCTGTAGAAACATGGAAATATCTACACCACTATCTTTATAAATATGGAAATATCTTCACCGCTATCTCTGTAAACATGGAAATATCTACACTGCTACCTGTATAAACATGGACATGTCTACACCGCTATCTCTATAAACATGGAATTATCTACACCGCTAACTGCATAAACTTGGAAATATCTACACCACCATCTCTAGAAACATGGAAATATCTCCACCGCTATATCTATAAACATGGAAATATCTCCACCACTCTCTGTATAAACTTGGAAATATCTACACCGCTATCTGTATAAACATGGAGATATCTACACCGCTATCTGTATAAACATGGAAATATCTACACTGCTATCGGTATACACGTGCAAATATCTACAGCGCTATCTGTATAAAAATGAAAATATCTCCACCGGTATCTGTATAAACATGGAAATATCTACACCTCTATTTTTATAAACATGGAAATATCTACACCGCAATCTCTATAAACATGGAAATACCTACAACACTATCTGTGTAAACATGGAAATATCTACACAGCTCTCTGTGTAAACATGGAAATATGTACACCGCAATCTGTGTGAGGATGGAAATATCAAAACCGCAAACTGTGCAAATATGGAAATATGTACACCTCTATCTCTGTAAACATGGAAATATCTACACCGTTATCTGTATAAACATGGAAATATCCACACCAAAATCTGAATAAACATGGAAATATCTACACCACAATCTGTATAAACATGGAAATATCTACACCACTATCTGTATAAACATGGAAATATCTACTCCGCTATCTGTATAAATATGGAAATATCTACACCGCTATCTCTATAAACATGGAAATGTCTACATCGCGTTTAGTATAAACATGAAAATATCTACACTGCCATCTGTATAAACATGGAAATAACTACACCGCTATCTCTATAAACATGGAAATATCTAGACGGCCATCTGTATATACATGGAAATATCTGCACAGTCATCTGTATAAATATGGAAACATCTCCACCACTATCTGTATAAACGTGGAAATACCTACACTGCCATCTGTATAAACATAGAAATATCTACACAGCCATCTCTATAAACATGGAAATATCTATAATGTACCTCTATAAACATGGAAATAGCCACACCGCTATCTGCATAAACATGGAAATATCTACACTGCCATCTGTATACACATGGAAATATCTACATCGACATCTGTATAAAGATGGAAATATCTGCACCGTTATTTGTGTAAACATGGAAATATCTACCCCGCTATCTGTGTAAAGGTGCAAATATCTACACCGCAATCTGTGGAAATATGGAAATATCTACACATCCATCTCTGTAAATATGGAAATATCTACTCCGCTATCTATATAAACATGGAAATATCGACACCGCTGTCTGCATAAACATGGAAATATCTACACCACAATCTGTATAAACATGGATATATCTACACCGCTATCTGTATAATCATGGAAACATCTACACCATTATCTGTATAAACATGGAAATATCTACACCGCTATCTGTATAAATATGGAAATATCTACACCGCTATCTCTATAAACATGGAAATGTCTACACCGCCATTTGTATAAACATGGAAATACCTATACAGTCATCTGTTTAAACATAGAAATATCCACATCACTATCTGTATAAACACGGAAAGATCTACACTGCCATCTGTATAAACTTGGAAATATTTACACAGCCACCTCTATAAACATGGAAATATCTACATCGCTATCTGAATAAACATGGAAATAGCTAAATCGCTATCTATATAAACCTGGAAATATCTACATGGCTATATCTATAAATATGGAAATATCTACACCGTCATCTGTATAAACATGGAAATTCCTTCAGAGTCATCTGTTTAAACATAGAAATATCCACACCATTATCTGTATAAACACGGAAATACCTACACGGCCATCTGTGTAAACATGGAAATATCTACACAGCCATCTCTATAAACATGCAAATATCTACATCGCTATCTGAATAAACATGGAAATAGCTAAACTGCTATTTGTTTAAACCTGGAAATATCTACAACGACCTCTGTAAAAATATGGAAATATCTACACAGTCATCTGTAGAAACATGGAAATATCTACACCGCCATCTGTATACACATGGAAATATCTACACCGCTATCTGTATAAACATGGAAATAGCCACATCGTTATGTTTTATAAACATGGAAATACCTACACCACCCTCTGAATAAACATGGAAATATCTATATGGCTATCTGTATAAATATGGAAATACATACACTGCTACCTCTATAAACATGGAAATATCTACACAGCTATCTGTATAAACATGGATATATCTACAGCGCTATCTCTATAAACATGGAAGTATCTACACCGCCATCTGTATAAACATGGAAACATGTACACAGTCATCTGTGTAAACATGGAAATAACTACACCGCTGTCTGTATAAACATGGAAATATATACACCGCTATCCGTATAAACATGGAAATATCTACACCGCTATCTGTATAAATATGGAAATATCCACACCGCTATCCCTATAAACATAGAAATGTCTACAACGCTATCTGTATAAACATGGAAATATCTACATGGCTATCTCTATAAAAATGGAAATGTCTACACTGCTATCTGTATAAACATGGAAATATCTACATGGCTATCTCTATAAACATGGAAATAGCAACACCGCTATCTGCATGAACACGGAAATATCTACACCGTTATCTGCATAAACATGGAAATATCTACATCGTTATCTGTACAAACATGGAAATATCTCCACCGCTATCTCAATAAACTTGGAAATATCTGCACTGCTATCTTTATAAACTTGGAATTATCTACTCCACTATCTGTATAAACATGGATATATCTACACTGCCATCTGAATAAACATTGTAATAGCCACACCGCTATCTGTATAAAGATGGATATATCTACACCACCATCAGAATAAACATACAAATATCTACACTGCTCTCTTTATAAATATGGAAATATCTTCACCGCTATCTCTGTAAACATGGAATATCTACACCGCTACCTGTATAAACATTGACATGTCTACACCGCTATCTCTATAAAAATGGAAATATGTACACCGCTACCTGCATAAACTTCGAATTATCTACACCACCATCTCTAGAAACATGGAAATATCTCCACTGCTATCTGTATAAACATGGAAATACCTCCACCACTCTCTGTATAAACATGGAAATATCTACACCACTATCTGTATAATCATGGAAATATCTACACCGCTATCTGTATAAACATGGAAGTATCTACACTGCTATCTGTATGAACGTGCAAATATCTACAGCACTATCTGTATAAACATGAAAATATCTCCACCGCTATCTGTATAAACCTGGAAAAATCTACACCGCTGTGAGTATAAATATGGAAATATCTACACCGCTATCTCTGTAAACATTGAAATGTCTACACCGCTATCTGTATAAACATGGAATTATATACATCGCTATCGATATAAACATGAAAATATCTACACGAACATCTGTATAATCATAGAAATAACTACACAGTCATCTGTATAAACATGGAGATATCTACACCACCATCTGTATAAACATGCAAATATCTACACGGAAATGTGTATAAACATGGAAATATCTAGACAGTCATCTCTATAAACATGGAAATATCTGCACCGCTATCTGTATAAAGATGGAAATATCTACACCACTATCTGAAAAACTTGGAAATATCTACACCGCTCTCTGAATAAACGTGGAAATATCTACACCGTTATCTGTATAAACATGGAAATATGTACACCGCTATCTTTATAAACAAGGAAATATCTTCCCCGCCATCTGTATAAACATGGAAATATCTACACCGCCATTTGCATAAACATGGAAATATCTACACCGCTATCTGTATAAATACGGAAATATCTACACCGCAATCTCTATAAACATGGAAAAAATTAAACCACTGTCTTCATAAACATGGAAAGATCTACAACGTTATCTCTATAAACATGGAAATATCCACGCTGCCATCTGTATAAACATGGAAATACCTACCCAGTCATCTGCATAAACATGGAAATATCTACACCACCATTTCTATAAACATGGAAATATCTGCACCACTATATCTATATACATGGAAATATCTACACAGCCATTTGTATGAACATGGAAATATCTTCACCGCTGTCTCTATAAACATGGAAATATCTATACTGCTATCTGTGTAAACAAGGAAATATCTACACTATCTGTATAAACATAGAAATATCTCCACCGCTATCTGTATAAATATGGAAATATCTCCACCGCTATCTGTATAAACATGGAAATACTACACGTGTATCTGTATCAACATGGAAATACCTAAACCGCTATCTGTATAAACAATGAAATATCTACAACGCTATCTGTGTAAACATGGAAATATCTACACCGCTATCTGTGTAAACTTGGAAATATGTACACCGCTATCTGTGTAAACATGGAAATATCTACAATGCTATCTGTGTAAACATGGAAATATTTACAACGCTATCTGTGTAAACATGGAAATATCTACACAGATATCTGTAAAACGTGGAAATATCTACACAGCTATCTGTATAAACGTGGAAATATCTAAACCGCTATCTGTATAAATGTGGAAATATCTTCAATGCTATCTGTATAAACGTGGAAATATCTATATCGCTATCTGTATAAACGTGGAAATAACTTCACCGCTATCTCTATAAACCTGGAAATATCTACACCGCTATCTGTATCAACATGGAAATAACTACACTGCTATCTGTATAAACATGGAAATATCTACAATCCTATCTCTGTATACATGGAAATATCTACACAGCTATCTGTGTAAACTTGGAAATATCTACACTGCTATCTGTGTAAAGTTGGCAATATCTACACCACATTCTGTGCAAAGATGGAAATATCTACTCCGCTATCACTGTAAACATGGAAATATCAACAACAATATATGTAAAAACATGGAAGTATCTACACCGCTATCTCTATAAACATGGAAATATCTACGCCGCGATCTGCATAAACATGGAAATATCTACAGCACGATCTGTATAAACATGGAAATATCTACACCGCTATCAGTATAAACATGGAAATATGTACACAGCTATCTCTGTAAACATGGAAATATCTTCACCGCCATCTGTATAAACATGGAAATACCTACAAGTCATCTGTATAAACATGGAAAAATCTACACAGCCATCTGTATAAACATGGAAATATCTACCCAGACATCTGTATATACATGGAAATATCTACACCGCTATCTGTATGAACATGGAAATATCTACACTGCTATTTGTATAAACAAGGAAATATCTACACCGTGATCTGTATAAACATGGAAATATCTACAGTGCTATTTGTATAAACAAGGAAATATCTACACCGCTATCTGTATAAACATGGAAACAACTACAACTCTATTTGTATAAACAAGGAAATACCTACAACGTGATCTGTATAAACATGGAAATATCTACACCGCCATCTCTATAAACATTGTAATATCTACACCCCTATCTGTATAAACATGGAAACATCCACACCGCTATCTCCATAAACATGGAAAAATCTACACCGCGATCAGTATAAACGTGGAAATATCTACACCGCTATCTCTATAAACATGGAAATATCTCCACTGCTATCTCTATAAACATCGAAATATCTACACCGCCATCTGTATAAACATGGAAATACTTACAAAGTTATCGGTATAAACATGGAAATATCTACACTGCCATCTGTATAAACATGGAAATATCTACACGGACATCTGTGTATAGATGGAATTATCAACACCGCCATCTGTACAAACATGGAAATATCTGCACCGTTATCTGTATAAACATGGAAATATCTACACCGCGGTCTGTATAAACATGGAAATATCTACACCGCTATCGGTATAAACATGGAAATATATACACCGCTATCTCTATAAAGATGGAAATACCTACACCCTGATCAGAATAAACAAGGAAATATTTACACCGCTTTCTGTATAAACATGGAAATTTCTACACCGTTGTCTGTATAAATATGGAAATATCAACACCGCTATCTCTATAAACATGGAAATATCTATACCGCCATCTGTATACACATGGAAATATCTACAATGCCACCTGTATACACATGGAAATACCTACACGGCAATCTGTGTATAGATGGAAACATCAACACCGCCATCTGTACAAAGATGGAAATATCTACACTGCTATCTCAATAAACATGGAAATATCTACACTGCGCTCTGTATAAACATGGAAATATCTACACCGGTATCTGTATAAACATGGAAATATCTACAACACGATCTGTATAAACATGGAAATATATACACCGCTATCTGTATAAACATGGAAATATCCGCACTGCTATCTCTATAAACATGGAAATATCTACAAAGCCATCTGTATAAACATGGAAATGCCTACACTGTCATGTGTAGGAACATGGAAATATCTACACTGCCATCTGTATAAACATGGAAATATCTACCCAGACATCTGTATATACATGGAAATATCTACACCGCTATCTGTATGAACATGGAAATATCTACACTGCTATTTGTATAAACAAGGAAATATCTACACCGTGATCTGTATAAACATGGAAATATCTACAGTGCTATTTGTATAAACAAGGAAATATCTACACCGCTATCTGTATAAACATGGAAACAACTACAACTCTATTTGTATAAACAAGGAAATACCTACAACGTGATCTGTATAAACATGGAAATATCTACACCGCCATCTCTATAAACATTGTAATATCTACACCCCTATCTGTATAAACATGGAAACATCCACACCGCTATCTCCATAAACATGGAAAAATCTACACCGCGATCAGTATAAACGTGGAAATATCTACACCGCTATCTCTATAAACATGGAAATATCTCCACTGCTATCTCTATAAACATCGAAATATCTACACCGCCATCTGTATAAACATGGAAATACTTACAAAGTTATCGGTATAAACATGGAAATATCTACACTGCCATCTGTATAAACATGGAAATATCTACACGGACATCTGTGTATAGATGGAATTATCAACACCGCCATCTGTACAAACATGGAAATATCTGCACCGTTATCTGTATAAACATGGAAATATCTACACCGCGGTCTGTATAAACATGGAAATATCTACACCGCTATCGGTATAAACATGGAAATATATACACCGCTATCTCTATAAAGATGGAAATACCTACACCCTGATCAGAATAAACAAGGAAATATTTACACCGCTTTCTGTATAAACATGGAAATTTCTACACCGTTGTCTGTATAAATATGGAAATATCAACACCGCTATCTCTATAAACATGGAAATATCTATACCGCCATCTGTATACACATGGAAATATCTACAATGCCACCTGTATACACATGGAAATACCTACACGGCAATCTGTGTATAGATGGAAACATCAACACCGCCATCTGTACAAAGATGGAAATATCTACACTGCTATCTCAATAAACATGGAAATATCTACACTGCGCTCTGTATAAACATGGAAATATCTACACCGGTATCTGTATAAACATGGAAATATCTACAACACGATCTGTATAAACATGGAAATATATACACCGCTATCTGTATAAACATGGAAATATCCGCACTGCTATCTCTATAAACATGGAAATATCTACAAAGCCATCTGTATAAACATGGAAATGCCTACACTGTCATGTGTAGGAACATGGAAATATCTACACTGCCATCTGTATTAACATAAAAATATCTACACAGCCCTCCGTATAAATAAGGAAATATCTGCATAGGGATCTGTATAAACATGGAAATATCTGCACCGCTATCTGTATAAACTTGGAAATACCTACACCGCTGTCTCTATAAACATGGAAATATGTACACCGCCATCTCTTTAAACATGGAGATATCTACAATGCCATCTACATAAACAAGAAAATATCTACATTGCCATCTATATAAACATGGAAATATCTACACCGCCATCTCTATAAACCTGGAAATATCTACCCTGCCATTTGAAGAAAGATGGAAATATCTACACCGCCATCTGTATAAACGTGGAAATATCTACACCGCTATTTGTATAAGCAAGGAAATATCTACACCGCCATCTGTTTAAACATGGAAATATATACACAGACATCTGTTTATACATGGAAATATCTACAATGATATCTGTATAAACATGCTAATAACTACACCGCTATCTGTATAAATGTGGAAATATTTGCACCGCTATCCCTATAAACATGGTAATATCAACACCGTGATCTGTATAAACATGGAAATATCTACACCATGATCTGTATAAACATGGAAATATCAACACCGCTTTCTGTATAAACATGGAAATATCTCCAATGCTATCTCTATAAACATTGAAATATCTACTCCGCCATCTGTATAAACATGGAAATACTTACAAAGTTATCTGTATAAACATGGAAATATCTACACCGCCATCTGTATAAACATGGAAATATCTACAAAGCCATGCATATATACATGGAAATATCTACACCGCTATCTATATAAACATGGAAATAACTACACCGTTATCTGTATAAACATGGAAATATCTACACCGCCATCTACATATCCATAGAAATATCTGTGCCGCCATCTGTATAAACATGGAAATATCTACACGGTCTTCTGTGTATAGATGGAAATATCATCACCGCCATCTGTACAAACATGGAAATATCTGCACCGCTATCTGTATAAACATGGAAATATCTACACCGCGGTCTGTATAAACATGGAAATATCTACACCGCTATCTGTATAAACATGGAAATATCTACACCGCTATCTCTATAAACATGGAAATATCTGCACCTTGATCTGTATAAATATGGAAATATTTACACCGATATCTCTATAAACATGGAAATATCTACACAGTTATCTGAAAAAATATGGAAATATCTACACCGCGATCTCTATAAACATGGAAATATCTTCACCGCCATCTGTATAAACATGGAAATATCTACAATGCTATCTCTATAAACATGGAAATATCTACAATGCCATCTGTAAAAACATGGAAATACCTATACAGTCATCTGTATAAACATGGAAATGTCTACACCACCATCTGTATAAACATGGAAATATCTACAATGCCATCTGTATACACATGGAAATACCTACACGGCAATCTATGTATAGATGGAAACATCAACACCGCCATCTGTACAAACATGGAAATATCTACACCGCTATCTCTATAAACATGGAAATACACTGCGGTCTGTATAAACATGTAAATATCTACACCGGTATCTGTATAAACATGGAAATATCTACACCACGATCTGTATAAACATGGAAATATTTACACTGCTATTTGTATAAACATGGAAATATCTGCATCGCTATCTCTATAAACAAGGAAATATCTACAAAGCCATCTGTATAAACATGGAAATACCTACACAGTTATGTGTATAAACATGGAAATATCTACACCGCAATCTGTATAAACATGGAAATATCTACACCGCTATCTGTAAAAATATGAAATATCTAAACCGCTATCTCTATAAAAATGGAAATAACTACACTGCTATTTGTATAAACATGGAAATATCCTCACTGCTATCTCTATGAACATGGATAAATCTACACCACTATCTCCATAAACATGGAAATATCTACACCGCCATCTCTATAAACATGGAAATATCTACACAGCCATCTGTATAAACGTGGAAATATCTACACAGCCATCTGTATATACATGGAAATATCTACACCGCTATCTGTATAAACATGGAAATAACTACACCGCTATTTGTATAAACAAGGAACTATCTGCACCACCATCAGTTTAAACATGGAAGTATATACACAGACATCTGTTTATACATGGAAATCTCTACACTGCTATCTGTATAAACATGCGAATAACTACACCGCTATCTGTATAAATGTGGAAATATTTGCACCGCTATCCCTATAAACATAGTATTATCAACACCGCGATCTGTATAGACATGGAAATATCTACACCATGATCTGTAGAAACATGGAAACATCTACACCGTGATCTGTATAAACATGGAAATATCTACACCGCCATCTCTATAAACATGGAAATAACTTCACCCCTATCTCTATAAACATGGAAATACCCACACTGCTATCTCTATAAACATGGAAAAATCATCACCGCTATCTATATGAACATGGAAATATCTACACCGCCATCTCTATAAATATGGAAATATCTACACCGCGATCAGTATAAACGTGGAAATATCTACACCGCCATCTTTATAAACATGGAAATACTTACAAAGTTATCGGTATAAACATGGAAATACCTACACCGCCATCTCTATAAACATGGAAATATCTACACAGCCATGTGTATATACATGGAAATATCTACACCACTGTCTATATAAACATGGAAATAACTACACCGCTATCTGTATAAACATGGAAATATCTACACCGCCATCTACATACCCTTTGAAATATCTGCGCCGCCATCTGTATAATCATGGAAATATCTACACGGTCATCTGTGTATAGATGGAAATATCAACACCGCCATCCATATAAACATGGAAATATATACACCGCTATCTGTATAAACATGGAACTATCTGCACCGTTATCTCTATAAACATGGAAATATCTACAAAGAAATCTGTATAAACATGGAAATGCCTACACAGTCATGTGTAGGAACATGGAAATATCTACACTGCCATCTGTATAAACATAGAAATATCTACACAGCCCTCTGTATAAATATGGAAATATCTGCATAGGAATCTGTATAAACATGGAAATATCTGCACCGCTATCTGTATAAACATGGAAATACCTACACCGCTGTCTCTATAAACAAGGAAATATGTACACCGCCTTCTCTTTAAACATGGAGATATCTACAACGCCATATACATAAACAAGAAAATACCTACATTGCCATCTATATAAACATGGAAATATCTACACTGCCATTTGTAGAAAGATGGAAATATCTACACCGCCATCTGTATAAACGTGGAAATACCTACACCGCTATCTGTATAAGCATGGAAATATCTACACCGCAATCTGTATAAACATGGAAATATCTACACCGTTGCCTGTATAAATATGAAATATCAAAACCGCTATCTCTATAAAAATGGAAATATCTACACTGCTATCTGTATAAACATGGAAATATCCTCACTGCTATCTCTACGCACATGGATATATCTACACCGTTATCTCAATGAACATGGAAATATCTACACCGCCATCTCTATAAACATGGAAATATCTACACCGCCATCTGTATAAACATGGAAATATCTACAATGCCATCTGTAGAAAGATGGAAATCCCTACACCGCAATCTGTGTAAACATGGAAATATCTACAACAATATCTGTAAAGCATGGAAATATCTATACCGCTATCTGTATAAACATGGAAATATCTACACCGCGATCTGCATAAACATGGAAATATCTACACCGCGATCTGTATAAACATGGAAATATCTACACCGCTATCTGTATAAACATGGAAATATCTAGACAGCTATCTCTATAAACATGGAAATATTTTCACCGCCATCTGAATAAACATGGAAATACCTACAAGTCATCTGTATAAACATGGAAATATCTAGACAGCCATCTGCATAAACATGGAAATATCTACACAGCCATCTGTATATACATGGAACTATCTACACCGCTATCTGTATAAACATGGAAGTAACTACACTGCTATTTGTAAAAACAAGGAAATATCTACACCGTGATCTGTATAAACATGGAAATATCTGCAGTGCTATTTGTATAAACAAGCAAATATCTACACCGCTATCTGTAAACATGGAAATAACTACACCGCTCTCTGTATAAAGTAGGAAATATCTACAACGTGATCTGTATAAACATGGAAATATCTACACCGCCATCTCTATAAACATGGAAATATCTACACCCCTATCTGTATAAACATGGAAATATCCACACCGCTATCTCTATAAACATGGAAAAATCTACACCGTGATCAGTATAAACGTGGAACTATCTACACCGCTATCTCTATAAACATGGAAATATCTCCACTGCTATCTCTATAAACATCGAAATATCTACACCGCCATCTGTATAAACATGGAAATACTTACAAAGTTATTGGTATAAACATGGAAATATCTACACTGTCATCTGTATAAACATGGAAATATCTACACCGCGATTAGTATAAACGTGGAAATATCTACACCGCTATCTCTATAAACATGGAAATATCTCCAATGCTATCTCTATAAACATCGAAATATCTACACCGCCATCTGTATAAACATGGAAATACTTACAAAGTTTTCGGTATAAACATGGAAATATCTACACTGTCATCTGTATAAACATGGAAATATCTACACGGTCATCTGTGTATAGATGGAATTATCAACACCGCCATCAGTACAAACATGGAAATACCTGCACCGTTATCTGTATAAACATGGAAATATCTACACCGCGGTCTGTATGAACATGGAAATATCTAAACCGCTATCTGTATAAACATGGAAATATATACACCGCTATCTCTATAAACATGGAAATACCTACACCGTGATCTGTATAAACATGGAAATATTTACACCGCTTTCTGTATAAACATGGAAATTTCTACACCGTTATCTGTATTAATATGGAAATATCTACACCGCTATCTCTATAAACATATAAATATCTATACCGCCATCTGTATAAACATGGAAATACCTATACAGTCATCTGTGAAAACATGGAAATATCTACACCACCATCTGTATAAACTTGGAAATATCTAAAATGCCATCTGTATACACATGGAAATACCTACACGGCAATCTGTGTATAGATGGAAACATCAACACCGCCATCTGTACAAACATGGAAATATCTACACTGCTATCTCAATAAACATGGAAATATCTACACTGCGCTCTGTATAAACATGGAAATATCTACACCGGTATCTGTATAAACATGGAAATATCTACACCACGATCTGTATAAACATGGAAATATATACACCGCTATCTGTATAAACATGGAAATATCTGCACCGCTATCTCTATAAACATGGAAAAATCTACAAAGCAGTCTGCATAAACATGGAAATGACTTCACAGTCATGTGTAGGAACATGGAAATATCTACACAGCCATTTGTATGAACATAGAAATATCTTCACCGCTGTCTCTATAAACATGGAAATATCTATACTGCTATCTGTGTAAACAAGGAAATATCTACACTATCTGTATAAACATAGAAATATCTCCACCGCTATCTGTATAAATATGGAAATATCTCCACCGCTATCTGTATAAACATGGAAATAGTACACGTGTATCTGTATCAACATGGAAATACCTAAACCGCTATCTGTATAAACAATGAAATATCTACAACGCTATCTGTGTAAACATGGAAATATTTACACCGCTATCTGTGTAAACTTGGAAATATGTACACCGCTATCTGTGTAAACATGGAAATATCTACAATGCTATCTGTGTAAACATGGAAATATTTACAACGCTATCTGTGTAAACATGGAAATATCTACACAGATATCTGTAAAACGTGGAAATATCTACACAGCTATCTGTATAAACGTGGAAATATCTAAACCGCTATCTGTATAAATGTGGAAATATCTTCAATGCTATCTGTATAAACGTGGAAATATCTATATCGCTATCTGTATAAACGTGGAAATAACTTCACCGCTATCTCTATAAACCTGGAAATATCTACACCGCTATCTGTATCAACATGGAAATAACTACACTGCTATCTGTATAAACATGGAAATATCTACAATCCTATCTCTGTATACATGGAAATATCTACACAGCTATCTGTGTAAACTTGGAAATATCTACACTGCTATCTGTGTAAAGTTGGCAATATCTACACCACATTCTGTGCAAAGATGGAAATATCTACTCCGCTATCACTGTAAACATGGAAATATCAACAACAATATATGTAAAAACATGGAAGTATCTACACCGCTATCTCTATAAACATGGAAATATCTACGCCGCGATCTGCATAAACATGGAAATATCTACAGCACGATCTGTATAAACATGGAAATATCTACACCGCTATCAGTATAAACATGGAAATATGTACACAGCTATCTCTGTAAACATGGAAATATCTTCACCGCCATCTGTATAAACATGGAAATACCTACAAGTCATCTGTATAAACATGGAAAAATCTACACAGCCATCTGTATAAACATGGAAATATCTACCCAGACATCTGTATATACATGGAAATATCTACACCGCTATCTGTATGAACATGGAAATATCTACACTGCTATTTGTATAAACAAGGAAATATCTACACCGTGATCTGTATAAACATGGAAATATCTACAGTGCTATTTGTATAAACAAGGAAATATCTACACCGCTATCTGTATAAACATGGAAACAACTACAACTCTATTTGTATAAACAAGGAAATACCTACAACGTGATCTGTATAAACATGGAAATATCTACACCGCCATCTCTATAAACATTGTAATATCTACACCCCTATCTGTATAAACATGGAAACATCCACACCGCTATCTCCATAAACATGGAAAAATCTACACCGCGATCAGTATAAACGTGGAAATATCTACACCGCTATCTCTATAAACATGGAAATATCTCCACTGCTATCTCTATAAACATCGAAATATCTACACCGCCATCTGTATAAACATGGAAATACTTACAAAGTTATCGGTATAAACATGGAAATATCTACACTGCCATCTGTATAAACATGGAAATATCTACACGGACATCTGTGTATAGATGGAATTATCAACACCGCCATCTGTACAAACATGGAAATATCTGCACCGTTATCTGTATAAACATGGAAATATCTACACCGCGGTCTGTATAAACATGGAAATATCTACACCGCTATCGGTATAAACATGGAAATATATACACCGCTATCTCTATAAAGATGGAAATACCTACACCCTGATCAGAATAAACAAGGAAATATTTACACCGCTTTCTGTATAAACATGGAAATTTCTACACCGTTGTCTGTATAAATATGGAAATATCAACACCGCTATCTCTATAAACATGGAAATATCTATACCGCCATCTGTATACACATGGAAATACCTATACAGTCATCTGTGTAAACATGAAAATACCTACACCACCATCTGTATAAACATGGAAATATCTACAATGCCACCTGTATACACATGGAAATACCTACACGGCAATCTGTGTATAGATGGAAACATCAACACCGCCATCTGTACAAAGATGGAAATATCTACACTGCTATCTCAATAAACATGGAAATATCTACACTGCGCTCTGTATAAACATGGAAATATCTACACCGGTATCTGTATAAACATGGAAATATCTACACCACGATCTGTATAAACATGGAAATATATACACCGCTATCTGTATAAACATGGAAATATCCGCACTGCTATCTCTATAAACATGGAAAAATCTACAAAGCCATCTGTATAAACATGGAAATGCCTACACTGTCATGTGTAGGAACATGGAAATATCTACACTGCCATCTGTATTAACATAAAAATATCTACACAGCCCTCCGTATAAATAAGGAAATATCTGCATAGGGATCTGTATAAACATGGAAATATCTGCACCGCTATCTGTATAAACTTGGAAATACCTACACCGCTGTCTCTATAAACATGGAAATATGTACACCGCCATCTCTTTAAACATGGAGATATCTACAATGCCATCTACGTAAACAAGAAAATATCTACATTGCCATCTATATAAACATGGAAATATCTACACCGCCATCTCTATAAACCTGGAAATATCTACCCTGCCATTTGAAGAAAGATGGAAATATCTACACCGCCATCTGTATAAACGTGGAAATATCTACACCGCTATCTGTATAAACATGGAAATATCTACACCGCTATCTGTAAAAATATGAAATATCAAAACCGCTATCTCTTTAAAAATGGAAATATCTACACAGCTATCTGTATAAACATGGAAATATCCTCACTGCTATCTCTATGAACATGGATATATCTACACCGTTATCTCAATGAACATGGAAATATCTACACCACCATCTCTATAAACATGGAAATATCTACACCGCCATCTGTATAAACATGGAAATATCTACAATGCCATCTGTAGAAAGATGGAAATCCCTACACCGCAATCTGTGTAAACATGGAAATATCTACAACAATATCTGTAAAAACATGGAAATAACTACACCGCTATCTGTATAAACATGGAAATATCTACACCGCGATCTGCATAAACATGGAAATATCTACACCGCGATCTGTATAAACATGGAAATATCTACACCGCTATCTGTATAAACATGGAAATATCTACACAGCTATCTCTATAAACATGGAAATATTTTCACCGCCATCTGTATAAACATGGAAATACCTACAAGTCATCTGTATAAACATGGAAATATCTAGATTGCCATCTGTATAAACATGGAAATATCTACACAGCCATCTGTATAAACATGAAAATATCTACACTGCCATCTCCATAAAGATGGAATTATCTACTCCGCCATGTGTATAAGCACGGAAATATCTGCACCACCATCTGTGTAAACATGGAAATATCTACACCGCTATCTGTATAAACATGGAAATATCTACACCGCCATCTGCATGTCCATGGAAATATCTACGCCGCCATCTGTATAAACATGGAAATATCTACAGCCCGATCTGTATAAACATGGAAATATCTACACCGCTATCTCTGTAAATATGGAAATATCTACACCGCCATCTGTATAAACATAGAAATATCTCCACAGCCATATGTATATACATGGAAATATCTACACCGCTATCTATATAAACATGGAAATAACTACACAGCTATCTGTATTAACATGGAAATATCTACACCACCATCTGTATAAACATGGAAATATCTACATTGCCATCTGCATACACATGGAAATACCTACACGACAATCTGTGTAAATATGGAAATATCAACACCGCCATCTGTACAAACATGGAAATATTTACACCGCTATCTATATAAACATGGAAATACCTACACTGCAGTCTGTATAAACATGTAAATATCTACACCGGTATCTTTATAAACATGGAAATATCTACACCACGATCTGTATAAACATGGAAATATTTACACCGCTATCTGCATAAACAGGGAAATATCTGCACCGCTATCTCTATATACATGGAAATATCTACAAAGCCATCTGTATAAACATGGAAATACATACACAGTCATGTGTATAAACATGGAAATATCTACACCGCAATCTGTATAAACATGGAAATATCTACATCGCTATCTCTATAAATATGAAATATCTAAACCGCTATCTCTATAAAAATGGAAACATCTAGAATGCTATCTGTATAAAGATGGAAATATCCTCACTGCTATCTCTATGAACATGGATATATCTACACCGCTATCTCTATAAACATGGAAATATCTACACCGCCATCCCTATAAACATGGAAATATCTACACCGCCATCTGTATAAACATGGAAATACTTACAAAGTTATCTGTATAAACATGGAAATATCTACACCGCTATCTCTATAAACATGGAAATATCTACACCGTGATCTGTATAAACATGGAAATATTTACACCGCTATCTGTATAAACATGGGAATTTCTACACCGTAATCTTTATAAATATGGAAATATCTACACCGCTATCTCTATAAACATGGAAATATCTACACCACCATCTGTATAAACATGGAAATATCTACAATGCCATCAGTATACACATGGAAATAACTACACGGCAATCTGTGTATAGATGGAAACATCAACACCGCCATCTGTACAAACATGGAAATATCTACACCGCTATCTCTATAAACATGGAAATATCTACAATGCCGTCTGTATAAACATGGAAATATCTACACCGGTATATGTATAAACATGGAAATATCTACACCACGATCTGTATAAGCATGGAAATATTTACACCGCTACCTCTATAAACAAGGAAATATCTGCACAGCTATCTCTATAAACATGGAAATATCTACAAAGCCATCTGTATAAACATGGAAATACCTACACAGTCATGTGTACGAACATGGAAATATCTACACTGACATCTGTATAAACATGGAAGTATCTACACAGCCCTCTGTATAAATATGGAAATATCTGCATAGGCATCTGTATAAACATGGAAATATCTGCAACGGTATCTGCATAAACATGGAAATACCTACACCACTGTCTCTATAAACATATAAATATGTACACCGCTATGTGTATAAACATGGAAATATCTCCACTTCTGTCTGCATAAACATGGAAATATCTACACCGCGATCTGTATAAACATGGAAATTTCTACACCGTTATCTGTATTAATATGGAAATATCTACACCGCTATCTCTATAAACATATAAATATCTATACCGCCATCTGTATAAACATGGAAATACCTATACAGTCATCTGTGAAAACATGGAAATATCTACACCACCATCTGTATAAACTTGGAATTATCTAAAATGCCATCTGTATACACATGGAAATACCTACACGGCAATCTGTGTATAGATGGAAACATCAACACCGCCATCTGTACAAACATGGAAATATCTACATTGCTATCTCAATAAACATGGAAATATCTACACTGCTCTCTGTATAAACATGGAAATTTCTACACCGGTATCTGTATAAACATGGAAATATCTACACCACGATCTGTATAAACATGGAAATATATACACCGCTATCTGTATAAACATGGAAATATCTGCACCGCTATCTCTATAAACATGGAAAAATCTACAAAGCAGTCTGCATAAACATGGAAATGACTTCACAGTCATGTGTAGGAACATGGAAATATCTACACTGCCATCTGTGTAAACACAGAAATATCTACACAGCCCTCTGTATAAATGTGGAAATATCTGTATAGGGATCTGTATAAACATGGAAATATCTGCACCGCTCTCTGTATAAACTTGTAAATACCTACACCGCTGTCTCTATAAACATGGAAATATGTACACTGCCATCTCTTTAAACATGGAGATATCTACAACGCCATCTACATAAACAAGAAAATATCTACATTGCCATCTATATAAACCTGGAAATATCTTCACCGCCATCTCTATAAACATGGAAATATCTACCCTGCCATTTGAAGAAAGATGGAAATATCTACACCGCCATCTGTATAAACGTGGAAATATCTACACCGCTATCTGTATAAACATGGAAATATCTACACCGCTATCTGTAAAAATATGAAATATCAAAACCGCTATCTCTTTAAAAATGGAAATATCTACACAGCTATCTGTATAAACATGGAAATATCCTCACTGCTATCTCTATGAACATGGATATATCTACACCGTTATCTCAATGAACATGGAAATATCTACACCACCATCTCTATAAACATGGAAATATCTACACCGCCATCTGTATAAACATGGAAATATCTACAATGCCATCTGTAGAAAGATGGAAATCCCTACACCGCAATCTGTGTAAACATGGAAATATCTACAACAATATCTGTAAAAACATGGAAATAACTACACCGCTATCTGTATAAACATGGAAATATCTACACCGCGATCTGCATAAACATGGAAATATCTACACCGCGATCTGTATAAACATGGAAATATCTACACCGCTATCTGTATAAACATGGAAATATCTACACAGCTATCTCTATAAACATGGAAATATTTTCACCGCCATCTGTATAAACATGGAAATACCTACAAGTCATCTGTATAAACATGGAAATATCTAGACAGCCATCTGTATAAACATGGAAATATCTACACAGCCATCTGTATAAACATGAAAATATCTACACTGCCATCTCCATAAAGATGGAATTATCTACTCCGCCATGTGTATAAGCACGGAAATATCTGCACCACCATCTGTGTAAACATGGAAATATCTACACCGCTATCTGTATAAACATGGAAATATCTACACCGCCATCTGCATGTCCATGGAAATATCTACGCCGCCATCTGTATAAACATGGAAATATCTACACAGCCATGTGTATATACATGGAAATATCTACACCGCAATCTATATAAACATGGAAATAACTACACCGCTATCTGTATAAACATGGAAATATCTACACTGCCATCTACATATCCACGGAAATGTCTGCGCCGCCATCTGTATAAACATGGAAATATCTACACGGTCATCTGTGTATAGATGCAAATATCAACACCGCCATCTGTACAAACATGGAAATATCTGCACCGCAATCTGTATAAACATGGAAATATCTACACCGGTATCTGTATAAACATGGAAATATCTACACCACGATCTCTATAAGCATGGAAATATTTACACCGCTACCTCTATAAACAAGGAAATATCTGCACAGCTATCTCTATAAACATGGAAATATCTACAAAGCCATCTGTATAAACCTGGAAATACCTACACAGTCATGTGTACGAACATGGAAATATCTACACTGCCATCTGTATAAACATGGAAGTATCTACACAGCCCTCTGTATAAATATGGAAATATCTGCATAGGCATCTGTATAAACATGGAAATATCTGCAACGGTATCTGCATAAACATGGAAATACCTACACCTCTGTCTCTATAAACATGTAAATATGTACACCGCTATGTGTATAAACATGGAAATATCTCCACTGCTGTCTGCATAAACATGGAAATATCTACACCACGATCTGTATAAACATGGAAATATCTACACTGCTATCTGTATAAACATGGAAATATCTACATATCTGTCTCTATAAACATGGAAATACCTACACCTCCATCTGTATAAACATGGAAATACCTACAAAGTCATCTGTATAAGCATGGAAATATCTACACAGCCATCTGTATAAACATGGAAATACCTACACAGCCAGCTGTATATACATGGAAAAATCTACACCGCTATCTGTATAAACATAGAAATATCTACACCGCAATCAGTATTAACATGGTAATATCTACACCACCATCTATACAAACATGGAAATATCTACACAGCCATCTGTATAAACATGCAAATACTTTCAAAGTTATCTGTATAAACATGGAAATATCTACACCGCCATCTGTATAAACATGGAAATATCTACACAGCCATGTGTATATACACGGAAATATCTACACCGCAATCTATATAAACATGGAAATAACTACACCGCTATCTGTATAAACATGGAAATATCTACACTGCCATCTACATATCCACGGAAATGTCTGCGCCGCCATCTGCATAAACATGGAAATATCTACACGGTCATCTGTGTATAGATGCAAATATCAACACCGCCATCTGTACAAACATGGAAATATCTGCACCGCAATCTGTATAAACATGGAAATATCTACAACGCTGTCTGTATAAACATGGAAATATCTAAACCGCTATCTCTATAAACATGGAAATATCTACACCGCTATCTCTAAAAACTTGGAAATATCTACACCGTGATCTGTATAAACATGGAAATATTTACACCGCTATCTGTAAAAACATGGAAATACCTACACCGTTATCTTTATAAACATGGAAATACCTACAACGCCATCAGTAGAAACATGGAAATATCTACATCACCATCTGTATAAACATGGAAATATCTACAATGCCATCTGTATACACATGGAAATACCCACACGTCAGTCTGTGTAGAGATGGAAACATCAACACCGCCATCTGTACCGACATGGAAATATCTACACCGCTATCTGCATAAACATGGAAATATCTACACTGCCCACTGTATAAACATGGAAATGTCTACACCGGTATCTGCATAAACATGGAACTATCTACACCACGATCTGTATAAAACGTGGAAATATTTACACCGCTATCTGTATAAACATGGAAATATCTAAACCGCTATCTCTATAAACAAGGAAATACCTGCAAAGCCATCTCTATAAACATGGAAATAACTACACAGTCATGTGTAGGAACATGGAAATATCTACACTGCCATCTGTATAAACATGGAAATATCTACACAGCCCTCTGTATAAATATGGAAATATCTGCATAGGCATCTGTATAAACATGGAAATATCCGCACCGCTATCTGTATAAACATGGAAATAAATACACCGCTGTCTCTATAAACATGGAAATATGTACACCGTTATGTGTATAAACATGGTAATATCTCCACTGCTGTCTGTATAAAGATGGAAATATCTCCACCTTTATCTGTATAAACATGGAAATATCTACAGCGCCATCTCTATAAACATTGAAATATCTAAACTGCCATCTGTAAAAACATGGATATATCTACAAAGTCATCGGAATAAACATGGAAATATCTTCACCACCATCTGTATAAACATGGGAATACCTACAATACCATGTGTATACACATGGAAATATCTACACAGACATCTGTATAAATATAGAAATATCTACACCGCCATCTGTATAAACATGGAAATATCTACACCGCGATCAGTATAAACATGGAAATAGCTACAACGGTATCTGTATAAACATGGAAATAACTCCACTGCTATCTCTGTAAACATCAAAATATCTACACCGCCATCTGAATAAACATGGAAATACTTACAAAGTTATCTGCATAAACATGGAAATATCTACACCGCCATCTGTATAAACATGGAAATATCTACACAGCCATGTGTATATACATGGAAATATCTACACCGCTATCTATATAAACATGGAAATAACTACACCGCTATCTGTATAAACATGGAAATATCGACACCGCCATCTACATATCCATAGAAATATCTGTGCCGCCATCTGTATAAACATGGAAATATCTACACCGCTATCTGTATAAACATGGAAATTCCTACACCGCTGTCTCTACAAACATGGAAATATGTACACCGCTATGTGTATAAACATGGAAATATCTCCACTGCTCTCTGTATAAACATGGAAATATCTCCACCGTTATCTGTATAAAAATGTAAATATCTACAGCGCCATCTCTATAAACATTGAAATATCTCCACTGCCATCTGTAAAAACATGGAAATATCTACACCGCCAACTGTATAAACATGGAAATATCTACACCTCCATCTGTATAAACATGGAAATACCTACAATACCATCTGTATACACATGGAAATGTCTACAAAGACATCTGTATAAATATGGAAATATCTACACGTCCCTCTGTATAAACATGGAAATATCTACACTGCCATCTGTAGAAAGATGGAAATATCTACACCGCTATCTCTATAAATATGGAAATATCTACACCGCCATCTCTATAAACATGAAAATATCCACACTGCCATCTCCATAAAGATGGAATTATCTACTCCGCCATGTGTATAAGCACGGAAATATCTACACCACCATCTGTGTAAACATGGAAATATCTACACCGCTATCTGTATAAACATGGAAATATCTACACCGCCATCAGCATGTCCATGGAAATATCTACGCCGCCATCTGTATAAACATGGAAATATCTACAGCCCGATCTGTATAAACATGGAAATATCTACACGGCTATCTCTGTAAATATGGAAATATCTACACCGCCATCTGTATAAACATAGAAATATCTCCACAGCCATATGTATATACATGGAAATATCTACACCGCTATCTATATAAACATGGAAATAACTACACAGCTATCTGTATAAACATGGAAATATCTACACCGCCATCTACATATCCATGGAAATATCTGCGCTGCCATCTGTATAAACATGGAAATATCTACACGGTCATCTGTGTATAGATGGAAATATCAACACCGCCATCTGTACAAACATGGAAATATCTGCACCGCTATCAGTATAACCATGGAAATAACTACACCGCGGTCTGTATAAACATGGAAATACCTACACCGCTATCTGTATAAACATGGAAATATCTACAGCGCCATCTCTATAACCATGAAACATCTACACTGCCATCTGTAAAAACATGGAAATATCTACACAGTCATCTGAATAAACTTGGAAATATCTACACCACCATCTCTATAAACATGGAAATAACTGCAATACCATCTGTATACACTTGGAAATATCTACACAGACATCTGTATAAATATGGAAATATCTACACCTCCAACTGTATAAACAAGGAAATATCTACACTGCCATCTGTAGAAAGATGGAAATATCTACACCGCTATCTGTATAAATATGGAAATAAATACACCGCCATCTCTATAAACATGAAAATATCTACACTGCCATCTCCATAAAGATGGAAGTATCTACTCCGCCATGTGTATAAACACAGAAATATCTACACCACCATCTGTGAAAACATGGAAATATCTACAACGCTATCTTTATAAACATGGAAATATCTACACCGACATCTGCATGTCCATGGAAATAGCTACGCGGCCATCTGTATAAACATGGAAATATCTACAAGGCCATCTGTGTATAGATGGAAATGTCAACACCGCCATCTGTACAAACATGGAAATATCTACACCGCTATCTCTATAAACATGGAAATATCTGCACTGCCATCTGTAAAAACATGGAAATACCTATACAGTCATCTGTATAAACATGGAAATATCTACAATGCCATCTGTATTCACGCGGAAATATCTACACAGCCATCTGTATAAACATGTAAATATCTACACTGCTATCTCTATAAACATGGAAATATCTACACCGCCATCTCTATAAACATGAAAATATCTACACTGCCATCTCCATAAACATGGAACTAACTACTCCGCCTTCTGTGTAAACAAGGAAACATCTACACCGCCATCAATGTGAATAAGGAAATATATACAATGCCATCTTTATAAAGATATAAATATCTGCACCGCGAGCTGTATAAACATGGAAATATCTACAACGCCATCTATATAAACATGGAAATATCTACACCGCTATGACTATAAACATGGAAATACCTACACCGCTATCTCTATAAACATGGAAATATCTACACCGCTATCTGTATAAACATGGAAATTTCTACACCGTTATCTGTATAAATATGGAAATATCAACACCGCTATCTCTATAAACATGGAAATATCTACACCGCCATCTGTATAAACATGGAAATACCTATACAGTCATCTGTGTAAACATGGAAAATCTACACCACCATCTGTATAAACATGGAAACATCTACACCGCCATCTGTGTGAATAAGGAAATATCTACAAAGCCATCTGTATAAAGATATAAATATCTGCACCGCGAGCTGTATAAACATGGAAGTATCTACATCGCTATCTGTATAAACGTGGAAATACCAACACCGCTATAGGTATAAACATGGAAATATCTACAACGCCATCTATATAAACATGGAAATATCTACACCGCTATGTCTATAAACATTGAAATACCTACACCGCTATCTGTATAAACATGGAAATATCTACACCACGATCTATATAAACATGGAAATATCTACACCGCCATCTGTATAAACATGGAAATATCTACAATGACATCTGTAGAAAGATGGAAATATGTACACCGCAATATGTGTAAACATGGAAATATCTACACCGATATCTGTAAAAACATGGAAATATCTACACCGCTATTTGTATAAACATGGAAATATCTACACCGCGATCTGTATAAACATGGAAATATCTACACCGCGATCTGTATATACATGGAAATTTCTTTCAAAGTCATCTGTATAAACATGGAAATATCTACAAAGACATCTGTATAAACATGGATATATCTACACAGCCATCTGTATATACATGGAAATATCTACAACGCTATCTGTATAAACATGGAAATAACTACACCGCTATTTGTATAAACAAGGAAATATCTACACTGTGATCTGTATAAACATGGAAATAATTACACCGCTATCTGTATAAACATGAAAATTTCTACACCTTTATCTGTATAAATATGGAAATATCTACACCGCTATCTTTGTAAACATGGAAATATCTACACCGCCACCTGTATATACATGGAAATACCAATAGAGTCATCTGTGTAAACATGGAAATATCTACACCACCATCTGTATAAACATGGAAATATCTACAATGCCATCTGTATACACATGGAAATACCTACACGGCAATCTGTGTATAGATGGAAACAACAACACAGCCATCTGTACCAACTTGGAAATATCTACACTGCTATCTCTATAAACATGGAAATATCTACACTGTGGTCTGTATAAACATGGAAATATCTTCACCGGTATCTGTATAAACATGGAATTATCTGCATCACGATCTGTATAAACAAGGAAATATATACACCGCTATCTGTATAAACATGGAAATATCTGCACCGCTATCTCTATAGACATGGAAATATCTACAAAGCCATCTGTATAAACTTGGAAATACCAACACAGTCATGTGTAGGCACATGGAAATATCTTCACTGCCATCTGTATAAACATAGAAATATCTACACAGCCCTCTGTATAAATATGGAGATACCTGCATAGGCATCTGTATAAAGATGGAAATATCTGCACCGCTGTCTGTATAAACATGGAAATACCGACACCACTGTCTCTGTAAACATGCAAATATGTACACGGCTATGTGTATAAACATGGAAATAACTCCACTGCTGTCTGTATAAACATGGAAATATCTCCACCGTTATCTGTATAATCATGGAAATATCTATAGCGCCATCTCTATAAACATTGAAATATCTACACTGCCATCTGTAAAAACATGGAAATATCTACACAGTCATCTGAATAAACATGGAAATATCTACAAAACCATCTGTATAAACATGGAAATACCTACAATACCATCTGTATACACATGGAAATATCTACACAGACATCTGTATAAATATGAAAATATCTACGCCGCCATCTGTATAAACATGGAAATATCTACACGGCCATCTGTGTATAGATGGAAATATCTACACCGCCATCTGTACAAACATGGAAATATCTACACCGCTATCTCTATAAACATGGAAATATCTGCACTGCCATCTGTAAAAACATGGAAATATCTACACTGCCATCTGCATAAACATGTAAATATCTACACTGCTATCTCTATAAACATGGAAATATCTACACCGCCATCTGTATAAACATGGAAATATCTACAATGCCATCTGTAGAAAGATGGAAATATCTACACCGCAATCTGTGTAAACATGGATATATCTACAACGATATCTGTAAAAACATGGAAATATCTACACCGCTATCTGTATAAACATGGAAATATCTACACTGCGATCTGTATAAACATGGAAATATCTACAGCGCCATATCTATAAACGTTGAAATATCTACACTGCCATCTGTAAAAACACGGAAATATCTACACAGTCATCTGAATAAACATGGAAATATCTTCACCACCATCTGTATCAACATGGAAATACCTACAATACCATCTGTATACACATGGAAATATCTACACAGTCATCTGTATAAATATGGAAATATCTACACCGCCATCTGTATAAACATGGAAATATCTCCACTGCCATCTGTAGAAAGATGGAAATATCTCCACTGCTATCTCTATCAACATCAAAATATCTACATCGCCATCTGTATAAACATGGAAATACTTACAAAGTTATCTGTATAAACATGGAAGTATCTACACAGCCATGTGTATAAACATGGAAATACCTACACCGCTATCTATATAAACATGGAAATAACTACACTGCTATCTGTATAAACATGGAAATATCTACACAGCCATCTACATATCCATAGAAATATCTGTGCCGCCATTTGTATAAACATGGAAATATCTACACGGTCATCTGTGTATAGATCGAAATATCAACACCGCCATCTGTACAAACATGGAAATATCTGCACCGCTATCTGTATAAACATGGAAATATCTACACCGCGGTCTGTATAAACGTGGAAATATCTACAACGCTATCTGTATAAACATGGAAATCTCTACACCGCTATCTCTATAAACATGGAAATATCTACAAAGCCATCTGTATAAACATGGAAATACCTACAAAGTCATGTGTAGGAACATGCAAATATCTACACTGCCATCTGTATAAACATGGAAATATCTACACAGCCCTCTGTATAAATATGGAAATATCTGCATAGGCATCTGTATAAACATGGAAATATCTGCACCGCTATCTGTATAAACATGGAAATACCTACACCGCTGTCTCTATAAACATGGAAATATGTACACCTCTATGTGTATAAACATGGAAATATCTCCACTGCAGTCTGTATAAACATGGAAATATCTACACCGCTATCTGTATAAACATGGAAATAGCTACACCGCTATCTGTATAAACATGGAAATATCTACACAGCTATCTCTATAAACATGGAAATACCTACAACGCCATCTGTATAAACATGGAAATACCTACAAAGTCATCTGTATAAACATGGAAATATCTACACAGCCATCTGTATAAACATGGAAATATCTACACAGCCATCTGTATATACATGGAAATATCTACACCGCTATCTGTATAAACATGGAAATAACTACACCGCTATTTGTATAAACAAGGAAATATCTACACCGCCATCTGTTTAAACATGGAAATATATACACAGACATCTGTTTATACATGGAAATATCTACACCGCTTTCTGTATAAACATGCTAATAACAACACCGCTGTCTGTATTAATGTGGAAATATTTGCACTGCTATCCCTATAAACATGGTAATATCAACACCTCGATCTGTATAAACATGGAAATATCTACACCGCAATCTCTATGAACATGGAAATATCTACACCGCGATCAGTATCAACATGGAAATATCTACACCTCTATCTGTATAAATATGGAAATATCTCCACTGCAATCTCTATAAACATCGAAATAGCTACACTACCATCTGCATAAACATGGAAATATTTACAAAGTTATCTGTATAAACATGGAAATATCTACACCGCCATCTTTATAAACATGGAAATATCTACACATCCATGTGTATACACATGGAAATATCTACACCGCTATCTCTATAAACATGGAAATATCTACAGCGCCATCTCTACAAACATAGAAATATCTACACTGCCATCTGTAAAAACATGGAAATATCTACACAGTCATCTGAATAAACATGGAAATATCTACACCACCATCTGTATAAACATGGAAATACCTACAATACCATCTGTATACACATGGAAATATCTACACAGACATCTGTATAAATATGGAAATATCTACACGGCCATCTTTATAAACATGGAAATATCTACACTGCCGTCTGTAGAAAGATGGAAATATCTACACCGCTATCTCTATAAATATGGAAATATCTACACCGCCATCTCTATAAACATGAAAATAACTACACTGCCATCTCCATAAAGATGGAAGTATCTACTCCGCCATGTGTAAAAACCCGGAAATATCTACACCACCGTCTGTGTAAACATGGAAATATCTACACCGCTATCTGTATAAACATGGAAATACCTACACCGCCATCTGCATGCCCATGGAAATAGCTACGCCGCCATCTGTATAAACATGGAAATATGTACACGGCCATCTGTGTACAGATGGAAATGTCAACACCGCGATCTGTACAAACATGGAATTATCTACACCGCTATCTATATAAACATGGAAATATCTGCACTGCCATCGGTAAAAACATGGAAATACCTATACAGTCATCTGTATAAACATGGAAATATCTACAATGCCATCTGTATACACATGGAAATATCTACACAGCCGTCTGTATAAACATGTAAATACCTTCACTGTTATCTGTATAAACATGGAAATATCTACACCGCCATCTCTATAAACATGAAAATATCTAAACTGCCATCTCCATAAACATGGAACTTACTACTCCGCCATCTGTATAAACATGGAAACATCTACACCGCCATCTGTGTGAATAAGGAAATATCTACAATTCCATCTGTATTAAGATATAAATACCTGCACAGCGAGCTGTTTAAACATGGAAATATCTACATCGCTAGCTGTATAAACGTGGAAATACCAACACCGCTATGTCTATAAACATGGAAATACCTACAACGCTATCTCTATAAACATGGAAATATCTACACCGCTATCTGTATAAACATGGAAATATCTACACCGCTATCTGTATAAACATGGAAATATCTACACCGTTATGTGTATTAACGTGGAAATATATATTGCTATCGGTATAAACATGGACATATCTCCACCGCAATCTGTATAAACATGAAAATATCTACACCACTATCTCTATAAACATGGAAATATCTACACTGCCATCTGTAGAAACATGGAAATATCTACACAGTCATCTGTAGAAACATGGAAATATCTACACCGCTATCACTATAAACATGGAAATAACTAAACCGCTATCCTTATAAACATGGAAATATCTACACCGCTATCTCCATCAACAGGGAAATATACACACTGCCATCTCTTTAAACTTGGAGGTATCTACAAAGCCATCTACATAAACAAGAAAATATCTACACTGCCATCTATATAAACATGGAAATATCTGCACCACCATCTCTATAAACATGGAAATATCTACACTGCCATTTGTAGAAAGATGGAAATATATACACCGCCATCTGTATAAACGTGGAAATATCTACACCGCTATCTGTATAAACATGGAAATATCTACACCGCAATCTGTATAAACATGGAATTATCTACACCGCTATCTGTGTAAATATGTAATATCTAAACCGCTATCTCTATAAAAGTGGAAATATCTACACTGCTATCTGTATAAACATGGAAATATCCTCACTGCTATCTCTATGAACATGGATATATCTACACCGCTATCTGTATAAACATGGAAATATCTACACCGTTATGTGTATTAACGTGGAAATATATACATTGCTATCGGTATAAACATGGACATATCTCCACCGCAATCTGTATAAACATGAAAATATCTACACCGCTATCTCTATAAACATGGAAATATCTACACTGCCATCTGTAGAAACATGGAAATATCTACACAGTCATCTGTAGAAACATGGAAATATCTACACCGCTATCACTATAAACATGGAAATAACTAAACCGCTATCCTTATAAACATGGAAATATCTACACCGCTATCTCCATCAACAGGGAAATATACACACTGCCATCTCTTTAAACTTGGAGGTATCTACAACACCATCTACATAAACAAGAAAATATCTACACTTCCATCTATATAAACATGGAAATATCTGCACCACCATCTCTATAAACATGGAAATATCTACACTGCCATTTGTAGAAAGATGGAAATATATACACCGCCATCTGTATAAACGTGGAAATATCTACACCGCTATCTGTATAAACATGGAAATATCTACACCGCAATCTGTATACACATGGAATTATCTACACCGCTATCTGTGTAAATATGTAATATCTAAACCGCTATCTCTATAAAAGTGGAAATATCTACACTGCTATCTGTATAAACATGGAAATATCCTCACTGCTATCTCTATGAACATGGATATATCTACACCGCTATCTCTATAAACGTGGAAATATCTACACCGCCATCTCTATAAACATGGAAATATCTACACCGCCATATGTATAAACATGGAGATATCTACACAGCTATCTGTATAAACATGGAAATATCTATACCGTGATCTGTGTAAACCTGGAAATATCTACACCGGAATCTGTATAAACATGGAAATATCTAGACCGCTATCTGTGTAAACATGGAAATATCTACACAGCTATCTCTATAAACATGGAAATATGTCCACGGCTATGTGTTTAAACATGGAAATATCTCCACTGCTGTCTGTATAAACATGGAAATATCTCCACCGTTATCTGAATAAACAAGGAAATATCTACAGCGCCATCTCTATAAACATTGAAATATCTACACTGCCATCTGTTAAAACATGGAAATATCTATAACACTATCTGTGTAAACATGGAAATATCTACACAGTCATCTGAATAAACTTGGAAATATCTACACCACCATCTGTATAAACATGGAAATACCTACAATATCATCTGTATAGACATGGAAATATCTCCACAGACATCTGTATAAATATGGAAATATCTTCACCGCCATCTGTATAAACATGGAAATATTTACACGGCCATCTGTATAAACATGGAAATATCTTCACCACGATCTGTATAAACATGGAAATATCTACACCGCTATCTGTATAAACATGGTAATATCTACACCACCATCTATATAAACATGGAAATATCTACACCGCCATCTGTATAAACATGGAAATATCTACACCGCTATCTCAGTAAACATGGAAATATCTACACTGCTATCTGTATAAACAAGGAAATATCAACACCGCTATCTGTATAGACATGGAAATGTCTACACCACGATCTGTGTAAACATGGAAGTAGCCACACCGCTATATGTATAAACATGGAAATATCTACACCGCTATCTGTATAAGCATGCAAATATCTACACCACGACATGTATAAACATGGAAATATCTACACCGCTATGTGAATAAACATGGAAATATCTACACCGCTATCAGTATAAACATGGAAATATTGACACCGCTATCTGTATAAATATGGAAATATCTACACCACTATCTCTATAAACATGGAAATATCTACACCGTTATCTGTATAAACAAAGAAATATCTCCACCGCTGTCTGTATGAACATGGAGACATTTACACCGCTAGCTGTATAAACATGGAATTATCTGCAGCGTTATCTGTATAAACATGGAAATATCTACACCGCAGTCTGTGCAAAGATGGAAATATCTACAATGCTATCTCAATAAACATGGAAATATCGACACCGCCATTTGAACACACATGGAAATACCTACACAGCCATCTGTATTAACATGGAAATATCTACACCACTATCTGTATAAACATGGAAATAACTACACTGCCGTCTGTATAAACATGGAATTACCTACAAAGACATCTCTATAATCATTGAAATATCTACACCGCTATCTGTATAAACATGGAAGTAGCCACACCGCTATCTGTATAAACATGGAAATATCTACACCGCTATCTGTATAAACATGGAAATATCTACACCGTTATGTGTATTAACGTGGAAATATATACATTGCTATCGGTATAAACATGGACATATCTCCACCGCAATCTGTATAAACATGAAAATATCTACACCGCTATCTCTATAAACATGGAAATATCTACACTGCCATCTGTAGAAACATGGAAATATCTACACAGTCATCTGTAGAAACATGGAAATATCTACACCGCTATCACTATAAACATGGAAATAACTAAACCGCTATCCTTATAAACATGGAAATATCTACACCGCTATCTCCATCAACAGGGAAATATACACACTGCCATCTCTTTAAACTTGGAGGTATCTACAACGCCATCTACATAAACAAGAAAATATCTACACTGCCATCTATATAAACATGGAAATATCTGCACCACCATCTCTATAAACATGGAAATATCTACACTGCCATTTGTAGAAAGATGGAAATATATACACCGCCATCTGTATAAACGTGGAAATATCTACACCGCTATCTGTATAAACATGGAAATATCTACACCGCAATCTGTATAAACATGGAATTATCTACACCGCTATCTGTGTAAATATGTAATATCTAAACCGCTATCTCTATAAAAGTGGAAATATCTACACTGCTATCTGTATAAACATGGAAATATCCTCACTGCTATCTCTATGAACATGGATATATCTACACCGCTATCTCTATAAACGTAGAAATATCTACACCGCCATCTCTATAAACATGGAAATATCTACACCGCCATATGTATAAACATGGAAATATCTACACAGCTATCTGTATAAACATGGAAATATCTATACCGTGATCTGTGTAAACCTGGAAATATCTACACCGGAATCTGTATAAACATGGAAATATCTAGACCGCTATCTGTGTAAACATGGAAATATCTACACAGCTATCTCTATAAACATGGAAATATGTCCACGGCTATGTGTTTAAACATGGAAATATCTCCACTGCTGTCTGTATAAACATGGAAATATCTCCACCGTTATCTGAATAAACAAGGAAATATCTACAGCGCCATCTCTATAAACATTGAAATATCTACACTGCCATCTGTAAAAACATGGAAATATCTATAACACTATCTGTGTAAACATGGAAATATCTACACAGTCATCTGAATAAACTTGGAAATATCTACACCACCATCTGTATAAACATGGAAATACCTACAATACCATCTGTATAGACATGGAAATATCTCCACAGACATCTGTATAAATATGGAAATATCTTCACCTCCATCTGTATAAACATGGAAATATTTACACGGCCATCTGTATAAACATGGAAATATCTTCACCACGATCTGTATAAACATGGAAATATCTACACCGCTATCTGTATAAACATGGTAATATCTACACCACCATCTATATAAACATGGAAATATCTACACCGCCATCTGTATAAACATGGAAATATCTACACCGCTATCTCAGTAAACATGGAAATATCTACACTGCTATCTGTATAAACAAGGAAATATCAACACCGCTATCTGTATAAACATGGAAATGTCTACACCACGATCTGTGTAAACATGGAAGTAGCCACACCGCTATATGTATAAACATGGAAATATCTACACCGCTATCTGTATAAACATGGAAATATCTACACCACGACGTGTATAAACATGGAAATATCTACATTGCTATGTGAATAAACATGGAAATATCTACACCGCTATCAGTATAAACATGGAAATATTGACACCGCTATCTGTATAAATATGGAAATATCTACACCACTATCTCTATAAACATGGAAATAGCTACACCGTTATCTGTATAAACAAAGAAATATCTCCACCGCTGTCTCTATGAACATGGAGACATGTACACCGCTAGCTGTATAAACATGGAATTATCTGCAGCGTTATCTGTATAAACATGGAAATATCTACACCGCAGTCTGTGCAAAGATGGAAATATCTACAATGCTATCTCAATAAACATGGAAATATCGACACCGCCATCTGAACACACATGGAAATACCTACACAGCCATCTGTATAAACATGGAAATATCTACACCACTATCAGTATAAACATGGAAATACCTACACTGCCATCTGTATAAACATGGAATTATCTACACAGACATCTCTATAACCATTGAAAAATCTACACCGCTATCCGTATAAACATGGAAGTAGCCACACCGCTATCAGTATAAACATGGAAATATCTACACCGCCATCTGTGAAAACATGGAAATATATACACTGTCATCTTTATAAACATGGAAATACCTACACGTCCATGTGTATCAACATGGAAATATCTACACTGCCATCTGTATATACCTGGAAATATCTACACTGCCATCTGTATAAACATGGAAATATCTACACCGCTATCTCTATAAACATGGAAATGTCTACACGGCTATCTGTATAAACATGGAAATATCTCCACCGCTATCTGTAGACACATGGAAACATCTACATCGCTATCTGTATAAACTTGGAAATATCTCCACCGCTATCCCTATAAAGATGGAAATATCTACACCGCTATCTTTATAAATATGGAAATATCTACACTGCTGTCTGTATAAACATGGAAATATCTATAACACTATCTGTGTAAACATGGAAATATCTACACAGCTATCTGCGTAAACATGGAAATATGGACAAAGGTCTCTGTGTAAAGATGGAAATATCTACACCGCAATCTGTGCAAATATGGAAATATCTACACCGCTATCTCAGTAAACATGGAAATATCTACACTGCTATCTGTATAAACATGGAAATATCAACACTGCTATCCGTATAAACATGGAAATGTCTACACCACGATCTGCATAAACATGGAAATACCTACACCGCTATATGTATAAACATGGAAATATCTACACCGCTATCAGTATAAACATGGAAATATCTACACCGCTATCTGTATAAACATGGAAATATCTACACCACGACATGTATAAACATGGAAATATCTACACCGCCATGTGAACAAACATGGAAATATCTACACCGCTATCAGTAAAAACATGGAAATATCGACACCGCTATCTGTATAAATATGGAAATATCTACACCACTATCTCTATAAACATGGAAATATCCACACCGTTATCTGTATAAACAAAGAAATATCTCCAACGCTGTCTGTATGAACATGGAAACATCTACACTGCTAGCTGCATAAACATGGAATTATCTGCAGCGTTATCTGAATAAACATGGAAATATCTACACCGCAGTCTGTGCAAAGATGGAAATATCTACAATGCTATCTCAATAAACATGGAAATATCGACACCGCCATCTGTACACACATGGAAATAACTACCCAGTCATCTGTATAAACATGGAAATAGCTACACCACTATCTGTATAAACATGGAAATATCTACACTGCCATCTGTATAAACATGGAATTACCTACAAAGACATCTCTCTAATCATTGAAATATCTACACCGCTATCTGTATAAACATGGAAGTAGCCACACCGCTATCTGTATAAACATGGAAATATCTACACCGCTATCTGTATAAACATGGAAATATCTACACCACGACATGTATAAACATGGAAATATCTACACCGCTATGTGAATAAACATGGAAATATTGACACCGCTATCTGTATAAATATGGAAATATCTACACCACTATCTCTATAAACATGGAAATATCTACACCGTTATCTGTATAAACAAAGAAATATCTCCACCGCTGTCTGTATGAACATGGAGACATCTACACCGCTAGCTGTATAAACATGGAATTATCTGCAGCCTTATCTGTATAAACATGGAAATATCTACACCGCAGTCTGTGCAAAGATGGAAATATCTACAATGCTATCTCAATAAACATGGAAATATCGACACCGCCATCTGTACACACATGGAAATACCTACACAGTCATCTGTATAAACATGGAAATAACTACACCACTATCTGTATAAACATGGAAATAACTACACTGCCGTCTGTATAAACATGGAATTACCTACACAGACATCTCTATAATCATTGAAATATCTACACCGCTATCTGTATAAACATGGAAGTAGCCACACCGCTATCTGTATAAACATGGAAATATCTACACCGCTATATGTATAAACATGGAAATATCTACACCACGACGTGTATAAACATGGAAATATCTACATTGCTATGTGAATAAACATGGAAATATCTACACCGCTATCAGTATAAACATGGAAATATTGACACCGCTATCTGTATAAATATGGAAATATCTACACCACTATCTCTATAAACATGGAAATAGCTACACCGTTATCTGTATAAACAAAGAAATATCTCCACCGCTGTCTCTATGAACATGGAGACATGTACACCGCTAGCTGTATAAACATGGAATTATCTGCAGCGTTATCTGTATAAACATGGAAATATCTACACCGCAGTCTGTGCAAAGATGGAAATATCTACAATGCTATCTCAATAAACATGGAAATATCGACACCGCCATCTGAACACACATGGAAATACCTACACAGCCATCTGTATAAACATGGAAATATCTACACCACTATCTGTATAAACATGGAAATACCTACACTGACATCTGTATAAACATGGAATTATCTACACAGACATCTCTATAACCATTGAAAAATCTACACCGCTATCCGTATAAACATGGAAGTAGCCACACCGCTATCAGTATAAACATGGAAATATCTACACCGCCATCTGTGAAAACATGGAAATATATACACTGTCATCTTTATAAACATGGAAATACCTACACGTCCATGTGTATCAACATGGAAATATCTACACTGCCATCTGTATATACCTGGAAATATCTACACTGCCATCTGTATAAACATGGAAATATCTACACCGCTATCTCTATAAACATGGAAATGTCTACACGGCTATCTGTATAAACATGGAAATATCTCCACCGCTATCTGTAGACACATGGAAACATCTACATCGCTATCTGTATAAACTTGGAAATATCTCCACCGCTATCCCTATAAAGATGGAAATATCTACACCGCTATCTTTATAAATATGGAAATATCTACACTGCTGTCTGTATAAACATGGAAATATCTATAACACTATCTGTGTAAACATGGAAATATCTACACAGCTATCTGCGTAAACATGGAAATATGTACACAGGTCTCTGTGTAAAGATGGAAATATCTACACCGCAATCTGTGCAAATATGGAAATATCTACACCGCTATCTCAGTAAACATGGAAATATCTACACTGCTATCTGTATAAACATGGAAATATCAACACTGCTATCTGTATAAACATGGAAATGTCTACACCACGATCTGCATAAACATGGAAATATCTACAACGCTATATGTATAAACATGGAAATATCTACACCGCTATCAGTATAAACATGGAAATATCTACACCGCTATCTGTATAAACATGGAAATATCTACACCACGACATGTATAAACATGGAAATATCTACACCGCCATGTGAACAAACATGGAAATATCTACACCGCTATCAGTAAAAACATGGAAATATCGACACCGCTATCTGTATAAATATGGAAATATCTACACCACTATCTCTATAAACATGGAAATATCCACACCGTTATCTGTATAAACAAAGAAATATCTCCAACGCTGTCTGTATGAACATGGAAACATCTACACTGCTAGCTGCATAAACATGGAATTATCTGCAGCGTTATCTGAATAAACATGGAAATATCTACACTGCAGTCTGTGCAAAGATGGAAATATCTACAATGCTATCTCAATAAACATGGAAATATCGACACCGCCATCTGTACACACATGGAAATACCTACCCAGTCATCTGTATAAACATGGAAATATCTACACCACTATCTGTATAAACATGGAAATATCTACACTGCCATCTGTATAAACATGGAATTACCTACAAAGACATCTCTCTAATCATTGAAATATCTACACCGCTATCTGTATAAACATGGAAGTAGCCACACCGCTATCTGTATAAACATGGAAATATCTACACCGCTATCTGTATAAACATGGAAATATCTACACCACGACGTGTATAAACATGGAAATATCTACACCGCTATGTGAATAAACATGGAAATATTGACACCGCTATCTGTATAAATATGGAAATATCTACACCACTATCTCTATAAACATGGAAATATCTACACCGTTATCTGTATAAACAAAGAAATATCTGCACCGCTGTCTGTATGAACATGGAGACATCTACACCGCTAGCTGTATAAACATGGAATTATCTGCAGCCTTATCTGTATAAACATGGAAATATCTACACCGCAGTCTGTGCAAAGATGGAAATATCTACAATGCTATCTCAATAAACATGGAAATATCGACACCGCCATCTGTACACACATGGAAATACCTACACAGTCATCTGTATAAACATGGAAATAACTACACCACTATCTGTATAAACATGGAAATAACTACACTGCCGTCTGTATAAACATGGAATTACCTACACAGACATCTCTATAATCATTGAAATATCTACACCGCTATCTGTATAAACATGGAAGTAGCCACACCGCTATCTGTATAAACATGGAAATATCTACACCGCTATCTGTATAAACATGGAAATATCTGCACCACGACGTGTATAAACATGGAAATATCTACATTGCTATGTGAATAAACATGGAAATATCTACACCGCTATCAGTATAAACATGGAAATATTGACACCGCTGTCTGTATAAATATGGAAATATCTACACCACTATCTCTATAAACATGGAAATATCTACACCGTTATCTGTATAAACAAAGAAATATCTCCACCGCTGTCTGTATGAACATGGAGACATTTACACCGCTAGCTGTATAAACATGGAATTATCTGCAGCGTTATCTGTATAAACATGGAAATATCTACACCGCAGTCTGTGCAAAGATGGAAATATCTACAATGCTATCTCAATAAACATGGAAATATCGACACTGCCATCTGAACACACATGGAAATACCTACACAGCCATCTGTATAAACATGGAAATATCTACACCACTATCTGTATAAACATGGAAATACCTACACTGCCATCTGTATAAACATGGAATTATCTACACAGACATCTCTATAACCATTGAAAAATCTACACCGCTATCCGTATAAACATGGAAGTAGCCACACCGCTTTCAGTATAAACATGGAAATATCTACACCGCCATCTGTGAAAACATGGAAATATCTACACTGTCATCTTTATAAACATGGAAATACCTACACGTCCATGTGTATCAACATGGAAATATCTACACTGCCATCTGTATATACCTGGAAATATCTACACTGCCATCTGTATAAACATGGAAATATCTACACCGCTATCTCTATAAACATGGAAACGACTACACGGCTATCTGTATAAACATGGAAATATCTCCACCGCTATCTGTAGAAACATGGAAATATCTACATCGCTATCTGTATAAACATGGAAATATCTCCACCGCTAACCCTATAAAGATGGAAATATCTACACCGCTATCCTTATAAATATGGAAATATCTACACTGCTGTCTGTATAAACATGGAAATAGCTATAACACTATCTGTGTAAACATGGAAATATCTACACAGCTATCTGCGTAAACATGGAAATATGTACACAGGTCTCTGTGTAAAGATGGAAATATCTACACCGCAATCTGTGCAAATATGGAAATATCTACACCGCTATCTCAGTAAACATGGAAATATCTACACCGCTATCTGTATAAACATGGAAATATCAACACCGCTATCTGTATAAACATGGAAATGTCTACACCACGAACTGTATAAACATGGAAATATCTACCCCGCTATATGTATAAACATGGAAATATCGACACCGCTATCAGTATAAACATGGAAATATCTACACCGCTATCTGTATAAATATGGAAATATCTACACCACGACATGTATAAACATGGAAATATCTACACCGCCATGTGAACAAACATGGAAATATCTACACCGCTATCAGTAAAAACATGGAAATATCGACACTGCTATCTGTATAAATATGGAAATATCTACACCACTATCTCTATAAACATGGAAATATCCACCCCGTTATCTGTATAAACAAAGAAATATCTCCACCGCTTCTGTATGAACATGGAAACATCTACACTGCTAGCTGCATAAACATGGAATTTTCTGCAGCGTTATCTGTATAAACATGGAAATAACTACACCGCAATCTGTGCAAAGATGGAAATATCTACAATGCTATCTCAATAAACATGGAAATATCGACACCGCCATCTGTACACACATGGAAATACCTACCCAGTCATCTGTATAAACATGGAAATATCTACACCACTATCTGTATAAACATGGAAATATCTACACTGCCATCTGTATAAACATGGAATTACCTACAAAGACATCTCTATAATCATTGAAATATCTACACCGCTATCTGTATAAACATGGAAGTAGCCACAACGCTATCTGTATAAACATGGAAATATCTACACCGCTATCTGTATAAACATGGAAATATCTACACCACGACGTGTATAAACATGGAAATATCTACACCGCTATGTGAATAAACATGGAAATATTGACACCGCTATCTGTATAAATATGGAAATATCTACACCACTATCTCTATAAACATGGAAATATCTACACCGTTATCTGTATAAACAAAAAATATCTCCACCGCTGTCTGTATGAACATGGAGACATCTACACTGCTAGCTGTATAAACATGGAATTATCTGCAGCCTTATCTGTATAAACTTGGAAATATCTACACCGCAGTCTGTGCAAAGATGGAAATATCTACAATGCTATCTCAATAAACATGGAAATATCGACACGGCCATCTGTACACACATGGAAATACCTACACAGTCATCTGTATAAACATGGAAATATCTACACCACTATCTGTATAAACATGGAAATAACTACAATGCCGTCTGTATAAACATGGAATTACCTACACAGACATCTCTATAATCATTGAAATATCTACACCGCTATCTGTATAAACATGGAAGTAGCCACACCGCTATCTGTATAAACATGGAAATATCTACACCGCTATCTGTATAAACATGGAAATATCTACACCACGACGTGTATAAACATGGAAATATCTACATTGCTATGTGAATAAACATGGAAATATCTACACCGCTATCAGTATAAACATGGAAATATTGACACCGCTATCTGTATAAATATGGAAATATCTACACCACTATCTCTATAAACATAGAAATATCTACACCGTTATCTGTATAAACAAAGAAATATCTCCACCGCTGTCTGTATGAACATGGAGACATGTACACCGCTAGCTGTATAAACATGGAATTATCTGCAGCGTTATCTGTATAAACATGGAAATATCTACACCGCAGTCTGTGCAAAGATGGAAATATCTACAATGCTATCTCAATAAACATGGAAATATCGACACCGCCATCTGAACACACATGGAAATACCTACAGAGCCATCTGTATAAACATGGAAATATCTACACCACTATCTGTATAAACATGGAAATACCTACACTGCCATCTGTATAAACATGGAATTATCTACACAGACATCTCTATAACCATTGAAAAATCTACACCGCTATCCGTATAAACATGGAAGTAGCCACACCGCTATCAGTATAAACATGGAAATATCTACACCGCCATCTGTGAAAACATGGAAATATATACACTGTCATCTTTATAAACATGGAAATACCTACACGTCCATGTGTATCAACATGGAAATATCTACACTGCCATCTGTATATACCTGGAAATATGTACACTGCCATCTGTATAAACATGGAAATATCTACACCGCTATCTCTATAAACATGGAAATGTCTACACGGCTATCTGTATAAACATGGAAATATCTCCACCGCTATCTGTAGACACATGGAAATATCTACATCGCTATCTGTATAAACTTGGAAATATCTCCACCGCTATCCCTATAAAGATGGAAATATCTACACCGCTATCTTTATAAATATGGAAATATCTACACTGCTGTCTGTATAATAATGGAAATATCTATAACACTATCTGTGTAAACATGGAAATATCTACACAGATATCTGCGTAAACATGGAAATATGTACAAAGGTCTCTGTGTAAAGATGGAAATATCTACACCGCAATCTGTGCAAATATGGAAATATCTACACCGCTATCTCAGTAAACATGGAAATATCTAAACTGCTATCTGTATAAACATGGAAATATCAACACTGCTATCTGTATAAACATGGAAATGTCTACACCACGATCTCCATAAACATGGAAATATCTACACCGCTATATGTATAAACATGGAAATATCTACACCGCTATCAGTATAAACATGGAAATATCTACACCGCTATCTGTATAAACATGGAAATATCTACACCACGACATGTATAAACATGGAAATATCTACACCGCCATGTGAACAAACATGGAAATATCTACACCGCTATCAGTAAAAACATGGAAATATCGACACCGCTATCTGTATAAATATGGAAATATCTACACCACTATCTCTATAAACATGGAAATATCCACACCGTTATCTGTATAAACAAAGAAATATCTCCAACGCTGTCTGTATGAACATGGAAACATCTACACTGCTAGCTGCATAAACATGGAATTATCTGCAGCGTTATCTGTATAAACATGGAAATAACTACACGGCAGTCTGTGCAAAGATGGAAATATCTACAATGCTATCTCAATAAACATGGAAATATCGACACCGCCATCTGTACACACATGGAAATACCTACCCAGTCATCTGTATAAACATGGAAATATCTACACCACTATCTGTATAAACATGGAAATATCTACACTGCCATCTGTATAAACATGGAATTACCTACAAAGACATCTCTCTAATCATTGAAATATCTACACCGCTATCTGTATAAACATGGAAGTAGCCACACCGCTATCTGTATAAACATGGAAATATCTACACCGCTATCTGTATAAACATGGAAATATCTACACCACGACGTGTATAAACATGGAAATATCTACACCGCTATGTGAATAAACATGGAAATATTGACACCGCTATCTGTATAAATATGGAAATATCTACACCACTATCTCTATAAACATGGAAATATCTACACAGTTATCTGTATAAACAAAAAATATCTACACCGCTGTCTGTATGAACGTGGAGACATCTACACCGCTAGCTGTATAAACATGGAATTATCTGCAGCCTTATCTGTATAAACATGGAAATATCTGCACCGCAGTCTGTGCAAACATGGAAATATCTACAATGCTATCTCAATAAACATGGAAATATCGACACCGCCATCTGTACACACATGGAAATACCTACACAGTCATCTGTATAAACATGGAAATATCTACACCACTATCTGTATAAACATGGAAATAACTACACTGCCGTCTGTATAAACATGGAATTACCTACACAGACATCTCTATAATCATTGAAATATCTACACCGCTATCTGTATAAACATGGAAGTAGCCACACCGCTATCTGTATAAACATGGAAATATCTACACCGCTATCTGTATAAACATGGAAATATCTACACCACGACGTGTATAAACATGGAAATATCTACATTGCTATGTGAATAAACATGGAAATATCTACACCGCTATCAGTATAAACATGGAAATATTGACACCGCTATCTGTATAAATATGGAAATATCTACACCACTATCTCTATAAACATGGAAATATCTACACCGTTATCTGTATAAACAAAGAAATATCTCCACCGCTGTCTGTATGAACATGGAGACATTTACACCGCTAGCTGTATAAACATGGAATTATCTGCAGCGTTATCTGTATAAACATGGAAATATCTACACCGCAGTCTGTGCAAAGATGGAAATACCTACAATGCTATCTCAATAAACATGGAAATATCGACACCGCCATCTGAACACACATGGAAATACCTACACAGCCATCTGTATAAACATGGAAATATCTACACCACTATCTGTATAAACATGGAAATACCTACACTGCCATCTGTATAAACATGGAATTATCTACACAGACATCTCTATAACCATTGAAAAATCTACACCGCTATCCGTATAAACATGGAAGTAGCCACACCGCTATCAGTATAAACATGGAAATATCTACACCGCCATCTGTGAAAACATGGAAATATCTACACTGTCATCTTTACAAACATGGAAATACCTACACGTCCATGTGTATCAACATGGAAATATCTACACTGCCATCTGTATATACCTGGAAATATCTACACTGCCATCTGTATAAACATGGAAATATCTACACCGCTATCTCTATAAACATGGAAATGTCTACACGGCTATCTGTATAAACATGGAAATATCTCCACCGCTATCTGTAGACACATGGAAATATCTACATCGCTATCTGTATAAACATGGAAATATCTCCACCGCTATCCCTATAAAGATGGAAATATCTACACCGCTATCTTTATAAATATGGAAATATCTACACTGCTGTCTGTATAAACATGGATATATCTATAACACTGTCTGTGTAAACATGGAAATATCTACACAGCTATCTGCGTAAACATGGAAACATGTACACAGTTCTCTGTGTAAAGATGGAAATATCTACAAAGCAATCTGTGCAAATATGGAAATATCTACACCGCTACCTCAGTAAACATGGAAATATCTACACTGCTATCTGTATAAACATGGAAATATCAACACTGCTATCTGTATAAACATGGAAATGTCTACACCACGATCTGTATAAACATGGAAATATCTACACAGCTATATGTATAAACATGGAAATATCTACACCGCTATCAGTATAAACATGGAAATATCTACACCGCTATCTGTATAAACATGGAAAAATCTACACCACGACATGTATAAACATGGAAATATCTACACCGCCATGTGAACAAACATGGAAATATCTACACCGCTATCAGTAAAAACATGGAAATATCGACACTGCTATCTGTATAAATATGGAAATATCTACACCACTATCTCTATAAACATGGAAATATCCACACCGTTATCTGTATAAACAAAGAAATATCTCCAACGCTGTCTGTATGAACATGGAAACATCTACACTGCTAGCTGCATAAACATGGAATTATCTGCAGCGTTATCTGAATAAACATGGAAATATCTACACCGCAGTCTGTGCAAAGATGGAAATATCTACAATGCTATCTCAATAAACATGGAAATATCGACACCGCCATCTGTACACACATGGAAATACCTACCCAGTCATCTGTATAAACATGGAAATATCTACACCACTATCTGTATAAACATGGAAATATCTACACTGCCATCTGTATAAACATGGAATTACCTACAAAGACATCTCTATAATCATTGAAATATCTACACCGCTATCTGTATAAACATGGAAGTAGCCACAACGCTCTCTGTATAAACATGGAAATATCTACACCGCTATCTGTATAAACATGGAAATATCTACACCACGACGTGTATAAACATGGAAATATCTACACCGCTATGTGAATATACATGGAAATATTGACACCGCTATCTGTATAAATATGGAAATATCTACACCACTATCTCTATAAACATGGAAATATCTACACCGTTATCTGTATAAACAAAAAATATCTACACCGCTGTCTGTATAAACATGGAAATATCTACACCGCGATCTATTTAAACATGGAAATATCTACACCGTGATCTGTATAAATATGGAAATATCTTCACCACGATCTGTATAAACATGGAAATATCTACACCGCCATCTGTATAAACATGGAAATATCTACAATGCCATCTGTAGAAAGATGGAAATATCAACACCGCAATCTGTGTAAACATGGAAATATCTACACCGATATCTGTAAAAACATGGAAATATCAACAGCGCGATCTCTATAAAGATTGAAATATCTACACTGCCATCTGTAAAAACACGGAAATATCTACACAGTCATCTGAATAAACATGGAAATATCTACACCACCATCTGTATAAACATGGAAATAACTACAATACCATCTGTATACATATGGAAATATCTACACAGTCACCTGTATTAATATGGAAATATCTACACCGCCATCTGTATAAACATGGAAATATCTACACTGCCATCTGTAGAAAGATGGAAATATCTACACCACTATCTCTATAAATATGGAAATATCTACACCGCCATCTCTATAAACATGAAAATATCTAGACTGCCATCTCCATAAAGATGGAACTATCTACTCCGCCATGTGTATAAACACGGAAATATCTACACCAACATCTGTGTAAACATGGAAATATCTACGCCGCTATCTGTATAAACATGGCAATATCTAAACGGCCATCTGTGTATAGATGGAAATATCAACACCGCCATCTGTACAAACATGGAAATATCTACACCGCTATCTCTATAAACATGGAAATATCTGCACTGCCATCTGTAAAAACATGGAAATACCTATACAGTCATCTGTATAAACATGGAAATATCTACAATGCCATCTGTATACACATGGAAATATCTACACAGCCATCTGTATAAACATGTAAATATCTACACTGCTATCTCTATAAACATGGAAATATCTACACCGCCATCTCAATAAACATGAAAATATCTACACTGCCATCTCCATAAACATGGAACTAACTACTCTGACATCTGTATAAACATGGAAACATCTACACGGCCATCTGTGTGAAAAAGGAAATACCTTCAATGCCATCTGTATAAACATATAAATATCTGCACCGCGAGCTGTATAAACATGGAAATATCTACATCGCTATCTGTATAAACGTGGAAATACCAACACCGCTATCGGTATAAACATGGAAATATCTACAACACCATCTACATAAACATGGAAATATCTGCACCGCTATGTCTATAAACATGGAAATATCTACACCGCTATCTGTATAAACATGGAAATATCTACACCGCGATCTGTATAAACATGGAAATACCTACACCACGATCTGTATAAACATGGAAATATATTCACCACAATCTGTATAAACTTGGATATATCTACACCGCTATCTGTATAAACATGGTAATATCTACTACACCATCTATATAAACATGGAAATATCTACATCGCCATCTGTATAAACATGGAAATATCTACAATGCCATCTGTAGAAAGATGGAAATAACTACACCGCAATCTGTTTAAACATGGAAATATCTACGCCGATATCTGTAAAAACATGGAAATATCTACAGCGCTATCTGTATAAACATGGAAATATCTACACCGCGGTCTGTATAAACATGGAAATATCTACACCGCGGTCTGTATAAACATGGAAATATGTACACCGCGATCTGTATAAACATCGAAATATCTACACCCCTATCTGTATAAACATGGAAATACCTACAAAGTCATCTGTATAAACATGGAAATATCCACACAGCCTTCAGTATATACATGGAAATATCTACACCGCTATCTATATAAACATGGAAATAACTACACCGCTATTTGTATAAACAAGGAAATATCTACACCGTGATCTGTATAAACATGGAAATATCTACACCGCCATCTCTATAAACATGGAAATATCTACAACCCTATCGGTGTAAACATGGAGATATCCACACTGCTATCTCTATAAACATGGAAAAATCAACACCGCTATCTCTATGAACATGGAAATATCTATACCACCATCTCTATAAACATGGAAATATCTACACCACGATCAGTATAAACATGGAAATATCTACACCGCTATCGGTATAAACATGGAAATATCTCCAGTGCTATCTCTATAAACATCGAAATATCTACACCGCCATCTGTATAAACTTGGAAACACTTACAAAGTTATCTGTATAAACATGGAAATATCTACACCGCCATCTGTATAAACATGGAAATATCTAGACAGCCATGTGTATATACATGGAAATATCTACACCGCTATCTATATAAACATGGAAATAACTACACCGCTATCTGTATAAACATGGAAATACCTATACAGTCATCTGTGTAAACATGGAAATATCAACACCGCCATCTGTACAAATATGGAAATAACTACACCGCGGTCTGTATAAACATGGAAATATCTACACCGCTATTTCTATAATCATGGAAATATCTACACCGTGATCTGTATAAACATGGAAATACCTACACCACCATCTGTATAAACATGGAAACACCTATACAGTCATCTGTGTAAACATGGAAATATCAACACCACCATCTGTATAAACATGGAAATATCTACAATGCCATCTGTATACACATGGAAATAACTACACGGCAATCTGTGTATAGATGGAAACATCAACACCGCCATCTGTACAAACATGGAAATATCTACACTGCTATCTGTATAAACCTGAAAATATCTACACTGCGGTCTGTATAAACATGGAAATATCAACACTGGTATCTGTATAAACATGGAAATATCTACACCACGATCGGTGTAAACATGGAAATATATACACCGCTATCTGTATAAACATGTAAATATCTGCACTGCTATCTCCATAGACATGGAAATATCTACAAAGCCATCTGTAAAAACATGGAAATACCTATACAGTCATCTGTATAAAAATGGAAATATCAGCAATGCCATCTGTATACACATGGAAATATCTACACAGACATCTGTAAAAACATTTAAATTTCTACACTGCTATCTCTGTAAACATGGAAATATCCACACAGCCATCTCTATAAACATGAAAATATCTACACTGCCATCTCCATAAACATGGAAGTAACTACTCCGACATCTGTATAAACATGGAAACATCTACACCGCCATCTGTGTAAATTATTAAATATCTACACTGCCATCTGCATAAAGATATAAATGTCTGCACCACGAGCTGTATAAACATGGAAATATCTACATCGCTATCTGTATAAACATGGAAATACCAACACCGCTATCGGTATAAACATGGAAATATCTACAACGCCATATATATAAACATGGAAATATCTACACCGCTATGTCTATAAACATGGAAATACCTACACCGCTATCTCTATAAAAATGGAAATATCTACACCGCTATCTGTATAAACATGGAAATATCTACACCGCTATCTGTATAAACATGGAAATATCTACAATTCCATCTGTAGAAAGATGGAAATATCTACACCTCAATCTGTGTAAACATCGAAATATCTACACCGATATCTGTAAAAACATGGAAATATCTACACCGCTATCAGTATAAACATGGAAATACCTATACCGCGATCTGTATAAACATGGAAATATCTACACCATGATCTGTATAAACATGGAAATATCTTCACCTCTATCTGTATAAACATGGAAATATCTACACCGCCATCTGTATAAACATGGAAATATCTACACAGCCATGTGTATATACATGGAAATATCTACACCGCTATCTATATAAACATGGAAATAACAACACCGCTATCTGTATAAACATGGAAATATCTACACCGCCATCTACATATCCATGGAAATAACTGCGTCGCCATCTGTATAAACATGGAAATATCTACACGGTCATCTGTGAATAGATGGAAATATCAACCCCGCCATTTGTACAAACATGGAAATATCTGCACCGCCATCTCTATATACATGGAAATATCTGCACTGCCATCTGTTAAAACATGGAAATACCTATACAGTCATCTGTATAAGCATGGAAATATCTACAATGCATCTGTATACACATTGAAATATCTACACAGCCATCTCTATAAACATGTATATATCTACACTGCTATCTCTATAAACATGGAAATATCTACACCGCCATCTCTATAAACATGAAAATATCTACACTGCCATCTCCATAAACATGGAACTAACTACTCTGCCATCTGTATAAACATGGAAACAACTACACCACCATCTGTGTGAATAAGGACATATCTACAATGCCATCTGTATAAAGATATAAATATCTGCACCGCGAGCTGTATAAACATAGAAATATCTACATCGCTATCTGTATAAACGTGGAAAAACCAACACCGCTATCGGTATAAACATGGAAATATCTACAACGCCATCTATATAAACATAGAAATATCTACACTGCTATGTCTATAAACATGGAAACACCTACACTGCTGTCTCTATAAACATGGAAATATCTACACTGCTATCCGTATAAACATGGAAATATCTACACCGCTATCTGTAGAAACATGGAAATATCTACACCGCAATCTGTGTAAACATGGAGATATCTACACCGATATCTGTAAAAACATGGAAATATCTACACCGCCATCTGTATAAACATGGAAATATCTTCACCGCGATCTGTATAAACCTGGAAATATCTGCACCGTGATCTGTATAAACATGGAAATATCTACACCGCTATCTGTATAAACATGGAAATATCTACACCTTGATCTGTATAAACATGGAAATATCTACACCGCGATCTGTATAAACATGGAAATATCTACACCGTGATCTGTATAAACATGGAAATATCTACACCGCCATCTTTATAAACATGGAAATATCTACACCCCTATCTGTATAAACATGGAAATATCCACACCGCTATCTCTATAAACATGGAAAAATCAACACCGCTATCTGTATGAACATGGAAATATCTACACCGCCATCTCTATAAATATGGAAATATCTACACCGCGATCAGTATAAACGTGGAAATATCTACACCGCTATCTGTATAAACATGGAAATATCTGCACTGCTATCTCTATAAACATCGAAATATCTACACCGCCATCTGTATAAACATGGAAATACTGACAAAATTATCGGTATAAACATGGAAATATCTACACCACCATCTGTAAAAACATTGAAATATCTACACAGCCATGTGTATATACATGGAAATATCTACACCGTTATCTATATAAACATGGAAATAACTACACTGCAATCTGTGTAAACATGGAAATATCTACACCGCCATCTACATATCCATGGAAATATCTGCGCCGCCATCTTTATAAACATGGAAATATCTACACGGTCATCTGTGTATAGATGGAAATATCAACAGCGCCATCTGTACAAACATGGAAATATCTGCACCGCTATCATTATTAACATGGAAATATCTACAAAGCCATCTGTATAAACATGGAAATACCTACACAGTCATGTGTAGGAACATGGAAATATCTACACTGCCATCTGTATAAATATAGAAATATCTACACAACCCTCTGTATAAATATGGAGATATCTGCATAGGCATCTCTATAAACATGGAAATATCTGCACTGCTATCTGTATAAACATTGAAATACCTACACCGCTGTCTCTATAAACATGGAAATATGTATACCGCTATCCGTATAAACATGGAAATATCTACACCACGATCTGTATAAACCTGGAAATATCTACACCGCGATCTGTATAAACATGGAAATATCTTAACCACGATCTGTATAAACATGGAAATATCTACACCGCTATCTGTTTAAACATGGTAATATCTACAACACCATCTATATAAACATGGAAATATCTACAACGCCATCTGTATAAACATGGAAATATCTACACCGTGATCTGTATAAATATGGAAATATCTACAACGTGATCTGTATAAACATGGAAATATCTACACCACCATCTGTATAAACATGGAAATACCTACAATACCATCTGTATACACATGGAAATATCTACACAGACATCTGTATAAATATGGAAATATCTACACGGCCATCTGTATAAACATGGAATTATCTACACTGCCATCTGTAGAAACATGGAAATATCTACACCGCTATCTCTATAAATATGGTAATATCTACACCGCCATCTCTATAAACATGAAAATATCTACACTGCCATCTCCATAAAGATGGAAGTATCTACTCCGCCATGTGTATAAACACGGAAATATATACACCACCATCTGTGTAAACATTTAAATATCTACACCGCTATCTGTATAAACATGGAAATATCTACACGGCCATCTATGTATAGATGTAAATATTAACACCGCCATCTGTACAAACATGGAGATATCTACAATGCTATCTGTATAAACATGGAAATACCTGCACTGCCATCTGTAAAAACATGGAAATACCTATACAGTCATCTGTATAAACATGGAAATATCTACAATGCCATCTGTATTCACATGGAAATATCTACACTGCCATCTCCATAAACATGGAACTTACTACTCCGCTATATGTATAAACATGGAAACATCTACACCGCCATCTGTGTGAATAAGGAAATATCTACAATGCCATCTGTATAAAGATATAAATAACTGCACCGCGAGCTGTGTAAACATGCAAATAACTACATCGCTATCTGTATAAACGTGGAAATACCAACACCGCTATCGGTATAAACATGGAAATATCTACAACGCCATCTATATAAACATGGAAATATCTACACTGCTATGTCTATAAACATGGAAATACCTACACCGCTATCTCTATAAACATGGAATTATCTACACCGCTATCTGTATAAACATGGAAATATCTACACCGCGATCTGTATAAACATGGAAATAGCTACAATACCATCTGTATACACATGGAAACAGCTACACAGATATCTGTATAAATATGGAAATATCTACACCGCCATCTGTATAAACATGGAAATATGTATACTGCCATCTGTAGAAAGATGGAAATACCTACACCGCAATCTCTATAAATGTGGAAATATCTGCACCTCCATCTCTATAAATATGAAAATATCTACACTGCCATCTCCATAAAGATGGAAGTATCTACTGCGCCATGTGTATAAACACGGAAATATCCACACCACCATCTGTGTAAACATGGAAATATCTACACCGCTATCTGTATAAACATGGAAATAACTACACGGCCATCTGCATGTCCATGGAAATATCTACGCCGCCATCTGTATAAACATGGAAATATCTACACGACCATCTGTGTATAGATGGAAATATCAGCACCGCCATCTGTACAAACATGGAAATATCTACACCGCTATCTCTATAAACATGGAAATATCTGCACTGCCATCTGTAAAAACATGGAAATAACTATACAGTCGTCTGTGTAAACATGGAAATATCTACAATAGCATCTGTATACACATGGAAATATCTACACAGCCATCTGTATAAACATGTAAATATCTACACTGCTATCTCTATAAACATGGAAATATCTACACCGCCATCCCTATGAACATGAAAATATCTACACTGCCATCTCCATAAACATGGAACTAACTACTCCGCCATCTGTATAAACATGGAAACATCTACACCGCCATCTGTGTGGATAAGGAAATATCTATAATGCCATCTGTGTAAAGATATAAATATCTGCACCGCGAGTTGTATAAACATGGAAATATCAACATCGCTGTCTGAATAAACGTGGAAATACCAACACCGCTATCGGTATATACATGGAAATATCTACAACGCCATCTATATAAACATGGAAATATCTACACGGCTATGTATATAAACATGGAAATATCTACACCGCCATCTGTTTAAACATAGAAATATCTACACCGCTATCTGTATAAACATGGAAAATCTACACCGCTATCTGTATAAACATGGAAATATCTAAACTGCGATGTGTATAAACATGGAAATATCTACACCGCCATGTGAACAAACATGGAAATATCTACAACGTGATCTGCATAAACATGGAAATATCTACACCGCCATCTCTATAAACATGGATATATCTACACCCATATCTGTATAAACATGGAAATATCCACACCGCTATCTCTATAATCATGGAAAAATCAACACCGCAATCTCTGTGAACATGGAAATATCTACACCACCATCTGAATAAACATGGAAATATCTACAATGCCATCTGTATACACATGGAAATAACTACACGGCAATCTGTGTATAGATGGAAACATCAACACCGCCATCTGTACAAACATGGAAGTATCTACACTGCTATCTCTATAAGCATGGATATATCTACACTGCGGTCTGTATAAACATGGAAATATCTACACCGGTATCTGTATAAACATGGAAATATCTACAACAAAATCTGTATAAACCTGGAAATATATACAACGCTATCTGTATAAACATGGAAATATCTGCACCGCTATCTCTATAAACATGGAAATATCTAAAAAGGCATCTGTATAAACATGGAAATGCCTACACAGTCATGTGTAGGAATATGGAAATACCTACACTGCCATCTGTATAAACATAGAAATATCTACACAGCCCTCTCTATAAATATGGAAATATCTGCATAGGCATCTGTATAAACATGGAAATATCTGCACCGCTATCTGTACAAACATGGAAATCCCTACACCGCTGTCCCTATAATCATGGAAATATGTACACCGCTATGTGTATAAACATGGAAATATCTCCAACGTTACCTGTATAAACATGGAAATATCTACAGCACCATCTTTACAAACATTGAAATATCTACACTGCCATCTATAAAACATGGAAATATCTACACAGTCATCTGAATAAACATGGAAATCTCTACACCAACATCTGTATAAACATGGAAATAGCTACAATACCATCTGTATACAAATTGAAATATATACACAGACATCTGTATAAATATGGAAATATCTACACCGCCATGTGTATAAACATGGAAATATCTACACTGGCATCTGTAGAAAGATGGAAATATCAACACCGCTATCTCTATAAATATGGAAATATCTACACTGCGGTCTGTATAAACATGGAAATATCTACACCGGTATCTGTATAAACATGGAAATATCTACACCACGATCTGTATAAACATGGAAATATTTACACCGCTATCTGTATAAACATGGAAATATCTGCACCGCTATCTCTATAAACATGGAAATATCTACAAAGCCATCTGTATAAACATGGAAATACCTACACAGTCATGTGAAGGAACATGGAAATATCTACACTGCCATCTGTATAAACATGGAAATATCTACAGAGCCCTCTGTATTAATATGGAAATATCTGCATAGGCATCTGTATAAACATGGAAATATCTGCACCGCTATCTGTATAAACATGGAAATACCTACACCGCTGTCTCTATAAACATGGAAATATGTACACCGCTACGTGTATAAACATGGAAATATCTCCACTGCTGTCTGTATAAACATGGATATATCTACACCGCTATCTGTATAAACATGGAAATATCTACACAGCTATCTCTATAAACTTGGAAATATCTACACCGCCATCTGTATAAACATGGAAATACCTACAAAGTCGTCTGTATAAACATGGAAATATCTACAAAGCCATCTGTATATACATGGAAATATCTTCACTGCTATCTGTATAAACATGGAAATAACTACACCGCTATTTGTATAAACAAAGGAATATCTACACCGCCATCTGTTTAAACATGGAAATATATACACAGACATCTGTTTATACATGGAAATATCTACATCGCTATCTGTATAAGCATGCTAATAACTACACCACTATCTGTATAAATGTGGAAATATTTGCACCGCTATCCCTATAAACATGGTAATAACAACACCGCGATCTGTATAAACATGGAAATATCTACACCATGATCTGTATACACATGGAAATATCTACACCGCGATCTCTATAAACATGGAAATATCTAAACTGTGATCTGTATAAACATGGAAATATCTACACCGCCATCTCTATAAACATGGAAATATCTACACTCCTATGTGTATAAACATAAAATATCTTCACAGCTATCTCTATAAACATGGAAAAATCAACACCGCTATCTCTATGACCATGGAAATATCTACACCGCCATCTCTATAAACATGGAAATATCTACACCGCGATCAGTATAAACATGGAAACATCTACACCGCTATCTGTATAAACATGGAAATATCTCCACTGCTCTCTCTATAAACATCGAAATATCTACGCCACCATATGTATAAACATGGAAATATCTACACGGCCATCTGTGTATAGATGGAAATATCAACACCGCCATCTGTACAAACATGGAAATATCTACACCGCTATCTCTATAAACATGGAAATATCTGCACTGCCATCTGTAAAAACATGGAAATAGCTATACAGTCGTCTGTGTAAACATGGAAATATCTACAATAGCATCTGTATACACATGGAAATATCTACACAGCCATCTGTATAAACATGTAAATATCTACACTGCTATCTCTATAAACATGGAAATATCCACACAGCCATCCCTATGAACATGAAAATATCTACACTGCCATCTCCATAAACATGGAACTAACTACTCCGCCACCGGTATAAACATGGAAACATCTACACCGCCATCCGTGTGGATAAGGAAATATCTACAATGCCATCTGTGTAAAGATATAAATATCTGCACCGCGAGTTGTATAAACATAGAAATAACAACATCGCTATCTGAATAAACGTGGAAATACCAACACCGCTATCTGTATAAACATGGAAATATCTACAACGCCATCTATATAAACATGGAAATATCTACACAGCTATGTCTATAAACATGGAAATATCTACACCGCCATCTGTATAAACATAGAAATATCTACACCGCTATCTGTATAAACATGGAAATATCTACACTGCGATCTGTATAAACATGGAAATATCTACACCGCGATCTGTATAAACATGGAAATATCTACAACGTGATCTGCATAAACATGGAAATATCTACACCGCCATCTCTATAAACATGGAAATATCTACACCCCTATCTGCATAAACATGGAAATATCCACACCGCTATCTCTATAATCATGGAAAAATCAACACCGCAATGTCTATGAACATGGAAATATCTACACCACCATCTGTATAAACTTGGAAATATCTACAATGCCATCTGTATACACATGGAAATAACTACACGGCAATCTGTGTATAGATGGAAACATCAACACCGCCATCTGTACAAACATGGAAATATCTACACTGCTATCTCTATAAACATGGAAATATCTACACTGCGGTCTGTATAAACATGGAAATATCTACACCGGTGTCTGTATAAACATGGAAATATCTACACCACGATCTGTATAAACATGGAAATATATACACCGCTGTCTGTATAAACATGGAAATATCTGCACCACTATCTCTATAAACATGGAAATATCTACAAAGCCATCTGTATAAACATGGAAATGCCTACACAGTCATGTGTAGGAACATGGAAATACCTACACTGCCATCTGTATAAACATAGAAATATCTACACAGCCCTCTCTATAAATATGGAAATATCTGCATAGGCATCTGTATAAACATGGAAATATCTGCACCGCTATCTGTACAAACATGGAAATCCCTACACCGCTGTCCCTATAAACATGGAAATATGTACACCGCTATGTGTATAAACATGGAAATATCTCCAACGTTATCTGTATAAACATGGAAATATCTACAGCGCCATCTTTATAAACATTGAAATATCTACACTGCCATCTATAAAACATGGAAATATCTACACAGTCATCTGAATAAACATGGAAATCTCTACACCACCATCTGTATAAACATGGAAATAGCTACAATACCATCTGTATACAAATGGAAATATATACACAGACATCTGTATAAATATGGAAATATCTACACCGCTATCTCTATAAATATGGAAATATCTACACTGCGGTCTGTATAAACATGGAAATATCTACACCGGTATCTGTATAGACATGGAAATATCTACACCACGATCTGTATAAACATGGAAATATTTATACCGCTATCTGTATAAACATGGAAATATCTGCACCGCTATCTCTATAAACATGGAAATATCTACAAAGCCATCTGTATAAACATGGAAATACCTACACAGTCATGTGAAGGAACATGGAAATATCTACACTGCCATCTGTATAAACATGGAAATATCTACAGAGCCCTCTGTATTAATATGGAAATATCTGCATAGGCATCTGTATAAACATGGAAATATCTGCACCGCTGTCTGTATAAACATGGAAATACCTACACCACTGTCTCTATAAACATGGAAATATGTACACCGCTACGTGTATAAACATGGAAATATCTCCACTGCTGTCTGTATAAACATGGATATATCTACACCGCTATCTGTATAAACATGGAAATATCTACACAGCTATCTCTATAAACTTGGAAATACCTACACCGCCATCTGTATAAACATGGAAATACCTACAAAGTCGTCTGTATAAACATGGAAATATCTACACAGCCATCTGTATAAACAAAGAAATATCTACAAAGCCATCTGTATATACATGGAAATATCTTCACCGCTATCTGTATAAACATGGAAATAACTACACCGATATTTGTATAAACAAAGGAATATCTACACCGCCATCTGTTTAAACATGGAAATATATACACAGACATCTGTTTATACATGGAAATATCTACACCGCTATCTGTATAAACATGCTAATAACTACACCGCTATCTGTATAAATGTGGAAATATTTGCACCGCTATCCCTATAAACATGGTAATAACAACACCGCGATCTGTATAAACATGGAAATATCTACACCATGATCTGTATACACATGGAAATATCTACACCGCGATCTCTATAAACATGGAAATATCTAAACTGTGATCTGTATAAACATGGAAATATCTACACCGCCATCTCTATAAACATGGAAATATCTACACCCTTACGTGTATAAACATAAAATATCCACACAGCTATCTCTATAAACATGGAAAAATCAACACCGCTGTCTCTATGACCATGGAAATATCTACACCGCCATCTCTACAAACATGGAAATATCTACACCGTGATCAGTATAAACATGGAAATATCTCCACTGCTCTCTCTATAAACATCTTAATATCTACACCGCCATCTGTATAAACATGGAAATACTTACAAAGTTATCTGTATAAACATGTAAATATCTACACTGCCATCTGTATAAACATGGAAATATCTACACAGCGATGTGTATATACATGGAAATATCTACACCGCTATCTATATAAACATGGAAATAACTACACCGCTATCTGTATAAACATGGAAATATCTCCACTGCTATCTCTATAAACATCAAAATATCTACACCGCCATCTGTATAAACATGGAAATATCTACACCACCATCTATATAGACATGGAAATATCTACACCACCATCTGTATAAACATGGAAATATCTACAATGCCGTCTGTAGAAAGATGGAAATATCTACACTGCAATCTGGGTAAACATGGAAATATCTACACCGATATCTGTAAAAACATGGAAATATCTGCACCGCTATCTGTATAAATATGGAAATATCTTCACCGCTAACACTATAAACATGGAAATATCTACACCAGTATGTCTATAAGCATGGAAATATCTACACCGCTATCTGTATAAACAAGGAAATAACTCCACCGCTATCTGTATAAACATTGAAACATCTACACAGCTATATCTAAAATCATGGAATTATCTACACTGCTATGTGTTTAAACATGGAAATGTCTACAATGCTATCTGTGTAAACATGGAAATATCTACACCGTTATCTGTGTAAACATGGAAATATCTGCACCACAATGTGTGCAAAGATGGAAATATATACAACGATATCTCTATTAACATGGATATATCTGCACCGCTATCTGTATAAACATGGAAATATCTACACCGCTATCTCTATAATCATGGAAATATCTACACCGCCATCTGTAGAAACATGGAAATATCTACACAGTCATCTGTATATACATGAAAATATCTACAACACCATCTCTATAGACATGGAAATATCTACAACACCATCTCTATAATCATGGAAATATCTACACCGCTATCTCTGTAAACATGTAAAACCTATACCGCTATTTGCATATACATGGAAATATCTACACCGCTATCTGTATAAACATGGAAATATCTACACCGCTATCTGTATAAACTTGGAAATATCTACACCGCCATCTGTATAAACATGAAAATATGTCCACCGCTATCTGTATAAACTTGAAAATATGTCCACCGCTATCTGTATAAACATGGAAATATCTACACCGCTATCTATATAAACATGGAAATATCTACACCGCTATCTATATAAACATGGAAATAACTATAACGCTATCTCTATAAACATGGAAATATCTACACCGCCATCTGTATAAACATGGAAATATGTGCACAGTCATCTGTATAAACTTGGAAATAACTACCCCGTTATGTGTATAATAATGGAAATATCTACATGGTTATCTGTATAAACATGGAAATATCTAGACCGCTATCAGTATAAACATTCATATATCTACATTGCTATCTGTGAAAACATGGAAGTACCTCCTCCGCTATCTCTATAAACATGGAAATACCTACATTGCTATCTGTATAAACATGGAAATATCTACACCGCCATCTGTATATAAAAGCAATTATCTACAGCGCTATCTATGTAAACATGGAAATATCTCCACCGCTATCTGCATAGACATGGAAATATCTACACCGCTATCTTTGTAAACATGGAAATATCTACACCGCAATCTCCATAAACATGGAAACATCTACAACAGTATCTGTGTAAACATGGGAATATCTTCACAGCTGTCGGTGTAAACATGGAAATACGTACACCGCAATCTGTGTGAATATGGAAATATCTACACCTCTTTCTCTGTAAACATGGAAATATCTACACCACTATCTGTATAAACATGGAAATATCTACACCGCTATATGTATAAACTTGGAAATATCTACACCACAATCTGTATAAACATGCATATATTTACACCGCTATCTGTATAAACATGTTAATATCTACACTGCTATCTGTATAAACATGGAAATATCTACTCCGCTATTTGCATAAATATGGAAATATCTACACCGCTATCTCTATAAACATGGAAATGGCAACACCGCTATCTGTATAAACATGGAAATATCTACATGGCTATCCCTAAAAACATGGAAATATCTTCACCGCCTTCTGTATAAACATGGAAATATCTACACTGCCATCTGTTTAAACATGGATATAACTAAACCGCTATCTCTATAAACATTGAAATATCAACACTGCCTTCTGGATATACATGGAAATACCTACACAGTCATCTGTGTAAACATGGAAATATCTACACAACCATCTCTATAAACATGGAAATACCTACACCGCTATTTCTATAAACATGAAAATAGCCATACCGCAATCTGTATAAACATGGAAATATCTACACCGCTATCTGTATAAACATGGAAATATCTACACCTTGATCTGTATAAACATGGAAATATCTACACCGCGATCTGTATAAACATGGAAATATCTACACCGTGATCTGTATAAACATGGAAATATCTACACCGCCATCTTTATAAACATGGAAATATCTACACCCCTATCTGTATAAACATGGAAATATCCACACCGCTATCTCTATAAACATGGAAAAATCAACACCGCTATCTGTATGAACATGGAAATATCTACACCGCCATCTCTATAAATATGGAAATATCTACACCGCGATCAGTATAAACGTGGAAATATCTACACCGCTATCTGTATAAACATGGAAATATCTGCACTGCTATCTCTATAAACATCGAAATATCTACACCGCCATCTGTATAAACATGGAAATACTGACAAAATTATCGGTATAAACATGGAAATATATACACCACCATCTGTAAAAACATTGAAATATCTACACAGCCATGTGTATATACATGGAAATATCTACACCGTTATCTATATAAACATGGAAATAACTACACTGCAATCTGTGTAAACATGGAAATATCTACACCGCCATCTACATATCCATGGAAATATCTGCGCCGCCATCTTTATAAACATGGAAATATCTACACGGTCATCTGTGTATAGATGGAAATATCAACAGCGCCATCTGTACAAACATGGAAATATCTGCACCGCTATCATTATTAACATGGAAATATCTACAAAGCCATCTGTATAAACATGGAAATACCTACACAGTCATGTGTAGGAACATGGAAATATCTACACTGCCATCTGTATAAATATAGAAATATCTACACAACCCTCTGTATAAATATGGAGATATCTGCATAGGCATCTCTATAAACATGGAAATATCTGCACTGCTATCTGTATAAACATTGAAATACCTACACCGCTGTCTCTATAAACATGGAAATATGTATACCGCTATCCGTATAAACATGGAAATATCTACACCACGATCTGTATAAACCTGGAAATATCTACACCGCGATCTGTATAAACATGGAAATATCTTAACCACGATCTGTATAAACATGGAAATATCTACACCGCTATCTGTTTAAACATGGTAATATCTACAACACCATCTATATAAACATGGAAATATCTACAACGCCATCTGTATAAACATGGAAATATCTACACCGTGATCTGTATAAATATGGAAATATCTACAACGTGATCTGTATAAACATGGAAATATCTACACCACCATCTGTATAAACATGGAAATACCTACAATACCATCTGTGTACACATGGAAATATCTACACAGACATCTGTATAAATATGGAAATATCTACACGGCCATCTGTATAAACATGGAATTATCTACACTGCCATCTGTAGAAACATGGAAATATCTACACCGCTATCTCTATAAATATGGTAATATCTACACCGCCATCTCTATAAACATGAAAATATCTACACTGCCATCTCCATAAAGATGGAAGTATCTACTCCGCCATGTGTATAAACACGGAAATATATACACCACCATCTGTGTAAACATTTAAATATCTACACCGCTATCTGTATAAACATGGAAATATCTACACGGCCATCTATGTATAGATGTAAATATTAACACCGCCATCTGTACAAACATGGAGATATCTACAATGCTATCTGTATAAACATGGAAATACCTGCACTGCCATCTGTAAAAACATGGAAATACCTATACAGTCATCTGTATAAACATGGAAATATCTACAATGCCATCTGTATTCACATGGAAATATCTACACTGCCATCTCCATAAACATGGAACTTACTACTCCGCTATATGTATAAACATGGAAACATCTACACCGCCATCTGTGTGAATAAGGAAATATCTACAATGCCATCTGTATAAAGATATAAATAACTGCACCGCGAGCTGTGTAAACATGCAAATAACTACATCGCTATCTGTATAAACGTGGAAATACCAACACCGCTATCGGTATAAACATTGAAATATCTACAACGCCATCTATATAAACATGGAAATATCTACACTGCTATGTCTATAAACATGGAAATACCTACACCGCTATCTCTATAAACATGGAATTATCTACACCGCTATCTGTATAAACATGGAAATATCTACACCGCGATCTGTATAAACATGGAAATAGCTACAATACCATCTGTATACACATGGAAACAGCTACACAGATATCTGTATAAATATGGAAATATCTACACCGCCATCTGTATAAACATGGAAATATGTATACTGCCATCTGTAGAAAGATGGAAATACCTACACCGCAATCTCTATAAATGTGGAAATATCTGCACCTCCATCTCTATAAATATGAAAATATCTACACTGCCATCTCCATAAAGATGGAAGTATCTACTGCGCCATGTGTATAAACACGGAAATATCCACACCACCATCTGTGTAAACATGGAAATATCTACACCGCTATCTGTATAAACATGGAAATAACTACACGGCCATCTGCATGTCCATGGAAATATCTACGCCGCCATCTGTATAAACATGGAAATATCTACACGACCATCTGTGTATAGATGGAAATATCAGCACCGCCATCTGTACAAACATGGAAATATCTACACCGCTATCTCTATAAACATGGAAATATCTGCACTGCCATCTGTAAAAACATGGAAATAACTATACAGTCGTCTGTGTAAACATGGAAATATCTACAATAGCATCTGTATACACATGGAAATATCTACACAGCCATCTGTATAAACATGTAAATATCTACACTGCTATCTCTATAAACATGGAAATATCTACACCGCCATCCCTATGAACATGAAAATATCTACACTGCCATCTCCATAAACATGGAACTAACTACTCCGCCATCTGTATAAACATGGAAACATCTACACCGCCATCTGTGTGGATAAGGAAATATCTATAATGCCATCTGTGTAAAGATATAAATATCTGCACCGCGAGTTGTATAAACATGGAAATATCAACATCGCTGTCTGAATAAACGTGGAAATACCAACACCGCTATCGGTATATACATGGAAATATCTACAACGCCATCTATATAAACATGGAAATATCTACACGGCTATGTATATAAACATGGAAATATCTACACCGCCATCTGTATAAACATAGAAATATCTACACCGCTATCTGTATAAACATGGAAAATCTACACCGCTATCTGTATAAACATGGAAATATCTAAACTGCGATGTGTATAAACATGGAAATATCTACACCGCCATGTGAACAAACATGGAAATATCTACAACGTGATCTGCATAAACATGGAAATATCTACACCGCCATCTCTATAAACATGGATATATCTACACCCATATCTGTATAAACATGGAAATATCCACACCGCTATCTCTATAATCATGGAAAAATCAACACCGCAATCTCTGTGAACATGGAAATATCTACACCACCATCTGAATAAACATGGAAATATCTACAATGCCATCTGTATACACATGGAAATAACTACACGGCAATCTGTGTATAGATGGAAACATCAACACCGCCATCTGTACAAACATGGAAGTATCTACACTGCTATCTCTATAAGCATGGATATATCTACACTGCGGTCTGTATAAACATGGAAATATCTACACCGGTATCTGTATAAACATGGAAATATCTACAACAAAATCTGTATAAACCTGGAAATATATACAACGCTATCTGTATAAACATGGAAATATCTGCACCGCTATCTCTATAAACATGGAAATATCTAAAAAGGCATCTGTATAAACATGGAAATGCCTACACAGTCATGTGTAGGAATATGGAAATACCTACACTGCCATCTGTATAAACATAGAAATATCTACACAGCCCTCTCTATAAATATGGAAATATCTGCATAGGCATCTGTATAAACATGGAAATATCTGCACCGCTATCTGTACAAACATGGAAATCCCTACACCGCTGTCCCTATAATCATGGAAATATGTACACCGCTATGTGTATAAACATGGAAATATCTCCAACGTTACCTGTATAAACATGGAAATATCTACAGCACCATCTTTACAAACATTGAAATATCTACACTGCCATCTATAAAACATGGAAATATCTACACAGTCATCTGAATAAACATGGAAATCTCTACACCAACATCTGTATAAACATGGAAATAGCTACAATACCATCTGTATACAAATTGAAATATATACACAGACATCTGTATAAATATGGAAATATCTACACCGCCATGTGTATAAACATGGAAATATCTACACTGGCATCTGTAGAAAGATGGAAATATCAACACCGCTATCTCTATAAATATGGAAATATCTACACTGCGGTCTGTATAAACATGGAAATATCTACACCGGTATCTGTATAAACATGGAAATATCTACACCACGATCTGTATAAACATGGAAATATTTACACCGCTATCTGTATAAACATGGAAATATCTGCACCGCTATCTCTATAAACATGGAAATATCTACAAAGCCATCTGTATAAACATGGAAATACCTACACAGTCATGTGAAGGAACATGGAAATATCTACACTGCCATCTGTATAAACATGGAAATATCTACAGAGCCCTCTGTATTAATATGGAAATATCTGCATAGGCATCTGTATAAACATGGAAATATCTGCACCGCTATCTGTATAAACATGGAAATACCTACACCGCTGTCTCTATAAACATGGAAATATGTACACCGCTACGTGTATAAACATGGAAATATCTCCACTGCTGTCTGTATAAACATGGATATATCTACACCGCTATCTGTATAAACATGGAAATATCTACACAGCTATCTCTATAAACTTGGAAATATCTACACCGCCATCTGTATAAACATGGAAATACCTACAAAGTCGTCTGTATAAACATGGAAATATCTACAAAGCCATCTGTATATACATGGAAATATCTTCACTGCTATCTGTATAAACATGGAAATAACTACACCGCTATTTGTATAAACAAAGGAATATCTACACCGCCATCTGTTTAAACATGGAAATATATACACAGACATCTGTTTATACATGGAAATATCTACATCGCTATCTGTATAAGCATGCTAATAACTACACCACTATCTGTATAAATGTGGAAATATTTGCACCGCTATCCCTATAAACATGGTAATAACAACACCGCGATCTGTATAAACATGGAAATATCTACACCATGATCTGTATACACATGGAAATATCTACACCGCGATCTCTATAAACATGGAAATATCTAAACTGTGATCTGTATAAACATGGAAATATCTACACCGCCATCTCTATAAACATGGAAATATCTACACTCCTATGTGTATAAACATAAAATATCTTCACAGCTATCTCTATAAACATGGAAAAATCAACACCGCTATCTCTATGACCATGGAAATATCTACACCGCCATCTCTATAAACATGGAAATATCTACACCGCGATCAGTATAAACATGGAAACATCTACACCGCTATCTGTATAAACATGGAAATATCTCCACTGCTCTCTCTATAAACATCGAAATATCTACGCCACCATATGTATAAACATGGAAATATCTACACGGCCATCTGTGTATAGATGGAAATATCAACACCGCCATCTGTACAAACATGGAAATATCTACACCGCTATCTCTATAAACATGGAAATATCTGCACTGCCATCTGTAAAAACATGGAAATAGCTATACAGTCGTCTGTGTAAACATGGAAATATCTACAATAGCATCTGTATACACATGGAAATATCTACACAGCCATCTGTATAAACATGTAAATATCTACACTGCTATCTCTATAAACATGGAAATATCCACACAGCCATCCCTATGAACATGAAAATATCTACACTGCCATCTCCATAAACATGGAACTAACTACTCCGCCACCGGTATAAACATGGAAACATCTACACCGCCATCCGTGTGGATAAGGAAATATCTACAATGCCATCTGTGTAAAGATATAAATATCTGCACCGCGAGTTGTATAAACATAGAAATAACAACATCGCTATCTGAATAAACGTGGAAATACCAACACCGCTATCTGTATAAACATGGAAATATCTACAACGCCATCTATATAAACATGGAAATATCTACACAGCTATGTCTATAAACATGGAAATATCTACACCGCCATCTGTATAAACATAGAAATATCTACACCGCTATCTGTATAAACATGGAAATATCTACACTGCGATCTGTATAAACATGGAAATATCTACACCGCGATCTGTATAAACATGGAAATATCTACAACGTGATCTGCATAAACATGGAAATATCTACACCGCCATCTCTATAAACATGGAAATATCTACACCCCTATCTGCATAAACATGGAAATATCCACACCGCTATCTCTATAATCATGGAAAAATCAACACCGCAATGTCTATGAACATGGAAATATCTACACCACCATCTGTATAAACTTGGAAATATCTACAATGCCATCTGTATACACATGGAAATAACTACACGGCAATCTGTGTATAGATGGAAACATCAACACCGCCATCTGTACAAACATGGAAATATCTACACTGCTATCTCTATAAACATGGAAATATCTACACTGCGGTCTGTATAAACATGGAAATATCTACACCGGTGTCTGTATAAACATGGAAATATCTACACCACGATCTGTATAAACATGGAAATATATACACCGCTGTCTGTATAAACATGGAAATATCTGCACCACTATCTCTATAAACATGGAAATATCTACAAAGCCATCTGTATAAACATGGAAATGCCTACACAGTCATGTGTAGGAACATGGAAATACCTACACTGCCATCTGTATAAACATAGAAATATCTACACAGCCCTCTCTATAAATATGGAAATATCTGCATAGGCATCTGTATAAACATGGAAATATCTGCACCGCTATCTGTACAAACATGGAAATCCCTACACCGCTGTCCCTATAAACATGGAAATATGTACACCGCTATGTGTATAAACATGGAAATATCTCCAACGTTATCTGTATAAACATGGAAATATCTACAGCGCCATCTTTATAAACATTGAAATATCTACACTGCCATCTATAAAACATGGAAATATCTACACAGTCATCTGAATAAACATGGAAATCTCTACACCACCATCTGTATAAACATGGAAATAGCTACAATACCATCTGTATACAAATGGAAATATATACACAGACATCTGTATAAATATGGAAATATCTACACCGCTATCTCTATAAATATGGAAATATCTACACTGCGGTCTGTATAAACATGGAAATATCTACACCGGTATCTGTATAGACATGGAAATATCTACACCACGATCTGTATAAACATGGAAATATTTACACCGCTATCTGTATAAACATGGAAATATCTGCACCGCTATCTCTATAAACATGGAAATATCTACAAAGCCATCTGTATAAACATGGAAATACCTACACAGTCATGTGAAGGAACATGGAAATATCTACACTGCCATCTGTATAAACATGGAAATATCTACAGAGCCCTCTGTATTAATATGGAAATATCTGCATAGGCATCTGTATAAACATGGAAATATCTGCACCGCTGTCTGTATAAACATGGAAATACCTACACCACTGTCTCTATAAACATGGAAATATGTACACCGCTACGTGTATAAACATGGAAATATCTCCACTGCTGTCTGTATAAACATGGATATATCTACACCGCTATCTGTATAAACATGGAAATATCTACACAGCTATCTCTATAAACTTGGAAATACCTACACCGCCATCTGTATAAACATGGAAATACCTACAAAGTCGTCTGTATAAACATGGAAATATCTACACAGCCATCTGTATAAACAAAGAAATATCTACAAAGCCATCTGTATATACATGGAAATATCTTCACCGCTATCTGTATAAACATGGAAATAACTACACCGATATTTGTATAAACAAAGGAATATCTACACCGCCATCTGTTTAAACATGGAAATATATACACAGACATCTGTTTATACATGGAAATATCTACACCGCTATCTGCATAAACATGCTAATAACTACACCGCTATCTGTATAAATGTGGAAATATTTGCACCGCTATCCCTATAAACATGGTAATAACAACACCGCGATCTGTATAAACATGGAAATATCTACACCATGATCTGTATACACATGGAAATATCTACACCGCGATCTCTATAAACATGGAAATATCTAAACTGTGATCTGTATAAACATGGAAATATCTACACCGCCATCTCTATAAACATGGAAATATCTACACCCTTACGTGTATAAACATAAAATATCCACACAGCTATCTCTATAAACATGGAAAAATCAACACCGCTGTCTCTATGACCATGGAAATATCTACACCGCCATCTCTACAAACATGGAAATATCTACACCGTGATCAGTATAAACATGGAAATATCTCCACTGCTCTCTCTATAAACATCTTAATATCTACACCGCCATCTGTATAAACATGGAAATACTTACAAAGTTATCTGTATAAACATGTAAATATCTACACTGCCATCTGTATAAACATGGAAATATCTACACAGCGATGTGTATATACATGGAAATATCTACACCGCTATCTATATAAACATGGAAATAACTACACCGCTATCTGTATAAACATGGAAATATCTCCACTGCTATCTCTATAAACATCAAAATATCTACACCGCCATCTGTATAAACATGGAAATATCTACACCACCATCTATATAGACATGGAAATATCTACACCACCATCTGTATAAACATGGAAATATCTACAATGCCGTCTGTAGAAAGATGGAAATATCTACACTGCAATCTGGGTAAACATGGAAATATCTACACCGATATCTGTAAAAACATGGAAATATCTGCACCGCTATCTGTATAAATATGGAAATATCTTCACCGCTAACACTATAAACATGGAAATATCTACACCAGTATGTCTATAAGCATGGAAATATCTACACCGCTATCTGTATAAACAAGGAAATAACTCCACCGCTATCTGTATAAACATTGAAACATCTACACAGCTATATCTAAAATCATGGAATTATCTACACTGCTATGTGTTTAAACATGGAAATGTCTACAATGCTATCTGTGTAAACATGGAAATATCTACACCGTTATCTGTGTAAACATGGAAATATCCGCACCACAATGTGTGCAAAGATGGAAATATATACAACGATATCTCTATTAACATGGATATATCTGCACCGCTATCTGTATAAACATGGAAATATCTACACCGCTATCTCTATAATCATGGAAATATCTACACCGCCATCTGTAGAAACATGGAAATATCTACACAGTCATCTGTATATACATGAAAATATCTACAACACCATCTCTATAGACATGGAAATATCTACAACACCATCTCTATAATCATGGAAATATCTACACCGCTATCTCTGTAAACATGTAAAACCTATACCGCTATTTGCATATACATGGAAATATCTACACCGCTATCTGTATAAACATGGAAATATCTACACCGCTATCTGTATAAACTTGGAAATATCTACACCGCCATCTGTATAAACATGAAAATATGTCCACCGCTATCTGTATAAACTTGAAAATATGTCCACCGCTATCTGTATAAACATGGAAATATCTACACCGCTATCTATATAAACATGGAAATATCTACACCGCTATCTATATAAACATGGAAATAACTATAACGCTATCTCTATAAACATGGAAATATCTACACCGCCATCTGTATAAACATGGAAATATGTGCACAGTCATCTGTATAAACTTGGAAATAACTACCCCGTTATGTGTATAATAATGGAAATATCTACATGGTTATCTGTATAAACATGGAAATATCTAGACCGCTATCAGTATAAACATTCATATATCTACATTGCTATCTGTGAAAACATGGAAGTACCTCCTCCGCTATCTCTATAAACATGGAAATACCTACATTGCTATCTGTATAAACATGGAAATATCTACACCGCCATCTGTATATAAAAGCAATTATCTACAGCGCTATCTATGTAAACATGGAAATATCTCCACCGCTATCTGCATAGACATGGAAATATCTACACCGCTATCTTTGTAAACATGGAAATATCTACACCGCAATCTCCATAAACATGGAAACATCTACAACAGTATCTGTGTAAACATGGGAATATCTTCACAGCTGTCGGTGTAAACATGGAAATACGTACACCGCAATCTGTGTGAATATGGAAATATCTACACCTCTTTCTCTGTAAACATGGAAATATCTACACCACTATCTGTATAAACATGGAAATATCTACACCGCTATCTGTATAAACTTGGAAATATCTACACCACAATCTGTATAAACATGGATATATTTACACCGCTATCTGTATAAACATGTTAATATCTACACTGCTATCTGTATAAACATGGAAATATCTACTCCGCTATTTGCATAAATATGGAAATATCTACACCGCTATCTCTATAAACATGGAAATGGCAACACCGCTATCTGTATAAACATGGAAATATCTACATGGCTATCCCTAAAAACATGGAAATATCTTCACCGCCTTCTGTATAAACATGGAAATATCTACACTGCCATCTGTTTAAACATGGATATAACTAAACCGCTATCTCTATAAACATTGAAATATCAACACTGCCTTCTGGATATACATGGAAATACCTACACAGTCATCTGTGTAAACATGGAAATATCTACACAACCATCTCTATAAACATGGAAATACCTACACCGCTATTTCTATAAACATGAAAATAGCCATACCGCAATCTGTATAAACATGGAAATATCTACACTGCCATCTGTATAAACATGGAAATATCTACACTGCCATCTGTATACACATGGAAATATCTACACAGTCATCTGTATAAACATTGAAATATCTCCACCCCTATCTGTATAAACATGGAAATATCTCCACTGCAATCTGTATAAACATGGAAATATCTACACCGCTATCTGTATAAACATGGAAATGTCTACACCGCTATCTGTATAAACATGGACATATCTCCTCCGCTATCTGTATAAACATGGAAATATTTACATCGCTATCTGTATTAACATGGAAATATTTCCACCGCAATCTGTGTAAACATAGAAATATCTACACCGCTATCTTTATAAACATGGAAATATCCACACCGCAATCTTTATAAACATGGATATATCTACACTGCTATCTGTATAAACATGGAAATAACTACACCGCTATCTGTATAAACATGGAAATATGTACACCGCTATCTGTATAAACATGGAAATATCTACACCGCTATCGGTATAAACGTGGAAATATGTACACAGCAATCTGTGCAAATATGGAAATATCTACACTTCTATCTCTGTAAATATGGAAATATCTACACCGCTATCTGTATAAACATGGAAATATCTACACCGCTATCTGTATAAACATGGAAATATATACACCACGATCTGTATAAACATGGATATATCTACACCGCTATCTGTATAAACTTGGAAACATCTACACTGCTATCTGTATAAACATGGAAATAACTACACCGCTATCTGTATAACTATGGAAATATTTACACCGCTATCTCTATAAACATGGAAATGTCTACACCGCTGTCTGTATAAACATGGAAATATCTTCATGGCTATCTCTCTAAACATGGACATATCTACACCGCCATATGTAAACATGGAAATACCTACAAAGTCACCTGTATAAACATAGAAATATCTACCCCACTATCTGTATAAACATGGAAGTATCTACACTGCAATCTGTATAAACATGTAAATAACTACACAGACATCTCTATAAACATGGAAATATCTACATCGCTATCTGTATAAACATGGAAATATCCAGACCGCTATCTGCGAATCATGGAAATATTTACACCGCAATCTGTAAAAAACATGGAAATATCTACACAGTCATCTGTATAAACATGGAAATATTTACACCCCCATCTGTAACAACATGGAAATATCTACACCGCTGTCTCTACAAACATGGAAATACCTGCACCGCTATCTGTATAAACACGGAAATATCGACACGGCTACCTGTATAAACTTGGAAATATCTACACTGCCATCTCCATAAACATGAAAATATGTCCACCGCTATCTGTATAAACTTGAAAATATCTCCACCGCTATCTGTATAAACATGGAATTATCTACACCGCTATCTGTATAAACATGGAAATATCAACACCGCTATCTGTATAAACGTGGAAATATCTACACCGCTATCTGTATAAACATGGAAATATCTACAACGCTACCTGTATAGAGGTGGAAATATCTACACCGCAATCTGTGCAAATATGGAAATATCTACACCTCTATCTCTGTAAATATGGAAATATCTACTCCGCTATCTGTATAAACATGGAAATATCTACACCGCTATCTGTATAAACATGGAAATATACACACCACTATCTCTATAAACATGGATATATCTACACCGCTATCTGTATAAACATGGAAACATGTACACCGCTATCTGTATAAACATGGACATATCTACACCGCTATCTGTATAACTATGGAAATATCTACACCGCTATATCTATAAACATGGAAATGTCTACACCGCTGTCTGTATAAACATGGAAATATCTTCATGGCTATCTCTCTAAACATGGAAATATCTACACCGCCATATGTATAAACATGGAAATAACTACACAGTCATCTGTATAAACATGGAAATATCTACAACGCTATCTGTATAAACATGGTAATATCTACATCACCATCTATATAAACATGGAAATATCTGCACCACCATCTGTATAAACATGGAAATATCTACAATGCCATCTGTAGAAAGATGGAAATATCTACACTGCAATCTGGGTAAACATGGAAATATCTACACCGATATCTGTAAAAACATGGAAATATCTACACCGCTATCTGTATAAATATGGAAATATCTTCACCGCTAACACTATAAACATGGAAATATATACACCGGTATGTCTATAAGCATGGAAATATCTACACCGCTATCTGTATAAACAAGGAAATAACTCCACCGCTATCTGTATAAACATTGAAACATCTACACAGCTATATCTAAAAACATGGAATTATCTACACTGCTATGTGTTTAAACATGGAAATGTCTACAATGCTATCTGTGTAAAAATTTAAATATCTACACTGTTATCTGTGTAAACATGGAAATATCTGCACCACAATGTGTGCAAAATGGAAATATATACAACGCTATCTCTATTAACATGGATATATCTGCACCGCTATCTGTATAAACATGGAAATATCTACACCGCTATCTCTATAATCATGGAAATATCTACACCGCCATCTGTAGAAACATGGAAATATCTACACAGTCATCTGTATATACATGAAAATATCTACAACACCATCTCTATAGACATGGAAATATCTACAACACCATCTCTATAATCATGGAAATATCTACACCGCTATCTCTGTAAACATGTAAAACCTATACCGCTATTTGCATAAACATGGAAATATCTACACCGCTATCTGTATAAACATGGAAATATCTACACCGCTATCTGTATAAACTTGGAAATATCTACACCGCCATCTGTATAAACATGAAAATATGTCCACAGCTATCTGTATAAACTTGAAAATATGTCCACCGCTATCTGTATAAACATGGAAATATCTACACCGCTATCTATATAAACATGGAAATATCTACACCGCTATCTATATAAACATGGAGATAACTATAACGCTATCTCTATAAACATGGAAATATCTACACCGCCATCTGTATAAACATGGAAATATGTACCCAGTCATCTGTATAAACTTGGAAATAACTACCCCGTTATGTGTATATAAATGGAAATATCTACATGGTTATCTGTATAAACATGGAAATATCTAGACCGCTATCTGTATAAACATTCATATATCTACATTGCTATCTGTGAAAACATGGAAGTACCTCCTCTGCTATCTCTATAAACATGGAAATACCTACATTGCTATCTGTATAAACATGGAAATATCTACACCGCCATCTGTATAAAAAAGCAATTATCTACAGCGCTATCTATGTAAACATGGAAATATCTCCACCGCTATCTGCATAGACATGGAAATATCTACACCGCTATCTTTGTAAACATGGAAATATCTACACTGCAATCTCCATAAACATGGAAACATCTACAACAGTATCTGTGTAAACATGGGAATATCTTCACAGCTGTCGGTGTAAACATGGAAATACGTACACCGCAATCTGTGTGAATATGGAAATATCTACACCTCTTTCTCTGTAAACATGGAAATATCTACACCACTATCTGTATAAACATGGAAATATCTACACCGCTATCTGTATAAACTTGGAAATATCTGCACCACAATCTGTATAAACATGGACATATCTACACCGCTATCTGTATAACTATGGAAATATCTACATCGCTATATCTATAAACATGGAAATGTCTACACCGCTGTCTGTATAAACATGGAAATATCTTCATGGCTATCTCTATAAACATGGAAATATCAATACCGCCATATGTATAAACATGGAAATAACTACACAGTCATCTGTATAAACATGGAAATATCTACACAGTCATCTGTATAAACATGGAAATATGTACACCCCCATCTGTAAAAACATGGAAATATCTACACCGCTGTCTCTACAAACATGGAAATACCTGCACCGCTATCTGTATAAACACGGAAATATCGACACCGCTATCTGTATAAACTTGGAAATATCTACACTGCCATCTCTATAAACATGAAAATATCTCCACCGCTATCTGTATAAAGTTGAAAATATCTACACCGCTATCTGCATACACATGGAATTATCTACACCGCTATCTGTTAAAACATGGAAATATCTACACCGTTATCTGTATAAACATGGAAATCTCTAGACCGCTATCTGTATAAACATTCAAATATCAACATTGCTATCTGTATAAACATGGAAATATCTACACCGCTATCTGTATAAACATGGAAATATCTACACCGCTATCTGTATAAACATGCAAATATCTACAGCGCTATCGATATAAACATGGAAATATCTCCACCGCTATCTGTAGAAACATGGAAATATCTACACCGCTATCTTTATAAACATGGAAATATCGACACTGCAATCTCTATAAACATGGAAATATTTACAACACTATCTGTGTAAACATGGAAATATCTTCACAGCTGTTTGTGTAAACATGGAAATATGTACACCACAATCTGTGTGAATATGGAAATATCTCCACCTATGCCTCTGTAAACATGGTAATATCTACACCACTATCTGTATAAACATGGAAATATCTACACCGCTATCTGTATAAACATGGAAATATCTACACCACAATCTGTATAATCATGGATATATCTACACCGCTATCTGTATAAACATGTTAATATCTACACTGCTATCTGTATAAATATGGAAATATCTACTCCGCTATCTGTATAAATATGAAAATATCTACAGCGATATCTCTATAAACATGGAAAGGTCAACACCGCTATCTGTATAAGCATGGAAATACCTTCATGGCTATCTCTAAAAACATAGAAATATCTTCACCGCCTTCTGTATGCACATGGAAATATCTACACTGCCATCTGTATAAACACGGAAATAAATAAACCGCTATCTCTATAAACATTGAAATATCTACACCGCTATCTGTATAAACGTGGAAATATGTACACCGCAATCTGTGCAAATATGGAAATATCTACACCTCTAGCTTTGTAAATATGGAAATATCTACACGGCTATCTGTATAAACATGGAAATATCTATACCGCAATCAGCATAAACATGGATATATCTTCACCGCTATCTGTATAAACATGGAAATATCTACACCGCTATCTGTATAAACATGGATATATCTACACTGCTATCTGTATAAACATGGAAATATCTACACCGCTATCTGTATAAACGTGGAAATATGTACAATGCAATCTGTGCAATTATGGAAATATCTACACCTCTATCTGTGTAAATATGGAAATATCTACACTGCTATCTCAATAAACATGGAAATATCTACACCGCTCTCTGTATAAACATGGAAATATCTACACTGCCACCTGTATACACATGGAAATATCTACACAGCCATCTGGGTAAACATGGAAATATCTACACCGCTATCTCTATAAACATGGAAATACCTGCAACGCTATCTGTATAAACACGGAAATATCTACCCCGCTATCAGTATACACTTGGAAATATCTACACCGCCATCACTATAAACATGAAAATACGTCCACCGCTATCTGTATAAACATGGAAATATCTACACCGCTATCTGTATAAACATGGAAATATGTACACAGTCATCTGTATAAACTTGGAAATAACTACCCCGTTATGTGTATAATAATGGAAATATCTACATGGTTATCTGTATAAACATGGAAATATCTAGACCGCTATCAGTATAAACATTCATATATCTACATTGCTATCTGTGAAAACATGGAAGTACCTCCTCCGCTATCTCTATAAACATGGAAATACCTACATTGCTATCTGTATAAACATGGAAATATCTACACCGCCATCTGTATATAAAAGCAATTATCTACAGCGCTATCTATGTAAACATGGAAATATCTCCACCGCTATCTGCATAGACATGGAAATATCTACACCGCTATCTTTGTAAACATGGAAATATCTACACCGCAATCTCCATAAACATGGAAACATCTACAACAGTATCTGTGTAAACATGGGAATATCTTCACAGCTGTCGGTGTAAACATGGAAATACGTACACCGCAATCTGTGTGAATATGGAAATATCTACACCTCTTTCTCTGTAAACATGGAAATATCTACACCACTATCTGTATAAACATGGAAATATCTACACCGCTATCTGTATAAACTTGGAAATATCTACACCACAATCTGTATAAACATGGATATATTTACACCGCTATCTGTATAAACATGTTAATATCTACACTGCTATCTGTATAAACATGGAAATATCTACTCCGCTATTTGCATAAATATGGAAATATCTACACCGCTATCTCTATAAACATGGAAATGGCAACACCGCTATCTGTATAAACATGGAAATATCTACATGGCTATCCCTAAAAACATGGAAATATCTTCACCGCCTTCTGTATAAACATGGAAATATCTACACTGCCATCTGTTTAAACATGGATATAACTAAACCGCTATCTCTATAAACATTGAAATATCAACACTGCCTTCTGGATATACATGGAAATACCTACACAGTCATCTGTGTAAACATGGAAATATCTACACAACCATCTCTATAAACATGGAAATACCTACACCGCTATTTCTATAAACATGAAAATAGCCATACCGCAATCTGTATAAACATGGAAATATCTACACTGCCATCTGTATAAACATGGAAATATCTACACTGCCATCTGTATACACATGGAAATATCTACACAGTCATCTGTATAAACATTGAAATATCTCCACCCCTATCTGTATAAACATGGAAATATCTCCACTGCAATCTGTATAAACATGGAAATATCTACACCGCTATCTGTATAAACATGGAAATGTCTACACCGCTATCTGTATAAACATGGACATATCTCCTCCGCTATCTGTATAAACATGGAAATATTTACATCGCTATCTGTATTAACATGGAAATATTTCCACCGCAATCTGTGTAAACATAGAAATATCTACACCGCTATCTTTATAAACATGGAAATATCCACACCGCAATCTTTATAAACATGGATATATCTACACTGCTATCTGTATAAACATGGAAATAACTACACCGCTATCTGTATAAACATGGAAATATGTACACCGCTATCTGTATAAACATGGAAATATCTACACCGCTATCGGTATAAACGTGGAAATATGTACACAGCAATCTGTGCAAATATGGAAATATCTACACTTCTATCTCTGTAAATATGGAAATATCTACACCGCTATCTGTATAAACATGGAAATATCTACACCGCTATCTGTATAAACATGGAAATATATACACCACGATCTGTATAAACATGGATATATCTACACCGCTATCTGTATAAACTTGGAAACATCTACACCGCTATCTGTATAAACATGGAAATAACTACACCGCTATCTGTATAACTATGGAAATATTTACACCGCTGTCTCTATAAACATGGAAATGTCTACACCGCTGTCTGTATAAACATGGAAATATCTTCATGGCTATCTCTCTAAACATGGACATATCTACACCGCCATATGTAAACATGGAAATACCTACAAAGTCACCTGTATAAACATAGAAATATCTACCCCACTATCTGTATAAACATGGAAGTATCTACACTGCAATCTGTATAAACATGTAAATAACTACACAGACATCTCTATAAACATGGAAATATCTACATCGCTATCTGTATAAACATGGAAATATCCAGACCGCTATCTGCGAATCATGGAAATATTTACACCGCAATCTGTAAAAAACATGGAAATATCTACACAGTCATCTGTATAAACATGGAAATATTTACACCCCCATCTGTAACAACATGGAAATATCTACACCGCTGTCTCTACAAACATGGAAATACCTGCACCGCTATCTGTATAAACACGGAAATATCGACACGGCTACCTGTATAAACTTGGAAATATCTACACTGCCATCTCCATAAACATGAAAATATGTCCACCGCTATCTGTATAAACTTGAAAATATCTCCACCGCTATCTGTATAAACATGGAATTATCTACACCGCTATCTGTATAAACATGGAAATATCAACACCGCTATCTGTATAAACGTGGAAATATCTACACCGCTATCTGTATAAACATGGAAATATCTACAACGCTACCTGTATAGAGGTGGAAATATCTACACCGCAATCTGTGCAAATATGGAAATATCTACACCTCTATCTCTGTAAATATGGAAATATCTACTCCGCTATCTGTATAAACATGGAAATATCTACACCGCTATCTGTATAAACATGGAAATATACACACCACTATCTCTATAAACATGGATATATCTACACCGCTATCTGTATAAACATGGAAACATGTACACCGCTATCTGTATAAACATGGACATATCTACACCGCTATCTGTATAACTATGGAAATATCTACACCGCTATATCTATAAACATGGAAATGTCTACACCGCTGTCTGTATAAACATGGAAATATCTTCATGGCTATCTCTCTAAACATGGAAATATCTACACCGCCATATGTATAAACATGGAAATAACTACACAGTCATCTGTATAAACATGGAAATATCTACAACGCTATCTGTATAAACATGGTAATATCTACATCACCATCTATATAAACATGGAAATATCTGCACCACCATCTGTATAAACATGGAAATATCTACAATGCCATCTGTAGAAAGATGGAAATATCTACACTGCAATCTGGGTAAACATGGAAATATCTACACCGATATCTGTAAAAACATGGAAATATCTACACCGCTATCTGTATAAATATGGAAATATCTTCACCGCTAACACTATAAACATGGAAATATATACACCGGTATGTCTATAAGCATGGAAATATCTACACCGCTATCTGTATAAACAAGGAAATAACTCCACCGCTATCTGTATAAACATTGAAACATCTACACAGCTATATCTAAAAACATGGAATTATCTACACTGCTATGTGTTTAAACATGGAAATGTCTACAATGCTATCTGTGTAAAAATTTAAATATCTACACTGTTATCTGTGTAAACATGGAAATATCTGCACCACAATGTGTGCAAAATGGAAATATATACAACGCTATCTCTATTAACATGGATATATCTGCACCGCTATCTGTATAAACATGGAAATATCTACACCGCTATCTCTATAATCATGGAAATATCTACACCGCCATCTGTAGAAACATGGAAATATCTACACAGTCATCTGTATATACATGAAAATATCTACAACACCATCTCTATAGACATGGAAATATCTACAACACCATCTCTATAATCATGGAAATATCTACACCGCTATCTCTGTAAACATGTAAAACCTATACCGCTATTTGCATAAACATGGAAATATCTACACCGCTATCTGTATAAACATGGAAATATCTACACCGCTATCTGTATAAACTTGGAAATATCTACACCGCCATCTGTATAAACATGAAAATATGTCCACAGCTATCTGTATAAACTTGAAAATATGTCCACCGCTATCTGTATAAACATGGAAATATCTACACCGCTATCTATATAAACATGGAAATATCTACACCGCTATCTATATAAACATGGAGATAACTATAACGCTATCTCTATAAACATGGAAATATCTACACCGCCATCTGTATAAACATGGAAATATGTACCCAGTCATCTGTATAAACTTGGAAATAACTACCCCGTTATGTGTATATAAATGGAAATATCTACATGGTTATCTGTATAAACATGGAAATATCTAGACCGCTATCTGTATAAACATTCATATATCTACATTGCTATCTGTGAAAACATGGAAGTACCTCCTCTGCTATCTCTATAAACATGGAAATACCTACATTGCTATCTGTATAAACATGGAAATATCTACACCGCCATCTGTATAAAAAAGCAATTATCTACAGCGCTATCTATGTAAACATGGAAATATCTCCACCGCTATCTGCATAGACATGGAAATATCTACACCGCTATCTTTGTAAACATGGAAATATCTACACTGCAATCTCCATAAACATGGAAACATCTACAACAGTATCTGTGTAAACATGGGAATATCTTCACAGCTGTCGGTGTAAACATGGAAATACGTACACCGCAATCTGTGTGAATATGGAAATATCTACACCTCTTTCTCTGTAAACATGGAAATATCTACACCACTATCTGTATAAACATGGAAATATCTACACCGCTATCTGTATAAACTTGGAAATATCTGCACCACAATCTGTATAAACATGGACATATCTACACCGCTATCTGTATAACTATGGAAATATCTACATCGCTATATCTATAAACATGGAAATGTCCACACCGCTGTCTGTATAAACATGGAAATATCTTCATGGCTATCTCTATAAACATGGAAATATCAATACCGCCATATGTATAAACATGGAAATAACTACACAGTCATCTGTATAAACATGGAAATATCTACACAGTCATCTGTATAAACATGGAAATATGTACACCCCCATCTGTAAAAACATGGAAATATCTACACCGCTGTCTCTACAAACATGGAAATACCTGCACCGCTATCTGTATAAACACGGAAATATCGACACCGCTATCTGTATAAACTTGGAAATATCTACACTGCCATCTCTATAAACATGAAAATATCTCCACCGCTATCTGTATAAAGTTGAAAATATCTACACCGCTATCTGCATACACATGGAATTATCTACACCGCTATCTGTTAAAACATGGAAATATCTACACCGTTATCTGTATAAACATGGAAATCTCTAGACCGCTATCTGTATAAACATTCAAATATCAACATTGCTATCTGTATAAACATGGAAATATCTACACCGCTATCTGTATAAACATGGAAATATCTACACCGCTATCTGTATAAACATGCAAATATCTACAGCGCTATCGATATAAACATGGAAATATCTCCACCGCTATCTGTAGAAACATGGAAATATCTACACCGCTATCTTTATAAACATGGAAATATCGACACTGCAATCTCTATAAACATGGAAATATTTACAACACTATCTGTGTAAACATGGAAATATCTTCACAGCTGTTTGTGTAAACATGGAAATATGTACACCACAATCTGTGTGAATATGGAAATATCTCCACCTATGCCTCTGTAAACATGGTAATATCTACACCACTATCTGTATAAACATGGAAATATCTACACCGCTATCTGTATAAACATGGAAATATCTACACCACAATCTGTATAATCATGGATATATCTACACCGCTATCTGTATAAACATGTTAATATCTACACTGCTATCTGTATAAATATGGAAATATCTACTCCGCTATCTGTATAAATATGAAAATATCTACAGCGATATCTCTATAAACATGGAAAGGTCAACACCGCTATCTGTATAAGCATGGAAATACCTTCATGGCTATCTCTAAAAACATAGAAATATCTTCACCGCCTTCTGTATACACATGGAAATATCTACACTGCCATCTGTATAAACACGGAAATAAATAAACCGCTATCTCTATAAACATTGAAATATCTACACCGCTATCTGTATAAACGTGGAAATATGTACACCGCAATCTGTGCAAATATGGAAATATCTACACCTCTAGCTTTGTAAATATGGAAATATCTACACGGCTATCTGTATAAACATGGAAATATCTATACCGCAATCAGCATAAACATGGATATATCTTCACCGCTATCTGTATAAACATGGAAATATCTACACCGCTATCTGTATAAACATGGATATATCTACACTGCTATCTGTATAAACATGGAAATATCTACACCGCTATCTGTATAAACGTGGAAATATGTACAATGCAATCTGTGCAATTATGGAAATATCTACACCTCTATCTGTGTAAATATGGAAATATCTACACTGCTATCTCAATAAACATGGAAATATCTACACCGCTCTCTGTATAAACATGGAAATATCTACACTGCCACCTGTATACACATGGAAATATCTACACAGCCATCTGGGTAAACATGGAAATATCTACACCGCTATCTCTATAAACATGGAAATACCTGCAACGCTATCTGTATAAACACGGAAATATCTACCCCGCTATCAGTATACACTTGGAAATATCTACACCGCCATCACTATAAACATGAAAATACGTCCACCGCTATCTGTATAAACATGGAAATATCTACACCGCTATCTGTATAAACATGGAAATATCTACTCCGCTATCTGTATAAACATGGAAATATCTAGACCGCTATCTGTATAAACATTCAAATATCTACATTGCTATCTGTATAAATATGGAAATATCTTCACCGCTATCTCTATAAACATGGTAATATCTACACCGCTCTCTGTATAAACATGGAAATATCTACACCGCTATCTGCATAAACATGCAAATATCTACTGCGCTATATATATAAACCTGCAATTATCTACACTGCAATCTCTATAAACATGGAAATATCTACAACACTGTCTGTGTAAAGATGGAAATACCTACAGAGCTGTCTGTGTAAACATGGAAATACCTACACAGCTGTCTGTGAATACATGGAAATATCTACACCGCAATCTGTGGAAATATGGAAATATCTACACATTTATCTCTGTAAATATGGAAATATCTACTCCGCTATCTATATAAACATGGAAATATCTACACCGCTGTCTGTATAAACATGGAAATATCTACACCACGATCTGTATAAATATGGATATATCTGCACCGCTATCTGTATAATCATGGAAACATCTACACCGCTATCTGTATAAACATGGAAATACCTACACCGCTATCTGTATAAATATGGAAATATCTACACCACGACGTGTATAAACATGGACATATCTACACCGCTATATGTATAAACATGGAAATATCTACACCACTATCAGTATAAACATGGAAATATCTACACGGCTATCTGTATAAACATGGAAATATCTACACCGCTGTCTGTAGAAACATGGAAATATCTACACCACTATCTTTATAAATATGGAAATATCTTCACCGCTATCTCTGTAAACATGGAAATATCGACACTGCTACCTGTATAAACATGGACATGTCTACACCGCTATCTCTATAAACATGGAATTATCTACACCGCTAACTGCATAAACTTGGAAATATCTACACCACCATCTCTAGAAACATGGAAATATCTCCACCGCTATATCTATAAACATGGAAATATCTCCACCACTCTCTGTATAAACTTGGAAATATCTACACCGCTATCTGTATAAACATGGAAATATCTACACCGCTATCTGTATAAACATGGAAATATCTACACTGCTATCGGTATACACGTGCAAATATCTACAGCGCTATCTGTATAAAAATGAAAATATCTCCACCGGTATCTGTATAAACATGGAAATATCTACACCTCTATTTTTATAAACATGGAAATATCTACACCGCAATCTCTATAAACATGGAAATACCTACAACATTATCTGTGTAAACATGGAAATATCTACACAGCTCTCTGTGTAAACATGGAAATATGTACACCGCAATCTGTGTGAGGATGGAAATATCAAAACCGCAAACTGTGCAAATATGGTAATATGTACACCTCTATCTCTGTAAACATGGAAATATCTACACCGTTATCTGTATAAACATGGAAATATCCACACCAAAATCTGAATAAACATGGAAATATCTACACCACAATCTGTATAAACATGGAAATATCTACACCACTATCTGTATAAACATGGAAATATCTACTCCGCTATCTGTATAAATATGGAAATATCTACACCGCTATCTCTATAAATATGGAAATGTCTACATCGCGTTTAGTATAAACATGAAAGTATCTACACTGCCATCTGTATAAACATGGAAATAACTACACCGCTATCTCTATAAACATGGAAATATCTAGACGGCCATCTGTATATACATGGAAATATCTGCACAGTCATCTGTATAAATATGGAAACATCTCCACCACTATCTGTATAAACGTGGAAATACCTACACTGCCATCTGTATAAACATAGAAATATCTACACAGCCATCTCTATAAACATGGAAATATCTACAATGTACCTCTATAAACATGGAAATAGCCACACCGCTATCTGCATAAACATGGAAATATCTACACTGCCATCTGTATACACATGGAAATATCTACATCGACATCTGTATAAAGATGGAAATATCTGCACCGTTATTTGTGTAAACATGGAAATATCTACCCCGCTATCTGTGTAAAGGTGCAAATATCTACACCGCAATCTGTGGAAATATGGAAATATCTACACATCCATCTCTGTAAATATGGAAATATCTACTCCGCTATCTATATAAACATGGAAATATCGACACCGCTGTCTGCATAAACATGGAAATATCTACACCACAATCTGTATAAACATGGATATATCTACACCGCTATCTGTATAATCATGGAAACATCTACACCATTATCTGTATAAACATGGAAATATCTACACCGCTATCTGTATAAATATGGAAATATCTACACCGCTATCTCTATAAACATGGAAATGTCTACACCGCCATTTGTATAAACATGGAAATACCTATACAGTCATCTGTTTAAACATAGAAATATCCACATCACTATCTGTATAAACACGGAAAGATCTACACTGCCATCTGTATAAACATGGAAATATTTACACAGCCACCTCTATAAACATGGAAATATCTACATCGCTATCTGAATAAACATGGAAATAGCTAAATCGCTATCTGTATAAACCTGGAAATATCTACATGGCTATATCTATAAATATGGAAATATCTACACCGTCTTCTGTATAAACATGGAAATTCCTTCAGAGTCATCTGTTTAAACATAGAAATATCCACACCATTATCTGTATAAACACGGAAATACCTACACGGCCATCTGTGTATACATGGAAATATCTACACAGCCATCTCTATAAACATGCAAATATCTACATCGCTATCTGAATAAACATGGAAATAGCTAAACTGCTATTTGTTTAAACCTGGAAATATCTACAACGACCTCTGTAAAAATATGGAAATATCTACACAGTCATCTGTAGAAACATGGAAATATCTACACCGCCATCTGTATACACATGGAAATATCTACACCGCTATCTGTATAAACATGGAAATAGCCACATCGTTATGTTTTATAAACATGGAAATACCTACACCACCCTCTGAATAAACATGGAAATATCTATATGGCTATCTGTATAAATATGGAAATACATACACTGCTACCTCTATAAACATGGAAATATCTACACAGCTATCTGTATAAACATGGATATATCTGCAGCGCTATCTCTATAAACATGGAAGTATCTACACCGCCATCTGTATAAACATGTAAACATGTACACAGTCATCTGTGTAAACATGGAAATAACTACACCGCTGTCTGTATAAACATGGAAATATATACACCGCTATCCGTATAAACATGGAAATATCTACACCGCTATCTGTATAAATATGGAAATATCCACACCGCTATCCCTATAAACATAGAAATGTCTACAACGCTATCTGTATAAACATGGAAATATCTACATGGCTATCTCTATAAACATGGAAATGTCTACACTGCTATCTGTATAAACATGGAAATATCTACATGGCTATCTCTATAAACATGGAAATAGCAACACCGCTATCTGCATGAACACGGAAATATCTACACCGTTATCTGCATAAACATGGAAATATCTACATCGTTATCTGTACAAACATGGAAATATCTCCACCGCTATCTCAATAAACTTGGAAATATCTGCACTGCTATCTTTATAAACTTGGAATTATCTACTCCACTATCTGTATAAACATGGATATATCTACACTGCCATCTGAATAAACATTGTAATAGCCACACCGCTATCTGTATAAAGATGGATATATCTACACCACCATCAGAATAAACATACAAATATCTACACTGCTCTCTTTATAAATATGGAAATATCTTCACCGCTATCTCTGTAAACATGGAATATCTACACCGCTACCTGTATAAACATTGACATGTCTACACCGCTATCTCTATAAACATGGAAATATGTACACCGCTACCTGCATAAACTTCGAATTATCTACACCACCATCTCTAGAAACATGGAAATATCTCCACTGCTATCTGTATAAACATGGAAATACCTCCACCACTCTCTGTATAAACATGGAAATATCTACACCACTATCTGTATAATCATGGAAATATCTACACCGCTATCTGTATAAACATGGAAGTATCTACACTGCTATCTGTATGAACGTGCAAATATCTACAGCTCTATCTGTATAAACATGAAAATATCTCCACCGCTATCTGTATAAACCTGGAAAAATCTACACCGCTGTGAGTATAAATATGGAAATATCTACACCGCTATCTCTGTAAACATTGAAATGTCTACACCGCTATCTGTATAAACATGGAATTATATACATCGCTATCGATATAAACATGAAAATATCTACACGGACATCTGTATAATCATAGAAATAACTACACAGTCATCTGTATAAACATGGAGATATCTACACCACCATCTGTATAAACATGCAAATATCTACACGGAAATGTGTATAAACATGGAAATATCTAGACAGTCATCTCTATAAACATGGAAATATCTGCACCGCTATCTGTATAAAGATGGAAATATCTACACCACTATCTGAAAAACTTGGAAATATCTACACTGCTCTCTGAATAAACGTGGAAATATCTACACCGTTATCTGTATAAACATGGAAATATGTACACCGCTATCTTTATAAACAAGGAAATATCTTCCCCGCCATCTGTATAAACATGGAAATATCTACACCGCCATTTGCATAAACATGGAAATATCTACACCGCTATCTGTATAAATACGGAAATATCTACACCGCAATCTCTATAAACATGGAAAAAATTAAACCACTGTCTTCATAAACATGGAAAGATCTACAACGTTATCTCTATAAACATGGAAATATCCATGCTGCCATCTGTATAAACATGGAAATACCTACCCAGTCATCTGCATAAACATGGAAATATCTACACCACCATTTCTATAAACATGGAAATATCTGCACCACTATATCTATATACATGGAAATATCTACACAGCCATTTGTATGAACATGGAAATATCTTCACCGCTGTCTCTATAAACATGGAAATATCTATACTGCTATCTGTGTAAACAAGGAAATATCTACACTATCTGTATAAACATAGAAATATCTCCACCGCTATCTGTATAAATATGGAAATATCTCCACCGCTATCTGTATAAACATGGAAATACTACACGTGTATCTGTATCAACATGGAAATACCTAAACCGCTATCTGTATAAACAATGAAATATCTACAACGCTATCTGTGTAAACATGGAAATATCTACACCGCTATCTGTGTAAACTTGGAAATATGTACACCGCTATCTGTGTAAACATGGAAATATCTACAATGCTATCTGTGTAAACATGGAAATATTTACAACGCTATCTGTGTAAACATGGAAATATCTACACAGATATCTGTAAAACGTGGAAATATCTACACAGCTATCTGTATAAACGTGGAAATATCTAAACCGCTATCTGTATAAATGTGGAAATATCTTCAATGCTATCTGTATAAACGTGGAAATATCTATATCGCTATCTGTATAAACGTGGAAATAACTTCACCGCTATCTCTATAAACCTGGAAATATCTACACCGCTATCTGTATCAACATGGAAATAACTACACTGCTATCTGTATAAACATGGAAATATCTACAATCCTATCTCTGTATACATGGAAATATCTACACAGCTATCTGTGTAAACTTGGAAATATCTACACCGCTATCTGTGTAAAGTTGGCAATATCTACACCACATTCTGTGCAAAGATGGAAATATCTACTCCGCTATCACTGTAAACATGGAAATATCTACTCCGCTATCTGTATAAACATGGAAATATCTACACTGCCATCTGTCTAAACATGGAAATATCTACAGCGCCATCTGTATGAACATGGAAATATCTACAGCGCTATCTCTGTAAACATTGAAATATCTACACTGCCATCTTTAAAAATATGGAATTATCTACCCAGTCATCTGTATAAACATGGATATATCTAAAACACCATCTCTATAAACATGGAAATATCTACAATGCGATCTGTATTCACATGGATATATCTACACAGCCATCTGTGTAAACATGGAAATATCTACACCGCTATCTCCATAAACATGGAAATACCTACACCGCTATCTCCATCAACATGGAAATACCTACACCGCTATCTCTATAAACATGGAAATATGTACACCGCCATCTGTATAAACATGGAAATACTTACAAAGTTATCTGTATAAACATGGAAATATCTACACCACCATCTGTATAAACATGGAAATATCTACACAGCCATCTGTATATACATGGAAATACCTACACCGCCATCTGTATAAACATGGAAATATCTACACAGCCATGTGTATATACATGGAAGTATCTACTCCGCTATCTCTATAAACATGGAAATAACTACACCGCTTTCTGTATAAACATGGAAATATTTACAGTGCCATATACATATCCATAGAAATGTCGGCGCCGCCATCTGTATAAACATGGAAATATCTACACGGTCATCTGTGTACAGATGGAAATATCAACACCGCCATCTGTACAAACATGGAAGTATCTGCAACGCTATCTGTATAAACATGGAAATATTTACACCGCGGTCTGTATAAACATGGAAATATCTAAACCGCTATCTCTATAAACATGGAAATATCTACACTGCCATCTGTACAAACATGGAAATATCTACACTGCCATCTGTACAAACATGGAAACATCTACACAGTCATCTTTAGAAATATGGAAATATCTACACTGCTATCTCTATAAACAAGGACATAACTACACCGCTATCTCTATAAACATGGAAATATCTACACCGCTATCACTATAAACATGGAAATTCCTACACCGCTATCACTATAAACATGGAAATATCTTCACCGCTATATGTATAAATATGGATATATCTACACCGCTATCTGTATAAACATGGAAATGTCTACACCGCTACCTCAATAATCATGGAAATATCTACACCGCCATCTGTGTAAACATGGAAATACCTACACCGCTACCTGTATAAAAATGGAAATATCTACACCGTTATCTTAAAAACGTGGAAATATCTACACCGCTATCTGTATAAACATGGAAATATCTACACCGCCATCTCTATAAACATGGAAATATCTACACCGCCATCTTTAAAAACATGGAAATATCTGCACACTCATCTGTATAAACATGGAAATATCTACACCATCTTCTGTATAAACATGGAAATATCTTCACTGCCAGGAGCTCAAGAGCAGCCTGTGCAATACAGCAAGGCCTCATCTCTACAAAAAAATTAGAAATATTAGCTGTCCATGGTCGTGTGCACCTGTAGTCCCAGCTTCTTGGGAGGCTGAGGTGGGAGGATCTACGGAGCCCAGGATTTTAAGGCTGCAGTGACCTTGGATAACGACTGCACTCCAACCTGGATGACAGAACAAGAACCTGTTTCAAAAAAGAAAAAAGAAAAAAAAAACCTAAAAACTAAAAACTGGATGTAGTTTGCTAGTAACTAAACAGCAAATTAATTGTAACATGCTTACATATCAACGATGTCTTTCTTCTTTGATCATAAACCTGCTCACTAAGAAGCTGCTGAAGTCCATGGTAGTGACAGGTACATGTCTGCATCCTTTTCCTGACCTGCATCTTCTTTGATTGTCCCCATCTGTGTCTCCGACTGGCACTGCCGAACCGTCTTGCTACCTTATCAATGTTGTACTGAACCGGACTGCTAACTGATCAATGTTGTCGAGCTCACTGCACAAGCTGTTCTTACAAGGTAGATTTCTGCCTGGAATAGCCATACTTACACTGTTTATATTCCTTACTCCTGTCCCATCCAACGCAGCACAAGTTCTATTTATTGCTATAGAAACATAGGTCATTTGGAAACACCTCCTTCATTTCTATGGAATGTTCAAACATTTCTGACATTTTGGACTCTGTTCTAGCCTCTTGTTAAATATATCCAGAAAAGAGACAAAGCTTTATGGGGGGGCTATATGCACACATATGCTATAGAATAAGCTATCTAAATGCTTAAAAGTACTTTCCATCTGTCACCGCACCTTAATAGGTACACAGAAATTAAGTATGTGTATATCTGTCTGTATAGATACGTATAAATATATATCCCCAAAACAAAAACTCATTCTCTTACTTATACATAGGTAGAATATAGGTGAATATACATATACATTTATAGGTAGAACAAAAAACCCCTCAGCCTCTTTAGGGCCATGTGTTTTCTCTGAGTAATTGTCACAATTAATTACAATACATGTGTATGCCTTTTTAGATAAATTCCATCAGACCAGTTTCTGTCTGGTTGGAAAATAATAACTGCCTATTTGCTAAGTGCCCCTGCCCCTATACTATGTTCCAGTGAACTAAAGACCTCTGGCAATCATAGATTTACAACTCAGCAAGATTAAACAATTTATTGTTATTTATGACATCCAAGCTGGATCTTCTGTATCATATTCCACATTAGCATCTATCACTTTACATTTGGGAGATCCTGTCCAAAAAATGATTATGCCTCCTAACCAAACATTCAGCAGGGCTGCAGGAACAGGCCCCCTGAACAAACATCCTGCCAAAGTACTTTAAAGCACCGTGAGCTGCCACAGCTGTGCATTTTCAGATGACTCAGCAGATTAGCGTGGAGTCTCTTAGCCTCTGCTTGGTCTGTTCCTTTCAGTGATCTCTCACATGGCCCAGTCCATTCGGTTTGAAAATCCTCATGAAATGAGCAGATTATGATCTGGCTTCAGTAGAGGGCCATGGGGTGGGCATGGAGGGGAGAGGGTTTGCTCTTAACACATCCTGAGCCTCAGAAAGTTTTCAGATGGAAAAGCATGGCACTGACTCAGCTCATGCTTAACAGGAAATAATGCACAGACCACACCAAAAAAGCCCTTTATGTTGTGTGAAAGTCTATGCCGGAGCAGCTGCTGCCACCTCATGTACTGTGATAGAGTGTGCATGTGTGTGTTTGTGTGTGCATGAGTGTGAGTATGCACACAAATGTGTGCTGGGAGGGGGAGGAGATCACACCTTCCATAGTCGCCACCTCAGCCTTAGCTAGCAGCGTGGAGAAATGCCAAAATTCAAGAGGAAGCTGCACCAAAGCAACTGTGATCACCACATCAGCAGGCGCTTTCTGGTTAGTAAAGCTACTGGGACTGAAAAACACACACGATCTCGTCCTTCTTTTATTTTAATCAGAGCAAACTATTTTTATAATAATTGTGTTATATGAATAAATAATTCATAATGCTGTAACCCATTATCACATTCAATCCTCCCAACAACCCTAGAAGATATGTAGACAAGTATTATTACTTTCCCTATTTTTATAAATGAGGAAATAAACCCCAGGAGGCTAGGCGACTTCCCCACGGTCATAGAAGTTGCAAACAGTAGTATCATGATTCAAATCCAAAGCTTCTCCTTTTGTCTTTATCATTTTAATTTTGAAGGTAATGCATATGCATGTATGATCTTTTAAATCCAGAGATGTATATGGAATAGATAGGAAAAGGGACTCTCCTTCCCCATTATACACCCCCTCCACCCAAGCTATATACACTGTTGACTAGAGTATGTCCTTTCAATCCTATTTTCTATGCCTACATTATATACAGAAAAGCAGGATTACGTTACACACAATATTCCAGTCATTGCTGTTTTTCACCAACAAGCTATCATTCACATCTTTTTCATACTACATATAAATTTATATCCTTTATTTTAGTGGTGTATATTGTGCAGTTGTGTCAAATTATGTACCTGTTCTCTGTTGAACATATAGATTTTTTCTGAGTTTTTCCTTAGCAAAATGCTGCAGTGAGTACCCTTGTACACAGATGTGTGTACATTTGTTCTAGAAAAATCTACAGTAAAGATTCTTAGATTAAGAGATTCCCAGGTTATTAGAAAACTACTCTATTAATTTAGATATATACTTCCAAATTGCCTGACCAAAAAGTTATGTCAATTTAACTTCTATGAACAGTATACAAACATGACAATTTTCCATCACCTACACCAACTCTGGGTAATTTCATCTTTCTTACAAGTTGATGGATTGTTTTAATTTATATTTCTCTGGTTATTAATAAGGTTGGCCACCTGTTCATGTGTCATTATTGATGATATTTGTATTGAATTGTTTGAATTTTCTTGATTTCAAAAAACGTTTTACATGTCATAGATATTAAATATTTGTTGTAAAACTCTCCTTCCAGTATTGTGTATGTGTTTGGTCAAGTAGAATAAACTCTCTTCCTCTGATTTCAGATTCCTTTCTCTTTCCATTAGAAATCCCTAAATGTAAAACTACATATTGATAGCTAAAAACCAGGATGTTTACTAGAGAAAAAGAATACAAAGGCAATAATTAAATATTATATTTATACAAAATACCTACTAGTACAAACTTAAAAAGAGAAAGTAAAAGTCAAATGCTTCTACGACTTCAGACTAAGAAAAAGAACTTTTGAGGTTGAATGTTCCTGAAATTTTTCTTTTCATACAACTACGGACATGACTTCAAAAGTTGATGTGACTAAACATGTAAGATATGAAAGATATTTGAAGACTCAGAGAAGGTGGATTTTCATTTTAACAAGTCACATATATATTCTAGATATCCTCTTATTCGTAACTAAGAGAGACAAATCAGATGAAAGAATCTAAAAATTTCCCTTTGACTGTGTTAAGTAGAAGTAGTAGAGGCATATTGGCCAAATCTTGAGTGTTTGCAAATTGACTCTTAAGGCTATAGGCTGGCACAGGTCATTGAAGCCCTAGCTTTTTATCTTTAATTTTAAAATCCCCAAACAATGTATACTAATTTTTCTTGTCCATTATTTCCAAATAATCTTGTTTAAATGTTATTACAGTGCTTGCTCATGTTACTGTTGTCTAACAGAAGTGTATCTGGGGCCTTAAAACTGAGAGGGTTAGGATTAATGATTCCAATACCTATGCTTGGACATCTCCAAAAGTGGGTTCCAACTTCTTGTCCTCAAGTCTGTATAGAAACTAGCAAACTTCCAGAGTTCACAAAAGGCTCAAAGAGAACAGATGTTTTATAGAAAATTCTTAGAGCAAGTTTCACGCATAATGTTGCTGATGCGTGTCTGCCTTTTCAATAAACATCACTATGCTTTATCACAAGATTTAATAAAGCAGCTTAGTTAAAAATGCCATCTGGGTCTCTGGACACATTAAACAAAGCTTAAAATAACCACCCCAGCAACTGGGAGGACCCAGCTCTTCTCATAATCTGTCCCACTCCTTTTACTTCCCCATAAAAAGAGTGAATGAAGACCACAGACTAAAAGCATCCAGAAGGAACTGACACAAACAGGGAGATAGATGGAGCCAAGGGCTCCTGTAAGTTTGCTATTGCTCACATAATAGATTTGCTAATTCCACAACCTGCGGATGGTGATTAAGAACGGGAAGCAGAAAGAGGGAAGAGAGAATCATAGAAGGGCTCATTCAAGTTTTCTAATGTATCACAAACCTGTCCTCCCTAATGTCTGGATCATAGCAGCCCATTCCATTCACCTATTCTCTAGTGAACTCCAATAGAAAATACAAAGCCATCACCACCCAGTTCTTTCTCCCTTCTAGAGATGAGATATTAGCCACCCAATCCCAGATTCTCAGATCCATTCCAGGAAAGAAGCCCTAGGTATTGAAGCACAGCTTTCCCTCCCTCCCTTCTTTCTTCCACCCCAAGATTTGTTCCCCAGATAGTTCTAGTAAATGCAAAACCAAGTATATTCTCATTCTTTAGAGCAACCAGCTTTTCATGGCCAACTGGAATCAAACACAACCTGCACAAACATCTATCTGGAGGACACTCCCAAGGCTCCTACTGAGCCAGCCTTCTGCATACCACTGCATTTCAGCTTCCTAGTTCACAAGACACTGAGACATTCTTGAATTCTGCAAGGTGCACTGTGTGTTAATATCTTGGCTGCTCATCATGTGGCCAATAAAGGGCATGACTAGTCAACAAATAAATTTTCTCTTGGCTAAAACTTGCAACAAAACTGTAAGCTGTTTACCAAGGGGCCCACTACAGGATATATTCAATATATACAGTCAAATCCTAACTATCTGAGATATATTCAGTTGACCATACACCTTTATATTTCAGTAAAAGGTCTTTACATTTCCCAGTGCTATCGATGTTACAAAGTGCTTTCATATGCAGTGCTTCATCTGATTTCCAGGATAATTAAATGATCCTGTCATACCTGATTTTTAGATGAGGAAACAAGTGGTTTCTGGGTATTTCAAGAGGCTAACGCATCTGCCCTCCAACTTGTATGTGAAAACCAAAAACAAAATTCCAAGGCCCTTCAACCATCTGAATGGACTTTGACTCTTTTGGTCAATATATGGCAGAGCTAGGAAAAGAAGGTGAGTCTTCCAGCTGCTGATACAGGGTTTTTCCTGCCATACTCCATTACCTCCAAGGCTAAAGTCAAAAGAGGGTGTGGTTATCACATGAAAAAATCTGGTTTGGATTTCCCAAATGTGTGTGTAGTATTTGGTGATTTACCTTAATTTAACCTACAGTTCTATTGGGTCGTAACAGTCTGACTCCATTTTTGAAAACAAAACAAAATCGATTTTAAATGCTGAATTATAGATCTTTGCTGTCCAGTATGGTAGCTACTAACCACTTATGGTTATTTGCATTTCTATTTTAATTAATTAAAATTCAGTAAAATGCAAAATTCAGTTCTTCAGTTGCTCTAGCCACATTTCAAGTGTTACAGTAGTCACATATGGCTAGTGGCTGGGACAATGCAGATTATAGAACAGTTCCATCATCAAAGAAACTTCTATTGAACAGTGCTATTATATAATGTCATCTCCAGAGAAAGAAGACTTTAGAAAAAGTCAGAAAAGGCCGGGCGCAGTGGCTCCCACGTGTAATCCCAGCACTTTGGGAGGCCAAGGCAGGCAGATCCCTTGAGGTCAGGAGTTCAAGACCAGCCTGGCCGACATGGTGAAACCCCGTTTCTGGTAAAAATACAAAAAATTAGCTAGGCGTGGTGGTGCATGCCTGTAACCCCAGCTACACAGGAGGCTGAGTTGGGAGAATCACTGGAACCCAGGAGGCAGAAGTTGTAGTGAGCCAAGATTGTGCCACTGCACTCTAGCCTGGGTGACAGAGCAAGACTCCATCTCAAAAAAAAAAAGAAAAGAAAAAGAGAAAGTCAGAAACATCTTGAGGCAGGCATAGTGCTGTCATCTGTCCAATATTGAAGATGATTTAAGAATAAGAAAGAAGAAGAGAACAAAGAAGAGAAAAAGAAGTTGCCTTAGGTGTACCTACCCAGAAAAGGACAAGGGCATTCCTGTAGTCATTGTGTTGTATTTTAGCTCTTAAACTTTTTAAGAGATTAGAATAATTTGACACATAGAAGATCTAAACCACTGAAGAGGCTCTGAAGCAGATAAAAGTAGAAAGAAAATAAAAAACTAATTAGTTACAAACTAAGCTTAACCACAATTCGTTTAAACGATACTATTTACTCTTCACATGATTGGTTTTTCTTTTGCTTTATAGTATGACATAGTTTATATCTTTAAAGGGGAATTAAAATATTTCTGGGAATTTTTAAAAGTAAGTTCACACAGCCATATAAAATCTACAGAAACAGATAAAACCTATCTTCTCATTTATTCCCTAATCCATTCAAATTATATAAAAAATTCCAAGCAGCCACAGTGATATTCAAAAAAGCAAAAGTGAGACAAAACAAAATTCATTTGTCACTTGTGGAGGTAGTTAGCTCACCTAATCTTCACTCCAAACACCAGTAATTTTTAAAAGACAGAAATAAACATATGTTCTGCCTTCCCGGAAGGAACTATGTTTCAGGGTAGCCAAATAACCCAGTTGTGAAGAAAATGGTCTGCTTATAGAAAAATGCCAGCTAAAACATGTCGATAGAATTAGAGAATTAGAAATTCACCATTTTGAAACCCCTAATGAAATAATCAACTCAAGCAAGGATCATTAATAAATGCTAAAACAATCAAGTAACTATTGATACAGAATATAACTGAATATACACATGGTACAAAGTTCACGTCACAGACTACTGGCTTGACCCAAGGGGGAATATAGCAGAGGAGATAGGCAGTGATCACCCTAACCTTGCGATCATCTCACCATCACTAATGATGGGATGTGAATACACATTATTGCCTATGAAATAGTCTTTAAAAAAAGAAGTTGAACCTGAATCTAACTAAACCTTGCGAAGGGCTGAACGTGTATGTCTTCCCAAAATAAATATGTTGACATCCTAACCCCAAAGGTGCTGGTATTAAAAGGTGGGGCCTTTAGGGGGTCATTAGATCATAAGGACAGAGGCTTCATGATTGGAATTAGTGCCCTTATAAAAGAGGCCCCAGAGAGCTAGCTAGTCTCTCCCACTATGTGAGGGCCCAGCAAGAAAGCCAATCTATGAACCAGAAAGTTGGTCCTAACCAGATATCAAAACCACATGCTCCTTGATTTTAAACTTGCTAACCTCTAGGACTGTGAGAAATAAATTTCTGTTCTTTATAAGTCATCCAGTTTTTGGTATTTTGTTATAGCAGGCCTAAAAGCCTTTAGAACTAACTTCCAGTTAACCAGGAAAAAACAGAGTGAAAAGTTAAATGACACCATAAAAAGCAACCAGAAAATTCCAGAAGGGGAAATATTCTACAGGACAACTGACTAGTTTTTCAACAAGTCAATTTCACTAAATAAATACATAAACAAAGAGTATGTGTATTTTCCAGGTTAAAACAGTCTTGAGCTAAATAATCAAATTCAATGTGTGTCCCTTGATTAGAAGAAACTAATTTGAACAAACCAGACACAAAATATATTTCAGGGAGACCAAGCTGGAAGGATCACTTGAGGCCAGGAGTTTGAGACCAGCCTGGGCAACGTAGTAAGACCTCCATCTCTACAAAAACAATAAATTAGCTGGGCATGGTGGTGTGCACCTATAGTCCTAGCTACTCAGGAAGCTGAGGCAGGAAGATCACTTGAGCCCAGGAGTTTGAGGGTGCAATGAGCTATGATTGTTTCACTGCACTTCAGGCTGTGTGAAAGAGCAAGACTTTGTCTCAAAAAATAAAAGGACATTTCATAATAATTGAGGAAATCTGAATGTGGACTGGGTAATAAATGATATAAAAAAGCCATTTTTTATTTTGTTTGAAAAGATGATTTTGTAACTATACAGGAAAATGTTCTTATTTTTTTAGAAATCTGTACTAAAGAATTTAGGGGTAAAATATCATTTTCTTTAATATACTTTCAAACACAAGCAAAAAATAGTCATGACACAAATATAGCAAAATGTTTACAATCTATGTTCTATGCTTGCCTGTGAGTGCCATTAATCTCATCTCTCTGCTTTTCTGAAAGTTTGAAAATTTCAAAGTTTTATAATAAATTTTTTTACATCCCATAATTTTATAATAATTTTTTTAAAGTTTGAAGCAAATCAACAACTATAGCTTCAAAAATATCCTCACCCACAATAAACATTGAACAGGGTATATTTCTCCCATTTCCTAAAAAAGTTGGCCCAGGAAGGATTATGAGAGCTGCCATAGCTCTCCCAAGGCTCATTATTCTCCATCACTCCATGGGAAGTCCCAAAATAAATTTTTAAAAAAGTTGTTTAAATTTATAATGTTTTTGATTCTATAATAATTTTATAATAAAATAATTGTAAAATGTTTTTGATTTTATAATTTATAAAAATTTTTATACATGTTTATGTTTGAAATGTCTATTTCAAACTTTATGAGATATTAAAATATAAGTAATATAGTTCATCATTTTAGAAATGCCATGCTTTTCTTCTCCAGCAATTACATAATCAAAGATTAACTGTATTTTTTCCTAGAACATTGCTTTGTAGGCTGGGCATGGTGGTTCATGACACTTTAGGAGGCCAAGGCAGGCAGATCTCTTGAGATCAGGAGTTTGAGACTAGACTGGGCAACACAGAGAAACCCTATGAGTAGTAAAAACCCAAAAATCAGCTGTGCGTAGTGGCGTGCACCTATAGCCCCAGCTACTCAGGAGGCTGAGGTGGGAAGATCACCTGAATCTGGGGAGGTCAAGGCTACAGTGAGCCAAGACTGTACCATTGCACTCCAGCCTGGGCAACAAAGTGAGACCTTGTGTCAAAAAAAAAAAGAAATTTAATTTAAAAAAAGAAACTTGCTTTGTAAAATTAACTTTTTCAATCAAAACCAAGATTTTTCAGATATAGAGAATGCAGCCCACTGGTCAGATTTGTCAGTTCAAAGAGAAAAAATTCTAGTTTCCTATTTTTCTAGCCTGCTTATGATTATCCAATAGGATATCAAAAAAGACCAAAGCCTTTGGGATCCATGTTCAGTATTCCTGAGTCTAACTCAGGATGCCAAATCAGGAGACAAGCACATTCTCATCAATTTTCAATCATTCGAGACCAATTTTGCTTATAATTATCCAGTTCTTTTAGACCACCTTTCTGCTGAAGCCAGCCTTATGGCTATTCACTTCACTTTAGCATAAGCCCCCAAGAAGGTGAACTAAATGAGGAAACGATTGGTTAAAGTTGGCGTTTGAAATTCTGAAACATGTCCACCATTCCCTTCACCCATGCCCGCCCCTCTTAGAAGTAGTACTTTCAGATTATTTAAGAGTTGATGCTTCTATGTGGATTTTGTCATCTGTCCTTTATAACAGCTAGTAGGTTTAATTTGACTCTATTTTAAGCATATATTGACCTATGCTAATTATCTGTTAAAATAAATTCCACTCTTAGAGTTAATAAAGTGTGTTTGTCATGGAAGACCCATTGAAGTAAGAAGCTGACGAGCCCTTATGGTAAAGTGGGACAAGAAATAATAAGACATAATAATTTTCCCATGCAAATCAACAACCGTAGCTTCAAAAATATCCTGACCCACAACAAGTATTGGACAGGCCATGTTTCTCTCACTCCCTAAAAAATTGGCTCAGGAAGGAGTATGAGATCTCCCATAGCTCTCCCAAGGCTCATTATTTTCCATCACTCCACAGGAACAGCCTGTCAGAGAAGAGTGAAAGACCATTTGTCAACCTCTCTTCAACTCCCTGATTCTAGCCAAACTTCATCAATCTCAAGTGAGGAGCCAGAGAGAAATCAAACCCCATATATCCAGCATCATTGTCTACTGGAGTCAAAAATCACAATTCCACTACCCACCCCAACACCACTGGCCCTGTTTCTCCCAATTGCTTTTTATTGTGTTTTTTAAAAAATCCTCTTTCCCCATCCCTGCAACACCGAGAAGGAGGAATTATAGTAGATAAATATGAAGCATGGAGATCCATTAAAAATGTTTTAATTATAAATGAGAAAATGAAAAGGAGAGGGTTGGGAAGGAAGGAGGGAATTCAAATGCCAGGGAAATGTTCAGTTGCACTTTTAAAGATGTTAACACTCATTTATACATCTGCAAGACACTCCCCTTAAAGAAAAGTTCTATGAGTGTGGGTCTGGTTGCATGAATAAGGATAAAATTACTTTTTTAGACGATGTTTCCCACATATCATTCAGAGACCCCTGAAGTTAGGTATCCCTCTTGTAGATGTCCTTGAGATGCTGCTGGACCTGGGAAAGAGGAAACTGGGATACGGGTCTATGCCAAAAGGTGCTTCTAGTTATAGGACAGAGAGGAAAGGGGCAGAGGGAGAAAAACCCGAAGTCTGAGAATCTGGATTGCAGAAGACTACCGAGGTCGTGGGAGAAGGGAGAGAAAACAAGGATGAAAAGCGAAAGGGGAAGAGGCATGAAATGTTGTCAAATGTCAAAAGGCATTTGGAGAGAAGTTGGGAATTGCATTAAGAAAACCACTGCAAATCTCATTTCAGACCATTTAGAGATATGCCCCCTGGGAACTGCGAGCTCAGGCTGTTTAGCATCAAACAAATGGATCCACTCCATCCCTACCCTAATTAAATAAATCATTCAGTAATTCCACTGGGTTAAAGAACCAAAATATTAAAAACCTTCAGGGCCTACTCTTGCCAAATATGTCAGGGATCGTGTGTGTGTGTGTGTGTGTGTGTGTGTGTGTGTGTGTGTTCTGAGACACCACTACTATTAAATAGGCAGAGCTAAGACTTAGGGGACTGGCAGATTATTGCAAAAAGGGCACGGGGAAGAGGGACTATGTTGTGAGCCTGGGAAAGAAGTTTGTGTGGGGACTGTGGGCAGTGAACGCGTTGGGAACAATATGGAAAACTGGGAGCTGCCTTGGAATCTACAGAGCCAGGTAAGAGAATGTCCGAAAGAAAAATGAGCAGGTGCGGGATGTGTGCAGAGTCGGAGAAGAGTCCAGGGCACCCGGAGTGGCTCCAGGAACGACGGACACCCCTCAAGGCTTTTGGGGGCGGTGGGTACTAATAGAACCCAGTGTCCGGGGTGCGCCGGGGAGGCTGCAAGCACGGCGGGAGTGGGGCGCTGGAGGGTGAGGACGCGGGAGTGAGGAAGCAAAGCCTGGGCCGGGCAGGGGCCTCCCAGCTGGGCCCGGAGGCAGCAGGGGGACAAGGGCTAGGAGACGGCATGGCGGCAGCGCGGCGGGAAGCGAGGGGCATCCGTACACTCACCCTGTTGGCCGCGGCCATCTGCCCCACGATCTCGATGGCCGTCCTGCTAAAGAACCTGCCGTCGCTGCCCACCACCGTGGTGCAGCCCCGACGGTCGCACAGGTTGATGGACGATAGCACGCTCTGGATGAATTTGGGCAGGTAGTTGCGCTGGCCCTCGAAGAGGCCGGTAGGTCGCCGCAGACCCCCGCCGCCGGCCGGCCGCCGGTCCTCGTAGGGCGCGGTGGGCACTGTCAGCACCGGGATGGGGCTCCCCTCCGTGGTGCCTCCTGGCCGGTCCTGCTGAGGCTTCCGGGGCCGGAGGCAATCTGCAGCCTGCCGGTGCCCTCCGCCCACCTGGCCGCGTGCCGGGACTCCGCCTCGTGCCCAGGCCCCCTCTCCGGCAGGTCGGCACCCTGCGCCCTGCACCCGCCCGCCTGGGGACTGCCCGCCCCTCCTCTCCGCGCGGCTGCTCGCTGACTCCCTCGGCAGAGATTGCTTCTGCCTTCCTGTAAAGTTTTCTCCCGCCCACCTTCTCCGCTGCCAGACCGCCCGAGGTGTCCTCAGTTTCTCCCCAAGTTGGACTCACTTTCGGGGTGTCCCAAAAGCCTGATTCCAGGGCCTGCTAGCCCGACCCCGGTGACGCCTGCACCCGCGCCTGGCCCCAGCCTTCACGCGCGATCGCTGCCCTCCGGGGCACACCCTCCGCCAGAAAACAGCCGGCGGGCGGCGAGACTTTGGGCAGAGTCCGGGTTCCTCTCCGGCGCCAGGCCCGTCTCCCTGTCTCCCTGGGAGTGCGCAGCCTACACGCACCACTTTCTCTTTAGAACAAGCACGGGGAGGGATTTGGGAGGGGGCTGAAACCTTTTGCCATCAGCGAACAGCCTCAGCCAAAAATAACCCTGGAAAGGCGAGCTAAGAATGGTTATCTCCTGCCAGCGCTGAAATCGGAGGCTGGGCGCTGCATGTGGGGTGTGTGTGTGTGTGTGTGTGTGTGTGTGTACCCTCCCACCCCGACCATTTGTTGAAGGGAATCACCACTGTCAGACTTCAATCCAACAGGACCCACTCGAGCCATCCACACTTTCCCCAGCCTCCTCCAAAACAGCACACTTTCCGGTATGGACAATTCTTTTTTTTTTTTTTTCACTTGTTTGTTTGTTGTGGTGGTTGCAACAGCAGTAACACAGACGACACATATTTCCCTATTCTTCTCGCCCTTCTCACCCTCCCTACCCAGCTCCTGCCTTAGAAACAGGCTTGGCCTACACTGTATCTGTCCACACTGCCTGAACTCTTCCCTGAATTAATCGTTTTCAATAGGAGGGGGCTAAATCCCTTATTAATGCCCTACCAGGAGTGAATGAATAAAGCCAAGTTAAAGGGGAACTGGGTACCACATACTGTGCTAGGTTCCTTTGCATGTATCCTTTCATTCTGCTGGAGCTAAAGATGTTCTGCCTCCTCTCCATAAAATGCACCCAAACTCCAAAACCAGGAAATTCTCCATAGAAAATAGGAGTGAAGAGAGACAAGACTAACAGGATAAACCCCAAACAGGAAGAAAGTTTTGTCTCCCATTTCGCTCAAGGAATTTTTGGACCCACCAAGGCTACTGTCCTGAAAGATCCTGCTGCTTCTCCTTCCCCAAATATTGTCCACTTCCTGATAGTAAGGCTGACTTGCCGCAGGCTTATAAAGTGTTTGGTCACAGTAAGACAACTGTGAGTAATAACACACATTGTATACTGTTTTGCAATTGATAAAAGGCTTTGCATCTGTTTTATCTTTGGAGGCTGAAGAAAAGAATAATGGTATTCACGCAGTTCCCATTTTACAGATGAAAACAAGAGGACTTTTTCTGTGAAGTCAGGAAAGTGGTTACAATGGTACTTTCTGCCTGTCCGAAGTATGTATTGCCCCTCCCCTTTCTATTAATAACATTGAAGTGTGATGGGACAACCACTGAAGCCGTCAGATGAAACCTGCTGGGACTTTTTAGCCATTATCTTCAACATAAAGAATGGGTGTTTTTGGAGGGGGTGAGAGGAATGGGGAAATGTTGTCAAAGAGTACAATGTTTTAGTTGAGACAGGAAGAATACATTTTGTTGACATCTACAGCACAGCATGGTGACTGTAGTTAACAATGAAGTATTGTGTATTTCAAAATTGCTAAGACAATAAATTTCAAATGTTCTCACCACAAAAAAGATAGGTTTTGAGGTGATGAATCTATTAATTCTCTGGATTTAATTATTCCACAATGTATACATATATCATAACATCACATTATACCTCCGTAAATACATACAATTTTAATTTGTCAATTAACAATTTTTTAAAAGAATAGTGTGGCCAGTTGGGGAGGTAGTTTTTTTTTTTTCCTCTAGTCTCTACTCAGTCTCCAAGATCCCATTCCCCATAAAGTTCCTGTCACCCAGGTGGAGTGCAGTGGCACAATCATGGCTCACTGCACCCTCTCCCTCTTGGGCTCAAGCGATCCTCCCGCCTACAGGTACATGCCACCACGCCCAGCTAATTTTTGTAGCTTTTGTAGACATGGGGTTTCACCATGTTGCCTAGGCTGGTCTCGAACTCCTCAGCTCAATCAATCTGCCCACTTTAGCCTCCCACAGTGCTGGGATTACAGGTGGGAGCCACCAAGCCCAACCCATAAAGTTCCTAACTTTTTATCTCCCTGGGAGTGCACAGCCTACACACACCAGTTTCTCTTTAGAACATACTTAAGAGTCTCGGCTTAGCATCCAACACACAGAACTTTAACACTTCTACGGATCTGTGCACCTGTCTATGGTGTGGGGTTTTTAAGATCTCTTTCTAATGACACTTTATTTTGCAAAGCAGGACAGTTTCATTCCCAGAAGAGCAGGTATGGTAAATCCTTTGTTCCAGTAATGAAGACAATGATCCAAACCCTAAGCCTCAGAGAAGCCCAGAAACGCTCCAGGCCTCCATTTCTCTGCTCCTAGCACCTGCCTCTCTCTTGACATCAACATCATTCTCCCCTCTCACAGCCCAGCTCCTTCCACAGACCCAGGGATTAGGCACCAGCACCTCAGACTAGATTTTAGAGAATTACCATTCAAGAGGCAATCCTCTTCCCTTGGTTCCAATTTCAAGGTTCTCAAAGACTGGAACAGGGCTAGTTTGAGGCAATGTGCCCCATCGCATAGCCAGAAAGAACCTTACAGTGAAAAGGAAAACAATTCTTCCAAAGTAAGGGGGTGCTGATCCCCAGGGGGAGGACAGATCGGCAACCAAACAGTAACCGGGCCACCACATGCTTCACACTCACTGATCAAGGATTTCTAAAACCACTTTTCTTTTCTCTGAATTTATATAGGATTTTGTATCACTCATAAAGTAATGTCTTATAGGCTGATAACACCTTTCTATTCATGCTTACACTTAACGTTTAGGCTAGGATAATTTCCTAACCTCAGTGTCCTCACTATAAGATGGGAATTATTATAATCCCTACCTCATAAATTGTTGGGAGGATTAAAATACTTAGTAAAGTGCCTGACTAATAGAAAGGCATTCAATAAATGTTAGCTATTCATGGTGTCGTCATCATTATATTTACCATTATTACTAATCTCCTGTATTGCAAGAATTACAGTTTATATTTTTGTAGACCATCACTGTAGCTAAAGGGTCTTTGGGCCATAGGTGATATTCCATAAAGGTTGGTTAAATTGATCTGTGGTTTTTGACTATGGAAACTCAGAACTCCCTCAAAATGTACAAAACAGATTTACCCGCTAAATAAATCTCTTCAAAGCTGACCCCAGGTTTGATTGAATTAATTCCAATGAATTTGTCACAATGATGGAGAAAGGAAACTTAGAGGGCCCCACAGTGGTTTGCTGATAAAATGAGAAGTTTGGATTAGATCAATGTTTCCCAAAATATTTTCCTCAGAATGTTAGTGCCCCTCGAATCCTGCACAAAGCAAGAGTTTCATGACCAAGTAGCTTTTAAAACTCCTGTACACTCTACTCCCATTCTTCACAATGCACACTTTCATATTAAAAGTTCTGAGAGGTCCTCAACAGAAGACATCACTTAACTTTTTTTTTTTTTTTTTTTAAGACAGATTCTCACTCTGTCACCCAGGCTGGAGTACAGTGGCCACCACTCCTGGCCTAAAAATTTTTTAACCTGGTGCTTCCCAATCTAAACTCACAGGGACCAGTTTTCTTAATGAAAGAGAATCAGACTAGCTTGTAACCATAGCTGGTGACACTCCCCTGCCCCATTCCTTGTATGTCCTCAGTGGACTAGGTCAGGAATAAATAAATTTTCCTGATTCTCAAGGGCTGGTCACTCCTTTGCACTGAGCTCAAAGCTTCTCTGTAGCATGGGTCACAATGAATGGTAGCCTTGATACTCTAGAGTAGCCTTTCAGCCTTCTCTGAGCCTCTAAAGACTGAGGATCCTTGGCATGAAATGGAGCAACTGATATACCCTTGCTTCCCCTGGGGACTCTCTTGCTCTCAAAAAGGCATCAGCCATCATCTCCATCTAGAGAATATACTAGCTGACTCAGCTTGACCAGCCTGTCCCAAAATGAGAATCTGGGTAAAATAAGCATTGAAACACTTCATTCCTTGTAGATTCACAAAACATATTAGCATATTAAAGACTATGAAGTTCTGCAGGAAAAAAAAACCTACTTAACTTTAATCCAACATTGCCAAGTTTTATTTGACCATGGAAGATTTTTCCAAAACACTTACAAACAGATCAAGGACATTAATCTTTCATGAAACACTAGATTCCCAGGGTCCTCTCCAGCTACATCATTCTGTGATTTTCTTTTTTATTTATGATGCATTAAAAGATTAATCTCTATCAGACTTCCATTTAGAAATTCACCAGAATGTGCAAAGGCAGCAGGTAAAATTGCTGAAGGGTATTATAAAAATACCCTCCAGTGATTTTTGAAACTTAAACTGAAATATTTATATAACTATATATTTCAGTTTGTATATTATATATATATGTATATACACACATATATATGTGTGTATATATATTGGTGTATGTATATCTATATCTATGTATATATGGCATTATATCCATTTTACAGATGCAGAAACTGAGCTTTACAGGGGGTGAGCAATTGGTCCAAAGCCACACAGCACACAGGTAGTCATTGATAAAGGTAAAAACAAGAGTTGAAGCCTGAGGTGTAAGGACACAGAGACAAGTACACAAATGTTTACAAGTTACACATATGACACGTGCCTTTAACATGAATTTCTTGAACATTCATTTAGAGGCCTTACAATGAAGACATCAGAGTGGCAGCAAGTTCTGTTGGAATCAGGGGAGCGTGTTCTTCTATAATCCCCTGGCTAACAGGAAAGCACACTGATTTGGCCCATGGTAGTTATACACTCCCATTGAGTCAGGGGCCACTTCTATGCACACAGGAGGTGCTAAAAATATGCTGTTGACTCATTGCCTCTAAGAGCAGAAGAAATGCCAAAAGTATAGGACAAGAGGCAGAAAAGCACACGGAAAAATGTCGTAGGGCAGTTCTCTGAGGAAGTGTTAGATCCCTTTGAAATCTGTCCAAACACTTTCTTGTGCTGGGGAAAGTCAATTACATATTTCAAGCAACCCCACATGTCATACGAGTATCTTGTACGTGTTTGTGTACTCGTGTCTGTGAACTTACATCTCAGACTTCAACTTCTCCCTCCCCACCCTTATCAATGACTGCCTGCATGGCCTTGGGCAAGTTGCTTTCCCTCTTCAAAGCTCAGTTTCTGCATCTATAAAATGGACATAATGCTACCTACCTCATGGGGTTAGTGATCACATTTAAGGAGCTAATATGTGGAAATTGCTTACACAGTACCTATCACATAATAAGGGTTTAATAAGTGTTTGATGTAATTGTTTTGATTATTACTACTATTACTAAAATAATAATTACTACAATAATAATGATTCTTATTCTCTATATTAGTATTATCTTTGAAAATGGGCATGGATTATGTCTATGTAACACTTTTGGCACAATATCTAGCATTATATCACACACAAATTAGAGAATTCATGTTATTAAGGATGAAAAAATATTTTTACTGACCCTTAAATTCATCGTAAGTAACTGCAAAAGAAGCCATTATCCCAACACATGAAATAAAAAAGAAAATTCAGTTCCTCTGGAGTTTGTTTTTGGAGGTAGCCACAGGATACCTAAATTTTTTTTCTTTTCAGAGAGACCGAGGGGCTCACTAGGTTGACCAGGCTGGTCTTGAACTCCTGGTCTCAAGCCATCCTCCCACCTCAGCCTCCCAAAGTGCTGGGATTACATGCATGAGCCACCACATCCAGCCTACCTCAAATATTGAATGCTGTTAATAAATCTCCTGAGGCCAGCATAAGAAGGTGATGGGCAAAACTAATGCAGGTATGTTTTTCTGGCTTTTTCATGTATTGGGCCAAACTTTGAAAAGCACTTACTATTAATGGCTAACTTGCAAAATTTGTGATTTATTAAAAGCAGATTTTAATTGTTTTACCTAAAAATAATAGGCCTCTGATCTGCCAAAGATGAAGATTTAATTTCTAGGTGTTCCCCACAATACCTAGAAACATCAGTGGAATCGATTATTAAACACTTTAGAACTATTCTCATCAAAGTTCTTTAATATTTAATACAGCAAAAGAAAAGTTTCTTTTCTAAAGGCTTCTCTATACTTTTTTTTGATAGTAGAATTTCATTTCTGAAGGCTCCTAAAAAGAATAGAATTTAGATCTTTATTAAAGAGGAAATATATTTTCCATGTTTAATTTAAATGACATTCCATCAGTCATTTGCAATCTTAGCCTACAGGGAATTTGTTTTTTTTGGTAGTTTTTATGTTTGGCTTTAGGAGGGGATTCCCAATAATCTCTATATAAATATTTCTAATCTCTATATAAATATTTTAACATTTCAATGTAAATTAGTTTTTTAAAACTATTTTATCCATAAAAATAATGAATTTGCATGGCTGAGGGTGAAATAATATGTTACCAGGACCCGTCAGTTTTGGGGGTTGTGAGTAGATCCCATCTTCATGTTCCTCCAGCCCAGCCCAAGCCTGGCTCAGGGCCTCCTCCCCCATTTGCCAGGAACCACCATCCCCAGGGATTCTATGTGCCCTGCCTGACCAGTGTTCTCCATCAGAGTTTACCAATCTTTTGTTCATTCCCTCAGAGCACAGCTAAGCAAGAGTACACTAATTTGAAAATTAACTCAAGCAAATAGAGGAACAATATCCCCAACACATTGCATTTTAACATAGGGTTTCCTGGACACACTGTTTCAACCCAAGAGTTGGGCTAATAGTAGGAGTTCCATCTGCTAAAATACGGCTGTCAGCTTCAGAGGGAAATTCATGAACGTCTTCGTAGTTTGTTTTTACGTTTCACTTGGCACTGTTTCTAAAATTTCCTCTGAAGCCAAAAAATAAGTTATTTCCCAGCACACTGGGCACTTTTCATTTATCATTGGATTGATTTTTGTAACTTGCAGTAGGAGCTGAAATCGACCAGGGGGTTCTTATCCAACAGACAGCAGCAAAACTCTTTGTGTATCTGCGTTCCTTTCAACAAGCGTGACTTCCTCAATGGCATCATTCGTGAGCGTAACACAGAGCTCAGCAATAACGTTTCTTCAATAACCCTACCAGGTATCCAACATAGGATGTTACTTCCTTTCACTGTTTTCCGACTCCTGGCAGATATTAATCATTGGGATTTGGGAACAAGGAAATAGAATTTCTGAGAATGCTTGGGAATTCCCAAATTCATATGATTTTCATAACACTTCACTTACAAGTTTTTGAAAAATAATAAATGACTATAATAACAAGCAAATAGTCGTTTTTTTCTGTAACAGGATTATATGAAAAGTTTTAGTAGTCTTCTGTTTTAAAGAGATATGATAACAAATGATGATTTATTATTATTATGAGCCAACATATTGTAACAAGATTATAAAATCCAATAGCATTAATAGAGAAAACATTAAAAAGAAATGAATGTTATCACAAAATAAATGCTAAAGAAAAGTCCTTTAAAGATTGAAAGGTAACACCACAAATAATGCTTTAATCATAGTTTACATGACATTGTTAAACAAGGCATCAATCATCCCCTCCAATACCATTTAAATAACATAACATTCTGATCTCCTGGCAAGATGAATAGCACTAGAAAGAAGCAACTGTCAAAATTGCCGATTTAAGGGTATATTTTGTTTCTAAAACTTGGCATTTCTTAGAAAACCTCTCATAGGATTTGTAAAACATATACTATGCCTAGGAACACATTAATATTTATTTGCAGAAATGGTTCACTGTTAGCAGTGGACAAGGCCATGAACACACACTTGTAACACAGCAACAGATACAAGAAAGTCTGACTGAGGCTCCTTTACTGCTCCTGTCCTGTTCACCTTAACTTTCATCTCCACATGTCAGTGCTTCCTCATCTTGCTTGACTTGAAGTCAGTGCATTTCTTCAAGCCAGTAAGTTCTCTATACTGACTATTAAGCTGTAATTTTCACAGGAAAATTAGAATATTCCTTCCCATTTTCCTAATTTCTCAACTGATTTTTCTCAGAATTCAGAATCCATAAATATTGAAATGCCAGGAGAGAATTTCCAAATGGAAATGCTGTTCCCTTCGTCCATTTTCAGAAGAAACCGTAGGATAGTGTTATCCTTCTCTTCTCCAATTTTTTTTTTCCTGCAAACTTATGGTTATCACCTCTTTAAGTGAGTAGCTCACAATTTTGCCTCCCCTGCAAATGGTCCCAAAACAGTGAAGTGGGTCCTCTTTAGCTGTGTCTTTAGTACATAATCCTGCATTTCTGACCATATGCAGGGAGTGTGACCCAGGGAAGGATCCCTGACTCAATGGGATTTCTCTTGCTGTCTCTAGAATTTGAACACCGGAACCCAGACGTACAGAGGCTGGGAGCCATCGTGGTGTGCTATATTGATGACGGCAGCAGTGGGTGGTGTGGGGGCAGTTAATTGACAGCTATCTGTTGCTGACATCCCAGGAACTGCCTGAACCTCCTCTTTCCCAGTCATAAGATATCTAAGATTCTGCAGTATTCTTCATTAAATCCTAGCATGGTTTAAGCTAGCCAGAATTAGGTTCTGTTGCTTTCAATCAACAGAACCTTAGCTAATACATTGTTATTTCCTGGTCTTTGTTCCTTTAATTTTCCAGGAAAAGAAGGGAAAATGGCTTACTGGTTTTAAAAAGAGACAAGGGACAACATACCATTTATGCAAAATTTAGAAGCACTCAAAGGAAACTCTGGAAAGTTCCTGAGACATACCTAGGTAGGATCAGCATAAAACTTGAACAGTGTATCTAGATCTTGGTTGCCATGGTTGCCTTGACACAATGAACATCTGTATCAAGATCATATTTTCTTGGTGGGACAGAGAGAAGCACAAGGCGGAACTCACATTTACAGTAATCCTTGTTTTCCAGGGACCATACAACCCAGTTTGTCCAGAGCTGTTCATCTTAAGTTTGTTATCCCACCATAATTATAAATAGAATCTCCTTTTTCTCTCAAGAATATCCCACTTTGGATGATAATTTCTGTGACTACCCATTAAGAATATTTAATAACTATAGAAAACTGCTTATCTATATTTTTTGTATGTTTGAAACATTTTATAACAGAAATATCTTTAAAGTTATCACCTACACAGAATATAGCTGCCAAATGCTCCTACTCTGCTATTCTAACCATGAATCCCTCTGGGGCCCCTTCCTCCTACGGCGCTTGTGAGGATGAAATGAAATAAGCTCTATGAAGTGCCCAACAGTGACCAACACTGAATAAAATACAGCCACCATAGGTGGCCTTCCCTTATGTTCACCAAACTCCTGATAAGTTATTCGGTGATGTTTTAATCTTAATATTTTATGTAGATTATACATTCATCTGATTCAAAATGCAAAAGGTACAAAAGCGTATACAGTTAAAAGTTTCCCAACCCACTACCATTTATCTCCCTGGAGGCAACTGTTTCCAGATTTTTGAATATCCTTAAAGAATATCATATGTATGGAAAAGAAAGATTATATATTTATATGCATCTGTGAATGCATTTTCCTATGAGAGGCTCACAAAGTCTCCTTGAAGAGATATCATTATTACAAATACCCCTCAATTTACAATGGGGTTATATTCCAATAAACTTATGAAAATATTGTAAGCTGAAAATGCATTTAATACACTTAACCTACTAAACATCATAGCTTAGCTTGGCCTACCTTAAACACTCACATTAACCTACAGTTAGGCAAAATCATCTAACAGAAAGCCCATTTTATAATAAAGTGGGCTTTGAATATCTCATGTAATATAATGAATACTGTACTGAAAGTGGAAAACAGAATGGTTGTATGAGTACTCAAAGTACAGCTTCTGCTGAATGTGTATTGCTTTCAAACTATCTTAAAGTTGAAAAATCATAAGTCAAAATATTCTAAGTCAGGGATTGTTTGTACTTCTACTTTACATGATGAAATTGAGCCTTGAAAAGATTAAGTGACTCGCCCAAGGTCACACTGGCAGTTAAATAGTGAAACTTGGATCCAAATTGTTCAGTCACTACATGTATTGTCTTGAAATTTGAAAAAGAGGAAGAGGAATTAAACTACTAAATTGAAGGACTATTTTAGGCATAGAAGCAGCAGATGCCTTCATGTCCAAGTGATTGTGAAAAGCCCACTTGCCCCAAAATATGTCTCCTGGTCATATGAAATTCCACCATTTCAGATTTTTACCTGGGGATTTAGAGTAATCTGCTGTTTTCCTAGAGCTCCCCTAAAATAGAAATAGAAAATTTTGGAAGGCTAAATATATGCTAACATTGGAAAACTCATTTTCTCCCCTTCGTAAGGCAAGGTACTGAAGGAGGGGGCCCTACAGGCCGTGCAGGGACATCCTGGAGGCATGGGGAGAAGAAACTGAAAGGCAAGTTTTTATGGAACAAAGAATACCGATCTCAGGATTCTCCCTTGAACCTGCCCTAACTTTGTTCAAATTGACTTAGCCACTGACCTGCTGTCAAAAGACCACAGCCAATCTGACTTGTTTTCAATATAATGATGAATATTGATTTGGTCCCTTCATCCAACATTCTCAGCTGGATCTTTTTTGACCAAGGATATACATTACTAGGTGAGTACAGGCAGTTAATTCTTCCACACGGGACTTCAGAGTTTCTGAGTTAACCAGAATCACCCACCTTAACATCTGCCAGTTTATACCCCAAGTCCTGACCAGTGCCCCCTACTTGCTATGCCTCATGTTTTCAATAGAGCATAAAATCAGAAATGAAAGATGAAACATCATAGCCAATATCACAGAAATACAAAGGATCCTAAGAACCTGCTAGGTATAATTACACACTAACTAATTGGATCATCTAGAAGAAATGGATAAATTCCCAGACACATAAAACCTACCAAGATTGACTCATGAAGAAATTTAAAAATCTGAACAGACTAATAGCAAGCAAGGAGGTTGAATCCGTAAGAAAATGTCTCCTATCAATGAAAAACCCAAAACCAGATGGCTTCCCAGATTAATTCTACCAAATATTTTAAGAAGAACGAATACCAGTCCTTCTCAAACTCTTCCAAAAAGCTGAAGTGGAGGGAATACTTCCAAACTCATCTTACAGGGCCAGCATTACCCTGATTCCAAAGCCAGACAAGAACACTACAAGAAAGGAAAATGACAGGCCAATATCCTTGATCTACATAGATGCAAAAATCCTCAACAAACTCCTAGCAAACCAAATTCAATAGCACATTGAAAGAATCATTCACCATGATCATGTCATGGTTCAACATAAGCAAATCATATAATATACCATATTAGAAAAATAAAGGATAGAAACTATATGGCCATCACAATAGATATAGAAAAAGTTTTTGACAAAATTCGAAACCCTTTCATGGTGAAAAAAAAAAAAAAAACACCCAACAGATCACGTATTGAGGGACTGTATCCCAACAAAATACAGGCCATATATGACAAACCCATAGCTAACACCATAATCAATGGTGAAAAGTTGAAACTTTTCCTCTACCATCAGGAACAAGACAAGGATGCCCACAGACACCACTTCTCAGGGTAATTAGGCAAAAGAAAGAAATAAAAGGCATCCTAATAGGAAAGGAAGAAGTGAAACTGTCTCTACTGACGGCATGATATTGTTATATATAGAAAACCCTACAAACTTCACTAAATAAAGGTTAGAACTCAACACAAAGAAGGGAACAATAGACACTGGGGGACTCCAAAGGTGGGAGGGAAGGATGGTGGGAGCAAGGGTTGTAAAACTACCTATCGATTACTATGCTCACTGCTTGGGTGGTGGGATCATTAGAAGCCCAAACCTCAGCACCATGCAATATACCTGTTTAAGAAACCTGTACATCTACCCTCCTGACTCTAAAATGAAACATACAATATTTAAAAAACAAAAACAAATAAATACAATTTGAAAACTGTTAGAACTGAACTGATAGGTGAAATCAGTAAAGTTGTAGGATACAAAATCAACATATAGAGCCTTGAACACAGCAACATCCAGCTGTCTGACACGAAAGTCTCAGGGGCAAGAAAACCTCTATATGAACTCAGAAACAATGAGCTAAGTTGTGTTTATGTCTGAAAGGATGTTAAGAACTTCATTCATGTTACATCAGAGCCAACAGAAAGAACCAACAGGAAACCTGTACCCAACAAACAGAAATGACAAGATGAAGGGAAAGCAGAGGTAAGGGCTTACCTTAGAAAGGGCAAGTGATTAGCTCAATATACAATACAATGTTTGCTCCTGAGCCAAAAACTTGTACAATAATTTGGACATTACTTGCACAACCAGAAAAATCAGCCACTCATTAGGAAAATGTGTTTCTGTATAAGTCTTAGGACTCAGCTATCTATAATAACATGAAAAGACAATATTTTCATCCAAAATGAGTATTTTTGTTTGTCTTGGCTTGTTATTCTAACGTCAACAGCCTCTAAATAAACTGTTGAAGTACATGATATAACCACCTCTTTCTCCATCTTTCCCATTGCTCCCATAGGGTTTCAGTTGTGCAATTTCACCATTAGCAAAGCTTTTTGCTGAAATCTGCCTTTTCAAAGGGAGAGTATCCAGAAACAGAAGATGCTGATCTGGGAGGCTCTTCCTAATAGAACTGCTGCTTCAGTTTAACTTGAAAAAGCCCACAGCCAGTTCCTAATGACAAACATCTGAACACCGGGTCTTCCCCTGAGCAAGACCATGCTATGCCTCCTGCTCGCTCTGTTCTATAAGCAACCCACAGATTGCTCCCTGTGAAGAGGAGCCTGCAAGGGGAGCAGCATTCCACCAGACCCTGATTTAGCAAGATATTTCCATATCATTCCCCCAACCAGCTGGAAGTCCTCCACTGCTCTTGTGTAAAAATCTAACTCATCTCGCTGAATTTCCTGATTTAAAAGTCTAATTCATTTCACCAAAAGTGTGACAGAAGGAAACCAAGTACACCATCTCTCTCTTACCAAACCAAAGCTATTGCATGTGCATTCTGGGGGGAAAACATGGTCCAAATATGTTATGGAGGGGGTGCCAGCCCAGTGTCATCCTCTTACTATTGCCATAGGATCTTGGCTGATGGCATCAGAGGAAAAACAAGTTTATCAATTACTTTCAACCATTAAACTCACTCCTCCATGAAAAATGTCACAAGTCCAATGTCTCTTATTAAAATAAGCACTGCAAAATATAAAGGAGTCACAGTTTTAAAATGGGACACACGTTCTCTAAGCGGTGAACCACGTTAGAGGTGCACTGTTTACATTGTATAAAGTCCCCTGGAGCCAGGGTTAGGAAGCGCATCTGTTCTTTGATGTTCTGGGATGAAGGAGAAAGGAAAATGTGCTGCCAGAAGTGAGTGGGAAGGAGCCCATGAGATAAAGGAAGTAAATCCATTTGCTGATTGCAATAATAATGGTAATACACGAAGCTATACATACATACATACATACATACATACATGCAAATTTTCACATTTTTTTAAAAAAAGAACTTAAGGCTTCCACTCATGTAATCAGCCCTTATGAACTCTCCTGATTAGCTGCAAGGAAAATCTTCCTTTCTCCTCTTTCTTGCACCATCCTGGGCTCCCTTTTGACTTGTTTTTTTTTTTAACTTATAAACGAACAGCTCATATTCTGAAGTTTGTAGTCCCCTCCCGCCCCCCCTCTCTCTATACGGCTCATTTACATTGGCAGCTGTCGTGCTGCTGGGCATCCTCAAACCCACAAGTTTCCCTTTAATGTTTGAGCAGACAAACATCATCATGCACTAGGCACCACTGTGCCACTCAAAATGCTTTTTTGTTTTTTTTATTGCATCTGAGAGAAATCTCAAGGTTGCAAACCTGGAGTCAGAATTGTCTCCATGTGTCTCAGTGGGAAGAGTATCGTGTGAAGAAACAAGTTGATTCTACTAATCAAAAGGAATTTTTTTGATATCAGGTCATCCTCCGAATGAATTTATATTACCGAGTGGAGGGTCACATGAAGAAAATGGTCAAACAGCACCACCTAGAGCAAGAGCTGAGAAGTGCAGCGGAGCCGGGCTGTGTCAGGAAAGAAAAGCAAGCTGGGGCCTGGCTCAGCGCTCTCCCCTCTGCTCCTGTCTGCATGGAAAGATTAGGATGACAGTGGCAGGAAGCCTGTGCACCTAGTATGCATCACTTGAAGGGAACACACAGATTCCAGTAAACAATTGGAAGGAAATGTTAATACCAGGCTCTGCTAAACAATATCAAATGAGTCCTAGATGAGACAAGCGACTTTCATCAAAGTTTCCTGATACCTGAAAAGACAGCCCAGGGGATCCTGCACTACATGTGGTGTATGTAAATTAAGCGGGTTTTCTTCCCCTTTGTAATCAAGGCTCATACACAAACAAAATCACACTTTAGAAACGGCCTATTTCAACTTGTAACTAGCTAGCTTTCAGGGGCTCCCGGTCAAAAATAAATAGAGCACAAAGACGCTTTCTCCTTAGGGATCATACACAAATTCACTCTGTCCGTTTCTTTCCCACATGGAGCAACAAAGCCGTCAGACCTCTCCATCCACCCATCGGGTCCTTCCTGATTAAAGTGAGATAAATCACAGCCCTCTCTCTCCAGATGGCAGGCGACAAGAGGGGGATGCTTGCCTCAAGAAATCCTCCCCATCCCTCTGCATTCATGCAAGCCTGAGCGGAGAGATGCAAGAAATTACGGATGCATTTTAATTCCCCAGACCCTGCAATTAAAAATGGAAATTTTTTGGCCACGCGTGTTGGCTCATGCCTGTAATCCCAGCACTTTCAGAGGCCGAGGTCGGCAGATCACCTGGGGTCAGGAGTTCGAGACCAGCCTGGCCAACATGGTGAAACCCTGTCTCTACTAAAAATACAAAAATTAGCTAGGAATGGTGGTGGGCGCCTGTAGTCCCAGCTACTCGGGAGGATGAGGCAGGAGAATCACTTGAACCCGGGAGGCAAAGTTTGCAGTGAGCCAAGATCGCACCACTGCACTCCACTCTGGGTGACAAAGGAAGACTTCATCTCAAAAAATGTTTTTAAAAAATGGAAGTGTTGTTCTTTCATTTGTAAATGTGTTTTGGTAAAAGAGGGGCAGTTTAAGCAACCCTTTCTATTGTCTACATTGTTAAAATTCATCCGACATGGACTCTTGACTCCGTTTTGCCTGGGCAGACCCAATTCAAGCATTTACAACAGCTATAACCTCCTCAAATCAAAAAGAGGAATCAGCATTATTGCTAAGTTCAAATAAGGTCTTGTTTTATTTCATTTTTATTTTTGAATGCAGCCATTCCTCCAGGTGCTGCCATCAGGGAAGATTGTCAGTCCTGATTACATAAAGGTATTATTACAAAATGCAATTCTTAAACATTCAGTGTCTAACTACACTTTTAATAAGGCTTTCCCCCTCCCCTATGTATTCTCCCTTAGACACCCCTTCTCAAATTTAAAATCACAGAAACTAAAATATGATGCCTAAAGAGAGCCTAGCGACTGCCCAGTCCTCTAATTTGATGAGTGGGAGTACTGAAGCCCAGAGGAGGTTAAGTAATTTGTTCCCAATGTCTTAGATAAGAAGAAAATGACCAGCTGGGAAATCCCACTCATGTCAAGGCAGAGGAACAGGGCCACAGACTGTGGTTGAATTGTGCCACACACCTACATCCTTCTTTAGGAATCACAGAACATTCCTGTGTTGAGTCGGAGTCACTGACTTCCTTTTCAGGCTGATTGAGTTCTGTCCTTACAGGCTGCGACAAGAAGTTTTGGTATTATACTACACCAAGACCATTTATCTAGTTCAAGAAATGCACAGTCCTTAGAGCCCAGCAACTTTCCCCATGTCCAGTAAATGTAGCTTCTCCATTAGAAGCTGTCAGAATGGAGCCTTCTGGCTCATCTTGATTTTGATTTGTGCAAGAATGAATGGTTGTGCTAAGACAGCTTTCCTAGCTGATAGAGAGCGAAACTTTTTTCTCATAATCTATAAACAAATTAAATTAGAACTTTTTTCTCATAATCTGTGAAAAAATATTAAATTAAATCTGGCTCGTCTTGATTTTGATTTGTGCAAGAATGAATGGTTGTGCTAAGACAGCTTTCCTAGCTGATAGTGAGCAAAACTTTTTTCTCATAATCTATAAAAAATATTAAATTAGAAGCATAGAGTTTATTTCATGACTTTTATCTTCCTGCATTTTTCTTGTGGGCATAAATGATTTGTTTTTATCCTGCCTGACCCCAATCCCTTTTCCAAGAGACTAAAAGAGTATCTAGTGCAAAGTAGGGACTCAAATATTTTTTAATAAACAGTGATCCCAGCCACCCAGTGCATGTTGCCAAATGCCAACCCCATAAATAATCAAACACATCATCTCATTCAGCCAATCAAAATCAAGTGCTACCTATTTTTTTAAGTTTTCATAGCCCTTGGGCATCTGCTTTCTCAGCATTTCCCAAACTTGACTCATTCTCATCCTGCCTTCCTAATTTTGATCTGTCAATTACCTCTACTATTATTTATTTCATATATTTTTAAATAGACCCACTTTTGAAACTTAAATACACGCCTTTTAAAAGGAAGCTTTCTTACTACTATACATCAAAAGCCATTATTACTTGTTCTAAGTACTCATAACAAGATGGTCACAACTATTAAAATTTACTAATGTGCATCCACATACTCTCTAAATTCATGGAGCATCTGCACACACTTTAAGAAACAATTCTGCATTACTCACTCAATTTTCTTGACATCCTTCTGAGGCAGGACAAACCTTGGGCCCAAAGAATTGAGGTAGGAGTCCAAGCAAGTTGCCAGCCACATAAAGGCAAACCTTGGCTCGGAAGTCAGGACTACCAGCCCCTAGGTTATGGTTCATGCTCTTTCCTCTGCTCTCCAGAACCTCCTATCTCCAAGTGTAGTTAGCAGCCCAGATGCAGCAGCATCCTCTAGAGACTTGTTAAAAATGCAGAAGCTCAGGCTCCACCCCAGGCCTATGCAGACTGAAACTGCATTTTAACAAGGTCCAGGTAATTCACGTGCACATTAAGTTTGAAAAGGCCTGGTCTATATCAGCGGTTCTCTAACTTAGCAGCACATTAGAACCATCTGTAGAGATTTTAAAAATACCAGTGCCTGGGCTTCACCTCCCAGAAAATCTGACTTAAGTGTCTGGGGTTTGCCCTGAGTCTAGGTATTTTTAAAAACTCCTCAGCTTATACAAAGCTGGCAGGGCTGGGCACAGTGGCTCATGCCTATAATCCCAGCACTTCGTGAGGCCAAAGTGGGCAGATTGCTTGAGTCCAGGAGTTTGAGATTAGCCTGGGCTAAAATCCCATCCCTACAAAAAAAAAAATACAAAAAGTAGTTGGGCATGGTGGTGGCACATACCTGTAGTCCCGGCTACTCAGGAGGCTGAGTCCTCGCTTGAACCCAGGAGGTCACAGTCTGGTCAACAGAGCAAGACCCTGTATCAAAACAAACAAACAAGCAAACAAAAAATGCTAGCAGCTTACCAGCTAGGGAGGCCTGTAGAGCCAAGTTTTCCAAATGGGGCTACATTAGTTGTTCCAGAACTTTAGCTGCATCAAAACCACCTGGATGGCTTGTTCAGCTACAGAGGGTCTGGCCATACCCCTACAGTTTCCAGCTGAGGGTCTGGAATGAGGCACGATGATTTGCATTTCTAACAATCTCCAGGTGATGCTGATGCTGTGGGTCCAGGGACCACATTTTGAGAATCTATGCTAAATGAATCGGAGAAGACCAAAGCTCAAACTTATTCCAAGAACTTTTCAAGGCCCACCTGCAAGTTGTAGTGGAAGTAAGCATCTAAGGGTGCAAAAAGTTTCACTGTAGACTAAGGCCTTTTACCTGAGCTCTCAAATGTTCACATTTCTCTTATCAACCTAAATAACAAACAGAGAGAGGCTCTCCACAAGAAAAAGATATTCGTTTGGAAACAGAGCCTTGCAATAGAAACAGGCAAGCCAGAGTAAACTATATGCATATTCACGGAGGTAAAGGAAGACAAAAGAAAAAATGAGGAAGATTATATGATCATTTGGAAATGATTATCCTTGGCTACAAAGATCAATAACAAAGGTGATGCCAGGCCCAGGTTGGACAGGCAGTTGTTGGGCAAATATCCTTCAGAAGCATTGTTGTGTGCAAAGTTGCAATGGGCTTTGTGCAAGATTGTGTTTTTTGCAGTCTTCTGTGATAAGTTTTTGTTATCAGGCATACAAGCCCAAGAATCCTTTATTGCATGGCCTTTCCTGGCTCTATATGTCAGGGTTTTGGATAGGGTAGGGGTATTTTTAACACCATCAATGTAAAAAATGACATAAGGTAGGTACCCCAATGACTTGTTTGGCCTTCATAAAATAATTTTACATAAAATCTCTGTAAACGTGGAAATATCTACACCGCATTCTGTATAAACGTGGAAATATCTACACTGCTATCTCTGTAAATGTGTAAACATTTACAACGCTATCTGTATAAACATGGAAATATTTACACCGCCGTCTCTATAAACATGGAAATATCTACACCACTATCTCTATAAACATGGAATTATCTACACCGCTATCTCTATAAACATGGAAATATCTACACCGCTATCTGTATAAACATGTAAATATCTACACTGCTGTCTCTATAAACATGGAAATAACTACACCTCTATCTGTATAAACATGGAAATATCTACACCACTGTCTCTATAAACATAGAAATATCTACAATGATATATCTATAAACACACAAATATCTACACCACTGTCTCTATAAACATGGAAATATCTACACCGCTATCTCTATAAACATGGAAATATCTACACCGCTGTCTCTAGAAACATGGAAATATCTACACCACTATCTCTATAAACGTGGAAATATATACACCACTATCTCTAAAAAGATGGAAATATCTACACCGCTATCTCTATAAACGTGGGAGCATCTACACCGCTAACTCTATAAACCTGGAAATATCTACACCGCTATAAGTATAAATGTGGAAATATCTACACCACTATCTGTATAAACATGGAAATATCTACACCGCTATCTCCATAAACATGGAAATACGTACACCGCTATCTGTATAAACATGGAAATATTTACAAAGCTATCTCTATAAACATGGAAATATCTACACCGCTATCTCTATAAACATGGAAATATCTACACCACTGTCTGTAAAACATGGAAATATCTACACCGCTGTCTGTATAAACATGGAAATATATACACGGCTATCTGTTTAAACATGGAAATATCTACACCACTGACTGTATAAACATGGAAATATCTACACCGCTGTCTCTATAAACATGGAAATATCTACACCGCTATCTGTAGAAACATGGAAATATCTACACCGCTGTCTCTATAAACCTGGAAATATCTTCACCGTTATCTGTATTAACGTGGAAATATCTACAACGTTATCTGTATAGACGTGCAAATATCTACATCGCTATGTCTACAAACGTGGAATTATCTACACCGCTATCTGTATAAACATGGAAATATCTACACCGGTATGTGTATAAACGAGGAAATATTTCACCACTATGTGTATAAACTTGGAAATTTCTACACCGCAATCTGCATAAAAGTGGAAATATCTTCACCGCTATTGGTATAAACGTGGAAATGTCTACACCGCTATCTCTATAAACGTGGAAATATCTACACCGCTATCTCTATAAACATGGAAATGTCTACACCGCTATCTGGATAAACATGGATATATCTACATGGCAATCTCTATAAATATGGAAATAACTAAACCACCATCTGTATAAACATGGAAATAACTTCACAGTCATCAGTATAAACATGGAAATATCTACACAACCATGTGTGGAAACATGGAAATATCTGCACTGCCATCTGTATAAACATGGAAATATCTCCACTGCCATCTGTATAAACATGGAAATATCTCCACCGCTATCTGTATAAACATGGAAATATCTACACCGCAATCTGTATAAACATGGAAATGTCTACACCGCCATCTGTATAAAGATGGAAATATCAACACCGCCATCTGTATAAACATGGAAATACCTCAACCGCTATTTGTATAAACATGGAAATATCTACACTGCTATCTGTATAAACATGGAAATGTCTACATCGCCATCTGTATAAACATGGAAATATCAACACCACCATCTGCAAAAACATGGAAATATCTACAGCGCCATCTGTGTAAACATGGAAATATCTACACCTCCATCTGTATAAACATGGAAATATCTACACCGCTATCTGTATAAACATTCAAATATCTACACCGTGATCTGTATAAATATGGAAATATCTACACCGCTATCTCTATACATATGGAAATATCTAAACCGCCATCTGTATAAAAATGGAAATAACTATACAGTCATCTGTATAAACATGGAAATATCTACACCACCATCTGTGAAATCATGGAAATATCTACAATGATATCTGTATAAACATTAAAATATCCCCACCACCACCTGTATAAACATGGAAATATCTCCACCGCTATCTGTATAAACATGGAAATATCTGCACCGCTATCTATATAAACATGGAAATATCTCCACCGCTATCTGTATAAACATGCAAATATCTACAACGCTAAGTGTGTAAACATGGAAATATCTTCACCGCTATCTGTGTAAACATGGAAATATCTACCCAGCTATCTGTGTAAAGATGGAAATATCTACACCGCAGTCTGTGCAAACATGGAAATATCTAAACCGCTATCTGTGTTAAAATGGTAATATCTACACCACTAACACTATAAACATGGAAATATCTACACCGCTGTCTCTATAAACATGGAAATCTCTACACCGCTATCTGAATAAATATGGAAATATATCCACCGCTATCTGTATAAACATGGAAACATCTACACAGCTATCTCTATAAACATGGAAATTTCTACACCGCTATCTGTATAAAAATGGAAATATCTACAACGCTATCTGTGTAAACATGGAAATATCTACACATGTATCTGTGTAAACATGGAAATATCTACACTGCTATGTGTGCAAAGATGGAAATATATAAACTGTAATCTGTGCAAAGATGGAAATATCTACACCGCTATCTCTATAATCATGGAAATATCTGCACCGCTATCTGTATAAACATGGATATATCTACACAGCTATCTCTATAAACGTGGAAATATCTACACCGCCATGAGTATACACATGGAAATATCTACACAGTCATCTGTATATACATGGAAATATCTACACCACCATCCCTATGAACATGGAAATATCTACACTGCGAGGTGTATACACATGGAAATATCTACACAGCCATCAGAATAAACATGGAAACATCTTCACCACTATCTCTATACACATTGAAGTACCTACACCGCTATGTCTACAATCATGGAAATAACTACACCGCTATCAGTAGAATCATGGAAATATCTACACTGCTATCTGAACAAACATGGAAATATCTACACTGCCATCTGCATAAACATCGAAATATCTACACCGCCATCTGTATAAACATGGAAATATCTACACCACCATCTGTATAAACATAGAAATATCTACACTGCCATCTGTATAAACATGGAAATAACCACACAGTCATCTGTATATACATGGAAATATCTACACCACTATCGGTATAGACATGGAAATATCTACACCGCTATCTGTATAAAGATGGAAATATCTACACCGCTATCTGAATAAACATGGAAATATCTACGATGCTATCTGTATAAACAAGGAAATATCTACAACGCTATCTCTATAAACATGGAAATGTCTACACCGCTATCCGTATAAACATGGAAATATCTATACGGCTACCTCTACAAACGTGGAAATATCTACACCGCTATCTGTTTAAACATGGAAATATCTACACCGGTATCTGTATAAACAAGGAAATATCTACACCGATATGTATATAAACATGGAAAGATTTACACCGCTCTGTGTATAAACATGGAAATATTTACAGGGCTACCTCTATAAACATGGAAATATCTACACCACCATGTGTAGGAACATGTAAATATCTACAATGCTATTTCTATAAACATGGAAATATCTACACCACTATTTGTATAAACATGGAAATATCTACAACGCTATCTGTATAAACATGGAAATATGTACACCGCCATGTCTATAAAGAAGGAAATAATTACACCGCTATCCGTATAAACATGGAAATAGCTACACCACTATCTCTATAAACATGGAAATATCTACACCGCTATCTGTATAAACATGGAAGTATCTACACCACTATCTGCATAAACTTGGAAATATCTACACCACTCTCTGTTTAAACATGGAAATATCTACAACGCTATCTCTATAAACATGGATATATCAACAACGCTTTCTCTATAAACATGGAATTATATACACAGCTTTGTGTATAAACATGGAAATATCTACACCGCTATCTCTATAAACATGGAAATATCTACACCACTATCTGTATAAACTTGGGAATATCTACACCGCTATGTGTATAAACATGGAAATATCTACACTGCTATCTCTATAAACATGGAAATATCTACACCACTATGTGTATAAACATTGAAATATCTACACCGCTATCTCTATAAACATGCAAATGTCTACACCGCTATCTGTATAAACAAGGAAATATCTGCACTGCTATCTCTATAAATATGGAAATATCTACACCGCTATCTGTATAAACATGGAAATATCTAAACTGCTGTCTGTTAAGCAGGGAAATATCTACACCGCTATTTCTATAAACATGAAAGTATCTACACTGCTATCTGTATAAACATGGAAACATCTACACCACTATCTGTATAAACATGGAAATATATTCAATATTGTCTCTATAAACACGGAAATATCTACACCGCTTTCTGTATAAACTAGGGAATATCTTCAATGATACCTGTATAAACATGGAAATATCTACGCAGCTATCTGTATAAACATGGAAATATCTACACCACTATCTCTATGAACATGGAAATATCTACACCGCTATCTGTATAAACAAGGAAGTATCTACACCGCTATCTGTTTAAACATGGAAATACCAACACCGCTATCTGTAAAAACATGGAAATATCTACAAAGCTATCTGTATAAACATGGAAATAACTACACAGCCATCTGTATAAACATGGAATTATCTACACCGCCATCTGTGTAAACATGGAAATATCTACACCGCTATCTGTATAAACATGGAAATATCTACACCGCCTTCTCTATAAACACGGAAATATCTACACCGCTATGTCAATAAACATGGAAATATTTACACCACCATCTCTAAAAACATGGAAATATCTACACCGCCATCTGTATAAAGATGGAAATGTTTACACCGCTACCTCAATAAACATGGAAATATCTACACCGCCATCTCCATAAACATGGAAATATCTATACCACCATCTCTGTAGAGATAGAAGTATCTACACCGCTCCCTCTCTAAAGATGGAAATATCTACACCGTTATCTGTAAAAACTTGGAAATATCTACCCCGCAATCTGTATAAACAAGGAAATATCTACACCGCTATCTCTATAAAAATGGAAATATCTACACATCCCTCTCTATAAACATGGAAATATCTACACCGCTAACTCCATAAACATGGAAGTATCTACCGCGCCATCTCTATAAACATGGAAATATCTACACCGCTATCTGTATAAACATGGAAATATCTACACTGCTATGTCTGTAAACTTGGAATTATCTTCAATGTTATCTGTGTAAAGTTGGAGGCATCTACACTGCTATTTCTATAGACATGGAAATATTTACACCCCTCTCTGCATAAACTTGGAAATATCCACACCGCTATCTCTATAAAGATGGAAATATCTACAACAGTATGTGTACAAACATGGAAATAACTACACCGCTATCTGAACAAACATGGAAATATCTACACTGTCATCTGCATAAACATGGAAATAACTACACCGCCATCTGTATAAACATGGAAATATCTACACCACCATCTGTATAAACATAGAAATATCTACACTGCCATCTGTATAAACATGGAAATACCCAAACAGTCATCTGTATATACATGGAAATATCTACACAACTATCTGTATAGACATGGAAATATCTACACCGCTATCTCTATACACATGGAAATACCTACACAGCTATTTGTATAAACATTGAAATATCTAAAATGCTATTTGAAAAAACTTGGAAATATCTACACCGCTATCAGCATAAACTTGGAAATATCTACACCGCCATCTGTATAAACATGGAAATATCTCCACCGCTATCTGTATAAACATGGAAATATCTACACCGCTATCTGTATAAATATGGAAATATCTACACCACTATCTGTATAAACATGGAAATATCTACACCGCTATCTGTATAAACTTGGAAATATCAACAGCGCTATCTGTATAAACATGGAAATATCTCCACCGCTATCTGTATAAACAGGGAAATATCTACAGCGCTATCTGTATAAAAATGGAAATATCTCTACTGCTATGTGTATAATCATGGAGATAACTACACCGCTATCTGTATAAACTTGGAAATATCAACAGCGCTATCTGTATAAACATGGAAATATCTCCACCGCTATCTGTATAAACATGGAAATATGTACACCACTATCTTTATAAACATGGAAATATCTACACCGCAATCTGTATAAACATGGAAATACCTACAACATTATCTGTGTAAACACGGAAATATATACACAGCCGTCTGTGTAAACATGCAAATATGTACACTGCTATAAGTGTGAAGATGGAAATATCTACACCGCAATCTGAGCAAATATGGAAATATCTACACCTCTATCTCTGTAAACATGGAAATACCTACACCGCTATCTCTATAAACATGGAAATATCTACACCGCTATCTGTATAAACATGGATATATCTACACCACGATCTGTATAAACATGGATATATCTACACCGCTATCAGTATAAACACGGAAATATCTACATGGCTGTCTCTATAAACATGGAAATATCTACACCGCCATCTGTATAAACATGGAAATATATACACCGTCATCTGTATAAACATGGAAATAACTACACCGCTATCTGTATAAACATGGAAATATCTACACCGTTATCTGTATAAACATAGAAATATTTACACCGCTATCTGTATAAACATGGAAATATATCCACCGCTATCTGTATAAACATGCAAATATGTACAACGCTATCTGAGTAAACATGGATTTTTCTACACCGCTATCTGTATAAACATGGAAATATCTACATGGCTATCTGTATGAAAATGGAAATATCTAAACCGCCATCTGTATAAACGTGGAAACATCTACACCACCATATGTGAAAACACGGAAATATGTACACTGCCATCTGTATAAACATTGAAATATCTCCACCGCCATCAGTATAAACATGGAAATATCTCCACTACTATCTGTATAAACATGGAAATATCTACACCGCTACCTGTATAAACATGGAAATATATCCACCGGTATCTGAATAAACATGCAAATATGTACAACGCTATCTGAGTAAACATGGATTTTTCTACACCGCTATCTGTATAAACATGGAAATATCTACCCCGCTTTCTGTGTAAAGATGGAAATATCTACACTGCAATCTGTGCAAAGATGGAATTATCTACACTGCTATCTGTGTAAAGTTGGAAATATCTACACCGCAATCTGTGCAAAGATGGAAATATCTACACAGCTATCTGTGTTAACATGGTAATATCTACAACACTATCTGTGTAAACATGGAAATATCTACACAGCTGTCTGTGTAAACATGCAAATATGTACACCGCTATCTGTGTGAAGATGGAAATATCTACACCGAAATCCATGCAAATATGGAAATATCTACACCTCTAACTCTGTAAATATGGAAATATCTACACCGCTATCTGTATAAACATGGAAATATCTACACCGCTATCTGTATAAACATGGAATCATCTACACCGCTATCTTTATAAATATGGAAATATCTACACCATTATCTCTATAAACATGGAAATGTCTATAAAGCTATCTGTATAAACATCGAAATATCTACATGGCTATCTCTATAAACATGGAAATACCTACAATTCCATCTGTATAAACATGGAAATACCTACACAGTCATCTATATAAGCATGGAAATATCTACACCGCTATCTGTATAAAAATGGAAATACCTACATAGCCATCTGTATAAACACCGTAATATCTACACCGCCATCTGTATGAAATTGGAAATATCTCCACTGCTATCTGTATAAACATGGAAATATTTCCACCGCTATCTGTATAAACATGGAAATATCTACATCGCCATCTGTATAAAAATGGAAGTATTTACACCGCTTTCTGTATAAACCTGGAAAAATCTATACCGCTATCTGTATAAACATGGAAATATCTACATCGCTATCTGTGTAAAAATGGAAATACCTACACTGCCATCTGTTTAAACATCAAGTAGCCACAGCGCTATCTGTAGAAACATGGAAATACCTACACCGCCATTTGAAAGAACATGGAAATATCTACATGGTTATCTGTATAAATATGGAAATGTCTACACCGCTATATCTATAAACATGGAAATATCTACACATCTATCTGTATAAACATGGAAATATCTACGCCGCTATCTCTTTAAACACGGAAATATCTACACCGCCATCTGTATAAACATGGAAATCTATACACAGTCATCTGTATAAACATGGAAATAACTACACTGCTAACAGTGTAAACATGGAAATATCTACACCGCTATCTTTATAAACCTGGAAATATCCACACCGAAATCTGCATAAACATGGAAACATCTACAACACTATCTGTGTAAACTTGGAAATATCTACACAGATGTCTTTGTAAACATGCAAATGTGTACAACACTATCTGTGTGAAGATGGAAATAACTACACCGCAATCAGTGCAAATATGGAAATATCTACACCTCTATATCTGTAAACATGGAAATATCTACACCGCTATCTGTATAAACATGGAAATATATACACCGCTATCTGTATACATATGGAAATATCTACACCGCTATCTCTATAAACGTGGAACTATCTACACCGCTATATATATAAATGTGGAAATAACTAAACCACTTTCTGTATAAACGAGGAAATATCTACACCGCTATCTCTGTAAATGTGTAAACATTTAAACCGTTATCTGTATAAACATGGAAATATTTACACCGCTGTCTCTTTAAACATGTAAATATTTACAACGCTATTTGTATAATCATGGAAATATATACACCGCTTTCTCTATAAACATGGAAATATCTACAATGCCATCTGTATAAAGATGGAAATATCAACACCGCAAGCTGTATAAACCTGGAAATATCTACACTGCTACCTGTATAAACTTGGAAATACCAACACCGCTATCTGTATAAACACGGAAATATCTACAATGTTATCTATATAAACATGGAAATATCTACACCGCTATCTGTATAAACTTGGAAATATCTACACCGCCATCTGTAAACACATGGAAATATCTACACCGCTATCTTAATAAATATGGCAATATCTACACCGCTATCTCCATAAACATGGAAATGTCTTCACCGCTATTTGTATAAACATGGAAATATCTACACTGCCATCTGTATAAACATGGAAATATCTACACAGACATCTGTATAAACATGGAAATGTCTACACCACTATCTGTATAAATTTGCAAATATCCACACCGCTATCTGCATAAACATGGAAATATCTATACTGCCATTTGAATAAACATGGAAATATCTACACCGCTATCTGTATAAATATGGAAATATATACACCTCTCTCTGTATAAACATGGAAATATCTTCACTGCTATTTGTTTAAACATGGATTTATCTACACCACTATCTCAATAAACATAGAAATATCTACACCGCAATCTCTATAAACATGGAAATATCTACACCGCCATCAGCATTAACATGGAAATATCTACACCGCCATCTGTATAAACATGGAAATATCTACACTGCTATCTGTGTAAACATGGAAATATCTACCCCGCTATCTGTGTAAAGATGGAAATATCTACAGCGCAATCTGTGCAAATATGGAAATATCTACACCGCTATCTGTGTTAACATGGTAATATCTACACCCCTAACACTATAAACATCGAAATATCTACACTGCGATGTGTTCACAGATGGAAATATCTACACAGCCATCAGTATAAACCTGGAAACATCTGCACCACTATCTCTATACACATGGAAATACCTACACCGCTATGTCTACAATCATGGAAATAACTACACCGCTATCAGTAGAAACATGGAAATATCTACACCACTATCTGGACAAACATGGAAATATCTACAACACCATCTGTATAAACATAGAAATATCTACACTGCCATCAGTATATACATGGAAATACCAAACAGTCATCTGTATATACATGGAAATATCTACACCACTATCTGGATAGACATGGAAATATCTACACCGCTATCTCCATAAACTTGGAAATACCTACACAGCTATTTGTATAAACATTCAAATATCTTCACTGCTATCTGAAAAAACTTGGAAATATCTACACCGCTATCTGCATAAACTTGGAAATATCTACACCGCCATCTGTATAAACATGGAAATATCTCCACCGCTATCTGTATAAACATGGAAATATCTACACCGCTATCTGTATAAACGTGGAAATATCTCCACCGCTATCTGTACAATCATGCAAATATCTACACCGCTATCTGTATAAAAATGGAAATATCTACATCGCTATCTGTATAAACTTGGAAATATCTACACCGCTATCTGTATACATATGGAAATATCTACACCGCCATCTCTATAAACATGGAAATGTCTACAGCACTATCTTTATAAACAGAGAATTATCTACATGGCTATCTCGATATACATGGAAATATCTACACCGCCATCTGTATAAACATGGAAATACCTACACAGTCATCTGTATAAATATGGAAATATCTACACCACTATCTGTATAAACATGGAAATATCTACACTGACATCTGTGTATACATGGAAATATCTACACAGCCATCTCTATAAACCTGTAAATATCTACATCGCTATGTGTAAAAACATGGAAATAGCCACACCGCATTCTTTATAAATATGGAAATATCCACACCGCCATTTATAAAAACATGGAAATATCTACACAGTCATCTGTATAAACATGGAAGTATCAACACCTCCATCTCTATAAACATGGAAATATCTACACTGCCATCTGTATACACATGGAAATATCTACACAGCCATTTGTAAACCTGGAAATATCTACACCGCTATCTGTATAAACATGGAAATATCTACACTGCTATCTGTATAAACTTGGAAATATCTACACCGCCATCTCTAAAAACATAGAAATATATCCACCGCTATCTGTAGAAACATGGAAATATCTCCTCCGCTATCTGTATAAACATGGAAATATCTGCATCGCTATCTGTATAAACTTTTAAATATCTACACCGCTATCTGTATACATATGGAAATATCTACACCGCCATCTCTATAAACATGGAAATGCTTACAGCGCTATCTGTATAAACATGGAATTATCTACATGGCTATCTCGATATACATGGAAATATCTACACTGCCATCTGTATAAACATGGAAATACCTACACAGTAATCTGTATAAACATGGAAGTATCTACACCACTATCTGTAAACATAGAAATACCTACACCGCCATCTGTATAAATCTGGAGATATCTACAACGCTATCTCTATGAACATTGAAATACCTACACCGCTATCTGTAGAAACAGGAAAATAACTACACCGCTATCTGTATAAACATGGAAACATCTACAACGCTATATGTATAAACATGGAAATTTCTACACCGCCATCTCTATAAACTTGGAAATATATCCACCGCTATCTGTATAAACATTTTAATATCTCCACAGCTACTATATAAACATGGAAATAACTACACCGCTATCGGTATAAACATGGATATATCTACACCGCTATCTGTATCAACTTGCAAATATCTACACCGCTATCTGTATACATATGGAAATATTTACACCGCCATCTCTATAAACATGGAAATGTCTACACCGCTATCTGTATAAACTTGGAAATATCTACATGGCTATCTCTAGATACATGGAAATACCTACGCCGCCATCAGTTTAAACATGGAAATATCTACACAGTCGTCTGTATAAAAGTGGAAATATCTACACCACTATCTGTATAAACATGGAAATATCTACACTGCCATCTGTATAAACATGGAAATATCTACACAGCCATCTCTATAAACCTGGAAATATCTACATCGCTATCTGTATAAACATGGAAATAGCCACACCGCTATCTGTATAAACATCGAAATATCTACATCGAAATCTGTAAAAACATGGAAATATCTACACAGTCATCTGTATAAACATAGAAGTTTATACACCTCCATCTGTATAAACATGGAAATGTCTACACTATCATCTGTATACACATGGATATATCTACAAAGCCATCTGTATAAACCTGGAAATATCTACACTGCTATCTCTAAAAACATGGAAATAACGACACCGCTATCTGTATAAACATGGAAATATCTCCACCGCTTTCTTTATAAACATGGAAATATCTACACCGCTATCTGCATATACATGGAAATATCTACACCGCCATGTGTAAAAACATGGAAATACCTACACAGTCATCTGTATAAACATGGCAGTATCTAGACCTCCATCTGTATAAACATGGAAATATCTACACTGCCATCTGTATACACGTGGAAATATCTACACAGCCATCTGTATAAACCTGGAAATATCTACAGCGTTATCTCTTTGAACATGGAAATAACTGCTCCGCTATCTGTGTAAACATGGAAATATCTACACCGCTATCTGTATAAACAAGGAAATATCAACACCGCTATCTGTGTAAACGTTGAAATATCTTCACCGCTATCTGTATAAACATGGATATATCTACACCGCTATCTGTATAAACATGGAAATATCTGCATCGCTATCTGTATAAACTTTTAAATATCTACACCGCTATCTGTATACATATGGAAATATCTACACCGCCATCTCTATAAACATGGAAATGTCTACAGCGCTATCTGTATAAACATGGAATTATCTACATGGGTATCTCGATATACATGGAAATATCTACACCGCCATCTGTATAAACATGGAAATACCTACACAGTAATCTGTATAAACATGGAAGTATCTACACCACTATCTGCATAAACATGGAAATATCTACACTGCCATCTGTGTATACATGGAAATATCTACACAGCCATTTCTTTAAACCTGGAAATATCTACATCACTATCTGTAAAAACATGGAAATAGCCACACCGCTATCTTTATAAATATGGAAATATCTACACAGCCATTTATAAAAACATGGAAATATCTACACAGTCATCTGTATAAACATGGAAGTATCAACACCTCCATCTCTATAAACATGGAAATATCTGCACTGCCATCTGTATACACATGGAAATATCTACACAGCCATCTGTATAAAACTGGAAATATCTACACCGCTATCTCCATAAACATGGAAATAACTACACCGCTATCTGTATAAACATGGAAATATCTACACCGCTATCTGTATAAACATGGAAATATCTACACTGCTATCTGTATAAACTTGGAAATATCTACACCGCCATCTCTATAAACATAGAAATATATCCACCGCTATCTGTATAAATTTGGAAATATCTCCTCCGTTATCTGTGAAAACTTGGAAATATCTCCACCGCTATCTGTATAAACATGGAAATATCTACACCGCTATCTGTGTAAACATGGAAATATCTACACCGCCATCTGTGAAAACATGGAAATACCTACACAGTCATCTGTATAAACATGGAAGTATCCACACCTCCATCTGTATAAACATGGAAATATCTACACTGCCATCTATATACACATTGAAATATCTACACAGCCATCTGTAAAAACCTGGAAATATCTACAACGGTATCTCTATGAACATGGAAATAACTGCACCGCTATCTGTATAAAAATGGAAATATCTACACCGCTATCTGTATAAACGTGGAAATATCTCCACCGCTATCTGTACAATCATGCAAATATCTACACCGCTATCTGTATAAAAATGGAAATATCTACATCGCTATCTGTATAAACTTGGAAATATCTACACCGCTATCTGTATACATATGGAAATATCTACACCGCCATCTCTATAAACATGGAAATGTCTACAGCACTATCTTTATAAACAGGGAATTATCTACATGGCTATCTCGATATACATGGAAATATCTACACCGCCATCTGTATAAACATGGAAATACCTACACAGTTATCTGTATAAATATGGAAATATCTACACCACTATCTGTATAAACATGGAAATATCTACACTGACATCTGTGTATACATGGAAATACCTACACAGCCATCTCTATAAACCTGTAAATATCTACATCGCTATCTGTAAAAACATGGAAATAGCCACACCGCAATCTTTATAAATATGGAAATATCCACACCGCCATTTATAAAAACATGGAGATATCTACACAGTCATCTGTATAAACATGGAAGTATCAACACCTCCATCTCTATAAACATGGAAATATCTACACTGCCATCTGTATACACATGGAAATATCTACACAGCCATCTGTAAACCTGGAAATATCTACACCGCTATCTGTATAAACATGGAAATATCTACACTGCTATCTGTATAAACTTGGAAATATCTACACCGCCATCTCTAAAAACATAGAAATATATCCACCGCTATCTGTAGAAACATGGAAATATCTCCTCCGCTATCTGTATAAACATGGAAATATCTGCATCGATATCTGTATAAACTTTTAAATATCTACACCGCTATCTGTATACATATGGAAATATCTACACCGCCATCTCTATAAACATGGAAATGTCTACAGCGCTATCTGTATAAACATGGAATTATCTGCATGGCTATCTCGATATACATGGAAATATCTACACTGCCATCTGTATAAACATGGAAATACCTACAAAGTAATCTATATAAACATGGAAGTATCTACACCACTATGTGTAAACATGGAAATATCTACACCGCCATCTGTATAAATCTGGAGATATCTACAACGCTATTTCTATGAACATGGAAATACCTACACCGCTATCTGTATAAACAGGAAAATAACTACACCGCTATCTGTATAAACTTGGAAATATCTACATGGCTATCTCTATATACATGGAAATACCTACGCCGCCATCAGTTTAAACATGGAAATATCTACATAGTCGTCTGTATAAAACTGGAAATATCTACACCACTATCTGTATAAACACGGAAATATTTACACCACCATCTCTATAAACATGGAAATATCTACACAGCCATCTGTATTAACATGGAAATACCAACACTGCCATCTGTATAAACATGGAAATATCTACACAGTCGTCTGTATAAACCTGGAAATATCTACCTCACCATCTGTATAAATATGGAAATATCTACACTGCCATCTGTATAAACATGGAAATACGTACAACACTATCCATATAAACATGGAAATATCTACACCATGACCTGTATAAACATGGAAATATCTACACCGCTATCTATATGAACTTGGAAATATCTACAAGGCTATCTGTGTAAAGCTGGAAATATCTACACCGCTAACTATGTAAAAATGGAAATATCTACACCACTATCTGGGTAAACATGGACATATCTACAACGCTATCTGAACATGGAAATCTCTACACCGCTATAATTATAAAGAGGGAAATATCTACACTGCTTTCACTATAAACATGGAAATATCTACAGAGCCATATTTATTAACAAGGAAATACCTTCAACGACATCTGTACAAACATGGAAATACCTACACCGCCATCTGTATAAACATGGAAATATCCACACCGGCAACTGTATAAACATGGAAATATCTACACCGCCATCTGTATAAACATGGAAATATCTACACCTCTATCTGTATAAACATGGAAATATCTACATAGCAATCTCTATAAAAATGGAAATATCTACAAAATCATCTGTATAAACACGGAAATATTTGCATCACTATCTGTATAAACATGGAAATATCTACATCGCCATCTGTATAAATATGGAAATAGCTACACCGTATTCTGTATAAACATGGAAATGTCTACACAGTCAACTGTATAAACATGGAAATATCTACAGAGCCACCTGCACAAACATGCAAATACCTACACCGCTATCTGTATAATCTTAGAATTAACTACACCACTCTCTGTATAAGCATGAAAGTATCTACACCGCTATCACCATAAACATGGAAATATCAACACCGCTATCTGTATAAACATGAAAATAACTACAGCGCTATCTGTATAAACATGGAAATATATATACCGCCATCTGTATAAACATGGAAATATCAACACTGCCATCTGTATACACATGGAAATACCTACACAGCCATCTGTATAAACATGGATATATCTGCACCGATATCTGTGTAATCATGGAAATATCTACACCACAATCTGTATAAATATGGAAATATCTACACCGTCAACTCTATAAACATGGAAATATCTACACCGCCATCAGTGTAAACATGGAAATATCTACAACGCCAACTATATAAACTTGGAAATATCTACAACGCAATCTGTATAAATATGAAAATATCTACACCGTCATCTGTATGAACGTGGAAATATCTACATCACTATCTGTATAAACATGGAAATACCTACACTACCGTCAGTATAAACATAGGAATAACTACACTGCCATCTCTATAAACATGGAAATATCTACACCACCATCTTTACAACATGGAAATATCTACACCGCCATATGTACAAACCTGGAATTATCTACACTGCTATCTGTATAAAGATGGAATTATCTACACCGCCATTTATATAAACATGCAAATTCCTATACCGCAATCTGAATAAACATGGAAATAGCTGCACCGCTATCTCTACAAACTTGGAAATAACTACACCGCCATCTGAATAAACATGGAAATATCCTCACTGCCATCTGTATATGAATGGAAATATCTACACCACCATCTGTATAAACATGGAAATATCTACACGGCAATCTGTATAAAGATGGAATTATCTACACCACCATCTCTATAAAAATGGAAATATCTACACTGCTATCTGTATAAACATGGAAATATCTGCACCGCTATCTCTATAAACATAGAAATATCTACATCGCCATCTCTATAAACATGGCAAAATCTAGGCCGCTATCTGTGTATACATGGGAACATCTACACCGCTATCTGTATAAACATGGATATACCTAAAACGCCATCTGTATAAAAATGGAAATATCTACACCACCATCTCTATTACATGGAAATATGTACACCGCCGTCTGTATTAACATGGAAATATCAACACTGCCATCAGTATAAAGAAGGAAATATCTACATAGTCGTCTCTATAAACATGGAAATATCTACATCACCATCTGTATAAATATGGAAATATGAACAATGCCATATGTATAAACATGGAAATACGTGCACCGTTATCCGAATAAACATGGAAATATCTACACCGTTACCTGAATAAATATGGAAATATCTACACCGCCATCTGTATAAACATGGAAATATCTACACCGCTATCTGTATAAACATGGAAATATCTACACCACGACATGTATAAACATGGAAATATCTACACCGCTATCAGTAAAAACATGGAAATATCGGCACCGCTATCTGTATAAATATGGAAATATCTACACCACTATCTCTATAAACATGGAAATATCTACACCGTTATCTGTATAAACAAAGAAATATCTCCACCGCTGTCTGCATGAACATGGAAACATCTACACCGCTAGCTGTATAAACATGGAATTATCTGCAGCGTTATCTGTATAAACATGGAAATATCTACACCGCAGTCGGTGCAAAGATGGAAATATCTACAATGCTATCTCAATAAACATGGAAATATCGACACCGCCATCTGTACACACATGGAAATACCTACACAGTCATCTGTATAAACATGGAAATATCTACACCACAATCTGTATAAACATGGAAATATCTAGACTGCCATCACTATAAACATGGAATTACCTACACAGACTTCTCTATAATCATTGAAATATCTACTCCGCTATCTGTATAAACATGGAAGTAGCCACACCGCTATCAGTATAAACATGGAAATATCTACACCGCTATCTGTATAAACATGGAAATATCTACACCACAACGTGTATAAACATGGAAATATCTACAACGCTATGTGAATAAACATGGAAATATCTACACCGCTATCATTATAAACATGGAAATATTGACACCGCTATCTGTATAAATATGGAAATATCTACACCACTATCTGTATAAACATGGAAATATCTACACTGTTATCTGTATAAACAAAGAAATATCTCCACCGCTGTCTGTATGAACATGGAAACATCTACACCGCTAGCTGTATAAACATGGAATTATCTGCAGCGTTATCTGTATAAACATGGAAATATCTACACCGCAGTCTGTGCAAAGATGGAAATATCTACAATGCTATCTCAATAAACATGGAAATATTGACACCGCCATCTGTAAACACATGGAAATACCTACACAGTCATCTGTATAAACATGGAAATATCTACACCACTATCTGTATAAACATGGAAATACCTACACTGCCATCTGTATAAACATGGAATTATTTACACAGACATCTCTATAACCATTGAATTATCTACACCGCTATCTGTATAAACATGGAAGTAGGCACACCGCTATCTGTAAAAACATGGAAATATCTACACCGCCATCTGTGAAAACATGGAAATATCTACACTGTCATCTTTATAAACATGGAAATATCTACACGTCCATCTGCATAAACATGGAAATATCTACACTGCCATCTGTATATACCTGGAAATATCTACACTGCCATCTGTATAAACATGGAAATATCTACACCGCTATCTCTATAAACATGGAAATGTCTAAACGGTTATCTGTATAAACATGGAAATATCTCCACCGCTATCTGTAGAAACATGGAAATATCTACATCGCTATCTGTATAAACATGGAAATATCTCCACCGCTATCTCCATAAAGATGGAAATATCTACACCGCTATCTGTATAAACATGGAAATATCTATAACACCATCTGTGTAAACATGGAAATATCTACACAGCTATCTGTGTAAACATGGAAATATGTAGACAGGTCTCTGAGTAAAGATGGAAATACCTACATCGCAATCTGTGCAAATATGCAAATATATACACCGCTAACTCAGTAAACATGGAAATATCTACACCGCTATTTGTATAAACATGGAAATGTCTACACCGCGATCTGTATAAACATGGAAATATCTACACCGCTATATGTATAAACATGGAAATATCTACACCGCTATCAGTATAAACATGGAAATATCTATACCGCTATCTTTATAAACATGGAAATATCTACACCACGACATGTATAAACATGGAAATATCTACACCGCCATGTGAATAAACATGGAAATATATACACCGCTATCTATAAAAACATGCAAATATCGACACCGCTATCTGTATAAATATGGAAATATCTACACCACTATCTCTATAAACATGGAAATATCTACACCGTTATCTGTATAAACAAAGAAATATCTCCACCGCTGTCTGTATGAACATGGAAACATCTACACCGCTAGCTGTATAAACATGGAATTATCTGCAGCGTTATATGTATAAACATGGAAATATCTACACTACAGTATGTGCAAAGATGGAAATATCTACAATGCTATCTCAATAAACATGGAAATATCGAGACCGCCATCTGTACAAAGATGGAAATACCTACACAGTCATCTGTATAAACATGGAAATATCTAAACCGCTATCTGTATAAACATGGAAATATCTATAACTCTATCTGTGTAAACATGGAAATATCTACACAGCTATCTGTGTAAACATGGAAATATGTACACAGGTCTCTGTGTAAAGATGGAAATACCTACACCGCAATCTGTGGAAATATGGAAATATCTACACCGCTATCTCAGTAAACATGGAAATATCTAAACCGCTATCTGTACAAACATGGAAATATCAACACCGCTATCTGTATAAACATGGAAATGTCTACACCACGATCTGTATAAACATGGAAATATCTTCACCGCTATATGTATAAACATGGAAATATCTACACCGCTATCAGGATAAACATGCAAATATCTACACCGCTATCTGTATAAATATGGAAATATTGACACCGCTATCTGTATAAATATGGAAATATGTACACCAGTATCTCTATAAACATGGAAATATCTACACCGTTATCTGTATAAACAAAGAAATATCTCCACCGCTGTCTGTATGAACATGGAAACATCTACACCGCTAGCTGTATAAACATGGAATTATCTGCAGCGTTATCTGTATAAACATGGGAATATCTACACCGCAGTCTGTGCAAAGATGGAAATATCTACAATGCTATCTCAATAAACATGGAAATATTGACACCGCCATTTGTACACACATGGAAATACCTACACAGTCATCTGAATAAACATGGAAATATCTACACCACTATCTGCATAAACATGGAAATACCTACACAGCCATCTGTATAAACATGGAATTATCCACACAGACATCTCTATAACCATTGAAATATCTACACCGCTATCTGTATAAACATGGAAGTAGCCACACCGCTATCTGTATAAACATGGAAATATATACACCGCCATCTGTGAAAACATGGAAATATCTACACTGTCATCTTTATAAACATGGAAATATCTACACATCCATCTGCATAAACATGGAAATATCTACACTGCCATCTGTATATACCTAGAAATATCTACAGTGCCATCTGTATAAACATGGAAATATCTACACGGCTATCTCTATAAACATGGAAATGTCTACACGGCTATCTGTATAAACATGGAAATATCTCCACCGCTATCTGTAGAAATATGGAAATATCTACATCGCTATCTGTATAAACATGGAAATATCTCCACCGCTATCTCTATAAAGATGGAAATATCTACACCGCTATCTTTATAAACATGGAAATATCTGCACTGCTATCTGTATAAACATGGAAATATCTATAACATTAGCTGTGTAAACATGGAAATATCTACACAGCTATCTGTGTAAACATGGAAATATGTACACAGGTCTCTGTGTAAAGATGGAAATATCTACACCACAATCTGTGCAAATATGGAAATATCTACACCGCTATCTTAGTAAACATGGAAATATCTACACCGCTATCTGTATAAACATGGAAATATCAACACCGCTATCTGTATAAACATGGAAATGTCAACACCACGATCTGTATAAACATGGAAATATCTACACCGCAGTCTGTGCAAAGATGGAAATATCTACAATGCTATCTCAATAAACATGGAAATATAGACACCGCCATCTGTACACACATGGAAATACCTACACAGTCATCTGTATAAACATGGAAATATCTACACCACTATCTGTATAAACATGGAAATATCTACACTGCCATCTGTATAAACATGGAATTACCTACACAGACATCTCTATAACCATTGAAATTTCTACACCGCTATATGTATAAACATGGAAGTAGCCACACCGCTATCAGTATAAACATGGAAATATCTACACCGCTATCTGTATAAACATAAAAATATCTACACCGCTATGTGAATAAACATGGAAATACCTACACCGCTATCAGTATAAACATGGAAATATTGACACCGCTATCTTTATAAATATGGAAATATCTACACCACTATCTCTATAAACATGGAAATATCTACTCCGTTATCTGTATAAACAAAGAAATATCTCCACCGCTGTCTGTATGAACATGGAAACATCTACACCGCTAGCTGTATAAACATGGAATTATCTGCAGCGTTATCTGTATAAACATGGAAATATCTACACTGCAGTCTGTGCAAAGATGGAAATATCTACAATGCTATCTCAATAAACATGGAAATATCGACACCGCCATCTGTACACACATGGAAATACCTACACAGTCATCTGTATAAACATGGAAATATCTACACCACTATCTGCATAAACTTGGAAATACCTACACTGCCATCTGTATAAACATGGAATTATCTACACAGACATTTCTATAACCATTGAAATATCTACACCGCTATCTGTATAAACATGGAAGTAGCCACACCGCTATCTGTGTAAACATGGAAATATCTACACCGCCATCTGTGAAAACATGGAAATATCTACACTGTCACCTTTATAAACATGGAAATATCTACATGTCCATCTGTATAAACGTGGAAATATCTGCAATACCATCTATATATACCTGGAAATATCTACACTGCCATCTCTATAAACATGGAAATATCTACACCGCTATCTCTACAAACATGGAAATGTCTCCACCGCTATCTGAAGAAATATGGAAATATCTACATCGCTATCTGTAAAAACATGGAAATATCTCCACTGCTGTCTCTATAAAGATGGAAATATCTACACTGCCATCTGTATATACCTGGAAATATCTACACCGCTATCTGTATAAACATGGAAATATCTACACCACAACGTGTATAAACATGGAAATATCTACAACGCTATGTGAATAAACATGGAAATATCTACACCGCTATCATTATAAACATGGAAATATCTACACCGCCATCTGTGCAAATATGGAAATATCTACACCGCTATCTGTAAAAACATGGAAATGTCTACACCACGATCTGTATAAACATGGAAATATCTACACCGCTATGTCTACAAACATGGAAATGTCTACACGGCTATCTGTGTAAACATGGAAATATCTCCACCGCTATCTGAAGAAATATGGAAATATCTACATCGCTATCTGTAAAAACATGGAAATATCTCCACTGCTGACTCTATAAAGATGGAAATATCTACACTGCCATCTGTATATACCTGGAAATATCTACACCGCTATCTGTATAAACATGGAAATATCTATAACACTATCTGTGTAAACATGGAAATATCTACACAGCTATCTGTGTAAACATGGAAATATGTACACAGGTCTCTGTGTAAAGATGAAAATATCGACAACGCAATCTGTGCAAATATGGAAATATCTACACCGCTATCTCAGTAAATATGGAAATATCTACACCGCTATCTGTATAAACATGGAAATATCAACACCGCTATCTGCATAAACATGGAAATGTCTACACCACGATCTGTATAAACATGGAAATATCTACACCGCTATATGTATAATCATGGAAATATCTACACCGCTATCAGTATAAACATGGAAATATCTACACCGCTATCTGTGTAAACATGGAAATATCTACAACACGACATGTATAAACATGGAAATATCTACACCGCCATGTGAATAAACATGGAAATGTCTACACCGCTATCAATAAAAACATGGAAATATCGACACCGCTATCTGTATAAATATGGAAATATGTACACCACTATCTCTATAAACATGGAAATATCTACACCGTTATCTGTATAAACAAAGAAATATCTCCACCGCTGTCTGTATGAACATGGAAACACCTACACCGCTAGCTGTATAAACATGGAATTATCTGCAGCGTTATCTGTATAAACATGGGAATATCTACACCGCAGTCTGTGCAAAGATGGAAATATCTACAATGCTATCTCAATAAACATGGAAATATTTACACCGCCATCTGTACACACATGGAAATACCTACACAGTCATCTGAATAAACATGGAAATATCTACACCACTATCTGTATAAACATGGAAATACCTACACTGCCATCTGTATAAACATGGAATTATCCACACAGACATCTCTATAACCATTGAAATATCTACACCGCTATCTGTATAAACATGGAAGTAGCCACACCGCTATCTGTATAAACATGGAAATATATACACCGCCATCTGTGAAAACATGGAAATATCTACACTGTCATCTTTATAAACATGGAAATATCTACACGTCCATCTGCATAAACATGGAAATATCTACACTGCCATCTGTATATACCTAGAAATATCTACAATGCCATCTGTATAAACATGGAAATATCTACACGGCTATCTCTATAAACATGGGAATGTCTACACGGCTATCTGCATAAACATGGAAATATCTCCACCGCTATCTGTAGAAAGATGGAAATATCTACATCGCTATCTGTATAAACATGGAAATATCTCCACCGCTATGTCTATAAAGATGGAAGTATCTACACTGCTATCTTTATAAACATGGAAATATCTGCACCGCTATCTGTATAAACATGGAAATATCTATAACATTATCTGTGTAAACATGGAAATATCTACACAGCTATCTGTGTAAACATGGAAATATGTACACAGGTCTCTGTGTAAAGATGGAAATATCTACACCACAATCTGTGCAAATATGGAAATATCTACACCGCTATCTTAGTAAACATGGAAATATCTACACCGCTATCTATATAAACATGGAAATATCAACACCGCTAACTGTATAAACATGGAAATGTCTACACCACGATCTGTATAAACATGGAAATATCTACACCGCAGTCTGTGCAAAGGTGGAAATATCTACAATGCTATCTCAATAAACATGGAAATATCGACACCGCCATCTGTACACACATGGAAATACCTACACAGTCATCTGTATAAACATGGAAATATCTACACCACTATCTGTATAAACATGGAAATATCTACACTGCCATCTGTATAAACATGGAATTACCTACAGAGACATCTCTATAATCATTGAAATATCTACACCGCTATCTGTATAAACATGGAAGTAGCCACACCGCTATCAGTATAAACATGGAAATATCTACACCGCTATCTGTATAAACATGGAAATATCTACAGCACGACATGTATAAACATGGAAATATCTACACCGCTATGTGAATAAACATGGAAATACCTACACCGCTATCAGTATAAACATGGAAATATTGACACCGCTATCTGTATAAATATGGAAATATCTACACCACTACCTCTATAAACATGGAAATATCTACACCGTTATCTGTATAAACAAAGAAATATCTCCACTGCTGTCTGTATGAACATGGAAACATCTACACCGCTATCTGTATAAACATGGAAATATCAACACCGCTATCTGCATAAACATGGAAATGTCTACACCACGATCTGTATAAACATGGAAATATCTACACCGCTATATGTATAATCATGGAAATATCTACACCGCTATCAGTATAAACATGGAAATATCTACACCGCTATCTGTGTAAACATGGAAATATCTACAACACGACATGTATAAACATGGAAATATCTACACCGCCATGTGAATAAACATGGAAATGTCTACACCGCTATCAATAAAAACATGGAAATATCGACACCGCTATCTGTATAAATATGGAAATATCAACACCACTATCTCTATAAACATGGAAATATCTACACCGTTATCTGTATAAACAAAGAAATATCTCCACCGCTGTCTGTATGAACATGGAAACATCTACAGAGCTAGCTGTATAAACATGGAATTATCTGCAGCGTTTTCTGTATAAACATGGAAATATCTACACCGCAGTCTGTGCAAAGATGGAAATATCTACAATGCTATCTCAATAAACATGGAAATATCGACACCGCCATCTGTACACACATGGAAATACCTACACAGTCATCTGTATAAACATGGAAATATCTACACCACTATCTGTATAAACATGGAAATACCTTCACTGCCATCTGTATAAACATGGAATTATCTACACAGACATCTCTATAACCATTGAAATATCTACACCGCTATCTGTATAAACATGGAAGTAGCCACACCGCTATCTGTATAAACATGGAAATATCTACACCGCCATCTGTGAAAACATGGAAATATCTACACTGTCATCTTTATAAACCTGGAAATATCTACACGTCCATCTGTATAAACATGGAAATATCTACACTGCCATCTGTATATACCTGGAAATATCTACACTGCCATCTCTATAAACATGGAAATATCTACACCGCTACCTCTATAAACATGGAAATGTCTACACGGCTGTCTGTATAAACATGGAAATATCTCCACCAATAACTGTAGAAACATGGAAATATCTATAACATTAGCTGTGTAAACATGGAAATATCTACACAGCTATCTGTGTAAACATGGAAATATGTACACAGGTCTCTGTGTTAAGATGGAAATATCTACACCACAATCTGTGCAAATATGGAAATATCTACACCGCTATCTTAGTAAACATGGAAATATCTACACCGCTATCTGTATAAACATGGAAATATCAACACCGCTATCTGTATAAACATGGAAATGTCTACACCACGATCTGTATAAACATGGAAATATCTACACCGCAGTCTGTGCAAAGATAGAAATATCTACAATTCTATCTCAATAAACATGGAAATATCGACACCGTCATCTGTACACACATGGAAATACCTATACAGTCATCTGTATAAACATGGAAATATCTACACCACTGTCTGTATAAACATGGAAATACCTTCATTGCCATCTGTATAAACACGGAATTATCTACACAGTCATCTCTACAACCATTGAAATATATACACCGCTATCTGTATATACATGGAAGTAGCCACACCGCTATCTGTATAAACATGGAAATACCTACACCACCATCTGTGAGAACATGGATATATCTACACTGTCATCTTTATAAACATGGAAATATCTACACGTCCATCTGTATAAACATGGAAATATCTACACTGCCATCTGTATATACCTGGAAATAACTACACTGCCATCTGTATAAACATGGAAATATCTACACCGCTATCTCTATAAACATGGAAATGTCTACACGGCTATCTGTATAAACACGGAAGTATCTCCACCGCTATCTGTAGAAACATGGAAATATCTACACCGCTATCTGTATAAACATGGAAATATCTCCACCGCTGTCTCTATAAAGATGGAAATATCTACACCGCTATGTTTATAAACATGGAAATATCTACACTGCTATCTGTATAAACATGGAAATATCTATAACACTATCTGTGTAAACATGGAAATATCTACAAAGCTATCTGTGTAAACATGGAAATATGTACACAGGTCTCTGTGTAAAGATGGAAATACCTACACCGCAATCTGTGCAAATATGGAAATATCTACACCGCTATCTGTAAAAACATGGAAATGTCTACACCACGATCTGTATAAACATGGAAATATCTACACCGCTATCAGTGTAAACATGGAAATATCTACACCGCTATCTGTATAAACATGGAAATATCAACACCGCTATCTGTATAAACATGGAAATATCTACACCACGACATGTATAAACATGGAAATATCTACACCGCCATGTGAATAAACATGGAAATATCTACACCGCTATCAGTAAAAACATGGAAATATCGACACCGCTATCTGTATAAATATGGAGATATCTACACCACTATCTCTATAAACATGGAAATATCTACACCGTTATCTGTATAAACAAAGAAATATCTCCACCGCTGTCTGTATGAACATGGAAACATCTACACCGCTAGCTGTATAAACATGGAATTTTCTGCAGCGTTATCTGTATAAACATGGAAATATCTACACCGCAGTCTGTGCAAAGATGGAAATATCTACAATGCTGTCTCAATAAACATGGAAATATCGACACCGCCATCTGTACACACATGGAAATACCTACACAGTCATCTGTATAAACATGGAAATATCTGCACCACTATCTGTATAAACATGGAAATACCTACACTGCCATGTGTATAAACATGGAATTATCTACACAGACATCTCTATAAACATTGAAATATCTACACCGCTATCTGTATAAACATGGAAGTAGCCACACCGGTATCTGTATAAACATGGAAATAACTACACCGCCATCTGTGAAAACGTGGAAATATCTACACTGTCATCTTTATAAACATGCAAATATCTACACGTCCATCTGTATAAACATGGAAATATCTACACTGCCATCTGTATATACCTGGGAATATCTACACTACCATCTGTATAAACATGGAAATATCTACAGCGCTATCTCTATAAACATGGAAATGTCTACACGGCTATCTGTATAAACATGGAAATATCTCCACCGCTATCTTTGGAAACATGGAAATATCTACACCGCTATATGTATAAACATGGAAATATCTACACCGCTATCAGAATAAACATGGAAATATCTACACCGCTATCTGTATAAACATGGAAATATCTACACTGCCATCTGCATAAACATGGAATTACCTACACAGACATTTCTATAATCATTGAAATATCTACACCGCTTTCTGTATAAACATGGAAGTAGACACACCGCTATCAGTATAAACATGGAAATATCTACACCGCTATCTGTATAAACATGGAAATATCTACACCACGACGTGTATAAACATGGAAATATCTACACCGCTATGTGAATAAACATGGAAATATCTACACCGATATCAGTATAAACATGGAAATATTGACACCGCTATCTGTATAAATATGGAAATATCAACACAACTATCTCTATAAACATGGAAATATCTACACCGTTATCTGTATAAACAAAGAAATATCTCCACCACTTTCTGTATGATCATGGAAACACCTACACCGCTAGGTGTATAAACATGGAATTGTCTGCAGCGTTATCTGTATAAACATGGAAATATCTACACCGCAGTCTGTGCAAAGATGGAAATATCTACAATGCTATCTCAATAAACATGGAATTATCGACACCGCCATCTGTACACACATGGAAATACCTACACAGTCATCTGTATAAACATGGAAATATCAACACCACTATCTGTATAAACATGGAAATAACTTCATTGCCATCTGTATAAACATGGAATTATCTACACAGACATCTCTATAACCATTGAAATATCTACACCGCTATCTCTATAAACATGGAAGTAGCCACACCGCTATCTGTATAAACATGGAAATATCTACACCGCAGTCTGTGCAAAGATGGAAATATCTACAATGCTATCTCAATAAACATGGAAATATCGACACCGCCATCTGTACACACATGGAAATACCTACACAGTCATCAGTATAAACATGGAAATATCTACACCACTATCTGTATAAACATGGAAATACCTTCATTGCCATATGTATAAACACGGTATTATCTACACAGACATCTCTATAACCATTGAAATATCTGCACCGCTATCTGTATAAACATGGAAGTAGCCACACCGCTATCTGTATAAACATGGAAATATCTACACCGCCATCTGTGAAAACATGGAAATATCTACACTGTCATCTTTATAAACCTGGAAATATCTACACGTCCATCTGTATAAACATGGAAATATCTACACCGCCATCTGTATATACCTGGAAATATCGACACTGCCATCTGTATAAACATGGAAATATCTACACCGATATCTCTATAAACATGGAAATGTCTACACGGCTATCTGTATAAACATGGAAATATCTCCACCGCTATCTGTAGAAACAAGGAAATTTCTACACCGCTATCTGTATAAACATGGAAATATCTCCACCGCTATCTCTATAAAGATGGAAATATCTACACCGCTATCTTTATAAACATGGAAATATCTACACCGCTATCTGTATAAACATGGAAATATCTATAACACTATCTGTGTAAACATGGAAATATCTACACAGCTATCTGTGTAAACATGGAAATATGTACACAGGTCTCTGTGTAAAGATGGAAATACCTACACCGCAATCTGTGGAAATATGGAAATATCTACACCGCTATCTCAGTAAACATGGAAATATATAAACCGCTATCTGTACAAACATGGAAATATAAACACCGCTATCTGTATAAACATGGAAATGTCTACACCACGATCTGTATAAACATGGAAATATCTACACCACTATATGTATAAACATGGAAATATCTACACCGCTATCAGTATAAACATGGAAATATCTACACCGCTATCTGTATAAACATGGAAATATCTACACCACGACATGTATAAACATGGAAATATCTACACCGCCATGTGAATAAACATGGAAATATCTACACCGCTATCAGTAAAAACATGGAAATATCGACACCGCTATCTGTATAAATATGGACATATCTACACCACTATCTCTATAAACATGGAAATATCTACACCGTTATCTGTATAAACAAAGAAATATCTCCACTGCTGTCTGTGTGAACATTGAAACATCTACACCGCTAGCTGTATAAACATGGAATTATCTGCAGCGTTATCTGTATAAACATGGAAATATCTACACCGCAGTCTGTGCAAAGATGGAAATATCTACAATGCTATCTCAATAAACATGGAAATATCGACACCGCCATCTGTACACACATGGAAATACCTACACAGTCATCTGTATAAACATGGAAATATCTACACCACTATCTGTATAAACATGGAAATATCTACACGGCCGTCTGTATAAACATGGAATTACCTACACAGACATCTCTATAATCAATGAAATATCTACACCGCTATCTGTATAAACATGGAAGTAGCCACACCGCTATCAGTATAAACATGGAAATATCTACACCGCTATCTGTATAAACATGGAAATAACTACACCGCTATGTGAATAAACATGGAAATATCTACACCGCTATCAGTATAAACATGGAAATAGTGACACCGCTATCTGTGTAAATATGGAAATATCTACACCACTATCTCTATAAACATGGAAATATCTACACCGTTATCTGTATAAACAAAGAAATATCTCCACCGCTGTCTGTATGAACTTGGAAACATCTACACCACTAGCTGTATAAACATGGAATTATCTGCAGCGTTATCTGTATAAACATGGAAATATCTACACCGCAGTCTGTGCAAAGATGGAAATATTTACAATGCTATCTCAATAAACATGGAAATAACGACACCGCCATCTGTACACACATGGAAATACGTACACAGTCATCTGTATAAACATGGAAATATCTACACCACTATCTTTATAAACATGGAAATAACTACACTGCCATCTGTATAAACATGGAATTATCTACAGAGACATCTCTATAAACATTGAAATATCTACACCGCTATATGTATAAACATGGAAGTAGCCACAAAGGTATCTGTATAAACATGGAACTATCTACACCGCCATCTGTGAAAACATGGAAATATCTACACTGTTATCTTTATAAACATGGAAATATCTACACGTCCATCTGTATAAACATGGAAATATCTACACTGCCATCTGTATAAACATGGAAATATCTACAGCGCTATCTCTATAAACATGGAAATGTCTACACGGCTATCTGTATAAACATGGAAATATCTCCACCGCTATCTGTAGAAACATGGAAATATCTACACCGCTATATGTATAAACATGGAAATATCTACACCGCTATCAGAATAAGCATGGAAATATCTACACCACTATCTGTATAAACATGGAAATATCTACACTGCCATCTGTATAAACATGGAATTACCTACACAGACATCTCTATAATCATTGAAATATCTACACCGCTATCGGTACAAACATGGAAGTAGCCACACCGCTATCTGTATAAACATGGAAATATCTCCACCGCTATCTGTAGAAACATGGAAATATCTACATCGCTATCTGAATAAACATGGAAATATCTCCACCGCTATCTCAATAAAGATGGAAATATCTACACCGCTATCTTTATAAACATGGAAATATCTGCACCGCTATCTGTATAAACATGGAAATATCTATAACATTAGCTGTGTAAACATGGAAATATCTACACAGCTATCTGTGTAAACATGGAAATATGTACACAGGTCTCTGTGTGAAGATGGAAATATCTACACCACAATCTGTGCAAATATGGAAATATCTACACCGCTATCTTAGTAAACATGGAAATATCTACACCGCTATCTGTATAAACATGGAAATATCAACACCGCTATCTGTATAAACATGGAAATGTCAACACCACGATCTGTATAAACATGGAAATATCTACACCGCAGTCTGTGCAAAGATGGAAATATCTACAATGCTATCTCAATAAACATGGAAATATAGACACCGCCATCTGTACACACATGGAAATACCTACACAGTCATCTGTATAAACATGGAAATATCTACACCACTATCTGTATAAACATGGAAATATCTACACTGCCATCTGTATAAACATGGAATTACCTACACAGACATCTCTATAACCATTGAAATATCTACACCGCTATCTGTATAAACATGGAAGTAGCCACACCGCTATCAGTATAAACATGGAAATATCTACACCGCTATCTGTATAAACATGGAAATATCTACACCACGACATGTATAAACATGGAAATATCTACACCGCTATGTGAATAAACATGGAAATACCTACACCGCTATCAGTATAAACATGGAAATATTGACACCGCTATCTGTATAAATATGGAAATATCTACACCACTATCTCTATAAACATGGAAATGTCTACACGGCTATCTGTATAAACATGGAAATATCTTCACCGCTATCTGTAGAAACATGGAAATATCTACACCGCTATCTGTATAAACATGGAAATATCTCCACCGCTATCTCTATAAAGATGGAAATATCTACACCGCTATCTTTATAAACATGGAAATATCTATACCGCTATCTGTATAAACATGGAAATATCTATAACACTATCTGTGTAAACATGGAAATATCTACACAGCTATCTGTGTAAACATGGAAATATGTACACAGGTCTCTGTGTAAAGATGGAAATACCTACACCGCAATCTGTGGAAATATGGAAATATCTACACCGCTATCTCAGTAAACATGGAAATATATAAACCGCTATCTGTACAAACATGGAAATATAAACACCGCTATCTGTATAAACATGGAAATGTCTACACCACGATCTGTATAAACATGGAAATATCTACACCACTATATGTATAAACATGGAAATATCTACACCGCTATCAGTATAAACATGGAAATATCTACACCGCTATCTCTATAAACATGGAAATATCTACACCACGACATGTATAAACATGGAAATATCTACACCGCCATGTGAATAAACATGGAAATATCTACACCGCTATCAGTAAAAACATGGAAATATCGACACCCCTATCTGTATAAATATGGACATATCTACACCACTATCTCTATAAACATGGAAATATCTACACCGTTATCTGTATAAACAAAGAAATATCTCCACTGCTGTCTGTATGAACATTGAAACATCTACACCGCTAGCTGTATAAACATGGAATTATCTGCAGCGTTATCTGTATAAACATGGAAATATCTACACCGCAGTCTGTGCAAAGATGGAAATATCTACAATGCTGTCTCAATAAACATGGAAATATCGACACCGCCATCTGTACACACATGGAAATACCTACACAGTCATCTGTATAAACATGGAAATATCTACACCACTATCTGTATAAACATGGAAATATCTACACTGCCGTCTGTATAAACATGGAATTACCTACACAGACATCTCTATAATCAATGAAATATCTACACCGCTATCTGTATAAACATGGAAGTAGCCACACCGCTATCAGTATAAACATGGAAATATCTACACCGCTATCTGTATAAACATGGAAATATCTACACCGCTATGTGAATAAACATGGAAATATCTACACCGCTATCAGTATAAACATGGAAATAGTGACACCGCTATCTGTATAAATATGGAAATATCTACACCACTATCTCTATAAACATGGAAATATCTACACCGTTATCTGTATAAACAAAGAAATATCTCCACCGCTGTCTGTATGAACTTGGAAACATCTACACCACTAGCTGTATAAACATGGAATTATCTGCAGCGTTATCTGTATAAACATGGAAATATCTACACCGCAGTCTGTGCAAAGATGGAAATATCTACAATGCTATCTCAATAAACATGGAAATAACGACACCGCCATCTGTACACACATGGAAATACGTACACAGTCATCTGTATAAACATGGAAATATCTACACCACTATCTGTATTAACATGGAAATAACTACACTGCCATCTGTATAAACATGGAATTATCTACAGAGACATCTCTATAAACATTGAAATATCTACACCGCTATATGTATAAACATGGAAGTAGCCACACCGGTATCTGTATAAACATGGAACTATCTACACCGCCATCTGTGAAAACATGGAAATATCTACACTGTCATCTTTATAAACATGGAAATATCTACACGTCCATCTGTATAAACATGGAAATATCTACACTGCCATCTGTATAAACATGGAAATATCTACAGCGCTATCTCTATAAACATGGAAATGTCTACACGGCTATCTGTATAAACATTGAAATATCTCCACCGCTATCTGTAGAAACATGGAAATATCTACACCGCTATATGTATAAACATGGAAATATCTACACCGCTATCAGAATAAGCATGGAAATATCTACACCACTATCTGTATAAACATGGAAATATCTACACTGCCATCTGTATAAACATGGAATTACCTACACAGACATCTCTATAATCATTGAAATATCTACACCGCTATCGGTACAAACATGGAAGTAGCCACACCGCTATCTGTATAAACATGGAAATATCTCCACCGCTATCTGTAGAAACATGGAAATATCTACATCGCTATCTGAATAAACATGGAAATATCTCCACCGCTATCTCAATAAAGATGGAAATATCTACACCGCTATCTTTATAAACATGGAAATATCTGCACCGCTATCTGTATAAACATGGAAATATCTATAACATTAGCTGTGTAAACATGGAAATATCTACACAGCTATTTGTGTAAACATGGAAATATGTACACAGGTCTCTGTGTGAAGATGGAAACATCTACACCACAATCTGTGCAAATATGGAAATATCTACACCGCTATCTTAGTAAACATGGAAATATCTACACCGCTATCTGTATAAACATGGAAATATCAACACCGCTATCTGTATAAACATGGAAATGTCAACACCACGATCTGTATAAACATTGAAATATCTACACCGCAGTCTGTGCAAAGATGGAAATATCTACAATGCTATCTCAATAAACATGGAAATATCGACACCGCCATCTGTACACACATGGAAATACCTACACAGTCATCTGTATAAACATGGAAATATCTACACCACTATCTGTATAAACATGGAAATATCTACACTGCCATCTGTATAAACATGGAATTACCTACACAGACATCTCTATAACCGTTGAAATATCTACACCGCTATCTGTATAAACATGGAAGTAGCCACACCGCTATCAGTATAAACATGGAAATATCTACACCGCTATCTGTATAAACATGGAAATATCTACACCACGACATGTATAAACATGGAAATATGTACACCGCTATGTGAATAAACATGGAAATACCTACACCGCTATCAGTATAAACATGGAAATATTGACACCGCTATCTGTATAAATATGGAAATATCTACACCACTATCTCTATAAACATGGAAATATCTACTCCGTTATCTGTATAAACAAAGAAATATCTCCACTGCTGTCTGTATGAACATGGAAACATCTACACCGCTAGCTGTATAAACATGGAATTATCTGCATCGTTATCTGTATAAACATGGAAATATCTACACTGCAGTCTGTGCAAAGATGGAAATATCTACAATGCTATCTCAATAAACATGGAAATATCGACACCGACATCTGTACACACATGGAAATACCTACACAGTCATCTGTATAAACATGGAAATATCTACATGTCCATCTGTATAAACATGGAAATATCTACAATGGCATCTGTATATACCTGGAAATATCTACACTGCCATCTCTATAAACATGGAAATATCTACACCGCTATCTCTACAAACATGGAAATGTCTACACGGCTATCTGTGTAAACATGGAAATATCTCCACCGCTATCTGAAGAAACATGGAAATATCTACATCGCTATCTGTAAAAACATGGAAATATCTCCACTGCTGTCTCTATAAAGATGGAAATATCTACACTGCCATCTGTATATACCTGGAAATATCTACACCGCTATCTGTATAAACATGGAAATATCTATAACACTATCTGTGTAAACATGGAAATATCTACACAGCTATCTGTGTAAACATGGAAATATGTACACAGGTCTCTGTGTAAAGATGAAAATATCGACAACGCAATCTGTGCAAATATGGAAATATCTACACCGCTATCTCAGTAAATATGGAAATATCTACACCGCTATCTGTATAAACATGGAAATATCAACACCGCTATCTGCATAAACATGGAAATGTCTACACCACGATCTGTATAAACATGGAAATATCTACACCGCTATATGTATAATCATGGAAATATCTACACCGCTATCAGTATAAACATGGAAATATCTACACCGCTATCTGTGTAAACATGGAAATATCTACAACACGACATGTATAAACATGGAAATATCTACACCGCCATGTGAATAAACATGGAAATGTCTACACCGCTATCAATAAAAACATGGAAATATCGACACCGCTATCTGTATAAATATGGAAATATCTACACCACTATCTCTATAAACATGGAAATATCTACACCGTTATCTGTATAAACAAAGAAATATCTCCACCGCTGTCTGTATGAACATGGAAACTTCTACACAGCTAGCTGTATAAACATGGAATTATCTGCAGCGTTTTCTGTATAAACATGGAAATATCTTCACCGCAGTCTGTGCAAAGATGGAAATATCTACAATGCTATCTCAATAAACATGGAAATATCGACACCGCCATCTGTACACACATGGAAATACCTACACAGTCATCTGTATAAACATGGAAATATCTACACCACTATCTGTATAAGCATGGAAATACCTACACTGCCATCTGTATAAACATGGAATTATCTACACAGACATCTCTATAACCATTGAAATATCTACACCGCTATCTTTATAAACATGGAAGTAGCCACACCGCTATCTGTATAAACATGGAAATATCTACACCGCCATCTGTGAAAACATGGAAATATCTACACTGTCATCTTTATAAACCTGGAAATATCTACACGTCCATCTGTATAAACATGGAAATATCTACACTGCCATATGTATATACCTGGAAATATCTACACTGCCATCTGTAAAAACATGTAAATATCTACACCACTTTCTCTAAAAACATGGAAATGTCTACATGGCTATCTGTATAAACATGGAAATATCTCCACCGCTATCTGTAGAAACATGGAAATATCTACATCGCTATCTGTATAAACATGGAAATATTTCCACCGCTATCTCTATAAAGAAGGAAATATCTACACCGCTATCTGTATAAACATGGAAATACCTATAACACTATCTGTGTAAACATGGAAATATCTACACAGCTATCTGTGTAAACATGGAAATATGTACACAGGTCTCTGTGTAAAGATGGAAATACCTACACCGCAATCTGTGGAAATATGGAAATATCTACACCGCGATCTCAGTAAACATGGAAATATCTAAACCGCTATCTGTACAAACATGGAAATATCAACACCGCTATCTGTATAAACATGGAAATGTCTACACCACGATCTGTATAAACATGGAAATATCTACACCGCTATATGTATAAACATAGAAATATCTACACCGATATCAGTATAAACATGGAAATATCTACACCGCTATCTGTATAAACATGGAAATATTGACACCGCTATCTGTATAAATATGGAAATATGTACACCACTATCTCTATAAACATGGAAATATCTACACCGTTATCTGTATAAACAAAGAAATATCTCCACCGCTGTCTGTATGAACATGGAAACATCTACACCGCTAGCTGTATAAACATGGAATTATCTGCAGCGTTATCTGTATAAACATGGGAATATCTACACCGCAGTCTGTGCAAAGATGGAAATATCTACAATGCTATCTCAATAAACATGGAAATATTTACACCGCCATCTGTACACACATGGAAATACCTACACAGTCATCTGAATAAACATGGAAATATCTACACCACTATCTGTATAAACGTGGAAATACCTACACTGCCATCTGTATAAACATGGAATTATCCACACAGACATCTCTATAACCATTGAAATGTCTACACCGCTATCTGTATAAACATGGAAGTAGCCACACCGCTATCTGTATAAACATGGAAATATATACACCGCCATCTGTGAAAACATGGAAATATCTACACTGTCATCTTTATAAACATGGAAATATCTACACGTCCATCTGCATAAACATGGAAATATCTACACTGCCATCTGTATATACCTAGAAATATCTACACTGCCATCTGTATAAACATGGAAATATCTACACGGCTATCTCTATAAACATGGAAATGTCTACACGGCTATCTTAGTAAACATGGAAATATCTACACCGCTATCTATATAAACATGGAAATATCAACACCGCTAACTGTATAAACATGGAAATGTCTACACCACGATCTGTATAAACATGGAAATATCTACACCGCAGTCTGTGCAAAGATGGAAATATCTACAATGCTATCTCAATAAACATGGAAATATCGACACCGCCATCTGTACACACATGGAAATACCTACACAGTCATCTGTATAAACATGGAAATATCTACACCACTATCTGTATAAACATGGAAATATCTACACTGCCATCTGTATAAACATGGAATTACCTACACAGACATCTCTATAACCGTTGAAATATCTACACCGCTATCTGTATAAACATGGAAGTAGCCACACCTCTATCAGTATAAACATGGAAATATCTACACCGCTATCTGTATAAACATGGAAATATCTACACCACGACATGTATAAACATGGAAATATGTACACCGCTATGTGAATAAACATGGAAATACCTACACCGCTATCAGTATAAACATGGAAATATTGACACCGCTATCTGTATAAATATGGAAATATCTACACCACTATCTCTATAAACATGGAAATATCTACTCCGTTATCTGTATAAACAAAGAAATATCTCCACTGCTGTCTGTATGAACATGGAAACATCTACACCGCTAGCTGTATAAACATGGAATTATCTGCATCGTTATCTGTATAAACATGGAAATATCTACACTGCAGTCTGTGCAAAGATGGAAATATCTACAATGCTATCTCAATAAACATGGAAATATCGACACCGACATCTGTACACACATGGAAATACCTACACAGTCATCTGTATAAACATGGAAATATCTACATGTCCATCTGTATAAACATGGAAATATCTACAATGGCATCTGTATATACCTGGAAATATCTACACTGCCATCTCTATAAACATGGAAATATCTACACCGCTATCTCTACAAACATGGAAATGTCTACACGGCTATCTGTGTAAACATGGAAATATCTCCACCGCTATCTGAAGAAACATGGAAATATCTACATCGCTATCTGTAAAAACATGGAAATATCTCCACTGCTGTCTCTATAAAGATGGAAATATCTACACTGCCATCTGTATATACCTGGAAATATCTACACCGCTATCTGTATAAACATGGAAATATCTATAACACTATCTGTGTAAACATGGAAATATCTACACAGCTATCTGTGTAAACATGGAAATATGTACACAGGTCTCTGTGTAAAGATGAAAATATCGACAACGCAATCTGTGCAAATATGGAAATATCTACACCGCTATCTCAGTAAATATGGAAATATCTACACCGCTATCTGTATAAACATGGAAATATCAACACCGCTATCTGCATAAACATGGAAATGTCTACACCACGATCTGTATAAACATGGAAATATCTACACCGCTATATGTATAATCATGGAAATATCTACACCGCTATCAGTATAAACATGGAAATATCTACACCGCTATCTGTGTAAACATGGAAATATCTACAACACGACATGTATAAACATGGAAATATCTACACCGCCATGTGAATAAACATGGAAATGTCTACACCGCTATCAATAAAAACATGGAAATATCGACACCGCTATCTGTATAAATATGGAAATATCTACACCACTATCTCTATAAACATGGAAATATCTACACCGTTATCTGTATAAACAAAGAAATATCTCCACCGCTGTCTGTATGAACATGGAAACTTCTACACAGCTAGCTGTATAAACATGGAATTATCTGCAGCGTTTTCTGTATAAACATGGAAATATCTTCACCGCAGTCTGTGCAAAGATGGAAATATCTACAATGCTATCTCAATAAACATGGAAATATCGACACCGCCATCTGTACACACATGGAAATACCTACACAGTCATCTGTATAAACATGGAAATATCTACACCACTATCTGTATAAGCATGGAAATACCTACACTGCCATCTGTATAAACATGGAATTATCTACACAGACATCTCTATAACCATTGAAATATCTACACCGCTATCTTTATAAACATGGAAGTAGCCACACCGCTATCTGTATAAACATGGAAATATCTACACCGCCATCTGTGAAAACATGGAAATATCTACACTGTCATCTTTATAAACCTGGAAATATCTACACGTCCATCTGTATAAACATGGAAATATCTACACTGCCATATGTATATACCTGGAAATATCTACACTGCCATCTGTAAAAACATGGAAATATCTACACCACTTTCTCTAAAAACATGGAAATGTCTACATGGCTATCTGTATAAACATGGAAATATCTCCACCGCTATCTGTAGAAACATGGAAATATCTACATCGCTATCTGTATAAACATGGAAATATTTCCACCGCTATCTCTATAAAGAAGGAAATATCTACACCGCTATCTGTATAAACATGGAAATACCTATAACACTATCTGTGTAAACATGGAAATATCTACACAGCTATCTGTGTAAACATGGAAATATGTACACAGGTCTCTGTGTAAAGATGGAAATACCTACACCGCAATCTGTGGAAATATGGAAATATCTACACCGCGATCTCAGTAAACATGGAAATATCTAAACCGCTATCTGTACAAACATGGAAATATCAACACCGCTATCTGTATAAACATGGAAATGTCTACACCACGATCTGTATAAACATGGAAATATCTACACCGCTATATGTATAAACATAGAAATATCTACACCGATATCAGTATAAACATGGAAATATCTACACCGCTATCTGTATAAACATGGAAATATTGACACCGCTATCTGTATAAATATGGAAATATGTACACCACTATCTGTATAAACATGGAAATATCTACACCGTTATCTGTATAAACAAAGAAATATCTCCACCGCTGTCTGTATGAACATGGAAACATCTACACCGCTAGCTGTATAAACATGGAATTATCTGCAGCGTTATGTGTATAAACATGGGAATATCTACACCGCAGTCTGTGCAAAGATGGAAATATCTACAATGCTATCTCAATAAACATGGAAATATTTACACCGCCATCTGTACACACATGGAAATACCTACACAGTCATCTGAATAAACATGGAAATATCTACACCACTATCTGTATAAACGTGGAAATACCTACACTGCCATCTGTATAAACATGGAATTATCCACACAGACATCTCTATAACCATTGAAATATCTACACCGCTATCTGTATAAACATGGAAGTAGCCACACCGCTATCTGTATAAACATGGAAATATATACACCGCCATCTGTGAAAACATGGAAATATCTACACTGTCATCTTTATAAACATGGAAATATCTACACGTCCATCTGTATAAACATGGAAATATCTACACTGCCATCTGTATATACCTAGAAATATCTACACTGCCATCTGTATAAACATGGAAATATCTACACGGCTATCTCTATAAACATGGAAATGTCTACACGGCTATCTTAGTAAACATGGAAATATCTACACCGCTATCTATATAAACATGGAAATATCAACACCGCTAACTGTATAAACATGGAAATGTCTACACCACGATCTGTATAAACATGGAAATATCTACACCGCAGTCTGTGCAAAGATGGAAATATCTACAATGCTATCTCAATAAACATGGAAATATCGACACCGCCATCTGTACACACATGGAAATACCTACACAGTCATCTGTATAAACATGGATATATCTACACCACTATCTGTATAAACATGGAAATATCTACACAGCCATCTGTATAAACATGGAATTACCTACACAGACATCTCTATAATCATTGAAATATCTACACCGCTATCTGTATAAACATGGAAGTAGCCACACCGCTATCAGTATAAACATGGAAATATCTACACCGCTATCTGTATAAACATGGAAATATCTACAGCACGACATGTATAAACATGGAAATATCTACACCGCTATGTGAATAAACATGGAAATACCTACACCGCTATCAGTATAAACATGGAAATATTGACACCGCTATCTGTATAAATATGGAAATATCTACACCACTACCTCTATAAACATGGAAATATCTACACCGTTATCTGTATAAACAAAGAAATATCTCCACTGCTGTCTGTATGAACATGGAAACATATACACCGCTAGCTGTATAAACATGGAATTATCTGCAGCGTTATCTGTATAAATATGGGAATATCTACACTGCAGTCTGTGCAAAGATGGAAATATCTACAATGCTATCTCAATAAACATGGAAATATCGACACCACCATCTGTACACACATGGAAATACCTACACAGTCATCTGTATAAACATGGAAATATCTACACCACTATCTGCATAAACATGGAAATACCTACACTGCCATCTGTATAAACATGGAATTATCTACACAGACATATGTATAACCATTGAAATATCTACACCGCTATCTGTATAAACATGGAAGTAGCCACACCGCTATCTGTATAAACATGGAAATATCTACACCGCCATCTGTGAAAACATGGAAATATCTACACTGTCACCTTTATAAACATGGAAATATCTACACGTCCATCTGTATAACCATGGAAATATCTACAATGCCATCTGTATATACCTGGAAATATCTACACTGCCATCTCTATAAACATGGAAATATCTACACCGCTATCTCTACAAACATGGAAATGTCTACACGGCTATCTGTGTAAACATGGAAATATCTCCACCGCTATCTGAAGAAACATGGAAATATCTACATCGCTATCTGTAAAAACATGGAAATAGCTCCACTGCTATCTCTGTAAAGATGGAAATATCTACACTGCCATCTGTATATACCTGGAAATATCTACACCGCTATCTGTATAAACATGGAAATATCTACACCGCTTTCTCCATAAACATGGAAATGTCTACATGGCTTTCTGTATAAACATGGAAATACCTATAACACTATCTGTGTAAACATGGAAATATCTACACAGCTATCTGTGTAAAGATGGAAATATGTACACAGGTCTCTGTGTAAAGATGGAAATATCTACACCGCAATCTGTGCAAATATGGAAATATCTACACCGCTATCTCAGTAAACATGGAAATACCTACACCGCTATCTGTATAAACATGGAAATATCAACACAGCTATCTGTATAAACATGGAAATGTCTACACCACGATCTGTATAAACAAGGAAATATCTTCACCGCTATATGTATAAACATGGAAATATCTACACCGCTATCAGTATAAACATGGAAATATCTACACCGCTATCTGTATAAACATGGAAATATCTACACTGCCATCTGTATAAACATGGAATTACCTACACAGACATCTCTATAATCATTGAAATATCTACACCGCTATCTGTATAAACATGGAATTAGCCACACCGCTATTAGTATGAACATGGAAATATCTACACCGCTATCTGTATAAACATGGAAATGTCTACACCACGACGTGTATAAACATGGAAATATCTACACCGCTATGTGAATAAACATGGAAATATCTACACCGATATCAGTATAAACATGGAAATGTTGACACCAATATCTGTATAAATATGGAAATATCAACACCACTATCTCTATAAACATGGAAATATCTTCACCGTTATCTGTATAAACAAAGAAATATCTCCACCGCTTTCAGTATGATCATGGAAACATCTACACCGCTAGGTGTATAAACATGGAATTATCTGCAGCGTTATCTGTATAAACATGGAAATATCTACACCGCAGTCTGTGCAAAGATGGAAATATCTACAATGCTATCTCAATAAACATGGAAATATCGACAATGCCATCTGTACACACATGGAAATACCTACACAGTCATCTGTATAAACATGGAAATATCTACACAACTATCTGTATAAACATGGAAATACCTTCATTGCCATCTGTATAAACACGGAATTATCTACACAGACATCTCTATGAATATTGAAATATCTACACCGCTATCTGTATAAACGTGGAAGTAGCCACACCGCTATCTGTATAAACATGGAAATATCTACAACGCCATCTGTGAAAACATGGAAATATCTACACTGTCATCTTTAAAAACATGGAAATATCTACACGTCCATCTGTATAAACATGGAAATATCTACACTGCCATCTGTATATACCTGGAAATATCTACACTGCCATCTGTATAAACATGGAAATATCTACGCCGCTATCTCTATAAACATGGAAATGTCTACACGGCTATCTGTATAAACACGGAAGTATCTCCACCGCTATCTGTAGAAACATGGAAATATCTACACCGCTATCTGTATAAACATGGAAATATCTCCACCGCTATCTCTATAAAGATGGAAATATCTACACCGCTATGTTTATAAACATGGAAATATCTACACCGCTATCTGTATAAACATGTAAATATCTATAACCCTATCTGTGTAAACATGGAAATATCTACACAGCTATCTGTGTAAACATGGAAATATGTACACAGGTCTCTGTGTAAAGATGGAAATACCTACACCGCAATCTGTGGAAATATGGAAATATCTACACCGCTATCTCAGTAAACATGGAAATATCTAAACCGCTATCTGTACAAACATGGAAATATCAACACCGCTATCTGTAAAAACATGGAAATGTCTACACCACGATCTGTATAAACATGGAAATATCTACACCTCTATCAGTGTAAACATGGAAATATCTACACCGCTATCTGTATAAACATGGAAATATCTACACCACGACATGTATAAACATGGAAATATCTACACCGCCATGTGAATAAACATGGAAATATCTACACCGCTATCAGTAAAAACATGGAAATATCGACACCGCTATCTGTATAAATATGGAGATATCTACACCACTATCTCCATAAACATGGAAATATCTGCACCGTTATCTGTATAAACAAAGAAATATCTCCACCGCTGTCTGTATGAACATGGAAACATCTACACCGCTAGCTGTATAAACATGGAATTTTCTGCAGCGTTATCTCTATAAACATGGAAATATCTACACCGCAGTCTGTGCAAAGATGGAAATATCTACAATGCTGTCTCAATAAACATGGAAATATCGACACAGCCATCTGTACACACATGGAAATACCTACACAGTCATCTGTATAAACATGGAAATATCTACACCACTATCTGTATAACCATGGAAATATCTACACAGCCATCTGTATAAACATGGAATTACCTACACAGACATCTCTATAATCAATGAAATATCTACACCGCTATCTGTATAAACATGGAAGTAGCCACACCGCTATCAGTATAAACATGGAAATATCTACACCGCTATCTGTATAAACATGGAAATATCTACACCGCTATGTGAATAAACTTGGAAATATCTACACCGCTATCAGTATAAACATGGAAATATTGACACCGCTATCTGTATAAATATGGAAATATCTACACCACCATCTCTATAAACATGGAAATATCTACACCGTTATATGTATAAACGAAGAAATATCTCCACCGCTGTCTGTATGAACTTGGAAACATCTACAACGCTAGCTGTATAAACATGGAATTATCTGCAGCGTTATATGTATAAACATGGAAATATCTACACCGCAGTCTGTGCAAAGATGGAAATATCTACAATGCTATCTCAATAAACATGGAAATATCAACACCGCCATCTGTACACACATGGAAATACCTACACAGTCATCTGTATAAACATGGAAATATCTACACCACTATCTGTATAAACATGGAAATACCTACACTGCCATGTGTATAAACATGGAATTATCTACACAGACATCTCTATAAACATTGAAATATCTACACCGCTATCTGTATAAACATGGAAGTAGCCACACCGGTATCTGTATAAACATGGAAATAACTACACCGCCATCTGTAAAAACATGGAAATATCTACACTGTCATCTTTATAAACATGGAAATATCTACACGTCCATCTGTATAAACATGGAAATATCTACACTGCCATCTGTATATACCTGGGAATATCTACACTGCCATCTGTATAAACATGGAAATATCTACAGCGCTATCTCTATAAACATGGAAATGTCTACACGGCTATCTGTATAAACATGGAAACATCTCCACCGCTATCTTTAGAAACATGGAAATATCTTCACCGCTATATGTATAAACATGGAAATATCTACACCGCTATCAGGATAAACATGGAAATATCTACACCGCTATCTGTATAAACATGGAAATATCTACACTGCCATCTGCATAAACATGGAATTACCTACACAGACATCTCTATAATCATTGAAATATCTACACCGCTATCTGTATAAACATGGAAGTTGCCACACCGCTATCAGTATAAACATGGAAGTTGCCACACCGCTATCAGTATAAACATGGAAATATCTACACCGCTATCTGTATAAACATGGAAATATCTACACCACGACGTGTATAAACATGGAAATATCTACACCGCTATGTGAATAAACATGGAAATATCTACACCGATATCAGTATAAACATGGAAATATTGAAAACGCTATCTGTATAAATATGGAAATATCAACACAACTATCTCTATAAACATGGAAATATCTACACCGTTATCTGTATAAACAAAGAAATATCTCCACCACTTTCTGTATGATCATGGAAACACCTACACCGCTAGGTGTATAAATATGGAATTGTCTGCAGCGTTATCTGTATAAACATGGAAATATCTACACCGCAGTCCGTGCAAAGATGGAAATATCTACAATGCTATCTCAATAAACATGGAAATATCGACACCGCCATCTGTACACACATGGAAATACCTACACAGTCATCTGTATAAACATGGAAATATCATCACCACTATCTGTATAAACATGGAAATACCTTCATTGCCATCTGTATAAACATGGAATTATCTACACAGACATCTCTATAACCATTGAAATATCTACACCGCTATCTGTATAAACATGGAAGTAGCCACACCGCTATCTGTATAAACATGGAAATATCTACACCGCAGTCTGTGCAAAGATGGAAATATCTACAATGCTATCTCAATAAACATGGAAATATCGACACCGCCATCTGTACACACATGGAAATACCTACACAGTCATCAGTATAAACATGGAAATATCTACACCACTATCTGTATAAACATGGAAATACCTTCATTGCCATCTGTATAAACACGGAATTATCTACACAGACATCTCTATAACCATTGAAAGATCTGCACCGCTATCTGTATAAACATGGAAGTAGCCACACCGCTATCTGTATAAACATGGAAAGATCTACACCGCCATCTGTGAAAACATGGAAATATCTACACTGTCATCTTTATAAACCTGGAAATATCTACACGTCCATCTGTATAAACATGGAAATATCTACACTGCCATCTGTATATACCTGGAAATATCTACACTGCCATCTGTATAAACATGGAAATATCTACACCGATATCTCTATAAACATGGAAATGTCTACACGGCTATCTGTATAAACATGGAAATATCTCCACCGCTATCTGTAGAAACATGGAAATATCTACACCGCTATCTGTATAAACATGGAAATATCTCCACCGCTATCTCTATAAAGATGGAAATATCTACACCGCTATCTTTATAAACATGGAAATATCTACACCGCTATCTGCATAAACATGGAAATATCTATAACACTATCTGTGTAAACATGGAAATATCTACACAGCTATCTGTGTAAACATGGAAATATGTACACAGGTCTCTGTGTAAAGATGGAAATACCTACACCGCAATCTGTGGAAATATGGAAATATCTACACCGCTATCTCAGTAAACATGGAAATATATAAACCGCTATCTGTACAAACATGGAAATATAAACACCGCTATCTGTATAAACATGGAAATGTCTACACCACGATCTGTATAAACATGGAAATATCTACACCACTATATGTAAAAACATGGAAATATCTACACCACGACATGTATAAACATGGAAATATCTACACCGCCATGTGAATAAACATGGAAATATGTACACCGCTATCAGTAAAAACATGGAAATATCGACACCGCTATCTGTATAAATATGGACATATCTACACCACTATCTCTATAAACATGGAAATATCTACACCGTTATCTGTATAAACAAAGAAATATCTCCACCGCTGTCTGTATGAACATTGAAACATCTACACCGCTACCTGTATAAACATGGAATTATCTGCAGCGTTATCTGTACAAACATGGAAATATCTACACCGCAGTCTGTGCAAAGATGGAAATATCTACAATGCTGTCTCAATAAACATGGAAATATCGACACCGCCATCTGTACACACATGGAAATACCTACACAGTCATCTGTATAAACATGGAAATATCTACACCACTATCTGTATAAACATGGAAATATCTACACTGCCGTCTGTATAAACATGGAATTACCTACACAGACGTCTCTATAATCAATGAAATATCTACAAAGCTATCTGTAGAAACATGGAAGTAGCCACACCGCTATCAGTATAAACATGGAAATATCTACACCGCTATCTGTATAAACATGGAAATATCTACACCGCTATGTGAATAAACATGGAAATATCTACACCGCTATCAGTATAAACATGGAAATAGTGACACCGCTATCTGTCTAAATATGAAAATATCTACACCACTATCTCTATAAACATGGAAATATCTACACCGTTATCTGTATAAACAAAGAAATATCTCCACCGCTGTCTGTATGAACTTGGAAACATCTACACCACTAGCTGTATAAACATGTAATTATCTGCAGCGTTATCTGTATAAACATGGAAATATCTACACCGCAGTCTGTGCAAAGATGGAAATATCTACAATGCTATCTCAATAAACATGGAAATAACGACACCGCCATCTGTACACACATGGAAATACCTACACAGTCATCTGTATAAACATGGAAATATCTACACCACTATCTGTATAAACATGGAAATAACTACACTGCCATCTGTATAAACATGGAATTATCTACAGAGACATCTCTATAAACATTGAAATATCTACACCGCTATATGTATAAACATGGAAGTAGCCACACCGGTATCTGTAGAAACATGGAAATATCTACACCGCCATCTGTGAAAACATGGAAATATCTACACTGTCATCTTTATAAACATGGAAATATCTACACATCCATCTGTATAAACATGGAAATATCTACACTGCCATCTGTATATACCTGGAAATATCTACACTGCCATCTGTATAAACATGGAAATATCTACAGCGCTATCTCTATAAACATGGAAATGTCTACACGGCTATCTGTATAAACATGGAAATATCTCCACCGCTATCTGTAGAAACATGGAAATATCTACACCGCTATATGTATAAACATGGAAATATCTACACCGCTATCAGAATAAACATGGAAATATCTACACCGCTATCTGTATAAACATGGAAATATCTACACTGCCATCTGTATAAGCATGGAAATATCTACAGCGCTATCTCTATAAACATGGAAATGTCTACACGGCTATCTGTATAAACATGGAAATATCTCCACCGCTACCTGTTGAAACATGGAAATATCTACACCGCTATATGTATAAACATGGAAATATCTACACCGCTATCAGAATAAACATGGAAATTTCTCCACCGCTATCTGTATAAACATGGAAGTAGCCACACCGCTATCAGTATAAACATGGAAATATCTACACCGCTATCTGTATAAACATGGAAATATCTTCACCACGACGTGTATAAACATGGAAATATCTACACCGCTATGTGAATAAACATGGAAATATCTACACCGATATCAGTATAAACATGGAAATATTGACACCGCTATCTGTATAAATATGGAAATATCAACACCACTATCTCTATAAACATGGAAATATCTACACCGTCATCTGTATAAACAAAGAAATATCTCCACCGCTTTCTGTATGATCATGGAAACTCCTACACCGCTAGGTGTATAAACATGGAATTATCTGCAGCGTTATCTGTATAAACATGGAAATATCTACATCGCAGTCTGTGCAAAGATGGAAATATCTACAATGCTATCACAATAAACATGGAAATATCGACACCGCCATCTGTACAAACATGGAAATAGCTACAGAGTCATCTCTGTAAACATGGAAATATCTACACCACTATCTGTATAAACATGGAAATACCTACACTGCCATCTGTATAAACATGGAATTATCTACACAGACATCTCTATAAACATTGAAATATCTACACCGCTATCTGTATAAACATGGAAGTATCCACACCGGTATCTGTATAAACATGGAAATATCTACACCACCATCAGTGAAAACATGGAAATATCTACACTGTCATATTTATAAACATGGAAATATCTACACGTCCATCTGTATAAACATGGAAATATCTACACTGCCATCTGTATATACCTGGAAATATCTACACTGCCATCTCTATAAACATGGAAATATCTACAGCGCTATCTCTATAAACATGGAAATGTCTACACGGCTATCTGTATAAACATGGAAATATCTCCACCGCTATCTGTAGAAACATGGAAATATCTACACCGCTATATGTATAAACATGGAAATATCTACACCGCTATCAGTATAAACATGGAAATATCTACACCGCTATCTGTATAAACATGGAAATATCTTCACTGCCATCTGTATAAACATGGAATTACCTTCACAGACATCTCTATAATCATTGAAATATCTACACCGCTATCTGTATAAACATGGAAGTAGCCACACCGCTATCCACACCGCTATCTGTATATACATGGAAGTAGCCACACCGCTATCAGTATAAACATGGAAATATCTACATCGCTATCTGTATAATCATAGAAATATTTACACCCCCATCTCTTTAAACATGGATATATCTACACCGCTATCTGTATAAACATGGAAATATCTACACCGCTATCTGAATAAACATGGAAATATCTACATCGCTATCTGTATAAACATGGAAATATCTACATCGCTATCTGTATAAACAAGGAAATATCTCCACCGCTATCTATATAAACATGGAAATATCTACATCGGTATCTTCATAAACATGGAAATATCTACACCACTACCTGTATAAATATGGAAATATCTACACCTCTATCTCTATAAACACGGAAATGTCTACAGCGCTATCTGTATAAACATGGAAATATCTACACGGCAATCTGTATAAACATGGAAATATCTACACAGCCATCTGTATAAACATGGAAATATCTACACAGCCATCTGTATAAACATGGAAATATCTACACCGCTATCTGTATATACATGGATATATGTGCACCGCTATCTGTATAAACTTGGAAATATCTACACCACCAGCTGTATAAACATTTAAATATCTACACTGCTATCTGCATAAACATGGAAATATCTCCACTGCTATCGGTATAAACATGAATATATCTACACGGCTATGTATATTAACATGGAAATATCTACACCGCTATCTGTATGAACATGGAAATATATACACCGCTATCTGTATGAACATGGAAATATCCACACCGCTGTCTGTATAAACATGGAAATATCTACATCGCTGTCTGTATAAATATGGAAATATCTCCACCGCCATTTGTAGTAACTTGGAAATATCTACACCGCTTTCTTTATAAACATGGAAATATCTTCACCGCTCTCTGTATAAATATGGAAATATCTACAAAACTTTCCGTGTAAACGTGGAAATATCTAAACAGCTATCTGTGTAAAGTTGGAAATATATACACCGCTATCTTTGTAAGGATGGATACATCTACACCCCAATCAGTGCAAATATGGAAATATCTACACTGCTATCTGTATAAACATGGAAATATCTACACCGCTGTCTGTATAAATATGGAAATATCTACACAGCTATCTCTATAAACTGGGAAATGTCTACACCGCTATCTGTATAAACATGGAAATATCTATAGGGCTATCTCTATAAACATGGAAATATCTACACCGCCATCTGTATAAACATGGAAATAACTACACACTCATCTGTATAAACATGGAAATATATACACCACTATCTGTATAAACATGCAAATATCTACAACGATAACTGTATAAACATGGAAATATCTGCACCACTATCTGTGTAAAAATGGAAATATCTGCACCGCTATCTGTGTAAAGATAGAAATATCTACACCGCAGTCTGTGCAAAGATGGAAATATCTACACCTCTCTCTGTGTAAAGTTGGAAACATCTACACTGCAATCTGTGTAAACATGGTAACATATACACTGCTATCTGTATAAACATGGAAATATCTATATCGCAATATGTAAAAACATGGAATTATCTACACAGTCATTGGTATGAAGATGGAAATATCTACACCTCCATCTGTATAAACATGGAAATATCTACACTGCCATCTGCATACACATGGAAATATCTACACAGCCATCTGCATAATCATGGAAATAACTACATCGCTATCTCTATAAACATGGAAATACCTACACCGCAATCTGTATAAACATGGAAATATCTACACCGCTATCTGTATAAACATGGAAATATCTACACCGCTATCTGTATAAACATGGAAATGTCTACACCGCTGTCAGTATAAACATGGAAATATCTACACCGCTATCTGTATGAACATGGAAATATCTACACCACCACATGTATAAACATGGAAATATCTACACCGCCATGTGAATAAACATGGAAATACCTACACCGCTATCAGTAAAAACATGGAAATATCTACACCGCTATCTGTATAAATATGGAAAGATCTACACCACTATCTGTATAAACATGGAAATATGTCCACCGCTACCTGTATAAACATGGAAATATCTCCACCGCCATCTCTTTAAACATGGAAATATCTACACCGCTATCTGTATAAACATGGAAATATCTACACTGCTATCTGAATAAACATGGAAATATCTCCACCGCTACCTGTATAAACAGGCAAATATCTCCACCGCCATCTCCTTAAACATGGAAATATCTACTCCGCTATCTGTATATACATGGAAATACCTACATCGCTATCTGTATAAACAAGGAAATATCTCCAACTCTATCTATATAAACATGGAAATATCTACATCGGTATCTTCATAAACATGGAAATATCTACACCACTACCTGTATAAATATGGATATACCTACACTGGTATCTCTATAAACATGGAAATGTCTACACCGCTATCTGTATATACATGGAAATATCTACATGGCTATCTCTATAAACATGGAAATATCAACACCACCATTTATATAATCATGGAAATATTACACGGCCATCTGTATAAACATGGAAATATCTACACCACTATCTGTATAAAGATGGAAATATCCACACTGCCATCTGTATAAACATGGAAATATCTACACAGCCATCTGTATAAACATGGAAATATCTACACACCCATCTGTATAAACATGGAAATATCTACACCGCTATCTGTATATACATGGATATATGTGCACCGCTATCTGCATAAACTTGGAAATATCTACACCACCATCTGTATAAACATTTAAATATCTACACCGCTATCTGTATAAACATGGAAATATCTCCACTGCTATCGGTATAAACATGAAAATATCTACACGGCTATCTATATTAACATGGAAATAACTACACCGCTATCTGTATGAACATGGAAATATATACACCGCTATCTATATGAACATGGAAATATCCACACCGCTGTCTGTATAAACATGGAAATATCTACATCGCTGTCTCTATAAACATGGAAATATCTCCACCGCCATTTGTAGAAACATGGAAATATCTACACCGCTTTCTACATAAACATGGAAATATCTACACCGCTCTCTGTGTAAATATGGAAATATCTACAAAACTGTCTGTGTAAACGTGGAAATATCTAAACAGCTATCTGTGTAAAGTTGGAAATATGTACACCGCTATCTTTGTAAGGATGGATACATCTACATCCCAATCAGTGCAAATATGGAAATATCTACACTGCTATCTGTATAAACATGGAAATATCTACACCGCTGTCTGTATAAATATGGAAATATCTACAACACTATCTCTATAAACATGGAAATGTCTACACGGCTATCTGTATAAACATGGAAATATCTCCACCGCTCTCTGTAGAAACATGGAAATATCCACATCGCTATCTGTTCAAATATGGAAATATCTCCACCGCTATCTCCATAAAGATGGAAATATCTACACCGCTATCTTTATAAACATGAATATATCTACACCGCTATCTGTATAAACATGGAAATATCTACACAGCTATCTGTGTAAACATGGAAATATGTACAGAGCTCTCTGTGTAAAGATGGAAATATCTACAGCGTAATCTGTGCAAATATGGAAATATCTAAACCGCTATCTCTGTAAACATGGAAATATCTACACCACTATCTGTATAAACATGGAGATATCAACAACGCTATCAGTATAAACATGGAAATGTCTACACCACGATCTGTATAAACATGGAAATATCTACACCGCTATCAGTATAAAGATGGAAATATCTACACAGCTATCTGTATAAACATGGAAATACCTACGCCACGACATGTATAAACATGGAAATATCTACACCGCTATATGAATAAACATGGAAATATCTACACCGCTATCAGTATAAACATGGAAATACCTACACCGCTATCTGTATAAATATGGAAATATCTACACCACTATCTCTATAAGCCTGGAAGTATCTCCACCGTTATCTCTATAAAGATGGAAATATCTACACCGGTATCTTTATAAACATGGAAATATCTACACCGCTATCTGTATAAACAAGGAAATATCTATCACACTATCTGTGTAAACATGGAAATATCTACACAGCTATCTGTGTAAACATGGAAATATGTACACAGCCCTCTGTGTAAAGATGGAAATATGTACACCGAAATCTGTGCAAATATGGAAATATGTACACCGCTATCTCTGTAAACATGGAAATATCAACACCGCTATCTGTATAAACATGGAAATGTCTACACCACGATCTGTATAAACATGGAAATATCTACACCACCATCTCCGTAAACATGGAACTAAAAACACCGCCATTAGTATAAACATGGAAATATCTACACCGCTATATGTATAAACATGGAAATATCTACACCGCTATCTGCATAAACATGGAAGTAGCCACACCGCTATCTGTATAAACATGGAAATATCTACACCGCCATCTGTGAAAACATGGAAATATCTACACTGTCATCTTTATAAACTTGGAAATATCTACACGTCAATCTGAATAAACATGGAAATATCTACACTGCCATCTGTATACACCAGGAAATATCTACACTGCCATCTGTATAAACATGGAAATACCACACCGCTATCTCTATAAACATGGAAATCTCTACACGGCTATCTGCATAAACATGGAAATATCTCCACCGCTCTCTGTAGAAACATGGAAATATCTACATCGCTATCTGTATAAACTTGGAAATATCTCCACCGCTATCTGTATAAAGATGGAAATATCTACACCGCTATCTTTATAAACATGGAAATATCTAAACCGCTATCTGTATAAACACGGAAATATCTATAACACTATCTGAGTAAATATAGAAATATCTACACAGCTATCTGTGTAAACATGGAAATATTTACACAGCTCTCTGTGTAAAGATGGAAATATCTACACCGCAATCTGTGCAAATATGGAAATATCTACACCGCTATCTCTGTAAACATGGAAATATCTACAATGCTCTCTGTATAAACATGAAAGTATCAACACCGCTATCGGTATAAACATGGAAATATCTACAGCACGATCTGTATAAACATGGAATATATCTACACCGCTATATGTATAAACATGGAAATATCTACACCGCTATCAGTATAAACATGGAAATATCTGCACCGCTATCTGTATAAACATGGAAATATCTACACCACGACGTGTATAAACATGGAAATATCTACACCGCCATCTGTATAAACATGGAAATATCTACACCGCTATCAGTATAAACATGGAAATATCTACATCGCTATCTGTATAAATATGGAAATATCTACACCACTATCTGTATAAACATGGAAACACCTAAACCGCTATCTGTATAAACATGGAAATATCTACACCGCTATCTGTATAAACAAGGAAATATCTATCACACTATCTGTGTAAACATGGAAATATCTACACAGCTATCTGTGTAAACATGGAAATATGTACACAGCTCTCTGTGTAAAGATGGAAATATCTACACCGAAATCTGTGCAAATATGGAAATATGTACACCGCTATCTCTGTAAACATGGAAATATCTACACCGCTATCTGTATAAACATGGAAATATCAACACCGCTATCTGTATAAACATGGAAATGTCTACACCACGATCTGTATAAACATGGAATTATCTACACCACCATCTCCATAAACATGGAACTAAAAACACCGCCATTAGTATAAACATGGAAATATCTACACCGCTATATGTATAAACATGGAAATATCTACACTGCTATCTGCATAAACATGGAAGTAGCCACACCGCTATCTGTATAAACATGGAAATATCTACACCGCCATCTGTGAAAACATGGAAATATCTACACTGTCATCTTTATAAAATTGGAAATATCTACACGTCCATCTGAATAAACATGGAAATATCTACACTGCCATCTGTATACACCAGGAAATATCTACACTGCCATCTGTATAAACATGGAAATACCACACCGCTATCTCTATAAACATGGAAATCTCTACACGGCTATCTGCATAAACATGGAAATATCTCCACCGCTCTCTGTAGAAACATGGAAATATCTACATCGCTATCTGTATAAACTTGGAAATATCTCCACCGCTATCTGTATAAAGATGGAAATATCTACACCGCTATCTTTATAAACATGGAAATATCTAAACCGCTATCTGTATAAACACGGAAATATCTATAACACTATCTGAGTAAATATAGAAATATCTACACAGCTATCTGTGTAAACATGGAAATATTTACACAGCTCTCTGTGTAAAGATGGAAATATCTACACCGCAATCTGTGCAAATATGGAAATATCTACACCGCTATATCTGTAAACATGGAAATATCTACAATGCTCTCTGTATAAACATGAAAGTATCAACACCGCTATCGGTATAAACATGGAAATATCTACACCACGATCTGTATAAACATGGAATATATCTACACCGCTATATGTATAAACATGGAAATATCTACACCGCTATCAGTATAAACATGGAAATATCTGCACCGCTATCTGTATAAACATGGAAATATCTACACCACGACGTGTATAAACATGGAAATATCTACACCGCCATCTGTATAAACATGGAAATATCTACACCGCTATCAGTATAAACATGGAAATATCTACACCGCTATCTGTATAAATATGGAAATATCTACACCACTCTCTGTATAAACATGGAAATACCTAAACCGCTATCTGTATAAACATGGAAATATCTACACCGCTATCTGTATAAACTTGGAAATATCTACATCGCCGTCTGTATAAACATGGAAATATCTCCACCGCTATCTGTACAAACATGGAAAATCTCCACCGCTATCTGTATTAACATGGAAATAAATACACCGCTATCTGTATAAACATGGAAATATCTGCACCGCTTTCTCTATAAACATGGAAATATATACACCGCTATCTGTATAAACCTGAAAATATCTGCATCGCTATCTGTATAAACATGGAAATACCTAAAAAGTCAACTGTATAAACATGGAAATATCTACACCACTGTCTGTATAATCATGGAAATATCTACTCTGCCATCAGTATAAACATGGAAATATCTACACCTCCATCTGTGTAAACGTGGAAATAACTACACTGCCATCTGTATACACATGGAAATATCTACAGAGCCATCTGTATAAACATGGAAATATCTACACCGCAATGTGTATAAACATGGAAATAACTCCACCGCTATCTGTATAAACATGGAAATATCTACATCGCTATCTGTATAAACAAGGAAATATCTCCACCGCTATCTGTATAAACATGGATATATCTACACCGTTATCAGTATAAACATGGAAATACCTACACCGCTATCAGTATAAACATGGAAATACCTACACCGTTCTCGGTATAAATATGGAAATATCTACTCCGCTATCTCTATAAACATGGAAATATCTACGCAGCCATCTCTATAAACTTGAAAATAACTCCACTGCTATGTGTATAAACATGGCAATAGCCACAACGCTATCTGCATAAACATGGAAATATCTACACCGCCATCTGTAAAAACATGGAAATACCTACACAGTCATCTGTATAAACATGGAAAGTCACCACCGCTATCTCTATAAACATGGAAATACCTACACCGCTATCTGTATAAACATGGAAATTGCATTACCGTTATCTGTATAAACATGGAAATATCAACAACGCCATCTGAAAACATTGGAAATATCAACACAGTCATCAGTATAAACATGGAAATATCTACACCTCCATTTCTATAAACATGGAAATATCTACACTGAAATATGTATACACATGGAAATATCTACACAGCCATCTGTATAAACATGGAAAATCACCACCGCTATCTCTATAAACATGGAAATACCTACACCGCTATCTGTATAAACATGGAAATAGCATTACCGTTATCTGTATAAACATGGAAATATCAACAACGCCATCTGAAAACATTGGAAATATCAACACAGTCATCAGTATAAACATGGAAATATCTACACCTCCATCTGTATAAACATGGAAATATCTCCGCCGCTATCTGTAGAAACATGGAAATATCTTCATCGCTATCTGTAAACATGGAAATATCTCCACCGCTATCTCTATAAAGATGGAAATAACTACACCGGTATCTTTATAAACATGGAAATATCTACACCGCTATCTGTATAAACATGGAAATATCTATAACACTATCTGTGTAAACATGGAAATATCTACACAGCTATCTGTGTAAACATGGAAATATGTACACAGCTCTCTGTGTAAAGATGGAAATATCTACACCGCAATCTGTGCAAATATGGAAATATCTACACCGCTATCTCTGTAAACAAGGAAATATCTACACCGCTATCTGTATAAACATGGAAATATCAACACCGCTATCTGTATAAACATGGAAATGTCTACACCACGATCTGTATAAACATGGAAATATCTACACCGCTATATGTATAAACATGGAAATATCTACACCGCTATCAGTATAAACATGGAAATATCTACACTGCTATCTGTATAAACATGGAAATATCTACACCATGACGTGCATAAACATGGAAATATCTACACTGCTATGTGAATAAACATGGAAATATCTACACCGCTATCAGTGTGAACATGGAAATATCTACACCGCTATCTGTATAAATATGGAAATATCTACATCACTATCCCTTTAAACATGGAAATATCTACACTGTTATCTGTATAAACACAGAAATATCTCCACTGCTGTCTGTATGAACATGGAAACATCTTCACCGCTTGCTGTATAAAGATGGAATTATCTACAGCGTTATCTGTATAAACATGGAAATATCTACACCGCAGTCTGTGCAAAGATGGAAAGATGTACAATGCTATCTCAATAAACATGGAAATATCTACACCGCCATCTGTAAATACATGGAAATACCTACACAGTCATCTGTATAAACATGGAAATATCTACACCTCCATTTCTATAAACATGGAAATATCTACACTGCCATCTGTATACACATGGAAATATCTACACAGCCATCTGTATAAACATGGAAAATATCCACCGCTATCTCTATAAACATGGAAATACCTACACCGCTATCTGTATAAACATGGAAATAGCATTACAGCTATCTGTATAAACATGGAAATATCAACAACGCCATCTGTATAAACATGGAAATATCAACACAGTCATCTGTATAAACATGGAAATATCTACACCTACATCTGTATAAACATGGAAATATATCCACCGCTATCTGAAGAAACATGGAAATATCTTCATCGCTATCTGTATAAACTTGGAAACATCTCCACCGCTATCTCTATAAAGATGGATATATCTACTCCGCTATCAGTATAAACATGGAAATATCTACACAGCTATCAGTATAAACATGGAAATATCTACACCACGACATGTATAACATGGAAATATCTACACTGCTATGTGAATAAACATGGAAATATCTACACCGCTATCAGTATGAACATGGAAATATCTACACCGCTATCTGTATAAATATGGAAATATCTACACCACTATCTCTATAAACATGGAAATATCTACACCGTTATCTGTATAAACAGAGAAATATCTCCACCGCTGTCTGTATGAACATGGAAACATCTTCACCGCTTCCTGTACAAAGATGGAATTATCTACAGCGTTATCTGTATAAACAAGGAAATATCTACACCGCAGTCTGTGCAAAGATGGAAAGATGTACAATGCTATCTCAATAAACATGGAAATATCTACACCGCCATCTGTAAAAACATGGAAATACCTACACAGTCATCTGTATAAACATGGAAATATCTACACCTCCATTTCTATAAACATGGAAATATCTACACTGCCATCTGTATACACATGGAAATATCTACACAGCCATCTGTATAAACATGGAAAATATCCACCGCTATCTCTATAAACATGGAAATACCTACACCGCTATCTGTATAAACATGGAAATAGCATTACAACTATCTGTATAAACATGGAAATATCAACAACGCCATCTGTAAAAACATGGAAATATCAACACAGTCATCTGTATAAACATGGAAATATCTACACCTCCATCTGTATAAACATGGAAATATATCCACCGCTATCTGAAGAAACATGGAAATATCTACATCGCTATCTGTATAAACTTGGAAACATCTCCACCGCTATCTCTATAAAGATGGATATACCTACACCGCTATCAGTATAAACATGGAAATATCTACACCGCTATCAGTATAAACATGGAAATATCTACAGCACGACATGTATAACATGGAAATATCTACACTGCTATGTGAATAAACATGGAAATATCTACACCGCTATCAGTATGAACATGGAAATATCTACACCGCTATCTGTATAAATATGGAAATATCTACACCACTATCTCTATAAACATGGAAATGTCTACACCGTTATCTGTATAAACACAGAAATATCTCCACCGCTGTCTGTATGAACATGGAAACATCTTCACCGCTTGCTCTATAAACATGGAAGTATCTACAGCGTTATCTGTATAAACATGGAAATATCTGCTCCGCAGTGTGTGCAAAGATGGAAATATCTACAATGCTATCTCAATAAACATGGAAATATCTACACCGCCATCTGTATAAACATAGAAATACCTACACAGTCATCTGTATAAACATGGAAATATCTACACCACAATCTGTATAAACATGGAAATATCTACACTGCCATCTGTATAAACATGGAATTATCTACACAGACATCTCTATAACCATTGAAATATCTACACCGCTATCTGTATAAACATGGAAGTAGCCACACCACTATCTGTATAAACATGGAAATATCTACACCGCCATCTGTGAAAACATGGAAATATCTACACTGTCATCTTTATAAACATGGAAATATCTACACCGCTATCGGTAAAAACATGGAAATATCTCCACCGCTATCTCCATAAAGATGGAAATATCTGCACCGTTATCTTTATATACATGGAAAAACCTACACCGCTATCTGTATAAACATGGAAATATATATAACACTACCAGTGTAAACATGGAAATATCTACACAGCTATCTGTTTAAACATGGAAATATGTACACTGCTATCAGTGTAAAGATGGACATATCTACATCGCAGTCTGAGCAAATATGGAAATATCTACACCGCTATATCTGTAAACATGGAAATATCTACACCGCTATATGTATAAACATGGAAATATCTACACCGCTATATGTATAAACATGGAAATGTCTACACCGCTATCTGTATAAACATGGAAATATCTACATGGCTATCTCTATAAACATGGAAATGTCTTCACCGCCATCTGTATAAACTTGGAAATAACTACACAGTCATCTATATAAACATGTAAATATCTACAACACTATCTGAATAAACATTGAAATATCTACACTGCCATCTGTAGTAACATGGATATATCTACACAGCAATCTCTATAAACATGGAATATCTACATCACTATCTGTATAAACATGGAAATAGCCACACTGCTCTCTTTATACACATGGGAATAACTAAAGCGCCATCTGTAAAAACATGGAAATATCTACACAGTCATCTGTATAAACATGGAAATATCTACATCTCCAACTGTGTAAACATGGAAATATCTACACCTCCAACTGTGTAAACATGGAAATATCTACACTGCCATCTGTATACACATGGAAATATCCACACAGCCATCTGTATAAACATGGAAATACCTACACTGCCATCTGTATACACGTTGAAATATCTACACCGTTATCTGAATAAACATGGATATATCTACACCACGATCTGTATAAACATGGAAATATCTACACCGCTATGTGTATAAACATGGAAATATCTACACCACTATCGGTATAAACATGGAAATATCTACACCGCTATCTCTATAAACATGGAAATATCTACGCAGCCATCTCTATAAACATGGAAATAACTCCACTGCTATGTGAATAAACATGGAAATAGCCAAAACGATATCTGTATAAACATGGAAATATCTACACCGCCATTTGTAAAAACATGGAAATGCCTACACAGTCATATGTATAAACATGGAAATATCTACACCTCCATCTCTATAAACATGGAAATATCTACACTGCCACCTGTATACACATGGAAATATCTACACAGCCATCTGTATAAACATGGAAAATCTCCACTGCTATCTCTATAAACATGGAAATACCTACACCGCTATCTGTATAAACATGGAAATAGCATTACCGCTATCTGTATAAACATGGAAATATCTACACCGCCATCTGTAAAAACATGGAAATATCTACACATTCATCTGTATAAACATGGGAATATCTACACCTCCATCTGTATAAACATGGAAATATCTACACTGCCATCTGTATACACATGGGAATATCTACACAGCCATCTGTATAAACATGGAAATACCTACACCGCTATCTCTATAAACATGGAAATACCTACAGTATTATCTGTATAAGCATGGAAATATCCACAACGCCATCTCTATAAACATGGAAATATTTCCACCGCTATCTGTATAAACCTGGAAATATCTCCACCGCTCTCTGTAAAAACATGTAAATATCTCCACCGCTATCTGTATAAACAAGGAAATATCTACACCGCTATCTGTAGAAACATGGAAGTATCTACACCGCTATCTCTATAAACATGGAAATGTCTACACCGCTATCTGTATAAACATGGAAATATCTACATGGCTATCTCTAGAAACATGGAAATATCTACAACGCCATCTGTATAAACATGGAAATACCTACACAGTCATCTATATAAACATGGAAATATCTACACCACTATCTGTATAAACATTGAAATATCTACACTGCCATCTGTATTAACATGGAAATATCTACACAGCAATGTCTACAAACTTGGAAATAACTACATCATTATCTGTGTAAACATGGAAATAGCCACACTGCTCTCTTTATATACATGGGAATATCTACACCGCCATCCGTAAAAACATGGAAATATCTACACAGTCATCTGTATAAACATGGAAATATCTAGAAATCCAACTGAGTAAACATGGAAATATCTACAAAGCCATCTGTATACACATGGAAATATCCACACAGCCATCTGTATAAACATGGAAATATCTACACTGCCATCTGTATATACGTGGAAATATCTACAAAGCCACCTGTATAAACATGGAAATAGCCACAACGCTATCTGTATAAACATGGAAATATCTATACCGCCATATGAAAAAACATGCAAATGTTTACATGGCTATCTGTATAAATATGGAAATATCTACACCGCTAACTCTATAAACTTGGAAATACCTGCACCGTTATCTTTATAAACATGGAAATATCTACACCGCTATCTGTATAAACATAGAAATATATATAACACTATATGTGTAAACATGGAAATATCTACACAGCTATCTGTTTCAACATAGAAATATGTACACTGCTATCAGTGTAAAGATGGAAATATCTACACTGCAATCTCTGCAAATATGGAAATGTCTACACCGATATCTCTGGAAACAGGGAAATATCTACACCGCTATGTGTATAAACATGGAAATATCAACACCGTTATCTGAATAAACATGGAAATAGCCACACCGCTCTCTGTATAAACATGGAAATATCTACACCACGATCTGAAAAAACATGGAAATATCTACACAGTCATCTGTATAAACATGGAAATATCTGCACCTCCATCTGTATAAACATGGAAATATCTACACTGCCATCTGAATACACATGGAAATATCTACACAGCCATCTGTATAAACATGGAAAATCTCCAGCGCTATCTCTATAAACATGGAAATACCTACACCGCTATCTGTATAAACATGGAATTAACTACACCGCTATCTGTATAAACATGGAAATATCTACACCGCTGTCTGTATAAACTTGGAAATATCTACACAGCCGTCTGTAAAAACATGGAAATATCTCCACCGCTATCTGTATAAACATGGAAAATCTACACTGCTATCTGCATAAACATGGAAATAAATACACCGCTATCTGTATAAACATGGAAATATCTGCACCGCTATCTGTATAAACATGGAAATATATACACCGCTATCTGTATAAACCTGGAAATATCTTCATCGCTATCTGTATAAACTTGGAAATACGGACACAGTCATCTGTAGAAACATGGAAATATCTACAACACTGTCTGTATAACCATGGAAATATCTACTCGGCCATCTGTATAAACATGGAAATAACTACACCTGCATCTGTATAAACGTGGAAATAACTACACTGCCATCTGTATACACATGGAAATATCTACACAGCCATCTGTATAAACATGGAAATAGATACACCGAAATCTGTATAAACATGGAAATATCTCACCCGCTATCTGCATAAACATGGAATTATCTACACTGCTATCAGTATAAACATGGGAATATCTACACCGCTATCTGTATAAACATGGAAATATCTCCACCGCTATCTGTAGAAAGATGGAAATATCTACATCGCTATCTGTATAAACATGGAAATATCTCCACCGCTATCTCTATAAAGATGGAAATATCTACACCGCTATCTTTATAAACATGGAAATATCTGCACCGCTATCTGTATAAACATGGAAATATCTATAACATTATCTGTGTAAACATGGAAATATCTACACAGCTATCTGTGTAAACATGGAAATATGTACACAGGTCTCTGGGTAAAGATGGAAATATCTACACCACAATCTGTGCAAATATGGAAATATCTACACCGCTATCTTAGTAAACATGGAAATACCTACACCGCTATCCGTATAAACATGGAAATATCAACACCGCTAACTGTATAAACATGGAAATGTCTACACCACGATCTGTATAAACATGGAAATATCTGCACCGCAGTCTGTGCAAAGATGGAAATATCTACAATGCTATCTCAATAAACATGGAAATATCGACACCGCCATCTGTACACACATGGAAATACCTACACAGTCATCTGTATAAACATGGAAATATCTACACCACTATCTGTATAAACATGGAAATATCTACACTGCCATCTGTATAAACATGGAATTACCTACACAGACATCTCTATAATCATTGAAATATCTACACCGCTATCTGTATAAACATGGAAGTAGCCACACCGCTATCAGTATAAACATGGAAATATCTACACCGCTATCTGTATAAACATGGAAATATCTACAGCACGACATGTATAAACATGGAAATATCTACACCGCTATGTGAATAAACATGGAAATACCTACACCGCTATCAGTATAAACATGGAAATATTGACACCGCTATCTGTATAAATATGGAAATATCTACACCACTACCTCTATAAACATGGAAATATCTACACCGTTATCTGTATAAACGAAGAAATATCTCCACTGCTGTCTGTATGAACATGGAAACATATACAACGCTAGCTGTATAAACATGGAATTATCTGCAGGGTTATCTGTATAAACATGGGAATATCTACACTGCAGTCTGTGCAAAGATGGAAATATCTACAATGCTATCTCAATAAACATGGAAGTATCGACACCGCCATCTGTACACACATGGAAATACCTACACAGTCATCTGTATAAACATGGAAATATCTACACCACTATCTGCATAAACATGGAAATACCTACACTGCCATCTGTATAAACATGGAATTATCTACACAGACAATTCTATAACCATTGAAATATCTACACCGCTATCTGTATAAACATGGAAATATCTACAATGCCATCTGTATATACCTGGAAATATCTACACGGCAATCTCTATAAACATGGAAATATCTACTCCGCTATCTCTACAAACATGGAAATGTCTACACGGCTATCTGTGTAAACATGGAAATATCTCCACCGCTATCTGAAGAAACATGGAAATATCTACATCGCTATCTGTAAAAACATGGAAATAGCTCCACTGCTATCTCTATAAAGATGGAAATATCTACACTGCCATCTGTATATACCTGGAAATATCTACACCGCTATCTGTATAAACATGGAAATATCTACACCGCTTTCTCTATAAACATGGAAATGTCTACATGTCTATCTGTATAAACATGGAAATACCTATAACACTATCTGTGTAAACATGGAAATATCTACACAGCTATCCGTGTAAACATGGAAATATGTACACAGGTCTCTGTGTAAAGATGGAAATATCCACACCGCAATCTGTGCAAATATGGAAATATCTACACCGCTATCTCAGTAAACATGGAAATATCTACACCGCTATCTGTATAAACATGGAAATATCAACACAGCTATCAGTATAAACATGGAAATGTCTACACCATGATCTGTATAAACATGGAAATATCTACACCGCTATATGTATAAACATGGAAATATATACACCGCTATCAGTATAAACATGGAAATATCTACACGGCTATCTGTATAAACATGGAAATATCTACACTGCCATCTGTATAAACATGGAATTACCTACACAGACATCTCTATAATCATTGAAATATCTACACCGCTATCTGTATAAACATGGAATTAGCCACACCGCTATCAGTATAAACATGGAAATATCTACACCGCTATCTGTATAAACATGGAAATGTCTACACCACGACGTGTATAAACATGGAAATATCTACACCGCTATGTGAATAAACATGGAAATATCTACACCGATATCAGTATAAACATGGAAATATTGACACCACTATCTGTATAAATATGGAAATATCAACACCACTATCTCTATAAACATGGAAATATCTACACCGTTATCTGTATAAACAAAGAAATATCTCCACCGCTTTCAGTATGATCATGGAAACATCTACACCGCTAGGTGTATAAACATGGAATTATCTGCAGCGTTATCTGTATAAACATGGAAATATCTACACCACAGTCTGTGCAAAGATGGAAATATCTACAATGCTATCTCAATAAACATGGAAATATCGACAATGCCATCTGTACACACATGGAAATACCTACACAGTCATCTGTATAAACATGGAAATATCTACACAACTATCTGTATAAACATGGAAATGCCTTCATTGCCATCTGTATAAACACGGAATTATCTACACAGACATCTCTATGACCATTGAAATATCACACCGGTATCTGTATAAACATGGAAGTAGCCACACCGCTATCTGTATAAACATGGAAATGTCTACACCACGATCTGTATAAACATGGAAATAACTTCACCGCTATATGTATAAACATGGAAATACCTACACCGCTATCAGTATAAACATGGAAATATCTACACCGCTATCGGTATAAACATGGAAATATCTACACCACGACATGTATAAACATGGAAATATCTACACCGCTATCTGTATAAACATGGAAATATCTACACCACGACATGTATAAACATGGAAATATCTACACAGCCATGTGAATAAACATGGAAATATCTACACAGCTATCAGTAAAAACATGGAAATATCGACACCGCTATCTGTATAAATATGGAAATATCTACACCACTATTTCTATAAACATGGAAATATCTACACCGTTATCTGTATAAACAAAGAAATATCTCCACCGCTGTCTGTATGAACATGGAAACATCTACACCGCTAGCTGTATAAACATGGAATTATCTGCAGCGTTATCTGTATAAACATGGAAATATCTACACCGCAGTCTGTGCAAAGATGGAAATATCTACAATGCTATCTCAATAAACATGGAAATATCGACACCGCCATCTGTACACACATGGAAATACCTACACAGTCATCAGTATAAACATGGAAATATCTACACCACTATCTTTATTAACATGGAAATATCTACACAGCCATCTGTGTAAACATGGAATTACCTACACTGACATCTCTATAATCATTGAAATATCTACACCGCTATCTGTATAAACATGGAAGCCACACCGCTATCAGTATATACATGGAAATATCTACACCGCTATCTGTATAAACATGGAAATATCAACACCACGACGTGTATAAACAAGGAAATATCTACACCGCTACGTGAATAAACATGGAAATATCTACACAGCTATCAGTATAAACATGGAAATATTGACACCGCTATCTGTATAAATATGGAAATATCTACACCACTATCTCTATAACCATTGAAATATCTACACCGCTATCTGTATAAACATGGAAGTAGCCACACCGCTATCTGTATAAACATGGAAATATCTACACCGCCATCTGTGAAAACATGGAAATATCTACACTGTCATCTTTATAAACATGGAAATATCTACACGTCCATCTGTATAAACATGGAAATATCTACACTGCCATCTGTATATACCTGGAAATATCTACACTGCCATCTGTATAAACATGGAAATATCTACACCGTTATCTCTTTAAACATGGAAATGTCTACACGGCTATCTGTATAAACATGGAAATATCTCCACCGCTATCTGTAGAAACATGGAAATATCTACATCGCTATCTGTATAAACATGGAAATATCTCCACCGCTATCTCTATAAAGATGGAAATATCTACACCGCTATCTTTATAAACATGGAAATATCTACACCGCTATCTGTATAAACATGGAAATATCTACACCGCTATCTGTATAAACATGGAAATATCTACACCGCTATATGTATAAACATGGAAATATGTACACCGCTATCAGTATAAACATGGAAATATCTACACCACTATCTGTATAAACATGGAAATATCTACACCACGACGTGTATAAACATGGAAATATCTACACCGCTATGTGAATAAACATGGAAATATCTACACCGCTATCAGTATAAACATGGAAATATTGACACCGCTATCTGTATAAATATGGAAATATCAACACCACTATCTCTACAAACATGGAAATATCTACACCGTTATCTGTATAAACAAAGAAATATCTCCACCGCTGTCTGTATGAACATGGAAACATCTACACCGCTATCTGTATAAACATGGAATTATCTGCAGCGTTATCTGTATAAACATGGAAATATCTACACCGCAGTCTGTGCAAAGATGGAAATATCTACAATACTGTCTCAATAAACATGGAAATATCGACACCGCCATCTGTACACACATGGAAATAGCTACACAGTCATCTGTATAAACATGGAAATATCTACACCACTATCTGTATAAACATGGAAATATCTACACTGCCATCTGTAAACATGAAATTACCTACACAGACATCTCTATAATCATTGAAATATCTACACCGCTATCTGTATAAACATGGAAGTAGCCACACCGCTATCAGTATAAACATGGAAATATCTACTCCCCTATCTGTATAAACATGGAAATATCTACACCACGACGTGTATAAACATGGAAATATCTACACCGCTATCAGTATAAACATGGAAATATTGACACCGCTATCTGTATAAATATGGAAATATCTACACCACTATCTCTATAAACATGGAAATATCTACACCGTTATCTGTATAAACAAAGAAATATCTCCACCGCTGTCTGTATGAACTTGGAAACATCTACACCGCTAGCTTTATAAACATGGAATTATCTGCAGCATTATCTGTATAAACATGGAAATATCTACACCGCAGTCTGTGCAAAGATGGAAATATCTACAATGCTATCTCAATAAACATGGAAATATCGACACCGCCATCTGTACACAAATGGAAATACCTACACAGTCATCTGTATAAACATGGAAATATCTACACCACCATCTGTATAAACATGGAAATAACTACACTGCCATCTGTATAAACATGGAATTATCTACACAGACATCTCTATAACCATTGAAATATCTACACCGCTATCTGTATAAACATGGAAGTAGCCACACCGCTATCTGTATAAACATGGAAATATCTACACTGCCATCTGTGAAAACATGGAAATATCTTCACTGTCATCTTTATAAACATGGAAATATCTACACGTCCGTCTGTATAAACATGGAAATATCTGCACTGCCATCTGTATATACCTGGAAATATCTACACTGCCATCTGTATAAACATGGAAATATCTACACCGCTATCTCTATAAACATGGAAATGTCTACACGGCTATCTGTATAAACATGGAAATATCTCCACCGCTATCTGTAGAAACATGGAAATATCTACATCGCTATCTGTATAAACATGGAAATATCTCCACCGCTATCTCTATAAAGATGGAAATATCTACACCGCTATCTTTATAAACATGGAAATATCTACACCGCTATCTGTATAAACATGGAAATATCTATAACACTATCTGTGTAAACATGGAAATACCTACACAGCTATCTGTGTAAACATGGAAATATGTACACAGGTCTCTGTGTAAAGATGGAAATATCTACACCGCAATCTGTGCAAATATGGTAATATCTACACCGCTATCTCAGTAAACATGGAAATATCTACACCGCTATCTGTATAAACATGGAAATACCAACACCGCTATCTGTATAAACATGGAAATGTCTACCCCACGATCTGTATAAACATGGAAATATCTACACCGCTATATGTATAAACATGGAAATATCTACACCGCTATCAGTATAAACATGGAAATATCTACACCGCTATCTGTATAAACATGGAAATATCTACACCACGACATGTATAAACATGGAAATATCTACACCGCCATGTGAATATACATGGAAATATCCACACCGCTATCTGTATAAATATGGAAATATCTACACCACTATCTCTATAAACATGGAAATATCTACACCGTTATCTGTATAAACAAAGAAATATCTCCACCGCTGTCTGTATGAACATGGAAACATCTACACCGCTAGCTGTATAAACATGGAATTATCTGCAGCGTTATCTGTATAAACATGGAAATATCTACACCACTATCTGTATATACATGGAAATATCTACACTGCCATCTGTATAAACATGGAATTACCTACACAGACATCTCTATAATCATTGAAATATCTACACCGCTATCTGTACAAACATGGAAGTAGCCACACCGCTATCAGTATAAACATGGAAATATCTATAACACTATCTGTGTAAACATGGAAATATGTACACAGGTCTCTGTGTAAAGATGGAAATACCTACACCGCAATCTGTGCAAATATGGAAATATCTACACCACTATCTCAGTAAACATGGTAATATCTACACCGCTATCTGTAAATCATGGAAATATCAACACCGCTATCTGTATAAACATGGAAATGTCTACACGGCTATCTGTATAAACATGGAAATATCTCCACCGCTATCTGTAAAAACAAGGAAATATCAACACCGCTATCTGTATAAAAATGGAAATGTCTACACCACGATCTGTATAAACATGGAAATATCTACACCGCTATATGTATAAACATGGAAATATCTACACCGCTATCAGTATAAACATGGAAATATCTACACCGCTATCTGTATAAACATTGAAATATCTACACCACGACATGTATAAACATGGAAATATCTACACCGCCATGTGAATAAACATGGAAATATCTACACAGCTATCAGTAAAAACATGGAAATATCGACACCGCTATCAGTGTAAATATGGAAATATCTACACCACTATTTCTATAAACATGGAAATATCTACACCGTTATCTGTATAAACAAAGAAATATGTCCACCGCTGTCTGTATGAACATGGAAACATCTACACCGCTAGCTGTATAAACATGGAATTATATGCAGCGTTATCTGTATAAACATGGAAATATCTACACCACTATCTGTATAAACATGGAAATATCTACACTGCCATCTGTATAAACATGGAATTACCTACACAGACATCTCTATAATCATTGAAATATCTACACCGCTATCTGTATAAACATGGAAGCAGCCACACCGCTATCAGTATATACATGGAAATATCTACACCGCTATCTGTATAAACTTGGAAATATCTACACCACGAATTGTATAAACAAGGAAATATCTACACCGCTATGTGAATAAACATGGAAATATCTACACAGCTATCAGTATAAACAGGGAAATATTGACACCGCTATCTGTATAAGTATGGAAATATCTACACCACTATCTCTATAAACATGGAAATATCTACACCGTTATCTGTATAAACAAAGAAATATCTCCACCGCTGTCTGTATGAACATGGAAACATCTACACCGCTAGCTGTATAAACATGGAATTATCTGCAGCGTTATCTGTATAAACATGGAAATATCTACACCGCAGTCTGTGCAAAGATGGAAATATCTACAATGCTGTCTCAATAAACATGGAAATATCGACACCGCCATCTCTACACACATGGAAATAGCTACACAGTCATCTGTATAAACATGGAAATATCTACACCACTATCTGTATAAACATGGAAATATCTACACTGCCATCTGTAAACATGAAATTACCTACACAGACATCTCTATAATCATTGAAATATCTACACCGCTATCTGTATAAACATGGAAGTAGCCACACCGCTATCAGTATAAACATGGAAATATCTACTCCCCTATCTGTATAAACATGGAAATATCTACACCACGACGTGTATAAACATGGAAATATCTACACCGCTATCAGTATAAACATGGAAATATTGACACCGCTATCTGTATAAATATGGAAATATCTACACCAATATCTCTATAAACATGGAAATATCTACACCGTTATCTGTATAAACAAAGAAATATCTCCACCGCTGTCTGTATGAACTTGGAAACATCTACACCGCTAGCTTTATAAACATGGAATTATCTGCAGCATTATCTGTATAAACATGGAAATATCTACACCGCAGTCTGTGCAAAGATGGAAATATCTACAATGCTATCTCAATAAACATGGAAATATCGACACCGCCATCTGTACACAAATGGAAATACCTACACAGTCATCTGTATAAACATGGAAATATCTACACCACGATCTGTATAAACATGGAAATAACTACACTGCCATCTGTATAAACATGGAATTATCTACACAGACATCTCTATAACCATTGAAATATCTACACCGCTATCTGTATAAACATGGAAGTAGCCACACCGCTATCTGTATAAACATGGAAATATCTACACCGCCATCTGTGAAAACATGGAAATATCTTCACTGTCATCTTTATAAACATGGAAATATCTACACGTCCGTCTGTATAAACATGGAAATATCTACACTGCCATCTGTATATACCTGGCAATAACTACACTGCCATCTGTATAAACATGGAAATATCTACACCGCTATCTCTATAAACATGGAAATGTCTACACGGCTATCTGTATAAACATGGAAATATCTCCACCGCTATCTGTAGAAACATGGAAATATCTACATCGCTATCTGTATAAACATGGAAATATCTCCACCGCTATCTCTATAAAGATGGAAATATCTACACCGCTATCTTTATAAACATGGAAATATCTACACCGCTATCTGTATAAACATGGAAATATCTATAACACTATCTGTGTAAACATGGAAATACCTACACAGCTATCTGTGTAAACATGGAAATATGTACACAGGTCTCTGTGTAAAGATGGAAATATCTACACCGCAATCTGTGCAAATATGGAAATATCTACACCGCTATCTCAGTAAACATGGAAATATCTACACCGCTATCTGTATAAACATGGAAATACCAACACCGCTATCTGTATAAACATGGAAATGTCTACCCCACGATCTGTATAAACATGGAAATATCTACACCGCTATATGTATAAACATGGAAATATCTACACCGCTATCAGTATAAACATGGAAATATCTACACCGCTATCTGTATAAACATGGAAATATCTACACCACGTCATGTATAAACATGGAAATATCTACACCGCCATGTGAATATACATGGAAATATCCACACCGCTATCTGTATAAATATGGAAATATCTACACCACTATCTCTATAAACATGGAAATATCTACACCGTTATCTGTATAAACAAAGAAATATCTCCACCGCTGTCTGTATGAACATGGAAACATCTACACCGCTAGCTGTATAAACATGGAATTATCTGCAGCGTTATCTGTATAAACATGGAAATATCTACACCACTATCTGTATATACATGGAAATATCTACACTGCCATCTGTATAAACATGGAATTACCTACACAGACATCTCTATAATCATTGAAATATCTACACCGCTATCTGTACAAACATGGAAGTAGCCACACCGCTATCAGTATAAACATGGAAATATCTATAACACTATCTGTGTAAACATGGAAATATGTACACAGGTCTCTGTGTAAAGATGGAAATACCTACACCGCAATCTGTGCAAATATGGAAATATCTACACCACTATCTCAGTAAACATGGTAATATCTACACCGCTATCTGTAAATCATGGAAATATCCACACCGCTATCTGTATAAACATGGAAATGTCTACACCACGATCTGTATAAACATGGAAATAACTTCACCGCTATATGTATAAACATGGAAATACCTAGACCGCTATCAGTATAAACATGGAAATATCTACACCGCTATCTGTATAAACATGGAAATATCTACACCACGACATGTATAAACATGGAAATATCTACACAGCCATGTGAATAAACATGGAAATATCTACACAGCTATCAGTAAAAACATGGAAATATCGACACCGCTATCTGTATAAATATGGAAATATCTACACCACTATCTCTATAAACATGGAAATATCTACACCGTTATCTGTATAAACAAAGAAATATCTCCACCGCTGTCTGTATGAACATGGAAACATCTACACCGCTAGCTGTATAAACATGGAATTATCTGCAGCGTTATCTGTATAAACATGGAAATATCTACACCGCAGTCTGTGCAAAGATGGAAATATCTACAATGCTATCTCAATAAACATGGAAATATCGACACCGCCATCTGTACACACATGGAAATACCTACACAGTCATCAGTATAAACATGGAAATATCTACACCACTATCTTTATAAACATGGAAATATCTATACAGCCATCTGTGTAAACATGGAATTACCTACACTGACATCTCTATAATCATTGAAATATCTACACCGCTATCTGTATAAACATGGAAGCCACACCGCTATCAGTATATACATGGAAATATCTACACCGCTATCTGTATAAACATGGAAATATTAACACCACGACGTGTATAAACAAGGAAATATCTACACCGCTATGTGAATAAACATGGAAATATCTACACAGCTATCAGTATAAACATGGAAATATTGACACCGCTATCTGTATAAATATGGAAATATCTACACCACTATCTCTATAACCATTGAAATATCTACAACGCTATCTGTATAAACATGGAAGTAGCCACACCGCTATCTGTATAAACCTGGAAATATCTACACCGCCATCTGTGAAAACATGGAAATATCTACACTGTCATCTTTATAAACATGGAAATATCTACACGTCCATCTGTATAAACATGGAAATATCTACACTGCCATCTGTATATACCTGGAAATATCTACACTGCCATCTGTATAAACATGGAAATATCTACACCGTTATCTCTTTAAACATGGAAATGTCTACACGGCTATCTGTATAAACATGGAAATATCTCCACCGCTATCTCTAGAAACATGGAAATATCTACATCGCTATCTGTATAAACATGGAAATATCTCCACCGCTATCTCTATAAAGATGGAAATATCTACACCGCTATCTTTATAAACATGGAAATATCTACACCGCTATCTGTATAAACATGGAAATATCTACACCGCTATCTGTATAAACATGGAAATATCTACACCGCTATATGTATAAACATGGAAATATGTACACCGCTATCAGTATAAACATGGAAATATCTACACCGCTATCTGTATAAACATGGAAATATCTACACCACGACGTGTATAAACATGGAAATATCTACACCGCTATGTGAATAAACTTGGAAATATCTACACCGCTATCAGTATAAACATGGAAATATTGACATCGCTATCTGTATAAATATGGAAATATCAACACCACTGTCTCTACAAACATGGAAATATCTACACCGTTATCTGTATAAACAAAGAAATATCTCCACCGCTGTCTGTATGAACATGGAAACATCTACACCGCTATCTGTATAAACATGGAATTATCTGCAGCGTTATCTGTATAAACATGGAAATATCTACACCGCAGTCTGTGCATAGATGGAAATATCTACAATGCTATCTCAATAAACATGGAAATATCAACACCGCCATCTGTACACACATGGAAATATCTACACAGTCATCTGTATAAACATGGAAATATCTACACCACTATCTGTATAAACATGGAAATACCTACACTGCCATCTGTAGAAACATGGAATTATCTACACAGACATCTCTATAACCATTGAAATATCTACACCGCTATCTGTATAAACATGGAAGTAGCCACACCGCTATCTGTATAAACATGGAAATATCCACACCGCCATCTGTGAAAACATGGAAATATCTACACTGTCATCTTTATAAACATGGAAATATCTACACGTCCATCTGTATAAACATGGAAATATCTACACTGCCATCTGTATATACCTGGAAATATCTACACTGCCATCTGTATAAACATGGAAATATCTACAGCGCTGTCTCTATAAACATGGAAATGTCTACACGGCTATCTGTATAAACATGGAAATATCTCCACCGCTATCTGTAGAAACATGGAAATATCTACATCGCTATCTGTATAAACATGGAAATATCTCCACCGTTATCTCTATAAAGATGGAAATATCTACACCGCTATCTTTATAAACATGGAAATATCTACACCGCTATCTGTATAAACATGGAAATATCTATAACACTCTCTGTGTAAACATGGAAATATCTACACAGCTATCTGTGTAAACATGGAAATATGTACACAGGTCTCTGTGTAAAGATGGAAATACCTACACCGCAATCTGTGCATATATGGAAATATCTACACCGCTATCTCAGTAAACATGGTAATATCTACACCGCTATCTGTAAAAACAAGGAAATATCAACACCGCTATCTGTATAAAAATGGAAATGTCTACACCACGATCTGTATAAACATGGAAATATCTACACCGCTATATGTATAAACATGGAAATATCTACACCGCTATCAGTATAAACATGGAAATATCTACACCGCTATCTGTATAAACATTGAAATATCTACACCACGACATGTATAAACATGGAAATATCTACACCGCCATGTGAATAAACATGGAAATATCTACACAGCTATCAGTAAAAACATGGAAATATCGACACCGCTATCAGTATAAATATGGAAATATCTACACCACTATTTCTATAAACATGGAAATATCTACACCGTTATCTGTATAAACAAAGAAATATCTCCACCGCTGTCTGTATGAACATGGAAACATCTACACCGCTAGCTGTATAAACATGGAATTATCTGCAGCGTTATCTGTATAAACAGGGAAATATCTACACCGCAGTCTGTGCAAAGATGGAAATATCTACAATGCTACCTCAATAAACATGGAAATATCGACACCGCCATCTGTACACACATGGAAATACCTACACAGTCATCTGTATAAACATGGAAATATCTACACCACTATCTGTATAAACATGGAAATATCTACACTGCCATCTGTATAAACATGGAATTACCTACACAGACATCTCTATAATCATTGAAATATCTACACCGCTATCTGTATAAACATGGAAGTAGCCACACCGCTATCAGTATATACATGGAAATATCTACACCGCTATCTGTATAAACTTGGAAATATCTACACCACGACGTGTATAAACAAGGAAATATCTACACCGCTATGTGAATAAACATGGAAATATCTACACAGCTATCAGTATAAACAGGGAAATATTGACACCGCTATCTGTATAAGTATGGAAATATCTACACCACTATCTCTATAATCATGGAAATATCTACACCGTTATCTGTATAAACAAAGAAATATCTCCACCGCTGTCTGTATGAACATGGAAACATCTACACCGCTAGTTGTATAAACATGGAATTATCTGCAGCGTTATCTGTATAAACATGGAAATATCTACACCGCAGTCTGTGCAAAGATGGAAATATCTACAATGCTATCTCAATAAACATGGAAATATCGACACCGCCATCTGTACACACATGGAAATAGCTACACAGTCATCTGTATAAACATGGAAATATCTACACCACTATCTGTATAAACATGGAAATATCTACACTGCCATCTGTAAACATGAAATTACCTACACAGACATCTCTATAATCATTGAAATATCTACACCGCTATCTGTATAAACATGGAAGTAGCCACACCGCTATCAGTATAAACATGGAAATATCTACTCCCCTATCTGTATAAACATGGAAATATCTACACCACGACGTGTATAAACATGGAAATATCTACACCGCTATCAGTATAAACATGGAAATATTGACACCGCTATCTGTATAAATATGGAAATATCTACACCACTATCTCTATAAACATGGAAATATCTACACCGTTATCTGTATAAACAAAGAAATATCTCCACCGCTGTCTGTATGAACTTGGAAACATCTACACCGCTAGCTTTATAAACATGGAATTATCTGCAGCATTATCTGTATAAACATGGAAATATCTACACCGCAGTCTGTGCAAAGATGGAAATATCTACAATGCTATCTCAATAAACATGGAAATATCGACACCGCCATCTGTACACAAATGGAAATACCTACACAGTCATCTGTATAAACATGGAAATATCTACACCACCATCTGTATAAACATGGAAATAACTACACTGCCATCTGTATAAACATGGAATTATCTACACAGACATCTCTATAACCATTGAAATATCTACACCGCTATCTGTATAAACATGGAAGTAGCCACACCGCTATCTGTATAAACATGGAAATATCTACACCGCCATCTGTGAAAACATGGAAATATCTTCACTGTCATCTTTATAAACATGGAAATATCTACACGTCCGTCTGTATAAACATGGAAATATCTACACTGCCATCTGTATATACCTGGAAATAACTACACTGCCATCTGTATAAACATGGAAATATCTACACCGCTATCTCTATAAACATGGAAATGTCTACACGGCTATCTGTATAAACATGGAAATATCTCCACCGCTATCTGTAGAAACATGGAAATATCTACATCGCTATCTGTATAAACATGGAAATATCTCCACCGCTATCTCTATAAAGATGGAAATATCTACACCGCTATCTTTATAAACATGGAAATATCTACACCGCTATCTGTATAAACATGGAAATATCTATAACACTATCTGTGTAAACATGGAAATACCTACACAGCTATCTGTGTAAACATGGAAATATGTACACAGGTCTCTTTGTAAAGATGGAAATACCTACACCGCAATCTGTGCAAATATGGAAATATCTACACCGCTATCTCAGTAAACATGGAAATTTCTACACCACTATCTTTAAAAACATGGAAATAACAACACCGCTACCTGTATAAACATGGAAATGTCTACACCACGATCTGTATAAACATGGAAATATCTAAACCGCTATATGTATAAACATGGAAATATCTACACCGCTATCAGTATAAACAAGTTAGTATCTACACCACTATCTGTATAAACATGGAAATATCTACACCACGACATGTATAAACATGGAAATATCTACACCGCCATGGGAATAAACATGGAAATATCTACACAGCTATCAGTAAAAACATGGAAATATCGACACCGCTATCAGTATAAATATGGAAATATCTACACCACTATCTCTATAAACATGGAAATATCTACACCGTTATCTGTATAAACAAAGAAATATCCCCACCGCTGTCTGTATGAACATGGGAACATCTACACCGCTAGCTGTATAAACATGGAATTATCTGCAGCGTTATCTGTATAAACATGGAAATATCTACACCGCAGTCTGTGCAAAGATGGAAATATATACAATGATATCTCAATAAACATGGAAATATCGACACCGCCATCTGTACACACATGGAAATACCTACACAGTCATCTGTATAAACATGGAAATATCTACACCGCTATCTTTATAAACATGGAAATATCTTCACCGCCATCTGTGAAAACATGGAAATATCTACACTGTCATCTTTATAAACATGGAAATATCTACACCTCCATGTGCATAAACATGGAAATATCTACACTGCCATCTGTATATACCTGGAAATATCTACACTGCCATCTGTATAAACATGGAAATATCTACAGCGCTATCTCTATAAACATGGAAATATCTACACGGCTATCTGTATAAACATGGAAAGAACTCCACTGCTATCTGTAGAAACCTGGAAATATCTACATCGCTATCTGTATAAACATGGAAATATCTCCACCGTTATCTCTATAAAGATGGAAATATCTACACCGCTATCTTTATAAACATGGAAATATCTACACCGCTATCTGTATAAACAAGGAAATATCTATAACACTATCTGTGTAAACATGGAAATATCTACACAGCTATCTGAGTAAACATGGAAATATGTACACAGGTCTCTGTGTAAAGATGGAAATATCTACACCGTAATCTGTAAAAACATGGAAATATCAACACCGCTATCTTAGTAAACATCGAAATATCTACACCGCTATCTGTAAAAACATGGAAATATCAACACCGCTATCTGTATAAACATGGAAATGTCTACACCACGATCTGTATAAACATGGAAATATCTACACCGCTATATGTATAAACATGGAAATATCTACACCGCTATCAGTATAAACATGGAAATATCTACACCGCTATCTGTATAAACATGGAAATATCTACACCACGACATGTATAAACATGGAAATATCTACACCGCCATGTGAATAAACATGGAAATATTTACACCGCTATCAGTAAAAACATGGAAATATCTACACCGCTATCTGTATAAATATGGAAATATCTACACCACTATCTCTAAAAACATGGAAATATCTACACCGTTATCTGTATAAACAAAGAAATATCTCCACCGCTGTCTGTATGAACATGGAAACATCTACACCGCTAGCTGTATAAACATGGAATTATCTGCAGCATTATCTGTATAAACATGGAAATATCTACACCGCAGTCTGTGCAAAGATGGAAATATCTACAATGCTATCTCAATAAACATGGAAATATCGACACCGCCATCTGTACACACATGGAAATACCTACACAGTCATCTGTATAAACATGGAAATATCTACACCAATATCTGTATAAACATGGAAATACCTACACTGCCATCTGTATAAACATGGAATTATCTACACAGACATCTCTATAACCATTGAAATATCTACACCGCTATCTGTATAAACATGGAAGTAGCCACACCGCTATCTGTATAAACATGGAAATATCTACACCGCCATCTGTGAAAATATGGAAATATCTACACTGTCATCTTTATAAACATGGAAATATCTACACGTCCATCTGTGTAAACATGGAATTACCTACACAGACATCTCTATAATCATTGAAATATCTACACTGCTATCTGTATAAACATGGAAGTAGCCACAACGCTATCAGTATAAACTTGGAAATATCTACACCGCTATCTGTATAAACATGGAAATATCTACACCACGACGTGTATAAACATGGAAATATCTACACCGCTATGTGAATAAACATGGAAATATCTACACCGCTATCAGTATAAACATGGAAATATTGACACCGCTATCTGTATAAATATGGAAATATCTACACCACTATCTCTACAAACATGGAAATATCTACACCGCTATCTGTATAAACAAAGAAATATCTCCACCGCTCTCTGTATGAACATGGAAACACCTACACCGCTATCTGTATAAACATGGAATTATCTGCAGCGTTATCTGTATAAACATGGAAATATCTACACCACAGTCTGTGCAAAGATGGAAATATCTACAATGCTATCTCAATAAACATGGAAATATCATCACCGCCATCTGTACACACACGGAAATACCTACACAGTCATCTGTATAAACATGGAAATATCTACACCACTATCTGTATAAACATGGAAATACCTACACTGCCATCTGTATAAACATGGAATTATCTACACAGACATCTCTATAACCATTGAAATATCTACACCGCTATCTGTATAAACATGGAAGTAGCCACACCGCTATCTGTATAAACATGGAAATATCTACACCGCCATCTGTGAAAACATGGAAATATCTACACTGTCATCTTTATAAACATGGAAATATCTAAACGTCCATCTGTATAAACATGGAAATTTCTACACTGCCATCTGTATATACCTGGAAATACCTACACTGTCATCTGTATAAACATGGAAATATGTACAGCACTCTCTCTATAAACATGGAAATATCTACACGGCTATCTGTATAAACATGGAAATATCTCCACCGCTGTCTGTAGAAACATGGAAATATCTACATCGCTATCTGTATAAACATGGAAATATCTCCACCGTTATCTCTATAAAGATGGAAATATCTACACCGCTATCTTTATAAACATGGAAATATCTACACCGCTATCTGTATAAACATGGAAATATCTATAACACTATCTGTGTAAGCATGTAAATATCTACACAGCTATCTGTGTAAACATGGAAATATGTACACAGGTCTCTGTGTAAAGATGGAAATAACTACACCGCAATCTGTGCAAATATGGAAATATCTACACCGCTATCTCAGTAAACATGGAAATATCTACACCGCTATCTGTATAAACATGGAAATATCAACACCGCTATCTGTATAAACATGGAAATGTCTACACCACGATCTGTATAAACATGGAAGTAACTACACTGCTATATGTATAAACATGGAAATATCTACACCGCTATCATTATAAACATGGAAATATCTACACCGCTATCTGTATAAACATGGAAATATCTACACCACGACATGTATAAACATGGAAATATCTACACCGCCATGTGAATAAACATGGAAATATCTACACAGCTATCAGTAAAAACATGGAAATATCGACACCGCTATCAGTATAAATATGGAAATATCTACACCACTATTTCTATAAACATGGAAATATCTACACCGTTATCTGTATAAACAAAGAAATATCTCCACCGCTGTCTGTATGAACATGGAAACATCTACACCGCTAGCTGTATAAACATGGAATTATCTGCAGCGTTATCTGTATAAACATGGAAATATCTACACCGCAGTCTGTGCAAAGATGGAAATATCTACAATGCTATCTCAATAAACATGGTAATATCGACACCGCCATCTGTACACACATGGAAATACCTACACAGTCATCTGTATAAACATGGAAATATCTACACCACTATCTGTATAAACATGGAAATATCTACACTGCCATCTGTATAAACATGGAATTACCTACACAGACATCTCTATAATCATTGAAATATCTACACCGCTATCTGTATAAACATGGAAGTAGCCACACAGCAATCAGTATATACATGGAAAGATCTACACCGCTATCTGTATAAACTTGGAAATATCTACACCACGACGTGTATAAACAGGGAAATATCTACACCGCTATGTGAATAAACATGGAAATATCTACACAGCTATCAGTATAAACATGGAAATATTGACACCGCTATCTGTAAATATGGAAATATCTACAACACTATCTCTATAAACATGGAAATATCTACACCGTTATCTGTATAAACAAAGAAATATCTCCACCGCTGTCTGTATGAACATGGAAACATCTACACCGCTATCTGTATAAACATGGAATTATCTGCAGCGTTATCTGTATAAACATGGAAATATCTACACCGCAGTCTGTGCAAAGATGGAAATATCTACAATGCTATCTCAATAAACATGGAAATATCGACACCGCCATCTGTACACACATGGAAATACCTACACAGTCATCTGTATAAACATCGAAATATCTACACCACTATCTGTATCAACATGGAAATACCTACACTGCCATCTGTATAAACATGGAATTATCTACACAGACATCTCTATAACCATTGAAATATCTACACCGCTATCTGTATAAACATGGAAGTAGCCACACCGCTATCTGTATAAACATGGAAATATCTTCACCGCCATCTGTGAAAACATGGAAATATCTACACTGTCATCTTTATAAACATGGAAATATCTACACCTCCATCTGCATAAACATGGAAATATCTACACTGCCATCTGTATATACCTGGAAATATCTACACTGCCATCTGTATAAACATGGAAATATCTACAGCGATATCTCTATAAACATGGAAATATCTACACGGCTATCTGTATAAACATGGAAATAACTCCACTGCTATCTGTAGAAACATGGAAATATCTACATCGCTATCTGTATAAACATGGAAATATCTCCACCGTTATCTCTATAAAGATGGAAATATCTACACCGCTATCTTTATAAACATGGAAATATCTACACCGATATCTGTATAAACATGGAAATATCTATAACAATATCTGTGTAAACATGGAAATATCTACACAGCTATCTGTGTAAACATGGAAATATGTACACAGGTCTCTGTGTAAAGATGGAAATACCTACACCGCAATCTGTGCAAATATGGAAATATCTACACCGCTATCTCAGTAAACATGGAAATTTCTACACCGCTATCTTTAAAAACATGGAAATAACAACACCGCTACCTGTATAAACATGGAAATGTCTACACCACGATCTGTATAAACATGGAAATATCTACACCGCTATATGTATAAACATGGAAATATCTACACCGCTATCAGTATAAACAAGTTAGTATCTACACCGCTATCTGTATAAACATGGAAATATCTACACCACGACATGTATAAACATGGAAATATCTACACCACCATGGGAATAAACATGGAAATATCTACACAGCTATCAGTAAAAACATGGAAATATCGACACCGCTATCAGTATAAATATGGAAATATCTACACCACTATCTCTATAAACATGGAAATATCTACACCGTTATCTGTATAAACAAAGAAATATCCCCACCGCTGTCTGTATGAACATGGGAACATCTACACCGCTAGCTGTATAAACATGGAATTATCTGCAGCGTTATCTGTATAAACATGGAAATATCTACACCGCAGTCTGTGCAAAGATGGAAATATGTACAATGATATCTCAATAAACATGGAAATATCGACACCGCCATCTGTACACACATGGAAATACCTACACAGTCATCTGTATAAACATGGAAATATCTACACCGCTATCTTTATATACATGGAAATATCTTCACCGCCATCTGTGAAAACATGGAAATATCTACACTGTCATCTTTATAAACATGGAAATATCTACACCTCCATGTGCATAAACATGGAAATATCTACACTGCCATCTGTATATACCTGGAAATATCTACACTGCCATCTGTATAAACATGGAAATATCTACAGCGCTATCTCTATAAACATGGAAATATCTACACGGCTATCTGTATAAACATGGAAAGAACTCCACTGCTATCTGTAGAAACATGGAAATATCTACATCGCTATCTGTATAAACATGGAAATATCTCCACCGTTATCTCTATAAAGATGGAAATATCTACACCGCTATCTTTATAAACATTTAAATATCTACACCGCTATCTGTATAAACATGGAAATATCTATAACACTATCTGTGTAAACATGGAAATATCTACACAGCTATCTGAGTAAACATGGAAATATGTACACAGGTCTCTGTGTAAAGATGGAAATATCTACACCGCAATCTGTAAAAACATGGAAATATCAACACCGCTATCTTAGTAAACATCGAAATATCTACACCGCTATCTGTAAAAACATGGAAATATCAACACCGCTATCTGTATAAACATGGAAATGTCTACACCACGATCTGTATAAACATGGAAATATCTACACCGCTATATGTATAAACATGGAAATATCTACACCGCTATCAGTATAAACATGGAAATATCTACACCGCTATCTGTATAAACATGGAAATATCTACACCACGACATGTATAAACATGGAAATATCTACACCGCCATGTGAATAAACATGGAAATATTAACACCGCTATCAGTAAAAACATGGAAATATCGACACCGCTATCTGTATAAATATGGAAATATCTACACCACTATCTCTAAAAACATGGAAATATCTACACCGTTATCTGTATAAACAAAGAAATATCTCCACCGCTGTCTGTATGAACATGGAAACATCTACACCGCTAGCTGTATAAACATGGAATTATCTGCAGCGTTATCTGTATAAACATGGAAACATCTACACCGCAGTCTGTGCAAAGATGGAAATATCTACAATGCTATCTCAATAAACATGGAAATATCGACACCGCCATCTGTACACACATGGAAATACCTACACTGCCATCTGTATGACCATGGAATTACCTACACAGATATCTCTATAATCATTGAAATATCTACACCGCTATCTGTATAAACATGGAAGTAGACACACCACTATCTGTATAAACATGGAAATATCTACACCGCTATCTGTATAAACATGGAAATATCTACACCACGACGTGTATAAACATGGAAATATCTACACCGCCATGTGAATAAACATGGAAATATCTACACAGCTATCAGTATAAACATGGAAATATTGACACCGCTATCTGTATAAATATGGAAATATCTACACCACTATCTCTATAAACATGGAAATATCTACACCGTTATCTGTATAAACAAAGAAATATCTCCACCGCTGTCTGTATGAACATGGAAACATCTACACCGCTAGCTGTATAAACATGGAATTATCTGCAGCGTTATCTGTATAAACATGGAAATATCTACACCGCAGTCTGTGCAAAGATGGAAATATCTACAATGCTATCTCTATAAACATGGAAATATCGACACCGCCATCTGTACACACATGGAAATACCTACACACTCATCTGTATAAACATGGAAATATCTACACCACTATCTGTATAAACATGGAAATATCTACACTGCCATCTGTATAAACATGGAATTACCTACACAGACATCTCAATAATCATTGAAATATCTACACCGCTATCTGTATAAACATGGAAGTAGCCACACCGCTATCAGTATATACATGGAAATATCTACACCGCTATCTGTATAAACATGGAAATATCTACACCACGGCGTGTATAAACAAGGAAATAACTACACCGCTATGTGAATAAACATGGAAATATCTACAGAGCTATCAGTGTAAACATGGAAATATTGACACCGCTATCTGTATAAATATGGAAATATCTACACCACTATCTCTATAAACATGGAAATATCTACACCGTTATCTGTATAAACAAAGAAATATCTCCACCGCTGTCTGTATGAACATGGAAACATCTACACCGCTATCTGTATAAACATGGAATTATCTGCAGCGTTACCTGTCTAAACATGGAAATATCTACAGCGCAGTCTGTGAAAGATGGAAATATCTACAATGCTATCTCAATAAACATGGAAATATCGACACCGCCATCTGTACACACATGGAAATACCTACACAGTCATCTGCATAAAGATGGAAATATCTACACCACTATCTGTATAAACATGGAAATACCTACACTGCCATCTGTATAAACATGGAATTATCTACACAGACATCTCTATAACCATTGAAATATCTACACCGCTATCTGTATAAACATGGAAGTAGCCACACCGCTATCTGTATAAACATGGAAATATCTACACCGCCATCTGTGAAAATATGGAAATATCTACAATGTCATCTTTATAAACATGGAAATATCTACACGTCCATCTGTGTAAACATGGAATTACCTACACAGACATCTCTATAATCATTGAAATATCTACACTGCTATCTGTATAAACATGGAAGTAGCCACACCGCTATCAGTATAAACTTGGAAATATCTACACCGCTATCTGTATAAACATGGAAATATCTACACCACGACGTGTATAAACATGGAAATATCTACACCGCTATGTGAATAAACATGGAAATATCTACACCGCTATCAGTATAAACATGGAAATATTGACACCGCTATCTGTATAAATATGGAAATATCTACACCACTATCTCTACAAACATGGAAATATCTACACCGTTATCTGTATAAACAAAGAAATATCTCCACCGCTCTCTGTATGAACATGGAAACACCTACACCGCTATCTGTATAAACATGGAATTATCTGCAGCGTTATCTGTATAAACATGGAAATATCTACACCGCAGTCTGTGCAAAGATGGAAATATCTACAATGCTATCTCAATAAACATGGAAATATCAACACCGCCATCTGTACACACATGGAAATACCTACACAGTCATCTGTATAAACATGGAAATATCTACACCACTATCTGTATAAACATGGAAATACCTACACTGCCATCTGTATAAACATGGAATTATCTACACAGACATCTCTATAACCATTGAAATATCTACACCGCTATCTGTATAAACATGGAAGTAGCCACACCGCTATCTGTATAAACATGGAAATATCTACACCGCCATCTGTGAAAACATGGAAATATCTACACTGTCATCTTTATAAACATGAAAATATCTACACGTCCATCTGTATAAACATGGAAATTTCTACACTGCCATCTGTATATACCTGGAAATAACTACACTGTCATCTGTATAAACATGGAAATATGTTCAGCACTATCTCTATAAACATGGAAATATCTACACGGCTATCTGTATAAACATGGAAATATCTCCACCGCTGTCTGTAGAAACATGGAAATATCTACATCGCTATCTGTATACACATGGAAATATCTCCACCGTTATCTCTATAAAGATGGAAATATCTACACCGCTATCTTTATAAACATGGAAATATCTACACCGCTATCTGTATAAACATGGAAATATCTATAACACTATCTGTGTAAGCATGTAAATATCTACACAGCTATCTGTGTAAACATGGAAATATGTACACAGGTCTCTGTGTAAAGATGGAAATAACTACACCGCAATCTGTGCAAATATGGAAATATCTACACCGCTATCTCAGTAAACATGGAAATATCTACACCGCTATCTGTATAAACATGGAAATATCAACACCGCTATCTGTATAAACATGGAAATGTCTACACCACGATCTGTATAAACATGGAAGTAACTACACTGCTATATGTATAAACATGGAAATATCTACACCACTATCTGTATAAACATGGAAATACCTACACTGCCATCTGTATAAACATGGAATTACCTACACAGATATCTCTATAATCATTGAAATATCTACACTGCTATCTGTATACACATGGAAGTAGCCACACCTCTATCAGTATAAACATGGAAATATCTACACCGCTATCTGTATAAACATGGAAATATCTACACCACGACGTGTATAATCATGGAAATATCTACACCGCTATGTGAATAAACATGGAAATATCTACACCGCTATCAGTATAAACATGGAAAAATTGACACCGCTATCTGTATAAATATGGAAATATCTACACCACTATCTCTAAAAAGATGGAAATATCTACACCGTTATCTGTATAAACAAAGAAATATCTCCACCACTGTCTGTATGAACATGGAAACATCTACACCGCTAGCTGTATAAACGTGGAATTATCTGCAGCGTTATCTGTATAAACATGGAAATATCTACACCACAGTCTGTGCAAAGATGGAAATATCTACAATGCTATCTCAAAAAACATGGAAATATTGACACCGCCATTTGTACACACATGGAAATACCTACACAGTCAACTGTATAAACATGGAAATATCTACACCACTATCTGTATAAACATGGAAATACCAACAATGCCAACTGTATAAACATGGAATTATCTACACAGACATCTCTATAACCATTGAAATATCTACACTGCTATCTGTATAAACATGGGAGTAGCCACACCGCTATCTGTATAAACATGGAAATATCTACACCGCCATCTGTGAAAACATGGAAATATCTACACTGTCATCTTTATAAACATGGAAATATCTACACGTCCATCTGTATAAACATGGAAATATCTACACTGCCATCTGTATATACCTGGAAATATCTACACTGCCATCTGTATAAACATGGAAATATCTACACCGTTATCTCTTTAAACATGGAAATGACTACACGGCTATCTGTATAAACATGGAAATATCTCCACCGCTGTCTGTAGAAACATGGAAATATCTACATCGCTATCTGTATAAACATGGAAATATCTCCACCGCTATCTCTATAAAGATGGAAATATCTACACCGCTATCTTTATAAACCTGGAAATATCTACACCGCTATCTGTATAAACATGGAAATATCTATAACACTATCTGTGTAAACATGGAAATATCTACACAGCTATCTGAGTAAACATGGAAATATGTACACAGGTCTCTGTGTAAAGATGGAAATATCTACACCGCAATCTGTAAAAACATGGAAATATCAACACCGCTATCTTAGTAAACATCAAAATATCTATACCGCTATCTGTAAAAACATGGAAATATCAACACCGCTATCTGTATAAACATGGAAATGTCTACACCACGATCTGTATAAACATGGAAATATCTACACCGCTATATGTATAAACATGGAAATATCTACACCGCTATCAGTATAAACATGGAAATATCTACACCGCTATCTGTATAAACATGGAAATATCTACACCACGACATGTATAAACATGGAAATATCTACACCGCCATGTGAATAAACATGGAAATATCTACACCGCTATCAGTAAAAACATGGAAATATCGACACCGCTATCTGTATAAATATGGAAATATCTACACCACTATCTCTAAAAACATGGAAATATCTACACCGTTATCTGTATAAACAAAGAAATATCTCCACCGCTGTCTGTATGAACATGGAAACATCTACACCGCTAGCTGTATAAACATGGAATTATCTGCAGAGTTATCTGTATAAACATGGAAATATCTACACCGCAGTCTGTGCAAAGATGGAAATATTTACAATGCTATCTCAATAAAAATGGAAATATCGACACCGCCATCTGTACACACATGGAAATACCTACACAGTCATCTGTATAAACATGGAAATATCTACACCACTATCTGTATAAACATGGAAATATCTACACTGCCATCTGTATAAACATGGAATTACCTACACAGACATCTCTATAATCATTGAAATATCTACACCGCTATCTGTAGAAACATGGAAGTAGCCACACCACTATCAGTATAAACATGGAAATATCTACACCGCTATCTGTATAAACATGGAAATATCTACTCCACGACGTCTATAAACATGGAAATATCTACACCGCTATGTGAATAAACATGGAAATATCTACACCGCTATCTGTATAAACATGGAAATATCTATAACACTATCTGTGTAAACATGGAAATATCTACACAGATATCTGAGTAAACATGGAAATATGTACACAGGTATCTGTGTAAAGATGGAAATATCTACACCGCAATCTGTAAAAACATGGAAATATCAACACCGCTATCTTAGTAAACATCGAAATATCTACACCGCTATCTGTAAAAACATGGAAATATCAACACCGCTATCTGTATACACATGGAAATGTCTACACCACGATCTGTATAAACATGGAAATATCTACACCGCTATATGTATAAACATGGAAATATCTACACCGCTATCAGTATAAACATGGAAATATCTACACCGCTATCTGTATAAACATGGAAATATCCACACCACGACATGTATAAACATGGAAATATCTACACCGCCATGTGAATAAACATGGAAATATCTACACCGCTATCAGTAAAAACATGGAAATATCGACACCGCTATCTGTATAAATATGGAAATATCTACACCACTATCTCTGAAAACATGGAAATATCTACACCGTTATCTGTATAAACAAAGAAATATCTCCACCGCTGTCTGTATGAACATGGAAACATCTACACCGCTAGCTGTATAAACATGGAATTATCTGCAGCGTTATCTGTATAAACATGGAAATATTTACACCGCAGTCTGTGCAAAGATGGAAATATTTACAATGCTATCTCAATAAACATGGAAATATCGACACCGCCATCTGTACACACATGGAAATACCTACACAGTCATCTGTATAAACATGGAAATATCTACACCACTATCTATATAAACATGGAAATATCTACACTGCCATCTGTATAAACATGGAATTACCTACACAGACATCTCTATAATCATTGAAATATCTACACCGCTATCTGTAGAAACATGGAAGTAGCCACACCACTATCAGTATAAACATGGAAATATCTACACCGTTATCTGTATAAACATGGAAATATCTACTCCACGACGTCTATAAACATGGAAATATCTACACCGCTATGTGAATAAACATGGAAATATCTACACCGCTATCAGTATAAACATGGAAATATTGACACCGCTATCTGTATAAATATGGAAATATCTACACCACTATCTCTATAAACATGGAAATATCTACACCGTTATCTGTATAAACAAAGAAATATCTCCACCGCTGTCTGTATGAACATGGAAACATCTACACCGCTAGCTGTATAAACATGGAATTATCTGCAGCGTTATCTGTATAAACATGGAAATGTCTACACCGCAGTCTGTGCAAAGATGGAAATATCTACAATGCTATCTCAATAAACATGGAAATATCGACACCGCCATCTGTACACACATGGAAATACCTACAGAGTCATCTGTATAAACATGGAAATATCTACACCACTATCTGTATATACATGGAAATACCTACACTGCCATCTGTATAAACATGGAATTATCTACACAGACATCTCTATAACCATTGAAATATCTACACTGCTATCTGTATAAACATGGAAGTAGCCACACCGCTATCTGTATAAACATGGAAATATCTACACCGCCATCTGTGAAAACATGGAAATATCTACAATGTCATCTTTATAAACATGGAAATATCTACACGTCCATCTGTATAAACATGGAAATATCTACACTGCCATCTGTATATACCTGGAAATATCTACACTGCCATCTGTATAAACATGGAAATATCTACACCGTTATCTCTTTAAACATGGAAATGTCTACACGGCTATCTGTATAAACATGGAAATATCTCCACCGCTATCTGTACAAACATGGAAATATCTACATCGCTATCTGTATAAACATGGAAATATCTCCACCGCTATCTCTATAAAGATGGAAATATCTACACCGCTATCTTTATAAACGTGGAAATATCTACACCGCTATCTGTATAAACATGGAAATATCTATAACACTATCTGTGTAAACATGGAAATATCTACACAGCTATCTGAGTAAACATGGAAATATGTACACAGGTCTCTGTGTAAAGATGGAAATATCTACACCGCAATCTGTAAAAACATGGAAATATCAACACCGCTCTCTTAGTAAACATCGAAATATCTACACCGCTATCTGTGAAAACATGGAAATATCAACACCGCTATCTGTATAAACATGGAAATGTCTACACCACGATCTGTATAAACATGGAAATATCTACACCGCTATATGTAGAAACATGGAAATATCTACACCGCTATCAGTATAAACATGGAAATATCTACACCGCTATCTGTATAAACATGGAAATATCTACACCACGACATGTATAAACATGGAAATATCTACACCGCCATGTGAATAAACATGGAAATATCTACACCGCTATCAGTAAAAACATGGAAATATCGACACCGCTATCTGTATAAATATGAAAATATCTACACCACTATCTCTAAAAACATGGAAATATCTACACCGTTATCTGTATAAACAAAGAAATATCTCCACCGCTGTCTGTATGAACATGGAAACATCTACACCGCTAGCTGTATAAACATGGAATTATCTGCAGCGTTATCTGTATAAACGTGGAAATATCTACACCGCAGTCTGTGCAAAGATGGAAATATTTACAATGCTATCTCAATAAACATGGAAATATCAACACCGCCATCTGTACACACATGGAAATACCTACACAGTCATCTGTATAAACATGGAAATATCTACACCACTATCTGTATAAACATGGAAATATCTACACTGCCATCTGTATAAACATGGAATTACCTACACAGACATCTCTATAATCATTGAAATATCTACACCGCTATCTGTAGAAACATGGAAGTAGCCACACCACTATCAGTATAAACATGGAAATATCTACACCGCTATCTGTATAAACATGGAAATATCTACTCCACGACGTCTATAAACATGGAAATATCTACACCGCTATGTGAATAAACATGGAAATATCTACACCGCTATCAGTATAAACATGGAAATATTGACACCGCTATCTGTATAAATATGGAAATATCTACACCACTATCTCTATAAACATGGAAATATCTACACCGTTATCTGTATAAACAAAGAAATATCTCCACCGCTGTCTGTATGAACATGGAAACATCTACACCGCTAGCTGTATAAACATGGAATTATCTGCAGCGTTATCTGTATAAACATGGAAATGTCTACACCGCAGTCTGTGCAAAGATGGAAATATCTACAATGCTATCTCAATAAACATGGAAATATCGACACCGCCATCTGTACACACATGGAAATACCTACACAGTCATCTGTATAAACATGGAAATATCTACACCACTATCTGTATAAAGATGGAAATACCTACACTGCCTTCTGTATAAACATGGAATTATCTACACAGACATCTCTATAACCATTGAAATATCTACACCGTTATCTGTATAAACATGGAAGTAGCCACACCGCTATCTGTATAAACATGGAAATATCTACACCGCCATCTGTGAAAACATGGAAATATCTACACTGTCATCTTTATGAACATGGAAATATCTACACGTCCATCTGCATAAACATGGAAATATCTACACTGCCATCTGTATATACCTAGAATTATCTACACTGCCATCTTTATAAACATGGAAATATCTACACCATTATCTCTATAAACATCGAAATGTCTACACGGCTATCTGTATAAACATGGAAATATCTCCACCGCTATCGGTAGAAACATGGAAATATCTACATCGCTATCTGTATAAACATGGAAATATCTCCACCGCTATCTCAATAAAGATGGAAATATCTACACCGCTATCTTTATAAACATGGAAATATCTGCACCGCTATCTGCATAAACATGGAAATATCTATAACATTATCTGTGTAAACATGTAAATATCAACACAGCTATCTGTGTAAACATGGAAATATGTACACAGGTCTCTGTGTAAAGATGGAAATACCTACACCACAATCTGTGCAACTATGGAAATATCTACACAGCTATCTTAGTAAACATGGAAATATCTACACCGCTATCTGTAAAAACATGGAAATATCAACACCGCTATCTGTATAAACATGGAAATGTCTACACCACGATCTGTATAAACATGGAAATATCTACACCGCTATATGTATAAACATGGAAATATCTTCACCGCTATGAGTATAAACATGGAAATATCTACACCGCTATCTGTATAAACATGGAAATATCTACACCACGACATGTATAAACATGGAAATATCTACACCGCCATGTGAATAAACATGGAAATATCTACACCGCTATCAGTAAAAACATGGAAATAGCGACACCGCTATCTGTATAAATATGGAAATATCTACACCACTATCTCTATAAACATGGAAATATCTACACTGCAATCTGTATAAACATGGAATTACCTACACAGACATCTCTATAATCATTGAAATATCTACACCGCTATCTGTATAAACATGGAAGTAGCCACACCGCCATCAGTATAAACATGGAAATATCTACACCGCTATCTGTATAAACATGGAAATATCTACACCACAACATGTATAAACATGGAAATATCTACACCGCTGTGTGAATAAACATGGAAATATCTAAACCGCTATCAGTATAAATATGGAAATATTGACACCGCTATCTTTATAAATATGGAAATATCTACACCACTATCTCTATAAACATGGAAATATCTACACCGTTATCTGTATAAACAAAAAATATCTCCACCGCTCTCTGTATGAACATGGAAACATCTCCACCGCTAGCTGTATAAACATGGAATTATCTGCAGCGTTATCTGTATAAATATGGAAATATCTACACTGCAGTCTGTGCAAAGATGGAAATATCTACAATGCTGTCTCAATAAACATGGAAATATCGACACCGCCATCTGTACACACACGGAAATACCTACACAGTCATCTGTATAAACATGGAAATATCTACACCACTATCTGTATAAACATGGAAATACCTACACTGCCGTCTGTATAAACATGGAATTATCTACACAGACATCTCTATAACCATTGAAATATCTACACCAATATCTGTACAAACATGGAAGTAGCCACACCGCTATCTGTATAAACATGGAAATATCTACACCTCCACCAGTGAAAACATGGAAATATCTACACTGTCATCTTTATAAACATGGAAATATCTACACGTCCATCTGTATAAACATGGAAATATCTACACTGCATCTGTATATACCTGGAAATATCTACACTGCCATCTGTATAAACATGGAAATATGTACAGCGCTATCTCCATATACATGGAAATGTCTACACGGCTATCTGTGTAAACATGGGAATATCTCCACCGCTATCGGTAGAAACATGGAAATATCTACATCGCTATCTGTATAAACATGGAAATATCTCCACCGCTATCTCTATAAAGATGGAAATATCTACACCGCTATCTTTATAAACATGGAAATATCTACACCGCTATCTGTATAAACATGGAAATATCTATAACACTATCTGTGTAAACATGGAAATACCTTCACCGCTATCTGTGTAAACATGGAAACATGTACACAGGTCTATGTGTAAAGATGGAAATACCTACACCGCAATCTGTGCAAATATGGATATATCTACACCGCTATCTCAGTAAACATGGAAATATCTACACCGCAGTCTGTGCAAAGATGGAAATACCTAACATGCTATCACAATAAACATGGAAATATCAACACCGCCATCTGTACACACATGGAAATACCTACACAGTCATCTGTATAAACATGGAAATATCTACACCACTATCTGTATAAACATGGATATATCAACACTGCCATCTGTATAAACATTGAATTACCTACACAGACATCTCTATAATCATTGAAATATCTACACCGCTATCTGTATAAACATGGAAGTAGCCACACCGCTATCAGTATAAACATGGAAATATCTACACCGCTATATGTATAAACGTGGAAATATTGACACCGCAATCTGTATAAATATGGAAATATCTACACCACTATCTCTATAAACATGGAAATATCTACACCGTTATCTGTATAAACAAAGAAATATCTCCACCGCTGTCTGTATGAACATGGAAAGATCTACACCGCTATCTGTATAAACATGGAATTATGTGCAGCGTTATCTGTAGAAACATGGAAATATCTACACCGCAGTCTGTGCAAAGATGGAAATATCTACAATGCTATCTCAATAAACATGGAAATATTGACACCGCCATCTGTACACACATGGAAATACCTACACAGTCATCTGTATAAACATGGAAATATCTACACCACTATCTGTATAAACATGGAAATACCTACACTGCCATCTGTATAAACATGGAATTATCTACACAGACATCTCTATAACCATTGAAATATCTACACCGCTGTGTGTATAAACATGGAAGTAACCACACCGGTATCTGTATAAACGTGGAAATATCTACACCGCCATCTGTGAAAACATGGAAATATCTACACTGTCATCTTCATAAACATGGAAATATCTACACGTCCATCTGTATAAACATGGAAATATCTACACTGCCATCTGTATATACCTGGAAATATCTACACTGCCATCTGTATAAACATGGAAATATCTACACCGCTATCTCTATAAACATGGAAATGTCTACATGGCTATCTGTATAAACATGGAAATATCTCCACCGCTATCTGTAGAAACATGGAAATATCTACATCGCTATCTGTATAAACATGGAAATATCTCCACCGTTATCTCTATAAAGATGGAAATATCTACACCGCTATCTTTATAAACATGGAAATATCTACACCGCTATCTGTATAAACATGGAAATATCTATAACACTATCTGTGTAAACATGGAAATATCTACACAGCTATCTGTGTAAACATGGAAACATGTACAAAGGTCTCTGTGTAAAGATGGAAATATCTACACCGCAATCTGTGCAAATATGGAAATATATACACCGCTATCTCAGTAAATATGGAAATATCTACACAGCTATCTGTATAAACATGGAAATATCAACACCGCTATCTGTATAAACATGGAAATGTCTACACCACGATCTATATAAACATGGAAATATCTACACCGCTATATGTGTAAACATGGAAATATCTATACCGCTATCAGTATAAACATGGAAATATCTACACCGCTATCTGTATAAACATGGAAATATCTACACCACGACATGTATAAACATGGAAATATCCACACCGCCATGTGAATAAACATGGAAATATCTACACCGCTATCAGTAAAAACATGGAAATATCGACACCGCTATCTGTATAAATATGGAAATATCTACACCACTATCTCTATAAACATGGAAATATCTACACCGTTATCTGTATAAACAATAAATATCTCCACCGCTGTCTGTATGAACATGGAAACATCTACACCGCTAGCTGTATAAACATGGAATTATCTTCAGCGTTATCTGTATAAACATGGAAATATCTACACCGCAGTCTGTGCAAATATGGAAATATCTACAATGCTATCTCAATAAACATGGAAATATCGACACCGCCTTCTGTACACACGTGGAAATACCTACACAGTCATCTGTAGAAACATGGAAATATCTACACCACTATCTGTATAAACATGGAAATATCTACACTGCCATCTGTATAAACATGGAATTACCTACGCAGACATCTCTATAATCATTGAAATATCTACACCGATATCTGTATAAACATGGAAGTAGCCACACTGCTATCAGTATAAACATGGAAATATCTACACCGCTATATGTATAAACATGGAAATATCTACACCACGACGTGTATAAACATGGAAATATCTACACTGCCATCTGTATAAACATGGAATTATCTACACAGACATCTCTATAACCATTGAAATATCTACACCGCTATCTGTATAAACATGGAAGTAACCACACCGGAATCTGTATAAACGTGGAAATATCTACACCGCCATCTGTGAAAACATGGAAATATCTACACTGTCATCTTCATAAACATGGAAATATCTACACGTCCATCTGTATAAACATGGAAATATCTACACTGCCATCTGTATATACCTGGAAATATCTACACTGCCATCTGTATAAACATGGAAATATCTACACCGCTATCTCTATAAACATGGAAATGTCTACACGGCTATCTGTATAAACATGGAAATATCTCCACCGCTATCTGTAGAAACATGGAAATATCAACATCGCTATCTGTATAAACATGGAAATATCTCCACCGTTATCTCTATAAAGGTGGTAATATCTACACCGCTATCTTTATAAACATGGAAATATCTACACCGCTATGTGTATAAACATGGAAATATCTATAACACTATCTGTGTAAACATGGAAATATCTACACAGCTATCTGTGTAAACATGGAAACATGTACACAGGTCTCTGTGTAAAGATGGAAATATCTACATCGCAATCTGTGCAAATATGGAAATATCTACACCACTATCTCAGTAAACATGGTAATATCTACACCGCTATCTGTAAAAACATGGAAATATCAACACCGCTATCTGTATAAACAGGGAAATATCTACACCACGATCTGTATAAACATGGAAATATCTACACCGCTATATGTATAAACATGGAAATATCTACACCGCTATCAGTATAAACATGGAAATATCTACACCGCTATCTGTATAAACAGGGAAATATCTACACCACGACATGTATAAACATGGAAATATCTACACCGCCATGTGAATAAACATGGAAATATCTACACAGCTATCAGTAAAAACATGGAAATATCGACACCGCTATCAGTATAAATATGGAAATATCTACACCACTATTTCTATAAACATGGAAATATCTACACCGTTATCTGTATAAACAAAGAAATATCTCCACCGCTGTCTGTATGAACATGGAAACATCTACACCGCTATCTTTATAAACATGGAATTATCTGCAGCGTTATCTGTATAAACATGGAAATATCTACACCGCAGTCTGTGCAAAGATGGAAATATCTACAATGCTATCTCAATAAACATGGAAATATCGACACCGCCATCTGTACACACATGGAAATAGCTACACAGTCATCTGTATAAACATCGAAATATCTACACCACTATCTGTATAAACATGGAAATACCTACACTGCCATCTGTATAAACATGGAATTATCTACACAGACATCTCTATAACCATTGAAATATCTACACCGCTATCTGTATAAACATGGAAGTAGCCACACCGCTATCTGTATAAACATGGAAATATCTTCACCGCCATCTGTGAAAACCTGGAAATATCTACACTGTCATCTTTATAAACATGGAAATATCTACACGTCCATCTGCATAAACATGGAAATATCTACACTGCCATCTGTATATACCTGGAAATATCTACACTGCCATCTGTATAAACATGGAAATATCTACAGCACTATCTCTATAAACATGGAAATATCTACACGGCTATCTGTATAAACATGGAAATAACTCCACTGCTATCTGTAGAAACATGGAAATATCTACATCGCTATCTGTATAAACATGGAAATATCTCCACCGTTATCTCTATAAAGATGGAAATATCTGCACCGCTATCTTTATAAACATGGAAATATCTACACCGATATCTGTATAAACTTGGAAATATCTATAACAATATCTGTGTAAACATGGAAATATCTACACAGCTATCTGTGTAAACATGGAAATATGTACACAGGTCTCTGTGTAAAGATGGAAATACCTACACAGAAATTTGTGCAAATATGGAAATATCTACACCGCTATCTCAGTAAACATGGAAATTTCTACACCGCTATCTGTAAAAACATGGAAATAAAAACACCGCTATCTGTATAAACATGGAAATGTCTACACCACGATCTGTATAAACATGGAAATATCTACACCGCTATATGTATAAACATGGAAATATCTACACCGCTATCAGTATAAACATGGAAATAACTACACCGATATCTGTATAAACATGGAAATATCTATAACAATATCTGTGTAAACATGGAAATATCTACACAGCTATCTGTGTAAACATGGAAATATGTACACAGGTCTCTGTGTAAAGATGGAAATACCTACACCGCAATCTGTGCAAATATGGAAATATCTACACCGCTATCTCAGTAAACATGGAAATATCTACACCGCTATCTGTAAAAACATGGAAATATCAACACCGCTATCTGTATAAACATGGAAATGTCTACACCACGATCTGTATAAACATGGAAATATCTACACCGCTGTATGTATAAACATGGAAATATCTACACCGCTATCTGTATAAACATGGAAATATCTACACCGCTATCAGTATAAACATGGAAATATCTACACCACGACATGTATAAACATGGAAATATCTACACCGCCATGTGAATAAACATGGAAATATCTACACAGCTATCCGTAAAAACATGGAAATATCGACACCGCTATCAGTATAAATATGGAAATATCTACACCACTATCTCTATAAACATGGAAATATCTACACCGTTATCTGTATAAACAAAGAAATATCTCCACCGCTGTCTGTATGAACATGGAATCATCTACACCGCTAGCTGTATAAACATGGAATTATCTGCAGCGTTATCTGTATAAACATGGAAATATCTACACCGCAGTCTGTGCAAAGATGGAAATATCTACAATGCTATCTCAATAAACATGGAAATATCGACACCGCCATCTGTACACACATGGAAATACCTACACAGTCATCTGTATAAACATGGAAATATCTACACCACTATCTGTATAAACGTGGAAATATCTACACTGCCATCTGTATAAACATGGAATTACCTACACAGACATCTCTATAATCATTGAAATATCTTCACCGATATCTGTATAAACATGGAAGTAGCCACACCGCTATCAGTATAAACATGGAAATATCAACACCGCTATCTGTATAAACATGGAAATGTCTACACCACGATCTGTATAAACATGGAAGTATCTACACTGCTATATGTATAAACATGGAAATATCTACACCACTATCTGTATAAACATGGAAATATCTACACTGCCATCTGTATAAACATGGAATTACCTACACAGATACCTCTATAATCATTGAAATATCTACACCGCTATCTGTATAAACATGGAAGTAGCCACACCTCTATCAGTATAAACATGGAAATATCTACACCGCTATCTGTATAAACATGGAAATATCTACACCACGACGTGTATAATCATGGAAATATCTACACCGCTATGTGAAGAAACATGGAAATACCTACACCGCTATCAGTATAAACATGGAAATATTGACACCGCTGTCTGTATAAATATGGAAAAATCTACACCACTATCTCTATAAACATGGAAATATCTACACCGTTATCTGTATAAACAAAGAAATATCTCCACCGCTGTCTGTATGAACATGGAAACATCTACACCCCTATCTGTATAAACATGGAATTATCTGCAGCGTTATCTGTAGAAACATGGAAATATCTACACCGCAGTCTGTGCAAAGATGGAAATATCTACAATGCTATCTCAATAAACATGGAAATATCGACACCGACATCTGTACACACATGGAAATACCTACACAGTCATCTGTATAAACATGGAAATATCTACACCACTATCTGTATAAACATGGAAATATCTACACTGCCATCTGTATAAACATGGAATTATCTACACAGCCATCTCTATAACCATTGAAATATCTACACCGCTATCTGTATAAACATGGAAGTAGCCACACCGCTATCTGTATAAACATGGAAATATCTTCACCGCCCTCTGTGAAAACATGGAAATATCTACACTGTCATCTTTATAAACATGGAAATATCTACACGTCCATCTGCATAAACACGGAAATATCTACACTGCCATCTGTATATACCTGGAAATATCTACACTGCCATCTGTATAAACATGGAAATATCTACAGCGCTATCTCTATAAACATGGAAATATCTACACGGCTATCTGTATAAACATGGAAATAACTCCACTGCTATCTGTAGAAACATGGAAATATCTACATCGCTATCTGTATAAACATGGAAATATGTCCACCGTTATCTCTATAAAGATGGAAATATCTACACCGCTATCTTTATAAACATGGAAATATCTACACCGCTATCTGTATAAACATGGAAATATCTATAACAATATCTGTGTAAACATGGAAATATCTACACAGCTATCTGTGTAAACATGGAAATATGTACACAGGTCTCTGTGTAAAGATGGAAATACCTACACCGCTATCTGTGCAAATATGGAAATATCTACACCGATATCAAAGTAAACATGGAAATATCTACACCGCTATCTGTAAAAACATGGAAATATCAACACCGCTATCTGTATAAACATGGAAATGTCTTCACCACGATCTGTATAAACATGGAAATATCTACACCGCTATATGTATAAACATGGAAATATCTACACCGCTATCAGTATAAACATGGAAATATCTACCCCGCTATCTGTATAAACATGGAAATATCTACACCACGACATCTATAAACATGGAAATATCTACACCGCCATGTGAATAAACATGGAAAGATGTACACAGCTATCAGTAAAAACATGGAAATATCGACACCGCTATCAGTATAAATATGGAAATATCTACACCACTATCTCTATAAACATGGAAATATCTACACCGTTATCTGTATAAACAAAGAAATATCTCCACCGCTGTCTGTATGAACATGGAAACATCTACAATGCTAGCTGTATAAACATGGAATTATCTGCAGCGTTATCTGTATAAACATGGAAATATCTACACCGCAGTCTGTGCAAAGATGGAAATATCTACAATGCTATCTCAATAAACATGGAAATATCGACACCGCCATCTGTACACACATGGAAATACCTACACAGTCATCTGTAGAAACATGGAAATATCTACACCACTATCTGTATAAACATGGAAATATCTACACAGCCATCTGTATAAACATGGAATTACCTACACAGACATCTCTATAATCATTGAAATATCTACACCGCTATCTGTATAAACATGGAAGTAGCCACACCAATATCAGTATATACATGGAAATATCTACACCGCTATCTGTATAAACATGGAAATATCTACACCACGACGTGTATAAACAAGGAAATATCTAAACCGTTATGTGAATAAACATGGAAATATCTACACAGCTATCAGTATAAACATGGAAATATTGACACCGCTATCTGTATAAATACGGAAATATCTACACCACTATCTCTATAAACATGGAAATATCTACACCGTTATCTGTATAAACAAAGAAATACCTCCACCGCTGTCTGTATGAACATGGAAACATCTACACCGCTAGCTGTATAAACATGGAAATATCTGCAGCGTTATCTGTATAAACATGGAAATATCTACACCGCAGTCTGTGCAAAGATGGAAATATCTACAATGCTATCTCAATAAACATGGAAATATCGACACCGCCATCTGTACACACATGGAAATACCTACACAGTCATCTGTATAAACATGGAAATATCTACACCACTATCTGTATAAACATGGAAATATCTACACAGCCATCTGTATAAACATGGAATTACCTACACAGACATCTCTATAATCATTGAAATATCTACACCGCTATCTGTAAAAAGATGGAAGTAGCCACACCGCTATCAGTATATACATGGAAATATCTACACCGCTATCTGTATAAACATGGAAATATCTACACCACGACGTGTATAAACAAGGAAATATCTACACCGCTATGTGAATAAACATGGAAATACCTACACAGCTATAAGTATAAACATGGAAATATTGACACCGCTATCTGTATAAATATGGAAATATCTACACCACTATCTCAATAAACATGGAAATATCTACACCGTTATCTGTATAAACAAAGAAATATCTCCACCGCTGTCTGTATGAACATGGAAACATCTACACCGCTTATCTGTATAAACATGGAATTATCTGCAGCGTTATCTGCATAAACATGGAAATATCTACACCGCAGTCTGTGCAAAGATGGAAATATCTACAATGCTATCTCAATAAACATGGAAATATCGACACCGCCATCTGTACACACATGGAAATACCTACAAAGTCATCTGTATAAACATGGAAATATCTACACCACTATCTGTATAAACATGGAAATACCTACACTGCCATCTGTATAAACATGGAATTATCTACACAGACATCTCTATAACCATTGAAATATCTACACCGCTATCTGTATAAACATGGAAGTAGCCACACCGCTATCTGTATAAACATGGAAATATCTACACCGCCATCTGTGAAAACATGGAAATATCTACACTGTCATCTTTATAAACATGGAAATATCTACACGTCCATCTGTATAAACATGGAAATTTCTACACTGCCATCTGTATATACCTGGAAATATCTACACTGTCATCTTTATAAACATGGAAATATGTACAGCACTATCTCTATAAACATGGAAATATCTACACGGCTATCTGTATAAACATGTAAATATCTCCACCGTTGTCTGTAGAAACATGGAAATATCTACATCGCTATCTGTATAAACATGGAAATATCTCCACCGTTATCTCTATAATGATGGAAATATCTAAACCGCTATCTTTATAAACATGGAAATATCTACACCGCTATCTGAATAAACATGGAAATATCTATAACACTATCTGTGTAAGCATGGAAATATCTACACAGCTATCTGTGTAAACATGGAAATACGTACACAGGTCTCTGTGTAAAGATGGAAATACCTACACCGCAATCTGTGCAAATATGGAAATATCTACACCGCTATCTCAGTAAACATGGAAATATCTACACCGCTATCTGTAAAAACATGGAAATATCAACATCGCTATCTGTATAAACATGGAAATGTCTACACCACGATCTGTATAAACATATAAATATCTACACCGCTATATGAATAAACATGGAAGTATCTACACTGCTATATGTATAAACATGGAAATATCTACACCACTATCTGTATAAACATGGAAATATCTACACTGCCATCTGTATAAACATGGAATTACCTACACAGATATCTCTATAATCATTGGAATATCTACACCGCTATCTGTATAAACATGGAAGTAGCCACACCTCTATCAGTATAAACATGGAAATATCTACACCGCTATCTGTATAAACATGGAAATATCTACACCACGACGTGTATAATCATGGAAATATCTACACCGCTATGTGAATAAACATGGAAATACCTACACAGCTATCAGTATAAACATGGAAATATTGACACCGCTATCTGTATAAATACGGAAATATCTACACCACTATCTCTATAAACATGGAAATATCTACACCGTTATCTGTATAAACAAAGAAATATCTCCACCGCTGTCTGTATGAACATGGAAACATCTACACCCCTATCTGTATAAACATGGAATTATCTGCAGCGTTATCTGTATAAACATGGAAATATCTACACCACAGTCTGTGCAAAGATGGAAATATCTACAATGCTATCTCAAAAAACATGGAAATATTGACACCGCCATTTGTACACACATGGAAATACCTACACAGTCAACTGTATAAACATGGAAATATCTACACCACTATCTGTATAAACATGGAAATACCAACAATGCCAACTGTATAAACATGGAATTATCTACACAGACATCTCTATAACCATTGAAATATCTACACTGCTATCTGTATAAACATGGAAGTAGCCACACCGCTATCTGTATAAACATGGAAATATCTACACCGCCATCTGTGAAAACATGGAAATATCTACACTGTCATCTTTATAAACATGGAAATATCTACACGTCCATATGTATAAACATGGAAATATCTACACTGCCATCTGTATATACCTGGAAATATCTACACTGCCATCTGTATAAACATGGAAATATCTACACCGTTATCTCTTTAAACATGGAAATGTCTACACGGCTATCTGTATAAACATGGAAATATCTCCACCGCTATCTGTAGAAACATGGAAATATCTACATCGCTATCTGTATAAACATGGAAATATCTCCACCGCTATCTCTATAAAGATGGAAATATCTACACCGCTATCTTTATAAACATGGAAATATCTACACCGCTATCTGTATAAACATGGAAATATCTATAACACTATCTGTGTAAACATGGAAATATCTACACAGCTATCTGAGTAAACATGGAAATATGTACACAGGTCTCTGTGTAAAGATGGAAATATCTACACCGCAATCTGTGCAAATATGGAAATATCTACACTGCTATCTCAGTAAACATGGAAATATCTACACCGCTATCTGTAAAAACATGGAAATATCAACACCGCTATCTGTATAAACATGGAAATGTCTACACCACGATCTGTATAAACATGGAAATATCTACACCGCTATATGTATAAACATGGAAATATCTACACCGCTATCAGTATAAACATGGAAATATCTACAACGCTATCTGCATAAACAAGGAAATATCTACACCACGACATGTATAAACATGGAAATATCTACACCGCCATGGGAATAAACATGGAAATATCTACACCGCTATCAGTAAAAACATGGAAATATCGACACCGCTATCTGTATAAATATGGAAATATCTTCACCACTATCTCTAAAAACATGGAAATATCTACACCGTTATCTGTATAAACAAAGAAATATCTCCACCGCTGTCTGTATGAACATGGAAACATCTACACCGCTAGCTGTATAAACATGGAATTATCTGCAGCGTTATCTGTATAAACATGGAAATATCTACACCGCAGTCTGTGCAAAGATGGAAATATCTACAATGCTATCTCAATAAACATGGAAATATCGACACCGCCATCTGTACACACATGGAAATACCTACAAAGTCATCTGTATAAACATGGAAATATCTACACCACTATCTGTACAAACATGGAAATACCTACACTGCCATCTGTATAAACATGGAATTATCTACACAGACATCTCTATAACCATTGAAATATCTACACCGCTATCTGTATAAACATGGAAGTAGCCACACCGCTATCTGTATAAACATGGAAATATCTACACCGCCATCTGTGAAAACATGGAAATATCTACACTGTCATCTTTATAAACATGGAAATATCTACACGTCCATCTGTATAAACATGGAAATTTCTACACTGCCATCTGTATATACCTGGAAATATCTACACTGTCATCTTTATAAACATGGAAATATGTACAGCACTATCTCTATAAACATGGAAATATCTACACGGCTATCTGTATAAACATGTAAATATCTCCACCGCTGTCTGTAGAAACATGGAAATATCTACATCGCTATCTGTATAAACATGGAAATATCTCCACCGTTATCTCTATAATGATGGCAATATCTACACCGCTATCTGTATAAACATGGAAGTAACCACACCGGTATCTGTATAAACGTGGAAATATCTACACCGTCATCTGTGAAAACATGGAAATATGTACACTGTCATCTTCATAAACATGGAAATATCTACACGTCCATCTGTATAAACATGGAAATATCTACACTGCCATCTGTATATACCTAGAAATATCTACACTGCCATCTGTATAAACATGGAAATATCTACACCGCTATCTTTATAAACATGGAAATATCTACACCGCTATCTGTATAAACATGGAAATATCTATAACACTATCTGTGTAAACATGGAAATATCTACACAGCTATCTGTGTAAACATGGAAACATGTACACAGGTCTCTGTGTAAAGATGGAAATATCTACACCGCAATATGTGCAAATATGGAAATATCTACACCGCTATCTCAGTAAACATGGAAATATCTACACCGCTATCTGTATAAACATGGAAGTGTCTACACCACGATCTATATAAACATGGAAATATCTACACCGCTATATGTATAAACATGGAAATATCTACACCGCTATCAGTATAAACATGGAAATATCTACACCGCTATCTGTAGAAACATGGAAATATCTACACCACGACATGTATAAACATGGAAATATCTACACCGCCATGTGAATAAACATGGAAATATCTACACCGCTATCAGTAAAAACATGGAAATAACAACACCGCTATCTGTATAAACATGGAAGTGTCTACACCACGATCTATATAAACATGGAAATATCTACACCGCTATATGTATAAACATGGAAATATCTACACCGCTATCAGTATAAACATGGAAATATCTACACCGCTATCTGTAGAAACATGGAAATATCTACACCACGACATGTATAAACATGGAAATATCTACACCGCCATGTGAATAAACATGGAAATATCTACACCGCTATCAGTAAAAACATGGAAATATCGACACCGCTATCTGTATAAATATGGAAATATCTACACCACTATCTCTATAAACATGGAAATATCTACACCGTTATCTGTATAAACAAAGAAATATCTCCACCGCTGTCTGTATGAACATGGAAACATCTTCACCGCTAGCTTTATAAACATGGAATTATCTGCAGCGTTATCTGTATAAACATGGAAATATCTACACCGCAGTCTGTGCAAAGATGGAAATATCTACAATGCTATCTCAATAAACATGGAAATATTGACACCGCCATCTATACACACATGGAAATCCCTACACAGTCATCTGTATAAACATGGAAATATCTACACCACTATCTGTATAAACATGGAAATACCCACACTGCCATCTGTATAAACATGGAATTATCTACACAGACATCTCTATAATCATTGAAATATATACACCGCTATCTGTATAAACATGGAAGTAACCACACCGGTATCTGTATAAACGTGGAAATATCTACACCGTCATCTGTGAAAACATGGAAATATGTACACTGTCATCTTCATAAACATGGAAATATCTACACGTCCATCTGTATAAACATGGAAATATCTACACTGCCATCTGTATATACCTAGAAATATCTACACTGCCATCTGTATAAACATGGAAATATCTACACCGCTATCTTTATAAACATGGAAATATCTACACCGCTATCTGTATAAACATGGAAATATCTATAACACTATCTATGTAAACATGGAAATATCTACACAGCTATCTGTGTAAACATGGAAACATGTACACAGGTCTCTGTGTAAAGATGGAAATATCTACACCGCAATATGTGCAAATATGGAAATATCTACACCGCTATCTCAGTAAACATGGAAATATCTACACCGCTATCTGTATAAACATGGAAATAACAACACCGCTATCTGTATAAACATGGAAGTGTCTACACCACGATCTATATAAACATGGAAATATCTACACCGCTATATGTATAAACATGGAAATATCTACACCGCTATCAGTATAAACATGGAAATATCTACACCGCTATCTGTAGAAACATGGAAATATCTACACCACGACGTGTATAAACGTGGAAATATCTACACCGCCATGTGAATAAACATGGAAATATCTACACCGCTATCAGTAAAAACATGGAAATATCGACACCGCTATCTGTATAAATATGGAAATATCTACACCACTATCTCTATAAACATGGAAATATCTACACCGTTATCTGTATAAACAAAGAAATATCTCCACCGCTGTCTGTATGAACATGGAAACATCTACACCGCTAGCTGTATAAACATGGAATTATCTGCAGCGTTATCTGTAAACATGGAAATATCTACACCGCAGTCTGTGCCAAGATGGAAATATCTACAATGCTATCTCAATAAACATGGAAATATCGACACCGCCATCTGTACACACGTGGAAATACCTACACAGTCATCTGTATAAACATGGAAATATCTACACCACTATCTGTATAAACATGGAAATATCTACACTGCCATCTGTATAAACATGGAATTACCTACACAGACATCTGTATAATCATTGAAATATCTACACCGCTATCTGTATAAACATGGAAGTAGCCACACCGCTATCAGTATAAACATGGAAATATCTACACCGCTATGTGTATAAACATGGAAATATCTACACCACGACGTGTATAAACATGGACATATCTACACCGCTATGTGAATAAACATGGAAATATCTACACCGCTATCAGTATAAACATGGAAATATTGACACCGCTATCTGTATAAATATGGAAATATCTACACCACTATCTCTATAAACATGGAAATATCTACACCGTTATCTGTATAAACAAAGAAATATCTCCACCGCTGTCTGTATGAACATGGAAACATCTTCACCGCTAGCTTTATAAACATGGAATTATCTGCAGCGTTATCTGTATAAACATGGAAATATCCACACCGCAGTCTGTGCAAAGATGGAAATATCTACAATGCTATCTCAATAAACATGGAAATATTGACACCGCCATCTGTACACACATGGAAATACCTACACAGTCATCTGTATAAACATGGAAATATCTACACCACTATCTGTATAAACATGGAAATACCCACACTGCCATCTGTATAAACATGGAATTATCTACACAGACATCTCTATAACCATTGAAATATATACACCGCTATCTGTATAAACATGGAAGTAGCCACACCGGTATCTGTATAAACGTGGAAATATCTACACCGTCATCTGTGAAAACATGGAAATATGTACACTGTCATCTTCATAAACATGGAAATATCTACACGTCCATCTGTATAAACATGGAAATATCTACACTGCCATCTGTATATACCTAGAAATATCTACACTGCCATCTGTATAAACATGGAAATATCTACACCGCTATCTCTATAAACATGGAAATGTCTACACGGCTATCTGTATAAACATGGAAATAACTCCACCGCTATCTGTAGAAACATGGAAATATCTACATCGCTATCTGTATAAACATGGAAATATCTCCACCGCTATCTCAATAAAAATGGAAATATCTACACCGCTATCTTTATAAACATGGAAATATCTGCACCGCTATCTGTATAAACATGGAAATATCTATAACATTATCTGTGTAAACATGTAAATATCTACACAGCTATCTGTGTAAACATAGAAATATGTACACAGGTCTCTGTGTAAAGATGGAAATATCTACACCACAATCTGTGCAAATATGGAAATACCTACACCGCTATCTTAGTAAACATGGAAATATCTACACCGCTATCTGTAAAAACATGGAAATATCAACACCGCTATCTGTATAAACATGGAAATGTCTACACCACGATCTGTATAAACATGGAAATATCTACACCGCTATATGTATAAACATGGAAATATCTACATCGCTATCATTATAAACATGGAAATATCTACACCACGACATGTATAAACATGGAAATATCTACACCGCCATGTGAATAAACCTGGAAATATCTACACAGCTATCAGTAAAAACATGGAAATAGCGACACCGCTGTCTGTTTAAATATGGAAATATCTACACCACTATCTCTATAAACATGGAAATATCTACACCGTTATCTGTATAAACAAAGAAATATCTCCACCGCTGTCTGTATGAACATGGAAACATCTACACCGCTAGCTGTATGAATATGGAATTATCTGCAGCGTTATCTGTATAAACATGGAAATATCTACACCGCAGTCTGTGCAAAGATGGAAATATCTACAATGCTATCTCAATAAACATGGAAATATTTACACCGCCATCTGTACACACATGGAAATACCTACACAGTCATCTGTATAAACATGGAAATATCTACACCACTATCTGTATAAACATGGAAATACCTACACTGCCATCTGTATAAACATGGAATTATCTACACAGACATCTCTATAACCATTGAAATATCTACACCGCTATCTGTATAAACATGGAAGTAACCACACCCGTATCTGTATAAACGAGGAAATATCTACACTGCCATCTGTGAAAACATGGAAATATGTACACTGTCATCTTCATAAACATGGAAATATCTACACGTCCATCTGTATAAACATGGAAATATCTACACTGCCATCTGTATATACCTGGAAATATCTACACTGCCATCTGTATAAACATGGAAATATCTACACCGCTATCTCTATAAACATGGAAATGTCTACACGGCTATCTGTATAAACATGGAAATATCTCCACCGCTATCTGTAGAAACATGGAAATATCTACATCGCTATCTGTATAAACATGGAAATATCTCCACCGTTATCTCTATAAAGATGGAAATATCTACACCGCTATCTTTATAAACATGGAAATATCTACACCGCTATCTGTATAAACATGGAAATATCTATAACACTCTCTGTGTAAACATGGAAATATCTACACAGCTATCTGTGTAAACATGGAAACATGTACACAGGTCTCTGTGTAAAGATGGAAATATCTACACTGCAATATGTGCAAATATGGAAATATCTACACCGCTATCTCAGTAAACATGGAAATATCTACACCGCTATCTGTATAAACATGGAAGTGTCTACACCACGATCTATATAAACATGGAAATATCTACACCGCTATATGTATAAACATGGAAATATCTACACCGCTATCAGTATAAACATGGAAATATCTACACCGCTATCTGTAGAAACATGGAAATATCTACACCACGACATGTATAAACATGGAAATATCTACACCGCCATGTGAATAAACATGGAAATATCTACACCGCTATCAGTAAAAACATGGAAATATCGACACCGCTATCTGTATAAATATGGAAATATCTACACCACTATCTCTATAAACATGGAAATATCTACACCGTTATCTGTATAAACAAAGAAATATCTCCACCGCTGTCTGTATGAACATGGAAACATCTACACCGCTAGCTGTATAAACATGGAATTATCTGCAGCGTTATCTGTATAAACATGGAAATATCTACACCGCAGTCTGTGCAAAGATGGAAATATCTACAATGCTATCTCAATAAACATGGAAATATCGACACCGCCATCTGTACACACGTGGAAATACCTACACAGTCATCTGTAGAAACATGGAAATATCTACACCACTATCTGTATAAACATGGAAATATCTACACTGCCATCTGTATAAACAAGGAATTACCTACACAGACATCTGTATAATCATTGAAATATCTACACCGCTATCTGTATAAACATGGAAGTAGCCACACCGCTATCAGTATAAACATGGAAATATCTACACCGCTATGTGTATAAACATGGAAATATCTACACCACGACGTGTATAAACATGGACATATCTACACCGCTATGTGAATAAACATGGAAATATCTACACCGCTATCAGTATAAACTTGGAAATATTGACACCGCTATCTGTATAAATATGGAAATATCTACACCACTATCTCTATAAACATGGAAATATCTACACCGTTATCTGTATAAACAAAGAAATACCTCCACCGCTGTCTGTATGAACATGGAAACATCTGCACCGCTAGCTTTATAAACATGGAATTATCTGCAGCGTTATCTGTATAAACATGGAAATATCTACACCGCAGTCTGTGCAAAGATGGAAATATCTACAATGCTATCTCAATAAACATGGAAATATTGACACCGCCATCTGTACACACATGGAAATACCTACACAGTCATCTGTATATACATGGAAATATCTACACCACTATCTGTATAAACATGGAAATACCCACACTGCCATCTGTATAAACATGGAATTATCTACACAGACATCTCTATAACCATTGAAATATCTACACCGCTATCTGTATAAACATGGAAGTAACCACACCGGTATCTGTATAAACGTGGAAATATCTACACCGTCATCTGTGAAACCATGGAAATATGTACACTGTCAACTTCATAAACATGGAAATATCTACACGTCCATCTGTATAAACATGGAAATATCTACACTGCCATCTGTATATACCTAGAAATATCTACACTGCCATCTGTATAAACATGGAAATATCTACACCGCTATCTCTATAAACATGGAAATGTCTACACGGCTATCTGTATAAACATGGAAATAACTACACCGCTATCTGTAGAAACATGGAAATATCTACATCGCTATCTGTATAAACATGGAAATATCTCCACCGCTATCTCAATAAAGATGGAAATATCTACACCGCTATCTTTATAAACATGGAAATATCTGCACCGCTATCTGTATAAACATGGAAATATCTATAACATTATCTGTGTAAACATGTAAATATCTACACAGCTATGTGTGTAAACATAGAAATATGTACACAGGTCTCTGTGTAAAGATGGAAATATCTACACAACAATCTGTGCAAATATGGAAATACCTACACCGCTATCTTAGTAAACATGGAAATATCTACACCGCTATCTGTAAAAACATGGAAATATCAACACCGCTATCTGTATAAACATGGAAATGTCTACACCACGATCTGTATAAACATGGAAATATCTACACCGCTATATGTATAAACATGGAAATATCTACACCGCTATCATTATAAACATGGAAACATCTACACCACGACATGTATAAACATGGAAATATCTACACCGCCATGTGAATAAACCTGGAAATATCTTCACCGCTATCAGTAAAAACATGGAAATAGCGACACCGCTGTCTGTATAAATATGGAAATATCTACACCACTATCTCTATAAACATGGAAATATCTACACCGTTATCTGTATAAACAAAGAAATATCTCCACCACTGTCTGTATAAACATGGAAACATCTACACCGCTAGCTGTATAAACATGGAATTATCTGCAGCGTTATCTGTATAAACATGGAAATATTTACACCGCAGTCTGTGCAAAGATGGAAATATCTACAATGCTATCTCAATAAACATGGAAATATCGACACCGCCATCTGTACACACATGGAAATAACTACACAGTCATCTGTATAAACATGGAAATATCTACACCACTATCTGTATAAACATGGAAATATCTACACTGCCATCTGTATAAACATGGAATTACCTACACAGACATCTCTATAATCATTGAAATATCTACACCGCTATCTGTATAAACATGGAAGTCGCCACACCGCTATCAGTATAAACATGGAAATATCTACACCGCTATCTGTATAAACATGGAAATATCTACACCACGACATGTATAAACATGGAAATATCTACACCGCTATGTGAATAAACATGGAAATATCTACACCGCTATCTGTATGAATATGGAAATATTGACACCGCTATCTGTATAAATATGGAAATATCTACACCACTATCTCTATAAACATGGAAATATCTACACCGTTATCTGTATAAACAGAGAAATATCTCCACCGCTGTCTGTATGAACATGGAAACATCTACACCGCTAGCTGTATAATCATGGAATTATCTGCAGCGTTATCTGTATAAACATGGAAATATCTACACTGCAGTCTGTGCAAAGATGGAAATATCTACAATGCTGTCTCAATAAACATGGAAATATCGACACCGCCATCTGTACACACATGGAAATACCTACACAGTCATCTGTATAAACATGGAAATATCTACACCACCATCTGTATAAACATGGAAATACCTACACTGCCATCTGTATAAACATGGAATTATCTACACAGACATCTCTATAACCATTGAAATATCTACACCGCTATCTGTATAAACATGGAAGTAGCCACACCGCTATCTGTATAAACATGGAAATATCTACACCGCCATCTGTGAAAACATGGAAATATCTACACTGTCATCTTTATAAACATGGAAATTTCTACACTTCCATCTGTATAAACATGGAAATCTCTACACTGCCATCTGTATATACCTGGAAATATCTACACTGCCATCTGTATAAACATGGAAATATGTACAGAGCTATCTCTATATACATGGAAATGTCTACACGGCTATCTGTATAAACATGGGAATATCTCCACCGCTATCTGTAGAAACATGGATATATCTCCATCGCTGTCTGTATAAACATGGAAATATCTCCACCGCTATCTCTATAAAGATGGAAATATCTACACCGCTATCTTTATAAACATGGAAATATCTACACCGCTATCTGTATAAACATGGAAATATCTATAACACTATCTGTGTAAACATGGAAATATCTACACCGCTATCTGTGTAAGCATGGAAATATATACACAGGTCTATGTGTAAAGATGGAAATACCTACACCGCAATCTGCGCAAATATGGAAATATCTACACCGCTATCTCAGTAAACATGGAAATATCTACACCGCAGTCTGTGCAAAGATGGAAATATCTACAATGCTATCTCAATAAACATGGAAATATCAACACCCCCATCTGTACACACATGGAAATACCTACACAGTCATCTGTAGAAACATGGAAATATCTACACCACTATCAGTATAAACATGGAAATATCTACACTGCCATCTGTATAAACATTGAATTACCTACGCAGACATCTCTATAATCATTGAAATATCTACACCGCTATCTGTATAAACATGGAAGTAGCCACTCCGCTATCAGTATAAACATGGAAATATCTACACCGCTATATGTATAAACATGGAAATATCTACACCACGACGTGTATAAACATGGACATATCTACACCGCTATGTGAATAAACATGGAAATATCTACACCGCTATCAGTATAAACATGGAAATATTGACACCGCTATCTGTATAAATATGGAAATTTCAACACCACTATCTCTATAAACATGGAAATATCTACACCGTTATCTGTATAAACAAAGAAATATCTCCACCGCTGTCTGTATGAACATGGAAACATCTACACCGTTAGCTGTATGAATATGGAATTATCTGCAGCGTTATCTGTATAAACATGGAAGTATCTACACCGCAGTCTGTGCAAAGATGGAAATATCTACAATGCTATCTCAATAAACATGGAAATATTGACACCGCCATCTGTACACACATGGAAATACCTACACAGTCATCTGTATAAACATGGAAATATCTACACCACTATCTGTATAAACATGGAAATACCTACACTGCCATCTGTATAAACATGGAATTATCTACACAGACATCTCTATAACCATTGAAATATCTACACCGCTATCTGTATAAACATGGAAGTAACCACACCCGTATCTGTATAAACGTGGAAATATCTACACCGCCATCTGTGAAAACATGGAAATATGTACACTGTCATCTTCATAAACATGGAAATATCTACAAGTCCATCTGTGTAAACATGGAAATATCTACACTGCCATCTGTATATACCTGGAAATATCTACACTGCCATCTGTATAAACATGGAAATATCTACACCGCTATCTCTATAAACATGGAAATGTCTACACGGCTATCTGTATAAACATGGAAATATCTCCACCGCTATCTGTAGAAACATGGAAATATCTACATCGCTATCTGTATAAACATGGAAATATCTCCACCGTTATCTCTATAAAGATGGAAATATCTACACCGCTATCTTTATAAACATGGAAATATCTACACCGCTATCTGTATAAACATGGAAATATCTTTAACACTATCTGTGTAAACATGGAAATATCTACAGAGCTATCTGTGTAAACATGGAAACATGTACACAGGTCTCTGTGTAAAGATGGAAATATCTACACCGCAATATGTGCAAATATGGAAATATCTACACCGCTATCTCAGTAAACATGGAAATATCTACACCGCTATCTGTATAAACTTGGAAATAACAACACCGCTATCTGTATAAACATGGAAGTGTCTACACCACGATCTATATAAACATGGAAATATCTACACCGCTATATGTATAAACATGGAAATATCTACACCGCTATCAGTATAAACATGGAAATATCTACACCGCTATCTGTAGAAACATGGAAATATCTACACCACGACATGTATAAACATGGAAATATCTACACCGCCATGTGAATAAACATGGAAATATCTACACCGCTATCAGTAAAAACATGGAAATATCGACACCGCTATCTGTATAAATATGGAAATATCTACACCACTATCTCTATAAACATGGAAATATCTACACCGTTATCTGTATAAACAAAGAAATATCTCCACCGCTGTCTGTATGAACATGGAAACATCTACACCGCTAGCTTTATAAACATGGAATTATCTGCAGCGTTATCTGTATAAACATGGAAATATCTACACCGCAGTCTGTGCAAAGATGGAAATATCTACAATGCTATCTCAATAAACATGGAAATATTGACACCGCCATCTGTACACACATGGAAATACCTACACAGTCATCTGTATAAACATGGAAATATCTACACCACTATCTGTATAAACATGGAAATACCCACACTGCCATCTGTATAAACATGGAATTATCTACACAGACATCTCTATAACCATTGAAATATATACACCGCTATCTGTATAAACATGGAAGTAACCACACCGGTATCTGTATAAACGTGGAAATATCTACACCGTCATCTGTGAAAACATGGAAATATGTACACTGTCATCTTCATAAACATGGAAATATCTACACGTCCATCTGTATAAACATGGAAATATCTACACTGCCATCTGTATATACCTAGAAATATCTACACTGCCATCTGTATAAACATGGAAATATCTACACCGCTATCTTTATAAACATGGAAATATGTACACCGCTATCTGTATAAACATGGAAATATCTATAACACTATCTATGTAAACATGGAAATATCTACACAGCTATCTGTGTAAACATGGAAACATGTACACAGGTCTCTGTGTAAAGATGGAAATATCTACACTGCAATATGTGCAAATATGGAAATATCTACACTGCTATCTCAGTAAACATGGAAATATCTACACCGCTATCTGTATAAACATGGAAATAACAACACCGCTATCTGTATAAACATGGAAGTGTCTACACCACGATCTATATAAACATGGAAATATCTACACCGCTATATGTATAAACATGGAAATATCTACACCGCTATCAGTATAAACATGGAAATATCTACACCGCTATCTGTAGAAACATGGAAATATCTACACCACGACATGTATAAACATGGAAATATCTACACCGCCATGTGAATAAACATGGAAATATCTACACCGCTATCAGTAAAAACATGGAAATATCGAAACCGCTATCTGTATAAATATGGAAATATCTACACCACTATCTCTATAAACATGGAAATATCTACACCGTTATCTGTATAAACAAAGAAATATCTCCACCGCTGTCTGTATGAACATGGAAACATCTACACCGCTAGCTGTATAAACATGGAATTATCTGCAGCGTTATCTGTAAACATGGAAATATCTACACCGCAGTCTGTGCCAAGATGGAAATATCTACAATGCTATCTCAATAAACATGGAAATATCGACACCGCCATCTGTACACACGTGGAAATACCTACACAGTCATCTGTAGAAACATGGAAATATCTACACCACTATCTGTATAAACATGGAAATACCCACACTGCCATCTGTATAAACATGGAATTATCTACACAGACATCTCTATAACCATTGAAATATATACACCGCTATCTGTATAAACATGGAAGTAACCACACCGGTATCTGTATAAACGAGGAAATATCTACACTGCCATCTGTGAAAACATGGAAATATGTACACTGTCATCTTCATAAACATGGAAATATCTACACGTCCATCTGTATAAACATGGAAATATCTACACTGCCATCTGTATATACCTGGAAATATCTACACTGCCATCTGTATAAACATGGAAATATCTACACCGCTATCTCTATAAACATGGAAATGTCTACACAGCTATCTGTATAAACATGGAAATATCTCCACCGCTATCTGTAGAAACATGGAAATATCTACATCGCTATCTGTATAAACATGGAAATATCTCCACCGTTATCTCTATAAAGATGGAAATATCTACACCGCTATCTTTATAAACATGGAAATATCTACACCGCTATCTGTATAAACATGGAAATATCTATAACACTCTCTGTGTAAACATGGAAATATCTACACAGCTATCTGTGTAAACATGGAAACATGTACACAGGTCTCTGTGTAAAGATGGAAATATCTACACCGCAATATGTGCAAATATGGAAATATCTACACCGCTATCTCAGTAAACATGGAAATATCTACACCGCTATCTGTATAAACATGGAAGTGTCTACACCACGATCTATATAAACATGGAAATATCTACACCGCTATATGTATAAACATGGAAATATCTACACCGCTATCAGTATAAACATGGAAATATCTACACCGCTATCTGTAGAAACATGGAAATATCTACACCACGACATGTATAAACATGGAAATATCTACACCGCCATGTGAATAAACATGGAAATATCTACACCGCTATCAGTAAAAACGTGGAAATATCGACACCGCTATCTGTATAAATATGGAAATATCTACACCACTATCTCTATAAACATGGAAATATCTACACCGTTATCTGTATAAACAAAGAAATATCTCCACCGCTGTCTGTATGAACATGGAAACATCTACACCGCTATCTGTATAAACATGGAATTATCTGCAGCGTTATCTGTATAAACATGGAAATATCTACACCGCAGTCTGTGCAAAGATGGAAATATCTACAATGCTATCTCAATAAACATGGAAATATCGACACCGCCATCTGTACACACGTGGAAATACCTACACAGTCATCTGTAGAAACATGGAAATATCTACACCACTATCTGTATAAACATGGAAATATCTACACTGCCATCTGTATAAACATGGAATTACCTACACAGACATCTGTATAATCATTGAAATATCTACACCGCTATCTGTATAAACATGGAAGTACCCACACCGCTATCAGTATAAACATGGAAATATCTACACCGCTATGTGTATAAACATGGAAATATCTACACCACGACGTGTATAAACATGGACATATCTACACCGCTATGTGAATAAACATGGAAATATCTACACCGCTATCAGTATAAACATGGAAATATTGACACCGCTATCTGTATAAATATGGAAATATCTACACCACTATCTCTATAAACATGGAAATATCTACACCGTTATCTGTATAAACAAAGAAATATCTCCACCGCTGTCTGTATGAACATGGAAACATCTGCACCGCTAGCTTTATAAACATGGAATTATCTGCAGCGTTATCTGTATAAACATGGAAATATCTACACCGCAGTCTGTGCAAAGATGGAAATATCTGCAATGCTATCTCAATAAACATGGAAATATCGACACCGCCATCTGTACACACATGGGAATACCTACACAGTCATCTGTATAAACATGGAAATATCTACACCACTATCTGTATAAACATGGAAATACCTACACTGCCATCTGTATAAACATGGAATTATCTACACAGACATCTCTATAACCATGGAAATATCTACACCGCTATCTGTATAAACATGGAAGTAGCCACACCGGCATCTGTATAAACATGGAAATATCTACACCGCCATCTGTGAAAACATGGAAATATCTACACTGTCATCTTTATAAACATGGAAATATCTACACGTCCATCTGTATAAACATGGAAATATCTACACTGCCATCTGTATATACCTGGAAATACCAACACTGCCATCTGTATAAACATGGAAATATCTACACCGCTATCTCTATAAACATGGAAATGTCTACACGGCTATCTGTATAAACATGGAAATATATCCTCCGTTATCAGTAGAAACATGCAAATATCTACATCGCAATCTGTATAAACATGGAAATATCTACACCGCTATCTGTAGAAACATGGAAATATCTACATCGCTATCTGTATAAACATGGAAATATCTCCACCGCTATCTCTATAAAGATGGAAATATCTACACCGCTATCTTTATAAACAGGGAAATATCTACACCGCTATCTGTATAAACATGGAAATATCTATAACACTATCGGTGTAAACATGGAAATATCTCCACCGATATCTGTAGAAACATGGAAATATCTACATCGCTATCTGTATAAACATGGAAATATCTCCACCGCTATCTCTATAAAGATGGTAATATCTACACCGCTATCTTTATAAACATGGAAATATCTACACCGCTATCTGTATAAACATGGAAATATCTATAACACTATCTGTGTAAACATGGAAATATCTACAGAGCTATCTGTGTAAACATGGAAATATGTACACAGGTCTCTGTGTAAAGATGGAAATATCTACACCGCAATCTGTGCAAATATGGAAATATCTACACCGCTATCTCAGTAAACATGGAAATATCTACACCGCTATCTGTATAAACATGGAAATATCAACACCGCTATCTGTATAAACATGGAAATGTCTACACCACGATCTGTATAAACATGGAAATATCTACACCGGTATATGTATAAACATGGAAATATCTACACCGCTATCAGTATAAACATGGAAATACCTACACCGCTATCTGTATAAACATGGAAATATCTACACCACGACATGTATAAACATGGAAATATCTACACCGCCATGTGAATAAACATGGAAATATCTCCACCGCTATCAGTAAAAACATGGAAATATCGACACCGCTATCTGTATAAATATGGAAATATCTACACCACTATCTCTATAAACATGGAAATGTCTACACGGCTATCTGTATAAACATGGAAATATATCCTCCGTTATCAGTAGAAACATGCAAATATCTACATCGCAATCTGTATAAACATGGAAATATCTACACCGCTATCTGTAGAAACATGGAAATATCTACATCGCTATCTGTATAAACATGGAAATATCTCCACCGCTATCTCTATAAAGATGGAAATATCTACACCGCTATCTTTATAAACAGGGAAATATCTACACCGCTATCTGTATAAACATGGAAATATCTATAACACTATCGGTGTAAACATGGAAATATCTCCACCGATATCTGTAGAAACATGGAAATATCTACATCGCTATCTGTATAAACATGGAAATATCTCCACCGCTATCTCTATAAAGATGGTAATATCTACACCGCTATCTTTATAAACATGGAAATATCTACACCGCTATCTGTATAAACATGGAAATATCTATAACACTATCTGTGTAAACATGGAAATATCTACAGAGCTATCTGTGTAAACATGGAAATATGTACACAGGTCTCTGTGTAAAGATGGAAATATCTACACCGCAATATGTGCAAATATGGAAATATCTACACCGCTATCTCAGTAAACATGGAAATATCTACACCGCTATCTGTATAAACTTGGAAATAACAACACCGCTATCTGTATAATCATGGAAGTGTCTACACCACGATCTATATAAACATGGAAATATCTACACCGCTATATGTATAAACATGGAAATATCTACACCGCTATCAGTATAAACATGGAAATATCTACACCGCTATCTGTAGAAACATGGAAATATCTACACCACGACATGTATAAACATGGAAATATCTACACCGCCATGTGAATAAACATGGAAATATCTACACCGCTATCAGTAAAAACATGGAAATATCGACACCGCTATCTGTATAAATATGGAAATATCTACACCACTATCTCTATAAACATGGAAATATCTACACCGTTATCTGTATAAACAAAGAAATATCTCCACCGCTGTCTGTATGAACATGGAAACATCTACACCGCTAGCTTTATAAACATGGAATTATCTGCAGCGTTATCTGTATAAACATGGAAATATCTACACCGCAGTCTGTGCAAAGATGGAAATATCTACAATGCTATCTCAATAAACATGGAAATATTGACACCGCCATCTGTACACACATGGAAATACCTACACAGTCATCTGTATAAACATGGAAATATCTACACCACTATCTGTATAAACATGGAAATACCCACACTGCCATCTGTATAAACATGGAATTATCTACACAGACATCTCTATAACCATTGAAATATATACACCGCTATCTGTATAAACATGGAAGTAACCACACCGGTATCTGTATAAACGTGGAAATATCTACACCGTCATCTGTGAAAACATGGAAATATGTACACTGTCATCTTCATAAACATGGAAATATCTACACGTCCATCTGTATAAACATGGAAATATCTACACTGCCATCTGTATATACCTAGAAATATCTACACTGCCATCTGTATAAACATGGAAATATCTACACCGCTATCTTTATAAACATGGAAATATGTACACCGCTATCTGTATAAACATGGAAATATCTATAACACTATCTATGTAAACATGGAAATATCTACACAGCTATCTGTGTAAACATGGAAACATGTACACAGGTCTCTGTGTAAAGATGGAAATATCTACACTGCAATATGTGCAAATATGGAAATATCTACACTGCTATCTCAGTAAACATGGAAATATCTACACCGCTATCTGTATAAACATGGAAATAACAACACCGCTATCTGTATAAACATGGAAGTGTCTACACCACGATCTATATAAACATGGAAATATCTACACCGCTATATGTATAAACATGGAAATATCTACACCGCTATCAGTATAAACATGGAAATATCTACACCGCTATCTGTAGAAACATGGAAATATCTACACCACGACATGTATAAACATGGAAATATCTACACCGCCATGTGAATAAACATGGAAATATCTACACCGCTATCAGTAAAAACATGGAAATATCGAAACCGCTATCTGTATAAATATGGAAATATCTACACCACTATCTCTATAAACATGGAAATATCTACACCGTTATCTGTATAAACAAAGAAATATCTCCACCGCTGTCTGTATGAACATGGAAACATCTACACCGCTAGCTGTATAAACATGGAATTATCTGCAGCGTTATCTGTAAACATGGAAATATCTACACCGCAGTCTGTGCCAAGATGGAAATATCTACAATGCTATCTCAATAAACATGGAAATATCGACACCGCCATCTGTACACACGTGGAAATACCTACACAGTCATCTGTAGAAACATGGAAATATCTACACCACTATCTGTATAAACATGGAAATACCCACACTGCCATCTGTATAAACATGGAATTATCTACACAGACATCTCTATAACCATTGAAATATATACACCGCTATCTGTATAAACATGGAAGTAACCACACCGGTATCTGTATAAACGAGGAAATATCTACACTGCCATCTGTGAAAACATGGAAATATGTACACTGTCATCTTCATAAACATGGAAATATCTACACGTCCATCTGTATAAACATGGAAATATCTACACTGCCATCTGTATATACCTGGAAATATCTACACTGCCATCTGTATAAACATGGAAATATCTACACCGCTATCTCTATAAACATGGAAATGTCTACACAGCTATCTGTATAAACATGGAAATATCTCCACCGCTATCTGTAGAAACATGGAAATATCTACATCGCTATCTGTATAAACATGGAAATATCTCCACCGTTATCTCTATAAAGATGGAAATATCTACACCGCTATCTTTATAAACATGGAAATATCTACACCGCTATCTGTATAAACATGGAAATATCTATAACACTCTCTGTGTAAACATGGAAATATCTACACAGCTATCTGTGTAAACATGGAAACATGTACACAGGTCTCTGTGTAAAGATGGAAATATCTACACCGCAATATGTGCAAATATGGAAATATCTACACCGCTATCTCAGTAAACATGGAAATATCTACACCGCTATCTGTATAAACATGGAAGTGTCTACACCACGATCTATATAAACATGGAAATATCTACACCGCTATATGTATAAACATGGAAATATCTACACCGCTATCAGTATAAACATGGAAATATCTACACCGCTATCTGTAGAAACATGGAAATATCTACACCACGACATGTATAAACATGGAAATATCTACACCGCCATGTGAATAAACATGGAAATATCTACACCGCTATCAGTAAAAACGTGGAAATATCGACACCGCTATCTGTATAAATATGGAAATATCTACACCACTATCTCTATAAACATGGAAATATCTACACCGTTATCTGTATAAACAAAGAAATATCTCCACCGCTGTCTGTATGAACATGGAAACATCTACACCGCTATCTGTATAAACATGGAATTATCTGCAGCGTTATCTGTATAAACATGGAAATATCTACACCGCAGTCTGTGCAAAGATGGAAATATCTACAATGCTATCTCAATAAACATGGAAATATCGACACCGCCATCTGTACACACGTGGAAATACCTACACAGTCATCTGTAGAAACATGGAAATATCTACACCACTATCTGTATAAACATGGAAATATCTACACTGCCATCTGTATAAACATGGAATTACCTACACAGACATCTGTATAATCATTGAAATATCTACACCGCTATCTGTATAAACATGGAAGTACCCACACCGCTATCAGTATAAACATGGAAATATCTACACCGCTATGTGTATAAACATGGAAATATCTACACCACGACGTGTATAAACATGGACATATCTACAACGCTATGTGAATAAACATGGAAATATCTACACCGCTATCAGTATAAACATGGAAATATTGACACCGCTATCTGTATAAATATGGAAATATCTACACCACTATCTCTATAAACATGGAAATATCTACACCGTTATCTGTATAAACAAAGAAATATCTCCACCGCTGTCTGTATGAACATGGAAACATCTGCACCGCTAGCTTTATAAACATGGAATTATCTGCAGCGTTATCTGTATAAACATGGAAATATCTACACCGCAGTCTGTGCAAAGATGGAAATATCTACAATGCTATCTCAATAAACATGGAAATATTGACACCGCCATCTGTACACACATGGAAATACCTACACAGTCATCTGTATATACATGGAAATATCTACACCACTATCTGTATAAACATGGAAATACCCACACTGCCATCCGTATAAACATGGAATTATCTACACAGACATCTCTATAACCATTGAAATATCTACACCGCTATCTGTATAAACATGGAAGTAACCACACCGGTATCTGTATAAACGTGGAAATATCTACACCGTCATCTGTGAAAACATGGAAATATGTACACTGTCATCTTCATAAACATGGAAATATCTACACGTCCATCTGTATAAACATGGAAATATCTACACTGCCATCTGTATATACCTAGAAATATCTACACTGCCATCTGTATAAACATGGAAATATCTACACCGCTATCTCTATAAACATGGAAATGTCTGCACGGCTATCTGTATAAACATGGAAATAACTCCACCGCTATCTGTAGAAACATGGAAATATCTACATCGCTATCTGTATAAACATGGAAATATCTCCACCGCTATCTCAATAAAGATGGAAATATCTACACCGCTATCTTTATAAACATGGAAATATCTGCACCGCTATCTGTATAAACATGGAAATATCTATAACATTATCTGTGTAAACATGTAAATATCTACACAGCTATCTGTGTAAACATAGAAATATGTACACAGGTCTCTGTGTAAAGATGGAAATATCTACACCACAATCTGTGCAAATATGGAAATACCTACACCGCTATCTTAGTAAACATGGAAATATCTACACCGCTATCTGTAAAAACATGGAAATATCAACACCGCTATCTGTATAAACATGGAAATGTCTACACCACGATCTGTATAAACATGGAAATATCTACACCGCTATATGTATAAACATGGAAATATCTACACCGCTATCATTATAAACATGGAAATATCTACACCACGACATGTATAAACATGGAAATATCTACACCGCCATGTGAATAAACCTGGAAATATCTTCACCGCTATCAGTAAAAACATGGAAATAGCGACACCGCTGTCTGTATAAATATGGAAATATCTACACCACTATCTCTATAAACATGGAAATATCTACACCGTTATCTGTATAAACAAAGAAATATCTCCACCGCTGTCTATATAAACATGGAAACATCTACACCGCTAGCTGTATAAACATGGAATTATCTGCAGCGTTATCTGTATAAACATGGAAATATTTACACCGCAGTCTGTGCAAAGATGGAAATATCTACAATGCTATCTCAATAAACATGGAAATATCGACACCGCCATCTGTACACACATGGAAATAACTACACAGTCATCTGTATAAACATGGAAGTGTCTACACCACTATCTGTATAAACATGGAAATATCTACACTGCCATCTGTATAAACATGGAATTACCTACACAGACATCTCTATAATCATTGAAATATCTACACCGCTATCTGTATAAACATGGAAGTCGCCACACCGCTATCAGTATAAACATGGAAATATCTACACCGCTATCTGTATAAACATGGAAATATCTACACCACGACATGTATAAACATGGAAATATCTACACCGCTATGTGAATAAACATGGAAATATCTACACCGCTATCTGTATGAATATGGAAATATTGACACCGCTATCTGTATAAATATGGAAATATCTACACCACTATCTCTATAAAAATGGAAATATCTACACCGTTATCTGTATAAACAGAGAAATATCTCCACCGCTGTCTGTATGAACATGGAAACATCTACACCGCTAGCTGTATAATCATGGAATTATCTGCAGCGTTATCTGTATAAACATGGAAATATCTACACTGCAGTCTGTGCAAAGATGGAAATATCTACAATGCTGTCTCAATAAACATGGAAATATCCACACCGCCATCTGTACACACATGGAAATACCTACACAGTCATCTGTATAAACATGGAAATATCTACACCACCATCTGTATAAACATGGAAATACCTACACTGCCATCTGTATAAACATGGAATTATCTACACAGACATCTCTATAACCATTGAAATATCTACACCGCTATCTGTATAAACATGGAAGTAGCCACACCGCTATCTGTATAAACATGGAAATATCTACACCGCCATCTGTGAAAACATGGAAATATCTACACTGTCATCTTTATAAACATGGAAATTTCTACACGTCCATCTGTATAAACATGGAAATCTCTACACTGCCATCTGTATATACCTGGAAATATCTACACTGCCATCTGTATAAACATGGAAATATGTACAGAGCTATCTCTATATACATGGAAATGTCTACACGGCTATCTGTATAAACATGGGAATATCTCCACCGCTATCTGTAGAAACATGGAAATATCTCCATCGCTGTCTGTATAAACATGGAAATATCTCCACCGCTATCTCTATAAAGATGGAAATATCTACACCGCTATCTTTATAAACATGGAAATATCTACACCGCTATCTGTATAAACATGGAAATATCTATAACACTATCTGTGTAAACATGGAAATATCTACACCGCTATCTGTTTAAACATGGAAATATATACACAGGTCTATGTGTAAAGATGGAAATACCTACACCGCAATCTGCGCAAATATGGAAATATCTACACCGCTATCTCAGTAAACATGGAAATATCTACACCGCAGTCTGTGCAAAGATGGAAATATCTACAATGCTATCTCAATAAACATGGAAATATCAACACCGCCATCTGTACACACATGGAAATACCTACACAGTCATCTGTATAAACATGGAAATATCTACACCACTATCTGTATAAACATGGAAATATCTACACTGCCATCTGTATAAACATTGAATTACCTACACAGACATCTCTATAATCATTGAAATATCTACACCGCTATCTGTATAAACATGGAAGTAGCCACACCGCTATCAGTATAAACATGGAAATATCTACACCGCTATATGTATAAACATGGAAATATCTACACCACGACGTGTATAAACATGGACATATCTACACCGCTATGTGAATAAACATGGAAATATCTACACCGCTATCAGTATAAACATGGAAATATTGACACCGCTATCTGTATAAATATGGAAATATCTACAACACTATCTCTATAAACATGGAACTATCTACACTGCTATCTGTATAAACAAAGAAATATCTCCACCGCTGTCTGTATGAACATGGAAACATCTACACCGATAGCTGTATATACATGGAATTATCTGCAGCGTTATCTGTATAAACATGGAAATATCTACACCGCAGTCTGTTGAAAGATGGAAATATCTAAAATGCTATCTCAATAAACATGGAAATATTGACACCGCCATCTGAACACACATGGAAATACCTACACAGTCATCTGTATAAACATGGAAATATCTACACCACTATCTGTATAAACATGGAAATACCTACACTGCCATCTGTATAAACATGGAATTATCTACACAGACATCTCAATAACCATTGGAATTATCTACACCGCTATCTGTATAAACATGGTAGTAACCACACCGGAATCTGTATAAACGTGGAAATATCTACACCGCCATCTGTGAAAACATGGAAATATCTACACTGTCATCTTCATAAACATGGAAATATCTACACGTCCATCTGTATAAACATGGAAATATCTACACTGCCATCTGTATATACCTGGAAATATCTACACTGCCATCTGTATAAACATGGAAATATCTACACCGCTATCTCTATAAACATGGAAGTGTCTACACGGCTATCTGTATAAACATGCAAATATCTCCACCGCTATCTGTAGAAACATGGAAATATCTACATCGCTATCTGTATAAACATGGAAATATCTCCACCGTTATCTCTATAAAGATGGAAATATCTACACCGCTATCTTTATAAACATGGAAATATCTACACCGCTATCTGTATAAACATGGAAATATCTATAACACTATCTATGTAAACATGGAAATATCTACACAGCTATCTGTGTAAACATGGAAACATGTACACAGGTCTCTGTGTAAAGATGGAAATATCTGCACCGCAATCTGTGCAAATATGGAAATATCTACACCGCTATCTCAGTAAACATGGAAATATCTACACCGCTATCTGTATAAACATGGAAATATCAACACCGCTATCTGTATAAACATGGAAATGTCTACACCACGATCTATATAAACATGGAAATATCTACACCGCTATATGTATAAACATGGAAAAATCTACACCGCTATCAGTATAAACATGGAAATATCTACACCGCTATCTGTATAAACATGGAAATATCTACACCACGACATGTATAAACATGGAAATATCTACACCGCCATGTGAATAAACATGGAAATATCTACACCGCTATCAGTGAAAACATGGAAATATCGACACCGCTATCTGTATAAATATGGAAATATCTACACAACTATCTCTATAAACATGGAAATATCTACACCGTTATCTGTATAAACAAAGAAATATCTCCACCGCTGTCTGTATGAACATGGAAACATCTACACCGCTAGCTGTATAAACATGGAATTATCTGCAGCGTTATCTGTATAAACATGGAAATATCTACACCGCAGTCTGTGCAAAGATGGAAATATCTACAATGCTATCTCAATAAACATGGAAATATCGACACCGCCATCTGTACACACATGGAAATACCTACACAGTCATCTGTATAAACATGGAAATATCTACACCACTATCTGTATAAACATGGAAATATCTACACTGCCATCTGTATAAACATGGAATTACCTACACAGACATCTCTATAATCATTGAAATATCTACAGCGCTATCTGTAAAAACATGGAAGTAGCCAAACCGCTATCAGTATAAACATGGAAATATCTACACCGCTATCTGTATAAACATGGAAATATCTACACCACGACGTGTATAAACATGGAAATATCTACACCGCTATGTGAATAAACATGGAAATATCTACACCGCTATCAGTATAAACATGGAAATATTGACACCGCTATCTGTATAAATATGGAAATATCTACACCACTATCTCTATAAACATGGAAATATCTACACCGTTATCTGTATAAACAAAGAAATATCTCCACCGCTGTCTGTATGAACATGGAAACATCTACACCGCTAGCTGTATAAACATGGAATTATCTGCAGCGTTATCTGTATAAACATGGAAATATCTACACCGCAGTCTGTGCACAGATGGAAATATCTACAATGCTATCTCAATAAACATGGAAATATCGACACCGCCATCTGTACACACATGGAAATACCTACACAGTCATCTGTATAAACATGGAAATATCTACACCACTATCTGTATAAACATGGAAATACCAACACTGCCATCTGTATAAACATGGAATTATCTACACAGACATCTCTATTACCATTGAAATATCTACACCGCTATCTGTATAAACATGGAAGTAGCCACTCCGCTATCTGTATAAACATGGAAATATCTACACCGCCATCTGTGAAAACATGGAAATATCTACACTGTCATCTTTATAAACATGGAAATATCTACACGTCCATCTGCATAAACATGGAAATATCTACACTGACATCTGTATATACCTAGAAATATCTACACTGCCATCTGTATAAACATGGAAATATCTACACCGCTATCTCTATAAACATTGAAATGTCTACACGGCTATCTGTATAAACATGGAAATATCTCCACCGCTATCTCTATAAAGATGGAAATATCTACACCGCTATCTTTATAAACCTGGAAATATCTACACCGCTATCTGTATAAACATGGAAATATCTATAACACTATTTGTGTAAACATGGAAATATCTACACAGCTATCTGTGTAAACATGGAAATATGTACACAGCTATCTGTGTAAACATGGAAATATGTACACAGGTCTCTGTGTAAAGTTGGAAATATCTACACCGCAATCTGTGCAAATATGGAAATATCTACACTGCTATCTCAGTAAACATGGAAATATCTACACCGCTATCAGTATAAACATGGAAATATCTACAACGCTATCTGTATAAACATGGAAATATCTACACCACGACAAGTAAAAACATGGAAATATCTACACCGCGATGTGAATAAACATGGAAATGTCTAATCCGCTATCAGTAAAAACATGGAAATTTCGAAACCGCTATCTGTATAAATATGGAAATATCTACACCACTATCTCTATAAACATGGAAATATCTACACCGTTATCTGTATAAACAATGAAATGTCTCCACCGCTGTCTGTATGAACATGGAATCATCTACACTGCTAGCTGTATAAACATGGAACTATCTCCAGCGTTATCTGTATAAACATGGAAATATCTACACCGCAGTCTGTGCAAAGATGGAAATATCTACAATGCTATCTCAATAAACATGGAAATATCAACACCGCCATCTGTACACAAATGGAAATACCTACACCGTCATCTGTATAAACATGGAAATATATACACCACTATCTGTATAAACATGGAAATATCTACACTGCCATCTGTATAAACATGGAATTACCTACACAGACATCTCTATAACCATTGAAATATCTACACCGCTATCTGTATAAACATGGAAGTAGCCACACCGCTATCTGTATAAACATGGAAATATCTACACCGCCATCTGTGAAAACATGGAAATATCTACACTGCCATCTGTATAAACATGGAAATACCTACACCGCTATCTCTATAAACATGGAAATGACTACACGGCTATCTGTATAAACATGGAAATATCTCCACCGCTATCTGTAGAAACATGGAAATATCTACATCGCTATCTGTATAAACCTGGAAATATCTCCACCGCTATCTCTATAAAGATGGAAATATCTACACCGCTATCTTTATAAACATGGAAACATCTACACCGATATCTGCATAAACATGGAAATATCTACACCGCTATCTGTATAAACATGGAAGTAGCCACACCGCTATCAGTATAAACATGGAAATATCTACACCGCTATCTGTATAAACATGGAAATATCTACACCACGACGTGTATAAACATGGAAATATCTACACCGCTATGTGAATTAACATGGAAATATCTACACCGCTATCAGTATAAACATGGAAATATTGACACCGCTATCTGTATAAATATGGAAATATCTACACCACTATCTCTATAAACATGGAAATATCTACACCGTTATCTGTATAAACAAAGAAATATCTCCAACGCTGTCTGTATGAACATGGAAACATCTACACCGCTAGCTGTGTAAACATGGAATTATCTGCAGCGCTATCTGTATAAACATGGAAAAATCTACACCGCAGTCTGTGCAAAGATGGAAATATCTTCAATGCTATCTCAATAAACATGGAAATATTGACACCGCCATCTGTACACACATGGAAATACCTACACAGTCGTCTGTATAAACATAGAAATACCTACACCACTATCTGTATCAACATGGAAATACCTACACTGCCATCTGTATAAACATGGAATTATCTACACAGACATCTCTATAACCATTGAAATATCTACACCGCTATCAGTATAAACATGGAAATATCTATAACACTATCTGTGTAAACATGGAAATATCTACACAGCTATCTGTGTAAACATGGAAACATGTACACAGGTCTCTGTGTAAAGATGGAAATATCTACACCGCAATCTGTGCAAATATGGAAATTTCTACACCGCTATCTCAGTAAACAAGGAAATATCTACACCGCCATCTGTATAAACATGGAAATATCAACACCGCTATCTGTATAAACATGGAAATGTCTACACCACGATCTATATAAACATGGAAATATCTACACCGCTATATGTATAAACATGGAAATATCTACACCGCTATCAGTATAAACATGGAAATATCTACACCACGACATGTATAAACATGGAAATATCTACACCGCCATGTGAATAAACATGGAAATATCTACACCGCTATCAGTAAAAACATGGAAATATCGACATCGCTATCTGTATAAATATGGAAATATCTACACCACTATCTCTATAAACATGGAAATATCTACACCGTTATCTGTATAAACAAAGAAATATCTCCACCGCTGTCTGTATGAACATGGAAACATCTACACCGCTAGCTGTATAAACATGGAATTATCTGCAGCGTTATCTGTATAAACATGGAAATGTCTAGACCGCAGTCTGTGCAAAGATGGAAATATCTACAATGCTATCTCAATAAACATGGAAATATCGACACCGCCATCTGTACACACGTGGAAATACCTACACAGTCATCAGTATAAACATGGAAATATCTACACCACTATCTGTATAAACATGGAAATATCTACATTGCCATCTGTATAAACATGGAATTACCTACACAGACATCTCTATAATCATTGAAATATCTACATCGCTATCTGTATAAACATGGAAGTAGCCACACCGCTATCAGTATAAACATGGAAATATCTACACCGCTATCTGTATAAACATGGAAATATCTACACCACGACGTGTATAAACATGGAAATATCTACACCGCTATGTGAATAAACATGGAAATATCTACACCGCTATCAGTATAAACATGGAAATATTGACACCGCTATCTGTATAAATATGGAAATATCTACACCACTATCTCTATAAACATGGAACTATCTACACCGCTATCTGTATAAACAAAGAAATATCTGCACCGCTCTCTGTATGAACATGGAAACATCTACACTGCTAGCTGTATAAACATGGAATTACCTGCAGCGTTATCTGTATAAACATGGAAATATCTACACCGCCATCTGTGAAAACATGGAAATATCTACACTGTCATCTTTATAAACATGGAAATATCTACACGTCCATCTGTATAAACATGGAAATATCTACACTGCCATATGTATATACCTGGAAATACCTACACTGCCATCTGTATAAACATGAAAATATCTACACCGCTATCTCTATAAATATGGAAATGTCTACACGGCTATCTGTATAAACATGGAAATATATCCACCGCTATCTGTAGAAACATGCAAATATCTACATCGCTATCTGTATAAACATGGAAATATCTCCACCGCTATCTGTAGAAACATGGAAATATCTACATTGCTATCTGTATAAACATGGAAATATCTCCACCGCTATCTTTATAAAGATGGAAATATCTACACCGCTATCTTTATAAACATGGAAATATCTACACCGCTATCTGTAAAAACATGGAAATATCTATAACACTATCGGTGTAAACATGGAAATATCTACACAGCTATCTGTGTAAACATGGAAATATGCACACAGGTCTCTGTGTAAAGATGGAAATATCTACACCGCTATCTGTATAAACATGGAAATATCAACACCGCTATCTGTGTAAACATGGAAATGTCTACCCAACGATCTGTATAAACATGGAAATATCTACACCGCTATATGTATAAACATGGAAATATCTACACGGCTATCAGTATAAACATGGAAATATCTACACGACGACATGTATAAACATTGAAATATCTACACCACCATGTCAATAAACATGGAAATATCCACAACGCTATCAGTAAAAACATGGAAATATCGACACCGCTATCTGTATAAATATGGAAATATCTACACCACTATCTCTATAAACATGGAAATATCTACACCGTTATCTGTATAAACAAAGAAATATCTCCACCGCTGTCTGTATGAACATGGAAACATCTACACCGCTAGCTGTATAAACATGGAATTATCTGCAGCGTTATCTGTATAAACATGGAAATGTCTAGACCGCAGTCTGTGCAAAGATGGAAATATCTACAATGCTATCTCAATAAACATGGAAATATCGACACCGCCATCTGTACACACGTGGAAATACCTACACAGTCATCAGTATAAACATGGAAATATCTACACCACTATCTGTATAAACATGGAAATATCTACACTGCCATCTGTATAAACATGGAATTACCTACACAGACATCTCTATAATCATTGAAATATCTACATCGCTATCTGTATAAACATGGAAGTAGCCACACCGCTATCAGTATAAACATGGAAATATCTACACCGCTATCTGTATAAACATGGAAATATCTACACCACGACGTGTATAAACATGGAAATATCTACACCGCTATGTGAATAAACATGGAAATATCTACACCGCTATCAGTATAAACATGGAAATATTGACACCGCTATCTGTATAAATATGGAAATATCTACACCACTATCTCTATAAACATGGAACTATCTACACCGCTATCTGTATAAACAAAGAAATATCTGCACCGCTGTCTGTATGAACATGGAAACATCTACACTGCTAGCTGTATAAACATGGAATTACCTGCAGCGTTATCTGTATAAACATGGAAATATCTACACCGCCATCTGTGAAAACATGGAAATATCTACACTGTCATCTTTATAAACATGGAAATATCTACACGTCCATCTGTATAAACATGGAAATATCTACACTGCCATATGTATATACCTGGAAATACCTACACTGCCATCTGTATAAACATGAAAATACCTACACCGCTATCTCTATAAATATGGAAATGTCTACACGGCTATCTGTATAAACATGGAAATATATCCACCGCTATCTGTAGAAACATGCAAATATCTACATCGCTATCTGTATAAACATGGAAATATCTCCACCGCTATCTGTAGAAACATGGAAATATCTACATTGCTATCTGTATAAACATGGAAATATCTCCACCGCTATCTTTATAAAGATGGAAATATCTACACCGCTATCTTTATAAACATGGAAATATCTACACCGCTATCTGTAAAAACATGGAAATATCTATAACACTATCGGTGTAAACATGGAAATATCTACACAGCTATCTGTGTAAACATGGAAATATGCACACAGGTCTCTGTGTAAAGATGGAAATATCTACACCGCTATCTGTATAAACATGGAAATATCAACACCGCTATCTGTGTAAACATGGAAATGTCTACCCAACGATCTGTATAAACATGGAAATATCTACACCGCTATATGTATAAACATGGAAATATCTACACGGCTATCAGTATAAACATGGAAATATCTACACGACGACATGTATAAACATTGAAATATCTACACCACCATGTAAATAAACATGGAAATATCCACAACGCTATCAGTAAAAACATGGAAATATCGACACCGCTATCTGTATAAATATGGAAATATCTACACCACTATCTCTATAAACATGGAAATATCTACACCGTTATCTGTATAAACAAAGAAATATCTCCACCGCTGTCTGTATGAACATGGAAACAACTACACCGCTAGCTGTATAAACATGGAATTATCTGCAGCGTTATCTGTGTAATCATGGAAATATCTACACCGCCGTCTGTGCAAAAATGGAAATATCTACAATGCTATCTCAATAAACATGGAAATATCGACACCGCCATGTGTACACACATGGAAATACCTACACAGTCATCTGTATAAACATGGAAATATCTACACCACTATCTGTAAAAACATGGAAATATCTACACTGCCATCTGTATAAACATGGAATTACCTACACAGACATCTCTATAACCATTGAAATATCTACACCGCTATCTGTATGAACATGGAAGTAACCACACCGCTATCTGTATAAACATGGAAATATCTACACCGCCATCTGTGAAAACATGGAAATATCTACACTGTCATCTTTATAAACATGGAATTATCTACACGTCCATCTGTATAAACATGGAAATAACTACACTGCCATTTGTATATACTTGGAAATATCTACACTGCCATCTGTATAAACATGGAAATATCTACACCCCTATCTCTATAAATATGGAAATGTCTACACGGCTATCTGTATAAACATGGAAATATCTCCACCGCTATCTGTAGAAACATGGAAATATCTACATCGCTATCTGTATAAACATGGAAATATCTCCAATGCTATCTCTATAAAGATGGAAATATCTACACCGCTATCTTTATAAACATGGAAATATATACACCGCTATCTGTATAAACATGGAAATATCTAAAACACTATCTGTGTAAACATGGAAATATCTACACAGCTATCTGTGTAAACATGGAAATATGTACACAGTTCTCTGTGTAAAGATGGAAATATCTACACCGCAATCTGTGCAAATATGAAAATATCTACACCGCTATCTCAGTAAACATGGAAATATCTACACCGCTATCTGTATAAACATGGAAATATCAACACCGCTATCTGTATAAACATGGAAATATCTACACCGCTATCAGTATAAACATGGAAATATTTTTACCGCTATCTGTATAAATATAGAAATATCTACACCACTATCTCTATAAACATGGAAATATCTACACCGATATCTGTATAAACCAAGAAATATCTCCACCACTGTCTGTATGAACATGGAAACATCTACACCGCTACCTGTATAAACATGTAATTATCTGCAGCGTTATCTGTATAAACGTGGAAATATCTACACCGTAGTCTGTGCAAAGATGGAAATATCTACAATGCTCTCTCAATAAACATGGAAATATCAACACCGCCATCTGTACACACATGGAAATACCTACACAGTCATCTGTATAAACATGGAAATATCTACATCACTATCTGTATAAACATGGAAATACCTACACTGCCATCTGTATAAACATGGAATTATCTACACAGACATCTCTATAACCATTGAAATATCTACACCGCTATCTGTATAAACATGGAAGTAGCCACACCGCTATCTGTATAAACATGGAAATATCTACACCGCCATCTGTGAAAACATGGAAATATCTACACTGTCATCTTTATAAACATGGAAATATCTACACGTCCATCTGTATAAACATGGAAATATCTACACTGCCATCTGTATATACCTGGATTTACCTACACTGCCATCTGTATAAACATGGAAATATCTACACCGCTATCTCTATAAAGATGGAAACGTCTACACGGCTATCTATATAAACATGGAAATATATCCACCGCTATCTGTAGAAACATGCAAATATCTACATCGCTATCTGTATAAACATGGAAATATCTCCACCGCTATCTGTAGAAACATGGAAATATCTACATTGCTATCTGTATAAACATGGAAATATCTCCACCGCTATCTCTACAAAGATGGAAATATCTACACCGCTATCTTTATAAACATGGAAATATCTACACCGCTATCTGTATAAACATTGAAATATCTATAACACTATCGGTGTAAACATGGAAATATCTACACAGCTATCTGTGTAAACATGGAAATATGCACACAGGTCTCTGTGTAAAGATGGAAATATCTACACTGCAGTCTGTGCAAATATGGAAATGTCTACACCGCTATCTCAGTAAACATGGAAATATCTACACCTCTATCTGTGTAAACATGGAAATATCATCACTGCTATCTGTATAAACATGGAAATATCTACACGGCTATCAGTATAAACATGGAAATACCTACACCGCTATCTGTATAAACATGGAAATAGCTACACCACGACATGTATAAACATGGAAATATCTACACAACCATGTGAATAAACATGGAAATATCCACACCGCTATCAGTAAAAACATGGAAATATCGACACCGCTATCTGTATAAATATGGAAATATCTACACCACTATCTCTATAAACATGGAAATATCTACACTGTTATCTGTATAAACAAAGAAATATCTCCACCACTGTCTGTATGAACATGGAAACATCTACACCGCTAGCTGTATAAACATGGAATTATCTGCTGCGTTATCTATATATACATGGAAATATCTACACCGCAGTCTGTGCAAAGATGGAAATATCTACAATGCTATCTCAATAAACATGGAAATACCTACACAGTCATCTGTATAAACATGGAAATATCTACACCACTATCTGTATAAACATGGAAATATCTACACTGCCATCTGTATAAACATGGAATTACCTACACAGACATCTCTATAAACATTGAAATATCTACACCGCTATCTGTATAAACATGGAAGTAGCCACACCGCTATCAGTATAAACATGGAAATATCGACACCGCTATCTGTATAAACCTGGAAATATCTACACCACGACGTGTATAAACATGGAAATATCTACACCGCTATGTGAATAAACATGGAAATATCTACACCGCTATCAGTATAAACATGGAAATATTGACACCGCTATCTGTATAAATATGGAAATATCTACACCACTATCTCTATAAACATGGAAATTACTACATCGTTATCTGTATAAACAAAGAAATATCTCCACCGCTGTCTGTATGAACATGGAAACATCTACACCGCTAGCTGTATAAACATGGAATTATCTGCAGCGTTATCTATATAAACATGGAAATATCTACACCGCAGTCTGTGCAAAGATGGAAATATCTACAATGCTATCTCAATAAACGTTGAGATATCGATACCGCCATCTGTACACACATGGAAATACCTACACAGTCATCTGTATAAACTTGGAAATATCTACACCACTATCTGTATAAACATGGAAATACCTACACTGCCATCTGTATAAACATGGAATTATCTACACAGACATCTCTATAACCATTGAAATATCTACACCGCTATCTGTATAAACATGGAAGTCGCCACACCGCTATCAGTATAAACATGGAAATATCTACACCGCTATCTGTATAAACATGGAAATATCTACACCACGACATGTATAAACATGGAAGTAGCCACACCGCTATCTGTATAAACATGGAAATATCTACACCGCCATCTGTGAAAACATGGAAATATCTACACTGTCATCTTTATAAACATGGAATTATCTACACGTCCATCTGTATAAACATGGAAATAACTACACTGCCGTCTGTATATACTTGGAAATATCTACACTGCCATCTGTATAAACATGGAAATATCTACACCCCTATCTCTATAAATATGGAAATGTCTACACGGCTATCTGTATAAACATGGAAATATCTCCACCGCTATCTGTAAAAACATGGAAATATCTACATCGCTATCTGTATAAACATGGAAATATCTCCAACGCTATCTCTATAAAGATGGAAATATCTACACCGCTATCTTTATAAACATGGAAATATCTACACCACTATCTCTATAAACATGGAAATATCTACACCGTTATCTGTATAAACAAAGAAATAACTCCACCGCTGTCTGTATGAACATGGAAACATCTACACCGCTAGCTGTATAAACATGGAATTATCTGCAGCGTTATCTGTATAAACATGGAAATATCTACACCGCAGTCTGTGCAAAGATGGAAATATCTACAATGCTGTCTCAATAAACATGGAAATATCGACACCGCCATCTGTACACACGGAAATACCTACACAGTCATCTGTATAAACATGGAAATATCTACACCACTATCTGTATAAACATGGAAATATCTACACTGCCATCTGTATAAACAAGGAATTACCGACAGAGACATCTCTATAATCATTGAAATATCTACACCGCTATCTGTATAAACATGGAAGTAGCCACTCCGCTATCTGTATAAACATGGAAGTATCTACACCGCTATCTGTATAAACATGGAAATATCTACACCACGACGTGTATAAACATGGAAATATCTACACTGTCATCTTTATAAACATGGAAATATCTACACTGCCATCTGTATAAACATGTAAATATCTACACCGCTATCTCTATAAACATGGAAATGTCTACACGGCTATCTGTATAAACATGGAAATATCTCCACCGCTATCTGTAGAAACATGGAAATATCTACATCTCTATCTGTATAAACATGGAAATATCTCCTACGCTATCTCTATAAAGATGGAAATATCTACACTGCTATCTTTATAAACATGGAAATATCTACACCGATATCTGTATAAACATGGAAATATCTATAACACTATCTGTGTAAACATGGAAATACCTACACAGCTATCTGTGTAAACATGGAAATATCTACACCGCTATCAGTATAAACATGGAAATATCTACACCGCTATCTGTATAAACATGGAAATATCTATACCACGACATGTATAAACATGGAAATATCTACACCACCATGTGAATAAACATGGAAATATCCGCACCGCTATCAGTAAATACATGGAAATATCGACACCGCTATCTGTATAAATATGGAAATATCTACACCACTATCTCTATAAACATGGAAATATCTACACCGTTATCTGTATAAACAAAGAAATATCTCCACCGCTGTCTGTATGAACATGGAAACATCTACACCGCTAGCTGTATAAACATGGAATTATCTGCAGCGTTATCTGTATAAACATGGAAATATCTGCACCGCAGTCTGTGCAAAGATGGAAATATCTACAATGCTATCTCAATAAACATGGAAATATTGACACCGCCATCTGTACACACATGGAAATACCTACACAGTCATCTGTATAAACATGGAAATATCTACACCACTATCTGTATAAACGGAAATATCTACACTGCCATCTGTGTAAACATGGAATTACCTACACAGATATCTCTATAAACATTGAAATATCTACACCGCTATCTGTATAAACACGGAAGTAGCCACACCGCTGTCTGTATAAACATGGAAATATCTACACCGCCATCTGTGAAAACATGGAAATATCTACACTGTCATCTTTATAAACATGGAAATATCTACACGTCCATCTGTATAAACATGGAAATATCTACACTGCCATCTGTATAAACATGTAAATATCTACACCGCTATCTCTATAAACATGGAAATGTCTACACGGCTATCTGTATAAACATGGAAATATCTCCACCGCTATCTGTAGAAACATGGAAATATCTACATCTCTATCTGTACAAACATGGAAATATCTCCTACGCTATCTCTATAAAGATGGAAATATCTACACCGCTATCTTTATAAACATGGAAACATCTACACCGTTATCTGTATAAACAAAGAAATATCTGCACCACTGTCTGTATGAACATGGAAACATCTACACCGCTAGCTGTATAAACATGGAATTATCTGCATCGTTATCTGTATAAACATGGAAATATCTACACCGCAGTCTGTGCAAAGATGGAAATATCTACAATGCTATCTCAATAAACATGGAAATATCGACACCGCCATCTGTACACACATGGAAATAAATACACAGTCATCTGTATAAACATGGAAATATCAACACCACTATTTGTATAAACATGGAAATATCTAAACTGCCATCTGTATAAACATGGAATTACCTACACAGTCATCTCTATAACCAATGAAATATCTATGCCGCTATCTGTATAAACATAGAAGTAGCCACACCGCTATCAGTATAAACATGGAAATATCTACACCGCTATCTGTATGAACATGGAAATATCTACACCACGACGTGTATAAACATGGAAATATCTACACCGCTATGTGAATAAACATGGAAATATCTACACCGCTATCAGTATAAACATGGAAATATTGACACCGCTATCTGTATAAATATGGAAATACCTACACCACTATCTCTATAAACATGGAAATATCTACACCGTTATCTGTACAAACAAAGAAATATCTCCACCGCTGTCTGTATGAACATGGAAACATCTACACCGCTAGCTGTATAAACATAGAATTATCTGCAGCGTTATCTGTATAAACATGGAAATATCAACACGGCAGTCTGTGCAAAGATGGAAATATCTACAATGCTATCTCAATAAACATGGAAATATCGACACCGCCATCTGTACACACATGGAAATACCTACATAGTCATCTGTATAAACATGGAAATATCTACACCACTATCTGTATAAACATGGAAATACCTTCACTGCCATCTGTATAAACATGGAATTATCTACACAGACATCTCTATAACCATTGAAATATCTAAACGGCTATCTGTATAAACATGGAAGTAGCCACACCGCTATCTGTATAAACATGGAAATATCTACACCGCCATCTGTGAAAACATGGAAATATCTACACTGTCATCTTTATAAACATGGAAATATCTACACGTCCATCTGTATAAACATGGAAATATCTACACTGCCATATGTATATACCTGGAAATGCCTACACTGCCATCTGTATAAACATGGAAATATCTACACCGCTATCTCTATAAATATGGAAATGTCTACACGGCTATCTGTATAAACATGGAAATATATCCACCGCTATCTGTAGAAACATGCAAATATCTACATCGCTATCTGTATAAACATGGAAATATCTCCACCGCTATCTGTAGAAACATGGAATTCTCTACATTGCTATCTGTATAAATATGGAAATATCTCCACCGCTATCTCTATAAAGATGGAAATATCTACACCGCTATCTTTATAAACATGGAAATATCTACACCGCTATCTGTAAAAACATGGAAATATCTATAACACTATCGGTGTAAACATGGAAATATCTACACAGCTATCTGTGTAAACATGGAAATATGCACACAGGTCTCTGTGTAAAGATGGAAATATCTACACTGCAATCTGTGCAAATATGGAAATGTCTACACCGCTATCTCAGTAAACATGGAAATATCTACACCGCTATCTGTATAAACATGGAAATATCAACACCGCTATCTGTATAAACATGGAAATGTCTACCCAACGATCTGTATAAACATGGAAATAACTACACCGCTATATGTATAAACATGGAAATATCTACACGGCTATCAGTATAAACATGGAAATATCTACACCGCTATCTGTATAAACATGGAAGTAGCTACACGACGACATGTATATACATGGAAATATCTACACCACCATGTGAATAAACATGGAAATATCCACACCGCTATCAGTAAAAACATGGAAATATCGACACCGCTATCTGTATAAATATGGAAATATCTACACCACTATCTCTATAAACATGGAAATATCTACACCGTTATCTGTATAAACAAAGAAATATCTCCACCGCTGTCTGTATGAACATGGAAACATCTACACCGCTAGCTGTATAAACATGGAATTATCTGAAGCGTTATCTGTATAAACATGGAAATATCTACACCGCAGTCTGTGCAAAGATGGAAATATCTACAATGCTATCTCAATAAACATGGAAATATCGACACCGCCATCTGTACACACATGGGAATACCTACACAGTCATCTGTATAAACGTGGAAATATCTACACCACTATCTGTATAAACATGGAAATATCTACACTGCCATCTGTATAAACATGGAATTACCTACACAGACATCTCAATAATCATTGAAATATCTACACCGCTATCTGTATAAACATGGAAGTAGCCACACCGCTATCAGTATAAACATGGAAATATCTTCACCGCTATCTGTATAAACATGAAAGTAACCACACCGGAATCTGTATAAACGTGGAAATATCTACACGTCCATCTGTATAAACATGGAAATATCTACACTGCCATCTGTATATACCTGGAAATATCTACACTGCCATCTGTATAAACATGGAAATATGTACAGCGCTATCTCTATAAACATGGAAATATCTACACGGCTATCTGTATAAACATGGAAATAACTCCACCGCTATCTGTAGAAACATGGAAATATCTACATCGCTATCTGTATAAACATGGAAATAACTCCACCGTTATCTCTATAAAGATGGAAATATCTACACCACTATCTTTATAAACATGGAAATGTCTACACCGCTATCTGTATAAACATGGAAATATCTATAACACTATCTGTGTAAACATGGAAATATCTACACAGCTATCTGTGTAAACATGGAAATATGTACACAGGTCTCTGTGTAAAGATGGAAATAACTACACCGCAATCTGTGCAAATATGGAAATATATACACCGCTATCTCAGTAAACATGGAAATATCTACACTGCTATCTGTAAAAACATGGAAATATCAACACAGCTATCTGTATAAACATGGAAATGTCTACACCACGATCTGTATAAACATGCAAATATCTACACCGCTATATGTATAAACATGGAAATATCTACACCGCTATATGTATAACACGGAAATATCTACACCGCTATCAGTATAAACATGGAAATATCTACACCGCTATCTGTATAAACATGGAAATATCTACACCACGACATGTATAAACATGGAAATATCTACACCGCCATGTGAATAAACATGGAAATATCTACACAGCTATCAGTAAAAACATGGAAATATCGACACCGCTATCAGTATAAATATGGAAATATCTACACCACTATCTCTATAAACATGGAAATATCTACACCGTTATCTGTATAAACAAAGAAATATCTCCACCGCTGTCTGTATGAACATGGAAACATCTACACCGCTAGCTGTATAAACATGGAATTATCTGCGGCGTTATCTGTATAAACATGGAAATATCTACACCGCCGTCTGTGCAAAAATGGAAATATCTACAATGCTATCTCAATAAACATGGAAATATCGACACCGCCATCTGTACACACATGAAAATACCTAGACAGTCATCTGTATAAACATGGAAATATCTACACCACTATCTGTATAAACATGGAAATACCTACACTGCCATCTGTATAAACATGGAATTATCTACACAGACATCTCTATAAACATTGAAATACCTACACCGCTATCTGTATAAACATGGAAGTAGCCACACCGCTATCTGTATAAACATGGACATATCTACACAGCCCTCTGTGAAAACATGGAAATATCTACACTGTCATCTTTATAAACATGGAAATATCTACACGTCCATCTGTATAAACATGGAAATATCTACACTGCCATCTGTATATACCTGGAAATATCTACACTGCCATCTGTATAAACATGGAAATATGTACAGCGCTATCTCTATAAACATGGAAATATCTACACGGCTATCTGTATAAACATGGAAATAACTCCACCGCTATCTGTAGAAACATGGAAATATCTACATCGCTATCTGTATAAACATGGAAATATCTACACCGCTATCTGTATAAACATGGAAGTTTCTACACCACGATCTGTATAAACATGGAAGTATCTACACTGCTATATGTATAAACATGGATATATCTACACCACTATCTGTATAAACATGGAAATATCTACACTGCCATCTGTATAAACATGGAATTACCTACACAGATATCTCTATAATCATTGAAATATCTACACCGCTATGTGTATAAACATGGAAGTAGTCACACCGCTATCAGTATAAACATGGAAATATCGACACCGCTATCTGTATAAACCTGGAAATATCTACACCACGACGTGTATAAACATGGAAATATCTACACCGCTATGTGAATAAACATGGAAATATCTACACCGCTATCAGTATAAACATGGAAATATTGACACCGCTATCTGTATAAATATGGAAATATCTACACCACTATCTCTATAAACATGGAAATTACTACATCGTTATCTGTATAAACAAAGAAATATCTCCACCGCTGTCTGTATGAACATGGAAACATCTACACCGCTAGCTGTATAAACATGGAATTATCTGCAGCGTTATCTATATAAACATGGAAATATCTACACCGCAGTCTGTGCAAAGATGGAAATATCTACAATGCTATCTCAATAAACGTGGAGATATCGATACCGCCATCTGTACACACATGGAAATACCTACACAGTCATCTGTATAAACTTGGAAATATCTACACCACTATCTGTATAAACATGGAAATACCTACACTGCCATCTGTATAAACATGGAATTATCTACACAGACATCTCTATAACCATTGAAATATCTACACCGCTATCTGTATAAACATGGAAGTCGCCACACCGCTATCAGTATAAACATGGAAATATCTACACCGCTATCTGTATAAACATGGAAATATCTACACCACGACATGTATAAACATGGAAGTAGCCACACCGCTATCTGTATAAACATGGAAATATCTACACCGCCATCTGTGAAAACATGGAAATATCTACACTGTCATCTTTATAAACATGGAATTATCTACACGTCCATCTGTATAAACATGGAAATAACTACACTGCCGTCTGTATATACTTGGAAATATCTACACTGCCATCTGTATAAACATGGAAATATCTACACCCCTATCTCTATAAATATGGAAATGTCTACACGGCTATCTGTATAAACATGGAAATATCTCCACCGCTATCTGTAAAAACATGGAAATATCTACATCGCTATCTGTATAAACATGGAAATATCTCCAACGCTATCTCTATAAAGATGGAAATATCTACACCGCTATCTTTATAAACATGGAAATATCTACACCACTATCTCTATAAACATGGAAATATCTACACCGTTATCTGTATAAACAAAGAAATAACTCCACCGCTGTCTGTATGAACATGGAAACATCTACACCGCTAGCTGTATAAACATGGAATTATCTGCAGCGTTATCTGTATAAACATGGAAATATCTACACCGCAGTCTGTGCAAAGATTGAAATATCTACAATGCTGTCTCAATAAACATGGAAATATCGACACCGCCATCTGTACACACGGAAATACCTACACAGTCATCTGTATAAACATGGAAATATCTACACCACTATCTGTATAAACATGGAAATATCTACACTGCCATCTGTATAAACAAGGAATTACCGACACAGACATCTCTATAATCATTGAAATATCTACACCGCTATCTGTATAAACATGGAAGTAGCCACACCGCTATCTGTATAAACATGGAAGTATCTACACCGCTATCTGTATAAACATGGAAATATCTACACCACGACGTGTATAAACATGGAAATATCTACACTGTCATCTTTATAAACATGGAAATATCTACACTGCCATCTGTATAAACATGTAAATATCTACACCGCTATCTCTATAAACATGGAAATGTCTACACGGCTATCTGTATAAACATGGAAATATCTCCACCGCTATCTGTAGAAACATGGAAATATCTACATCTCTATCTGTATAAACATGGAAATATCTCCTACGCTATCTCTATAAAGATGGAAATATCTACACTGCTATCTTTATAAACATGGAAATATCTACACCGATATCTGTATAAACATGGAAATATCTATAACACTATCTGTGTAAACATGGAAATACCTACACAGCTATCTGTGTAAACATGGAAATATGTACACAGGTCTCTGTGTAAAGATGGAAATAACTACAGAGCAATCTGTGCAAATATGTTAATATCTACACCGCTATCTCAGTAAACATGGAAATATCTACACCGCTATCTGTATAAACATGGAAATATCAACACCGCTATCTGTATAAACATGGAAATGTCTACACCACGATCTGTATAAACATGGAAATATCTACACCGCTATATGTATAAACATGGAAATATCTATACCGCTATCTGTATAAACATGGAAATATCTACACCGCTATCTGTATAAACATGGAAATATCTACACCACGACATGTATAAACATGGAAATATCTTCACCGCCATGTGAATAAACATGGAAATATCTACACCGCTATCAGTAAAAACATGGAAATATCGACACCGCTATCTGTATAAATATGGAAATATCTACACCACTATCTCTATAAACATGGAAATATCTACACCGTTATCTGTATAAACAAAGAAATATCTCCACCACTGTCTGTATGAACATGGAAACATCTACACCGCTAGCTGTATAAACATGGAATTATCTGCAGCGTTATCTGTATAAACATGGAAATATCTACACCGCAGTCTGTGCAAAGATGGAAATATCTACAATGCTATCTCAATAAACATGGAAATATCGACACCGCCATCTGTACACACATGGAAATACCTACACAGTCATCTGTATAAACATGGAAATATCTACACCACTATCTGTATTAACATGGAAATACCTACAGTGCCATCTGTATAAACATGGAATTATCTACACAGACATCTCTATAACCATTCCAATATCTACACCGCTATCTGTATAAACATGGAAGTAGCCACACCGCTATCTGTATAAACATGGATATATCTACACCGCCATCTGTGAAAACATGGAAATATCTACACAATCATGTTTATAAACATGGAAATATCTACACGTCCATCTGTATAAACATGGAAATATCTACACTGCCATCTGTATATACCTGGAAATACCTACACTGCCATCTGTATAAACATGGAAATATCTACACCGCTATCTCTATAAACATGGAAATGTCTACATGGCTATCTCTATAAACATGGAAATATATCCACCGCTATCTGTAGAAACATGCAAATATCTACATCGCTATCTGTATAAACATGGAAATATCTCCACCGCTATCTCTATAAAGATGGAAATATCTACACCGCTATATTTATAAACATGGAAATATCTCCACCGCTATCTGTAGAAACATGGAAATATCTATAACACTATCTGTGTAAACATGGAAATATCTACACAGCTATCTGTGTAAACATGCAAATATGTACACAGGTATCTGTGTAAAAATGGAAATATCTACACCGCAATCTGTGCAAATATGGAAATATCTACACCGCTATCTCAGTAAACATGGAAATATCTACACCGCTATCTGTATAAACATGGAAATATCAACACCGCTATCTGTAGAAACATGGAAAAGTCTACACCACGATCTGTATAAACATGGAAATATCTACACCGCTATATGTATAAACATGGAAATATCTACACCGCTATCAGTATAAACATGGAAATATCTACACCGCTATCTGTATAAACATGGAAATATCTATACCACGACATGTATAAACATGGAAATATCTACACCACCATGTGAATAAACATGGAAATATCCACACCGCTATCAGTAAAAACATGGAAATATCGACACCGCTATCTGTATAAATATGGAAATATCTACACCACTATCTCTATAAACATGGAAATATCTACACCGTTATCTGTATAAACAAAGAAATATCTCCACCGCTGTCTGTATGAACATGGAAACATCTACGCCGCTAGCTGTATAAACATGGAATTATCTGCAGCGTTATCTGTATAAACATGGAAATATCTGCACCGCAGTCTGTGCAAAGATGGAAATATCTACAATGCTATCTCAATAAACATGGAAATATTGACACCGCCATCTGTACACACATGGAAATACCTACACAGTCATCTGTATAAACATGGAAATATCTACACCACTATCTGTATAAACGGAAATATCTACACTGCCATCTGTGTAAACATGGAATTACCTACACAGATATCTCTATAAACATTGAAATATCTACACCGCTATCTGTATAAACACGGAAGTAGCCACACCGCTGTCTGTATAAACATGGAAATATCTACACCGCCATCTGTGAAAACATGGAAATATCTACACTGTCATCTTTATAAACATGGAAATATCTACACGTCCATCTGTATAAACATGGAAATATCTACACTGCCATCTGTATAAACATGTAAATATCTACACCGCTATCTCTATAAACATGGAAATGTCTACACGGCTATCTGTATAAACATGGAAATATCTCCACCGCTATCTGTAGAAACATGGAAATATCTACATCTCTATCTGTACAAACATGGAAATATCTCCTACGCTATCTCTATAAAGATGGAAATATCTACACCGCTATCTTTATAAACATGGAAACATCTACACCGTTATCTGTATAAACAAAGAAATATCTGCACCACTGTCTGTATGAACATGGAAACATCTACACCGCTAGCTGTATAAACATGGAATTATCTGCATCGTTATCTGTATAAACATGGAAATATCTACACCGCAGTCTGTGCAAAGATGGAAATATCTACAATGCTATCTCAATAAACATGGAAATATCGACACCGCCATCTGTACACACATGGAAATAAATACACAGTCATCTGTATAAACATGGAAATATCAACACCACTATTTGTATAAACATGGAAATATCTAAACTGCCATCTGTATAAACATGGAATTACCTACACAGTCATCTCTATAACCAATGAAATATCTATGCCGCTATCTGTATAAACATAGAAGTAGCCACACCGCTATCAGTATAAACATGGAAATATCTACACCGCTATCTGTATAAACATGGAAATATCTACACCACAACGTGTATAAACATGGAAATATCTACACCGCTATGTGAATAAACATGGAAATATCTACACCGCTGTCAGTATAAACATGGAAATATTGACACCGCTATCTGTATAAATATGGAAATACCTACACCACTATCTCTATAAACATGGAAATATCTACACCGTTATCTGTACAAACAAAGAAATATCTCCACCGCTGTCTGTATGAACATGGAAACATCTACACCGCTAGCTGTATAAACATAGAATTATCTGCAGCGTTATCTGTATAAACATGGAAATATCAACACGGCAGTCTGTGCAAAGATGGAAATATCTACAATGCTATCTCAATAAACATGGAAATATCGACACCGCCATCTGTACACACATGGAAATACCTACACAGTCATCTGTATAAACATGGAAATATCTACACCACTATCTGTATAAACATGGAAATACCTTCACTGCCATCTGTATAAACATGGAATTATCTACACAGACATCTCTATAACCATTGAAATATCTAAACGGCTATCTGCATAAACATGGAAGTAGCCACACCGCTATCTGTATAAACATGGAAATATCTACACCGCCATCTGTGAAAACATGGAAATATCTACACTGTCATCTTTATAAACATGGAAATATCTACACGTCCATCTGTATAAACATGGAAATATCTACACTGCCATATGTATATACCTGGAAATGCCTACACTGCCATCTGTATAAACATGGAAATATCTACACCGCTATCTCTATAAATATGGAAATGTCTACACGGCTATCTGTATAAACATGGAAATATATCCACCGCTATCTGTAGAAACATGCAAATATCTACATCGCTATCTGTATAAACATGGAAATATCTCCACCGCTATCTGTAGAAACATGGAATTCTCTACATTGATATCTGTATAAATATGGAAATATCTCCACCGCTATCTCTATAAAGATGGAAATATCTACACCGCTATCTTTATAAACATGGAAATATCTACACCGCTATCTGTAAAAACATGGAAATATCTATAACACTATCGGTGTAAACATGGAAATATCTACACAGCTATCTGTGTAAACATGGAAATATGCACACAGGTCTCTGTGTAAAGATGGAAATATCTACACTGCAATCTGTGCAAATATGGAAATGTCTACACCGCTATCTCAGTAAACATGGAAATATCTACACCGCTATCTGTATAAACATGGAAATATCAACACCGCTATCTGTATAAACATGGAAATGTCTACCCAACGATCTGTATAAACATGGAAATAACTACACCGCTATATGTATAAACATGGAAATATCTACACGGCTATCAGTATAAACATGGAAATATCTACACCGCTATCTGTATAAACATGGAAGTAGCTACACGACGACATGTATAAACATGGAAATATCTACACCACCATGTGAATAAACATGGAAATATCCACACCGCTATCAGTAAAAACATGGAAATATCGACACCGCTATCTGTATAAATATGGAAATATCTACACCACTATCTCTATAAACATGGAAATATCTACACCGTTATCTGTATAAACAAAGAAATATCTCCACCGCTGTCTGTATGAACATGGAAACATCTACACCGCTAGCTGTATAAACATGGAATTATCTGAAGCGTTATCTGTATAAACATGGAAATATCTACACCGCAGTCTGTGCAAAGATGGAAATATCTACAATGCTATCTCAATAAACATGGAAATATCGACACCGCCATCTGTACACACATGGGAATACCTACACAGTCATCTGTATAAACGTGGAAATATCTACACCACTATCTGTATAAACATGGAAATATCTACACTGCCATCTGTATAAACATGGAATTACCTACACAGACATCTCAATAATCATTGAAATATCTACACCGCTATCTGTATAAACATGGAAGTAGCCACACCGCTATCAGTATAAACATGGAAATATCTTCACCGCTATCTGTATAAACATGAAAGTAACCACACCGGAATCTGTATAAACGTGGAAATATCTACACGTCCATCTGTATAAACATGGAAATATCTACACTGCCATCTGTATATACCTGGAAATATCTACACTGCCATCTGTATAAACATGGAAATATGTACAGCGCTATCTCTATAAACATGGAAATATCTACACGGCTATCTGTATAAACATGGAAATAACTCCACCGCTATCTGTAGAAACATGGAAATATCTACATCGCTATCTGTATAAACATGGAAATATCTCCACCGTTATCTCTATAAAGATGGAAATATCTACACCACTATCTTTATAAACATGGAAATGTCTACACCGCTATCTGTATAAACATGGAAATATCTATAACACTATCTGTGTAAACATGGAAATATCTACACAGCTATCTGTGTAAACATGGAAATATGTACACAGGTCTCTGTGTAAAGATGGAAATCACTACACCGCAATCTGTGCAAATATGGAAATATATACACCGCTATCTCAGTAAACATGGAAATATCTACACTGCTATCTGTAAAAACATGGAAATATCAACACAGCTATCTGTATAAACATGGAAATGTCTACACCACGATCTGTATAAACATGCAAATATCTACACCGCTATATGTATAAACATGGAAATATCTACACCGCTATATGTATAACACGGAAATATCTACACCGCTATCAGTATAAACATGGAAATATCTACACCGCTATCTGTATAAACATGGAAATATCTACACCACGACATGTATAAACATGGAAATATCTACACCGCCATGTGAATAAACATGGAAATATCTACACAGCTATCAGTAAAAACATGGAAATATCGACACCGCTATCAGTATAAATATGGAAATATCTACACCACTATCTCTATAAACATGGAAATATCTACACCGTTATCTGTATAAACAAAGAAATATCTCCACCGCTGTCTGTATGAACATGGAAACATCTACACCGCTAGCTGTATAAACATGGAATTATCTGCGGCGTTATCTGTATAAACATGGAAATATCTACACCGCCGTCTGTGCAAAAATGGAAATATCTACACCACTATCTGTATAAACATGGAAATACCTACACTGCCATCTGTATAAACATGGAATTATCTACACAGACATCTCTATAAACATTGAAATACCTACACCGCTATCTGTATAAACATGGAAGTAGCCACACCGCTATCTGTATAAACATGGACATATCTACACAGCCCTCTGTGAAAACATGGAAATATCTACACTGTCATCTTTATAAACATGGAAATATCTACACGTCCATCTGTATAAACATGGAAATATCTACACTGCCATCTGTATATACCTGGAAATATCTACACTGCCATCTGTATAAACATGGAAATATGTACAGCGCTATCTCTATAAACATGGAAATATCTACACGGCTATCTGTATAAACATGGAAATAACTCCACCGCTATCTGTAGAAACATGGAAATATCTACATCGCTATCTGTATAAACATGGAAATATCTACACCGCTATCTGTATAAACATGGAAGTTTCTACACCACGATCTGTATAAACATGGAAGTATCTACACTGCTATATGTATAAACATGGATATATCTACACCACTATCTGTATAAACATGGAAATATCTACACTGCCATCTGTATAAACATGGAATTACCTACACAGATATCTCTATAATCATTGAAATATCTACACCGCTATCTGTATAAACATGGAAGTAGCCCCACCGCTATCAGTATATACATGGAAATATCTACACCGCTATCTGTATAAACATGGAAATATCTACACCACGACGTGTATAAACAAGGAAATATCTACACCGCTATGTGAATAAACATGGAAATATCTACACAGCTATCAGTATAAACATGGAAATATTGACACCGCTATCTGTATAAGTATGGAAATATCTACACCACTATCTCTATAAACATGGAAATATCTACACCGTTATCTGTATAAACAAAGAAATATCTCCACCGCTGTCTGTATGAACATGGAAACATCTACACCGCAAGCTGTATAAACATGGAATTATCTGCAGCGTTATCTGTATAAACATGGAAATATCTACACCGCAGTCTGTGCAAAGATGGAAATATCTACAATGCTACCTCAATAAACATGGAAATATCGACACCGCCATCTGTACACACATGGAAATACCTACACAGTCATCTGTATAAACATGGAAATATCAACATCACTATCTGTATAAACATGGAAACACATACACTGCCAACTGTAAAAACCTGGAATTATCTACACAGACATCTCTATAAACATTGAAATATCTACACCGCTATCTGTGTAAACATGGAAGTAGCCACACCGCTATCTGTATAAACATGGAAATATCTACACCGCCATCTGTGAAAACATGGAAATATCTACACTGTCATCTTTATAAACATGGAAATATCAACACGTCCATCTGTATAAACATGGAAATATCTACACTGCCATTTGTATATACCTGGAAATATCTACACTGCCATCTGTATAAACATGGAAATATGTACAGCGCTATCTCTATAAACATGGAAATATCTACACGGCTATCTGTATAAACATAGAAATATCTCCACCGCTATCTGTAGAAACATGGAAATATCTATAACACTATTGGTGTAAACATGGAAATATCTCCACCGATATCTGTAGAAACATGGAAATATCTACATCGCTATCTGTATAAACATGGAAATATCTCCACCGCTATCTCTATAAAGATGGTAATATCTACACCGCTATCTTTATAAACATGGAAATATCTACACCGCTATCTGTATAAACATGGAAATATCTATAACACTATCTGTGTAAACATGGAAATATCTACAGAGCTATCTGTGTAAACATGGAAATATGTACACAGGTCTCTGTGTAAAGATGGAAATATCTACACCGCAATCTGTGCAAATATGGAAATATCTACACCGCTATCTCAGTAAACATGGAAATATCTACACCGCTATCTGTATAAACATGGAAATATCAACACCGCTATCTGTATAAACATGGAAATGTCTACACCACGATCTGTATAAACATGGAAATATCTACACCGGTATATGTATAAACATGGAAATATCTACACCGCTATCAGTATAAACATGGAAATATCTACACCGCTATCTGTATAAACATGGAAATATCTACACCACGACATGTATAAACATGGAAATATCTACACCGCCATGTGAATAAACATGGAAATATCTCCACCGCTATCAGTAAAAACATGGAAATATTGACACCGCTATCTGTATAAATATGGAAATATCTACACCACTATCTCTATAAACATGGAGATATCTACACCATTATCTGCATAAACAAAGAAATATCTCCAACGCTGTCTGCATGAACATGGAAACGTCTACACCGCTAGCTGTATATACATGGAATTATCTGCAGCGTTATCTGTATAAACATGGAAATATCTACACTGCAGTCTGTGCAAAGATGGAAATATCTACAATGCTGTCTCAATAAACATGGAAATATCGACACCGCCATCTGTACACTCGGAAATACCTACAGAGTCATCTGTATAAACATGGAAATATCTACACTGCCATCTGTAAAAACATGGAATTACCTACACAAACATCTCTATAATCATTGAAATATCTACACCGCTATCTGTATAAACATGGAAGTAGCCACACCGCTATCAGTATAAACATGGAAATATCTACACCGCTATCTGTATAAACATGGAAATATTGACACCGCTATCTGTGTAAATATGGAAATATCTACACCACTATCTCTATAAACATGGAAATATCTACACCGTTATCTGTATAAACCAAGAAATCTCTCCACCGCTGTCTGTATGAAAATGGAAACATCTACACCGCTAGATGTATAAACAAGGAATTATCTGCAGCGATATCTGTATAAACATGGAAATATCTACACCGCAGTCTGTGCAAAGATGGAAATATCTACAATGCTATCTCAATAAACATGGAAATATCGACACCGCCATCTGTACACACAAGGAAATACCTACACAGTCATCTGTATAAACATGGAAATATCTACACCACTATCTGTATAAACATGGAAATACCTACACTGCCATCTGTATAAACATGGAATTATCTACACAGACATCTCTATAACCATGGAAATATCTACACCGCTATCTGTATAAACATGGAAGTAGCCACACCGGCATCTGTATAAACATGGAAATATCTACACGTCCATCTGTATAAACATGGAAATATCTACACTGCCATCTGTATATAACTGGAAATACCTACACTGCCATCTGTATAAACATGGAAATATCAACACCGCTATCTGTATAAACATGGAAATGTCTACACCACGATCTGTATAAACATGGAAATATCTACACCGCTATATGTATAAACATGGAAATATCTACACGGCTATCAGCATAAACATGGAAATATCTACACCGCTATCTGTATAAACATGGAAATATCTACACCACGACATGTATAAACATGGAAATATCTACACCGCTATCAGTAAAAAATGGAAATATCGACACCGCTATCTGTATAAATATGGAAATATCTACACCACTATCTCTATAAACATGGAAATATCTACGCCGTTATCTGTATAAACAAAGAAATATCTCCACCGCTGTCTGTATGAACATGGAAACATCTACACCGCTAGCTGTATAAACATGGAATTATCTGCAGCGTTATCTGTATAAACATGGAAATATCTACACCGCAGTCTGTGCAAAGATGGAAATATCTACAATGCTGTCTCAATAAACATGGAAATATCGACACCGCCATCTGTACACACATGGAAATACCTACACAGTCATCTGTATGAACATGGAAATATCTCCACCACTGTCTGTATAAACATGGAAATATCTACACTGCCATCTGTATAAACATGGAATTACCTACACAGACATCTCTATAAACATTGAAATATCTACACCGCTATCTGTATAAACATGGAAGTAGCCACACCGCTATCAGTATAAACATGGAAATATCTACTCCGCTATCTGTATAAACATGGAAATACCTACACCACGACGTGTATAAACATGGAAATATCTACACCGCTATGTGAATAAACATGGAAATATCTACACCGCTATCAGTATAAACATGGAAATATCTACACCGCTATCTGTATAAACATGGAAATATCTACACCACGACATGTATAAACATGGAAATATCTACACCGCCATGTGAATAAACATGGAAATATCTCCACCGCTATCAGTAAAAACATGGAAATATTGACACCGCTATCTGTATAAATATGGAAATATCTACACCACTATCTCTATAAACATGGAAATATCTACACCATTATCTGCATAAACAAAGAAATATCTCCACCGCTGTCTGCATGAACATGGAAACATCTACACCGCTAGCTGTATATACATGGAATTATCTGCAGCGTTATCTGTATAAACATGGAAATATCTACACTGCAGTCTGTGCAAAGATGGAAATATCTACAATGCTGTCTCAATAAACATGGAAATATCGACACCGCCATCTGTACACTCGGAAATACCTACAGAGTCATCTGTATAAACATGGAAATATCTACACTGCCATCTGTAAAAACATGGAATTACCTACACAGACATCTCTATAATCATTGAAATATCTACACCGCTATCTGTATAAACATGGAAGTAGCCACACCGCTATCAGTATAAACATGGAAATATCTACACCGCTATCTGTATAAACATGGAAATATTGACACCGCTATCTGTGTAAATATGGAAATATCTACACCACTATCTCTATAAACATGGAAATATCTACACCGTTATCTGTATAAACCAAGAAATATCTCCACCGCTGTCTGTATGAACATGGAAACATCTACACCGCTAGATGTATAAACAAGGAATTATCTGCAGCGATATCTGTATAAACATGGAAATATCTACATCGCAGTCTGTGCAAAGATGGAAATATCTACAATGCTATCTCAATAAACATGGAAATATCGACACCGCCATCTGTACACACAAGGAAATACCTACACAGTCATCTGTATAAACATGGAAATATCTACACCACTATCTGTATAAACATGGAAATACCTACACTGCCATCTGTATAAACATGGAATTATCTACACAGACATCTCTATAACCATGGAAATATCTACACCGCTATCTGTATAAACATGGAAGTAGCCACACCGGCATCTGTATAAACATGGAAATATCTACACGTCCATCTGAATAAACATGGAAATACCTACACCGCTATATGTATAAACATGGAAATATCTACACCGCTATCAGTATAAACATGGAAATATCTACACCGCTATCTGTATAAACATGGAAATATCTACACCACGACATGTATAAACATGGAAATATCTACACCACCATGTGAATAAACATGGAAATATCCACACCGCTATCAGTAAAAACATGGAAATATCGACACCGCTATCTGTATAAATATGGAAATATCTACACCACTATCTCTATAAACATGGAAATATCTTCACCGTTATCTGTATTAACAAAGAAATATCTCCACCGCTGTCTGTATGAACATGGAAACATCTACACCGCTAGCTGTATAAACATGGAATTATCTGCAGCGTTATCTGTATAAACATGGAAATATCTACACCGCAGTCTGTGCAAAGATGGAAATATCTACAATGCTATCTCAATAAACATGGAAATATCGACACCGCCATCTGTACACACATGGAAATACCTACACAGTCATCGGTATAAACATGGAAATATCTACACCACTATCTGTATAAACATGGAAATACCTACAGTGCTTCTGTATAAACATGGAATTATCTACACAGACATCTCTATAACCATTGAAATATCTACACCGCTATCTGTATAAACATGGAAGTTGCCACACCGCTATCTGTATAAACATGGATATATCTACACCGCCATCTGTGAAAACATGGAAATATCTACACTATCATCTTTATAAACATGGAAATATCTACACGTCCGTCTGTATAAACATGGAAATAACTACACTGCCATCTGTATATACCTGGAAATACCTACACTGCCATCTGTATAAACATGGACTTATCTACACCGCTATCTCTATAAACATGGAAATGTCTACACGGCTATCTCTATAAACATAGAAATATATCCACCGCTATCTGTAGAAACATGCAAATATCTACATCGCTATCTGTATAAACATGGAAATATCTCCACCGCTATCTCTATAAAGATGGAAATATCTACACCGCTATCTTTATAAACATGGAAATATATACACCGTTATTTGTATAAACATGGAAATATCTATAACACTATCTGTGTAAACATGGAAATATCTACACAGCTATCTGTGTGAACATGGAAATATGTACACAGGTCTCTGTGTAAAGATGGAAATATCTAAACCGCAATCTGTGCAAATATGGAAATATCTACGCTGCTATCTCAGTAAACATGGAAATATCAACACCGCTATCTGTATAAACATGGAAATATCTACACCGCTATCTGTATAAACATGGAAATATCTACACTGCCATCTGTATAAACATGGAATTACCTACAGAGACATCTCTATAATCATTGAAATATCTACACTGCTATCTGTATAAACATGGAAGTAGCCACACCGCTATCAGTATAAACATGGAAATATCTACTCCGCTATCTGTATAAACATGGAAATATCTACACCACGACGTGTATAAACATGGAAATATCTACACCGCTATGTGAATAAACATGGAAATATCTACACCGCTATCAGTATAAACATGGAATTATTGACACCGCTATCTGTATAAATATGGAAAAATCTACACCACTATCTCTATTAACATGGAAATATCTACACCGTTATCTGTAAAAACAAAGAAATATCTCCACCGCTGTCTAAATGTACATGGAGACATCTACACCGCTAGATGTATAAACAAGGAATTATCTGCAGCGTTATCTGTATAAACATGGAAATATCTACACCGCAGTCTGTGCAAAGATGGAAATATCTACAATGCTATCTCAATAAACATGGAAATATAGACACCGCCATCTGTACACACATGGAAATACCTACACAGTCATCTGTATAAACATGGAAATATCTACACCGCTATCTCTATAAACATGGAAATGTCTACACCGCTATCAGTATAAATATGGAAATATCTATAACACTATCTGTGTAAACATGGAAATATCTACACAGCTATCTGTGTAAACATGGAAATATGTACACAGGTCTCTGTGTAAAGATGGAAATATCTACACCGCAATCTGTGCAAATATGGAAATATCTACACTGCTATGTCAGTAAACATGGAAATGTCTACACCGCTATCTGTATAAACATGGAAATATCAACACCGCTATCTGTATAAACATGGAAATGTCTACACCACGATCTGTATAAACATGGAAATATCTACACCGCTATATGTATAAACATGGAAATATCCAAACGGCTATCAGCATAAACATGGAAATATCTACACCGCTATCTGTATAAACATGGAAATATCTACACCACGACATGTATAAACATGAAATATCTACACCGCCATGTGAATAAACATGGAAATATCTACACCGCTATCAGTAAAAACATGGAAATATCGACACCGCTATCTGAATAAATATGGAAATATCTACACCACTATCTCTATAAACATGGAAATATCTACACCGTTATCTGTATAAACAAAGAAATATCTCCACCGCTGTCTGTATGAACATGGAAACATCTACACCGCTAGCTGTATAAACATGGAATTATCTGCAGCGTTATCTGTATAAACATGGAAATATCTACACCGCAGTCTGTGCAAAGATGGAAATATCTACAATGCTGTCTCAATAAACATGGAAGTATCGACACCGATATCTGTACACACATGGAAATACCTACACAGTCATCTGTATGAACATGGAAATATCTCCACCACTGTCTGTATAAACATGGAAATATCTACACTGCCATCTGTATAAACATGGAATTACCTACACAGACATCTCTATAAACATTGAAATATCTACACCGCTATCTGTATAAACATGGAAGTAGCCACACCGCTATCAGTATAAACATGGAAATATCTACTCCGCTATCTGTATAAACATGGAAATACCTACACCACGACGTGTATAAACATGGAAATATCTACACCGCTATGTGAATAAACATGGAAATATCTACACCGCTATCAGTATAAACATGGAAATATTGACACCGCTATCTGTATAAATATGGAAATATCTACACCACTATCTCTATAAACATGGAAATATCTACACCGTTATCTGTAAAAACAAAGAAATATCTCCACCGCTGTCTGTATGAACATGGAAACATCTACACCGCTAGCTGTATAAACAAGGAATTATCTTCAGCGTTATCTGTATAAACATGGAAATATCTACACCGCAGTCTGTGCAAAGATGGAAATATCTACAATGCTATCTCAATAAACATGGAAATATCGACACCGCCATCTGTACACACATGGAAATACCTACACAGTCATCTGTATAAACATGGAAATATCTACACCACTATCTGTATAAACATGGAAATACCTACACTGCCATCTGTATAAACATGGAATTATCTACACAGACATCTCTATAACCACGGAAATATCTACACCGCTATCTGTATAAACATGGAAGTAGCCACACCGGCATCTGTATAAACATGGAAATATCTACACCGCCATCTGTGAAAACATGGAAATATCTACAATGTCATCTTTATAAACATGGAAATATCTACACGTCCATCTGTATAAACATGGAAATATCTACACTGCCATCTGTATATACCTGGAAATACCTACACTGCCATCTGTATAAACATGGAAATATCTACACCGCTATCTCTATAAACAAGGAAATGTCTACACGGCTATCTGTACAAACATGGAAATATATCCACCGCTATCTGTAGAAACATGCAAGTATCTACATCGCTATCTGTATAAACTTGGAAATATCTACGCCGCTATCTGTAGAAACATGGAAATATCTACATCGCTATCTGTATAAACATGGAAATATCTCCACCGCTATCTCTATAAAGATGGAAATATCTACACCGCTATCTTTATAAACAGGGAAATATCTACACCGCTATCTGTATAAACATGGAAATATCTATAACACTATCGGTGTAAACAAGGAAATATCTCCACCGATATCTGTAGAAACATGGAAATATCTACATCGCTATCTGTATAAACATGGAAATATCTCCACCGCTATCTCTATAAAGATGGTAATATCTACACCGCTATCTTTATAAACATGAAAATATCTACACCGCTATGTGTATAAACATGGAAATATCTATAACACTATCTGTGTAAACATGGAAATATCTACACAGCTATCTGTGTAAACATGGAAATATGTACACAGGTCTCTGTGTAAAGATGGAAATATCTACACCGCAATCTGTGAAAATATGGAAATATCTACACCGCTATCTCAGTAAACATGTAAATATCTACACCGCTATCTGTATAAACATGGAAATATCAACACCGCTATCTGTATAAACATGTAAATGTCTACACCACGATCTATATAAACATGGAAATATCTACACCACTATCTGTATAAACATGGAAATATCTACACTGCCATCTGTATAAACATGGAATTACCTACACAGACATCTCCATAATCATTGAAATATCCACACCGCTATGTGTATAAACATGGAAGTAGCCACACCGCTATCTGTATAAACATGGAAATATCAACACCGCTATGTGTATAAACATGGAAATATCTACACCACGACGTATATAAACATGGAAATATCTACACCGCTATGTGAATAAACATGGAAATATCTACACCGTTATCAGTATAAACATGGAAATATTGACACCGCTATCTGTATAAATATGGAAATACCTACACCACTATCTCTATAAACATGGAAATATCTACACCGTTATCTGTATAAACAAAGAAATATCTCCACCGCTGTCTGTATGAACATGGAAACATCTACACCGCTAGCTGTATAAACAAGGAATTATCTGCAGCGTTATCTGTATAAACATGGAAATATCTACACCGCAGTCTGTGCAAAGATGGAAGTATCTACAATGCTATCTCAATAAACATGGATATATCGACACCGCCATCTGTACACACATGGAAATACCTACACAGTCATCTGTATAAACATGGAAATATCTACACCACTATCTGTATAAACATGGAAATACCTACACTGCCATCTGTATAAACATGGAATTATCTACACAGACATCTCTATAACCATTGAAATACCTACACCGCTATCTGTATAAACATGGAAGTAGCCACACCGCTATCTGTATAAACATGGATACATCTACACCGCCATCTGTGAAAACATGGAAATATCTACACTATCATCTTTATAAACATGCAAATATCTACACGTCCATCTGTATAAACATGGAAATATCTACACTGCCATCTGTATATACCTGGAAATACCTACACTGCCATCTGTATAAACATGGGAATATCTACACCGCTATCTCTATAAACATGGAAATGTCTACACGGCTATCTGTATAAACATGGAAATATATCCACCGCTATCTGTAGAAACATGCAAATATCTACATCGCTATCTGTATAAACATGGAAATATCTTCCCCGCTATCTCTATAAAGATGGAAATATCTACACCACGACATGTATAAACATGGAAATATCTACACCGCCATGTGAATAAACATGGAAATATCTACAACGCTATCAGTAAAAACATGGAAATATCGGCACCGCTATCTGTATAAATATGGAAATATCTACACCACTATCTCTATAAACATGGAAATATCTACACCGTTATCTGTATAAACAAAGAAATATCTCCACCGCTGTCTGTATGAACATGGAATCATCTACACCGCTAGCTGTATAAACATGGAATTATCTGCAGCGTTATCTGTATAAACATGGAAATATCTACACCGCAGTCTGTGCAAAGATGGAAATATCTACAATGCTATCTCAATAAACATGGAAATATCGACACCGTCATCTGTACACACATGGAAATACATACACAGTCATCTGTGTAAACATGGAAATATCAACACCACTATTTGTATAAAAATGGAAATATCTAAACTGCCATCTGTATAAACATGGAATTACCTACACAGTCATCTCTATAACCATTGAAATATCTATGCCGCTATCTGTATAAACATAGAAGTAGCCACAACGCTATCAGTATAAACATGGAAATATCTACACCGCTATCTGTATAAACATGGAAATATCTACACCACGACGTGTATAAACATGGAAATATCTACACCGCTATGTGAATAAACATGGAAATATCTACACCGCTATCAGTATAAACATGGAAATATTGACACCGCTATCTGTATAAATATGGAAATACCTACACCACTATCTCTATAAACATGGAAATATCTACACCGTTATCTGTATAAACAAAGAAATATCTCCACCGCTGTCTGTATGAACATGGAAACATCTACACCGCTAGCTGTGTAAACATGGAATTATCTGCAGCGTTATCTGTATAAACATGGAAATATCTACACCGCAGTCTGTGCAAAGATGGAAATATCTACAATGCTATCTCAATAAACATGGAACTATCGACACCGCCATCTGTACACACATGGAAATACCTACACAGTCATCTGTATAAACATGGAAATATCTACACCACTATCTGTATAAACATGGAAATATCTACACCGCCATCTGTGAAAACATGGAAATATCTACACTGTCATCTTTATAAACATGGAAATATCTACACGTCCATCTGTATAAACATGGAAATATCTACACTGCCATATGTATATACCTTGAAATACCTACACTGCCATCTGTATAAACATGGAAATATCTACACCGCTATCTCTATAAAGATGGAAATGTCTACATGGCTATCTGTATAAACATGGAAATATATCCACCGCTATCTGTAGAAACATGCAAATATCTACATCGCTATCTGTAAAACATGGAAGTATCTCCACCGCTATCTGTAGAAACATGGAAATATCTACATTGCTATCTGTATAAACATGGAAATATCTCCACCGCTATCTCTATAAAGATGGAAATATCTACACCGCTATCTTTATAAACATGGAAATATCTACACCGCTATCTGTAAAAACATGGAAATATCTATAACACTATCGGTGTAAACATGGAAATATCTACACAGATATATGTGTAAACATGGAAATATGCACACAGGTCTCTGTGTAAAGATGGAAATATCTACACTGCAATCTGTGCAAATATGGAAATGTCTACACCGCTATCTCAGTAAACATGGAAATATCTACACCGCTATCTGTATAAACATGGAAATATCAACACCGCTATCTGTATAAACATGGAAATGTCTACCCAACGATCTGTATAAACATGGAAATATCTACACCGCTATATGTATAAACATGGAAATATCTACACGTCTATCAGTATAAACATGGAAATATCTACACCGCTATCTGTATAAACATGGAAATAGCTACACCACGACATGTATAAACATGGAAATATCTACACCACCATGTGAATAAACATGGAAATATCCACACCGCTATCAGTAAAAACATGGAAATATCGACATCGCTATCTGTATAAAAATGGAAATATCTACACCGCTATCTCTATAAACATGGAAATATCTGTAACACTATCTGTGTAAGCATGGAAATATCTACACAGCTATCTGTGTAAACATGGAAATATGTACACAGTTCTCTGTGTAAAGATGGAAATATCTACACCGCAATCTGTGCAAATATGAAAATATCTACTCCGCTATCTCAGTAAACATGGAAATATCTACACCGCTATCTGTATAAACATGCAAATATCAACACCGCTATCTGTATAAACATGGAAATGTCTACACCACGATCTGTATAAACATGGAAATATCTACACCGCTATATGTATAAACATGGAAATATCTACACCGCTATCAGTATAAACTTGGAAATATCTACACCGCTATCTGTATAAACATGGAAATATCTACACCACGACATGTATAAACATGGAAATATCTACACCGCCATGTGAATAAACATGGAAATATCCACACCGCTATCAGTAAAAACATGGAAATATCGACACCGCTATCTGTATAAATATGGAAATATCTACACCACTATCTCTATAAACATGGAAATATCTACACCGTTATCTGTATAAACAAAGAAATATCTCCACCGCTGTCTGTATGAACATGGAATCATCTACACCGCTAGCTGTATAAACATGGAATTATCTGCAGCGATATCTGTATAAACATGGAAATATCTACACCGCAGTCTGTGCAAAGATGGAAATATCTACACCACTATCTCTATAAACATGGAAATATCGACACCGCCATCTGTACACACATGGAAATATCTACACCGCTATGTGAATAAACATGGAAATATCTACACCACTATCTGTATAAACATGGAAATATCTACACTGCCATCTGTATAAACATGGAATTACCTACACAGACATCTCTATAACCATTGAAATATCTACACCGCTATCTGTATAAACATGGAAGTAGCCACACCGCTATCTGTATAAACATGGATACATCTACACCGCCATCTGTGAAAACATGAAAATATCTACACTATCATCTTTATAAACATGCAAATATCTACACGTCCATCTGTATAAACATGGAAATATCTACACTGCCATCTGTATATACCTCGAAATACCTACACTGCCATCTGTATAAACATGGGAATATCTACACCGCTATCTCTATAAACATGGAAATGTCTACACGGCTATCTGTATAAACATGGAAATACCTACACCGCTATCTGTAGAAACATGCAAATATCTACATCGCTATCTGTATAAACATGGAAATATCTTCCCCGCTATCTCTATAAAGATGGAAATATCTACACCACGACATGTATAAACATGGAAATATCTACACCGCCATGTGAATAAACATGGAAATATCTACAACGCTATCAGTAAAAACATGGAAATATCGGCACCGCTATCTGTATAAATATGGAAACATCTACACCACTATCTCTATAAACATGGAAATATCTACACCGTTATCTGTATAAACAAAGAAATATCTGCACCACTGTCTGTATGAACATGGAAACATCTACACCGCTAGCTGTATAAACATGGAATTATCTGCATCGTTATCTGTATAAACATGGAAATATCTACACCGCAGTCTGTGCAAAGATGGAAATATCTACAATGCTATCTCAATAAACATGGAAATATCGACACCGTCATCTGTACACACATGGAAATACATACACAGTCATCTGTGTAAACATGGAAATATCAACACCACTATTTGTATAAAAATGGAAATATCTAAACTGCCATCTGTATAAACATGGAATTACCTACACAGTCATCTCTATAACCATTGAAATATCTATGCCGCTATCTGTATAAACATAGAAGTAGCCACAACGCTATCAGTATAAACATGGAAATATCTACACCGCTATCTGTATAAACATGGAAATATCTACACCACGACGTGTATAAACATGGAAATATCTACACCGCTATGTGAATAAACATGGAAATATCTACACCGCTATCAGTATAAACATGGAAATATTGACACCGCTATCTGTATAAATATGGAAATACCTACACCACTATCTCTATAAACATGGAAATATCTACACCGTTATCTGTATAAACAAAGAAATATCTCCACCGCTGTCTGTATGAACATGGAAACATCTACACCGCTAGCTGTGTAAACATGGAATTATCTGCAGCGTTATCTGTATAAACATGGAAATATCTACACCGCAGTCTGTGCAAAGATGGAAATATCTACAATGCTATCTCAATAAACATGGAACTATCGACACCGCCATCTGTACACACATGGAAATACCTACACAGTCATCTGTATAAACATGGAAATATCTACACCACTATCTGTATAAACATGGAAATATCTACACCGCCATCTGTGAAAACATGGAAATATCTACACTGTCATCTTTATAAACATGGAAATATCTACACGTCCATCTGTATAAACATGGAAATATCTACACTGCCATATGTATATACCTTGAAATACCTACACTGCCATCTGTATAAACATGGAAATATCTACACCGCTATCTCTATAAAGATGGAAATGTCTACATGGCTATCTGTATAAACATGGAAATATATCCACCGCTATCTGTAGAAACATGCAAATATCTACATCGCTATCTGTAAAACATGGAAGTATCTCCACCGCTATCTGTAGAAACATGGAAATATCTACATTGCTATCTGTATAAACATGGAAATATCTCCACCGCTATCTCTATAAAGATGGAAATATCTACACCGCTATCTTTATAAACATGGAAATATCTACACCGCTATCTGTAAAAACATGGAAATATCTATAACACTATCGGTGTAAACATGGAAATATCTACACAGATATATGTGTAAACATGGAAATATGCACACAGGTCTCTGTGTAAAGATGGAAATATCTACACTGCAATCTGTGCAAATATGGAAATGTCTACACCGCTATCTCAGTAAACATGGAAATATCTACACCGCTATCTGTATAAACATGGAAATATCAACACCGCTATCTGTATAAACATGGAAATGTCTACCCAACGATCTGTATAAACATGGAAATATCTACACCGCTATATGTATAAACATGGAAATATCTACACGGCTATCAGTATAAACATGGAAATATCTACACCGCTATCTGTATAAACATGGAAATAGCTACACCACGACATGTATAAACATGGAAATATCTACACCACCATGTGAATAAACATGGAAATATCCACACCGCTATCAGTAAAAACATGGAAATATCGACATCGCTATCTGTATAAAAATGGAAATATCTACAACGCTATCTCTATAAACATGGAAATATCTATAACACTATCTGTGTAAACATGGAAATATCTACACAGCTATCTGTGTAAACATGGAAATATGTACACAGTTCTCTGTGTAAAGATGGAAATATCTACACCGCAATCTGTGCAAATATGAAAATATCTACTCCGCTATCTCAGTAAACATGGAAATATCTACACCGCTATCTGTATAAACTTGCAAATATCAACACCGCTATCTGTATAAACATGGAAATGTCTACACCACGATCTGTATAAACATGGAAATATCTACACCGCTATATGTATAAACATGGAAATATCTACACCGCTATCAGTATAAACTTGGAAATATCTACACCGCTATCTGTATAAACATGGAAATATCTACACCACGACATGTATAAACATGGAAATATCTACACCGCCATGTGAATAAACATGGAAATATCCACACCGCTATCAGTAAAAACATGGAAATATCGACACAGCTATCTGTATAAATATGGAAATATCTACACCACTATCTCTATAAACATGGAAATATCTACACCGTTATCTGTATAAACAAAGAAATATCTCCACCGCTGTCTGTATGAACATGGAAACATCTACACCGCTAGCTGTATAAACATGGAATTATCTGCAGCGATATCTGTATAAACATGGAAATATCTACACCGCAGTCTGTGCAAAGATGGAAATATCTACACCACTATCTCTATAAACATGGAAATATCGACACCGCCATCTGTACACACATGGAAATATCTACACCGCTATGTGAATAAACATGGAAATATCTACACCACTATCTGTATAAACATGGAAATATCTACACTGCCATCTGTATAAACATGGAATTACCTACACAGACATCTCTATAACCATTGAAATATCTACACCGCTATCTGTATAAACATGGAAGTAGCCACACCGCTATCTGTATAAACATGGATACATCTACACCGCCATCTGTGAAAACATGGAAATATCTACACTATCATCTTTATAAACATGCAAATATCTACACGTCCATCTGTATAAACATGGAAATATCTACACTGCCATCTGTATATACCTGGAAATACCTACACTGCCATCTGTATAAACATGGGAATATCTACACCGCTATCTCTATAAACATGGAAATGTCTACACGGCTATCTGTATAAACATGGAAATACCTACACCGCTATCTGTAGAAACATGCAAATATCTACATCGCTATCTGTATAAACATGGAAATATCTTCCCCGCTATCTCTATAAAGATGGAAATATCTACACCACGACATGTATAAACATGGAAATATCTACACCGCCATGTGAATAAACATGGAAATATCTACAACGCTATCAGTAAAAACATGGAAATATCGGCACCGCTATCTGTATAAATATGGAAATATCTACAACACTATCTCTATAAACATGGAAATATCTACACCGTTATCTGTATAAACAAAGAAATATCTGCACCACTGTCTGTATGAACATGGAAACATCTACACCGCTAGCTGTATAAACATGGAATTATCTGCATCGTTATCTGTATAAACATGGAAATATTTACACCGCAGTCTGTGCAAAGATGGAAATATCTACAATGCTATCTCAATAAAGATGGAAATATCGACACCGTCATCTGTACACACATGGAAATACATACACAGTCATCTGTGTAAACATGGAAATATCAACACCACTATTTGTATAAACATGGAAATAACTAAACTGCCATCTGTATAAACATGGAATTACCTACACAGTCATCTCTATAACCATTGAAATATCTATGCCGCTATCTGTATAAACATAGAAGTAGCCACAACGCTATCAGTATAAACATGGAAATATCTACACCGCTATCTGTATAAACATGGAAATATCTACACCACGACGTGTATAAACATGGAAATATCTACACCGCTATGTGAATAAACATGGAAATATCTACACCGCTATCAGTATAAACATGGAAATATTGACACCGCTATCTGTATAAATATGGAAATACCTACACCACTATCTCTATAAACATGGAAATATCTACACCGTTATCTGTATAAACAAAGAAATATCTCCACCGCTGTCTGTATGAACATGGAAACATCTACACCGCTAGCTGTGTAAACATGGAATTATCTGCAGCGTTATCTGTATAAACATGGAAATATCTACACCGCAGTCTGTGCAAAGATGGAAATATCTACAATGCTATCTCAATAAACATGGAACTATCGACACCGCCATCTGTACACACATGGAAATACCTACACAGTCATCTGTATAAACATGGAAATATCTACACCACTATCTGTATAAACATGGAAATATCTACACCGCCATCTGTGAAAACATGGAAATATCTACACTGTCATCTTTATAACCATGGAAATATCTACACGTCCATCTGTATAAACATGGAAATATCTACACTGCCATATGTATATACCTTGAAATACCTACACTGCCATCTGTATAAACATGGAAATATCTACACCGCTATCTCTATAAAGATGGAAATGTCTACATGGCTATCTGTATAAACATGGAAATATATCCACCGCTATCTGTAGAAACATGCAAATATCTACATCGCTATCTGTAAAACATGGAAGTATCTCCACTGCTATCTGTAGAAACATGGAAATATCTACATTGCTATCTGTATAAACATGGAAATATCTCCACCGCTATCTCTATAAAGATGGAAATATCTACACCGCTATCTTTATAAACATGGAAATATCTACACCGCTATCTGTAAAAACATGGAAATATCTATAACACTATCGGTGTAAACATGGAAATATCTACACAGATATATGTGTAAACATGGAAATATGCACACAGGTCTCTGTGTAAAGATGGAAATATCTACACTGCAATCTGTGCAAATATGGAAATGTCTACACCGCTATCTCAGTAAACATGGAAATATCTACACCGCTATCTGTATAAACATGGAAATATCAACACCGCTATCTGTATAAACATGGAAATGTCTACTCAACGATCTGTATAAACATGGAAATATCTACACCGCTATATGTATAAACATGGAAATATCTACACGGCTATCAGTATAAACATGGAAATATCTACACCGCTATCTGTATAAACATGGAAATAGCTACACCACGACATGTATAAACATGGAAATATCTACACCACCATGTGAATAAACATGGAAATATCCACACCGCTATCAGTAAAAACATGGAAATATCGACACCGCTATCTGTATAAAAATGGAAATATCTACACCGCTATCTCTATAAACATGGAAATATCTATAACACTATCTGTGTAAACATGGAAATATCTACACAGCTTTCTGTGTAAACATGGAAATATGTACACAGTTCTCTGTGTAAAGATGGAAATATCTACACCGCAATCTGTGCAAATATGAAAATATCTACTCCGCTATCTCAGTAAACATGGAAATATCTACACCGCTATCTGTATAAACATGCAAATATCAACACCGCTATCTGTATAAACATGGAAATATCTACACCGCTATATGTATAAACATGGAAATATCTACACCGCTATCAGTATAAACTTGGAAATATCTACACCGCTATCTGTATAAACATGGAAATATCTACACCACGACATGTATAAACATGGAAATATCTACACCGCCATGTGAATAAACATGGAAATATCCACACCGCTATCAGTAAAAACATGGAAATATCGACACCGCTATCTGTATAAATATGGAAATATCTACACCACTATCTCTATAAACATGGAAATATCTACACCGTTATCTGTATAAACAAAGAAATATCTCCACCGCTGTCTGTATGAACATGGAAACATCTACACCGCTAGCTGTATAAACATGGAATTATCTGCAGCGTTATCTGTATAAACATGGAAATATCTACACCGCAGTCTGTGCAAAGATGGAAATATCTACAATGCTATCTCAATAAACATGGAAATATCGACACCGCCATCTGTACACACATGGAAATACCTACACTCTCATCTTTATAAACATGGAAATATCTACACGTCCATCTGTATAAACATGGAAATATCTACACTGCCATCTGAATACACTTGGAAATATCTACACTGCCATCTGTATAAACATGGAAATATCTACACCGCTATCTCTATAAACATGGAAATATCTACACGGCTATCTGTATAAACATGGAAATATCTCCACTGCTATCTGTATAAACATGGAAATATCTACACCGCTATCTATATAAACATGGAAATATCTACACTGCTATCTGTAAAAATATGGAAATATCTACACCGCTATTTCCATAAACATGGAACTATCTACAACGCTACCTGTATAAACATGGAAATATCTACACCGCTATCTCTATACACATGGAAATATCTACTCCGCTATCTCTATAAACATCGAAGTATCTTCGCCGCCATCTCTATGAATATGGAAATATCTACACCACCATCTGCATAATCATGGAAATATCTACTCCGCCATCTGTATAAACGTGGAAATATCTACACGGACATCTGTATAAACATGGAAATATCAACACCACCATCTGTATCAACATGGAAATACCTACACCGCTATCTGTATGAACATGGAAATATATACACCGCGATCTGTATAAACATGGAAATATCTACACCGCTGTCTGTGTAAACATGGAAATATCTACACGGTGATCTGTATAAACATGGAAATAATTACACCGCTATCTCTATAAACATGGAAATATCTACACTGCTATCTGTGCAAACATGGATATATCTACACCGCCAATTGTATAAACATGGAAATATCTACACCGCCATCTGTACAAACATGGAAATATCTACAATGCCATCTGTAAAAAAATGAAAACATCTACAATGCCATCTGTAAAAACATGGAAATTTCTACACCGCTATCTGTATAAACATGGAAATAGCTACACCGCGATCTGTATAAACATGGAAATATCTACACCGCTATCTGTTTAAACATGGAAATATCTACACAGTGTTCTGTATAAACATGGAAATAATTGCACCGCTATCTGTATAAACATGGAAATATCTACACCGCCATCTGTAAATAAATGTAAACATCTACAACGCCATCTGTAAAAACATGGAAATTTCTACACAGTCAACTGTAGAAGCATGGAAATATCTACACCACCATCTCTATAAACAAGAAAATATCTACACGGCCATCTATATAAGCATGGAAATATGTACACCGCTATCTCTATAAACATGGAAATATATAGACCACCATCTCTATAAACATGGAAATATCTACACCGCCATCTTCATAAACAAGGAAATATCTACACCTCCATCTATATAAACATGGAAATATCTACATCTCTATCTGTATAAATATGGAAATATCTATACTGCCATCTGTAAATAGATGGAAACATCTTCACCGCGATCTGTATTAACATGGAAATATCAACACTACTATCTGTATAGACATGGAAATATCTACAACGCTATCTGTATAAACATGGAAATATCTACACCGCTATCTGTATAAACATGGAAATATCTACACTGCTATCAGTATAAATATGGAAATATCTACACTGCTATCTGTATAAATATGGTAATATCTACAGAGCTATCACCATAAAGATGGAAATATCTACACCACTCTCTGTATAAACATGGAAATATCTAAACCGATATCTCTATAAACATGGAAATATCTACACCGCTATCTCTATAAACATGGAAATATCTACACCGCTATCTCTATAAACATGGAAATATCTTCACCGCCATCCATATAAACATTGAAATATCTACACTGCCATCTGTATAAAGATGTAAATATCGACACCGCGAGCTGTATAAATATCCAAATATCTACATCGCTATCTTTATAAACATGGAAATACCAACACCGCTTTCTGTATAAACATGGAAATATCTACACCGCTATCTGTATATACATGGAAATATCAACACCGCTATCTTTATAAACATGGAAATACCTACACCGCTATCTCTATAAACATGGAAATATCTACACCAACATCTCTATAAACATCAAATATATACAACGCCATCTCCATAATCATGGAAATATCTACACCATCATCTACATAAACAAGGAAATATCTACACCGCCACCTATATAAACATGGAAATATCTACACCGCTATCTCTATAAACATGGAAATATATAAACCGCCGTCTCTATAAACATGGAAATAACTACACCGCCATCTACATGAACAAGGAAATATCTACAGCTCCATCTATATAAACATGGAAATATCTACACCGCCATCTGCATAAACATGGAAATATCTACAATGCCATCTGTAAATAGATGGAAATATCTACAACGCGATCTGTATTAACACGGAAATATCAACACTACTATCGGTATAAACATGGAAATACTTACAACAATATCTGTATAAACATGGAAATGTCTACACCATGAACTTTATAAACATGGAAATATCTACACCGCTATGTGTATAAACATGGAAATATCTACACCACTATCTGTATAAACATGGAAATATCTACACTGCTATCTGTATAAATATGGAAATATCTACACCGCTATTTCCATAAACATGGAAATATCAACAACACTATCTGTATAAACATGGAAATATCTACACCGCTATCTCTATACACATGGAAATATCTACACCACTATCTCTATAAACATGGACGTATCTAAGCCGCCAACTCTATGAATATGGAAATATCTACACCACCATCTGCATAATCATGGAAATATCTACTCCGCCATCTGTATAAACGTGGAAATATCTACACGGACAACTGTATAAACATGGAATTATCAACACCACCATCTGTATCAACATGGAAATATCTACACCGCTATCTGTATAAACATGGAAATATCTACACCACGATCTGTATAAACATGGAAATATCTACACTGCTGTCAGTGTAATCATGGAAATATCTACACGGTGATCTGTATAAACTTGGAAATATCAACACCGCTATCTCTATAAACATGGAAATATCTTCACCGCCATCCGTATAAACCTGGAAATATCTACACTGCCATCTGTATAAAGATGTAAATATCGACACCGCGAGCTGTATAAAGATCGAAATATCTACACCGCTATCTGTATAAACATGGAAATAACAACACCGCTTTCTGTATAAACATAGAAATATCTACACCGCTCTCTGTATAAACATGGAAATATCACCACCGCTATCTCTATAAACATGGAAATACCTACACCGCTATCTCTATAAACATGGAAATATCTACACCACTATCTCTATAAACATCAAAAGTATACAACGCCATCTCCATAATCATGGAAATATCTACACCATCATCTACATAAACAAGGAAATATCTACACCGCCATCTATATAAACATGGAAGTATCTACACCGCTATCTCTATAAACATGGAAATATATAGACCGCCATCTCTATAAACATGGAAATAACTACAACGCCATCTTCATAAACAAGGAAATATCTACAGCGCCATCTATATAAACATGGAAATATCTACACCGCCATCTGCATAAACGTGGAAATATCTACAATGCCATCTGTAAATAGATGGAAATATCTGAAACGCGATCTGTATTAACACGGAAATATCTACACTACTATCTGTATAAACATGGAAATATTTACAACGATATCTGTATAAAAATGGAAATGTCTACACCATGAACTTTATAAACATGGAAATATCTACACCCCTATGTGTATAAACATGGAAATATCTACACCGCTATCTGTATAAACATGGAAATATCTACACTGCTATCTGTATAAATATGGAAATATCTACACCGCTATTTCCATAAACATGGAAATATCTACAACACTATGTGTATAAACATGGAAATATCTACACCGCTATCTCTATACACATGGAAATATCTACACCGCTATCTCTATAAACACGGAAGTATCTACGCCGCCATCTCTATGAATATGGAAATATCTACACCACCATCAGCATAATCATGTAAATATCTACTCCACCATCTGTATAAACGTGGAAATATCTACACGGACATCTGTATAAACATGGAAATATTAACACCACCATCTGTATCAACATGGAAATATCTACACCACGATCTGTATAAACCTGGAAATATCTACACCGCTGTCTGTGTAAACATGGAAATATCTACATGGTGATCTGTATAAACATGGAAATAATTATACCGCTATCTGTATAAACATGGAAATATCTACACCGCTATCTGTATTAACATGGAAATATCAACACAACTATCTGTATCAACATGGAAATATCTACATCTTTATCTGTATGAACATGGAAAAATCTCCACCGCTATCTCTATAAACATGAAAATATCTCCACCGCTATCTCCATAAACATGGAAACATCTACACCGCTATCTTTATTAACATGGAAATATCTACACCGCTATCTGTATAAATATGGAAATATCTACACCACTGTCTCTATAAACATGGAAATAACTAGACCGCTATCTGTATAAACATGGAAATATCTACACCGCTATCTCCGTAAACATGGAAATATCTACACGGCTATCTGCATAAACTTGGAAATATCTACACCGCCATATGTATAAACATGTAAATATCTCCACCGCTATCTGTATAAACATGGAAATATCTTCATCGCTATCTGTATAAACATGGAAATAGCCACACCGCTATCTGTATAAACATGGAAATATCTTCACCGCCATCTGTAAAAACATGGAAATATCTACACAGTCATCTGTAGAAACATGGACATATCTACACCTCCATCTGTATTAACTTGGAAATATCTACCCTGCCATCTGTATACACATGGAAATATCAGCACGGCCATCTGTATTAACATGGAAATATCTACACCGCTATCTCTATAAACATGGAAATACCTACACCGCTATCTCTATAAACATGGAAATATCTACACCGCTATCTGTATAAACATGGTAATATCTACAGCGCTTTCTGTATTAACATGGAAATAACTACACTGCCGTCTGTATAAACATGGAAATAGCCACAGCGCTATCCGTATAAACATGGAAATATCTACACCGCCATCTGAATAAACATGGAAATATCTACACGGCTATCTGTATAAACATGGAAATATCTACACCGCTATCTCTATAAACATGGAAATATCTACAGCGCTGTCAGTATAAACTTGGAAATATCTACACCGCCATCTCTATAAACTTGGAAATATCTCCAACGCTATCTGTATTAACATGGAAATATCTCCACCGCTATCTGTATAAACATGGAAATATCTCAACCGCTATCTGTATAAACAAGGAAATATATACACCGCTATCTGTAAACATGGAAATATCTACAACGTTATCTGTATTAACATGGAAATATCTACCCTGCCGTCTGTATAAACATGGGAATACCCACAGCGCTTTCTCTATAAACATGGAAATATCTACACCGCTATCAGTATAAACATGGAAATACCTACACCGCTACCTGTATAAACATGTAAATATCTTCACCGCTGTCTGTGTAAACATGGAAATATCTACACCGCTATCTGCATTTACATGGAAATATATACATCGTTATCTGTATAAACATGGAAATATCTCGACCGTTATCTCTATAAACATGGAAATATCTCCAACGCTGTCTCTATAAACATGGAAATATCTACACCGCTATCTTTATAAACCTGGAAATATCTACACCACTATCTGTATAAACATGGAAATACGTACACTGCCATCTGTATAAACATGGAAACAGCCACACAGCTATGTGTATAAACATGGGAATATCTACACTGACATCTAAATGAACATGGAAATATCTACATGGCTATCTGTATAAATTTGGAAATATCTACACCGCTATCTCTATAAACATGGAAATATCTACACTGCTATCTGTATAAACATGGAAATATCTACACAGCCATTTGTATAAACATGGAAGTATCTACACCACTATCTCTGTAAACACAGAAACACCTACATCGCTATCTGTATAAGCATGGAAATATCTACACCGCTATCTGTATAAACTTGAAAATATCTACACCGCTATCTGTATAAACTTGGAAATATCTACACCGATATCTGTATAAATATGGAAATTTCTACACAGCTCTCTGTATATAAATGGAAATATCTACATGGCTGTCTCTATAAAATTGGAAATTTCTAAACCGCCATCTGTATAAACATGGAAATATCTACACTGCGATGTGTATAAACAGGGAAATATCTACACAGCCATATCTATAAACATGGAAATATCTGCATCGCTATCTGTATAAACATGGAAATAGCCACACCGCTATCTGTATAAACGTGGAAATATCTACACCGACATCTGTAAAAACATGGAAATATCTACACAGTCATCTGTGTAAACATGGAAGATATCTACACCTCCATCTGTATAAACATGAAAATATCTACACCACCGTCTAAATGAACACCGAAATGTCTACACGATTATTTGTATAAATATGGAAATATCTACACCGCTATCTCCATAAACATGGAAAATCTACAAAGCTATTTTATAAACATGGAAATATCTACACCGCTATCTCTATAAACATGGAAATATCTACACCGCGATCTCTATGAACATGGAAATATCTACACTGCTATCTGTATAAATATGGAAATATCTACACCGCTATTTCCATAAACATGGAAATATCAACAACACTATCTGTATAAACATGGAAATATCTACACCGCTATCTCTATACACATGGAAATATCTACACCACTATCTCTATAAACATGGACGTATCTAAGCCGCCAACTCTATGAATATGGAAATATCTACACCACCATCTGCATAATCATGGAAATATCTACTCCGCCATCTGTATAAACGTGGAAATATCTACACGGACAACTGTATAAACATGGAATTATCAACACCACCATCTGTATCAACATGGAAATATCTACACCGCTATCTGTATAAACATGGAAATATCTACACCACGATCTGTATAAACATGGAAATATCTACACTGCTGTCAGTGTAATCATGGAAATATCTACACGGTGATCTGTATAAACTTGGAAATATCAACACCGCTATCTCTATAAACATGGAAATATCTTCACCGCCATCCGTATAAACCTGGAAATATCTACACTGCCATCTGTATAAAGATGTAAATATCGACACCGCGAGCTGTATAAAGATCGAAATATCTACACCGCTATCTGTATAAACATGGAAATAACAACACCGCTTTCTGTATAAACATAGAAATATCTACACCGCTCTCTGTATAAACATGGAAATATCACCACCGCTATCTCTATAAACATGGAAATACCTACACCGCTATCTCTATAAACATGGAAATATCTACACCACTATCTCTATAAACATCAAATGTATACAATGCCATCTCCATAATCATGGAAATATCTACACCATCATCTACATAAACAAGGAAATATCTACACCGCCATCTATATAAACATGGAAGTATCTACACCGCTATCTCTATAAACATGGAAATATATAGACCGCCATCTCTATAAACATGGAAATAACTACACCGCCATCTTCATAAACAAGGAAATATCTACAGCGCCATCTATATAAACATGGAAATATCTACACCGCCATCTGCATAAACGTGGAAATATCTACAATGCCATCTGTAAATAGATGGAAATATCTGAAACGCGATCTGTATTAACACGGAAATATCTACACTACTATCTGTATAAACATGGAAATATTTACAACGATATCTGTATAAAAATGGAAATGTCTACACCATGAACTTTATAAACATGGAAATATCTACACCCCTATGTGTATAAACATGGAAATATCTACACCGCTATCTGTATAAACATGGAAATATCTACACTGCTATCTGTATAAATATGGAAATATCTACACCGCTATTTCCATAAACATGGAAATATCTACAACACTATGTGTATAAACATGGAAATATCTACACCGCTATCTCTATACACATGGAAATATCTACACCGCTATCTCTATAAACACGGAAGTATCTACGCCGCCATCTCTATGAATATGGAAATATCTACACCACCATCAGCATAATCATGTAAATATCTACTCCACCATCTGTATAAACGTGGAAATATCTACACGGACATCTGTATAAACATGGAAATATTAACACCACCATCTGTATCAACATGGAAATATCTACACCACGATCTGTATAAACCTGGAAATATCTACACCGCTGTCTGTGTAAACATGGAAATATCTACATGGTGATCTGTATAAACATGGAAATAATTATACCGCTATCTGTATAAACATGGAAATATCTACACCGCTATCTGTATTAACATGGAAATATCAACACAACTATCTGTATCAACATGGAAATATCTACATCTTTATCTGTATGAACATGGAAAAATCTCCACCGCTATCTCTATAAACATGAAAATATCTCCACCGCTATCTCCATAAACATGGAAACATCTACACCGCTATCTTTATTAACATGGAAATATCTACACCGCTATCTGAATAAATATGGAAATATCTACACCACTGTCTCTATAAACATGGAAATAACTAGACCGCTATCTGTATAAACATGGAAATATCTACACCGCTATCTCCGTAAACATGGAAATATCTACACGGCTATCTGCATAAACTTGGAAATATCTACACCGCCATATGTATAAACATGTAAATATCTCCACCGCTATCTGTATAAACATGGAAATATCTTCATCGCTATCTGTATAAACATGGAAATAGCCACACCGCTATCTGTATAAACATGGAAATATCTTCACCGCCATCTGTAAAAACATGGAAATATCTACACAGTCATCTGTAGAAACATGGACATATCTACACCTCCATCTGTATTAACTTGGAAATATCTACCCTGCCATCTGTATACACATGGAAATATCAGCACGGCCATCTGTATTAACATGGAAATATCTACACCGCTATCTCTATAAACATGGAAATACCTACACCGCTATCTCTATAAACATGGAAATATCTACACCGCTATCTGTATAAACATGGTAATATCTACAGCGCTTTCTGTATTAACATGGAAATAACTACACTGCCGTCTGTATAAACATGGAAATAGCCACAGCGCTATCCGCATAAACATGGAAATATCTACACCGCCATCTGAATAAACATGGAAATATCTACACGGCTATCTGTATAAACATGGAAATATCTACACCGCTATCTCTATAAACATGGAAATATCTACAGCGCTGTCAGTATAAACTTGGAAATATCTACACCGCCATCTCTATAAACTTGGAAATATCTCCAACGCTATCTGTATTAACATGGAAATATCTCCACCGCTATCTGTATAAACATGGAAATATCTCAACCGCTATCTGTATAAACATGGAAATATATACACCGCTATCTGTAAACATGGAAATATCTACAACGTTATCTGTATTAACATGGAAATATCTACCCTGCCGTCTGTATAAACATGGGAATACCCACAGCGCTTTCTCTATAAACATGGAAATATCTACACCGCTATCAGTATAAACATGGAAATACCTACACCGCTACCTGTATAAACATGTAAATATCTTCACCGCTGTCTGTGTAAACATGGAAATATCTACACCGCTATCTGCATTTACATGGAAATATATACATCGTTATCTGTATAAACATGGAAATATCTCGACCGTTATCTCTATAAACATGGAAATATCTCCAACGCTGTCTCTATAAACATGGAAATATCTACACCGCTATCTTTATAAACCTGGAAATATCTACACCACTATCTGTATAAACATGGAAATACGTACACTGCCATCTGTATAAACATGGAAACAGCCACACAGCTATGTGTATAAACATGGGAATATCTACACTGACATCTAAATGAACATGGAAATATCTACATGGCTATCTGTATAAATTTGGAAATATCTACACCGCTATCTCTATAAACATGGAAATATCTACACTGCTATCTGTATAAACATGGAAATATCTACACAGCCATTTGTATAAACATGGAAGTATCTACACCACTATCTCTGTAAACACAGAAACACCTACATCGCTATCTGTATAAACATGGAAATATCTACACCGCTATCTGTATAAACTTGAAAATATCTACACCGCTATCTGTATAAACTTGGAAATATCTACACCGATATCTGTATAAATATGGAAATTTCTACACAGCTCTCTGTATATAAATGGAAATATCTACATGGCTGTCTCTATAAAATTGGAAATTTCTAAACCGCCATCTGTATAAACATGGAAATATCTACACTGCGATGTGTATAAACAGGGAAATATCTACACAGCCATATCTATAAACATGGAAATATCTGCATCGCTATCTGTATAAACATGGAAATAGCCACACCGCTATCTGTATAAACGTGGAAATATCTACACCGACATCTGTAAAAACATGGAAATATCTACACAGTCATCTGTGTAAACATGGAAGATATCTACACCTCCATCTGTATAAACATGAAAATATCTACACCACCGTCTAAATGAACACCGAAATGTCTACACGATTATTTGTATAAATATGGAAATATCTACACCGCTATCTCCATAAACATGGAAAATCTACAAAGCTATTTGTATAAACATGGAAATATCTACACCGCTATCTCTATAAACATGGAAATATCTACACCGCGATCTCTATGAACATGGAAATATCTACACTGCTATCTGTATAAATATGGAAATATCTACACCGCTATTTCCATAAACATGGAAATATCAACAACACTATCTGTATAAACATGGAAATATCTACACCGCTATCTCTATACACATGGAAATATCTACACCACTATCTCTATAAACATGGACGTATCTAAGCCGCCAACTCTATGAATATGGAAATATCTACACCACCATCTGCATAATCATGGAAATATCTACTCCGCCATCTGTATAAACGTGGAAATATCTACACAGACAACTGTATAAACATGGAATTATCAACACCACCATCTGTATCAACATGGAAATATCTACACCGCGATCTCTATGAACATGGAAATATCTACATCGCTATCTGTACAAACATGGAAATACCTCCACCACTATCTCTGTTAACATGGAATTATCTACACTTCTATCTCTATAAACATGGAAATATCTCCAACGCAATCTGTATAAACATCGAAATACCTACACTGCTATCTGTATAAACATGGAAATATCTACACCGCTATCTGTATTAACATGGAAATATCAACACCACTGTCTGTATTAACATGGAAATATCTACATCTTCATCTGTATAAACATGGAAATATCTCCACCGCTATCTATATAAACATGAAAATATCTCCACCGCTATCTGCATAAACTTGGAAATATCTACACTGCCATCTGTGTAAACATGGAAATATCTTCACCGCTATCTGTATAAACATGGAAATATCTTCATCGCTATCTGTGTAAACATGGAAATTGCCACACCGCTATCTGTATAAACATGGAAATATCTTCACCGCCATCTGTAAAAACATGGAAATATCTACACAGCCATCTGTAGAAACATGGACATATCTACATCTCCATCTGTATTAACATGGAAATATCTACACTGCCATCTGTATACACATGGAAGTATCAACACAGCCATGTGTATTAACATGGAAATATCTACACTGGTATCTCTATAAACATGGAAATACCTACACCGCTATCTCTATAAACATGGAAATATCTACACTGCCATCTGTATACACATGGAAATATCCACACAGCCATTTGTTTAAACATGGAAATATCTACACCGCTATCTCGAAATACATGGAAATATCTACATCGCTATCTGTATAAACATGGAAATATTTACAATGCCATCTGTATAAACATGGAAGTAGCCACACCGCTATCTGTATAAACATGGAAATATCTACACCACCATCGGAATAAACATCGAAATATCTACACGGCTATCTGTATAAATATGGAAATACCTACACCGCCATCTCTATAAACATGGAAATACCTCCAACGCTATCTGTATTAACATGGAAATTTCTCCACCGCTATCTGTATAAACTTGGAAATATCTCCACCGCTATCTGTATAAACATGGAAATATCTACAACGCTATCTGTATAAACATGGAATTATCTACAAAGCTATCTGTATTAACATGGAAATATCTGCACTGCCATGTGTATAAACATGGAAATAACCACACCGCTATCTGTATAAACATGGAAATATCTACACCGCCATCGGTAAAAACATGGAAATATCTACAGAGTCATCTGTATAATCATGGAAATACCTACACCTCCTTCTGTGTAAACCTGGAAATATCTACACTGCCATCTGTATACACATGGAAATATCCACACAGCCATCTGTATAAACATGGAAATATCTACAACGCTATCTCGATATACATGGAAATATCTACATCGCTATCTGTATAAACATGGAAATATCTACAATGCCATCTGTATAACATGGATGTAGCCAAACCGCTCTCTGCATAAACATGGAAATATATACACCACCAGCTGAATAAACATCGAAATATCTACATGGCTATCTGTATAAATATGGAAATATCTACACCGCAATCTCTGTAAACATCGAAATATCTCCAACGCTATCTGTATAAACATGGAAATATCTCCACCGCTATCGGTATAAACATGGAAATATCTCCACCACTATCTGTATAAACATGGAAATATCTACACGGCTTTATGTATAAATATGGTAATATCTACACCGCTATCTCTATAAACATGGAAATATCTACACAGCTATCTGTATAAACATGGAAGTATCTACACTGCTATCACTATAAACATGGAAATATCTACACAGCCATATCTATAAACATGGAAATATCTACACCGCTATCTCTATAAACATGGAAACACCTACACCGCCATCTGTAAAAACATGGAATTATCTACACAGTCATCTGTATAAACATGGAAGTATCTACTCCTCCAAGTCTATAAACATGGAAGTATCTGCACTGCCATCTGTATAATCCTGGAAATATCTACAACGCTATCTCTATATATTTGGAAATACCTACACCGCTATCTGTATAAACATGGAAATATCTACACCGCTAACTCTATAAACATGGAAACACCTACACCGCCATCAGTAAAAACATGGAAATATCTACACAGTCATCTGTATAAACATGGAAGTATCTGCACCTCCAAGTCTATAAACATGGAAGTATCTGCACTGCCATCTGTATAATCCTGGAAATATCTACACCGCTATCTCTATATATTTGGAAATACCTACACTGCTATCTGTATAAACATGGAAATATCTACACCGCTATCTCTATAAACATGGAAATATCTACACCGATATCTGTAAAAACATGGAAATATCTACATCGCCATCTGAATAAACATGGAAATATCTACACGGCTCTCTGTATAAATATGGAAATATCTGCACCACTATCTCTATAAACATGGAAATATCTACACAGCCTTCTGTTTAAAAATGGAAATATCTACACTGCTATCTCTATAAAAATGGAAATATCTACACCGCCATCTGTATAAACATGGAAATATATACACAGTCATCTGAATAAACATGTAAATAACTACACCGCTATCTGTGTAAACATGGAATTATCTACACCGGTATCTGTATAAACATGGAAATATCAACACAGATATCAGTGCAAATATGGAAATACTTACACCGCTATCTCTATAAACCAGGAAATATCTACACTGCCGTCAGTATAAACATGGAAATATCAACATGGCTATCTCTATAAACATGGAAGTATCTACACCGCCATCTGTATAAACATGGAAATACCTACAAACTCATCGGTAAATACATGGAAATATCCACACCACTATCTGTATAAACATGGAAATATCTACACTGCCGTCTGGATTAACATGGAAATATCTACACAGCCATCTCTATATACATGGAAATATATACATCGCTATCTCTATACACATGGAAATGACTACACCGCTATCTGTATAATCATGGAAATGTCTACATGGCTATCTCTATACACATGGAAATATCTACCCCGCCATCTGTATAAACATGGAAATACCTACACAGTCATCTGTATAAACATGGAAATCTCTACACCACTATCTATATAAACATGGAAATAACTACACTGCCATCTGTATAAACATGGAAATATCTACACAGCCATCTCTATAAACATGGAAATTTCTACACTGCCATCTGCATGAACATGGAAATATCTACACAGCCATCTCTATAACCATAGAAATATCTACATCGCTATCTGTAAAAACATGGAAATAGCCACACCGATATCTGTATAAACATGGAAATATCTACACCGTCATCTGTAAAAACTTGGAAATATCTAAACAGTTATCTGTATAAACGTGGAAGTATCTACACCTCCATCTGTATAAACATGGAAATATCTACACTGTCATCTGTATACACATGGAAATACTTACACAGCCATCTGTGTAAACCTGGAAATATCTACATCACTATCTCTATAAACATGGAAATATCTACACAGCCATCTGTATAAACCTAGAAATCACTACATCGCTATCTGTATAAACATGTAAATAGCCACACCGCTATCAGTATAAACATGGAAATACCTACACTGTCATCTGTGAAAACATGGAAATACCTACATAGTCATCTGTATAAACCTGGAAATATCTACACCGCTATCTCTCTATATATGGAAATACCTACACCGCTATCTCTCTATATATGGAAATACCTTCACCGCTATATGCATAAACATGGAAATACCTACACCGCCATCTGTATAAACATAGAAATATCTACACCGACATCTGTATGAACTTGGAAATCCCTACACTGCCATCTGTATAAACATGGTAATATCTGGACCGCTATCTGTATAAACATGGAAATATCACCACCGCTATCTTTATAAACATGGAAATATCTACACCGCTATCTCTATAAACATGGAAATATCTACACCGCTGTCTGTATAAACATGGAAATACCTACACTGCTATCTGTATAAACATGGAAATATCTACATTGTTATCTGTATAAACATGGAAATATCTACACTGCCATCTGTATAAACATGGAAATAGCCTCACCGCTATCTGTATAAACATGGAAATATCTACACCGCCATCTGAATAAACACGGAAATATCTACACGGCTATCTGTATAAATATGGAAATATCTACACTGCTTTCTCTATAAACATGGAAATATCTAAACCGCTTTCTCTATAAACATGGAAATATCTACACTGCTTTCTCTATAAACATGGAAATATCTACAACGCTTTCTGTATAAACATGGAAATATCTACACCACTATCTGTATAAACATGGAAATAGCCACACCGTTATCTGTATAAATATGGAAATAACTTCATTGCTATCTGTATAAACAAGGAAAAGTCTACACAGCCATCTGTATAAACATGGAAATATCTACACAGCCATCTCTATAAACATAGAAATATCTACATGACTATCTGTATAAACATGGAAATATCCACAACGCTATCTGTATAAACATGGAAATACCTACACCGCCATCTGTTAAAACATGGAAATATCTACACAGTCATCTGTATAAACATGGAAGTATCTACACCTCCATCTGTATAAACATGGAAATATCTACACTGCCATCTGTATACACATGGAAATAACTATGCAGCCATCTGTATATACCTGGAAATACCTACACTGCTATCTCTATAAACATGGAACTACCTACACCGCTATCTGTATAAAGATGAAAATATCTACACCGCCATCTGTATAAACATGGAAATATCTACAATGCTATCTGTATAAACTTGGAAATATCTACACCGCCATCTGTATAAACGTGGAAATATATCCACCGCTATCTGCATAAACATGGAAGTATCTCCACCGCTATCTGTATAAACATGGAAATATCTCCACCGCTATCTGTATAAACATGGAAATATCTACACCGCTATCTCTATAAACATGGAAATATCTACACCGCCATCTGTATAAACATGGAAATAACTACAAAGTCATCTGAATAAACATGGAAATATCTACACCACTATCGGTATGAACATGGAAATATCTACACTGCCATCTGTATAAACATGGAATTATCTACACAGCCATCTCTATAAACATGGAAATATATACATCGCTATCTGTATAAACATGGAAATAGCCACACCGCTATCTGTATACACATGGAAATATCTACACCGCCATCTGTAAAATCATGGAAATATCTACACAGTCATCTGTATAAACATGGAAATATCTACACCTCCATGTGTATAAACATGGAAATATCTACACTGCTATCTGTATACACGTGGAAATATCTAGGCAGCCATCTGTATAAACCTGGAAATATCTACAACGATATCTCTATGAACATGGAAATAACTACACCGCTATCTGTATAAACATGGAAATACTTACACCGCTATCTGCATAAACATGGAAACAACTACACTGCTATCTGTATAAACACGGAAATATCTACACCACTTTCTGTATAAAGTTGGAAATATCAACACTGCCATCTGTATAAACATGGAAATATCTCCACCGCAATCTGTATAAATATGGAAATAGCTCCACCGCTATCTGTGTAAACATGGAAATAACTACACCGCTATCTGTATAAACATGGTAATATCTACACCGCTATCTGTATAAACATGGGTATATCTACACCACTATGTTTATAAACATGGAAATATCTACACCGATATCTATCTGTATAAACATGGAAATATCTACACCGCCATCTGTATAAACATGGAAATGTCTACACGGCCATCTCAATAAACATGGAAATATCTATACAGCCATCTGTAAAAACATAGAAATATCTACAACGCCATCTTTATAAACATGGAAATATCTACACCGCCATCAGTATAAAGCTGGAAATATCTACACCGCCGTCTGTATAAACATGGAAATATATACACCGTCATCTGTATAAACATGGAAATATCTAAACCGCCATCTCTATAAACTTGGAAATATCTACACCGCCATCTGTATAAACATGGAAATTTCTACACCGCTATCCGTATAAATGTGGAAAAATATCCACAAATATCTGTATAAACATGGACATATCTACACTGCCGTCTGCATAAACATGGAAATATCTACACAGCCATCTCTATAAACATGGAAATATCTACATCGCTATCTGTAGAAACATGGAAATAGTCTCACCGCAATCTGTATAAACATGGAAATATCTACACCGCCATCTGTAAAAACAAGGAAATATATACACAGTCATCTGTTTAAACATGGAAATATCTACACCTCCATCTGCATAAACATGGAAATATCTACACTGCCATCTGCATACACATGGAAATATCTACACAGCCATCTGTATAAACATGGAAGTATCTACACCGCTATCTCTATAAACATGGAAATACTTACACCGCTATCTGTATAAACATGGAAATATCTACACTGCTATCAGTATAAACACGGAAGTATCTACACCACTTTCTGTATAAAGTTGGAAATATCAACACTGCCATCTGTATAAACATGGAAATATCTCCACTGCAATCTGTATAAATATGGAAATATCTCCACCGCTATCAGTGTGAACATGGAAATAACTACACAGCTATCTGTATAAACACGGTAATATCTACACCGCTCTCTGTATAAACATGGAAATATCTACACCACTATTTTTATCAGCATGGAAATATCTACACCGATATCTATCTGTATAAACATGGAAATATCTACACCGCCATCAGTATAAACATGGAAATGTCTACACGGCCATCTCAATAAACATGGAAATATCTATACAGCCATCTGTATAAACATAGAAATATCTACACCGCCGTCTTTATAAACATGGAAATATCTACACCGCCATCAGTATAAAGCTGGAAATATCTACACCGCCATCTGTATATACATGGAAATATCTACACCGTCATCTGTATAAACATGGAAATATCTACAGCGCCATCTCTATAAACATGGAAATATCTACACCGCCATCTGTATAAACATGGAAATACCTACAAAGTCGTCTGTATAAACATCGAAATATCTACTCCTCAATCTGTATAAACATGTAAATATCTACGCGGCCATCTGTATAAACATAGATATATCTACAGAGCCATCTGTAGAAACATGGAAATATCTACAACGCTATCTGTGTAAACATAGAAATATCTACACCGCCATCTGTATAAACAATGAAATATGTTCACCACCATATATATAAATATGGAAATATCTCCACCGCAATCTGTATAAACATGGAAATAACGACACTGCCATCTGTATAAACATGGAAATATCTACACCGCTATCTGTATAAACATGGAATATCTACACCGCTGTCTGTATAAACATGGAAATATCTACACTGCTATCTGTGTAAAGATGGAAATATCTACACCGCAATCTGCGCAAAGATGGAAATATCTACACCTCTATCTGTGTAAAGATGGAAATATCTGCACCGCAATCTGTACAAAGATGGAAATATCTATACCGCTCTCTGTATAAACAAGGAAATATCTGCACTGCCATCCCTATACACATGGAAATATCATCTCCGCTATCTGTATACACATGGAAATAACTACACTGCTATCTGTATAAACATGGAAATATCTACAACGCTATCTGTGTAAACATGGTAATATCTACACCGCCATCTGTATAAACAAGGAAATATGTTCACCACCATATGTATAAATATGGAAATATCTCAAACGCTATCTGCAAAAAAATGGAAATAACCACACTGTCATCTGAATAAACATGGAAATATCTACACCGCTATCTGTATAAACATGGAATATCTACACCGCTGTCTGTATAAACATGGAAATATCTACACTGCCATCTGCATACACATGGAAATATCTACACAGCCATCCGTATAAACATGTAAGTATCTACACGGCTATCTCTATAAACATGGAAATACTTACACCGCTATCTGTATAAACATGGAAACATCTACAATGCTATCTGTATAAACACGGAAGTATCTACACCACTTTCTGTATAAAGATGGAAATATCAACACTGCCATCTGTATAAACATGGAAATATCTCCCCTGCAATCTGTATAAATATGGAAATATCTCCACCGCTATCTGTGTAAACATGGAAATAACTACACCGCTATCTGTATAAACATGGAAATAGCTACACCGCTATCTCTATAAACATGGAAATATCTACATCGTCATCTGTAAAAATATGGAAAAATCTACGGAGTCATCTTTATAAACTTGGAAATATCTTCACATCCATCTCTATAAACATGGAAATATCTACACCGCTTTCTCTATAAACATGGAAATACCTACACTGCTATCTGTATAAACATGGAAATATCTACACCGCTATCTGTATAAATAAGGCAATATCTACACCGCAATCTCCACAAACATGGAAATGCCTACACCGCTATCTGTATAAACATGGAAATACCTACACTATCATTTGTATAAACATGGAAATATCTTCACCACCATCTGCATAAACATGGAAATATCTATACTGCCATCTCTATAAACATGGAAATATCTACAGATCCATCTCTTCAAACATGGAAATAGCTACACCGCTATCTGTATAAACATGGAAATACCAACACTGCTATCTGTATAAACATGGAAATATGTACACCGCCATCTGTAAAAACATGGAAATATCTCCACAATCATCTGTATAAACATGGAAATATCTACACCTACATCTGTATAAACATGGAAATATCTACACTGCCATCTGTATGCACATGGAAATATCTCTGCAGCCATCTGTATAAACATGGAAATATCTACACCGCCATCCCTAAAAACATGGAAATATCTACAGTGTCATCTGTATAAACTTGGAAATATCTACAACTCCATGAGCATCAACATGGAAATATATACACAGCCATCTCTATAAACATGGAAACATCTACACCGCTATCTCTATAAACATGGAAATATCTACACCGTTATCTGTATATACTTGGAAATATCTGCACCGCTATCTGTATAAACATGCAAATATCTACACCGATATCGGTATAATCATGGAAATATCTACATCGCTATCTGTATAAATATGGAACCATCCCCACCGCTATCTGTATAAACATGGAAACATCTACACCGCTATGTGTATAAACATGGATATATCTACACCGCTATCTCTATAAACATGGAAATATCTACAGCGCTATCTCTATAATCATGGAAATATCTACACCGCCATCTGTAAAAACGTGGAAATCTCTACACCGCTATCTGAATAAACATGGAAATAACTACACCGCTATCTGTATAAACATGGATATATCTACACAGCTATCTGTATAAACCTGGAATTGTCTACACCGCTATCTCTATAAACATAGAAATATCTACACCGCCATCTGTAAACACATGGTAATATCTACACAGCCATCTGTATAAAGATGGAAATATCTACACCGCTATCTCTAAAAACGTGGAAATAACTACATCGCTATCTGTAGAAACATGCAAATACCTACACCACTATCTCTATAAACATGGAAATAACTACACCGCCATCTCTATAAACATGAAAATATCCACACAGCCATCTCCATAAACATGGATCTATCTACACCGCAATCTGTATAAACATGGAAATATCTACACTCCCATCTGTATAAACATGGAAATATCTACACCGCCATCTGTATAAACATGGAAATATCTACACTGCAAGCTGTATAAACATGGCAATATCTACACCAATATCTGCATAAACATGGAAATATCAACACTGCAATCTGTATAAACATGGAAATATCTACGCCGCTATCTGTATAAACACGGAAATATCTACATTGCGATCTGTACAAACATGGAAATACCTAAACCACTATCTGTATAAACATGGAAATATCTAAACCGCTATCAGTATAAACATGGAAATATCTACAACAATGTCTGTATAAACATGGAAATATCTACACCGCTATCTGTATAAACATGGAAATACCTACACCGCTATCTGTATAAACATTTAAATATCTACACCGCTCTTTCTATACACATGGAAATATCTACACCGCTATCTCTATAAACATGGAAATATCTTCACCGCTTTCTGTATAAACATGGAAATAACTACACCGCTATCACTATAAAGATCGAAATATCAACACCGCCACCTGTAAAAACGTGGAAATATCTTCACAGTTATCTGTATAAACATGGAAATATCTACATTGCCAACTGTATACAGATGGGAATATCTACAAAGCCATCTGTATAACCATGGAAATGTCTACACCGCTATCTCTATAAACATGGAAATACCTAAACCGCTATCTCTATAAACATGGAAATATCTACACAACTAACTCTACAAACATGGAAATATCTACACCGCCATCTCTATAAACATCAAAATATCTACACTGCCATCTCCATAAACATGGAAATATCATCACCGCCATCTGTATAAACATGGCAGTATCTACAACGCCATGTGTATAAACATGGAAGTATCTTCACCACAATCTGTATAAACATGGAAATACCAACACCACGATCTGTATAAACATGGAAATATCTACACTGCCAACTGTATAAACATGGAAATATCTATACCGCAGTCTCTATAAATATGGAAATATCTCCACCGCTATCTGTATAAACATGAAAATATCTACATCGCTATCTGTATAATCATGGAAATATTTACACCACTATCTCTATAAACATAGAAATAACGACACCGCCATCCCTATAAACATGGAAATATCTACACCGCCATCTGCATATACATGGAAATATCTGCACACACATCTGTATAAACATGGAACCATCTACACTGCCATCTGTATAAACTTGGAAATATCTACACTGACATCTGTAGAAAGATGGAAATGTCTACAAAGCGATCTGTATAAACATGGGAATTTCTACACCGCTACCTGTATAAACATGGAAATATCTACACCACTATCTGTATCAACATGGAAATAACTACACCGCAATCTGTATAAACATGGAAATATCTACAATGCTATCTCTGTAAACATGGAAATATCTACACAGCTATCTGTGTAAACTTGGAAATATCTACACCGCAATCTGTGTAAATTTGGCAATACCTACACCGCAATCTGTGCAAAGATCGAAATATCCACACAGCTATCTCTGTAACAATGGAAATATCTACACAGCTATCTGTGTAAACTTGGAAATATCTACACAGCTATCTGTGTAAACTTGGAAATATCTACACAGCTATCTGTGTAAAAATGGAAATAACTACAGAGCAATCTGTGCAAAGATGGAAATATCTACACTGCTATCTCTGTAAACATGGAAATATCTACACCGCTATGTGTATAAACATGGAAATATCTATACCGCAGTCTCTATAAACATGGAAATATCTACCACGGTAAGTGTGTAAACATGGAAATATCTACACAGCTATCTGTGTAAACTTGGAAATATCTACACAGCTATCTGCGTAAACATGGAAATATCTACACGGCAATCTGTGCAAAGATGGAAATAAATACACCGCTATCTCTGTAAACATGGAAATATCTACACCGCTACCTGTATAAACATGGAAATATCTACACCGCTGTCTGTATAAAGAAGGAAATATCTACACTGCCATCTGTAGAAACATGGAAATATCTACACCGCAATCTGTATAAACATGGAAATACCTACACCGCTATCTGTATAAATATGGAGGAAATATCTACACCGCTATCTCTATAAACATGGAAATATCTACACTGCAATCTCTATATACATGGAAATTTCAACACCGCCATCTCTATAAACATGAAAATATCTACACCGTCATCTTCAGAAACATGGATGTATCTACACCGCCATCTGTATATACTTGGAAATATCTACACCACTATCTGTATAAACAAGGAAATATCTTCACTTCTATCTGTATAAACATGGAAATATCTACACCGCCATCTGTATAAAGAAGATGGAAATATCGACACCGCAATCTGTATAAATATGGAAATACCTACACCGCTACCTCTATAGACATGGAAATATCTACACCGCTATCTGTATAAACATGGAAATATCTACACTGCCATCTGTATAAAGATGGAAATATCTACACCGCTATCTGTATAAACAGGGAAATATCTACACCACAATCAGTATAAACATTGATATATCTACACCGCTATCTCTATAAACATGAAAATACTTACACCACCATCTCTATAAACATGGAAGTATTTACACCGCTATCTCTATAAACATAGAAATGACTACACCGCCATCTCTATAAACATGGAAATATCTACACCGCCATCTGCATAAACATGGAAATATATACACAGACATCTGTATAAACTTGGAAATATCTACACTGACATGTGTAGAAAGATGGAAATATCTACAAAGCGATCTGTATAAACATGGGAATTTAAACACCGCTACCTGTATAAACATGGAAATATCTACACCGCTATCTGTATCAACATGCAAAAACTACACCGCTATCTGTATAAACATGGAAATATCTACACAGCAATTTGTGCAAAGATGGAAATATCTACACCGCAGTATCTATAAACATGGAAATATCTACAACGCTATCTGTATAAACATGGAAATAAATACACCACTAACTGTATAAACATGGAAATTTTTACACCGCTATCTGTATAAACATGGAAATATTTCCACCGCTGTCTTTATAAACACGGAAATACCTGCACCGGTGTCTTTAAAAACATGGAAATACCTACACCGCTATCTCTGTAAACAATGAAATATCTACAACGCTATCTGTGTAAACATGCAAATATCTATACAGCTATCTTTGTAAACTTGGAAATATCTACACCGCAATCTGTGTAAGCATGGAAATATCTACAACGCTATCTGTGTAAACATGGAAATATTTACAACGCTATCTGTGTAAACAGGGAAATATCTACACAGCAATCTGTAAAACGTGGAAATATCTACACCATTATCTGTATAACCCTGAAAATATCTACACCGCTATCTGTATCAACATGTAAATAACTACACCGCTATCTGTATAAACATGGAAATATCTGCAATGATATCTCTGTAAACATGGAAATATCGACACAGTTATCTGTGTAAACTTGGAAATATCTACACCGCTATCTGTGTAAAGTTTGCAATGTCTACACCGCAATCTGTGAAAGATGGAAATATCTTTACCGCTATATCTGTAAACATGGAAATATCTACACCGCTATATGTGTAAACATGGAAATATCTACACCGCCATCTGTATACACATGGAAATATCTACACAGCCATCTGTACAAACATGGAAATATATACACCGCTATCTCTATAAACATGGAAATATCTACACCGCTATCTGTATAAACAGGGAAATATCTACATTGCAATGTGTATAAACAGGGAAATATCTCCACCGCTATCTGTGTAAACATGGAAATATCTACACCGCCATCTGTATAAACATGGAAATATCTACACCGTTATCTCTATAAACATGGAAATATCTACACCGCCATCTGTATAAACATGGAAATATCTACACTGCTATCTCTATAAACATGGAAATATCTACAATGCCATCTGTAAAAACATGGAAATACCTATACAGTCATCTGTATAAACATGGAAATATCTACACCACCATCTGTATAAACATGAAAATATCTACTATGCCATCTATATACACTTGGAAAAACTACACGGCAATCTGTGTATAGATGGAAACATCAACACCGCCATCTGTACAAACAGGGAAATATCTACACCGCTACCTCCATAAACATGGAAATATCTACACTGCGGTCTGTATAAACATGGAAATATCTACACCGGTATCTGAATAAACATAGAAATACCAACAACACGATCTGTATAAACATGAAAATATTTACACCGCTATCTCTACAAACATGGAAATATCTGCACCGCTATCTCAATAAACATGGAAATATCTACACCGCCATCTGTATAAACATGGAAATACCTACAAAGTCATCTGTATAAACATGGAAATATCTACAGAGCCATCGGTATAAACACGGAAATACCTACACAGCCATCTGGATATACATGGAAATATCTACACCGCTATCTGTATAAACATGGAAATAACTACACCGCTATTTGTATAAAGAAGGAAATATCTACACCGTGATCTGTATAAACATGGAAATATCTACACCGCCATCTCTATAAACATGGAAATATCTACACTCCTATCTGAATAAACATGGAAATATCTCCACTGCTATCTCTATAAACATCGAAATATCTACACCACCATCTGTAGAAACATGGAAATACTTACAAAGTTCTCTGTATCAACATGGAAATAACTTCACGGCTATTTGTATAAACATGGAAATATCTCCACTGCTATCTCTATAAACATCGAAGTATCTACACTGCCATCTGTATAAACATGGAAACGCTTACAAAGTTATCTGTATAAACATGGAAATATCTACACCACCATCTATATTAACATGGAAATATCTACACAGCCATGTGTACATACATGGGAATATCTACACCGCTCTCTATAAAAACATTGAAATAACTACACCGCTATCTCTATATACATGGAAATATCTACACCGCCATCTTCATATCCATAGAAATATCTGCGCCGCCATCTGTATAAACATGGAAATATCTACATAGTCATCTGTGTATAGATGGAAATATCAACACCGCCATCTCTACAAACATGGAAATATCTACACCGCGGTCTGTATAAACATGGAAATATCTTCACCGCTATCTGTATAAACATGGAAATATCTACACCGCTATCTGTATAAACATGGAAATATCTACACCGTGATCTGAATAACCATGGAAGTATTTACACCGCTATCTGTATAAACATGGAAATTTCTACACCGTTATCTGCATAAATATGGAAATATCTACACCGCTATCTCTATAAACATGGAAATGTCTTCACCGCCATCTCTATAAACATGGAAATACCTATAGAGTCATCTGTGTAAACATGGAAATATCTACACCACCATCTGTATAAACATGGAAATATCTACAATGCCATCTATATACACATGGAAATACCTACACGGCAATCTGTGTATAGATGGAAACATTAACACCGCCATCTGTACAAACATGGAAATATCTACACTGCTATCTCTATAAACATGGAAATATCTACACTGCGGTCTGTATGAACATGGAAATATCTTCAACGGTATCTGTATAAACATGGAAATATCTACACCACGATCTGCTTAAACATGGAAATATATACACCGCGATCTGTATAAACATGAAAATATCTGCACCGCTATCTCTATAAACATGGAAATATCTACAAAGCCATCTGTATAAACATGGAAATACCTACACAGTCATGTGTAGGAACATGGAAACATCTACACTGCCATCTGTATAAACGTAGAAATATCTACACAGTCCTCTGTATAAATATGGAAATATCTGCATAGGCATCTGTGTAAACATGGAAATATCTGCACCGCTATCTGTATAAACATGGAAATACCTACACCACTGTCTCTATAAACATGGAAATATGTACACCGCTATGTGTATAAACATGGAAACATCTCCAATGCTGTCTGTATGAACATGGAAATATCTCCACCGTTATCTGTTTAAACATGGAAATATCTACAGGGCCATCTCTATAAATATTGAAATATCTACACAGCCATCTCTAAAAACATGGAAATATCTACACAGTCATCTGAATAAACATGGAAATATGTACACCACCATCTTTATAAACATGGAAATGTCTACAATACCATCTGTATACACATGGAAATATCTACACATACATCTGTATAAATATGGAAATATCTACACGACCATCTGTATAAACATGGAAATATCTACACTGCCATCTGTAGAAAGATGGAAATATGTACACCGCTATCTCTGAAAATATGGAAATATCTACACCACCATCTCTATAAACATGAAAATATCTACACTGCCATCTCCATAAAGATGGAAGTATCAACCCCGTCATGTGTATAAACACGAAAATATCTACACCACCATCTGTGTGAACATGGAAATAACTACACCGCTATCTGTATAAACATGGAAATATCTATACCGCCATCTGCATGTCCATGGAAATATCTACCCTGCCATCTGTATAAACATGGAAATATCTACACGGCCATCTGTGTATAGATGGAAATATCAACACCGCCATCTGTGCAAACATGGAAATATCTACATCGCTATCTCTATAAACATGGAAATATCTGCACTGCCATCTGTAAAAACATGGAAATACGTATACAGTCATCTGTATAAACATGGAAATGTCTACAATGCCATCTGTATACATATGGAAATATCTACACAGCCATCTGTATAAACATGTAAATATCTACACTGCTATCTCTATAAACCTGTAAATATCTACACCGCCATCTCTATAAACATGAAAATATCTACACTGCCATCTCCATAAACATGGAACTAACTACTCCGCCATCTGTATAAACATGGAAACATCTACACCGCCATCTGTGTGAATAAGGAAATATCTACAATGCCATCTGTATAAAGATATAAGTATCTGCACCGCGAGCTGTATAAACATGGAAAATCTACATAGCTATCTGTATAAACGTGGAAATACCAACACCGCTATCGGCATAAACATGGAAATATCTACAACGCCATCTATATACACATGGAAATATCTACACCGCTATGTCTATAAACATGGAAATACCTACACCGCTATCTGTATAAACATGGAAATATCTACACCGCCATCTGTATAAACATGGAAATACCTACACCGCGATCTGTATAAACATGGAAATATCTACACCGCGATCTATATAAACATGGAAATATCTTCACCACAATCTGCATAAACATGGAAATATCTACACCGCTACCTGTATAAACATGGTAATATCTACACCACCATCTATATACATGGAAATATCTACACCCCCATCTTTATAAACATGGAAATATCAACAATGCCATCTGTAGAAAGATGGAAATATCTACACCGCAATCTGTGTAAACATGGAAATATCTGCACCGCTATCTGTAAAAACATGGAAATATCTACACCGCTATCTGTGTAAACATGGAAATATCTACACCACGATCTGAATAAACATGGAAATATCTACACCGCGATCTGTATAAACATGGAAATATCTACACAGATATCTGTATAAACATGGAAATATCTACACAGCTCTCTGTATAAACATGGAAATATCTACACCGCCATCTGTATAAACATGGAAATACCTACAAACTCATCTGTATAAACATGGAAATATCTACACAGCCATCTGTATAAACACGGAAATATCTACACAGCCATCTCTACATACATGGAAATATCTACACCGCTATCTGTTTAAACATGGAAATAACTACACCGCTATTTGTATAAACAAGGAAATATCTACACCGTGATCTGTATAAACATGCACATATCTACACCGCCATCACTATGAACATGGAAACATCTACACTCCTATCTGAATAAACATGGAAATATCTCCACTGCTATCTCTATAAACATCGAAATATCTACACCGCCATCTGTAGAAACATGGAAATACTTACAAAGTTCTCTGTATAAACATGGAAATAACTACACGGCTATTTGTATAAACGTGGAAATATCTCCACTGCTATCTCTATAAACATCGAAGTATCTACACTGCCATCTGTATAAACATGGAAATACTTACAAAGTTATCTGTATAAACATGGAAATATCTACACCACCATCTGTATTAACATGGAAATATCTACACAGCCATGTGTACATACATGGGAATATCTACACCATTCTCTATAAAAACATTGAAATAACTACACCGCTATCTCTATATACATGGAAATATCTACACCGCCATCTGTATAAACATGGAAATATCTACAATGCCATCTCTATAAACATGGAAATATATACACTCTTATCTGAATAAACATGGAAATATCTCCACTGCTATCTCCATAAACCTGGAAATATCTACACAGCCATCTGTATAAACATGGAAATATCTACATTGACATGTGTATATACATGGAAATATCTACACCGCTATCCATATAAACATGGAAATAACTACACCGCTATCTGTATAAACATGAAAATATCTACACCGCCATCTACATATCCATGGAAATATCTGCGCCGCCATCTGTATAAACATGGAAATATCTACACGGTCATCTGTGTATAGATGGAAATATCAACACCGCCATCTGTACAAACATGGAAATATCTGCACCGCTATCTGTATAAACATGGGAATATCTACACCTCGGTCTGTATAAACATGGAAATATCTACACCGCTATCTGTATAAACATGGAAATATCTACACCGCTATCTCTATACACATGGAAATATCTGCACCGCTATCTCTATAAACATGGAAATATCTACAAGGACATCTGTATAAACATGGAAATAACTACACAGTCATGTGTAGGAACATTTAAATATCTACACTGCCATCTGTATAAACATGGAAATACCTACACAGCCCTCTGTATAAATATAGAAATATCTGCATAGGCATCTGTGTAAACATGGAAATACCTACACCGCTGTCTCTATAAACATGGAAATATGTACACCGCTATGTGTATAAACATGGAAATATCTCCACTGCTCTCTGTATACACATGGAAATATCTCCACCGTTATCTGTATAAACATGGAAATATCTACACTGCTATCTCTATGAACATGGAAATATCTACACCGCCATCTCTATAAACATGAAAATATCTACACTGCCATCTCCATAAACATGGAACTAACTACTCTGCCATCTGTATAAACATGGAAAAATCTACACCGCCATTTGTGTGAATAAGGAAATACCTAAAATGCAATCTGTATAAAGATATACATATCTGCACCGCGAGCTGTAGAAACATGGAAATATCTGCACCGCCATCTGTATAAACATGGAAATATCTACACAGTCATGTGTATATACATGGAAATAACTACACCACTATCTATATAAACATGGAAATAACTACACCGCTATCTGTATAAACATGGAAATATCTACACCGCTATCTGTATAAACATGGAAATATCTACACCGCGATCTGTATAAACACGGAAATATCTACACTGCGATCTGTATAAACATGGAAATATCTTCACCACAATCTGTATAAACATGGAAATATCTACACTGCTACCTGTATAAACATGGTAATATCTACACCACCATCTATATAAACATGGAAATATCTACACCGCCATCTGTATAAACATGGAAATATCTACAATGCCATCTGTAGAAAGATGGAAATATCTACACCGCAATCTGTGTAAACATGGAATTATGTACACCGCTATCTGTAAACATATGGAAATATCTACACCGCTACCTGTATAAACATGGAAATATCTACACCGCGATCAGTATAAACATGGAAATATCTACACCACGATGTGTATAAACATGGAAATATCTACACCGCTACCTGTATAAACATGGAAATATCTACACCACGATCTGTATAAACATGGAAATACCTACACCGCTATATGTATAAACATGGAAATATCTACACCGCTATCAGTATAAACATGGAAATATCTACACCGCTATCTGTATAAACATGGAAATATCTACACCACGACATGTATAAACATGGAAATATCTACACCACCATGTGAATAAACATGGAAATATCCACACCGCTATCAGTTAAAACATGGAAATATCGACACCGCTATCTGTATAAATATGGAAATATCTACACCACTATCTCTATAAACATGGAAATATCTACACCATGATCTGTGTAAACATGGAAATATCTACACCACTATCTGTGTAAACATGGAAATATCTACACCGCTATCTGTTTAAACATGGAAATATCTACACCGCCATCTGCATGTCCATGGAAATATCTAAGCCGCCATCTGTATAAACATGGAAATATCTGCACGGCCATCTGTGTATAAATGGAAATATCAACACCGCCATAGGTAGAATCATGGAAATATCTATACCGCTATCTCTATAAACATGGAAATATCGACACTGCCATCTGTAAAAACATGGAAATACGTATACAGTCATCTGTATAAACATGGAAATATCTACAATGCCATCTGTATACACATGGAAATATCTACACAGCCATCTGTATAAACATGTAAATATCTACACGGCTACCTCTATAAACTTGGAAATATCTACACCGCGATCTGTATAAACACGGAAATATCTACACCGCGATCTGTATAAACATGGAAATATCTTCACCACAATCTGTATAAACAAGGAAATATCTACAGCGCTACCTGTATAAACATGGTAATATCCACACCACCATCTATATAAACATGGAAATATCTACACCGCCATCTGTATAAACATGGAAATATCTACAATGCCATCTGTAGAAAGATGGAAATATCTACACCGCAATCTGTGTAAACATGGAACTATCTACACCGCTATCTGTAAACACATGGAAATACCTACACCGCTACCTGTATAAACATGGAAATATCTATACCGCGATCTGTATAAACATGGAAATATCTACACCGCGATCTGTATAAACATGGAAATATCTACACTGCCATCTGTAGTAAGATGGAAATATCTACACCACTATCTGTGTAAACATGGAAATATCTACACCGCTATCTGTTTAGACATGGATATATCTACACCGCCATCTGCATGTCCATGGAAATATCTACGCCACCATCTGTATAAACAAGGAAATATCTACACCGTGATCTGTATAAACATGGAAATATCTACACCGCCATCTCTATAAACATGGAAATATCTACACCCTTATCTGTATAAACATGGAAATATCCACACCGCTATCTCTACAAACATGGGAAAATCAACACCGCTATCTCTATGAACATGGAAATATCTACACCGCCATCTCTATAAACATGGAAATATCTACACCACGATCAGTATAAACATGGAAATATCTACAGCACTATCTGTATAAACATGGAAATATCTCCACGGCTATCTCTATAAACATCGAAATATCTACACCGCCATCTGTATAAACATGGAAATACTTACAAAGTTATCTGTATAAACATGGAAATATCTACACCGCCATCTGTATAAACATGGAAATATCTACACAGCCATGGGTATATACATGGAAATATCTACACCGCTGTCTATGTAAACATGGAAGTAACTACACCGCTATCTGTATAAACATGGAAATACCTACTCCGCCATCTACATATCCATGGAAATATCTGTGCCGCCATCTGTATAAACATGGAAATATCTACACGGTCATCTGTGTATAGATGGAAATATCAACACCGCCATCTGTACAAACATGGAAATATCTGCACCGCTATCTGTATAAACATGGAAATATCTACACTGCGGTCTGTATAAACATAGAAATATCTACACCGCTATCTGTATAAACATGGAAATACCTATACAGTCATCTGTGTAAACATGGAAATATCTACACCACCATCTGTATAAACGTGGAAATATCTTCAATGCTATCTGAATACACATGGAAACACCCACAAGGCAATCTGTGTATAGATGGAAACATCAACACCGCCATCTGTAGAAACATGGAAATATCTACACAGCCATGTGTATATACTTGGAAATATCTACACCGCTATCTATATAAACATGGAAATCACTACAACGCTATCTGTATAAACATGGAAATATCTACACCACCATCTACATATCCATGGAAATATCTGCGCCGCCATCTGTATAAACATGGAAATATCTACACGGTGTTCTGTGTATAGATGGAAATAACAATACCGCCATCTGTACAAACATGGAAATATCTGCACCGCTATCTGTATAACCCTGGAAATATCTACACCGCGGTCTGTATAAACATGGAAATATCTACACCGCCATCTCTATAAACATGGAAATATCTGCACCCCTATCTGTATAAACATGGAAATATCCACACGGCCATCTGTGTATAGATGGAAATATCAACACCACCATCTGTACAAACATGGAAATATCTACACCGCTATCTCTATAAACATGGAAATATCTGCACTGCCATCTGTAAAAACATGGAAATACCTATACAGTCATCTGTATAAACATGGATATATCTACATTGCCATCTGTATACACATGGAAATATCTACACAGCCATCTGTATAAGCATGTAAATATCTACACTGCTATCTCCATAAACATGGAAATATCTACACCGCCATCTCTATAAACATGAAAATATCTACACTGCCATCTCCATAAATATGGAACTAACTACTACGCCATCTGTATAAACATGGAAACATCTTCACCGCCATCTGTGTGAACAAGAAAATATCCACAATGCCATCTATATAAAGATATAAATATCTGCACCGCGAGCTGTATAAACATGGAAATATCTACATCGCTATCTGTATAAACGTGGAAATACCAACACCGCTATCGGTATAAACATGGAAATATCTACAACGCCATCTATATAAACATGGAAATATCTACACCGCTATGTCTATAAACATGGAAATACCTACACCACTATCTCTATATACATGGAAATATCTACACCGCTATCTGTATAAACATGGAAATATCTACACCGCTATCTGTATAAACATGGAAATATCTACAAATATATCTGTATAAACATGGAAATACCTACACAGTCATGCGTAGGAACATGGAAACATCTACACTGCCATCTGTATAAACATAGAAATGTCTACACAGACCTCTGTATAAATATGGAAATATCTGCATAGGCATCCTTGTAAACATGGAAATATCTGCACCGCTATCTGTATAAACATGGAAATACCTGCACCACTGTCTCTATAAACATGGAAATATGTACACCGCTATGTGTATAAACATGGAAATGTCTCCACTGCTGTCTGTATAAACATGGAAATATCTCCACCGTTATCTGCTTAAACATGGAAATATCTACAACGCCATCTCTAAAAACATTGAAATATCTACACTGCCATCTCTAAAAACATGGAAATATCTACACAGTCATCTGAATAAACATGGAAATATCTACACCACCATCTGTGTAAACATGGAAATACCTACAATACCATCTGTATACACATGGAAATATCTACACAGACATCTGTATAAATATGGAAATATCTACACGACCATCTGTATAAACATTGAAATATCTACACTGCCATCTGTAGAAAGATGGAAATAGGTACAACGCTATTTCTATAAATATGGAAATATCTACACCGCCATCTCTATAAACATGAAAATATCTACACTGACATCTCCATAAAGATGGAAGTATATACCCCTCATGTGTATAAATACGAAAATATCTACACCACCATCTGTGTAAACATGGAAATAACTACACCGCTATCTGTATAAACATGGAAATATCTACACCGCCATTTTTATAAACATGGAAATATCAACAATTCCATCTGTAGGAAGATGGAAATATCTACACCGCAATCTGTGTAAACATGGAAATAACTGCAGCGCTATCTGTAAAAACATGGAAATATCTACACCGCTATCTGTATAAACATGGAAATATCTACACCACGATCTGAATAAACATGGAAATATCTACACCGCGATCTGTATAAACATGGAAATATCTACACCGCTATCTGTATAAACATGGAAATATCTACACAGCCATCTGTATAAACATGGAAATATCTACACAGCCATCTGTATATACATGGAAATATCTTCACCGCTATCAGTATAAACATGGAAATAACTACACCGCTATTTGTATAAACAAGGAAATATCTACACCGTGATCTGTATAAACACGGAAATATCTACACCGCCAACTCAATAAACATGGAAATATCTACACCCCTATCTGTATAAACATGGAAATATCTCCACTGCTATCTCTATAAACATCATAATATCTACACCGCCATCTGTAGAAACATGGAAATACTTACAAAGTTCTCTGTATAAACATGGAAATATCTACACAGCTATCTCTATAAACATGGAAATATCTACACCGCCATCTGTATAAACATGGAAATATCTACACAGCCATGTGTATATACATGGAAATATCTACACCGCTGTCTATGTAAACATGGAAGTAACTACACCGCTATCTGTATAAACATGGAAATACCTACACCGCCATCTACATATCCATGGAAATATCTGTGCCGCCATCTCTATAAACATGGAAATATCTACACGGTCATCTGTGTATAGATGGAAATATCAACACCGCCATCTGTACAAACATGGAAATATCTGCACTGCTATCTGTATAAACATGGAAATATCTACACTGCGGTCTGTATAAACATAGAAATATCTACACCGCTATCTGTATAAACATGGAGATATCTACACCGCTATCTCTATAAACATGGAAATATCTACACCGTGATCTGTATAAACATGGAAGTATTTACACCGCTATCTGTATAAACATGGAAATTTGTACACCGTTATCTGTAGAAATATGGAAATATCTATACCGCTATCTCTATAAACATGGAAATATCTACACCGCCATCTGTATAAACATGGAAATACCTATACAGTCATCTGTGTAAACATGGAAATATCTACACCACCATCTGTATAAACGTGGAAATATCTTCAATGCCATCTGTATACACATGGAAACACCCACAAGGCAATCTGTGTACAGATGGAAACATCAACACCGCCATCTGTAGAAACATGGAAATATCTACACAGCCATGTGCATATACATGGAAATATCTACACCGCTATCTATATAAACATGGAAATGACTACACCGCAATCTGTGTAAACATGGAAATATCTGCAGCGCTATCTGTAAAAACATGGAAATATCTACACCGCTATCTGTATAAACATGGAAATATCTACACCACGATCTGAAGAAACATGGAAATATCTATACCGCGATCTGTATAAACATGGAAATATCTACACCACGATCTGAAGAAACATGGAAATATCTACACCGCTATCTCTATAAACATGGAAATACCTACAACGTGATCTGTATAAACATGGAAATATCTGCACCGCTATCTCTATAAACATGGAAATATCTACAAAGACATCTGTATAAACATGGAAATACCTACACAGTCATGTGTAGGAACATTTAAATATCTACACTGCCATCTGTATAAACATAGAAATACCTACACAGCCATCTGTATAAATATGGAAATATCTGCATAGGCATCTGTGTAAACATGGAAATATCTGCACCGCTATCTGTATAAATATGGAAATACCTACACCGCTGTATCTATAAACATGGAAATATGTACACCGCTATGTGTATAAACATGGAAATATCTCCACTGCTCTCTGTATATACATGGAAATATCTCCACCGCCATCTGTATAAACATGGAAATATCTACACCACCATCTGTATAAACATGGAAACATCTACACCGCGATCTGTACAAACATGGAATTATCTACAACGCTATCTGTATAAACATGGAAATATCTACAAAGCTATCTGTATAAACATGGAAATACCTACATCGTCATCTGTATAAAGATGGAAATACCTACAAAGTCATCTGTATAAATATAGAAATATCTACACAGCCATCTGTATAAACATGGAAATATCTACACAGCCATCTGTACATACATGGAAATATCTACACCGCTATCTGTATAAACATGGAAATAACTACACCGCTATTAGTATAAAGAAGGAAATATCTACACCGTGATCTGTATCAACATGGAAATATCTTCACCGCTATCTGTATAAACATGGAAATAACTACACCGCTATAAGTATAAACAATGAAATATCTACACCCCTATCAGTATAAACATGGAAATATCCATACCGCTATCTCTATAGACATGGAAAAATCAACACCGCTATCTCTATGAACATGGAAATATCTACACCGCCATCTCTATAAACATGGAAATATCTACACCGCTATCTGTATAAACATGGAAATATCTCCAATGCTATCTCTATAAACATCGAAATATCTACACCGCCATCTGTATAAACATGGAAATAATTACAAAGTTATCTGTAAACATGGAAATATCTACACCGCCATCTGTATAAACATGGAAATATCTACACAGCCATGTGTATATACATGGAAATAACTACACCGCTATCTATATAAACATGGAAATACCTACAACGCTATCTGTATAAACATGGAAATATCTACACCGCTATCTACATATCCATGGAAATATCTCTGTCGCCATCTGTATAAACATGGAAATATCTACACGTTCATCTGTGTATAGATGGAAATATCAACACCGCCATCCGTGCAAACATGGAAATATCTGCACCGCTATCTGTATAAACATGGAAATATCTACACCGCGGTCTGTATAAACATGGAAATATCTACACCGCTATCTGAATAAACATGGAAATATCTACACCGTTATCTCTATAAACATGGAAATATCTACACCCCTATCTGTATAAGCATGGAAATATCCACACCGCTATCTCTATAAACATGGAAAAATCAACCCCGCTATCTCTGGGAACATGGAAATATCTACACCGCCATCTCTATAAACATGGAAATATCTACACCACGATCAGAATAAACAGGGAAATATCTACACCGCTATCTGTATAAACATGCAAATATCTACACCGCGATCTGTATAAACATGGAAATATCTTAACCACAATCTGTATAAACATGGAAATATCTACACCGCTACCTGTGTAAACATGGTACTATCTACACCGCTATCTGTAAACACATGGAAATATCTACACCGCTATCTGTATAAACATGGAAATATCTACACCGCGATCTGTATAAACATGGAAATATCTACACCGCGATCTGTATAAACATGAAAATATCTACACCGCTATCTGTATAAACATGGAAATATCTACACAGCTATCTCTATAAACATGGAAATATCTACACTGCCATCTGTATAAACATGGAAATACCTATACAGACATCTGTGTAAACATGGAAATATCTACACCACCATCTGTATAAACATGGAAATACCTTCAATGCCATCTGAATACACATGGAAATACCTACACGGCAATCTGTGTATAGATGGAAACATCAACACCGCCATCTGTACAAACCTGGAAATATCTACACTGCTATCTCTATAAACATGGAAATATCTACACTGCGGTCTGTATAAACATGGAAATACCTACACCGCTATCTCTATAAACATGGAAATATCTACACTGCGGTCTGTATAAACATGGAAATACCTACACCGGTATCTGTATAAACATGGAAATATCTACACCATGATCTGTATAAACATGGAATTATATACACCGCTATCTGTATAAACATGGAAATATCTGCACCGTTATCTCTATAAACATGGAAATATCTACAAAGACATCTGTATAAACTTGGAAATACCTACACAGTCATGTGTAGGAATATTTAAATATCTACAATGTCTTCTGTATAAACATAGAAATATCTACAACGCCCTCTGTATAAATATGGAAATATCTGCATAGGCATCTGTGTAAACATGGAAATATCTGCCCCTCTATCTGTATAAACATGGAAATACCTACACCGCTGTCTCTATAAACATGGAAATATGTACACCGCTATGTGTATAAACATGGAAATATCTCCACTGCTCTCTGTATAAACATGGAAATATCTCCACCGTTATCTGTATAAACATGGAAATATCTACAGCGCCATCTCCATAAACATTGAAATATCAACACTGCCATCTGTAAAAACATGGAAATATCTACACCGCCAACTGTATAAGCATGGAAATATCTACACCACCATCTGTATAAACATGGAAATACCTTCAATACCATCTGTATACACATGGAAATATTTACACAGACATCTGTATAAATATGGAAATAACTACACGGCCATCTCTATAAACATGGAAATATCTACACCACCATCTCTATAAACACGGAAATATCTACACCCGTATCTGTATAAACATGGAAATATCCACAACGCTATCACTATAAACATGGAAAAATCAACACCGCTATCTCTATGAACATGGAAATATCTACACCGCCATCTCTATAAACATGGAAATACCTACACCGCTGTCTCTATAATCATGGAAATATGTACACCGCTATGTGTATAAACATGGAAATATCTCCACTGCTCTCTGTATAAACATGGAAATATCTCCACCGTTATCTGTATAAACATGGAAATATCAACAGCGCCATCTCTATAAACATTGAAGTATCTACACTGCCATCTGTAAAAACATGGAAATATCTACACAGTCATCTGAATAAACATGGAAATATCTTCACCGCCATCTGTATCAACATGGAAATACCTACAATACCATCTGTATACACATGGAATTATCTATACAGACAATTGTATAAATATGGAAATATCTACACCGCCATCTGTATAAACATGGAAATATCTACACTGCCATCTGTAGAAAGATGGAAATATCTACACCGCTATCTGTATAAATATGGAAATATCTACACCGCCATCTCTATAAACATGAAAATATCCACACTGCCATCTCGATAAAGATGGAAGTATCTACTCTGCCATATGTATAAACACGGAAATATCTACACCACTATCTGTGTAAAAATGGAAATATATACACCGCTATCTGTATAAACATGGAAATATCTACACTGCGATCTGTATAAACATGGAAATATCTTCACCACGATCTGTATATACATGGAAATATCTACACCGCTATCAGTATAAACATGGTAATATCTACACCACCATCTCTATAAACATGGAAATATCTGCACCACCATCTATATATACATGGAAATATCTACAATGCCATCTGTAGAAAGATGGAAATATCTACACCGCAATCTGTGTAAACATGGAAATATCTACACCGATATCTGTAAAAACATGGAAATATCTACACCACTATCTGTATAAACATGGAAATATCTACACCGTGATCTGTATCAACATGGAAATATCTACACCGCGATCTGAATAAACATGGAAATATCTACTCCGCTATCTGTATAAACATGGAAATATCTACACAGCTATCTCTATAAACATGGAAATATCTACACTGCCATTTGCATAAACATGGAAATACCTACAAAGTCATCTGTATAAACATGGAAATATCTACACAGCCATCTGTATATACATGGAATATCTACACTGCTATCTGTATAAACATGGAAATAACTACACCGCTATTTGTATAAAGAAGCAAATATCTACACCGCGGTCTGTATAAACATGGAAATATCTCCACCGCCATCTCTATAAACATGGAAATATCTACACCACGATCAGTATAAACATGGAAATATCTACACCGCCATCTCTATAAACATGGAAATATCTACACAGCCATGTGTATATACATGGAAATATCTACACCGCTATCTATATAAACATGGAAATAGCTACACCGCTTTCTGTATAAACATGGAAATATCTACACCAATATCTACATATCCATGGAAATATCTGCGCCGCCATCTGTATAAACATGGAAATATCTACATGGTCATCTGTGTATAGATGGAAATATCAACACCGCTATCTATATAAACATGGAAATAGCTACACCGCTTTCTGTATAAACATGGAAATATCTGCACCAATATCTACATATCCATGGAAATATCTACACCGCTATCTGTATAAACATGGAAATATCTACACCGCTATTTCTATAAACATGGAAATACCTACTCCGCTATCTGTATAAACATGGAAATATCTACACCGCTATCTGTATAAACATGGAAATATCTACACCGCGATCTGTATAAACATGGAAATATCTACACCGCGATCAGTATAAACATGGAAATATCTTCACCACAATCTGTATAAACATGGAAATATCTACACCGCTACCTCTATAAACATGGTAATATCTACACCACCATCTATATGTGTAGGAACATTTAAATATCTACAGTCCCGTCTGTATCAACATAGAAATATCTACACAGCCCTCTGTATAAATATGGAGATATCTGCATAGGCATCTGTATAAACATGGAAATATCTGTACCACTATCTGTATAAACAAGGAAATACCTACACCGCTGTCTCTATAAACATGTAAATATGTACACCACTATGTGTATAAACATGGAAATATCTCCACTGCTCTCTGTATAAACATGGAAATATCTCCTGTTATCTGCATAAACATGGAAATATCTACAGTGCCATCTCTATAAACATTGAAATATCCACACTGCCATCTGTAAAAACATGGAAATATCTACACAGTCATCTGAATAAACATGGAAATAACTACACCACCATCTGTATAAACATGGAAATACCTACAATACCATCTGTATACACATGGAAATATATACACAGACATCTGTATAAATATGGAAATATCTACACCGCCATCTGTATAAACATGGAAATATCTACACTGCCATCTGTACAAAGATGGAAATATCTACACCGCTATCTGTATAAATATGGAAATATCTACACCGCCATCTCTATAAACATGAAAATATCCACACTGCCATCTCGATAAAGATGGAAGTATCTACTCTGCCATGTGTATAAACACGGAAATATCTACACCACTATCTGTGTAAAAATGGAAATATATACACCGCTATCTGTATAAACATGGAAATATCTACACTGCGATCTGTATAAACATGGAAATATCTTCACCACGATCTGTATATACATGGAAATATCTACACCGCTATCAGTATAAACATGGTAATATCTACACCACCATCTCTATAAACATGGAAATATCTGCACCACCATCTATATATACATGGAAATATCTACAATGCCATCTGTAGAAAGATGGAAATATCTACACCGCAATCTGTGTAAACATGGAAATATCTACACCGATATCTGTAAAAACATGGAAATATCTACACCACTATCTGTATAAACATGGAAATATCTACACCGCGATCTGTATCAACATGGAAATATCTACACCGCGATCTGAATAAACATGGAAATATCTACTCCGCTATCTGTATAAACATGGAAATATCTACACAGCTATCTCTATAAACATGGAAATATCTACACTGCCATCTGCATAAACATGGAAATACCTACAAAGTCATCTGTATAAACATGGAAATATCTACACAGCCATCTGTATATACATGGAATATCTACACTGCTATCTGTATAAACATGGAAATAACTACACCGCTATTTGTATAAAGAAGCAAATATCTACACCGCGGTCTGTATAAACATGGAAATATCTCCACCGCCATCTCTATAAACATGGAAATATCTACACCACGATCAGTATAAACATGGAAATATCTACACCGCCATCTCTATAAACATGGAAATATCTACACAGCCATGTGTATATACATGGAAATATCTACACCGCTATCTATATAAACATGGAAATAGCTACACCGCTTTCTGTATAAACATGGAAATATCTACACCAATATCTACATATCCATGGAAATATCTGCGCCGCCATCTGTATAAACATGGAAATATCTACATGGTCATCTGTGTATAGATGGAAATATCAACACCGCTATCTATATAAACATGGAAATAGCTACACCGCTTTCTGTATAAACATGGAAATATCTGCACCAATATCTACATATCCATGGAAATATCTACACCGCTATCTGTATAAACATGGAAATATCTACACCGCTATTTCTATAAACATGGAAATATCTACACCGTGATCTGTATAAACATGGAAATATCTACACCGCTATCTGTATAAACATGGAAATTGCTACACCGTTACCTGTATAAACATGGAAATACCTACTCCGCTATCTGTATAAACATGGAAATATCTACACCGCTATCTGTATAAACATGGAAATATCTACACCGCGATCTGTATAAACATGGAAATATCTACACCGCGATCAGTATAAACATGGAAATATCTTCACCACAATCTGTATAAACATGGAAATATCTACACCGCTACCTCTATAAACATGGTAATATCTACACCACCATCTATATGTGTAGGAACATTTAAATATCTACAGTCCCGTCTGTATCAACATAGAAATATCTACACAGCCCTCTGTATAAATATGGAGATATCTGCATAGGCATCTGTATAAACATGGAAATATCTGTACCACTATCTGTATAAACAAGGAAATACCTACACCGCTGTCTCTATAAACATGTAAATATGTACACCACTATGTGTATAAACATGGAAATATCTCCACTGCTCTCTGTATAAACATGGAAATATCTCCTGTTATCTGCATAAACATGGAAATATCTACAGTGCCATCTCTATAAACATTGAAATATCCACACTGCCATCTGTAAAAACATGGAAATATCTACACAGTCATCTGAATAAACATGGAAATAACTACACCACCATCTGTATAAACATGGAAATACCTACAATACCATCTGTATACACATGGAAATATATACACAGACATCTGTATAAATATGGAAATATCTACACTGCCATCTGTATAAACATGGAAATATCTACACTGCCATCTGTACAAAGATGGAAATATCTACACCGCTATCTCTATAAATATGGAAATATCTACACCGCCATCTCAATAAACATGAAAATATCTACACTGCCATTTCCATAAAGATGGAAGTATCTACTCCGCCATATGTATAAACACGGAAATATCTACAACACCATCTGTGTAAACATGGAAATATCTACACCGCTGTCTGTATAAACATGGAAATATCTACACCGGTATCTGTATAAACATGGAAATATCTACACCACGATCTGTATAAACATGGAAATATATACACCGCTATCTGTATAAACATGGAAATATTTACACCGCTATCTGTATAAACCTGGAAATATCTACACAGCTATGGCTACAAATATGGAAATATCTACACCACCATCTGTATAAACATGGAAATAACTGCACAGTCATGTGTAGGAACATGGAAATATCTACACCACCGTTTGTGTAAATATGGAAATATCTACAACGTTATCTATATAAACATGGAAATATCTACACAGTGATCTTTATACACATGGAAATATGTACAGCACTGTCTGAATAAAGATGGAAATATCTACACCGCTATCTGTAAAAACGTGGAAATATCTACACCACTATCTGTATGAATATGGAAATATTTACACCGCTATCTCAAAAAACATGGAAATATCTACACCGCTATCTCTATAATCATGGAAATATCTACACCGCTATGTGTATTAACGTGGAAATATCTCCATTGCTCTCTGTATAAACATGGACATATCTCCACCGCAATCTGTATAAACATGAAAATATCTACACCGCTATCTCTTTAAACATGGAAATACCTACAATGCCATCTGAATAAACATGGAAATATCTACACAGTCATCTGTAGAAATATGGAAATATCTACACCGCTATCTCTAAAAACATGAAAATACTTACACCACCATCACTATAAACATGGAGATATTTACTCCGCTATCTCTATAAACATAGAAATAACTACACCCCCATCTCTATAAACATGGAAATATCTACACAGACATCTGTATAACCATGGAAATATCTACACTGCCATCTGTATAAACTTGGAAATATCTACACTGACATCTGTAGAAAAATGGAAATGTCTACAAAGCGATCTGTAAAAACATGGGAATTTCTACACCGCTACCTGTATAAACATGGAAATATCTACACCGCTATCTGTATCAACATGGAAATAACTACACCGCAATCTGTATAAACACGGAAATATCTAAAATGCTATCTCTGTCAACATGGAAGTATCTACACAGCTATCTGTGAAAACTTGGAAATATCTACACCGCTATCTGTGTAAATTTGGCAATACCTACACTGCAATCTGTGCAAAGATGGAAATACCTACAACGCTATCTCTGTAAACATGGAAATATCTACACCGATATTTGTATAAACATGGAAATATCAAGACTGCCATCTGTATAAACATGGAAATATCTACAGCGCCATCTGTATAAACATGGAAATATCTACACCGCCATTTGTACACACATGGAAATATCTACACAGCCATCTGTATAAACTTGGAAATATCTACACTGCTATCTCTATAAACATGGAAATATCTACACCGCTATCTGTATAAACATGGAAATACTTACATCGCTATCTGTGGAAACAGGAAATATCTCCACCGCTATCTGTATAAACATGTAAATATCTACACAGCTATCTGTGTAAACTTGGAAATATCTACACAGATATCTGTGTAAAAATGGAAATATCTACACAGCAATCTGTGCAAAGATGGAAATATCTACAATGCTATCTCTGTAAACATGGAAATATCTACACCGCTATCTGTATAAAAATGGAAATATCTATACTGCAGTCTCTATAAACATGGAAATATCTCCACCGCTATCTGTATAAACATGAAAATATCTACACCGCTTTCTGTATAAACATGGACATATCTACACCGCAATCTCTATAAACATGGAAATATCTACAACGCTATGTGTGTAAACATGGAAATATCTACACAGCTATCTGTGTAAACTTGGAAATATCTACACAGCTATCTGCGTAAACATGGAAACATCTACACAGCAGTCTGTTCAAAGATGGAAATAACTACACCACTATCTCTGTAAACATGGAAATATCTACACAGCTACCTGTATAAACATGGAAATATCTACACCGCTGTCTGTATAAACAAGGAAATATCTACACTGCCATCTGTAGAAACATGGAAATATCTACACCGCAATCTGTATAAACATGGAAATACCAACACCGCTATCTGTATAAATATGGTAATGTCTACACCGCTATCTCTATAAACATGGAAATACCTACACCGCCAGATTCAGAAACATGGATGTATCTACACCGGCATCTGTATAAACTTGGAAATATCTACACCACTATCTGTATAAACATGGAAATATCTTCAATTCTATCTGTATAAACATGGAAATATATACACTGCCATCTGTATAAAGATGGAAGTATCTACACCGCAATCTGAATAAAAATGTAAATATCTACACCGCTATCTCTATAGACATGGAAATATCTATACCGCTATCTGTATAAACATGGAAATATCTCCACTCACGTCTGTATAAAGATGGAAATATCTACACTGTGAGCTGTATAAACATGGAAATATCTACACCGCTATCTCTATAAACATGAAAATACTTACACCACCATCTCTACAAACGTCGAAATATTTACACCGCTATCTCTATAAACATAGAAATAGCTACACCGCCATCACAATAAACATGGAAATATCTACACCGCCATCTGCATAAACATGCAAATATATACACAGACATCTGTATAAACTTGGAAATATCTACACTGACATCTGTAGAAAGATGGAAATATCTACAAAGCGATCTGTATAAACATGGGAATTTCTACACCGCTACCTGCATAAACATGGAAATATCTACAACACTATCTGTATAAATATGGAAATAACTCCACCGCTATCGTTATAAGCATGGAAATTTTTACACCGCTATCTGTATAAACATGGAAATATCTCCACCGCTATCTTTATAAACACGGAAATACCTACACCGTTGTCTTTAAAAACATGGAAATACCTACACCGCTATCTCTTTAAACAATGGAATATCTACAACGCAATCTGTGTAAACATGGAAATATCTACACAGCTATCTAGGTAAACTTGGAAATATCTACACCGCTATCTGTGTAAGCATGGAATTATCTACAATGCTATCTGTGTAAACATGGAAATATTTACAATGCTATCTTTGTAAACAGGGAAATATCTACACAGCTATCTGTAAAACGTGGAAATATCTACACCACTATCTGTACTACCCTGAAAATATCTACACCACTATCTGTATCAACATGTAAATAACTACACCGCTATCTGTATAAACATGGAAATACCTACAATGATATCTCTGTAAACATGGAAATATCGACACAGTTATCTGTGTAAACTTGGAAATATCTACACCACTATCTGTGTAAAGTTTGCAATGTCTACACCGCAATCTGTTCAAAGGTGGAAATATCTTTACCGCTATATCTGTAAACATGGAAATATCTACACCGCTATATGTATAAACATGGAAATATCTACACTGCCATCTGTATCAACATGGAAATATCTACACAGCCATCTGTATAAACATGGAAATATCTACACTGCTATCTTTAGAAACATGGAAATATCTACAACGCCATCTGTATAAACCTGGAAATACCTACAAAGCTACCTGTAAAAATATGGAAATGTCTACACTGCTATCTCTATAAACATGGAAATACCTACACTACTTGCACTATAAACATGGAAATATCTACACCGCAATCTCTGTAAACATGGAAATATCTACACCGCCATCTATGTAAACATGAAAATATCTACACTGCCATACTGAGAAACATGGCTGTATCTACACCGGCATCTGTATAAACATGGAAATATCTACACCACTCTCTGTATAAAGATGGAAATATTTAAACTGCTATCTCTATAAACATGGAAATATCTACACCGCTATCTCTATAAACATGGAAATAACTACACCGCCATCTGTATTAACATGGAAATATCTACAGAGTCATCTGTATAAACCTGGAAATATCTACATTGTCATCTATATAAACATGGAAATATCTACAGAGAACTCTGTATAAACATGGAAATATTGGCACAGCCATCTGTATAAACATGGAAATATCTTCACCGCTATCTGTATAAACATGGAAATATCTACACTGCTATGTGTATTAACGTGGAAATATCTCCATTGCTATCTGCATAAACATGGACAAATCTCCACCGCAATCTGTATAAACATGAAATTATCTACACCGCTATCTCTATAAACATGGAAATATCTACAATGCCATCTGTACAAACATGGAAATATCTACACAGTCATCTGTGGAAACATGGAAATATCTACACCGCTATCTCTATAACATGGAAATAACTACAATGCTATCTCTATAAACATGGAAATATCTACACCGCTATCTCCATGAACATTACAATATACACAACGCCATCGCTTTAAACATGGAGGTATCTGCAACGCCACCTACATAAACAAGAAAATATCTACACTGCCATCTATATAAGCATGGAAATATCTACACTGCCATTTGTAGAAAGATGGAAATATCTACACCGCCATCTGTATTAACGTGGAAATATCTCCACCGCTATTTGTATATACATGGAAATATCTACACCGCAATCTGTATAAACATGGAAATATCTACAGCGCTATCTGAATAAATATGAAATATCTAAACCGCTATCTCTATAAAACTGGAAATATCTACACTGCTATCTGTATAAACATGGATATATCCTCACTGCTATCTCTATGAACATGGATATATCTACACTGCTATCTCTATAAACATGGAAATATCTACACCGCCATCTCTATAAACTAGGAAATATCTACACCGCCATCTCTATAAACATGGAAATATCTACACCGCCATCTGTATAAACATGGAAATATCCACACCGCTATCCGTATAAACATGGAAATATCTACACCGCGATCTGTATAAACATGGAAATATCTACAACGCGATCTGTATAAACATGGAAATATCTAGACCGCTATCTGTGTAAACATGTAAATATCTACACAGCTATCTCTATAAACATGGAAATATCTACACCGCTATCTGTATAAATATGGAAATATCTACATCGCTCTCTGTATAAACAGGGAAATATCTCCACCGATATCTGTGTAAACATGGAAATATCTACACCGCTATCTGTATATTCATGGAAATATATACACCGCTATCTGTATAAACAAGGAAATATCTACACCGCCATCTTTAGAAACATGGAAATATCTACACCGCCATTTGTATAAACATGGAAATACCTACACTGCTACCTGTATAAATATAGAAATGTCTACACTGCCATCTCTATAAACATGGAAATACCTACACCACTTGCACTATAAAGATGGAAATATCTACACCGCAATCTCTGTAAACATGGAAATATCTACACCGCCATCTATGTAAACATGAAAATATCTACACTGCCATACTCAGAAACATGGCTGTATCTACACCGCCATCTGTATAAACATGGAAATATCTACACCACTCTCTGTATAAAGATGGAAATATTTAAACCGCTATCTCTATAAACATGGAAATATCTACACCGCTATCTCTATAAACATGGAAATATCTACACCGCCATCTGTATTAACATGGAAATATCTAAACAGTCATCTGTATAAACCTGGAAATATCTACACTGTCATCTATATAAACATGGAAATATCTACAGAGAACTCTGTATAAACATGGAATTATCGGCACAGCCATCTGTATAAACATGGAAATACCTTCACCGCAACCTTTATTAACATGGAAATACCTACACAATCATCTGCATAAACATGGAGACATGTAAACAGCTATCTGTATAGTCATGGAAATATCTACACCGCTATCAGTATAAACACGGAAATATCTACAACGCTATCTGTGTAAACATGGAAATGTCTACACAGCTATCTGTGTAAACATGGAAATATCTACACCGCTATTTTTGCAAAGATGGAAATATCTGCAATGCAATCTTTGCAAACATAGAAATATTTACACCGCTATCTCTGAAAACATGGAAATATCTGCACCGCTAACTGTATAAACATGGAAATATCTACACCGCTATCTCTATACACATGGAAATATCTACACCGCCATCTGTATAAACATGGATATATCTACACAGTCATCTGTATATACATGGAAATATCTACGCCACCATCTCTATAAACATGGAAATATCTACACTGCCATGTGCATACAGATGGAAATATCTACACAGCCATCAGTATAAACTTGGAAACATCTGCACCGCTATCTGAATACACATGGAAATAACTACACCGCTAACTCTATAAAAATTGAAAGATCTAAACTGCTAACTGTATAAACATGGAAATAACTACGCCGCTATCTGCATAAACATGGAAATACCTACACTGCCATCTGTATAAACATGGAAATACCTGCACCGTGAGCTGAATAAACATGGAAATACCTACACCGTCATGTGTAGGAACATTTATATATCAACACTGCCATCTGTATAAACATAGCAATATCTACAGAGCCCTCTGTATAAATATGGATATATCTGCATAGGCATCTGTGTAAACATGGAAATATCTGCACCGCTATCGGTATAAACATGGAAATACCTACACCGCTGTCTCTATAAACATGGAAATACGTACACCGCTATGTGTATAAACATGGAAATATCTCCACTGCACTCTGTATAAACATGGAAATATCTCCACCGTTATCTGTATAAACACGGAAATATCTACAGCGCCATCTCTATAAAAATTGAAATATGTACACTGCCATCTGTAAAAACATGGAAATATCTACACAGTCATCTGAAAAAACATGGAAATACCTACACCACCATCTGTATAAACATGGAAATACCTACAATACCATCTGTATACACATGGAAATATCTACACAGACATCTGTATAAATATGGAAATACCTACAAGGCCATCAGTATAAACATGGAAATATCTACACTGCCATCTGTAGAAAGATGGAAATATCTACACCGCTATCTCTATAAATATGGAAATATCTACACCGCCAGCTATATAAACATGAAAATATCAACACTGCCATCTCCATAAAGATGGAAGTATCTACACCGCCATGTGTATAAACACGGAAATATCTACACCACCATCTGTGTAAACGTGGAAATATCTACACCGCTATCTGTATAAACATGGAAATATCTACACCACCATCTGCATGTCCTTGGAAATATCTATACCGCCATCTGTATAAACATGGAAATATCTACACGGCCATCTGTGTATAGATGGAAATATCAACACCGCCATCTGTACAAACATGGAAATATCTACACCGCTATCTCTATAAACATGGAAATATCTGCACTGCCATCTGTAAAAACATGGAAATACCTATACAGTCATCTGTATAAACATGGAAATATCTACAATGTCATCGGTATACACATGGAAATATCTACACAGTCATCTGTATAAACATGTAAATATCTACACTGCCGTCTCCATAAACATAGAACTAGCTACTCTGTCATCTGTATAAACATGGTAACATCTACACCGCCATCTGTGTGAATAAGGAAATATCTACAATGCCATCTGTAGAAAGATGGAAATACCTACACCGCAATCTGTGTAAACATGGAAATATCTACACCGCAATCTATATATACATGGAAATAACAACACCGCTATCTGTATAAACATGGAAATATCTACACCGCCATCTACATATCCATGGAAATATCTGCGCCACCATCTGTATAAACATGGAAATATCTACACGGTCATCTGTGTATAGATGGAAATATCAACACCGCCGTCTGTACAAACATGGAAATATCTGCACCGCTATCTGTATAAACATGGAAATATCTACACCGCGGTCTGTATAAACATGGAAATATCCACACCGCTTTCTGTATAAACATGGAAATATCTACACCGCTGTCTCTATAAACATAGAAATATCTACACCGTGATCTGTATAAACATGGAAATATTTACACCGCTATCTGTATAAACATGGAAACTTCTACACCGTTATCTGTATAAATATGGAAATATCTGCACCGTTATCTCTATAAACTTGGAAATATCTACACCGCCATCTGTATAAACATGGAAATATCTACAATGCCATCTGTATACACATGGAAATACCTACACGGCAATCTGTGTATAGATGGAAACATCAACACCGCCATCTTTTCAAACATGGAAATATCTACACTGCTATCTCAATAAACATGGAAATATCTACACTGCGGTCTGTATAAACATGGAAATATCTACACCGGTATCTGTATAAACATGGAAATATTTACACCACGATGTGTATAAACATGGAAATATATACACCGCTATCTGTATAAACATGGAAATTTCTGCACCGCTATCTCTATAAACATGGAAATATCTACAAAGCCATCTGTATAAACATGGAAATACCTACACAGTCATGTGTAGGAACATGGAAATATCTACACTGCCATCGGTATAAACATAGAAATATCTACACAGCTCTCTGTATAAATATGGAAATATATGCATAGGCATCTGTGTAAACATGGAAATATCTGCACCGCTATCTGTATAAACATGGAAATATCTCCACTGCTCTCTGTATAAACATGGAAATATCTCCACCGTTATCTGTATAAACATGGAAATATCTACAGCGCCATCTCTATAAGCATAGAAATATCTACCCTGCCATCTGTAAAAACATGGAAATATCTACACAGTCATCTGAATAAACATGGAAATATCTACACCACCATCTCTATAAACATGGAAATTCCTACAATACCATCTGTATACACATGGAAATATCTACACAGACATCTGTATAAATATGGAAATATCTACACGGCCATCTGTATAAACATGGAAATATCTACACTGCCATCTGTAGAAAGATGGAAATATCTACACCGCTATCTCTATAAATATGGAAATATCTACACCACCATCTGTGTAAACATGGAAATATCTACACCGCTATCTGTATACACATGGAAATATCTACAATGCCATCTGTACACACATGGAAATATCTACACCGTGATCTGTTTAAACATGGAAATATTTACACCGCTTTCTGTATAAACATGGAAATTTCTACACCGTTGTCAGTATAAATATGGAAATATCTACACCGCTATCTCTATAAACATGGAAATATCTACACTGCCCTCTGTATAAACATGGAAATACCTATACAGTCATCTATGTAAACATGGAAATATCTACACCACCATCTGTATAAACATGGAAATACCTACAATACCATCTGTATACACATGGAAATACCTACACAGACATCTGTATAAGTATGGAAATATCTACACCGCCATCTGTATAAACATGGAAGTATCTACACGGCCATCTGTAGAAAGATGGAAATATCTACACCGATATCTCTATAAATATGGAAATATCTACACCGCCATCTCTACAAACATGAAAATATCTACACTGCCATCTCCGTAAACATGGAGCTAACTACTTCGCCATCTGTATAAACATGGAAATATCTACACCGCCATCTGTGTGAATAAGGAAATATCTACAATGCCATCTGTATAAAGATATAAATATCTGCACCGCGAGCTCTATAAACATGGAAATATCTACATCGCTATCTGTATAAACATGGAAATATCTACATCGCCATCTGTATAAACATGGAAATACCAATAAAGCTATCGGTATAATCATGGAAATATCTACAACGCCATCTATATAAATATGGAAATATCTACACCGCTATCTCTATAAACATGGAAATATCTACACCACTATCTGTATAAACATGGAGATACCTACACCGCTATCTGTATAAACATGGAAATATCTACAATACCATCTGTATACACATGGAAATACCTACACAGACATCTGTATAAGTATGGAAATATCTACACCGCCATCTGTATAAACATGGAAGTATCTACACGGCCATCTGTAGAAAGATGGAAATATCTACACCGATATCTCTATAAATATGGAAATATCTACACCGCCATCTCTACAAACATGAAAATATCTACACTGCCATCTCCGTAAACATGGAGCTAACTACTTCGCCATCTGTATAAACATGGAAATATCTACACCGCCATCTGTGTGAATAAGGAAATATCTACAATGCCATCTGTATAAAGATATAAATATCTGCACCGCGAGCTCTATAAACATGGAAATATCTACATCGCTATCTGTATAAACATGGAAATATCTACATCGCCATCTGTATAAACATGGAAATACCAATAAAGCTATCGGTATAATCATGGAAATATCTACAACGCCATCTATATAAATATGGAAATATCTACACCGCTATCTCTATAAACATGGAAATATCTACACCACTATCTGTATAAACATGGAGATACCTACACCGCTATCTGTATAAACATGGAAATATCTACACCGCGATCTGTATAAACATGTAAATATCTACACCGCGATCTGTATAAACATGGAAATATCTTCAAAACGATTTGTATATACATGGAAATATCTACACCGCCTTCTGTGTAAACATAAAAATATCTACAATGCCATCTGTAGAGAGATGGAAATATCTACACCGAAATCTGTGTAAACATGGAAATATCTACACCGATATCTGTAAAAACACGGAAATATCTACACCGCTATCTCTATAAACATGGAAATTTCTACACCCCTATCTTCATAAACATGGAAATATGCACACCGCTATCTCTATAAACATGGAAAAATCAACACCGCTATCTCTATGAACATGGAAATATCTACACCACCATCTCTATAAACATGGAAATATCTACAACACGATCAGTATAAACATGGAAATATCTCCACTGCTATCCCTATAAACATCGAAATATCTTCACCGCCATCTGTATAAACATGGAAATATTTACAAAGGTATTTGTATAAACATGGAAATATCTACACCGCCATCTGTATAAACACGGATATATGTACACAGTCATGCGTACATACATGGAAATACCTACACCGCTATCTATATAAACATGGAAATAACTACACCGCTATCTGTATAAAGATGGAAATATCTACACCGCAATCTACATATCCATGGAAATACCTGCGCCGCCATCTGTATAAACATGGAAATATCTACACGGTCATCTGTGTATAGATGGAAATATCAACACCGACATCTGTACAAACATGGAAATATCTGCACCGCTATCTGTATAAACATGGAAATATCTACACCGCGGTCTATATAAACATGGAAATATATACACCGCTATCTCTATAAACATGGAAATATCTACACCGTGATCTGTATAAACATGGAAATATTTACACCGCCATCTGTATAAACATGGAAACTTCTACACCGTTATCTGTATAAATATGGAAATATCTACACCGCTATCTCTATAAACATGGAAATATCTACACCGTGATCTGTATAAACATGGAAATATCTTCAAAACGATCTGTATAAACATGGAAATATCTACACCGCTATCTGTATAAACATGGTAATATCTACACCACCATCTATATAAACATGGAAATATCTACACCGCCATCTGTATAAACATGGAAATAACAACACAGTCATCTGTATAAACATGGAAATATCTACAGTGCCATCTGTGAAAACATGGAAATACCTACACTGCCATCAGTATAAACATGGTAATATTTCCACCGCTATCTGTATAAACATGGAATTATCTCCACTGCTATCTGCATAAAGATGGAAATATCTACACCACGATCTGCATAAACATGGAAATATCTACACCGCTATCTCTATAATCATGGAAATATCTACACCGCCATCTGTATAAAGATGGAAACATCTACACCGCTATCTTTATAAACATAGAAATACCTACATCGCTATCTGTAAAAACATGGAAACATCTGCACCGCTATCTTTATAAACATAGAAATATCTACACGGCTATTTGTATAAACATGGAAATATCTGCAACACTATCTGTGTAAACATGGAAATATCTACACCACACTCTGTGCAAAGATGGAAAGATCTACACCGCTATCTCTATAAATATGGAAATACCTACACCGCCATCTGTATAAACATGGAAATATCTACACCGCTATCTGTATAAAGATGGAAACATCTACACCGCTATCTTTATAAACATAGAAATACCTACATCGCTATCTGTATAAAGATGGAAACATCTGCACCGCTATCTTTATAAACATAGAAATATCTAACCCGCTATTTGTATAAACATGGAAATATCTAAAACACTATCTGTGTAAACATAGAAATATCTACACCACACTCTGTGCAAAGATGGAAAGATCTACACCGCTATCTCTATAAACATGGAAATATCTACACTGCTATCTGTATAAACTTGGAAATAACCACACGGCTATCTGTATAAACATGGAAATATCTACACCGCCAACTGTAAAAACATGAGAATACCTACACAGTCATCTGTATAAACCTGGAAATATCTACAACTCCATCTGTATAAACCTGGAAATATCTACACTGCCATCTCTATACACATGGAAATATCTACACTGACATCGGTATAAACATGGAAATATCTACACCGCTATCTCTATAAACATGGAAATAATTACACAGCTATCTGTATTAACATGGAAATATCTACAACACTATCTGTGTTAACACGGAAATAAATACACCTCTATCTGTGTAAACATGGAAATATATACACAGCTATCTGTGTAAAGACGGAAATATCTACAGCGCAATCTGTGCAAATATGGAAATATCTACACAACTCTCTCTGTAAACATGGAAATATCTAAACCGCTGTCTGAATAAACATGGAAATATCTACACCGCAATCTCTGTAAACATGGAAATGTCTACACCTCAATCTGTATAAACATGGAAATATCTACATGGCTATCTCTATAAACATGGAAATACCTACAACGCCATCTGTATGAACATGGAAATACCTACACCGCTATCTGTATAAACATGGAAATATCTACACCACGATCTGTATAAACATGGAAATATCTACACCGCTATCTGTATAAACATGGAAATATCTACAACGCTATCTGTATAAACATGGAAATATCTACAACACCATCTGTAAAAATATGGAAATATCTACACAGTCATCTGTAGAAACATGGAAATATATACACCGCCATCTGTATACACATGGAAATATCTACACCGCTATCTCGGTAAACATGGAAATACCTACACCGCTATCTGTATAAACATGGAAATGTCTACACCACGATCTGTATAAACATGGAAATACCTCCACCGCTATCTGTACAGGCATGGAAACATCTACACCGCTATCTGTATAAACATGGAAATATCTAAACCGCTATCTGTATAAACCTGGAAATATCTACAAAGCTATTTGTGTAAACATGGAAATATCTAAACAGCTATCTGTGTAAACATGGAAATACCTACACCGCTCTCTGTGGAAAGATGGAAATATCTAAACTGCAATCTGTGCAAAGATGGAAATATCTACAACGCTATCTCTATAAAAATGGATTTACCTGCACCGCTATCTGTATAAACATGGAAATATCTACACCCCTGTCTGTATAAACATGGAAATATCTACAATGCTATCTGTGTAAACATGGAAATATCTAAAGAGCTATCTGTGTAAACATGGAAATATCTACACCGCTTTCTGTGGAAAGATGAAAATATCTACACTGAAATCTGTGCAAAATGGAAATATCTACAACGCTATCTCTACAAACATGGAATTATCTGCACCGCTATCTGTATAAACATGGAAATATCTACAACGCTTTCAGTATAAACATGGAAATATTTACAAGGCTATCTCTATAAATATGGAAATACCTACACCGCCATCTTTATAAACATGGAAGTACCTACACCGCTATCTGTATAAACATGGAAATATCTACACCACGATCTGTATAAACATGGAAATATCTACACTGCCATCTGTAAAAACATGGAAATATCTACACCGCTATCTGTATAAACATGGAAATACCTACAACACTATCTGTGTAAATATGGAAATATCTACACCGCTATCACTATAAACATCGAAATGGCAACTCCGCTATCTTTATAAACATGGAAATATCTACATGGCTATCTCTATATACATGGAAATATCTTCACCGCTATCTGTGTAAACATGGAAATATGTACACAGCTATCTGTGTAAAGATGGAAATATTTACACCGCAATCTTGGCAAATATGGAAATATCTTTTCCGCTATCTCGGTAAACATGGAAATACCTACAACGCTATCTGTATAAACATGGAAATATCCACACTTCCATCTGTATAAACATGGAAATGTCTACACCACGATCTGTATAAACATGGAAATACCTCCACCGCTATCTGTATAGGCATGGAAACATCTACACTGATATCTGTATAAACATGGAAATATCTACACCACTATCTGTATAAACCTGGAAATATCTACAAAGCTATTTGTGTAAACATGGAAATATCTAAAGAGCTATCTGTATAAACATGGAAATATCTACACCGCTTTCTGTATAAACCTGGAAATATCTGCATCACTATCTGTATAAACATGGAAATGTCTATACCGCTATCTCTATAAACATGGAAATATCTACACCGCTATTTTTATAAACATGGAAATATCTACACCACAATCTGTATAAACATGGAAAATCTACAGCGCTATCTGTATAAACATGGAAATATCTACATGGCTATCTCTATAAACATGGATATATCTACACCACCATCTGTATAAACATGGAAATATATCCACCGCTGTCTGTATAAACATGGAAATATCTACAAAACTATCTGTGTTAACATGGAAATATCTACACCGCTATCTGTGGAAACATGGAACTATGTACACCGCTATCTGTGTAAAGATGGAAATACCAACTCCGCTATCTGTGCAAATATGGAAATATCTACACCGCTATCTCTATAAACATGGAAATATCTACACCGTTATCTGTATAAATATGGAAATATCTACACCACGATCTCTATGAACATGGAAATAGCCAAACCGCTATCTGCGTAAACATGGAAATATCTACACCGCCTTCTGTAAAAACATGGAAATACCTACACCGCTATCTGTATAAACACGGAAATTACACCTCTACCAGTATAAAAATGGAAGTATCTACACAGCCATCTGAATAAACATGGAAATATTTTACACCGCTCTCTGTATAAACATGGAAATATCTACAACATTATCTGCACAAAGATGCAAATATCAACCCTGCCATCTGTATAAACATGGAAATATCTACACCGCCATCTGTAAAAACATGGAAATATCAACACTGTCATCTGTAAAAACATGGAAATATCAACACCGCCATCTGTACAAACATGGAAATATCTACACAGATATCTGAAAACATGGAACTATCTACACAGCTATCTGTATAAACATGGAAATACCAACACTGCTGTCTGTATAAAGATGGAAATATCTACAACGCTATCTGTATAAACATGGAAATATCTACACCACCATGTATATAAACATGAAAATATCAACACTGTCATCTGTATAAACATGGAAATATATACACAGCCATCTCTAAATACATGGAAATAAGTACACCGCTATCTGTATAAACATGGAAATATCTGCACCGCTATCTGTATAAACATGTAAAGATCTACACCGCTATCTGTATAAAAAAGGAAATATCTACACCGCTATCTGTATGAAGGTGGAAATATTTACACCGCGAGCTGTATAAACATGGAAATATCTACATTGCTATCTGTATAAACATGGAAATATCTACACCGCTATCTCTATAAACATGGAAATATATACAATGCCATCTCTATAAACATAGAAATATCTACACCGACATCTACATAAACAAGGATATATCAACACCGCCATCTGTACAAACATGGAAATATCTACACAGATATCTGAAAACATGGAACTATCTACACCGCTATCTGTATAAACATGGAAATACCTACCCAGCTAACTCTATAAATATGGAAATATCTACACTGATATCTGTATAAACACGGAAATATCTACACCGTTATCTGTATAAACATGGAGATATCTACATGGCTATCTTTATAAAGATGGAAAAACCTACACCGCCATCTGTATAAACCTGGAAATACGTACACAGTCATCTCTATAGTCATGGAAATACCTACACCAGCATCTGTATAATAATGGAAATATCTACACTGCCATAGGTATAAACATGGAAATATCTACACAGCCATCTCTACAAACATGGAAATAACTACACCTCTATCTGTATAAAAATGGAAATAGCCACACCACTATCTGTATAAACATGGAAATGTCTACACCGCTGTCTGTATAATCATGGAAATATTTACACCGCTATATGTATAAATATGGAAATAACTACACCACTATCTCTATAACCTTGGAAATATCTGCACCGCTATCTGTATAAACATAGAAAGAACTACATTGCTATCTCTATAAACATGGAAATATCTACTCCGCCATCTGTATAAACATGGAAATGTCTCCACCTCTATGTGCATAAAAATGGAAATATCTACTCCGCTATCTGTATAAACATGATAATATCAACACCGCTATCTGTATAAACCTGGAAATATCTACACCGCTATCTCTATAAACATGGAAATATCTACACCGCCATCTGTATAAACCTGGAAATATCTACACAGTCATCGGTATAAACATGGAAATATCTACACCACCATCTCTATAAACATGGAAATGCCTACACTGCCAACGGTATACAAATGGAAATACCTACACAGCCATCAGTATAAACATGGAAATATCTACACGGCTATCTCTATACACATGGAAATACCCACACCGCTATCTCTATAAACATGGAAATATCTACAGCGCAATCTCTATAAACAGGGAAATATCTACACCGCCATCTCTATAAACATGAAAATATCTACACCACCATCTCCATAAAGATGGAAATAACTACACCACCATTTGTGTAAACATGGAAATAACGATACCGATACCTGTATAAACATGGAAATATCTACACTGGCATCTGTATAACGATGGAAATATCAGCAATGTGAGCTGAATAAACATGGAAATATCTACACCGCTATCTGTATAAACATGGAAATACCAACACCGGTATCTGTATAAACATGGAAATACCTACACCACTATCTCTATACACTTGGAAATATCTACACCGCTATCTGTATAAACATGGAAATATCTACACCGCCTTCTGTATAAACATGGAAATATCTCCACCACGATCTGTATGAACATGGAAATATCTACAATGCTATCTGTATAACCATGGAAATACATACACCATTATCTGTATAAACATGAAAATACCTAAACTGCTATCTGTATAAACATGGAAATACCTACACCACTACCTGTAAAAACTTGGAACTATCTACACCATTATCTGTATAAACATGCAAACATATACAATGCTATCTGTGTAAACATGGAAATATCTACACCGCTGTCTGTGTAAACATGGAAATATTTACACCACTATCAGTGTAAAGATTGAAATATCTACAGCATAATCTGTGCAACGATGGAAATACCTACACCTCTATCTGTGTAAAGGTGCAAATAACTACACCGCAATCTGTGCAAATATGGAAATATCTACACTGCAATCTGTGTAGACTTGGTAATATCTACAACGTTAACTGTATAAACTTGGAAGTATCTACACCACTATCTGTATAAACTTGGAAATATCTACACCGCCATCTGTATAAACATGGAAATATCTACACCGACATCTGAATAAACATGGAAATATCTACAACGCCATCTGTATAAATATGGAAATATCTACACCGTTATCTCTATGAACATGGAAATATCTACACCGCTATCTGTATAATCATGGAAATATCTACACCGCTATCTGTATAAACATGCAAATATATACAACGCTATCTGTGTAAACATGGAAATATCTACACCGCTGTCTGTGTAAACATGGAAATATCTACACCACTATCTGTGTAAAGATTGAAATATCTACAGCACAATCTGTGCAACGATGGAAATTTCTTCACCACTATCTGTTTAAAAATGGAAATATCTACACCGCAATCTGAGCAAAGATGGAAATATCTACACCGCTATCTGCATAAACATCTAAATATCTACACCACCATCTGTATAAACATGGAAATACCTACACCGCCATCTGTATAAACTTGGAAATATCAACACCGCCATCTGTATAATAATGGAAATACCCACACCGCCAACAGTATAAACATGGAAATATCTACACCGCCATCTGTGAAAACATGGAAATATCTACACAGTCATTTGCATAAACATGGAAATATCTACACCTCCGAGAGTATAAGCATGGAAATATCTACACTGCCTTCTGTATACACATGGAAATACCTTCACAGCAATCTGTATAAACATGGAAATATATACACCGCTATCTCTAAAAACACGGAAATTCCTACACCGCTATCTGTATAAAAATGGAAATATCTACACCGCTATCTGCATGTACATGGAAATACCTTCACCACTATCTTTATAAACTTGGAAAAACCTACAACACTATCTGTATAAACATGGAAATATCTACATCGCCATCTGAATAAACATGGAAATATCTTCACCGCGATCTGTATGAACATGAAATTACCTTCACTGCTATCTGTATAAACATGGAAATATCTAGACCGTTATCTGTATAAACATGCAAATATCTACACCGCTATGTGTATAAACATGGAAATGTCTACACAACCATGTGTAGAAACATGGAAATATCTACACCGCTATCTCTATAAACACGGAAATACCTACAGCGCTATCTCTATAAACATGGAAATATCTACACCGCTATCTCTATAAATATGGAAATAACTACACCGCTGTCTTTATACACATGGAAATATCTACACCGCTATGTGTATGAACATGGAGATATCTACAATGCTATCTCTATATACATGGAAATATCTACACCGCCAGCTGCAAAAACATGGAAATACCTTCACATTCATCTGTATAAACATGGAAATATCTACACCACCGTCTGTATAAACATGGAATATCTACACTGCCATCTGTATACACATGGAAATACCTTCACAGCCATCTGCATAAACATGGAAATATGTACAGCGCTATCTCTAAAAACATGGAAATACCTACACTGCTATCTCTATAAATATGGAAATACTTACACCGCTATCTCTATAAACATGGAAATATCTCCACTGCCATCTCAATACACATGAAAATATCTACACCGCCATCTCCATAAACATGGAACTATCTACACCGCCATCTCAATAAACATGGAAATATTTACGCTGCCATCTGTATAAACACGGAACTAACTACACCGCCATCTGTATAAACATGGAAATATCTACACCGCAATCTTTGTAAACATGGAAATATCTACAATGCCATCTGTATAAACATGGAAATAACAACACCGCTATCTGTATAAACATGGAAATAGGTACACCGTGATCTATTTAAACATGGAAATATCTACACCGCTATCTGTATAAACATGGATATATCTACACCGCTATCTGTATAAACATGGAAATATCTACACCGCCATCTGTAAAAACATGGAAATATCTACAGAGTCATCTGTATAAAAATGGAAATATCTACACCTCCGTGAGTATAAACTTGGAAATATCTACACTGCCATCTGTATACACATGGAAATATCTACACAGCCATGAGTATAAACACGGAAATATCTACACCGTTATCCCTATAAACATGAAAATTCCTACACCTCTATATGTATAAACATGGAAATATCTACACCGCTATCTGTATAAACATGGAAATACCTACACCAATATATCCTTAAATATGGAAATATCTACACCGCTATCTCTATAAACATGGAAATGTCTACACCGCTATCTGTATAAACTTGGAAATATCTAAAACGCCATCCCTATAAACGTTGGTATATCTACAAATCTATCTCTGTAAACATGGAAATATATAAACTGCTATCTCTATAAGCATGGAAATATCAACAATGCTATCTGTGTAAACATGGAAATATCTACAACGCTATCTGTAGAAACATTGAAATATCTACACCGCTATCTGTATAAACATGGAAATATCTACACAACCATCTGTATAAACATGGAAATATCTACCCCGCTATCTCTATAAACATGGAAATACCTACACCGCTATCTCTATAAACATGGAAATATCTACACCACTATCTCTATAAACATGAATATAACTACACCGCCATCTCCATAAACATGAAAATATCTACACTGTCATCTCCATAAACATGGAACTATCTACACCGCCATCTGTATAAACATGGAAATATCTACACTGCCATCTGTGTACACATGGAAATATCTACACAGCCATCTGTATAAACAAGGAAATATCTACACCGTTATCTCTGTTAACATGGAAATAAATTCACCACTATCTCTATAAACATGGAAATATCTACACCACTATCTGTATAAACATGTAAATATCTACACCTCCATCTCTATAAATATGAAAATATCTACACTGCCGTCTCCATAATCATTGAACTATCTACACCGCCATCTGTATAAATATGGAAATATCTACACCGCCATCTGAATAAACATGGAAATATCTACAATGCCATCTATATAAAGATGTAAGTATCTACTCCGCGAGGTAAATAAACATGGAAATATCTACACCGATATCTGTATAAACATGGAAATATCAACACTGCCATCTGCATAATCATGAAAAAATCCACACCGCAATCTGCCTAAACATGGAAATATCTACACTGCAATTTGGAAAAACATGGAAATATCTACACAGTCATCTGTATAAACTTGGAAGTATCTACACGGCCATCTGTAGAAAGATGGAAATATCTACACCGATATCTCTATAAATATGGAAATATCTACACCGCCATCTCTACAAACATGAAAATATCTACACTGCCATCTCCGTAAACATGGAGCTAACTACTTCGCCATCTGTATAAACATGGAAATATCTACACCGCCATCTGTGTGAATAAGGAAATATCTACAATGCCATCTGTATAAAGATATAAATATCTGCACCGCGAGCTCTATAAACATGGAAATATCTACATCGCTATCTGTATAAACATGGAAATATCTACATCGCCATCTGTATAAACATGGAAATACCAATAAAGCTATCGGTATAATCATGGAAATATCTACAACGCCATCTATATAAATATGGAAATATCTACACCGCTATCTCTATAAACATGGAAATATCTACACCACTATCTGTATAAACATGGAGATACCTACACCGCTATCTGTATAAACATGGAAATATCTACACCGCGATCTGTATAAACATGTAAATATCTACACCGCGATCTGTATAAACATGGAAATATCTTCAAAACGATTTGTATATACATGGAAATATCTACACCGCCTTCTGTGTAAACATAAAAATATCTACAATGCCATCTGTAGAGAGATGGAAATATCTACACCGAAATCTGTGTAAACATGGAAATATCTACACCGATATCTGTAAAAACACGGAAATATCTACACCGCTATCTCTATAAACATGGAAATTTCTACACCCCTATCTGCATAAACATGGAAATATGCACACCGCTATCTCTATAAACATGGAAAAATCAACACCGCTATCTCTATGAACATGGAAATATCTACACCACCATCTCTATAAACATGGAAATATCTACAACACGATCAGTATAAACATGGAAATATCTCCACTGCTATCCCTATAAACATCGAAATACCTTCACCGCCATCTGTATAAACATGGAAATATTTACAAAGTTATTTGTATAAACATGGAAATATCTACACCGCCATCTGTATAAACACGGATATATGTACACAGTCATGCGTACATACATGGAAATACCTACACCGCTATCTATATAAACATGGAAATAACTACACCGCTATCTGTATAAAGATGGAAATATCTACACCGCAATCTACATATCCATGGAAATACCTGCGCCGCCATCTGTATAAACATGGAAATATCTACACGGTCATCTGTGTATAGATGGAAATATCAACACCGACATCTGTACAAACATGGAAATATCTGCACCGCTATCTGTATAAACATGGAAATATCTACACCGCGGTCTATATAAACATGGAAATATATACACCGCTATCTCTATAAACATGGAAATATCTACACCGTGATCTGTATAAACATGGAAATATTTACACCGCCATCTGTATAAACATGGAAACTTCTACACCGTTATCTGTATAAATATGGAAATATCTACACCGCTATCTCTATAAACATGGAAATATCTACACCGTGATCTGTATAAACATGGAAATATCTTCAAAACGATCTGTATAAACATGGAAATATCTACACCGCTATCTGTATAAACATGGTAATATCTACACCACCATCTATATAAACATGGAAATATCTACACCGCCATCTGTATAAACATGGAAATAACAACACAGTCATCTGTATAAACATGGAAATATCTACAGTGCCATCTGTGAAAACATGGAAATACCTACACTGCCATCAGTATAAACATGGTAATATTTCCACCGCTATCTGTATAAACATGGAATTATCTCCACTGCTATCTGCATAAAGATGGAAATATCTACACCACGATCTGCATAAACATGGAAATATCTACACCGCTATCTCTATAATCATGGAAATATCTACACCGCCATCTGTATAAAGATGGAAACATCTACACCGCTATCTTTATAAACATAGAAATACCTACATCGCTATCTGTAAAAACATGGAAACATCTGCACCGCTATCTTTATAAACATAGAAATATCTACACGGCTATTTGTATAAACATGGAAATATCTGCAACACTATCTGTGTAAACATGGAAATATCTACACCACACTCTGTGCAAAGATGGAAAGATCTACACCGCTATCTCTATAAATATGGAAATACCTACACCGCCATCTGTATAAACATGGAAATATCTACACCGCTATCTGTATAAAGATGGAAACATCTACACCGCTATCTTTATAAACATAGAAATACCTACATCGCTATCTGTATAAAGATGGAAACATCTGCACCGCTATCTTTATAAACATAGAAATATCTAACCCGCTATTTGTATAAACATGGAAATATCTAAAACACTATCTGTGTAAACATAGAAATATCTACACCACACTCTGTGCAAAGATGGAAAGATCTACACCGCTATCTCTATAAACATGGAAATATCTACACTGCTATCTGTATAAACTTGGAAATAACCACACGGCTATCTGTATAAACATGGAAATATCTACACCGCCAACTGTAAAAACATGAGAATACCTACACAGTCATCTGTATAAACCTGGAAATATCTACAACTCCATCTGTATAAACCTGGAAATATCTACACTGCCATCTCTATACACATGGAAATATCTACACTGACATCGGTATAAACATGGAAATATCTACACCGCTATCTCTATAAACATGGAAATAATTACACAGCTATCTGTATTAACATGGAAATATCTACAACACTATCTGTGTTAACACGGAAATAAATACACCTCTATCTGTGTAAACATGGAAATATGTACACAGCTATCTGTGTAAAGACGGAAATATCTACAGCGCAATCTGTGCAAATATGGAAATATCTACACAACTCTCTCTGTAAACATGGAAATATCTAAACCGCTGTCTGAATAAACATGGAAATATCTACACCGCAATCTCTGTAAACATGGAAATGTCTACACCTCAATCTGTATAAACATGGAAATATCTACATGGCTATCTCTATAAACATGGAAATACCTACAACGCCATCTGTATGAACATGGAAATACCTACACCGCTATCTGTATAAACATGGAAATATCTACACCACGATCTGTATAAACATGGAAATATCTACACCGCTATCTGTATAAACATGGAAATATCTACAACGCTATCTGTATAAACATGGAAATATCTACAACACCATCTGTAAAAATATGGAAATATCTACACAGTCATCTGTAGAAACATGGAAATATATACACCGCCATCTGTATACACATGGAAATATCTACACCGCTATCTCGGTAAACATGGAAATACCTACACCGCTACCTGTATAAACATGGAAATATCCACACTTCCATCTGTATAAACATGGAAATGTCTACACCACGATCTGTATAAACATGGAAATACCTCCACCGCTATCTGTACAGGCATGGAAACATCTACACCGCTATCTGTATAAACATGGAAATATCTAAACCGCTATCTGTATAAACCTGGAAATATCTACAAAGCTATTTGTGTAAACATGGAAATATCTAAACAGCTATCTGTGTAAACATGGAAATACCTACACCGCTCTCTGTGGAAAGATGGAAATATCTAAACTGCAATCTGTGCAAAGATGGAAATATCTACAACGCTATCTCTATAAAAATGGATTTACCTGCACCGCTATCTGTATAAACATGGAAATATCTACACCCCTGTCTGTATAAACATGGAAATATCTACAATGCTATCTGTGTAAACATGGAAATATCTAAAGAGCTATCTGTGTAAACATGGAAATATCTACACCGCTTTCTGTGGAAAGATGAAAATATCTACACTGAAATCTGTGCAAAATGGAAATATCTACAACGCTATCTCTACAAACATGGAATTATCTGCACCGCTATCTGTATAAACATGGAAATATCTACAACGCTTTCAGTATAAACATGGAAATATTTACAAGGCTATCTCTATAAATATGGAAATACCTACACCGCCATCTTTATAAACATGGAAGTACCTACACCGCTATCTGTATAAACATGGAAATATCTACACCACGATCTGTATAAACATGGAAATATCTACACTGCCATCTGTAAAAACATGGAAATATCTACACCGCTATCTGTATAAACATGGAAATACCTACAACACTATCTGTGTAAATATGGAAATATCTACACCGCTATCACTATAAACATCGAAATGGCAACTCCGCTATCTTTATAAACATGGAAATATCTACATGGCTATCTCTATATACATGGAAATATCTTCACCGCTATCTGTGTAAACATGGAAATATGTACACAGCTATCTGTGTAAAGATGGAAATATTTACACCGCAATCTTGGCAAATATGGAAATATCTTTTCCGCTATCTCGGTAAACATGGAAATACCTACAACGCTATCTGTATAAACATGGAAATATCCACACTTCCATCTGTATAAACATGGAAATGTCTACACCACGATCTGTATAAACATGGAAATACCTCCACCGCTATCTGTATAGGCATGGAAACATCTACACTGATATCTGTATAAACATGGAAATATCTACACCACTATCTGTATAAACCTGGAAATATCTACAAAGCTATTTGTGTAAACATGGAAATATCTAAAGAGCTATCTGTATAAACATGGAAATATCTACACCGCTTTCTGTATAAACCTGGAAATATCTGCATCACTATCTGTATAAACATGGAAATGTCTATACCGCTATCTCTATAAACATGGAAATATCTACACCGCTATTTTTATAAACATGGAAATATCTACACCACAATCTGTATAAACATGGAAAATCTACAGCGCTATCTGTATAAACATGGAAATATCTACATGGCTATCTCTATAAACATGGATATATCTACACCACCATCTGTATAAACATGGAAATATATCCACCGCTGTCTGTATAAACATGGAAATATCTACAAAACTATCTGTGTTAACATGGAAATATCTACACCGCTATCTGTGGAAACATGGAACTATGTACACCGCTATCTGTGTAAAGATGGAAATACCAACTCCGCTATCTGTGCAAATATGGAAATATCTACACCGCTATCTCTATAAACATGGAAATATCTACACCGTTATCTGTATAAATATGGAAATATCTACACCACGATCTCTATGAACATGGAAATAGCCAAACCGCTATCTGCGTAAACATGGAAATATCTACACCGCCTTCTGTAAAAACATGGAAATACCTACACCGCTATCTGTATAAACACGGAAATTACACCTCTACCAGTATAAAAATGGAAGTATCTACACAGCCATCTGAATAAACATGGAAATATTTTACACCGCTCTCTGTATAAACATGGAAATATCTACAACATTATCTGCACAAAGATGCAAATATCAACCCTGCCATCTGTATAAACATGGAAATATCTACACCGCCATCTGTAAAAACATGGAAATATCTACACTGTCATCTGTAAAAACATGGAAATATCAACACCGCCATCTGTACAAACATGGAAATATCTACACAGATATCTGAAAACATGGAACTATCTACACAGCTATCTGTATAAACATGGAAATACCAACACTGCTGTCTGTATAAAGATGGAAATATCTACAACGCTATCTGTATAAACATGGAAATATCTACACCACCATGTATATAAACATGAAAATATCAACACTGTCATCTGTATAAACATGGAAATATATACACAGCCATCTCTAAATACATGGAAATAAGTACACCGCTATCTGTATAAACATGGAAATATCTGCACCGCTATCTGTATAAACATGTAAAGATCTACACCGCTATCTGTATAAAAAAGGAAATATCTACACCGCTATCTGTATGAAGGTGGAAATATTTACACCGCGAGCTGTATAAACATGGAAATATCTACATTGCTATCTGTATAAACATGGAAATATCTACACCGCTATCTCTATAAACATGGAAATATATACAATGCCATCTCTATAAACATAGAAATATCTACACCGACATCTACATAAACAAGGATATATCAACACCGCCATCTGTACAAACATGGAAATATCTACACAGATATCTGAAAACATGGAACTATCTACACCGCTATCTGTATAAACATGGAAATACCTACCCAGCTAACTCTATAAATATGGAAATATCTACACTGCTATCTGTATAAACACGGAAATATCTACACCGTTATCTGTATAAACATGGAGATATCTACATGGCTATCTTTATAAAGATGGAAAAATCTACACCGCCATCTGTATAAACCTGGAAATACGTACACAGTCATCTCTATAGTCATGGAAATACCTACACCAGCATCTGTATAATAATGGAAATATCTACACTGCCATAGGTATAAACATGGAAATATCTACACAGCCATCTCTACAAACATGGAAATAACTACACCAGTATCTGTATAAAAATGGAAATAGCCACACCACTATCTGTATAAACATGGAAATGTCTACACCGCTGTCTGTATAATCATGGAAATATTTACACCGCTATATGTATAAATATGGAAATAACTACACCACTATCTCTATAACCTTGGAAATATCTGCACCGCTATCTGTATAAACATAGAAAGAACTACATTGCTATCTCTATAAACATGGAAATATCTACTCCGCCATCTGTATAAACATGGAAATGTCTCCACCTCTATGTGCATAAAAATGGAAATATCTACTCCGCTATCTGTATAAACATGATAATATCAACACCGCTATCTGTATAAACCTGGAAATATCTACACCGCTATCTCTATAAACATGGAAATATCTACACCGCCATCTGTATAAACCTGGAAATATCTACACAGTCATCGGTATAAACATGGAAATATCTACACCACCATCTCTATAAACATGGAAATGCCTACACTGCCAACGGTATACAAATGGAAATACCTACACAGCCATCAGTATACACATGGAAATACCCACACCGCTATCTCTATAAACATGGAAATATCTACAGCGCAATCTCTATAAACAGGGAAATATCTACACCGCCATCTCTATAAACATGAAAATATCTACACCACCATCTCCATAAAGATGGAAATAACTACACCACCATTTGTGTAAACATGGAAATAACGATACCGATATCTGTATAAACATGGAAATATCTACACTGGCATCTGTATAACGATGGAAATATCAGCAATGTGAGCTGAATAAACATGGAAATATCTACACCGCTATCTGTATAAACATGGAAATACCAACACCGGTATCTGTATAAACATGGAAATACCTACACCACTATCTCTATACACTTGGAAATATCTACACCGCTATCTGTATAAACATGGAAATATCTACACCGCCTTCTGTATAAACATGGAAATATCTCCACCACGATCTGTATGAACATGGAAATATCTACAATGCTATCTGTATAACCATGGAAATACATACACCATTATCTGTATAAACATGAAAATACCTAAACTGCTATCTGTATAAACATGGAAATACCTACACCACTACCTGTAAAAACTTGGAACTATCTACACCATTATCTGTATAAACATGCAAACATATACAATGCTATCTGTGTAAACATGGAAATATCTACACCGCTGTCTGTGTAAACATGGAAATATTTACACCACTATCAGTGTAAAGATTGAAATATCTACAGCATAATCTGTGCAACGATGGAAATACCTACACCTCTATCTGTGTAAAGGTGCAAATAACTACACCGCAATCTGTGCAAATATGGAAATATCTACACTGCAATCTGTGTAGACTTGGTAATATCTACAACGTTAACTGTATAAACTTGGAAGTATCTACACCACTATCTGTATAAACTTGGAAATATCTACACCGCCATCTATATAAACATGGAAATATCTACACCGACATCTGAATAAACATGGAAATATCTACAACGCCATCTGTATAAATATGGAAATATCTACACCGTTATCTCTATGAACATGGAAATATCTACACCGCTATCTGTATAATCATGGAAATATCTACACCGCTATCTGTATAAACATGCAAATATATACAACGCTATCTGTGTAAACATGGAAATATCTACACCGCTGTCTGTGTAAACATGGAAATATCTACACCACTATCTGTGTAAAGATTGAAATATCTACAGCACAATCTGTGCAACGATGGAAATTTCTTCACCACTATCTGTTTAAAAATGGAAATATCTACACCGCAATCTGAGCAAAGATGGAAATATCTACACCGCTATCTGCATAAACATCTAAATATCTACACCACCATCTGTATAAACATGGAAATACCTACACCGCCATCTGTATAAACTTGGAAATATCAACACCGCCATCTGTATAATAATGGAAATACCCACACCGCCAACAGTATAAACATGGAAATATCTACACCGCCATCTGTGAAAACATGGAAATATCTACACAGTCATTTGCATAAACATGGAAATATCTACACCTCCGAGAGTATAAGCATGGAAATATCTACACTGCCTTCTGTATACACATGGAAATACCTTCACAGCAATCTGTATAAACATGGAAATATATACACCGCTATCTCTAAAAACACGGAAATTCCTACACCGCTATCTGTATAAAAATGGAAATATCTACACCGCTATCTGCATGTACATGGAAATACCTTCACCACTATCTTTATAAACTTGGAAAAACCTACAACACTATCTGTATAAACATGGAAATATCTACATCGCCATCTGAATAAACATGGAAATATCTTCACCGCGATCTGTATGAACATGAAATTACCTTCACTGCTATCTGTATAAACATGGAAATATCTAGACCGTTATCTGTATAAACATGCAAATATCTACACCGCTATGTGTATAAACATGGAAATGTCTACACAACCATGTGTAGAAACATGGAAATATCTACACCGCTATCTCTATAAACACGGAAATACCTACAGCGCTATCTCTATAAACATGGAAATATCTACACCGCTATCTCTATAAATATGGAAATAACTACACCGCTGTCTTTATACACATGGAAATATCTACACCGCTATGTGTATGAACATGGAGATATCTACAATGCTATCTCTATATACATGGAAATATCTACACCGCCAGCTGCAAAAACATGGAAATACCTTCACATTCATCTGTATAAACATGGAAATATCTACACCACCGTCTGTATAAACATGGAATATCTACACTGCCATCTGTATACACATGGAAATACCTTCACAGCCATCTGCATAAACATGGAAATATGTACAGCGCTATCTCTAAAAACATGGAAATACCTACACTGCTATCTCTATAAATATGGAAATACTTACACCGCTATCTCTATAAACATGGAAATATCTCCACTGCCATCTAAATACACATGAAAATATCTACACCGCCATCTCCATAAACATGGAACTATCTACACCGCCATCTCAATAAACATGGAAATATTTACGCTGCCATCTGTATAAACACGGAACTAACTACACCGCCATCTGTATAAACATGGAAATATCTACACCGCAATCTTTGTAAACATGGAAATATCTACAATGCCATCTGTATAAACATGGAAATAACAACACCGCTATCTGTATAAACATGGAAATAGGTACACCGTGATCTATTTAAACATGGAAATATCTACACCGCTATCTGTATAAACATGGATATATCTACACCGCTATCTGTATAAACATGGAAATATCTACACCGCCATCTGTAAAAACATGGAAATATCTACAGAGTCATCTGTATAAAAATGGAAATATCTACACCTCCGTGAGTATAAACTTGGAAATATCTACACTGCCATCTGTATACACATGGAAATATCTACACAGCCATGAGTATAAACACGGAAATATCTACACCGTTATCCCTATAAACATGAAAATTCCTACACCTCTATATGTATAAACATGGAAATATCTACACCGCTATCTGTATAAACATGGAAATACCTACACCAATATATCCTTAAATATGGAAATATCTACACCGCTATCTCTATAAACATGGAAATGTCTACACCGCTATCTGTATAAACTTGGAAATATCTAAACCGCCATCCCTATAAACGTTGGTATATCTACAAATCTATCTCTGTAAACATGGAAATATATAAACTGCTATCTCTATAAGCATGGAAATATCAACAATGCTATCTGTGTAAACATGGAAATATCTACAACGCTATCTGTAGAAACATTGAAATATCTACACCGCTATCTGTATAAACATGGAAATATCTACACAACCATCTGTATAAACATGGAAATATCTACCCCGCTATCTCTATAAACATGGAAATACCTACACCGCTATCTCTATAAACATGGAAATATCTACACCACTATCTCTATAAACATGAATATAACTACACCGCCATCTCCATAAACATGAAAATATCTACACTGTCATCTCCATAAACATGGAACTATCTACACCGCCATCTGTATAAACATGGAAATATCTACACTGCCATCTGTGTACACATGGAAATATCTACACAGCCATCTGTATAAACAAGGAAATATCTACACCGTTATCTCTGTTAACATGGAAATAAATTCACCACTATCTCTATAAACATGGAAATATCTACACCACTATCTGTATAAACATGTAAATATCTACACCTCCATCTCTATAAATATGAAAATATCTACACTGCCGTCTCCATAATCATTGAACTATCTACACCGCCATCTGTATAAATATGGAAATATCTACACCGCCATCTGAATAAACATGGAAATATATACAATGCCATCTATATAAAGATGTAAGTATCTACTCCGCGAGGTAAATAAACATGGAAATATCTACACCGATATCTGTATAAACATGGAAATATCAACACTGCCATCTGCATAATCATGAAAAAATCCACACCGCAATCTGCCTAAACATGGAAATATCTACACTGCAATTTGGAAAAACATGGAAATATCTACACAGTCATCTGTATAAACTTGGAAATATCTACACCTCCGTGAGTATAAACATCGAAATATCTACACTGCCATCTGTATACACATGGAAATATCTCCACAGCTATCAGTATAAACATGGAAACATCTACATCGCTATCTCTATAAACATGGAAATACCTACACCGCTTTCTGTATAAACATGGAAATGTCTACACCAATATCTGTATAAACATGGAAATACCGACACCACTACCTGTATAAACTTGGAAATATCTACACTGCTATCTGCATAAACATGGAAATATCTACACCGCCATCTGTATAAACATGGAAATATCTCCACCGCTATGTGCATAAACATGGAAATATCTACTCCGCTATCTGTATAAACATGAAAATATCAACACCGCTCTCTATATAAACACGCTAACATCCTCACCGCTATCTGTATAGACATGGAAATATCTACACCGATATCTCTATAAACATGGAAATATCTACACCGCCATCTGTATAAACGTGGAAATCTCTACACAGTCATCCGTATAAACATGGAAATACCTACACCACCATCTCTATAAACATGGAAATATCTACACTGCCTTCGGTATACAAATGGAAATATCTACACAGCCATTAGTATAAACATGGAAACATCTAAACCTCTATCTCTATACACATGGAAATACCTACACCGCTATCTCTATAAACATGGAAATATCTACACCGCAATCTCTATAAACATGGAAATATCTACACCGCCATCTCTATAAACATGAAAATATCTACACCACCATCTCCATAAAGATGGAACTATCTACACCACCATTTGCGTAAACATGGAAATAACGACACCGATATCTGTATTAACATGGAAATATCTACACTGCCATCTGTATAACGATGGAAATATCTTCATCGTGAGCTGAATAAACGTGGAAATGTCTACAACGCTATCTGTATAAACATGGAAATACCAACACCGCTATCTGTATAAACATGGAAATATCTACTCCGCTATCTGTATAAACATGGAAATACCAACACAGCTACCTGTATAAACATGGAAATATCGACACCGCTATCAGTATAAACATGGAAATATCTACACCACTATACCCATAAACATGGAAGTACCTACAACGCCATCTCTATAAACATGGAAATATCTACAATGCTATCTGTATAAACGTGGATATATCTTCACCGCTATCTGTATAAATTTGGAAATCTCTACACCAAGATCTGTATAAACATGGAAATATCTACACCACTATCTGTATAAACATGGAAATATCCACACCGATATCTCTATAAACATGGAAATGTCTACACCGCTATCTGGATAAACTTGGAAATACCAAAACCGCTCTCTCCATAAACGTGGAGATATCTACAATGCTATCTGTGTAAACATGGAAATATATAAACCACTATCTCTATAAACATGGAAACATATACAATGCTATCTGTGTAAACATGGAAATATCTACAACTCTATCTGCATAAACATGGAAATACCTACACCGCAATCTGTATAAACATGGAAATATCTACAAAACCATCTGTATATCTTGGAAATATCTACATCGCTATCTCTATAAACATGGAAATATCTATACCGCTATCTATATAAACATGGAAATACCTACACCACTATCTCTATAAACATGGAAATATCTACACCGCCATCTCTATAAACATGAAAATATCTACACTGCCATCTCCATAATCATGGAACTATCTACACCGCCATCTGTATATACATGGAAATATCTACACCACCATCAGTATAAACAAGGAAATATCTACACCGTGAGCTGTAGAAACATGGAAATATCTACACCGCTATCTGTGTAAACATGGAAATATCTATACCGCGATCTGTATAATCATGGAAATATCAACACCGCCATCTGTATAATCATGGAAATATCCACACCGCCATCAGTATAATCATGGAAATATCTAAACCGCCATCTGTAAAAATCTGGAAATATCTACACAGTCATCTGTAAAAACATGGAAATATCTACACTGCCATCTGTACACACATGGAAATATCTACACGGACATCAGTATAAACATGGAAATATCTACACCGCTATCTCTATAAACATGGATATTACTACACCGCTATCTGTATAAACATGGAAATGTCTACACCGCTATCTGTATAAACATGGAAATACCTACACCACTATATCTTTAAATATGGAAATATCCACACTGCTATCTCTATAAACATGGAAATGTTTACACCGCTATCTGTATAAACTTGGAAATATCTAAACTGCTGTCTGTATAAATTTAGAAATAACTACAACGCTATCTGTGAAACATGGAAAGACATAAACCGCTATCTCTATAAACATGGAAATATCTACAACGCTATCTGTGTAAACATGGAAATATCTACACCGCTATCTGTATAAACATGGAAATACCTACTCCACTATCTGTCTAAACATGGACATAACTACACCGCTAACTCTATAAACATGGATATATCTACACCGACATCTATAAAAACATGGAAATTCCTACACAGTCATCTGTATAATCATGGAAATATGTACACCTCCGTGAGTATAAACATGGAAATATCTACACTGCCATCTGTATACACATGGAAATATCTACACGGGCATCAGTATAAACATGGAAGTATCTACACCACTATCACTATAAACATGGAAATCCCTACACCGCTATCTGTATAAACATGGAAATATCTATACCGCTATCTGTATAAACATGGAAATATATTCCTCACTATCTGTGTAAAGGTTTAAGTAACTACACAGCTATCTGTGTAAACTTGGAAATATCTACACCGCTATCTGTGTATAGATGGAAATATCTACACCGCAATCTGTGCAAAGATGGAAATCTCTACACCGCTATCTCTGTAAACATGGAAATATCTACACCGCTATCTGTATAAACATGGAAATATCTACATCGCGATCTGTATAAACATGGAAATATCTACACCGCTGTCTCTTTAACATGGAAATATCTGCACCGCTCTCTGTATACACATGGAAATATCTACACCACTATGTCTATAAACATGGAAATATCTACACCGCAGTCGGTATACACATGGAAATATCTACACACCCATCTGTATAAACATGGAAATATCTACACCACTATCTCTATAAACATGGATATATCTCCACCACTACCTGTAGAAACATGGAAATATCTACACCGCCGTCTGTATCAACATGGAAATATCTACACCGCTATCTGCATAAACATCTAAATATCTACACCACCATCTGTATAAACATGGAAATACCTACACCGCCATCTGTATAAACTTGGAAATATCAACACCGCCATCTGTATAATAATGGAAATACCCACAACGCCAACAGTATAAACATGGAAATATCTACACCGCCATCTGTGAAAACATGGAAATATCTACACAGTCATTTGCATAAACATGGAAATATCTACACCTCCGAGAGTATAAGCATGGAAATATCTACACTGCCTTCTGTATACACATGGAAATACCTTCACAGCAATCTGTATAAACATGGAAATATATACACCGCTATCTCTAAAAACACGGAAATTCCTACACCGCTATCTGTATAAAAATGGAAATATCTACACCGCTATCTGCATGTACATGGAAATACCTTCACCACTATCTTTATAAACTTGGAAAAACCTACAACACTATCTGTATAAACATGGAAATATCTACATCGCCATCTGAATAAACATGGAAATATCTTCACCGCGATCTGTATGAACATGAAATTACCTTCACTGCTATCTGTATAAACATGGAAATATCTAGACCGTTATCTGTATAAACATGCAAATATCTACACCGCTATGTGTATAAACATGGAAATGTCTACACAACCATGTGTAGAAACATGGAAATATCTACACCGCTATCTCTATAAACACGGAAATACCTACAGCGCTATCTCTATAAACATGGAAATATCTACACCGCTATCTCTATAAATATGGAAATAACTACACCGCTGTCTTTATACACATGGAAATATCTACACCGCTATGTGTATGAACATGGAGATATCTACAATGCTATCTCTATATACATGGAAATATCTACACCGCCATCTGCAAAAACATGGAAATACCTTCACATTCATCTGTACAAACATGGAAATATCTACACCACCGTCTGTATAAACATGGAAATATCTACACTGCCATCTGTATACACATGGAAATACCTTCACAGCCATCTGCATAAACATGGAAATATGTACAGCGCTATCTCTAAAAACATGGAAATACCAACACTGCTATCTCTATAAATATGGAAATACTTACACCGCTATCTCTATAAACATGGAAATATCTCCACTGCCATCTCAATACACATGAAAATATCTACACCGCCATCTCCATAAACATGGAACTATCTACACCGCCATCTCAATAAACATGGAAATATTTACGCTGCCATCTGTATAAACACGGAACTAACTACACCGCCATCTGTATAAACATGGAAATATCTACACCGCAATCTTTGTAAACATGGAAATATCTACAATGCCATCTGTATAAACATGGAAATAACAACACCGCTATCTGTATAAACATGGAAATAGGTACACCGTGATCTATTTAAACATGGAAATATCTACACCGCTATCTGTATAAACATGGAAATATCTACACCGCCATCTGTATAAACGTGGAAATCTCTACACAGTCATCCGTATAAACATGGAAATACCTACACCACCATCTCTATAAACATGGAAATATCTACACTGCCTTCGGTATACAAATGGAAATATCTACACAGCCATTAGTATAAACATGGAAACATCTAAACCTCTATCTCTATACACATGGAAATACCTACACCGCTATCTCTATAAACATGGAAATATCTACACCGCAATCTCTATAAACATGGAAATATCTACACCGCCATCTCTATAAACATGAAAATATCTACACCACCATCTCCATAAAGATGGAACTATCTACACCACCATTTGCGTAAACATGGAAATAACGACACCGATATCTGTATTAACATGGAAATATCTACACTGCCATCTGTATAACGATGGAAATATCTTCATCGTGAGCTGAATAAACGTGGAAATGTCTACAACGCTATCTGTATAAACATGGAAATACCAACACCGCTATCTGTATAAACATGGAAATATCTACTCCGCTATCTGTATAAACATGGAAATACCAACACAGCTACCTGTATAAACATGGAAATATCGACACCGCTATCAGTATAAACATGGAAATATCTACACCACTATACCCATAAACATGGAAGAACCTACAACGCCATCTCTATAAACATGGAAATATCTACAATGCTATCTGTATAAACGTGGATATATCTTCACCGCTATCGCTATCTGTATAAATTTGGAAATCTCTACACCAAGATCTGTATAAACATGGAAATATCTACACCACTATCTGTATAAACATGGAAATATCCACACCGATATCTCTATAAACATGGAAATGTCTACACCGCTATCTGGATAAACTTGGAAATACCAAAACCGCTCTCTCCATAAACGTGGAGATATCTACAATGCTATCTGTGTAAACATGGAAATATATAAACCACTATCTCTATAAACATGGAAACATATACAATGCTATCTGTGTAAACATGGAAATATCTACAACTCTATCTGCATAAACATGGAAATACCTACACCGCAATCTGTATAAACATGGAAATATCTACAAAACCATCTGTATATCTTGGAAATATCTACATCGCTATCTCTATAAACATGGAAATATCTATACCGCTATCTATATAAACATGGAAATACCTACACCACTATCTCTATAAACATGGAAATATCTACACCGCCATCTCTATAAACATGAAAATATCTACACTGCCATCTCCATAATCATGGAACTATCTACACCGCCATCTGTATATACATGGAAATATCTACACCACCATCAGTATAAACAAGGAAATATCTACACCGTGAGCTGTAGAAACATGGAAATATCTACACCGCTATCTGTGTAAACATGGAAATATCTATACCGCGATCTGTATAATCATGGAAATATCAACACCGCCATCTGTATAATCATGGAAATATCCACACCGCCATCAGTATAATCATGGAAATATCTAAACCGCCATCTGTAAAAATCTGGAAATATCTACACAGTCATCTGTAAAAACATGGAAATATCTACACTGCCATCTGTACACACATGGAAATATCTACACGGACATCAGTATAAACATGGAAATATCTACACCGCTATCTCTATAAACATGGATATTACTACACCGCTATCTGTATAAACATGGAAATGTCTACACCGCTATCTGTATAAACATGGAAATACCTACACCACTATATCTTTAAATATGGAAATATCCACACTGCTATCTCTATAAACATGGAAATGTTTACACCGCTATCTGTATAAACTTGGAAATATCTAAACTGCTGTCTGTATAAATTTAGAAATAACTACAACGCTATCTGTGAAACATGGAAAGACATAAACCGCTATATAAACATGGAAATATCTACAACGCTATCTGTGTAAACATGGAAATATCTACACCGCTATCTGTATAAACATGGAAATACCTACTCCACTATCTGTCTAAACATGGACATAACTACACCGCTAACTCTATAAACATGGATATATCTACACCGACATCTATAAAAACATGGAAATTCCTACACAGTCATCTGTATAATCATGGAAATATGTACACCTCCGTGAGTATAAACATGGAAATATCTACACTGCCATCTGTATACACATGGAAATATCTACACGGGCATCAGTATAAACATGGAAGTATCTACACCACTATCACTATAAACATGGAAATCCCTACACCGCTATCTGTATAAACATGGAAATATCTATACCGCTATCTGTATAAACATGGAAATATATTCCTCACTATCTGTGTAAAGGTTTAAGTAACTACACAGCTATCTGTGTAAACTTGGAAATATCTACACCGCTATCTGTGTATAGATGGAAATATCTACACCGCAATCTGTGCAAAGATGGAAATCTCTACACCGCTATCTCTGTAAACATGGAAATATCTACACCGCTATCTGTATAAACATGGAAATATCTACATCGCGATCTGTATAAACATGGAAATATCTACACCGCTGTCTCTTTAACATGGAAATATCTGCACCGCTCTCTGTATACACATGGAAATATCTACACCACTATGTCTATAAACATGGAAATATCTACACCGCAGTCGGTATACACATGGAAATATCTACACACCCATCTGTATAAACATGGAAATATCTACACCACTATCTCTATAAACATGGATATATCTCCACCACTACCTGTAGAAACATGGAAATATCTACACCGCCGTCTGTATCAACATGGAAATATCTACACCGCTATCTGCATAAACATCTAAATATCTACACCACCATCTGTATAAACATGGAAATACCTACACCGCCATCTGTATAAACTTGGAAATATCAACACCGCCATCTGTATAATAATGGAAATACCCACAACGCCAACAGTATAAACATGGAAATATCTACACCGCCATCTGTGAAAACATGGAAATATCTACACAGTCATTTGCATAAACATGGAAATATCTACACCTCCGAGAGTATAAGCATGGAAATATCTACACTGCCTTCTGTATACACATGGAAATACCTTCACAGCAATCTGTATAAACATGGAAATATATACACCGCTATCTCTAAAAACACGGAAATTCCTACACCGCTATCTGTATAAAAATGGAAATATCTACACCGCTATCTGCATGTACATGGAAATACCTTCACCACTATCTTTATAAACTTGGAAAAACCTACAACACTATCTGTATAAACATGGAAATATCTACATCGCCATCTGAATAAACATGGAAATATCTTCACCGCGATCTGTATGAACATGAAATTACCTTCACTGCTATCTGTATAAACATGGAAATATCTAGACCGTTATCTGTATAAACATGCAAATATCTACACCGCTATGTGTATAAACATGGAAATGTCTACACAACCATGTGTAGAAACATGGAAATATCTACACCGCTATCTCTATAAACACGGAAATACCTACAGCGCTATCTCTATAAACATGGAAATATCTACACCGCTATCTCTATAAATATGGAAATAACTACACCGCTGTCTTTATACACATGGAAATATCTACACCGCTATGTGTATGAACATGGAGATATCTACAATGCTATCTCTATATACATGGAAATATCTACACCGCCATCTGCAAAAACATGGAAATACCTTCACATTCATCTGTACAAACATGGAAATATCTACACCACCGTCTGTATAAACATGGAAATATCTACACTGCCATCTGTATACACATGGAAATACCTTCACAGCCATCTGCATAAACATGGAAATATGTACAGCGCTATCTCTAAAAACATGGAAATACCAACACTGCTATCTCTATAAATATGGAAATACTTACACCGCTATCTCTATAAACATGGAAATATCTCCACTGCCATCTCAATACACATGAAAATATCTACACCGCCATCTCCATAAACATGGAACTATCTACACCGCCATCTCAATAAACATGGAAATATTTACGCTGCCATCTGTATAAACACGGAACTAACTACACCGCCATCTGTATAAACATGGAAATATCTACACCGCAATCTTTGTAAACATGGAAATATCTACAATGCCATCTGTATAAACATGGAAATAACAACACCGCTATCTGTATAAACATGGAAATAGGTACACCGTGATCTATTTAAACATGGAAATATCTACACCGCTATCTGTATAAACATGGAAATATCTACACCGCCATCTGTATAAACGTGGAAATCTCTACACAGTCATCCGTATAAACATGGAAATACCTACACCACCATCTCTATAAACATGGAAATATCTACACTGCCTTCGGTATACAAATGGAAATATCTACACAGCCATTAGTATAAACATGGAAACATCTAAACCTCTATCTCTATACACATGGAAATACCTACACCGCTATCTCTATAAACATGGAAATATCTACACCGCAATCTCTATAAACATGGAAATATCTACACCGCCATCTCTATAAACATGAAAATATCTACACCACCATCTCCATAAAGATGGAACTATCTACACCACCATTTGCGTAAACATGGAAATAACGACACCGATATCTGTATTAACATGGAAATATCTACACTGCCATCTGTATAACGATGGAAATATCTTCATCGTGAGCTGAATAAACGTGGAAATGTCTACAACGCTATCTGTATAAACATGGAAATACCAACACCGCTATCTGTATAAACATGGAAATATCTACTCCGCTATCTGTATAAACATGGAAATACCAACACAGCTACCTGTATAAACATGGAAATATCGACACCGCTATCAGTATAAACATGGAAATATCTACACCACTATACCCATAAACATGGAAGTACCTACAACGCCATCTCTATAAACATGGAAATATCTACAATGCTATCTGTATAAACGTGGATATATCTTCACCGCTATCTGTATAAATTTGGAAATCTCTACACCAAGATCTGTATAAACATGGAAATATCTACACCACTATCTGTATAAACATGGAAATATCCACACCGATATCTCTATAAACATGGAAATGTCTACACCGCTATCTGGATAAACTTGGAAATACCAAAACCGCTCTCTCCATAAACGTGGAGATATCTACAATGCTATCTGTGTAAACATGGAAATATATAAACCACTATCTCTATAAACATGGAAACATATACAATGCTATCTGTGTAAACATGGAAATATCTACAACTCTATCTGCATAAACATGGAAATACCTACACCGCAATCTGTATAAACATGGAAATATCTACAAAACCATCTGTATATCTTGGAAATATCTACATCGCTATCTCTATAAACATGGAAATATCTATACCGCTATCTATATAAACATGGAAATACCTACACCACTATCTCTATAAACATGGAAATATCTACACCGCCATCTCTATAAACATGAAAATATCTACACTGCCATCTCCATAATCATGGAACTATCTACACCGCCATCTGTATATACATGGAAATATCTACAAAACCATCAGTATAAACAAGGAAATATCTACACCGTGAGCTGTAGAAACATGGAAATATCTACACCGCTATCTGTGTAAACATGGAAATATCTATACCGCGATCTGTATAATCATGGAAATATCAACACCGCCATCTGTATAATCATGGAAATATCCACACCGCCATCAGTATAATCATGGAAATATCTAAACCGCCATCTGTAAAAATCTGGAAATATCTACACAGTCATCTGTAAAAACATGGAAATATCTACACTGCCATCTGTACACACATGGAAATATCTACACGGACATCAGTATAAACATGGAAATATCTACACCGCTATCTCTATAAACATGGATATTACTACACCGCTATCTGTATAAACATGGAAATGTCTACACCGCTATCTGTATAAACATGGAAATACCTACACCACTATATCTTTAAATATGGAAATATCCACACTGCTATCTCTATAAACATGGAAATGTTTACACCGCTATCTGTATAAACTTGGAAATATCTAAACTGCTGTCTGTATAAATTTAGAAATAACTACAACGCTATCTGTGAAACATGGAAAGACATAAACCGCTATCTCTATAAACATGGAAATATCTACAACGCTATCTGTGTAAACATGGAAATATCTACACCGCTATCTGTATAAACATGGAAATACCTACTCCACTATCTGTCTAAACATGGACATAACTACACCGCTAACTCTATAAACATGGATATATCTACACCGACATCTATAAAAACATGGAAATTCCTACACAGTCATCTGTATAATCATGGAAATATGTACACCTCCGTGAGTATAAACATGGAAATATCTACACTGCCATCTGTATACACATGGAAATATCTACACGGGCATCAGTATAAACATGGAAGTATCTACACCACTATCACTATAAACATGGAAATCCCTACACCGCTATCTGTATAAACATGGAAATATCTATACCGCTATCTGTATAAACATGGAAATATATTCCTCACTATCTGTGTAAAGGTTTAAGTAACTACACAGCTATCTGTGTAAACTTGGAAATATCTACACCGCTATCTGTGTATAGATGGAAATATCTACACCGCAATCTGTGCAAAGATGGAAATCTCTACACCGCTATCTCTGTAAACATGGAAATATCTACACCGCTATCTGTATAAACATGGAAATATCTACATCGCGATCTGTATAAACATGGAAATATCTACACCGCTGTCTCTTTAACATGGAAATATCTGCACCGCTCTCTGTATACACATGGAAATATCTACACCACTATGTCTATAAACATGGAAATATCTACACCGCAGTCGGTATACACATGGAAATATCTACACACCCATCTGTATAAACATGGAAATATCTACACCACTATCTCTATAAACATGGATATATCTCCACCACTACCTGTAGAAACATGGAAATATCTACACCGCCGTCTGTATCAACATGGAAATATCTACACCGCTATCTGCATAAACATCTAAATATCTACACCACCATCTGTATAAACATGGAAATACCTACACCGCCATCTGTATAAACTTGGAAATATCAACACCGCCATCTGTATAATAATGGAAATACCCACACCGCCAACAGTATAAACATGGAAATATCTACACCGCCATCTGTGAAAACATGGAAATATCTACACAGTCATTTGCATAAACATGGAAATATCTACACCTCCGAGAGTATAAGCATGGAAATATCTACACTGCCTTCTGTATACACATGGAAATACCTTCACAGCAATCTGTATAAACATGGAAATATATACACCGCTATCTCTAAAAACACGGAAATTCCTACACCGCTATCTGTATAAAAATGGAAATATCTACACCGCTATCTGCATGTACATGGAAATACCTTCACGACTATCTTTATAAACTTGGAAAAACCTACAACACTATCTGTATAAACATGGAAATATCTACATCGCCATCTGAATAAACATGGAAATATCTTCACCGCGATCTGTATGAACATGAAATTACCTTCACTGCTATCTGTATAAACATGGAAATATCTAGACCGTTATCTGTATAAACATGCAAATATCTACACCGCTATGTGTATAAACATGGAAATGTCTACACAACCATGTGTAGAAACATGGAAATATCTACACCGCTATCTCTATAAACACGGAAATACCTACAGCGCTATCTCTATAAACATGGAAATATCTACACCGCTATCTCTATAAATATGGAAATAACTACACCGCTGTCTTTATACACATGGAAATATCTACACCGCTATGTGTATGAACATGGAGATATCTACAATGCTATCTCTATATACATGGAAATATCTACACCGCCATCTGCAAAAACATGGAAATACCTTCACATTCATCTGTATAAACATGGAAATATCTACACCACCGTCTGTATAAACATGGAAATATCTACACTGCCATCTGTATACACATGGAAATACCTTCACAGCCATCTGCATAAACATGGAAATATGTACAGCGCTATCTCTAAAAACATGGAAATACCAACACTGCTATCTCTATAAATATGGAAATACTTACACCGCTATCTCTATAAACATGGAAATATCTCCACTGCCATCTAAATACACATGAAAATATCTACACCGCCATCTCCATAAACATGGAACTATCTACACCGCCATCTCAATAAACATGGAAATATTTACGCTGCCATCTGTATAAACACGGAACTAACTACACCGCCATCTGTATAAACATGGAAATATCTACACCGCAATCTTTGTAAACATGGAAATATCTACAATGCCATCTGTATAAACATGGAAATAACAACACCGCTATCTGTATAAACATGGAAATAGGTACACCGTGATCTATTTAAACATGGAAATATCTACACCGCTATCTGTATAAACATGGATATATCTACACCGCTATCTGTATAAACATGGAAATATCTACACCGCCATCTGTAAAAACATGGAAATATCTACAGAGTCATCTGTATAAAAATGGAAATATCTACACCTCCGTGAGTATAAACTTGGAAATATCTACACTGCCATCTGTATACACATGGAAATATCTACACAGCCATGAGTATAAACACGGAAATATCTACACCGTTATCCCTATAAACATGAAAATTCCTACACCTCTATATGTATAAACATGGAAATATCTACACCGCTATCTGTATAAACATGGAAATACCTACACCAATATATCCTTAAATATGGAAATATCTACACCGCTATCTCTATAAACATGGAAATGTCTACACCGCTATCTGTATAAACTTGGAAATATCTAAACCGCCATCCCTATAAACGTTGGTATATCTACAAATCTATCTCTGTAAACATGGAAATATATAAACTGCTATCTCTATAAGCATGGAAATATCAACAATGCTATCTGTGTAAACATGGAAATATCTACAACGCTATCTGTAGAAACATTGAAATATCTACACCGCTATCTGTATAAACATGGAAATATCTACACAACCATCTGTATAAACATGGAAATATCTACCCCGCTATCTCTATAAACATGGAAATACCTACACCGCTATCTCTATAAACATGGAAATATCTACACCACTATCTCTATAAACATGAATATAACTACACCGCCATCTCCATAAACATGAAAATATCTACACTGTCATCTCCATAAACATGGAACTATCTACACCGCCATCTGTATAAACATGGAAATATCTACACTGCCATCTGTGTACACATGGAAATATCTACACAGCCATCTGTATAAACAAGGAAATATCTACACCGTTATCTCTGTTAACATGGAAATAAATTCACCACTATCTCTATAAACATGGAAATATCTACACCACTATCTGTATAAACATGTAAATATCTACACCTCCATCTCTATAAATATGAAAATATCTACACTGCCGTCTCCATAATCATTGAACTATCTACACCGCCATCTGTATAAATATGGAAATATCTACACCGCCATCTGAATAAACATGGAAATATATACAATGCCATCTATATAAAGATGTAAGTATCTACTCCGCGAGGTAAATAAACATGGAAATATCTACACCGATATCTGTATAAACATGGAAATATCAACACTGCCATCTGCATAATCATGAAAAAATCCACACCGCAATCTGCCTAAACATGGAAATATCTACACTGCAATTTGGAAAAACATGGAAATATCTACACAGTCATCTGTATAAACTTGGAAATATCTACACCTCCGTGAGTATAAACATCGAAATATCTACACTGCCATCTGTATACACATGGAAATATCTCCACAGCTATCAGTATAAACATGGAAACATCTACACCGCTATCTCTATAAACATGGAAATACCTACACCGCTTTCTGTATAAACATGGAAATGTCTACACCAATATCTGTATAAACATGGAAATACCGACACCACTACCTGTATAAACTTGGAAATATCTACACTGCTATCTGCATAAACATGGAAATATCTACACCGCCATCTGTATAAACATGGAAATATCTCCACCGCTATGTGCATAAACATGGAAATATCTACTCCGCTATCTGTATAAACATGAAAATATCAACACCGCTCTCTGTATAAACACGCTAACATCCTCACCGCTATCTGTATAGACATGGAAATATCTACACCGATATCTCTATAAACATGGAAATATCTACACCGACATCTGTATAAACGTGGAAATCTCTACACAGTCATCTGTATAAACATGGAAATACCTACACCACCATCTCTATAAACATGGAAATATCTACACTGCCTTCGGTATACAAATGGAAATATCTACACAGCCATTAGTATAAACATGGAAACGTCTAAACCTCTATCTCTATACACATGGAAATACCTACACCGCTATCTCTATAAACATGGAAATATCTACACCGCAATCTCTATAAACATGGAAATATCTACACCGCCATCTCTATAAACATGAAAATATCTACACCACCATCTCCATAAAGATGGAACTATCTACACCACCATTTGCGTAAACATGGAAATAACGACACCGATATCTGTATTAACTTGGAAATATCTACACTGCCATCTGTATAACGATGGAAATATCTTCATCGTGAGCTGAATAAACGTGGAAATGTCTACAACGCTATCTGTATAAACATGGAAATACCAACACCGCTATCTGTATAAACATGGAAATATCTACTCCGCTATCTGTATAAACATGGAAATACCAACACAGCTACCTGTATAAACATGGAAATATCGACACCGCTATCAGTATAAACATGGAAATATCTACACCACTATACCCATAAACATGGAAGTACCTACAACGCCATCTCTATAAACATGGAAATATCTACAATGCTATCTGTATAAACGTGGATATATCTTCACCGCTATCTGTATAAATTTGGAAATCTCTACACCAAGATCTGTATAAACATGGAAATATCTACACCACTATCTGTATAAACATGGAAATATCCACACCGATATCTCTATAAACATGGAAATGTCTACACCGCTATCTGGATAAACTTGGAAATACCAAAACCGCTCTCTCCATAAACGTGGAGATATCTACAATGCTATCTGTGTAAACATGGAAATATATAAACCACTATCTCTATAAACATGGAAACATATACAATGCTATCTGTGTAAACATGGAAATATCTACAACTCTATCTGCATAAACATGGAAATACCTACACCGCAATCTGTATAAACATGGAAATATCTACAAAACCAACTGTATATCTTGGAAATATCTACATCGCTATCTCTATAAACATGGAAATATCTATACCGCTATCTATATAAACATGGAAATACCTACACCACTATCTCTATAAACATGGAAATATCTACACCGCCATCTCTATAAACATGAAAATATCTACACTGCCATCTCCATAATCATGGAACTATCTACACCGCCATCTGTATATACATGGAAATATCTACACCACCATCAGTATAAACAAGGAAATATCTACACCGTGAGCTGTAGAAACATGGAAATATCTACACCGCTATCTGTGTAAACATGGAAATATCTATACCGCGATCTGTATAATCATGGAAATATCAACACCGCCATCTGTATAATCATGGAAATATCCACACCGCCATCAGTATAATCATGGAAATATCTAAACCGCCATCTGTAAAAATCTGGAAATATCTACACAGTCATCTGTAAAAACATGGAAATATCTACACTGCCATCTGTACACACATGGAAATATCTACACGGACATCAGTATAAACATGGAAATATCTACACCGCTATCTCTATAAACATGGATATTACTACACCGCTATCTGTATAAACATGGAAATGTCTACACCGCTATCTGTATAAACATGGAAATACCTACACCACTATATCTTTAAATATGGAAATATCCACACTGCTATCTCTATAAACATGGAAATGTTTACACCGCTATCTGTATAAACTTGGAAATATCTAAACTGCTGTCTGTATAAATTTAGAAATAACTACAACGCTATCTGTGAAACATGGAAATACATAAACCGCTATCTCTATAAACATGGAAATATCTCCACTGCCATCTAAATACACATGAAAATATCTACACCGCCATCTCCATAAACATGGAACTATCTACACCGCCATCTCAATAAACATGGAAATATTTACGCTGCCATCTGTATAAACACGGAACTAACTACACCGCCATCTGTATAAACATGGAAATATCTACACCGCAATCTTTGTAAACATGGAAATATCTACAATGCCATCTGTATAAACATGGAAATAACAACACCGCTATCTGTATAAACATGGAAATAGGTACACCGTGATCTATTTAAACATGGAAATATCTACACCGCTATCTGTATAAACATGGATATATCTACACCGCTATCTGTATAAACATGGAAATATCTACACCGCCATCTGTAAAAACATGGAAATATCTACAGAGTCATCTGTATAAAAATGGAAATATCTACACCTCCGTGAGTATAAACTTGGAAATATCTACACTGCCATCTGTATACACATGGAAATATCTACACAGCCATGAGTATAAACACGGAAATATCTACACCGTTATCCCTATAAACATGAAAATTCCTACACCTCTATATGTATAAACATGGAAATATCTACACCGCTATCTGTATAAACATGGAAATACCTACACCAATATATCCTTAAATATGGAAATATCTACACCGCTATCTCTATAAACATGGAAATGTCTACACCGCTATCTGTATAAACTTGGAAATATCTAAACCGCCATCCCTATAAACGTTGGTATATCTACAAATCTATCTCTGTAAACATGGAAATATATAAACTGCTATCTCTATAAGCATGGAAATATCAACAATGCTATCTGTGTAAACATGGAAATATCTATAACGCTATCTGTAGAAACATTGAAATATCTACACCGCTATCTGTATAAACATGGAAATATCTACACAACCATCTGTATAAACATGGAAATATCTACCCCGCTATCTCTATAAACATGGAAATACCTACACCGCTATCTCTATAAACATGGAAATATCTACACCACTATCTCTATAAACATGAATATAACTACACCGCCATCTCCATAAACATGAAAATATCTACACTGTCATCTCCATAAACATGGAACTATCTACACCGCCATCTGTATAAACATGGAAATATCTACACTGCCATCTGTGTACACATGGAAATATCTACACAGCCATCTGTATAAACAAGGAAATATCTACACCATTATCTCTGTTAACATGGAAATAAATTCACCACTATCTCTATAAACATGGAAATATCTACACCACTATCTGTATAAACATGTAAATATCTACACCTCCATCTCTATAAATATGAAAATATCTACACTGCCGTCTCCATAATCATTGAACTATCTACACCGCCATCTGTATAAATATGGAAATATCTACACCGCCATCTGAATAAACATGGAAATATATACAATGCCATCTATATAAAGATGTAAGTATCTACTCCGCGAGGTAAATAAACATGGAAATATCTACACCGATATCTGTATAAACATGGAAATATCAACACTGCCATCTGCATAATCATGAAAAAATCCACACCGCAATCTGCCTAAACATGGAAATATCTACACTGCAATTTGGAACAACATGGAAATATCTACACAGTCATCTGTATAAACTTGGAAATATCTACACCTCCGTGAGTATAAACATCGAAATATCTACACTGCCATCTGTATACACATGGAAATATCTCCACAGCTATCAGTATAAACATGGAAACATCTACACCGCTATCTCTATAAACATGGAAATACCTACACCGCTTTCTGTATAAACATGGAAATGTCTACACCAATATCTGTATAAACATGGAAATACCGACACCACTACCTGTATAAACTTGGAAATATCTACACTGCTATCTGCATAAACATGGAAATATCTACACCGCCATCTGTATAAACATGGAAATATCTCCACCGCTATGTGCATAAACATGGAAATATCTACTCCGCTATCTGTATAAACATGAAAATATCAACACCGCTCTCTGTATAAACACGCTAACATCCTCACCGCTATCTGTATAGACATGGAAATATCTACACCGATATCTCTATAAACATGGAAATATCTACACCGCCATCTGTATAAACGTGGAAATCTCTACACAGTCATCTGTATAAACATGGAAATACCTACACCACCATCTCTATAAACATGGAAATATCTACACTGCCTTCGGTATACAAATGGAAATATCTACACAGCCATTAGTATAAACATGGAAACATCTAAACCTCTATCTCTATACACATGGAAATACCTACACCGCTATCTCTATAAACATGGAAATATCTACACCGCAATCTCTATAAACATGGAAATATCTACACCGCCATCTCTATAAACATGAAAATATCTACACCACCATCTCCATAAAGATGGAACTATCTACACCACCATTTGCGTAAACATGGAAATAACGACACCGATATCTGTATTAACTTGGAAATATCTACACTGCCATCTGTATAACGATGGAAATATCTTCATCGTGAGCTGAATAAACGTGGAAATGTCTACAACGCTATCTGTATAAACATGGAAATACCAACACCGCTATCTGTATAAACATGGAAATATCTACTCCGCTATCTGTATAAACATGGAAATACCAACACAGCTACCTGTATAAACATGGAAATATCGACACCGCTATCAGTATAAACATGGAAATATCTACACCACTATACCCATAAACATGGAAGTACCTACAACGCCATCTCTATAAACATGGAAATATCTACAATGCTATCTGTATAAACGTGGATATATCTTCACCGCTATCTGTATAAATTTGGAAATCTCTACACCAAGATCTGTATAAACATGGAAATATCTACACCACTATCTGTATAAACATGGAAATATCCACACCGATATCTCTATAAACATGGAAATGTCTACACCGCTATCTGGATAAACTTGGAAATACCAAAACCGCTCTCTCCATAAACGTGGAGATATCTACAATGCTATCTGTGTAAACATGGAAATATATAAACCACTATCTCTATAAACATGGAAACATATACAATGCTATCTGTGTAAACATGGAAATATCTACAACTCTATCTGCATAAACATGGAAATACCTACACCGCAATCTGTATAAACATGGAAATATCTACAAAACCAACTGTATATCTTGGAAATATCTACATCGCTATCTCTATAAACATGGAAATATCTATACCGCTATCTATATAAACATGGAAATACCTACACCACTATCTCTATAAACATGGAAATATCTACACCGCCATCTCTATAAACATGAAAATATCTACACTGCCATCTCCATAATCATGGAACTATCTACACCGCCATCTGTATATACATGGAAATATCTACACCACCATCAGTATAAACAAGGAAATATCTACACCGTGAGCTGTAGAAACATGGAAATATCTACACCGCTATCTGTGTAAACATGGAAATATCTATACCGCGATCTGTATAATCATGGAAATATCAACACCGCCATCTGTATAATCATGGAAATATCCACACCGCCATCAGTATAATCATGGAAATATCTAAACCGCCATCTGTAAAAATCTGGAAATATCTACACAGTCATCTGTAAAAACATGGAAATATCTACACTGCCATCTGTACACACATGGAAATATCTACACGGACATCAGTATAAACATGGAAATATCTACACCGCTATCTCTATAAACATGGATATTACTACACCGCTATCTGTATAAACATGGAAATGTCTACACCGCTATCTGTATAAACATGGAAATACCTACACCACTATATCTTTAAATATGGAAATATCCACACTGCTATCTCTATAAACATGGAAATGTTTACACGGCTATCTGTATAAACTTGGAAATATCTAAACTGCTGTCTGTATAAATTTAGAAATAACTACAACGCTATCTGTGAAACATGGAAATACATAAACCGCTATCTCTATAAACATGGAAATATCTACAACGCTATCTGTGTAAACATGGAAATATCTACACCGCTATCTGTATAAACAAGGAAATACCTACTCCACTATCTGTCTAAACATGGACATAACTACACCGCTAACTCTATAAACATGGATATATCAACACCGACATCTATAAAAACATGGAAATTCCTACACAGTCATCTGTATAATCATGGAAATATGTACACCTCCGTGAGTATAAACATGGAAATATCTACACTGCCATCTGTATACACATGGAAATATCTACACGGGCATCAGTATAAACATGGAAGTATCTACACCACTATCACTATAAACATGGAAATCCCTACACCGCTATCTGTATAAACATGGAAATATCTATACCGCTATCTGTATAAACATGGAAATATATTCCTCACTATCTGTGTAAAGGTTTAAGTAACTACACAGCTATCTGTGTAAACTTGGAAATATCTACACCGCTATCTGTGTATAGATGGAAATATCTACACCGCAATCTGTGCAAAGATGGAAATCTCTACACCGCTATCTCTGTAAACATGGAAATATCTACACCGCTATCTGTATAAACATGGAAATATCTACATCGCGATCTGTATAAACATGGAAATATCTACACCGCTGTCTCTTTAACATGGAAATATCTGCACCGCTCTCTGTATACACATGGAAATATCTACACCACTATGTCTATAAACATGGAAATATCTACACCGCAGTTGGTATACACATGGAAATATCTACACACCCATCTGTATAAACATGGAAATATCTACACCACTATCTCTATAAACATGGATATATCTCCACCACTACCTGTAGAAACATGGAAATATCTACACCGCCGTCTGTATCAACATGGAAATATCTACACTGCTATCTGTATAAATATGTAAATATCTACACTGCTATCTCTATAAACCTGGAAATAACTGCACTGCCATGTGTTTAAACATGCGAATATCCTCACAGCCATCTGTATAAACATGGAAATATCTACACCACCATCTCTATAAACATGGACATATCTACACCGCTATCTGTAAAAACATGGAAATGTCAACATCGCTATCTGCATAAAGATGGAAACATCTCCACCGCTATCTGTATAAACATTGAAATATCTACACCGCTATCTGTATAAACATGGAAATATCTACACCACTATCTGTATAAACATGGAAAATCTACACCACCATCTCTATAAACATGGAAATATCTACACTGCCGTTTGCATACAAATGGAAATATCTACAAAGCCATCTGTATAAACATGGAAATATCTACTCTGCTATCTCTATTAACATGGAAATACCTACACAGCTATCTCTAGAATCATGGAAATATCTACACCGCAATCTGTATAAACAAGGAAATATCTACACCGCCATCTCTATAAACATGAAAATATCTACACCGCCATCTACATAATCATGGAACTAACTACACCACCATCTGTATAAACTTGGAAATATCTACACCGCTTTCTGTATAAACATGGAAACTTCTACACTTCCATCTGTATATACATGGAAATATCTATACCGCGAGCTGTATAAACATGGAAATATATAAACTGCTATCCGTATAAACATGGAAATACCAACACCGCTATCTCTATAAACGTGGAAATATCTACACCGCTCTCTGTATAAACATGGAAATATCTACACCACTATCTCTATAAACATGGAAATACCTACACCGACATCTCTATAAACATGGAAATACATTAACTGCTATCCGTATAAACATGGAAATATCTACAACACTAATTGGGTAAACATGGAAATATCAACACTGCCATCTTTATACACATGGAACTATCTACAGAGCCATCAGTATAAATATGGAAACATCCACACCGCTATCTCTATACACATGGAAATACCAATACCACTATCTCTATAAACATGGAAATATCTACACCGTCATCACTATAAACATGAAAATATCTACACCGCCATCTCCATAAACATGGAACTATCTTCACCACCATCTGTGTAAACATGGAAATATCTACAACACTGTCTGTATAAACATAGAAATAACTACAATGATATCTGTATAAAGATGGTAATATCTACACCGTGAGCTGTATTAACTTGGAAATATCTACACCGCTATCTGTATAAACATGGAAATACCAACACTGCTGTCTGTATAAAGATGGAAATATCTACAACGCTATCTGTATAAACATGTAAATATCTACACCACCATGTATATAAACATGAAAATATCAACACTGTCATCTGTATAAACATGGAAATATATACACAGCCATCTCTAAATACATGGAAATAAGTACACCGCTATCTGTATAAACATGGAAATATCTGCACCGCTATCTGTATAAACATGTAAAGATCTACACCTCTATCTGTATAAACATGGAAATATCTACACCGCTATCTGTATGAAGGTGGAAATATTTACACCGCGAGCTGTATAAACATGGAAATATCTACATCGCTATCTGTATAAACATGGAAATATCTACACCGCTATCTCTATAAACATGGAAATATATACAATGCCATCTCTATAAACATAGAAATATCTACACCGACATCTACATAAACAAGGATATATGAACACCGCCATCTGTACAAACATGGAAATATCTACACAGATATCTGAAAACATGGAACTATCTACACCGCTATCTGTATAAACATGGAAATACCTACCCAGCTAACTCTATAAATATGGAAATATCTACACTGCTATCTGTATAAACATGGAAATATCTACACCGTTATCTGTATAAACATGGAGATATCTACATGGCTATCTTTATAAAGATGGAAAAACCTACACCGCCATCTGTATAAACCTGGAAATACGTACACAGTCATCTCTATAATCATGGAAATACCTACACCAGCATCTGTATAATAATGGAAATATCTACACTGCCATAGGTATAAACATGGAAATATCTACACAGCCATCTCTACAAACATGGAAATAACTACACCACTATCTGTATAAAAATGGAAATAGCCACACCGCTATCTGTATAAACATGGAAATGTCTACACCGCTGTCTGTATAATCATGGAAATATCTACACCGCTATATGTATAAATATGGAAATAACTACACCACTATCTCTATAACCATGGAAATATCTGCACCGCTATCTGTATAAACATAGAAAGAACTACACTGCTATCTCTATAAACATGGAAATATCTACTCCGCCATCTGTATAAACATGGAAATATCTCCACCGCTATGTGCATAAAAATGGAAATATCTACTCCGCTATCTGTATAAACATGATAATATCAACACCGCTATCTGTATAAACCTGGAAATATCTACACCGCTATCTCTATAAACATGGAAATATCTACACCGCCATCTGTATAAACCTGGAAATATCTACACAGTCATCGGTATAAACATGGAAATATCTACACCACCATCTCTATAAACATGGAAATACCTACACTGCCAACGGTATACAAATGGAAATACCTACACAGCCATCAGTATAAACATGGAAATATCTACACCGCTATCTCTATACACATGGAAATACCCACACCGCTACCTCTATAAACATGGAAATATCTACAGCGCAATCTCTATAAACAGGGAAATATCTACACCGCCATCTCTATAAACATGAAAATATCTACACCACCATCTCCATAAAGATGGAAATAACTACACCACCATTTGTGTAAACATGGAAATAACGATACCGATATCTGTATAAACATGGAAATATCTACACTGGCATCTGTATAACGATGGAAATATCAACAATGTGAGCTGAATAAACATGGAAATATCTACACCGCTATCTGTATAAACATGGAAATACCAACACCGGTATCTGTATAAACATGGAAATACCTACACCACTATCTCTATACACTTGGAAATATCTACACCGCTATCTGTATAAACATGGAAATATCTACACCGCCTTCTGTATAAACATGGAAATATCTCCACCACGATCTGTATGAACATGGAAATATCTACAATGCTATCTGTATAACCATGGAAATACATACACCATTATCTGTATAAACATGAAAATACCTAAACTGCTATCTGTATAAACATGGAAATACCTACACCACTACCTGTAAAAACTTGGAACTATCTACACCATTATCTGTATAAACATGCAAACATATACAATGCTATCTGTGTAAACATGGAAATATCTACACCGCTGTCTGTGTAAACATGGAAATATTTACACCACTATCAGTGTAAAGATTGAAATATCTACAGCATAATCTGTGCAATGATGGAAATACCTACACCTCTATCTGTGTAAAGGTGGAAATAACTACACCGCAATCTGTGCAAATATGGAAATATCTACACCGCAATCTGTGTAGACTTGGTAATATCTACAACGTTAACTGTATAAACATGGAAGTATCTACACCACTATCTGTATAAACTTGGAAATATCTACACCGCCATCTGTATAAACATGGAAATATCTACACCGACATCTGAATAAACATGGAAATATCTACAACGCCATCAGTATAAATATGGAAATATCTACACCGTTATCTCTATGAACATGGAAATATCTACACCGCTATCTGTATAATCATGGAAATATCTACACCGCTATCTGTATAAACATGCAAATATATACAACGCTATCTGTGTAAACATGGAAATATCTACACTGCTGTCTGTGTAAACATGGAAATATCTACACCACTATCTGTGTAAAGATTGAAATATCTACAGCACAATCTGTGCAACGATGGAAATTTCTTCACCACTATCTGTTTAAAAATGGAAATATCTACACCGCAATCTGAGCAAAGATGGAAATATCTACACCGCTATCTGCATAAACATCTAAATATCTACACCACCATCTGTATAAACATGGAAATACCTACACCGCCATCTGTATAAACTTGGAAATATCAACACCGCCATCTGTATAATAATGGAAATACCCACACCGCCAACAGTATAAACATGGAAATATCTACACCGCCATCTGTGAAAACATGGAAATATCTACACAGTCATTTGCATAAACATGGAAATATCTACACCTCCGAGAGTATAAGCATGGAAATATCTACACTGCCTTCTGTATACACATGGAAATACCTTCACAGCAATCTGTATAAACATGGAAATATATACACCGCTATCTCTAAAAACACGGAAATTCCTACACCGCTATCTGTATAAAAATGGAAATATCTACACCGCTATCTGCATGTACATGGAAATACCTTCACCACTATCTTTATAAACTTGGAAAAACCTACAACACTATCTGTATAAACATGGAAATATCCACATCGCCATCTGAATAAACATGGAAATATCTTCACCGCGATCTGTATGAACATGAAATTACGTTCACTGCTATCTGTATAAAAATGGAAATATCTAGACCGTTATCTGTATAAACATGCAAATATCTACACCGCTATGTGTATAAACATGGAAATGTCTACACAACCATGTGTAGAAACATGGAAATATCTACACCGCTATCTCTATAAACACGGAAATACCTACAGCGCTATCTCTATAAACATGGAAATATCTACACCGCTATCTCTATAAATATGGAAATAACTACACCGCTTTCTTTATACACATGGAAATATCTACACCGCTATGTGTATGAACATGGAGATATCTACAATACTATCTCTATATACATGGAAATATCTACACCGCCATCTGCAAAAACATGGAAATACCTTCACATTCATCTGTATAAACATGGAGATATCTACACCACCGTCTGTATAAACATGGAAATAACTACACTGCCATCTGTATACACATGGAAATACCTTCACAGCCATCTGCATAAACATGGAAATATGTACAGCGCTATCTCTAAAAACATGGAAATACCTACACTGCTATCTCTATAAATATGGAAATACTTACACCGCTATCTCTATAAACATGGAAATATCTCCACTACCATCTCAATACACATGAAAATATCTACACCGCCATCTCCATAAACATGGAACTATCTACACCGCCATCTCAATAAACATGGAAATATTTATGCTGCCATCTGTATAAACACGGAACTAACTACACCGCCATCTGTATAAACATGGAAATATCTACACCGCAATCTTTGTAAACATGGAAATATCTACAATGCCATCTGTATAAACATGGAAATACCAACACCGCTATCTGTATAAACATGGAAATAGGTACACCGCGATCTATTTAAACATGGAAATATCTACACCGCTATCTGTATAAACATGGATATATCTACACCGCTATCTGTATAAACATGGAAATATCTACACCGCCATCTGTAAAAACATGGAAATATCTACAGAGTCATCTGTATAAAAATGGAAATATCTACACCTCCGTGAGTATAAACTTGGAAATATCTACACTGCCATCTGTATACACATGGAAATATCTACACAGCCATGAGTATAAACACGGAAATATCTACACCGTTATCTCTATAAACATGAAAATTCCTACACCTCTATATGTATAAACATGGAAATATCTACACCGCTATCTGTATAAACATGGAAATACCTACACCAATATATCCTTAAATATGGAAATATCTACACCGCTATCTCTATAAACATGGAAATGTCTACACCACTATCTGTATAAACTTGGAAATATCTAAACCGCCATCCCTATAAACGTTGGTATATCTACAAATCTATCTCTGTAAACATGGAAATATATAAACTGCTATCTCTATAAGCATGGAAATATCAACAATGCTATCTGTGTAAACATGGAAATATCTACACCGCTATCTGTATAAACATTGAAATATCTACACCGCTATCTGTATAAACATGGAAATATCTACACAACCATCTGTATAAACATGGAAATATCTACCCTGCTATCTCTATAAACATGGAAATACCTACACCGCTATCTCTATAAACATGGAAATATCTACACCACTATCTCTATAAACATGAATATAACTACACCGCCATCTCCATAAACATGAAAATATCTACACTGTCATCTCCATAAACATGGAACTATCTACACCGCCATCTGTATAAACATGGAAATATCAACACTGCCATCTGTGTACACATGGAAATATCTACACAGCCATCTGTATAAACAAGGAAATATCTACACCGTTATCTCTGTTAACATGGAAATAAATACACCACTATCTCTATAAACATGGAAATATCTACACCACTATCTGTATAAACATGTAAATATCTACACCTCCATCTCTATAAATATGAAAATATCTACACTGCCATCTCCATAATCATTGAACTATCTACACCGCCATCTGTATAAATATGGAAATATCTACACCGCCATTTGAATAAACATGGAAATATCTACAATGCCATCTATATAAAGATGTAAGTATCTACTCCGCGAGGTAAATAAACATGGAAATATCTACACCGATATCTGTATAAACATGGAAATATCAACACTGCCATCTGCATAATCATGAAAAAATCCACACCGCAATCTGCCTAAACATGGAAATATCTACACTGCAATTTGGAAAAACATGGAAATATCTACACAGTCATCTGTATAAACTTGGAAATATCTACACCTCCGTGAGTATAAACATCGAAATATCTACACTGCCATCTGTATACACATGGAAATATCTCCACAGCTATCAGTATAAACATGGAAACATCTACACCGCTATCTCTATAAACATGGAAATACCTACACCGCTTTCTGTATAAACATGGAAATGTCTACACCAATATCTGTATAAACATGGAAATACCGACACCCCTACCTGTATAAACTTGGAAATATCTACACTGCTATCTGCATAAACATGGAAATATCTACACCGCCATCTGTATAAACATGGAAATATCTCCACCGCTATGTGCATAAACATGGAAATATCTACTCCGCTATCTGTATAAACATGAAAATATCAACACCGCTCTCTGTATAAACACGCTAACATCCTCACCGCTATCTGTATAGACATGGAAATATCTACACCGATATCTCTATAAACATGGAAATATCTACACCGACATCTGTATAAACGTGGAAATCTCTACACAGTCATCTGTATAAACATGGAAATACCTACACCACCATCTCTATAAACATGGAAATATCTACACTGCCTTCGGTATACAAATGGAAATATCTACACAGCCATCAGTATAAACATGGAAACATCTAAACCTCTATCTCTATACACATGGAAATACCTACACCGCTATCTCTATAAACATGGAAATATCTACACCGCCATGTCTATAAACATGAAAATATCTACACCACCATCTCCATAAAGATGGAACTATCTACACCACCATTTGCGTAAACATGGAAATAACGACACCGATATCTGTATTAACATGGAAATATCTACACTGCCATCTGTATAACGATGGAAATATCTTCATCGTGAGCTGAATAAACATGGAAATGTCTACAACGCTATCTGTATAAACATGGAAATACCAACACCGCTATCTGTATAAACATGGAAATATCTACTCCGCTATCTGTATAAACATGGAAATACCAACACAGCTACCTGTATAAACATGGAAATATCGACACCGCTATCAGTATAAACATGGAAATATCTACACCACTATACCCATAAACATGGAAGTACTTACAACGCCATCTCTATAAACATGGAAATATCTACAATGCTATCTGTATAAACGTGGATATATCTTCACTGCTATCTGTATAAATTTGGAAATATCTACACCAAGATCTGTATAAACATGGAAATATCCACACCACTATCTGTATAAACATGGAAATATCCACACCGATATCTCTATAAACATGGAAATGTCTACACCGCTATCTGGATAAACTTGGAAATACCAAAACCGCTCTCTCCATAAACGTGGAGATATCTACAATGCTATCTGTGTAAACATGGAAATATATAAACCACTATCTCTATAAACATGGAAACATATACAATGCTATCTGTGTAAACATGGAAATATCTACAACTCTATCTGTATAAACATGGAAATACCTACACCGCAATCTGTATAAACATGGAAATATCTACAAAACCATCTGTATATCTTGGAAATATCTACATCGCTATCTCTATAAACATAGAAATATCTATACCGCTATCTATATAAACATGGAAATACCTACACCACTATTTCTATAAACTTGGAAATATCTACACCGCCATCTCTATAAACATGAAAATATCTACACTGCCATCTCCATAATCATGGAACTATCTACACCGCCATCAGTATATACATGGAAATATCTACACCACCATCAGTATAAACAAGGAAATATCTACACCGTGAGCTGTAGAAACATGGAAATATCTACACCGCTATCTGTGTAAACATGGAAATATCTATACCGCGATCTGTATAATCATGGAAATATCAACACCGCCATCTGTATAATCATGGAAATATCCACACCGCCATCAGTATAATCATGGAAATATCTAAACCGCCATCTGTAAAAATCTGGAAATATCTACACAGTCATCTGTAAAAACATGGAAATATCTACACTGCCATCTGTACACACATGGAAATATCTACATGGACATCAGTATAAACATGGAAATATCTACACCGCAATCTCTATAAACATGGATATTACTACACCGCTATCTGTATAAACATGGAAATGTCTACACCGCTATCTGTATAAACATGGAAATACCTACACCACTATATCTTTAAATATGGAAATATCCACACTGCTATCTCTATAAACATGGAAATGTTTACACCGCTATCTGTATAAACTTGGAAATATCTAAACTGCTGTCTGTATAAATTTAGAAATAACTACAACGCTATCTGTGAAACATGGAAATACATAAACCACTATCTCTATAAACATGGAAATATCTACAACGCTATCTGTGTAAACATGGAAATATCTACACCGCTATCTGTATAAACATGGAAATACCTACTCCACTATCTGTCTAAACATGGAAATAACTACACCGCTAACTCTATAAACATGGATATATCTACACCGACATCTATAAAAACATGGAAATACCTACACAGTCATCTGTATAAACATGGAAATATGTACACCTCCGTGAGTATAAACATGGATATATCTACACTGCCATCTGTATACACATGGAAATATCTACACGGGCATCAGTATAAACATGGAAGTATCTACACCGCTATCTCTATAAACATGGAAATTCCTACACCGCTATCTGTATAAACATGGAAATATCTATACCGCTATCTGTATAAACATGGAAATATATTCCTCACTATCTGTGTAAAGGTTTAAGTATCTACACAGCTATCTGTGTAAACTTGGAAATATCTACACCGCTATCTGTGTATAGATGGAAATATCTACACCGCAATCTGTGCAAAGATGGAAATCTCTACATCGCTATCTCTGTAAACATGGAAATATCTACACCGCTATCTGTATAAACATGGAAATATCTACATCGCGATCTGTATAAACATGGAAATATCTACACCGCTGTCTCTTTAACATGGAAATATCTGCACCGCTCTCTGTATACACATGGAAATATCTACACCACTATGTCTATAAACATGGAAATATCTACACCGCAGTCGGTATACACATGGAAATATCTACACACCCATCTGTATAAACATGGAAATATCTACACCACTATCTCTATAAACATGGATATATCTCCACCACTACCTGTAGAAACATGGAAATATCTACACCGCCGTCTGTATCAACATGGAAATATCTACACTGCTATCTGTATAAATATGTAAATATCTACACTGCTATCTCTATAAACCTGGAAATAACTGCACTGCCATGTGTTTAAGCATGCGAATATCCTCACAGCCATCTGTATAAACATGGAAATATCTACACCACCATCTCTATAAACATGGAAATATCTACACCGCTATCTGTAAAAACATGGAAATGTCAACATCGCTATCTGCATAAAGATGGAAACATCTCCACCGCTATCTGTATAAACATTGAAATATCTACACCGCTATCTGTATAAACATGGAAATATCTACACCACTATCTGTATAAACATGGAAAATCTACACCACCATCTCTATAAACATGGAAATATCTACACTGCCGTTTGCATACAAATGGAAATATCTACAAAGCCATCTGTATAAACATGGAAATATCTACTCTGCTATCTCTATTAACATGGAAATACCTACACAGCTATCTCTAGAATCATGGAAATATCTACACCGCAATCTGTATAAACAAGGAAATATCTACACCGCCATCTCTATAAACATGAAAATATCTACACCGCCATCTACATAATCATGGAACTAACTACACCACCATCTGTATAAACTTGGAAATATCTACACCGCTTTCTGTATAAACATGGAAACTTCTACACTTCCATCTGTATATACATGGAAATATCTATACCGCGAGCTGTATAAACATGGAAATATATAAACTGCTATCCGTATAAACATGGAAATACCAACACCGCTATCTCTATAAACGTGGAAATATCTACACCGCTCTCTGTATAAACATGGAAATATCTACACCACTATCTCTATAAACATGGAAATACCTACACCGACATCTCTATAAACATGGAAATACATTAACTGCTATCCGTATAAACATGGAAATATCTACAACACTAATTGGGTAAACATGGAAATATCAACACTGCCATCTGTATACACATGGAACTATCTACAGAGCCATCAGTATAAATATGGAAACATCCACACCGCTATCTCTATACACATGGAAATACCAATACCACTATCTCTATAAACATGGAAATATCTACACCGTCATCACTATAAACATGAAAATATCTACACCGCCATCTCCATAAACATGGAACTATCTTCACCACCATCTGTGTAAACATGGAAATATCTACAACACTGTCTGTATAAACATAGAAATAACTACAATGATATCTGTATAAAGATGGTAATATCTACACCGTGAGCTGTATTAACTTGGAAATATCTACACCGCTATCTGTATAAACATGGAAATACCAACACTGCTGTCTGTATAAAGATGGAAATATCTACAACGCTATCTGTATAAACATGTAAATATCTACACCACCATGTATATAAACATGAAAATATCAACACTGTCATCTGTATAAACATGGAAATATATACACAGCCATCTCTAAATACATGGAAATAAGTACACCGCTATCTGTATAAACATGGAAATATCTGCACCGCTATCTGTATAAACATGTAAAGATCTACACCTCTATCTGTATAAACATGGAAATATCTACACCGCTATCTGTATGAAGGTGGAAATATTTACACCGCGAGCTGTATAAACATGGAAATATCTACATCGCTATCTGTATAAACATGGAAATATCTACACCGCTATCTCTATAAACATGGAAATATATACAATGCCATCTCTATAAACATAGAAATATCTACACCGACATCTACATAAACAAGGATATATCAACACCGCCATCTGTACAAACATGGAAATATCTACACAGATATCTGAAAACATGGAACTATCTACACCGCTATCTGTATAAACATGGAAATACCTACCCAGCTAACTCTATAAATATGGAAATATCTACACTGCTATCTGTATAAACATGGAAATATCTACACCGTTATCTGTATAAACATGGAGATATCTACATGGCTATCTTTATAAAGATGGAAAAACCTACACCGCCATCTGTATAAACCTGGAAATACGTACACAGTCATCTCTATAATCATGGAAATACCTACACCAGCATCTGTATAATAATGGAAATATCTACACTGCCATAGGTATAAACATGGAAATATCTACACAGCCATCTCTACAAACATGGAAATAACTACACCACTATCTGTATAAAAATGGAAATAGCCACACCGCTATCTGTATAAACATGGAAATGTCTACACCGCTGTCTGTATAATCATGGAAATATTTACACCGCTATATGTATAAATATGGAAATAACTACACCACTATCTCTATAACCTTGGAAATATCTGCACCGCTATCTGTATAAACATAGAAAGAACTACACTGCTATCTCTATAAACATGGAAATATCTACTCCGCCATCTGTATAAACATGGAAATATCTCCACCGCTATGTGCATAAAAATGGAAATATCTACTCCGCTATCTGTATAAACATGATAATATCAACACCGCTATCTGTATAAACCTGGAAATATCTACACCGCTATCTCTATAAACATGGAAATATCTACACCGCCATCTGTATAAACCTGGAAATATCTACACAGTCATCGGTATAAACATGGAAATATCTACACCACCATCTCTATAAACATGGAAATACCTACACTGCCAACGGTATACAAATGGAAATACCTACACAGCCATCAGTATAAACATGGAAATATCTACACCGCTATCTCTATACACATGGAAATACCCACACCGCTACCTCTATAAACATGGAAATATCTACAGCGCAATCTCTATAAACAGGGAAATATCTACACCGCCATCTCTATAAACATGAAAATATCTACACCACCATCTCCATAAAGATGGAAATAACTACACCACCATTTGTGTAAACATGGAAATAACGATACCGATATCTGTATAAACATGGAAATATCTACACTGGCATCTGTATAACGATGGAAATATCAACAATGTGAGCTGAATAAACATGGAAATATCTACACCGCTATCTGTATAAACATGGAAATACCAACACCGGTATCTGTATAAACATGGAAATACCTACACCACTATCTCTATACACTTGGAAATATCTACACCGCTATCTGTATAAACATGGAAATATCTACACCGCCTTCTGTATAAACATGGAAATATCTCCACCACGATCTGTATGAACATGGAAATATCTACAATGCTATCTGTATAACCATGGAAATACATACACCATTATCTGTATAAACATGAAAATACCTAAACTGCTATCTGTATAAACATGGAAATACCTACACCACTACCTGTAAAAACTTGGAACTATCTACACCATTATCTGTATAAACATGCAAACATATACAATGCTATCTGTGTAAACATGGAAATATCTACACCGCTGTCTGTGTAAACATGGAAATATTTACACCACTATCAGTGTAAAGATTGAAATATCTACAGCATAATCTGTGCAACGATGGAAATACCTACACCTCTATCTGTGTAAAGGTGGAAATAACTACACCGCAATCTGTGCAAATATGGAAATATCTACACCGCAATCTGTGTAGACTTGGTAATATCTACAACGTTAACTGTATAAACATGGAAGTATCTACACCACTATCTGTATAAACTTGGAAATATCTACACCGCCATCTGTATAAACATGGAAATATCTACACCGACATCTGAATAAACATGGAAATATCTACAACGCCATCTGTATAAATATGGAAATATCTACACCGTTATCTCTATGAACATGGAAATATCTACACCGCTATCTGTATAATCATGGAAATATCTACACCGCTATCTGTATAAACATGCAAATATATACAACGCTATCTGTGTAAACATGGAAATATCTACACTGCTGTCTGTGTAAACATGGAAATATCTACACCACTATCTGTGTAAAGATTGAAATATCTACAGCACAATCTGTGCAACGATGGAAATTTCTTCACCACTATCTGTTTAAAAATGGAAATATCTACACCGCAATCTGAGCAAAGATGGAAATATCTACACCGCTATCTGCATAAACATCTAAATATCTACACCACCATCTGTATAAACATGGAAATACCTACACCGCCATCTGTATAAACTTGGAAATATCAACACCGCCATCTGTATAATAATGGAAATACCCACACCGCCAACAGTATAAACATGGAAATATCTACACCGCCATCTGTGAAAACATGGAAATATCTACACAGTCATTTGCATAAACATGGAAATATCTACACCTCCGAGAGTATAAGCATGGAAATATCTACACTGCCTTCTGTATACACATGGAAATACCTTCACAGCAATCTGTATAAACATGGAAATATATACACCGCTATCTCTAAAAACACGGAAATTCCTACACCGCTATCTGTATAAAAATGGAAATATCTACACCGCTATCTGCATGTACATGGAAATACCTTCACCACTATCTTTATAAACTTGGAAAAACCTACAACACTATCTGTATAAACATGGAAATATCCACATCGCCATCTGAATAAACATGGAAATATCTTCACCGCGATCTGTATGAACATGAAATTACGTTCACTGCTATCTGTATAAAAATGGAAATATCTAGACCGTTATCTGTATAAACATGCAAATATCTACACCGCTATGTGTATAAACATGGAAATATCTACACAAACATGTGTAGAAACATGGAAATATCTACACCGCTATCTCTATAAACACGGAAATACCTACAGCGCTATCTCTATAAACATGGAAATAACTACACCGCTATCTCTATAAATATGGAAATAACTACACCGCTTTCTTTATACACATGGAAATATCTACACCGCTATGTGTATGAACATGGAGATATCTACAATACTATCTCTATATACATGGAAATATCTACACCGCCATCTGCAAAAACATGGAAATACCTTCACATTCATCTGTATAAACATGGAAATATCTACACCACCGTCTGTATAAACATGGAAATAACTACACTGCCATCTGTATACACATGGAAATACCTTCACAGCCATCTGCATAAACATGGAAATATGTACAGCGCTATCTCTAAAAACATGGAAATACCTACACTGCTATCTCTATAAATATGGAAATACTTACACCGCTATCTCTATAAACATGGAAATATCTCCACTGCCATCTCAATACACATGAAAATATCTACACCGCCATCTCCATAAACATGGAACTATCTACACCGCCATCTCAATAAACATGGAAATATTTACGCTGCCATCTGTATAAACACGGAACTAACTACACCGCCATCTGTATAAACATGGAAATATCTACACCGCAATCTTTGTAAACATGGAAATATCTACAATGCCATCTGTATAAACATGGAAATACCAACACCGCTATCTGTATAAACATGGAAATAGGTACACCGCGATCTATTTAAACATGGAAATATCTACACCGCTATCTGTATAAACATGGATATATCTACACCGCTATCTGTATAAACATGGAAATATCTACACCGCCATCTGTAAAAACATGGAAATATCTACAGAGTCATCTGTATAAAAATGGAAATATCTACACCTCCGTGAGTATAAACTTGGAAATATCTACACTGCCATCTGTATACACATGGAAATATCTACACAGCCATGAGTATAAACACGGAAATATCTACACCGTTATCTCTATAAACATGAAAATTCCTACACCTCTATATGTATAAACATGGAAATATCTACACCGCTATCTGTATAAACATGGAAATACCTACACCAATATATCCTTAAATATGGAAATATCTACACCGCTATCTCTATAAACATGGAAATGTCTACACCACTATCTGTATAAACTTGGAAATATCTAAACCGCCATCCCTATAAACGTTGGTATATCTACAAATCTATCTCTGTAAACATGGAAATATATAAACTGCTATCTCTATAAGCATGGAAATATCAACAATGCTATCTGTGTAAACATGGAAATATCTACACCGCTATCTGTATAAACATTGAAATATCTACACCGCTATCTGTATAAACATGGAAATATCTACACAACCATCTGTATAAACATGGAAATATCTACCCCGCTATCTCTATAAACATGGAAATACCTACACCGCTATCTCTATAAACATGGAAATATCTACACCACTATCTCTATAAACATGAATATAACTACACCGCCATCTCCATAAACATGAAAATATCTACACTGTCATCTCCATAAACATGGAACTATCTACACCGCCATCTGTATAAACATGGAAATATCAACACTGCCATCTGTGTACACATGGAAATATCTACACAGCCATCTGTATAAACAAGGAAATATCTACACCGTTATCTCTGTTAACATGGAAATAAATACACCACTATCTCTATAAACATGGAAATATCTACACCACTATCTGTATAAACATGTAAATATCTACACCTCCATCTCTATAAATATGAAAATATCTACACTGCCATCTCCATAATCATTGAACTATCTACACCGCCATCTGTATAAATATGGAAATATCTACACCGCCATTTGAATAAACATGGAAATATCTACAATGCCATCTATATAAAGATGTAAGTATCTACTCCACGAGGTAAATAAACATGGAAATATCTACACCGATATCTGTATAAACATGGAAATATCAACACTGCCATCTGCATAATCATGAAAAAATCCACACCGCAATCTGCCTAAACATGGAAATATCTACACTGCAATTTGGAAAAACATGGAAATATCTACACAGTCATCTGTATAAACTTGGAAATATCTACACCTCCGTGAGTATAAACATCGAAATATCTACACTGCCATCTGTATACACATGGAAATATCTCCACAGCTATCAGTATAAACATGGAAACATCTACACCGCTATCTCTATAAACATGGAAATACCTACACCGCTTTCTGTATAAACATGGAAATGTCTACACCAATATCTGTATAAACATGGAAATACCGACACCACTACCTGTATAAACTTGGAAATATCTACACTGCTATCTGCATAAACATGGAAATATCTACACCGCCATCTGTATAAACATGGAAATATCTCCACCGCTATGTGCATAAACATGGAAATATCTACTCCGCTATCTGTATAAACATGAAAATATCAACACCGCTCTCTGTATAAACACGCTAACATCCTCACCGCTATCTGTATAGACATGGAAATATCTACACCGATATCTCTATAAACATGGAAATATCTACACCGACATCTGTATAAACGTGGAAATCTCTACACAGTCATCTGTATAAACATGGAAATACCTACACCACCATCTCTATAAACATGGAAATATCTACACTGCCTTCGGTATACAAATGGAAATATCTACACAGCCATCAGTATAAACATGGAAACATCTAAACCTCTATCTCTATACACATGGAAATACCTACACCGCTATCTCTATAAACATGGAAATATCTACACCGCCATGTCTATAAACATGAAAATATCTACACCACCATCTCCATAAAGATGGAACTATCTACACCACCATTTGCGTAAACATGGAAATAACGACACCGATATCTGTATTAACATGGAAATATCTACACTGCCATCTGTATAACGATGGAAATATCTTCATCGTGAGCTGAATAAACGTGGAAATGTCTACAACGCTATCTGTATAAACATGGAAATACCAACACCGCTATCTGTATAAACATGGAAATATCTACTCCGCTATCTGTATAAACATGGAAATACCAACACAGCTACCTGTATAAACATGGAAATATCGACACCGCTATCAGTATAAACATGGAAATATCTACACCACTATACCCATAAACATGGAAGTACCTACAACGCCATCTCTATAAACATGGAAATATCTACAATGCTATCTGTATAAACGTGGATATATCTTCACCGCTATCTGTATAAATTTGGAAATCTCTACACCAAGATCTGTATAAACATGGAAATATCTACACCACTATCTGTATAAACATGGAAATATCCACACCGATATCTCTATAAACATGGAAATGTCTACACCGCTATCTGGATAAACTTGGAAATACCAAAACCGCTCTCTCCATAAACGTGGAGATATCTACAATGCTATCTGTGTAAACATGGAAATATATAAACCACTATCTCTATAAACATGGAAACATATACAATGCTATCTGTGTAAACATGGAAATATCTACAACTCTATCTTTATAAACATGGAAATACCTACACCGCAATCTGTATAAACATGGAAATATCTACAAAACCATCTGTATATCTTGGAAATATCTACATCGCTATCTCTATAAACATAGAAATATCTATACCGCTATCTATATAAACATGGAAATACCTACACCACTATTTCTATAAACTTGGAAATATCTACACTGCCATCTCTATAAACATGAAAATATCTACACTGCCATCTCCATAATCATGGAACTATCTACACCGCCATCAGTATATACATGGAAATATCTACACCACCATCAGTATAAACAAGGAAATATCTACACCGTGAGCTGTAGAAACATGGAAATATCTACACCGCTATCTGTGTAAACATGGAAATATCTATACCGCGATCTGTATAATCATGGAAATATCAACACCGCCATCTGTATAATCATGGAAATATCCACACCGCCATCAGTATAATCATGGAAATATCTAAACCGCCATCTGTAAAAATCTGGAAATATCTACACAGTCATCTGTAAAAACATGGAAATATCTACACTGCCATCTGTACACACATGGAAATATCTACATGGACATCAGTATAAACATGGAAATATCTACACCGCAATCTCTATAAACATGGATATTACTACACCGCTATCTGTATAAACATGGAAATGTCTACACCGCTATCTGTATAAACATGGAAATACCTACACCACTATATCTTTAAATATGGAAATATCCACACTGCTATCTCTATAAACATGGAAATGTTTACACCGCTATCTGTATAAACTTGGAAATATCTAAACTGCTGTCTGTATAAATTTAGAAATAACTACAACGCTATCTGTGAAACATGGAAATACATAAACCACTATCTCTATAAACATGGAAATATCTACAACGCTATCTGTGTAAACATGGAAATATCTACACCGCTATCTGTATAAACATGGAAATACCTACTCCACTATCTGTCTAAACATGGAAATAACTACACCGCTAACTCTATAAACATGGATATATCTACACCGACATCTATAAAAACATGGAAATACCTACACAGTCATCTGTATAAACATGGAAATATGTACACCTCCGTGAGTATAAACATGGATATATCTACACTGCCATCTGTATACACATGGAAATATCTACACGGGCATCAGTATAAACATGGAAGTATCTACACCGCTATCTCTATAAACATGGAAATTCCTACACCGCTATCTGTATAAACATGGAAATATCTATACCGCTATCTGTATAAACATGGAAATATATTCCTCACTATCTGTGTAAAGTTTAAGTATCTACACAGCTATCTGTGTAAACTTGGAAATATCTACACCGCTATCTGTGTATAGATGGAAATATCTACACCGCAATCTGTGCAAAGATGGAAATCTCTACACCGCTATCTCTGTAAACATGGAAATATCTACACCGCTATCTGTATAAACATGGAAATATCTACATCGCGATCTGTATAAACATGGAAATATCTACACCGCTGTCTCTTTAACATGGAAATATCTGCACCGCTCTCTGTATACACATGGAAATATCTACACCACTATGTCTATAAACATGGAAATATCTACACCGCAGTCGGTATACACATGGAAATATCTACACACCCATCTGTATAAACATGGAAATATCTACACCACTATCTCTATAAACATGGATATATCTCCACCACTACCTGTAGAAACATGGAAATATCTACACCGCCGTCTGTATCAACATGGAAATATCTACACTGCTATCTGTATAAATATGTAAATATCTACACTGCTATCTCTATAAACCTGGAAATAACTGCACTGCCATGTGTTTAAGCATGCGAATATCCTCACAGCCATCTGTATAAACATGGAAATATCTACACCACCATCTCTATAAACATGGAAATATCTACACCGCTATCTGTAAAAACATGGAAATGTCAACATCGCTATCTGCATAAAGATGGAAACATCTCCACCGCTATCTGTATAAACATTGAAATATCTACACCGCTATCTGTATAAACATGGAAATATCTACACCACTATCTGTATAAACATGGAAAATCTACACCACCATCTCTATAAACATGGAAATATCTACACTGCCGTTTGCATACAAATGGAAATATCTACAAAGCCATCTGTATAAACATGGAAATATCTACTCTGCTATCTCTATTAACATGGAAATACCTACACAGCTATCTCTAGAATCATGGAAATATCTACACCGCAATCTGTATAAACAAGGAAATATCTACACCGCCATCTCTATAAACATGAAAATATCTACACCGCCATCTACATAATCATGGAACTAACTACACCACCATCTGTATAAACTTGGAAATATCTACACCGCTTTCTGTATAAACATGGAAACTTCTACACTTCCATCTGTATATACATGGAAATATCTATACCGCGAGCTGTATAAACATGGAAATATATAAACTGCTATCCGTATAAACATGGAAATACCAACACCGCTATCTCTATAAACGTGGAAATATCTACACCGCTCTCTGTATAAACATGGAAATATCTACACCACTATCTCTATAAACATGGAAATACCTACACCGACATCTCTATAAACATGGAAATACATTAACTGCTATCCGTAAAAACATGGAAATATCTACAACACTAATTGGGTAAACATGGAAATATCAACACTGCCATCTGTATACACATGGAACTATCTACAGAGCCATCAGTATAAATATGGAAACATCCACACCGCTATCTCTATACACATGGAAATACCAATACCACTATCTCTATAAACATGGAAATATCTACACCGTCATCACTATAAACATGAAAATATCTAAACCGCCATCTCCATAAACATGGAACTATCTTCACCACCATCTGTGTAAACATGGAAATATCTACAACACTGTCTGTATAAACATAGAAATAACTACAATGATATCTGTATAAAGATGGTAATATCTACACCGTGAGCTGTATTAACTTGGAAATATCTACACCGCTATCTGTATAAACATGGAAATACCAACACTGCTGTCTGTATAAAGATGGAAATATCTACAACGCTATCTGTATAAACATGGAAATATCTACACCACCATGTATATAAACATGAAAATATCAACACTGTCATCTGTATAAACATGGAAATATATACACAGCCATCTCTAAATACATGGAAATAAGTACACCGCTATCTGTATAAACATGGAAATATCTGCACTGCTATCTGTATAAACATGTAAAGATCTACACCTCTATCTGTATAAACATGGAAATATCTACACCGCTATCTGTATGAAGGTGGAAATATTTACACCGCGAGCTGTATAAACATGGAAATATCTACATCGCTATCTGTATAAACATGGAAATATCTACACCGCTATCTCTATAAACATGGAAATATATACAATGCCATCTCTATAAACATAGAAATATCTACACCGACATCTACATAAACAAGGATATATCAACACCGCCATCTGTACAAACATGGAAATATCTACACAGATATCTGAAAACATGGAACTATCTACACCGCTATCTGTATAAACATGGAAATACCTACCCAGCTAACTCTATAAATATGGAAATATCTACACTGCTATCTGTATAAACATGGAAATATCTACACCGTTATCTGTATAAACATGGAGATATCTACATGGCTATCTTTATAAAGATGGAAAAACCTACACCGCCATCTGTATAAACCTGGAAATACGTACACAGTCATCTCTATAATCATGGAAATACCTACACCAGCATCTGTATAATAATGGAAATATCTACACTGCCATAGGTATAAACATGGAAATATCTACACAGCCATCTCTACAAACATGGAAATAATTACACCACTATCTGTATAACAATGGAAATAGCCACACCGCTATCTGTATAAACATGGAAATGTCTACACCGCTGTCTGTATAATCATGGAAATATCTACACCGCTATATGTATAAATATGGAAATAACTACACCACTATCTCTATAACCATGGAAATATCTGCACCGCTATCTGTATAAACATAGAAAGAACTACACTGCTATCTCTATAAACATGGAAATATCTACTCCGCCATCTGTATAAACATGGAAATATCTCCACCGCTATGTGCATAAAAATGGAAATATCTACTCCGCTATCTGTATAAACATGATAATATCAACACCGCTATCTGTATAAACCTGGAAATATCTACACCGCTATCTCTATAAACATGGAAATATCTACACCGCCATCTGTATAAACCTGGAAATATCTACACAGTCATCGGTATAAACATGGAAATATCTACACCACCATCTCTATAAACATGGAAATACCTACACTGCCAACGGTATACAAATGGAAATACCAACACAGCCATCAGTATAAACATGGAAATATCTACACCGCTATCTCTATACACATGGAAATACCCACACCGCTACCTCTATAAACATGGAAATATCTACAGCGCAATCTCTATAAACAGGGAAATATCTACACCGCCATCTCTATAAACATGAAAATATCTACACCACCATCTCCATAAAGATGGAAATAACTACACCACCATTTGTGTAAACATGGAAATAACGATACCGATATCTGTATAAACATGGAAATATCTACACTGGCATCTGTATAACGATGGAAATATCAACAATGTGAGCTGAATAAACATGAAAATATCTACACCGCTATCTGTATAAACATGGAAATACCAACACCGGTATCTGTATAAACATGGAAATACCTACACCACTATCTCTATACACTTGGAAATATCTACACCGCTATCTGTATAAACATGGAAATATCTACACCGCCTTCTGTATAAACATGGAAATATCTCCACTACGATCTGTATGAACATGGATATATCTACAATGCTATCTGTATAACCATGGAAATACATACACCATTATCTGTATAAACATGAAAATACCTAAACTGCTATCTGTATAAACATGGAAATACCTACACCACTACCTGTAAAAACTTGGAACTATCTACACCATTATCTGTATAAACATGCAAACATATACAATGCTATCTGTGTAAACATGGAAATATCTACACCGCTGTCTGTGTAAACATGGAAATATTTACACCACTATCGGTGTAAAGATTGAAATATCTACAGCATAATCTGTGCAACGATGGAAATACCTACACCTCTATCTGTGTAAAGGTGGAAATAACTACACCGCAATCTGTGCAAATATGGAAATATCTACACCGCAATCTGTGTAGACTTGGTAATATCTACAACGTTAACTGTATAAACATGGAAGTATCTGCACCACTATCTGTATAAACTTGGAAATATCTACACCGCCATCTGTATAAACATGGAAATATCTACACCGACATCTGAATAAACATGGAAATATCTACAACGCCATCTGTATAAATATGGAAATATCTACACCGTTATCTCTATGAACATGGAAATATCTACACCGCTATCTGTATAATCATGGAAATATCTACACCGCTATCTGTATAAACATGCAAATATATACAACGCTATCTGTGTAAACATGGAAATATCTACACTGCTGTCTGTGTAAACATGGAAATATCTACACCACTATCTGTGTAAAGATTGAAATATCTACAGCACAATCTGTGCAACGATGGAAATTTCTTCACCACTATCTGTTTAAAAATGGAAATATCTACACCGCAATCTGAGCAAAGATGGAAATATCTACACCGCTATCTGCATAAACATCTAAATATCTACACCACCATCTGTATAAACATGGAAATACCTACACCGCCATCTGTATAAACTTGGAAATATCAACACCGCCATCTGTATAATAATGGAAATACCCACACCGCCAACAGTATAAACATGGAAATATCTACACCGCCATCTGTGAAAACATGGAAATATCTACACAGTCATTTGCATAAACATGGAAATATCTACACCTCCGAGAGTATAAGCATGGAAATATCTACACTGCCTTCTGTATACACATGGAAATAGCTTCACAGCAATCTGTATAAACATGGAAATATATACACCGCTATCTCTAAAAACACGGAAATTCCTACACCGCTATCTGTATAAAAATGGAAATATCTACACCGCTATCTGCATGTACATGGAAATACCTTCACCACTATCTTTATAAACTTGGAAAAACGTACAACACTATCTGTATAAACATGGAAATATCCACATCGCCATCTGAATAAACATGGAAATATCTTCACCGCGATCTGTATGAACATGAAATTACGTTCACTGCTATCTGTATAAACATGGAAATATCTAGACCGTTATCTGTATAAACATGCAAATATCTACACCGTTATGTGTATAAACATGGAAATGTCTACACAACCATGTGTAGAAACATGGAAATATCTACACCGCTATCTCTATAAACACGGAAATACCTACAGCGCTATCTCTATAAACATGGAAATATCTACACCGCTATCTCTATAAATATGGAAATAACTACACCGCTTTCTTTATACACATGGAAATATCTACACCGCTATGTGTATGAACATGGAGATATCTACAATACTATCTCTATATACATGGAAATATCTACACCGCCATCTGCAAAAACATGGAAATACCTTCACATTCATCTGTATAAACATGGAAATAGCTACACCACCGTCTGTATAAACATGGAAATAACTACACTGCCATCTGTGTACACATGGAAATACCTTCACAGCCATCTGCATAAACATGGAAATATGTACAGCGCTATCTCTAAAAACATGGAAATACCTACACTGCTATCTCTATAAATATGGAAATACTTACACCGCTATCTCTATAAACATGGAAATATCTCCACTGCCATCTCAATACACATGAAAATATCTACACCGCCATCTCCATAAACATGGAACTATCTACACCACCATCTCAATAAACATGGAAATATTTACGCTGCCATCTGTATAAACACGGAACTAACTACACCGCCATCTGTATAAACATGGAAATATCTACACCGCAATCTTTGTAAACATGGAAATATCTACAATGCCATCTGTATAAACATGGAAATACCAACACCGCTATCTGTATAAACATGGAAATAGGTACACCGCGATCTATTTAAACATGGAAATATCTACACCGCTATCTGTATAAACATGGATATATCTACACCGCTACCTGTATAAACATGGAAATATCTACACCGCCATCTGTAAAAACATGGAAATATCTACAGAGTCATCTGTATAAAAATGGAAATATCTACACCTCCGTGAGTATAAACTTGGAAATATCTACACTGCCATCTGTATACACATGGAAATATCTACACAGCCATGAGTATAAACACGGAAATATCTACACCGTTATCTCTATAAACATGAAAATTCCAACACCTCTATATGTATAAACATGGAAATATCTACACCGCTATCTGTATAAACATGGAAATACCTACACCAATATATCCTTAAATATGGAAATATCTACACCGCTATCTCTATAAACATGGAAATGTCTACACCGCTATCTGTATAAACTTGGAAATATCTAAACCGCCATCCCTATAAACGTTGGTATATCTACAAATCTATCTCTGTAAACATGGAAATATATAAACTGCTATCTCTATAAGCATGGAAATATCAACAATGCTGTCTGTGTAAACATGGAAATATCTACACCGCTATCTGTATAAACATTGAAATATCTACACCGCTATCTGTATAAACATGGAAATATCTACACAACCATCTGTATAAACATGGAAATATCTACCCCGCTATCTCTATAAACATGGAAATACCTACACCGCTATCTCTATAAACATGGAAATATCTACACCACTATCTCTATAAACATGAATATAACTACACCGCCATCTCCATAAACATGAAAATATCTACACTGTCATCTCCATAAACATGGAACTATCTACACCGCCATCTGTATAAACATGGAAATATCAACACTGCCATCTGTGTACACATGGAAATATCTACACAGCCATCTGTATAAACAAGGAAATATCTACACCGTTATCTCTGTTAACATGGAAATAAATACACCACTATCTCTATAAACATGGAAATATCTACACCACTATCTGTATAAACATGTAAATATCTACACCTCCATCTCTATAAATATGAAAATATCTACACTGCCATCTCCATAATCATTGAACTATCTACACCGCCATCTGTATAAATATGGAAATATCTACACCGCCATTTCAATAAACATGGAAATATCTACAATGCCATCTATATAAAGATGTAAGTATCTACTCCGCGAGGTAAATAAACATGGAAATATCTACACCGATATCTGTATAAACATGGAAATATCAACACTGCCATCTGCATAATCATGAAAAAATCCACACCGCAATCTGCCTAAACATGGAAATATCTACACTGCAATTTGGAAAAACATGGAAATATCTACACAGTCATCTGTATAAACTTGGAAATATCTACACCTCCGTGAGTATAAACATCGAAATATCTACACTGCCATCTGTATACACATGGAAATATCTCCACAGCTATCAGTATAAACATGGAAACATCTACACCGCTATCTCTATAAACATGGAAATACCTACACCGCTTTCTGTATAAACATGGAAATGTCTACACCAATATCTGTATAAACATGGAAATACCGACACCACTACCTGTATAAACTTGGAAATATCTACACTGCTATCTGCATAAACATGGAAATATCTACACCGCCATCTGTATAAACATGGAAATATCTCCACCGCTATGTGCATAAACATGGAAATATCTACTCCGCTATCTGTATAAACATGAAAATATCAACACCGCTCTCTGTATAAACACGCTAACATCCTGACCGCTATCTGTATAGACATGGAAATATCTACACCGATATCTCTATAAACATGGAAATATCTACACCGACATCTGTATAAACGTGGAAATCTCTACACAGTCATCTGTATAAACATGGAAATACCTACACCACCATCTCTATAAACATGGAAATATCTACACTGCCTTCGGTATACAAATGGAAATATCTACACAGCCATCAGTATAAACATGGAAACATCTAAACCTCTATCTCTATACACATGGAAATACCTACACCGCTATCTCTATAAACATGGAAATATCTACACCGCCATGTCTATAAACATGAAAATATCTACACCACCATCTCCATAAAGATGGAACTATCTACACCACCATTTGCGTAAACATGGAAATAACGACACCGATATCTGTATTAACATGGAAATATCTACACTGCCATCTGTATAACGATGGAAATATCTTCATCGTGAGCTGAATAAACATGGAAATGTCTACAACGCTATCTGTATAAACATGGAAATACCAACACCGCTATCTGTATAAACATGGAAATATCTACTCCGCTATCTGTATAAACATGGAAATACCAACACAGCTACCTGTATAAACATGGAAATATCGACACCGCTATCAGTATAAACATGGAAATATCTACACCACTATACCCATAAACATGGAAGTACCTACAACGCCATCTCTATAAACATGGAAATATCTACAATGCTATCTGTATAAACGTGGATATATCTTCACCGCTATCTGTATAAATTTGGAAATATCTACACCAAGATCTGTATAAACATGGAAATATCCACACCACTATCTGTATAAACATGGAAATATCCACACCGACATCTCTATAAACATGGAAATGTCTACACCGCTATCTGGATAAACTTGGAAATACCAAAACCGCTCTCTCCATAAACGTGGAAATATCTACAATGCTATCTGTGTAAACATGAAAATATATAAACCACTATCTCTATAAACATGGAAACATATACAATGCTATCTGTGTAAACATGGAAATATCTACAACTCTATCTGTATAAACATGGAAATACCTACACCGCAATCTGTATAAACATGGAAATATCTACAAAACCATCTGTATATCTTGGAAATATCTACATCGCTATCTCTATAAACATAGAAATATCTATACCGCTATCTATATAAACATGGAAATACCTACACCACTATTTCTATAAACATGGAAATATCTACACCGCCATCTCTATAAACATGAAAATATCTACACTGCCATCTCCATAATCATGGAACTATCTACACCGCCATCTGTATATACATGGAAATATCTACACCACCATCAGTATAAACAAGGAAATATCTACACCGTGAGCTGTAGAAACATGGAAATATCTACACCGCTATCTGTGTAAACATGGAAATATCTATACCGCGATCTGTATAATCATGGAAATATCAACACCGCCATCTGTATAATCATGGAAATATCCACACCGCCATCAGTATAATCATGGAAATATCTAAACCGCCATCTGTAAAAATCTGGAAATATCTACACAGTCATCTGTAAAAACATGGAAATATCTACACTGCCATCTGTACACACATGGAAATATCTACATGGACATCAGTATAAACATGGAAATATCTACACCGCTATCTCTATAAACATGGATATTACTACACCGCTATCTGTATAAACATGGAAATGTCTACACCGCTATCTGTATAAACATGGAAATACCTACACCACTATATCTTTAAATATGGAAATATCCACACTGCTATCTCTATAAACATGGAAATGTTTACACCGCTATCTGTATAAACTTGGAAATATCTAAACTGCTGTCTGTATAAATTTAGAAATAACTACAACGCTATCTGTGAAACATGGAAATACATAAACCACTATCTCTATAAACATGGAAATATCTACAACGCTATCTGTGTAAACATGGAAATATCTACACCGCTATCTGTATAAACATGGAAATAACTAGTCCACTATCTGTCTAAACATGGAAATAACTACACCGCTAACTCTATAAACATGGATATATCTACACCGACATCTATAAAAACATGGAAATACCTACACAGTCATCTGTATAAACATGGAAATATGTACACCTCCGTGAGTATAAACATGGAAATATCTACACTGCCATCTGCATACACATGGAAATATCTACACGGGCATCAGTATAAACATGGAAGTATCTACACCGCTATCTCTATAAACATGGAAATTCCTACACCGCTATCTGTATAAACATGGAAATATCTATACCGCTATCTGTATAAACATGGAAATATATTCCTCACTATCTGTGTAAAGGTTTAAGTATCTACACAGCTATCTGTGTAAACTTGGAAATATCTACACCGCTATCTGTGTATAGATGGAAATATCTACACCGCAATCTGTGCAAAGATGGAAATCTCTACACCGCTATCTCTGTAAACATGGAAATATCTACACCGCTATCTGTATAAACATGGAAATATCTACATCGCGATCTGTATAAACATGGAAATATCTACACCGCTGTCTCTTTAACATGGAAATATCTGCACCGCTCTCTGTATACACATGGAAATATCTACACCACTATGTCTATAAACATGGAAATATCTACACCGCAGTCGGTATACACATGGAAATATCTACACACCCATCTGTATAAACATGGAAATATCTACACCACTATCTCTATAAACATGGATATATCTCCACCACTACCTGTAGAAACATGGAAATATCTACACCGCCGTCTGTATCAACATGGAAATATCTACACTGCTATCTGTATAAATATGTAAATATCTACACTGCTATCTCTACAAACCTGGAAATAACTGCACTGCCATGTGTTTAAGCATGCGAATATCCTCACAGCCATCTGAATAAACATGGAAATATCTACACCACCATCTCTATAAACATGGAAATATCTACACCGCTATCTGTAAAAACATGGAAATGTCAACATCGCTATCTGCATAAAGATGGAAACATCTCCACCGCTATCTGTATAAACATTGAAATATCTACACCGCTATCTGTATAAACATGGAAATATCTACACCACTATCTCTATAAACATGAATATAACTACACCGCCATCTCCATAAACATGAAAATATCTACGCTGTCATCTCCATAAACATGGAACTATCTACACCGCCATCTGTATAAACATGGAAATATCTACACTGCCATCTGTGTACACATGGAAATATCTACACAGCCATCTGTATAAACAAGGAAATATCTACACCGTTATCTCTGTTAACATGGAAATAAATACACCACTATCTCTATAAACATGGAAATATCTACACCACTATCTGTATAAACATGTAAATATCTACACCTCCATCTCTATAAATATGAAAATATCTACACTGCCATCTCCATAATCATTGAACTATCTACACCGCCATCTGTATAAATATGGAAATATCTACACCGCCATCTGAATAAACATGGAAATATCTACAATGCCATCTTTATAAAGATGTAAGTATCTACTCCGCGAGGTAAATAAACATGGAAATATCTACACCGATATCTGTATAAACATGGAAATATCAACACTGCCATCTGCATAATCATGAAAAAATCCACACCGCAATCTGCCTAAACATGGAAATATCTACACTGCAATTTGGAAAAACATGGAAATATCTACACAGTCATCTGTATAAACTTGGAAATATCTACACCTCCGTGAGTATAAACATCGAAATATCTACACTGCCATGTGTATACACATGGAAATATCTCCACAGCTATCAGTATAAACATGGAAACATCTACACCACTATCTCTATAAACATGGAAATACCTACACCGCTTTCTGTATAAACATGGAAATGCCTACACCAATATCTGTATAAACATGGAAATACCGACACCACTACCTGTATAAACTTGGAAATATCTACACTGCTATCTGCATAAACATGGAAATATCTACACCGCCATCTGTATAAACATGGAAATATCTCCACCGCTATGTGCATAAACATGGAAATATCTACTCCGCTATCTGTATAAACATGAAAATATCAACACCGCTCTCTGTATAAACACGCTAACATCCTCACCGCTATCTGTATAGACATGGAAATATCTACACCGATATCTCTATAAACATGGAAATATCTACACCGCCATCTGTATAAACGTGGAAATCTCTACACAGTCATCTGTATAAACATGGAAATACCTACACCACCATCTCTATAAACATGGAAATATCTACACTGCCTTCGGTATACAAATGGAAATATCTACACAGCCATCAGTATAAACATGGAAACATCTAAACCTCTATCTCTGTACACATGGAAATACCTACACCGCTATCTCTATAAACATGGAAATATCAACACCGCAATCTCTATAAACATGGAAATATCTACACCGCCATCTCTATAAACATGAAAATATCTACACCACCATCTCCATAAAGATGGAACTATCTACACCACCATTTGCGTAAACATGGAAATAACGACACCGATATCTGTATTAACATGGAAATATCTACACTGCCATCTGTATAACGATGGAAGTATCTTCATCGTGAGCTGAATAAACATGGAAATGTCTACAACGCTATCTGTATAAACATGGAAATACCAACACCGCTATCTGTATAAACATGGAAATATCTACTCCGCTATCTGTATAAACATGGAAATACCAACACAGCTACCTGTATAAACATGGAAATATCGACACCGCTATCAGTATAAACATGGAAATATCTACACCACTATACCCATAAACATGGAAGTACCTACAACGCCATCTCTATAAACATGGAAATATCTACAATGCTATCTGTATAAACGTGGATATATCTTCACCGCTATCTGTATAAATTTGGAAATCTCTACACCAAGATCTGTATAAACATGGAAATATCTACACCACTATCTGTATAAACATGGAAATATCCACACCGATATCTCTATAAACATGGAAATGTCTACACCGCTATCTGGATAAACTTGGAAATACCAAAACCGCTCTCTCCATAAACGTGGAGATATCTACAATGCTATCTGTGTAAACATGGAAATATATAAACCACTATCTCTATAAACATGGAAACATATACAATGCTATCTGTGTAAACATGGAAATATCTACAACTCTATCTGTATAAACATGGAAATACCTACACCGCAATCTGTATAAACATGGAAATATCTACAAAACCATCTGTATATCTTGGAAATATCTACATCGCTATCTGTATAAACATAGAAATATCTATACCGCTATCTATATAAACATGGAAATACCTACACCACTATCTCTATAAACATGGAAATATCTACACCGCCATCTCTATAAACATGAAAATATCTACACTGTCATCTCCATAATCGTGGAACTATCTACACCGCCATCTGTATATACATGGAAATATCTACACCACCATCAGTATAAACAAGGAAATATCTACACCGTGAGCTGTAGAAACATGGAAATATCTACACCGCTATCTGTGTAAACATGGAAATATCTATACCGCGATCTGTATAATCATGGAAATATCAACACCGCCATCTGTATAATCATGGAAATATCCACACCGCCATCAGTATAATCATGGAAATATCTAAACCGCCATCTGTAAAAATCTGGAAATATCTACACAGTCATCTGTAAAAACATGGAAATATCTACACTGCCATCTGTACACACATGGAAATATCTACATGGACATCAGTATAAACATGGAAATATCTACACCGCTATCTCTATAAACATGGATATTACTACACCGCTATCTGTATAAACATGGAAATGTCTACACCGCTATCTGTATAAACATGGAAATACCTACACCACTATATCTTTAAATATGGAAATATCCACACTGCTATCTCTATAAACATGGAAATGTTTACACCGCTATCTGTATAAACTTGGAAATATCTAAACTGCTGTCTGTATAAATTTAGAAATAACTACAACGCTATCTGTGAAACATGGAAATACATAAACCACTATCTCTATAAACATGGAAATATCTACAACGCTATCTGTGTAAACATGGAAATATCTACACCGCTATCTGTATAAACATGGAAATAACTAGTCCACTATCTGTCTAAACATGGAAATAACTACACCGCTAACTCTATAAACATGGATATATCTACACCGACATCTATAAAAACATGGAAATACCTACACAGTCATCTGTATAAACATGGAAATATGTACACCTCCGTGTGTATAAACATGGAAATATCTACACTGCCATCTGTATACACATGGAAATATCTACACGGGCATCAGTATAAACATGGAAGTATCTACACCGCTATCTCTATAAACATGGAAATTCCTACACCGCTATCTGTATAAACATGGAAATATCTATACCGCTATCTGTATAAACATGGAAATATATTCCTCACTATCTGTGTAAAGGTTTAAGTATCTACACAGCTATCTGTGTAAACTTGGAAATATCTACACCGCTATCTGTGTATAGATGGAAATATCTACACCGCAATCTGTGCAAAGATGGAAATCTCTACACCGCTATCTCTGTAAACATGGAAATATCTACACCGCTATCTGTATAAACATGGAAATATCTACATCGCGATCTGTATAAACATGGAAATATCTACACCGCTGTCTCTTTAACATGGAAATATCTGCACCGCTCTCTGTATACACATGGAAATATCTACACCACTATGTCTATAAACATGGAAATATCTACACCGCAGTCGGTATACACATGGAAATATCTACACACCCATCTGTATAAACATGGAAATATCTACACCACTATCTCTATAAACATGGATATATCTCCACCACTATCTCTATAAACATGGATATATCTCCACCACTACCTGTAGAAACATGGAAATATCTACACCGCCGTCTGTATCAACATGGAAATATCTACACTGCTATCTGTATAAATATGTAAATATCTACACTGCTATCTCTATAAACCTGGAAATAACTGCACTGCCATGTGTTTAAGCATGCGAATATCCTCACAGCCATCTGTATAAACATGGAAATATCTACACCACCATCTCTATAAACATGGAAATATCTACACCGCTATCTGTAAAAACATGGAAATGTCAACATCGCTATCTGCATAAAGATGGAAACATCTCCACCGCTATCTGTATAAACATTGAAATATCTACACCGCTATCTGTATAAACATGGAAATATCTACACCACTATCTCTATAAACATGAATATAACTACACCGCCATCTCCATAAACATGAAAATATCTACACTGTCATCTCCATAAACATGGAACTATCTACACCGCCATCTGTATAAACATGGAAATATCTACACTGCCATCTGTGTACACATGGAAATATCTACACAGCCATCTGTATAAACAAGGAAATATCTACACCGTTATCTCTGTTAACATGGAAATAAATACACCACTATCTCTATAAACATGGAAATATCTACACCACTATCTGTATAAACATGTAAATATCTACACCTCCATCTCTATAAATATGAAAATATCTACACTGCCATCTCCATAATCATTGAACTATCTACACCGCCATCTGTATAAATATGGAAATATCTACACCGCCATCTGAATAAACATGGAAATATCTACAATGCCATCTTTATAAAGATGTAAGTATCTACTCCGCGAGGTAAATAAACATGGAAATATCTACACCGATATCTGTATAAACATGGAAATATCAACACTGCCATCTGCATAATCATGAAAAAATCCACACCGCAATCTGCCTAAACATGGAAATATCTACACTGCAATTTGGAAAAACATGGAAATATCTACACAGTCATCTGTATAAACTTGGAAATATCTACACCTCCGTGAGTATAAACATCGAAATATCTACACTGCCATGTGTATACACATGGAAATATCTCCACAGCTATCAGTATAAACATGGAAACATCTACACCGCTATCTCTATAAACATGGAAATACCTACACCGCTTTCTGTATAAACATGGAAATGCCTACACCAATATCTGTATAAACATGGAAATACCGACACCACTACCTGTATAAACTTGGAAATATCTACACTGCTATCTGCATAAACATGGAAATATCTACACCGCCATCTGTATAAACATGGAAATATCTCCACCGCTATGTGCATAAACATGGAAATATCTACTCCGCTATCTGTATAAACATGAAAATATCAACACCGCTCTCTGTATAAACACGCTAACATCCTCACCGCTATCTGTATAGACATGGAAATATCTACACCGATATCTCTATAAACATGGAAATATCTACACCGCCATCTGTATAAACGTGGAAATCTCTACACAGTCATCTGTATAAACATGGAAATACCTACACCACCATCTCTATAAACATGGAAATATCTACACTGCCTTCGGTATACAAATGGAAATATCTACACAGCCATCAGTATAAACATGGAAACATCTAAACCTCTATCTCTGTACACATGGAAATACCTACACCGCTATCTCTATAAACATGGAAATATCAACACCGCAATCTCTATAAACATGGAAATATCTACACCGCCATCTCTATAAACATGAAAATATCTACACCACCATCTCCATAAAGATGGAACTATCTACACCACCATTTGCGTAAACATGGAAATAACGACACCGATATCTGTATTAACATGGAAATATCTACACTGCCATCTGTATAACGATGGAAGTATCTTCATCGTGAGCTGAATAAACATGGAAATGTCTACAACGCTATCTGTATAAACATGGAAATACCAACACCGCTATCTGTATAAACATGGAAATATCTACTCCGCTATCTGTATAAACATGGAAATACCAACACAGCTACCTGTATAAACATGGAAATATCGACACCGCTATCAGTATAAACATGGAAATATCTACACCACTATACCCATAAACATGGAAGTACCTACAACGCCATCTCTATAAACATGGAAATATCTACAATGCTATCTGTATAAACGTGGATATATCTTCACCGCTATCTGTATAAATTTGGAAATCTCTACACCAAGATCTGTATAAACATGGAAATATCTACACCACTATCTGTATAAACATGGAAATATCCACACCGATATCTCTATAAACATGGAAATGTCTACACCGCTATCTGGATAAACTTGGAAATACCAAAACCGCTCTCTCCATAAACGTGGAGATATCTACAATGCTATCTGTGTAAACATGGAAATATATAAACCACTATCTCTATAAACATGGAAACATATACAATGCTATCTGTGTAAACATGGAAATATCTACAACTCTATCTGTATAAACATGGAAATACCTACACCGCAATCTGTATAAACATGGAAATATCTACAAAACCATCTGTATATCTTGGAAATATCTACATCGCTATCTGTATAAACATAGAAATATCTATACCGCTATCTATATAAACATGGAAATACCTACACCACTATCTCTATAAACATGGAAATATCTACACCGCCATCTCTATAAACATGAAAATATCTACACTGTCATCTCCATAATCGTGGAACTATCTACACCGCCATCTGTATATACATGGAAATATCTACACCACCATCAGTATAAACAAGGAAATATCTACACCGTGAGCTGTAGAAACATGGAAATATCTACACCGCTATCTGTGTAAACATGGAAATATCTATACCGCGATCTGTATAATCATGGAAATATCAACACCGCCATCTGTATAATCATGGAAATATCCACACCGCCATCAGTATAATCATGGAAATATCTAAACCGCCATCTGTAAAAATCTGGAAATATCTACACAGTCATCTGTAAAAACATGGAAATATCTACACTGCCATCTGTACACACATGGAAATATCTACATGGACATCAGTATAAACATGGAAATATCTACACCGCTATCTCTATAAACATGGATATTACTACACCGCTATCTGTATAAACATGGAAATGTCTACACCGCTATCTGTATAAACATGGAAATACCTACACCACTATATCTTTAAATATGGAAATATCCACACTGCTATCTCTATAAACATGGAAATGTTTACACCGCTATCTGTATAAACTTGGAAATATCTAAACTGCTGTCTGTATAAATTTAGAAATAACTACAACGCTATCTGTGAAACATGGAAATACATAAACCACTATCTCTATAAACATGGAAATATCTACAACGCTATCTGTGTAAACATGGAAATATCTACACCGCTATCTGTATAAACATGGAAATAACTAGTCCACTATCTGTCTAAACATGGAAATAACTACACCGCTAACTCTATAAACATGGATATATCTACACCGACATCTATAAAAACATGGAAATACCTACACAGTCATCTGTATAAACATGGAAATATGTACACCTCCGTGTGTATAAACATGGAAATATCTACACTGCCATCTGTATACACATGGAAATATCTACACGGGCATCAGTATAAACATGGAAGTATCTACACCGCTATCTCTATAAACATGGAAATTCCTACACCGCTATCTGTATAAACATGGAAATATCTACACCGCTATCTGTATAAACATGGAAATATATTCCTCACTATCTGTGTAAAGGTTTAAGTATCTACACAGCTATCTGTGTAAACTTGGAAATATCTACACCGCTATCTGTGTATAGATGGAAATATCTACACCGCAATCTGTGCAAAGATGGAAATCTCTACACCGCTATCTCTGTAAACATGGAAATATCTACACCGCTATCTGTATAAACATGGAAATATCTACATCGCGATCTGTATAAACATGGAAATATCTACACCGCTGTCTCTTTAACATGGAAATATCTGCACCGCTCTCTGTATACACATGGAAATATCTACACCACTATGTCTATAAACATGGAAATATCTACACCGCAGTCGGTATACACATGGAAATATCTACACACCCATTTGTATAAACATGGAAATATCTACACCACTATCTCTATAAACATGGATATATCTCCACCACTACCTGTAGAAACATGGAAATATCTACACCGCCGTCTGTATCAACATGGAAATATCTACACTGCTATCTGTATAAATATGTAAATATCTACACTGCTATCTCTATAAACCTGGAAATAACTGCACTGCCATGTGTTTAAGCATGCGAATATCCTCACAGCCATCTGTATAAACATGGAAATATCTACACCACCATCTCTATAAACATGGAAATATCTACACCGCTATCTGTAAAAACATGGAAATGTCAACATCGCTATCTGCATAAAGATGGAAACATCTCCACCGCTATCTGTATAAACATTGAAATATCTACACCGCTATCTGTATAAACATGGAAATATCTACACCACTATCACTATAAACATGAATATAACTACACCGCCATCTCCATAAACATGAAAATATCTACACTGTCATCTCCATAAACATGGAACTATCTACACCGCCATCTGTATAAACATGGAAATATCTACACTGCCATCTGTGTACACATGGAAATATCTACACAGCCATCTGTATAAACAAGGAAATATCTACACCGTTATCTCTGTTAACATGGAAATAAATACACCACTATCTCTATAAACATGGAAATATCTACACCACTATCTGTATAAACATGTAAATATCTACACCTCCATCTCTATAAATATGAAAATATCTACACTGCCATCTCCATAATCATTGAACTATCTACACCGCCATCTGTATAAATATGGAAATATCTACACCGCCATCTGAATAAACATGGAAATATATACAATGCCATCTATATAAAGATGTAAGTATCTACTCCGCGAGATAAGTAAACATGGAAATATCTACACCGATATCTGTATAAACATGGAAATATCAACACTGCCATCTGCATAATCATGAAAAAATCCACACCGCAATCTGCCTAAACATGGAAATATCTACACTGCAATTTGGAAAAACATGGAAATATCTACACAGTCATCTGTATAAACTTGGAAATATCTACACCTCCGTGAGTATAAACATCGAAATATCTACACTGCCATGTGTATACACATGGAAATATCTCCACAGCTATCAGTATAAACATGGAAACATCTACACCGCTATCTCTATAAACATGGAAATACCTACACCGCTTTCTGTATAAACATGGAAATGCCTACACCAATATCTGTATAAACATGGAAATACCGACACCACTACCTGTATAAACTTGGAAATATCTACACTGCTATCTGCATAAACATGGAAATATCTACACCGCCATCTGTATAAACATGGAAATATCTCCACCGCTATGTGCATAAACATGGAAATATCTACTCTGCTATCTGTATAAACATGAAAATATCAACACCGCTCTCTGTATAAACACGCTAACATCCTCACCGCTATCTGTATAGACATGGAAATATCTACACCGATATCTCTATAAACATGGAAATATCTACACCGCCATCTGTATAAACGTGGAAATCTCTACACAGTCATCTGTATAAACATGGAAATACCTACACCACCATCTCTATAAACATGGAAATATCTACACTGCCTTCGGTATACAAATGGAAATATCTACACAGCCATCAGTATAAACATGGAAACATCTAAACCTCTATCTCTGTACACATGGAAATACCTACACCGCTATCTCTATAAACATGGAAATATCTACACTGCAATCTCTATAAACATGGAAATATCTACACCGCCATCTCTATAAACATGAAAGTATCTACACCACCATCTCCATAAAGATGGAACTATCTACACCACCATTTGCGTAAACATGGAAATAACGACACCGATATCTGTATTAACATGGAAATATCTACACTGCCATCTGTATAACGATGGAAGTATCTTCATCGTGAGCTGAATAAACATGGAAATGTCTACAACGCTATCTGTATAAACATGGAAATACCAACACCGCTATCTGTATAAACATGGAAATATCTACTCCGCTATCTGTATAAACATGGAAATACCAACACAGCTACCTGTATAAACATGGAAATATCGACACCGCTATCAGTATAAACATGGAAATATCTACACCACTATACCCATAAACATGGAAGTACCTACAATGCCATCTCTATAAACATGGAAATATCTACAATGCTATCTGTATAAACGTGGATATATCTTCACCGCTATCTGTATAAATTTGGAAATCTCTACACCAAGATCTGTATAAACATGGAAATATCTACACCACTATCTGTATAAACATGGAAATATCCACACCGATATCTCTATAAACATGGAAATGTCTACACCGCTATCTGGATAAACTTGGAAATACCAAAACCGCTCTCTCCATAAACGTGGAGATATCTACAATGCTATCTGTGTAAACATGGAAATATATAAACCACTATCTCTATAAACATGGAAACATATACAATGCTATCTGTGTAAACATGGAAATATCTACAACTCTATCTGTATAAACATGGAAATACCTACACCGCAATCTGTATAAACATGGAAATATCTACAAAACCATCTGTATATCTTGGAAATATCTACATCGCTATCTGTATAAACATAGAAATATCTATACCGCTATCTATATAAACATGGAAATACCTACACCACTATCTCTATAAACATGGAAATATCTACACCGCCATCTCTATAAACATGAAAATATCTACACTGTCATCTCCATAATCGTGGAACTATCTACACCGCCATCTGTATATACATGGAAATATCTACACCACCATCAGTATAAACAAGGAAATATCTACACCGTGAGCTGTAGAAACATGGAAATATCTACACCGCTATCTGTGTAAACATGGAAATATCTATACCGCGATCTGTATAATCACGGAAATATCAACACCGCCATCTGTATAATCATGGAAATATCCACACCGCCATCAGTATAATCATGGAAATATCTAAACCGCCATCTGTAAAAATCTGGAAATATCTACACAGTCATCTGTAAAAACATGGAAATATCTACACTGCCATCTGTACACACATGGAAATATCTACACGGACATCAGTATAAACATGGAAATATCTACACCGCTATCTCTATAAACATGGATATTACTACACCGCTATCTGTATAAACATGGAAATGTCTACACCGCTATCTGTATAAACATGGAAATACCTACACCACTATATCTTTAAATATGGAAATATCCACACTGCTATCTCTATAAACATGGAAATGTTTACACCGCTATCTGTATAAACTTGGAAATATCTAAACTGCTGTCTGTATAAATTTAGAAATAACTACAACGCTATCTGTGAAACATGGAAATACATAAACCACTATCTCTATAAACATGGAAATATCTACAACGCTATCTGTGTAAACATGGAAATATCTACACCGCTATCTGTATAAACATGGAAATACCTACTCCACTATCTGTATAAACATGGAAATAACTACACCGCTAACTCTATAAACATGGATATATCTACACCGACATCTATAAAAACATGGAAATACCTACACAGTCATCTGTATAAACATGGAAATATGTACACCTCCGTGAGTATAAACATGGAAACATCTACACTGCCATCTGTATACACATGGAAATATCTACACGGGCATCAGTATAAACATGGAAATTTGTACATCTCCGTGAGTATAAACATGGAAACATCTACACTGCCATCTGTATACACATGGAAATATCTACACGGGCATCAGTATAAACATGGAAGTATCTACACCGCTATCTCTATAAACATGGAAATTCCTACACCGCTATCTGTATAAACATGGAAATATCTATACCGCTATCTGTATAAACATGGAAATATATTCCTCACTATCTGTGTAAAGGTTTAAGTATCTACACAGCTATCTGTGTAAACTTGGAAATATCTACACCGCTATCTGTGTATAGATGGAAATATCTACACCACAATCTGTGCAAAGATGGAAATCTCTACACCGCTATCTCTGTAAACATGGAAATATCTACACCGCTATCTGTATAAACATGGAAATATCTACATCGCGATCTGTATAAACATGGAAATATCTACACCGCTGTCTCTTTAACATGGAAATATCTGCACCGCTCTCTGTATACACATGGAAATATCTACACCACTATGTCTATAAACATGGAAATATCTACACCGCAGTCGGTATACACATGGAAATATCTACACACCCATCTGTATAAACATGGAAATATCTACACCACTATCTCTATAAACATGGATATATCTCCACCACTACCTGTAGAAACATGGAAATATCTACACCGCCGTCTGTATCAACATGGAAATATCTACACTGATATCTGTATAAATATGTAAATATCTACACTGCTATCTCTATAAACCTGGAAATAACTGCACTGCCATGTGTTTAAGCATGCGAATATCCTCACAGCCATCTGTATAAACATGGAAATATCTACACCACCATCTCTATAAACATGGAAATATCTACACCGCTATCTGTAAAAACATGGAAATGTCAACATCGCTATCTGCATAAAGATGGAAACATCTCCACCGCTATCTGTATAAACATTGAAATATCTACACCGCTATCTGTATAAACATGGAAATATCTACACCACTATCTCTATAAACATGAATATAACTACACCGCCATCTCCATAAACATGAAAATATCTACACTGTCATCTCCATAAACATGGAACTATCTACACCGCCATCTGTATAAACATGGAAATATCTACACTGCCATCTGTGTACACATGGAAATATCTACAGAGCCATGTGTATAAACAAGGAAATATCTACACCGTTATCTCTATTAACATGGAAATAAATACACCACAATCTCTATAAACATGGAAATATCTACACCACTATCTGTATAAACATGTAAATATCTACACCTCCATCTCTATAAATATGAAAATATCTACACTGCCATCTCCATAATCATTGAACTATCTACACCACCATCTGTATAAATATGGAAATATCTACACCGCCATCTGAATAAACATGGAAATATCTACAATGCCATCTATATAAAGATGTAAGTATCTACTCCGCGAGATAAGTAAACATGGAAATATCTACACCGATATCTGTATAAACATGGAAATATCAACACTGCCATCTGCATAATCATGAAAAAATCCACACCGCAATCTGCCTAAACATGGAAATATCTACACTGCAATTTGGAAAAACATGGAAATATCTACACAGTCATCTGTATAAACTTGGAAATATCTACACCTCCGTGAGTATAAACATCGAAATATCTACACTGCCATCTGTATACACATGGAAATATCTCCACAGCTATCAGTATAAACATGGAAACATCTACACCGCTATCTCTATAAACATGGAAATACCTACACCGCTTTCTGTATAAACATGGAAATGCCTACACCAATATCTGTATAAACATGGAAATACCGACACCACTACCTGTATAAACTTGGAAATATCTACACTGCTATCTGCATAAACATGGAAATATCTACACCGCCATCTGTATAAACATGGAAATATCTCCACCGCTATGTGCATAAACATGGAAATATCTACTCTGCTATCTGTATAAACATGAAAATATCAACACCGCTCTCTGTATAAACACGCTAACATCCTCACCGCTATCTGTATAGACATGGAAATATCTACACCGATATCTCTATAAACATGGAAATATCTACACCGCCATCTGTATAAACGTGGAAATCTCTACACAGTCATCTGTATAAACATGGAAATACCTACACCACCATCTCTATAAACATGGAAATATCTACACTGCCTTCGGTATACAAATGGAAATATCTACACAGCCATCAGTATAAACATGGAAACATCTAAACCTCTATCTCTGTACACATGGAAATACCTACACCGCTATCTCTATAAACATGGAAATATCTACACTGCAATCTCTATAAACATGGAAATATCTACACCGCCATCTCTATAAACATGAAAATATCTACACCACCATCTCCATAAAGATGGAACTATCTACACCACCATTTGCGTAAACATGGAAATAACGACACCGATATCTGTATTAACATGGAAATATCTACACTGCCATCTGTATAACGATGGAAGTATCTTCATCGTGAGCTGAATAAACATGGAAATGTCTACAACGCTATCTGTATAAACATGGAAATACCAACACCGCTATCTGTATAAACATGGAAATATCTACTCCGCTATCTGTATAAACATGGAAATACCAACACAGCTACCTGTATAAACATGGAAATATCGACACCACTATCAGTATAAACATGGAAATATCTACACCACTATACCCATAAACATGGAAGTACCTACAATGCCATCTCTATAAACATGGAAATATCTACAATGCTATCTGTATAAACGTGGATATATCTTCACCGCTATCTGTATAAATTTGGAAATCTCTACACCAAGATCTGTATAAACATGGAAATATCTACACCACTATCTGTATAAACATGGAAATATCCACACCGATATCTCTATAAACATGGAAATGTCTACACCGCTATCTGGATAAACTTGGAAATACCAAAACCGCTCTCTCCATAAACGTGGAGATATCTACAATGCTATCTGTGTAAACATGGAAATATATAAACCACTATCTCTATAAACATGGAAACATATACAATGCTATCTGTGTAAACATGGAAATATCTACAACTCTATCTGTATAAACATGGAAATACCTACACCGCAATCTGTATAAACATGGAAATATCTACAAAACCATCTGTATATCTTGGAAATATCTACATCGCTATCTGTATAAACATAGAAATATCTATACCGCTATCTATATAAACATGGAAATACCTACACCACTATCTCTATAAACATGGAAATATCTACACCGCCATCTCTATAAACATGAAAATATCTACACTGTCATCTCCATAATCGTGGAACTATCTACACCGCCATCTGTATATACATGGAAATATCTACACCACCATCAGTATAAACAAGGAAATATCTACACCGTGAGCTGTAGAAACATGGAAATATCTACACCGCTATCTGTGTAAACATGGAAATATCTATACCGCGATCTGTATAATCATGGAAATATCAACACCGCCATCTGTATAATCATGGAAATATCCACACCGCCATCAGTATAATCATGGAAATATCTAAACCGCCATCTGTAAAAATCTGGAAATATCTACACAGTCATCTGTAAAAACATGGAAATATCTACACTGCCATCTGTACACACATGGAAATATCTACACGGACATCAGTATAAACATGGAAATATCTACACCGCTATCTCTATAAACATGGATATTACTACACCGCTATCTGTATAAACATGGAAATGTCTACACCGCTATCTGTATAAACATGGAAATACCTACACCACTATATCTTTAAATATGGAAATATCCACACTGCTATCTCTATAAACATGGAAATGTTTACACCGCTATCTGTATAAACTTGGAAATATCTAAACTGCTGTCTGTATAAATTTAGAAATAACTACAACGCTATCTGTGAAACATGGAAATACATAAACCACTATCTCTATAAACATGGAAATATCTACAACGCTATCTGTGTAAACATGGAAATATCTACACCGCTATCTGTATAAACATGGAAATACCTACTCCACTATCTGTATAAACATGGAAATAACTACACCGCTAACTCTATAAACATGGATATATCTACACCGACATCTATAAAAACATGGAAATACCTACACAGTCATCTGTATAAACATGGAAATATGTACACCTCCGTGAGTATAAACATGGAAATATCTACACTGCCATCTGTATACACATGGAAATATCTACACGGGCATCAGTATAAACATGGAAGTATCTACACCGCTATCTCTATAAACATGGAAATTCCTACACCGCTATCTGTATAAACATGGAAATATCTATACCGCTATCTGTATAAACATGGAAATATATACCTCACTATCTGTGTAAAGGTTTAAGTATCTACACAGCTATCGGTGTAAACTTGGAAATATCTACACCGCTATCTGTGTATAGATGGAAATATCTACACCACAATCTGTGCAAAGATGGAAATATCTACACCGCTATCTCTGTAAACATGGAAATATCTACACCGCTATCTGTATAAACATGGAAATATCTACATCGCGATCTGTATAAACATGGAAATATCTACACCGCTGTCTCTTTAACATGGAAATATCTGCACCGCTCTCTGTATACACATGGAAATATCTACACCACTATGTCTATAAACATGGAAATATCTACACCGCAGTCGGTATACACATGGAAATATCTACACACCCATCTGTATAAACATGGAAATATCTACACCACTATCTCTATAAACATGGATATATCTCCACCACTACCTGTAGAAACATGGAAATATCTACACCGCCGTCTGTATCAACATGGAAATATCTACACTGATATCTGTATAAATATGTAAATATCTACACTGCTATCTCTATAAACCTGGAAATAACTGCACTGCCATGTGTTTAAGCATGCGAATATCCTCACAGCCATCTGTATAAACATGGAAATATCTACACCACCATCTCTATAAACATGGAAATATCTACACCGCTATCTGTAAAAACATGGAAATGTCAACATCGCTATCTGCATAAAGATGGAAACATCTCCACCGCTATCTGTATAAACATTGAAATATCTACACCGCTATCTGTATAAACATGGAAATATCTACACCACTATCTGTATAAACATGGAAAATCTACACCACCATCTCTATAAACATGGAAATATCTACACTGCCGTTTGCATACAAATGGAAATATCTACAAAGCCATCTGTATAAACATGGAAATATCTACTCTGCTATCTCTATTAACATGGAAATACCTACACAGCTATCTCTAGAATCATGGAAATATCTACACCGCAATCTGTATAAACAAGGAAATATCTACACCGCCATCTCTATAAACATGAAAATATCTACACCGCCATCTACATAATCATGGAACTAACTACACCACCATCTGTATAAACTTGGAAATATCTACACCGCTTTCTGTATAAACATGGAAACTTCTACACTTCCATCTGTAAATACATGGAAATATGTATACCGCGAGCTGTATAAACATGGAAATATATAAACTGCTATCCGTATAAACATGGAAATACCAACACCGCTATCTCTATAAACGTGGAAATATCTACACCGCTCTCTGTATAAACATGGAAATATCTACACCACTATCTCTATAAACATGGAAATACCTACACCGACATCTCTATAAACATGGAAATACATTAACTGCTATCCGTATAAACATGGAAATATCTACAACACTAATTGGGTAAACATGGAAATATCAACACTGCCATCTGTATACACATGGAACTATCTACAGAGCCATCAGTATAAATATGGAAACATCCACACCGCTATCTCTATACACATGGAAATACCAATACCACTATCTCTATAAACATGGAAATATCTACACCGTCATCACTATAAACATGAAAATATCTACACCGCCATCTCCATAAACATGGAACTATCTTCACCACCATCTGTGTAAACATGGAAATATCTACAACACTGTCTGTATAAACATAGAAATAACTACAATGATATCTGTATAAAGATGGTAATATCTACACCGTGAGCTGTATTAACTTGGAAATATCTACATCGCTATCTGTATAAACATGGAAATACTAACACTGCTGTCTGTATAAAGATGGAAATATCTACAACGCTATCTGTATAAACATGGAAATATCTACACCACCATGTATATAAACATGAAAATATCAACACTGTCATCTGTATAAACATGGAAATATATACACAGCCATCTCTAAATACATGGAAATAAGTACACCGCTATCTGTATAAACATGGAAATATCTGCACCGCTATCTGTATAAACATGTAAAGATCTACACCTCTATCTGTATAAACATGGAAATATCTACACCGCTATCTGTATGAAGGTGGAAATATTTACACCGCGAGCTGTATAAACATGGAAATATCTACATCACTATCTGTATAAACATGGAAATATCTACACCGCTATCTCTATAAACATGGAAATATATACAATGCCATCTCTATAAACATAGAAATATCTACACCGACATCTACATAAACAAGGATATATCAACACCGCCATCTGTACAAACATGGAAATATCTACACAGATATCTGAAAACATGGAACTATCTACACCGCTATCTGTATAAACATGGAAATACCTACCCAGCTAACTCTATAAATATGGAAATATCTACACTGCTATCTGTATAAACATGGAAGTATCTACACCGTTATCTGTATAAACATGGAGATATCTACATGGCTATCTTTATAAAGATGGAAAAACCTACACCGCCATCTGTATAAACCTGGAAATACGTACACAGTCATCTCTATAATCATGGAAATACCTACACCAGCATCTGTATAATAATGGAAATATCTACACTGCCATAGGTATAAACATGGAAATATCTACACAGCCATCTCTACAAACATGGAAATAACTACACCACTATCTGTATAAAAATGGAAATAGCCACACCGCTATCTGTATAAACATGGAAATGTCTACACCGCTGTCTGTATAATCATGGAAATATCTACACCGCTATATGTATAAATATGGAAATAACTACACCACTATCTCTATAACCATGGAAATATCTGCACCGCTATCTGTATAAACATAGAAAGAACTACACTGCTATCTCTATAAACATGGAAATATCTACTCCGCCATCTGTATAAACATGGAAATATCTCCACCGCTATGTGCATAAAAATGGAAATATCTACTCCGCTATCTGTATAAACATGATAATATCAACACCGCTATCTGTATAAACCTGGAAATATCTACACCGCTATCTCTATAAACATGGAAATATCTACACCGCCATCTGTATAAACCTGGAAATATCTACACAGTCATCGGTATAAACATGGAAATATCTACACCACCATCTCTATAAACATGGAAATACCTACACTGCCAACGGTATACAAATGGAAATACCAACACAGCCATCAGTATAAACATGGAAATATCTACACCGCTATCTCTATACACATGGAAATACCCACACCGCTACCTCTATAAACATGGAAATATCTACAGCGCAATCTCTATAAACAGGGAAATATCTACACCGCCATCTCTATAAACATGAAAATATCTACACCACCATCTCCATAAAGATGGAAATAACTACACCACCATTTGTGTAAACATGGAAATAACGATACCGATATCTGTATAAACATGGAAATATCTACACTGGCATCTGTATAACGATGGAAATATCAACAATGTGAGCTGAATAAACATGAAAATATCTACACCGCTATCTGTATAAACATGGAAATACCAACACCGGTATCTGTATAAACATGGAAATACCTACACCACTATCTCTATACACTTGGAAATGTCTACACCGCTATCTGTATAAACATGGAAATATCTACACCGCCTTCTGTATAAACATGGAAATATCTCCACTACGATCTGTATGAACATGGAAATATCTACAATGCTATCTGTATAACCATGGAAATACATACACCATTATCTGTATAAACATGAAAATACCTAAACTGCTATCTGTATAAACATGGAAATACCTACACCACTACCTGTAAAAACTTGGAACTATCTACACCATTATCTGTATAAACATGCAAACATATACAATGCTATCTGTGTAAACATGGAAATATCTACACCGCTGTCTGTGTAAACATGGAAATATTTACACCACTATCGGTGTAAAGATTGAAATATCTACAGCATAATCTGTGCAACGATGGAAATACCTACACCTCTATCTGTGTAAAGGTGGAAATAACTACACCGCAATCTGTGCAAATATGGAAATATCAACACCGCAATCTGTGTAGACTTGGTAATATCTACAACGTTAACTGTATAAACATGGAAGTATCTACACCACTATCTGTATAAACTTGGAAATATCTACACCGCCATCTGTATAAACATGGAAATATCTACACCGACATCTGAATAAACATGGAAATATCTACAACGCCATCTGTATAAATATGGAAATATCTACACCGTTTTCTCTATGAACATGGAAATATCTACACCGCTATCTGTATAATCATGGAAATATCTACACCGCTATCTGTATAAACATGCAAATATATACAACGCTATCTGTGTAAACATGGAAATATCTACACTGCTGTCTGTGTAAACATGGAAATATCTACACCACTATCTGTGTAAAGATTGAAATATCTACAGCACAATCTGTGCAACGATGGAAATTTCTTCACCACTATCTGTTTAAAAATGGAAATATCTACACCGCAATCTGAGCAAAGATGGAAATATCTACACCGCTATCTGCATAAACATCTAAATATCTACACCACCATCTGTATAAACATGGAAATACCTACACCGCCATCTGTATAAACTTGGAAATATCAACACCGCCATCTGTATAATAATGGAAATACCCACACCGCCAACAGTATAAACATGGAAATATCTACACCGCCATCTGTGAAAACATGGAAATATCTACACAGTCATTTGCATAAACATGGAAATATCTACACCTCCGAGAGTATAAGCATGGAAATATCTACACTGCCTTCTGTATACACATGGAAATAGCTTCACAGCAATCTGTATAAACATGGAAATATATACACCGCTATCTCTAAAAACACGGAAATTCCTACACCGCTATCTGTATAAAAATGGAAATATCTACACCGCTATCTGCATGTACATGGAAATACCTTCACCACTATCTTTATAAACTTGGAAAAACCTACAACACTATCTGTATAAACATGGAAATATCCACATCGCCATCTGAATAAACATGGAAATATCTTCACCGCGATCTGTATGAACATGAAATTACGTTCACTGCTATCTGTATAAACATGGAAATATCTAGACCGTTATCTGTATAAACATGCAAATATCTACACCGTTATGTGTATAAACATGGAAATGTCTACACAACCATGTGTAGAAACATGGAAATATCTACACCGCTATCTCTATAAACACGGAAATACCTACAGCGCTATCTCTATAAACATGGAAATATCTACACCGCTATCTCTATAAATATGGAAATAACTACACCGCTTTCTTTATACACATGGAAATATCTACACCGCTATGTGTATGAACATGGAGATATCTACAATACTATCTCTATATACATGGAAATATCTACACCGCCATCTGCAAAAACATGGAAATACCTTCACATTCATCTGTATAAACATGGAAATATCTACACCACCGTCTGTATAAACATGGAAATAACTACACTGCCATCTGTATACACATGGAAATACCTTCACAGCCATCTGCATAAACATGGAAATATGTACAGCGCTATCTCTAAAAACATGGAAATACCTACACTGCTATCTCTATAAATATGGAAATACTTACACCGCTATCTCTATAAACATGGAAATATCTCCACTGCCATCTCAATACACATGAAAATATCTACACCGCCATCTCCATAAACATGGAACTATCTACACCACCATCTCAATAAACATGGAAATATTTACGCTGCCATCTGTATAAACACGGAACTAACTACACCGCCATCTGTATAAACATGGAAATATCTACACCGCAATCTTTGTAAACATGGAAATATCTACAATGCCATCTGTATAAACATGGAAATACCAACACCGCTATCTGTATAAACATGGAAATAGGTACACCGCGATCTATTTAAACATGGAAATATCTACACCGCTATCTGTATAAACATGGATATATCTACACCGCTACCTGTATAAACATGGAAATATCTACACCGCCATCTGTAAAAACATGGAAATATCTACAGAGTCATCTGTATAAAAATGGAAATATCTACACCTCCGTGAGTATAAACTTGGAAATATCTACACTGCCATCTGTATACACATGGAAATATCTACACAGCCATGAGTATAAACACGGAAATATCTACACCGTTATCTCTATAAACATGAAAATTCCAACACCTCTATATGTATAAACATGGAAATATCTACAACGCTATCTGTATAAACATGGAAATACCTACACCAATATATCCTTAAATATGGAAATATCTACACCGCTATCTCTATAAACATGGAAATGTCTACACCGCTATCTGTATAAACTTGGAAATATCTAAACCGCCATCCCTATAAACGTTGGTATATCTACAAATCTATCTCTGTAAACATGGAAATATATAAACTGCTATCTCTATAAGCATGGAAATATCAACAATGCTGTCTGTGTAAACATGGAAATATCTACACCGCTATCTGTATAAACATTGAAATATCTACACCGCTATCTGTATAAACATGGAAATATCTACACAACCATCTGTATAAACATGGAAATATCTACCCCGCTATCTCTATAAACATGGAAATACCTACACCGCTATCTCTATAAACATGGAAATATCTACACCACTATCTCTATAAACATGAATATAACTACACCGCCATCTCCATAAACATGAAAATATCTACACTGTCATCTCCATAAACATGGAACTATCTACACCGCCATCTGTATAAACATGGAAATATCAACACTGCCATCTGTGTACACATGGAAATATCTACACAGCCATCTGTATAAACAAGGAAATATCTACACCGTTATCTCTGTTAACATGGAAATAAATACACCACTATCTCTATAAACATGGAAATATCTACACCACTATCTGTATAAACATGTAAATATCTACACCTCCATCTCTATAAATATGAAAATATCTACACTGCCATCTCCATAATCATTGAACTATCTACACCGCCATCTGTATAAATATGGAAATATCTACACCGCCATTTGAATAAACATGGAAATATCTACAATGCCATCTATATAAAGATGTAAGTATCTACTCCGCGAGGTAAATAAACATGGAAATATCTACACCGATATCTGTATAAACATGGAAATATCAACACTGCCATCTGCATAATCATGAAAAAATCCACACCGCAATCTGCCTAAACATGGAAATATCTACACTGCAATTTGGAAAAACATGGAAATATCTACACAGTCATCTGTATAAACTTGGAAATATCTACACCTCCGTGAGTATAAACATCGAAATATCTACACTGCCATCTGTATACACATGGAAATATCTCCACAGCTATCAGTATAAACATGGAAACATCTACACCGCTATCTCTATAAACATGGAAATACCTACACCGCTTTCTGTATAAACATGGAAATGTCTACACCAATATCTGTATAAACATGGAAATACCGACACCACTACCTGTATAAACTTGGAAATATCTACACTGCTATCTGCATAAACATGGAAATATCTACACCGCCATCTGTATAAACATGGAAATATCTCCACCGCTATGTGCATAAACATGGAAATATCTACTCCGCTATCTGTATAAACATGAAAATATCAACACCGCTCTCTGTATAAACACGCTAACATCCTCACCGCTATCTGTATAGACATGGAAATATCTACACCGATATCTCTATAAACATGGAAATATCTACACCGACATCTGTATAAACGTGGAAATCTCTACACAGTCATCTGTATAAACATGGAAATACCTACACCACCATCTCTATAAACATGGAAATATCTACACTGCCTTCGGTATACAAATGGAAATATCTACACAGCCATCAGTATAAACATGGAAACATCTAAACCTCTATCTCTATACACATGGAAATACCTACACCGCTATCTCTATAAACATGGAAATATCTACACCGCCATGTCTATAAACATGAAAATATCTACACCACCATCTCCATAAAGATGGAACTATCTACACCACCATTTGCGTAAACATGGAAATAACGACACCGATATCTGTATTAACATGGAAATATCTACACTGCCATCTGTATAACGATGGAAATATCTTCATCGTGAGCTGAATAAACATGGAAATGTCTACAACGCTATCTGTATAAACATGGAAATACCAACACCGCTATCTGTATAAACATGGAAATATCTACTCCGCTATCTGTATAAACATGGAAATACCAACACAGCTACCTGTATAAACATGGAAATATCGACACCGCTATCAGTATAAACATGGAAATATCTACACCACTATACCCATAAACATGGAAGTACCTACAACGCCATCTCTATAAACATGGAAATATCTACAATGCTATCTGTATAAACGTGGATATATCTTCACCGCTATCTGTATAAATTTGGAAATATCTACACCAAGATCTGTATAAACATGGAAATATCCACACCACTATCTGTATAAACATGGAAATATCCACACCGACATCTCTATAAACATGGAAATGTCTACACCGCTATCTGGATAAACTTGGAAATACCAAAACCGCTCTCTCCATAAACGTGGAGATATCTACAATGCTATCTGTGTAAACATGGAAATATATAAACCACTATCTCTATAAACATGGAAACATATACAATGCTATCTGTGTAAACATGGAAATATCTACAACTCTATCTGTATAAACATGGAAATACCTACACCGCAATCTGTATAAACATGGAAATATCTACAAAACCATCTGTATATCTTGGAAATATCTACATCGCTATCTCTATAAACATAGAAATATCTATACCGCTATCTATATAAACATGGAAATACCTACACCACTATTTCTATAAACATGGAAATATCTACACCGCCATCTCTATAAACATGAAAATATCTACACTGCCATCTCCATAATCATGGAACTATCTACACCGCCATCTGTATATACATGGAAATATCTACACCACCATCAGTATAAACAAGGAAATATCTACACCGTGAGCTGTAGAAACATGGAAATATCTACACCGCTATCTGTGTAAACATGGAAATATCTATACCGCGATCTGTATAATCATGGAAATATCAACACCGCCATCTGTATAATCATGGAAATATCCACACCGCCATCAGTATAATCATGGAAATATCTAAACCGCCATCTGTAAAAATCTGGAAATATCTACACAGTCATCTGTAAAAACATGGAAATATCTACACTGCCATCTGTACACACATGGAAATATCTACATGGACATCAGTATAAACATGGAAATATCTACACCGCTATCTCTATAAACATGGATATTACTACACCGCTATCTGTATAAACATGGAAATGTCTACACCGCTATCTGTATAAACATGGAAATACCTACACCACTATATCTTTAAATATGGAAATATCCACACTGCTATCTCTATAAACATGGAAATGTTTACACCGCTATCTGTATAAACTTGGAAATATCTAAACTGCTGTCTGTATAAATTTAGAAATAACTACAACGCTATCTGTGAAACATGGAAATACATAAACCACTATCTCTATAAACATGGAAATATCTACAACGCTATCTGTGTAAACATGGAAATATCTACACCGCTATCTGTATAAACATGGAAATAACTAGTCCACTATCTGTCTAAACATGGAAATAACTACACCGCTAACTCTATAAACATGGATATATCTACACCGACATCTATAAAAACATGGAAATACCTACACAGTCATCTGTATAAACATGGAAATATGTACACCTCCGTGAGTATAAACATGGAAATATCTACACTGCCATCTGCATACACATGGAAATATCTACACGGGCATCAGTATAAACATGGAAGTATCTACACCGCTATCTCTATAAACATGGAAATTCCTACACCGCTATCTGTATAAACATGGAAATATCTATACCGCTATCTGTATAAACATGGAAATATATTCCTCACTATCTGTGTAAAGGTTTAAGTATCTACACAGCTATCTGTGTAAACTTGGAAATATCTACACCGCTATCTGTGTATAGATGGAAATATCTACACCGCAATCTGTGCAAAGATGGAAATCTCTACACCGCTATCTCTGTAAACATGGATATATCTACACCGCTATCTGTATAAACATGGAAATATCTACATCGCGATCTGTATAAACATGGAAATATCTACACCGCTGTCTCTTTAACATGGAAATATCTGCACCGCTCTCTGTATACACATGGAAATATCTACACCACTATGTCTATAAACATGGAAATATCTACACCGCAGTCGGTATACACATGGAAATATCTACACACCCATCTGTATAAACATGGAAATATCTACACCACTATCTCTATAAACATGGATATATCTCCACCACTACCTGTAGAAACATGGAAATATCTACACCGCCGTCTGTATCAACATGGAAATATCTACACTGCTATCTGTATAAATATGTAAATATCTACACTGCTATCTCTATAAACCTGGAAATAACTGCACTGCCATGTGTTTAAGCATGCGAATATCCTCACAGCCATCTGTATAAACATGGAAATATCTACACCACCATCTCTATAAACATGGAAATATCTACACCGCTATCTGTAAAAACATGGAAATGTCAACATCGCTATCTGCATAAAGATGGAAACATCTCCACCGCTATCTGTATAAACATTGAAATATCTACACCGCTATCTGCATAAACATGGAAATATCTACACCACTATCTCTATAAACATGAATATAACTACACCGCCATCTCCATAAACATGAAAATATCTACACTGTCATCTCCATAAACATGGAACTATCTACACCGCCATCTGTATAAACATGGAAATATCTACACTGCCATCTGTGTACACATGGAAATATCTACAGAGCCATGTGTATAAACAAGGAAATATCTACACCGTTATCTCTATTAACATGGAAATAAATACACCACAATCTCTATAAACATGGAAATATCTACACCACTATCTGTATAAACATGTAAATATCTACACCTCCATCTCTATAAATATGAAAATATCTACACTGCCATCTCCATAATCATTGAACTATCTACACCACCATCTGTATAAATATGGAAATATCTACACCGCCATCTGAATAAACATGGAAATATCTACAATGCCATCTATATAAAGATGTAAGTATCTACTCCGCGAGGTAAATAAACATGGAAATATCTACACCGATATCTGTATAAACATGGAAATATCAACACTGCCATCTGCATAATCATGAAAAAATCCACACCGCAATCTGCCTAAACATGGAAATATCTACACTGCAATTTGGAAAAACATGGAAATATCTACACAGTCATCTGTATAAACTTGGAAATATCTACACCTCCGTGAGTACAAACATCGAAATATCTACACTGCCATCTGTATACTCATGGAAATATCTCCACAGCTATCAGTATAAACATGGAAACATCTACACCGCTATCTCTATAAACATGGAAATACCTACACCGCTTTCTGTATAAACATGGAAATGCCTACACCAATATCTGTATAAACATGGAAATACCGACACCACTACCTGTATAAACTTGGAAATATCTACACTGCTATCTGCATAAACATGGAAATATCTACACCGCCATCTGTATAAACATGGAAATATCTCCACCGCTATGTGCATAAACATGGAAATATCTACTCTGCTATCTGTATAAACATGAAAATATCAACACCGCTCTCTGTATAAACACGCTAACATCCTCACCGCTATCTGTATAGACATGGAAATATCTACACCGATATCTCTATAAACATGGAAATATCTACACCGCCATCTGTATAAACGTGGAAATCTCTACACAGTCATCTGTATAAACATGGAAATACCTACACCACCATCTCTATAAACATGGAAATATCTACACTGCCTTCGGTATACAAATGGAAATATCTACACAGCCATCAGTATAAACATGGAAACATCTAAACCTCTATCTCTGTACACATGGAAATACCTACACCGCTATCTCTATAAACATGGAAATATCTACACCGCAATCTCTATAAACATGGAAATATCTACACCGCCATCTCTATAAACATGAAAATATCTACACCACCATCTCCATAAAGATGGAACTATCTACACCACCATTTGCGTAAACATGGAAATAACGACACCGATATCTGTATTAACATGGAAATATCTACACTGCCATCTGTATAACGATGGAAGTATCTTCATCGTGAGCTGAATAAACATGGAAATGTCTACAACGCTATCTGTATAAACATGGAAATACCAACACCGCTATCTGTATAAACATGGAAATATCTACTCCGCTATCTGTATAAACATGGAAATACCAACACAGCTACCTGTATAAACATGGAAATATCGACACCGCTATCAGTATAAACATGGAAATATCTACACCACTATACCCATAAACATGGAAGTACCTACAACGCCATCTCTATAAACATGGAAATATCTACAATGCTATCTGTATAAACGTGGATATATCTTCACCGCTATCTGTATAAATTTGGAAATCTCTACACCAAGATCTGTATAAACATGGAAATATCTACACCACTATCTGTATAAACATGGAAACATCCACACCGATATCTCTATAAACATGGAAATGTCTACACCGCTATCTGGATAAACTTGGAAATACCAAAACCGCTCTCTCCATAAACGTGGAGATATCTACAATGCTATCTGTGTAAACATGGAAATATATAAACCACTATCTCTATAAACATGGAAACATATACAATGCTATCTGTGTAAACATGGAAATATCTACAACTCTATCTGTATAAACATGGAAATACCTACACCGCAATCTGTATAAACATGGAAATATCTACAAAACCATCTGTATATCTTGGAAATATCTACATCGCTATCTCTATAAACATAGAAATATCTATACCGCTATCTATATAAACATGGAAATACCTACACCACTATCTCTATAAACATGGAAATATCTACACCGCCATCTCTATAAACATGAAAATATCTACACTGTCATCTCCATAATCGTGGAACTATCTACACCGCCATCTGTATATACATGGAAATATCTACACCATCAGTATAAACAAGGAAATATCTACACCGTGAGCTGTAGAAACATGGAAATATCTACACCGCTATCTGTGTAAACATGGAAATATCTATACCGCGATCTGTATAATCATGGAAATATCAACACCGCCATCTGTATAATCATGGAAATATCCACACCGCCATCAGTATAATCATGGAAATATCTAAACCGCCATCTGTAAAAATCTGGAAATATCTACACAGTCATCTGTAAAAACATGGAAATATCTACACTGCCATCTGTACACACATGGAAATATCTACATGGACATCAGTATAAACATGGAAATATCTACACCGCTATCTCTATAAACATGGATATTACTACACCGCTATCTGTATAAACATGGAAATGTCTACACCGCTATCTGTATAAACATGGAAATACCTACACCACTATATCTTTAAATATGGAAATATCCACACTGCTATCTCTATAAACATGGAAATGTTTACACTGCTATCTGTATAAACTTGGAAATATCTAAACTGCTGTCTGTATAAATTTAGAAATAACTACAACGCTATCTGTGAAACATGGAAATACATAAACCACTATCTCTATAAACATGGAAATATCTACAACGCTATCTGTGTAAACATGGAAATATCTACACCGCTATCTGTATAAACATGGAAATAACTAGTCCACTATCTGTCTAAACATGGAAATAACTACACCGCTAACTCTATAAACATGGATATATCTACACCGACATCTATAAAAACATGGAAATACCTACACAGTCATCTGTATAAACATGGAAATATGTACACCTCCGTGAGTATAAACATGGAAATATCTACACTGCCATCTGTATACACATGGAAATATCTACACGGGCATCAGTATAAACATGGAAGTATCTACACCGCTATCTCTATAAACATGGAAATTCCTACACCGCTATCTGTATAAACATGGAAATATCTATACCGCTATCTGTATAAACATGGAAATATATTCCTCACTATCTGTGTAAAGGTTTAAGTATCTACACAGCTATCTGTGTAAACTTGGAAATATCTACACCGCTATCTGTGTATAGATGGAAATATCTACACCGCAATCTGTGCAAAGATGGAAATCTCTACACCGCTATCTCTGTAAACATGGAAATATCTACACCGCTATCTGTATAAACATGGAAATATCTACATCGCGATCTGTATAAACATGGAAATATCTACACCGCTGTCTCTTTAACATGGAAATATCTGCACCGCTCTCTGTATACACATGGAAATATCTACACCACTATGTCTATAAACATGGAAATATCTACACCGCAGTCGGTATACACATGGAAATATCTACACACCCATCTGTATAAACATGGAAATATCTACACCACTATCTCTATAAACATGGATATATCTCCACCACTACCTGTAGAAACATGGAAATATCTACACCGCCGTCTGTATCAACATGGAAATATCTACACTGCTATCTGTATAAATATGTAAATATCTACACTGCTATCTGTATAAACCTGGAAATAACTGCACTGCCATGTGTTTAAGTATGCGAATATCCTCACAGCCATCTGTATAAACATGGAAATATCTACACCACCATCTCTATAAACATGGAAATATCTACACCGCTATCTGTAAAAACATGGAAATGTCAACATCGCTATCTGCATAAAAATGGAAACATCTCCACCGCTATCTGTATAAACATTGAAATATCTACACCGCTATCTGTATAAACATGGAAATATCTACACCACTATCTCTATAAACATGAATATAACTACACCGCCATCTCCATAAACATGAAAATATCTACACTGTCATCTCCATAAACATGGAACTATCTACACCGCCATCTGTATAAACATGGAAATATCTACACTGCCATCTGTGTACACATGGAAATATCTACACAGCCATCTGTATAAACAAGGAAATATCTACACCGTTATCTCTGTTAACATGGAAATAAATACACCACTATCTCTATAAACATGGAAATATCTACACCACTATCTGTATAAACATGTAAATATCTACACCTCCATCTCTATAAATATGAAAATATCTACACTGCCATCTCCATAATCATTGAACTATCTACACCGCCATCTGTATAAATATGGAAATATCTACACCGCCATCTGAATAAACATGGAAATATCTACAATGCCATCTTTATAAAGATGTAAGTATCTACTCCGCGAGGTAAATAAACATGGAAATATCTACACCGATATCTGTATAAACATGGAAATATCAACACTGCCATCTGCATAATCATGAAAAAATCCACACCGCAATCTGCCTAAACATGAAAATATCTACACTGCAATTTGGAAAAACATGGAAATATCTACACAGTCATCTGTATAAACTTGGAAATATCTACACCTCCGTGAGTATAAACATCGAAATATCTACACTGCCATCTGTATACACATGGAAATATCTCCACAGCTATCAGTATAAACATGGAAACATCTACACCGCTATCTCTATAAACATGGAAATACCTACACCGCTTTCTGTATAAACATGGAAATGCCTACACCAATATCTGTATAAACATGGAAATACCGACACCACTACCTGTATAAACTTGGAAATATCTACACTGCTATCTGCATAAACATGGAAATATCTACACCGCCATCTGTATAAACATGGAAATATCTCCACCGCTATGTGCATAAACATGGAAATATCTACTCTGCTATCTGTATAAACATGAAAATATCAACACCGCTCTCTGTATAAACACGCTAACATCCTCACCGCTATCTGTATAGACATGGAAATATCTACACCGATATCTCTATAAACATGGAAATATCTACACCGCCATCTGTATAAACGTGGAAATCTCTACACAGTCATCTGTATAAACATGGAAATACCTACACCACCATCTCTATAAACATGGAAATATCTACACTGCCTTCGGTATACAAATGGAAATATCTACACAGCCATCAGTATAAACATGGAAACATCTAAACCTCTATCTCTGTACACATGGAAATACCTACACCGCTATCTCTATAAACATGGAAATATCTACACCGCAATCTCTATAAACATGGAAATATCTACACCGCCATCTCTATAAACATGAAAATATCTACACCACCATCTCCATAAAGATGGAACTATCTACACCACCATTTGCGTAAACATGGAAATAACGACACCGATATCTGTATTAACATGGAAATATCTACACTGCCATCTGTATAACGATGGAAGTATCTTCATCGTGAGCTGAATAAACATGGAAATGTCTACAACGCTATCTGTATAAACATGGAAATACCAACACCGCTATCTGTATAAATATGGAAATATCTACTCCGCTATCTGTATAAACATGGAAATACCAACACAGCTACCTGTATAAACATGGAAATATCGACACCGCTATCAGTATAAACATGGAAATATCTACACCACTATACCCATAAACATGGAAGTACCTACAACGCCATCTCTATAAACATGGAAATATCTACAATGCTATCTGTATAAACGTGGATATATCTTCACCGCTATCTGTATAAATTTGGAAATCTCTACACCAAGATCTGTATAAACATGGAAATATCTACACCACTATCTGTATAAACATGGAAATATCCACACCGACATCTCTATAAACATGGAAATGTCTACACCGCTATCTGGATAAACTTGGAAATACCAAAACCGCTCTCTCCATAAACGTGGAGATATCTACAATGCTATCTGTGTAAACATGGAAATATATAAACCACTATCTCTATAAACATGGAAACATATACAATGCTATCTGTGTAAACATGGAAATATCTACAACTCTATCTGTATAAACATGGAAATACCTACACCGCAATCTGTATAAACATGGAAATATCTACAAAACCATCTGTATATCTTGGAAATATCTACATCGCTATCTGTATAAACATAGAAATATCTATACCGCTATCTATATAAACATGGAAATACCTACACCACTATCTCTATAAACATGGAAATATCTACACCGCCATCTCTATAAACATGAAAATATCTACACTGTCATCTCCATAATCGTGGAACTATCTACACCGCCATCTGTATATACATGGAAATATCTACACCACCATCAGTATAAACAAGGAAATATCTACACCGTGAGCTGTAGAAACATGGAAATATCTACACCGCTATCTGTGTAAACATGGAAATATCTATACCGCGATCTGTATAATCATGGAAATATCAACACCGCCATCTGTATAATCATGGAAATATCCACACCGCCATCAGTATAATCATGGAAATATCTAAACCGCCATCTGTAAAAATCTGGAAATATCTACACAGTCATCTGTAAAAACATGGAAATATCTACACTGCCATCTGTACACACATGGAAATATCTACATGGACATCAGTATAAACATGGAAATATCTACACCGCTATCTCTATAAACATGGAAATTCCTACACCGCTATCTGTATAAACATGGAAATATCTATACCGCTATCTGTATAAACATGGAAATATATTCCTCACTATCTGTGTAAATGTTTAAGTATCTACACAGCTATCTGTGCAAACTTGGAAATATCTACACCGCTATCTGTGTATAGATGGAAATATCTACACCGCAATCTGTGCAAAGATGGAAATCTCTACACCGCTATCTCTGTAAACATGGAAATATCTACACCGCTATCTGTATAAACATGGAAATATCTACATCGCGATCTGTATAAACATGGAAATATCTACACCGCTGTCTCTTTAACATGGAAATATCTGCACCGCTCTCTGTATACACATGGAAATATCTACACCACTATGTCTATAAACATGGAAATATCTACACCGCAGTCGGTATACACATGGAAATATCTACACACCCATCTGTATAAACATGGAAATATCTACACCACTATCTCTATAAACATGGATATATCTCCACCACTACCTGTAGAAACATGGAAATATCTACACCGCCGTCTGTATCAACATGGAAATATCTACACTGATATCTGTATAAATATGTAAATATCTACACTGCTATCTCTATAAACCTGGAAATAACTGCACTGCCATGTGTTTAAGCATGCGAATATCCTCACAGCCATCTGTATAAACATGGAAATATCTACACCACCATCTCTATAAACATGGAAATATCTACACCGCTATCTGTAAAAACATGGAAATGTCAACATCGCTATCTGCATAAAGATGGAAACATCTCCACCGCTATCTGTATAAACATTGAAATATCTACACCGCTATCTGTATAAACATGGAAATATATACACCACTATCTCTATAAACATGAATATAACTACACCGCCATCTCCATAAACATGAAAATATCTACACTGTCATCTCCATAAACATGGAACTATCTACACCGCCATCTGTATAAACATGGAAATATCTACACTGCCATCTGTGTACACATGGAAATATCTACACAGCCATCTGTATAAACAAGGAAATATCTACACCGTTATCTCTGTTAACATGGAAATAAATACACCACTATCTCTATAAACATGGAAATATCTACACCACTATCTGTATAAACATGTAAATATCTACACCTCCATCTCTATAAATATGAAAATATCTACACTGCCATCTCCATAATCATTGAACTATCTACACCGCCATCTGTATAAATATGGAAATATCTACACCGCCATCTGAATAAACATGGAAATATCTACAATGCCATCTATATAAAGATGTAAGTATCTACTCCGCGAGGTAAATAAACATGGAAATATCTACACCGATATCTGTATAAACATGGAAATATCAACACTGCCATCTGCATAATCATGAAAAAATCCACACCGCAATCTGCCTAAACATGTTAATATCTACACTGCAATTTGGAAAAACATGGAAATATCTACACAGTCATCTGTATAAACTTGGAAATATCTACACCTCCGTGAGTATAAACATCGAAATATCTACACTGCCATGTGTATACACATGGAAATATCTCCACAGCTATCAGTATAAACATGGAAACATCTACACCGCTATCTCTATAAACATGGAAATACCTACACCGCTTTCTGTATAAACATGGAAATGCCTACACCAATATCTGTATAAACATGGAAATACCGACACCACTACCTGTATAAACTTGGAAATATCTACACTGCTATCTGCATAAACATGGAAATATCTACACCGCCATCTGTATAAACATGGAAATATCTCCACCGCTATGTGCATAAACATGGAAATATCTACTCTGCTATCTGTATAAACATGAAAATATCAACACCGCTCTCTGTATAAACACGCTAACATCCTCACCGCTATCTGTATAGACATGGAAATATCTACACCGATATCTCTATAAACATGGAAATATCTACACCGCCATCTGTATAAACGTGGAAATCTCTACACAGTCATCTGTATAAACATGGAAATACCTACACCACCATCTCTATAAACATGGAAATATCTACACTGCCTTCGGTATACAAATGGAAATATCTACACAGCCATCAGTATAAACATGGAAACATCTAAACCTCTATCTCTGTACACATGGAAATACCTACACCGCTATCTCTATAAACATGGAAATATCTACACCGCAATCTCTATAAACATGGAAATATCTACACCGCCATCTCTATAAACATGAAAATATCTACACCACCATCTCCATAAAGATGGAACTATCTACACCACCATTTGCGTAAACATGGAAATAACGACACCGATATCTGTATTAACATGGAAATATCTACACTGCCATCTGTATAACGATGGAAGTATCTTCATCGTGAGCTGAATAAACATGGAAATGTCTACAACGCTATCTGTATAAACATGGAAATACCAACACCGCTATCTGTATAAATATGGAAATATCTACTCCGCTATCTGTATAAACATGGAAATACCAACACAGCTACCTGTATAAACATGGAAATATCGACACCGCTATCAGTATAAACATGGAAATATCTACACCACTATACCCATAAACATGGAAGTACCTACAACGCCATCTCTATAAACATGGAAATATCTACAATGCTATCTGTATAAACGTGGATATATCTTCACCGCTATCTGTATAAATTTGGAAATCTCTACACCAAGATCTGTATAAACATGGAAATATCTACACCACTATCTGTATAAACATGGAAATATCCACACCGACATCTCTATAAACATGGAAATGTCTACACCGCTATCTGGATAAACTTGGAAATACCAAAACCGCTCTCTCCATAAACGTGGAGATATCTACAATGCTATCTGTGTAAACATGGAAATATATAAACCACTATCTCTATAAACATGGAAACATATACAATGCTATCTGTGTAAACATGGAAATATCTACAACTCTATCTGTATAAACATGGAAATACCTACACCGCAATCTGTATAAACATGGAAATATCTACAAAACCATCTGTATATCTTGGAAATATCTACATCGCTATCTGTATAAACATAGAAATATCTATACCGCTATCTATATAAACATGGAAATACCTACACCACTATCTCTATAAACATGGAAATATCTACACCGCCATCTCTATAAACATGAAAATATCTACACTGTCATCTCCATAATCGTGGAACTATCTACACCGCCATCTGTATATACATGGAAATATCTACACCACCATCAGTATAAACAAGGAAATATCTACACCGTGAGCTGTAGAAACATGGAAATATCTACACCGCTATCTGTGTAAACATGGAAATATCTATACCGCGATCTGTATAATCATGGAAATATCAACACCGCCATCTGTATAATCATGGAAATATCCACACCGCCATCAGTATAATCATGGAAATATCTAAACCGCCATCTGTAAAAATCTGGAAATATCTACACAGTCATCTGTAAAAACATGGAAATATCTACACTGCCATCTGTACACACATGGAAATATCTACATGGACATCAGTATAAACATGGAAATATCTACACCGCTATCTCTATAAACATGGAAATTCCTACACCGCTATCTGTATAAACATGGAAATATCTATACCGCTATCTGTATAAACATGGAAATATATTCCTCACTATCTGTGTAAATGTTTAAGTATCTACACAGCTATCTGTGTAAACTTGGAAATATCTACACCGCTATCTGTGTATAGATGGAAATATCTACACCGCAATCTGTGCAAAGATGGAAATCTCTACACCGCTATCTCTGTAAACATGGAAATATCTACACCGCTATCTGTATAAACATGGAAATATCTACATCGCGATCTGTATAAACATGGAAATATCTACACCGCTGTCTCTTTAACATGGAAATATCTGCACCGCTCTCTGTATACACATGGAAATATCTACACCACTATGTCTATAAACATGGAAATATCTACACCGCAGTCGGTATACACATGGAAATATCTACACACCCATCTGTATAAACATGGAAATATCTACACCACTATCTCTATAAACATGGATATATCTCCACCACTACCTGTAGAAACATGGAAATATCTACACCGCCGTCTGTATCAACATGGAAATATCTACACTGATATCTGTATAAATATGTAAATATCTACACTGCTATCTCTATAAACCTGGAAATAACTGCACTGCCATGTGTTTAAGCATGCGAATATCCTCACAGCCATCTGTATAAACATGGAAATATCTACACCACCATCTCTATAAACATGGAAATATCTACACCGCTATCTGTAAAAACATGGAAATGTCAACATCGCTATCTGCATAAAGATGGAAACATCTCCACCGCTATCTGTATAAACATTGAAATATCTACACCGCTATCTGTATAAACATGGAAATATATACACCACTATCTCTATAAACATGAATATAACTACACCGCCATCTCCATAAACATGAAAATATCTACACTGTCATCTCCATAAACATGGAACTATCTACACCGCCATCTGTATAAACATGGAAATATCTACACTGCCATCTGTGTACACATGGAAATATCTACACAGCCATCTGTATAAACAAGGAAATATCTACACCGTTATCTCTGTTAACATGGAAATAAATACACCACTATCTCTATAAACATGGAAATATCTACACCACTATCTGTATAAACATGTAAATATCTACACCTCCATCTCTATAAATATGAAAATATCTACACTGCCATCTCCATAATCATTGAACTATCTACACCGCCATCTGTATAAATATGGAAATATCTACACCGCCATCTGAATAAACATGGAAATATCTACAATGCCATCTATATAAAGATGTAAGTATCTACTCCGCGAGGTAAATAAACATGGAAATATCTACACCGATATCTGTATAAACATGGAAATATCAACACTGCCATCTGCATAATCATGAAAAAATCCACACCGCAATCTGCCTAAACATGTTAATATCTACACTGCAATTTGGAAAAACATGGAAATATCTACACAGTCATCTGTATAAACTTGGAAATATCTACACCTCCGTGAGTATAAACATCGAAATATCTACACTGCCATGTGTATACACATGGAAATATCTCCACAGCTATCAGTATAAACATGGAAACATCTACACCGCTATCTCTATAAACATGGAAATACCTACACCGCTTTCTGTATAAACATGGAAATGCCTACACCAATATCTGTATAAACATGGAAATACCGACACCACTACCTGTATAAACTTGGAAATATCTACACTGCTATCTGCATAAACATGGAAATATCTACACCGCCATCTGTATAAACATGGAAATATCTCCACCGCTATGTGCATAAACATGGAAATATCTACTCTGCTATCTGTATAAACATGAAAATATCAACACCGCTCTCTGTATAAACACGCTAACATCCTCACCGCTATCTGTATAGACATGGAAATATCTACACCGATATCTCTATAAACATGGAAATATCTACACCGCCATCTGTATAAACGTGGAAATCTCTACACAGTCATCTGTATAAACATGGAAATACCTACACCACCATCTCTATAAACATGGAAATATCTACACTGCCTTCGGTATACAAATGGAAATATCTACACAGCCATCAGTATAAACATGGAAACATCTAAACCTCTATCTCTGTACACATGGAAATACCTACACCGCTATCTCTATAAACATGGAAATATCTACACCGCAATCTCTATAAACATGGAAATATCTACACCGCCATCTCTATAAACATGAAAATATCTACACCACCATCTCCATAAAGATGGAACTATCTACACCACCATTTGCGTAAACATGGAAATAACGACACCGATATCTGTATTAACATGGAAATATCTACACTGCCATCTGTATAACGATGGAAGTATTTCATCGTGAGCTGAATAAACATGGAAATGTCTACAACGCTATCTGTATAAACATGGAAATACCAACACCGCTATCTGTATAAATATGGAAATATCTACTCCGCTATCTGTATAAACATGGAAATACCAACACAGCTACCTGTATAAACATGGAAATATCGACACCGCTATCAGTATAAACATGGAAATATCTACACCACTATACCCATAAACATGGAAGTACCTACAACGCCATCTCTATAAACATGGAAATATCTACAATGCTATCTGTATAAACGTGGATATATCTTCACCGCTATCTGTATAAATTTGGAAATCTCTACACCAAGATCTGTATAAACATGGAAATATCTACACCACTATCTGTATAAACATGGAAATATCCACACCGACATCTCTATAAACATGGAAATGTCTACACCGCTATCTGGATAAACTTGGAAATACCAAAACCGCTCTCTCCATAAACGTGGAGATATCTACAATGCTATCTGTGTAAACATGGAAATATATAAACCACTATCTCTATAAACATGGAAACATATACAATGCTATCTGTGTAAACATGGAAATATCTACAACTCTATCTGTATAAACATGGAAATACCTACACCGCAATCTGTATAAACATGGAAATATCTACAAAACCATCTGTATATCTTGGAAATATCTACATCGCTATCTGTATAAACATAGAAATATCTATACCGCTATCTATATAAACATGGAAATACCTACACCACTATCTCTATAAACATGGAAATATCTACACCGCCATCTCTATAAACATGAAAATATCTACACTGTCATCTCCATAATCGTGGAACTATCTACACCGCCATCTGTATATACATGGAAATATCTACACCACCATCAGTATAAACAAGGAAATATCTACACCGTGAGCTGTAGAAACATGGAAATATCTACACCGCTATCTGTGTAAACATGGAAATATCTATACCGCGATCTGTATAATCATGGAAATATCAACACCGCCATCTGTATAATCATGGAAATATCCACACCGCCATCAGTATAATCATGGAAATATCTAAACCGCCATCTGTAAAAATCTGGAAATATCTACACAGTCATCTGTAAAAACATGGAAATATCTACACTGCCATCTGTACACACATGGAAATATCTACATGGACATCAGTATAAACATGGAAATATCTACACCGCTATCTCTATAAACATGGAAATTCCTACACCGCTATCTGTATAAACATGGAAATATCTATACCGCTATCTGTATAAACATGGAAATATATTCCTCACTATCTGTGTAAATGTTTAAGTATCTACACAGCTATCTGTGTAAACTTGGAAATATCTACACCGCTATCTGTGTATAGATGGAAATATCTACACCGCAATCTGTGCAAAGATGGAAATCTCTACACCGCTATCTCTGTAAACATGGAAATATCTACACCGCTATCTGTATAAACATGGAAATATCTACATCGCGATCTGTATAAACATGGAAATATCTACACCGCTGTCTCTTTAACATGGAAATATCTGCACCGCTCTCTGTATACACATGGAAATATCTACACCACTATGTCTATAAACATGGAAATATCTACACCGCAGTCGGTATACACATGGAAATATCTACACACCCATCTGTATAAACATGGAAATATCTACACCACTATCTCTATAAACATGGATATATCTCCACCACTACCTGTAGAAACATGGAAATATCTACACCGCCGTCTGTATCAACATGGAAATATCTACACTGATATCTGTATAAATATGTAAATATCTACACTGCTATCTCTATAAACCTGGAAATAACTGCACTGCCATGTGTTTAAGCATGCGAATATCCTCACAGCCATCTGTATAAACATGGAAATATCTACACCACCATCTCTATAAACATGGAAATATCTACACCGCTATCTGTAAAAACATGGAAATGTCAACATCGCTATCTGCATAAAGATGGAAACATCTCCACCGCTATCTGTATAAACATTGAAATATCTACACCGCTATCTGTATAAACATGGAAATATATACACCACTATCTCTATAAACATGAATATAACTACACCGCCATCTCCATAAACATGAAAATATCTACACTGTCATCTCCATAAACATGGAACTATCTACACCGCCATCTGTATAAACATGGAAATATCTACACTGCCATCTGTGTACACATGGAAATATCTACACAGCCATCTGTATAAACAAGGAAATATCTACACCGTTATCTCTGTTAACATGGAAATAAATACACCACTATCTCTATAAACATGGAAATATCTACACCACTATCTGTATAAACATGTAAATATCTACACCTCCATCTCTATAAATATGAAAATATCTACACTGCCATCTCCATAATCATTGAACTATCTACACCGCCATCTGTATAAATATGGAAATATCTACACCGCCATCTGAATAAACATGGAAATATCTACAATGCCATCTATATAAAGATGTAAGTATCTACTCCGCGAGGTAAATAAACATGGAAATATCTACACCGATATCTGTATAAACATGGAAATATCAACACTGCCATCTGCATAATCATGAAAAAATCCACACCGCAATCTGCCTAAACATGTTAATATCTACACTGCAATTTGGAAAAACATGGAAATATCTACACAGTCATCTGTATAAACTTGGAAATATCTACACCTCCGTGAGTATAAACATCGAAATATCTACACTGCCATGTGTATACACATGGAAATATCTCCACAGCTATCAGTATAAACATGGAAACATCTACACCGCTATCTCTATAAACATGGAAATACCTACACCGCTTTCTGTATAAACATGGAAATGCCTACACCAATATCTGTATAAACATGGAAATACCGACACCACTACCTGTATAAACTTGGAAATATCTACACTGCTATCTGCATAAACATGGAAATATCTACACCGCCATCTGTATAAACATGGAAATATCTCCACCGCTATGTGCATAAACATGGAAATATCTACTCTGCTATCTGTATAAACATGAAAATATCAACACCGCTCTCTGTATAAACACGCTAACATCCTCACCGCTATCTGTATAGACATGGAAATATCTACACCGATATCTCTATAAACATGGAAATATCTACACCGCCATCTGTATAAACGTGGAAATCTCTACACAGTCATCTGTATAAACATGGAAATACCTACACCACCATCTCTATAAACATGGAAATATCTACACTGCCTTCGGTATACAAATGGAAATATCTACACAGCCATCAGTATAAACATGGAAACATCTAAACCTCTATCTCTGTACACATGGAAATACCTACACCGCTATCTCTATAAACATGGAAATATCTACACTGCAATCTCTATAAACATGGAAATATCTACACCGCCATCTCTATAAACATGAAAATATCTACACCACCATCTCCATAAAGATGGAACTATCTACACCACCATTTGCGTAAACATGGAAATAACGACACCGATATCTGTATTAACATGGAAATATCTACACTGCCATCTGTATAACGATGGAAGTATCTTCATCGTGAGCTGAATAAACATGGAAATGTCTACAACGCTATCTGTATAAACATGGAAATACCAACACCGCTATCTGTATAAACATGGAAATATCTACTCCGCTATCTGTATAAACATGGAAATACCAACACAGCTACCTGTATAAACATGGAAATATCGACACCGCTATCAGTATAAACATGGAAATATCTACACCACTATACCCATAAACATGGAAGTACCTACAATGCCATCTCTATAAACATGGAAATATCTACAATGCTATCTGTATAAACGTGGATATATCTTCACCGCTATCTGTATAAATTTGGAAATCTCTACACCAAGATCTGTATAAACATGGAAATATCTACACCACTATCTGTATAAACATGGAAATATCCACACCGATATCTCTATAAACATGGAAATGTCTACACCGCTATCTGGATAAACTTGGAAATACCAAAACCGCTCTCTCCATAAACGTGGAGATATCTACAATGCTATCTGTGTAAACATGGAAATATATAAACCACTATCTCTATAAACATGGAAACATATACAATGCTATCTGTGTAAACATGGAAATATCTACAACTCTATCTGTATAAACATGGAAATACCTACACCGCAATCTGTATAAACATGGAAATATCTACAAAACCATCTGTATATCTTGGAAATATCTACATCGCTATCTGTATAAACATAGAAATATCTATACCGCTATCTATATAAACATGGAAATACCTACACCACTATCTCTATAAACATGGAAATATCTACACCGCCATCTCTATAAACATGAAAATATCTACACTGTCATCTCCATAATCGTGGAACTATCTACACCGCCATCTGTATATACATGGAAATATCTACACCACCATCAGTATAAACAAGGAAATATCTACACCGTGAGCTGTAGAAACATGGAAATATCTACACCGCTATCTGTGTAAACATGGAAATATCTATACCGCGATCTGTATAATCATGGAAATATCAACACCGCCATCTGTATAATCATGGAAATATCCACACCGCCATCAGTATAATCATGGAAATATCTAAACCGCCATCTGTAAAAATCTGGAAATATCTACACAGTCATCTGTAAAAACATGGAAATATCTACACTGCCATCTGTACACACATGGAAATATCTACACGGACATCAGTATAAACATGGAAATATCTACACCGCTATCTCTATAAACATGGATATTACTACACCGCTATCTGTATAAACATGGAAATGTCTACACCGCTATCTGTATAAACATGGAAATACCTACACCACTATATCTTTAAATATGGAAATATCCACACTGCTATCTCTATAAACATGGAAATGTTTACACCGCTATCTGTATAAACTTGGAAATATCTAAACTGCTGTCTGTATAAATTTAGAAATAACTACAACGCTATCTGTGAAACATGGAAATACATAAACCACTATCTCTATAAACATGGAAATATCTACAACGCTATCTGTGTAAACATGGAAATATCTACACCGCTATCTGTATAAACATGGAAATACCTACTCCACTATCTGTATAAACATGGAAATAACTACACCGCTAACTCTATAAACATGGATATATCTACACCGACATCTATAAAAACATGGAAATACCTACACAGTCATCTGTATAAACATGGAAATATGTACACCTCCGTGAGTATAAACATGGAAACATCTACACTGCCATCTGTATACACATGGAAATATCTACACGGGCATCAGTATAAACATGGAAATTTGTACACCTCCGTGAGTATAAACATGGAAACATCTACACTGCCATCTGTATACACATGGAAATATCTACACGGGCATCAGTATAAACATGGAAGTATCTACACCGCTATCTCTATAAACATGGAAATTCCTACACCGCTATCTGTATAAACATGGAAATATCTATACCGCTATCTGTATAAACATGGAAATATATTCCTCACTATCTGTGTAAAGGTTTAAGTATCTACACAGCTATCTGTGTAAACTTGGAAATATCTACACCGCTATCTGTGTATAGATGGAAATATCTACACCACAATCTGTGCAAAGATGGAAATCTCTACACCGCTATCTCTGTAAACATGGAAATATCTACACCGCTATCTGTATAAACATGGAAATATCTACATCGCGATCTGTATAAACATGGAAATATCTACACCGCTGTCTCTTTAACATGGAAATATCTGCACCGCTCTCTGTATACACATGGAAATATCTACACCACTATGTCTATAAACATGGAAATATCTACACCGCAGTCGGTATACACATGGAAATATCTACACACCCATCTGTATAAACATGGAAATATCTACACCACTATCTCTATAAACATGGATATATCTCCACCACTACCTGTAGAAACATGGAAATATCTACACCGCCGTCTGTATCAACATGGAAATATCTACACTGATATCTGTATAAATATGTAAATATCTACACTGCTATCTCTATAAACCTGGAAATAACTGCACTGCCATGTGTTTAAGCATGCGAATATCCTCACAGCCATCTGTATAAACATGGAAATATCTACACCACCATCTCTATAAACATGGAAATATCTACACCGCTATCTGTAAAAACATGGAAATGTCAACATCGCTATCTGCATAAAGATGGAAACATCTCCACCGCTATCTGTATAAACATTGAAATATCTACACCGCTATCTGTATAAACATGGAAATATCTACACCACTATCTCTATAAACATGAATATAACTACACCGCCATCTCCATAAACATGAAAATATCTACACTGTCATCTCCATAAACATGGAACTATCTACACCGCCATCTGTATAAACATGGAAATATCTACACTGCCATCTGTGTACACATGGAAATATCTACAGAGCCATGTGTATAAACAAGGAAATATCTACACCGTTATCTCTATTAACATGGAAATAAATACACCACAATCTCTATAAACATGGAAATATCTACACCACTATCTGTATAAACATGTAAATATCTACACCTCCATCTCTATAAATATGAAAATATCTACACTGCCATCTCCATAATCATTGAACTATCTACACCACCATCTGTATAAATATGGAAATATCTACACCGCCATCTGAATAAACATGGAAATATCTACAATGCCATCTATATAAAGATGTAAGTATCTACTCCGCGAGATAAGTAAACATGGAAATATCTACACCGATATCTGTATAAACATGGAAATATCAACACTGCCATCTGCATAATCATGAAAAAATCCACACCGCAATCTGCCTAAACATGGAAATATCTACACTGCAATTTGGAAAAACATGGAAATATCTACACAGTCATCTGTATAAACTTGGAAATATCTACACCTCCGTGAGTATAAACATCGAAATATCTACACTGCCATCTGTATACACATGGAAATATCTCCACAGCTATCAGTATAAACATGGAAACATCTACACCGCTATCTCTATAAACATGGAAATACCTACACCGCTTTCTGTATAAACATGGAAATGCCTACACCAATATCTGTATAAACATGGAAATACCGACACCACTACCTGTATAAACTTGGAAATATCTACACTGCTATCTGCATAAACATGGAAATATCTACACCGCCATCTGTATAAACATGGAAATATCTCCACCGCTATGTGCATAAACATGGAAATATCTACTCTGCTATCTGTATAAACATGAAAATATCAACACCGCTCTCTGTATAAACACGCTAACATCCTCACCGCTATCTGTATAGACATGGAAATATCTACACCGATATCTCTATAAACATGGAAATATCTACACCGCCATCTGTATAAACGTGGAAATCTCTACACAGTCATCTGTATAAACATGGAAATACCTACACCACCATCTCTATAAACATGGAAATATCTACACTGCCTTCGGTATACAAATGGAAATATCTACACAGCCATCAGTATAAACATGGAAACATCTAAACCTCTATCTCTGTACACATGGAAATACCTACACCGCTATCTCTATAAACATGGAAATATCTACACTGCAATCTCTATAAACATGGAAATATCTACACCGCCATCTCTATAAACATGAAAATATCTACACCACCATCTCCATAAAGATGGAACTATCTACACCACCATTTGCGTAAACATGGAAATAACGACACCGATATCTGTATTAACATGGAAATATCTACACTGCCATCTGTATAACGATGGAAGTATCTTCATCGTGAGCTGAATAAACATGGAAATGTCTACAACGCTATCTGTATAAACATGGAAATACCAACACCGCTATCTGTATAAACATGGAAATATCTACTCCGCTATCTGTATAAACATGGAAATACCAACACAGCTACCTGTATAAACATGGAAATATCGACACCGCTATCAGTATAAACATGGAAATATCTACACCACTATACCCATAAACATGGAAGTACCTACAATGCCATCTCTATAAACATGGAAATATCTACAATGCTATCTGTATAAACGTGGATATATCTTCACCGCTATCTGTATAAATTTGGAAATCTCTACACCAAGATCTGTATAAACATGGAAATATCTACACCACTATCTGTATAAACATGGAAATATCCACACCGATATCTCTATAAACATGGAAATGTCTACACCGCTATCTGGATAAACTTGGAAATACCAAAACCGCTCTCTCCATAAACGTGGAGATATCTACAATGCTATCTGTGTAAACATGGAAATATATAAACCACTATCTCTATAAACATGGAAACATATACAATGCTATCTGTGTAAACATGGAAATATCTACAACTCTATCTGTATAAACATGGAAATACCTACACCGCAATCTGTATAAACATGGAAATATCTACAAAACCATCTGTATATCTTGGAAATATCTACATCGCTATCTGTATAAACATAGAAATATCTATACCGCTATCTATATAAACATGGAAATACCTACACCACTATCTCTATAAACATGGAAATATCTACACCGCCATCTCTATAAACATGAAAATATCTACACTGTCATCTCCATAATCGTGGAACTATCTACACCGCCATCTGTATATACATGGAAATATCTACACCACCATCAGTATAAACAAGGAAATATCTACACCGTGAGCTGTAGAAACATGGAAATATCTACACCGCTATCTGTGTAAACATGGAAATATCTATACCGCGATCTGTATAATCATGGAAATATCAACACCGCCATCTGTATAATCATGGAAATATCCACACCGCCATCAGTATAATCATGGAAATATCTAAACCGCCATCTGTAAAAATCTGGAAATATCTACACAGTCATCTGTAAAAACATGGAAATATCTACACTGCCATCTGTACACACATGGAAATATCTACACGGACATCAGTATAAACATGGAAATATCTACACCGCTATCTCTATAAACATGGATATTACTACACCGCTATCTGTATAAACATGGAAATGTCTACACCGCTATCTGTATAAACATGGAAATACCTACACCACTATATCTTTAAATATGGAAATATCCACACTGCTATCTCTATAAACATGGAAATGTTTACACCGCTATCTGTATAAACTTGGAAATATCTAAACTGCTGTCTGTATAAATTTAGAAATAACTACAACGCTATCTGTGAAACATGGAAATACATAAACCACTATCTCTATAAACATGGAAATATCTACAACGCTATCTGTGTAAACATGGAAATATCTACACCGCTATCTGTATAAACATGGAAATACCTACTCCACTATCTGTATAAACATGGAAATAACTACACCGCTAACTCTATAAACATGGATATATATACACCGACATCTATAAAAACATGGAAATACCTACACAGTCATCTGTATAAACATGGAAATATGTACACCTCCGTGAGTATAAACATGGAAACATCTACACTGCCATCTGTATACACATGGAAATATCTACACGGGCATCAGTATAAACATGGAAATTTGTACACCTCCGTGAGTATAAACATGGAAACATCTACACTGCCATCTGTATACACATGGAAATATCTACACGGGCATCAGTATAAACATGGAAGTATCTACACCGCTATCTCTATAAACATGGAAATTCCTACACCGCTATCTGTATAAACATGGAAATATCTATACCGCTATCTGTATAAACATGGAAATATATTCCTCACTATCTGTGTAAAGGTTTAAGTATCTACACAGCTATCTGTGTAAACTTGGAAATATCTACACCGCTATCTGTGTATAGATGGAAATATCTACACCACAATCTGTGCAAAGATGGAAATCTCTACACCGCTATCTCTGTAAACATGGAAATATCTACACCGCTATCTGTATAAACATGGAAATATCTACATCGCGATCTGTATAAACATGGAAATATCTACACCGCTGTCTCTTTAACATGGAAATATCTGCACCGCTCTCTGTATACACATGGAAATATCTACACCACTATGTCTATAAACATGGAAATATCTACACCGCAGTCGGTATACACATGGAAATATCTACACACCCATCTGTATAAACATGGAAATATCTACACCACTATCTCTATAAACATGGATATATCTCCACCACTACCTGTAGAAACATGGAAATATCTACACCGCCGTCTGTATCAACATGGAAATATCTACACTGATATCTGTATAAATATGTAAATATCTACACTGCTATCTCTATAAACCTGGAAATAACTGCACTGCCATGTGTTTAAGCATGCGAATATCCTCACAGCCATCTGTATAAACATGGAAATATCTACACCACCATCTCTATAAACATGGAAATATCTACACCGCTATCTGTAAAAACATGGAAATGTCAACATCGCTATCTGCATAAAGATGGAAACATCTCCACCGCTATCTGTATAAACATTGAAATATCTACACCGCTATCTGTATAAACATGGAAATATCTACACCACTATCTCTATAAACATGAATATAACTACACCGCCATCTCCATAAACATGAAAATATCTACACTGTCATCTCCATAAACATGGAACTATCTACACCGCCATCTGTATAAACATGGAAATATCTACACTGTCATCTGTGTACACATGGAAATATCTACAGAGCCATGTGTATAAACAAGGAAATATCTACACCGTTATCTCTATTAACATGGAAATAAATACACCACAATCTCTATAAACATGGAAATATCTACACCACTATCTGTATAAACATGTAAATATCTACACCTCCATCTCTATAAATATGAAAATATCTACACTGCCATCTCCATAATCATTGAACTATCTACACCACCATCTGTATAAATATGGAAATATCTACACCGCCATCTGAATAAACATGGAAATATCTACAATGCCATCTATATAAAGATGTAAGTATCTACTCCGCGAGATAAGTAAACATGGAAATATCTACACCGATATCTGTATAAACATGGAAATATCAACACTGCCATCTGCATAATCATGAAAAAATCCACACCGCAATCTGCCTAAACATGGAAATATCTACACTGCAATTTGGAAAAACATGGAAATATCTACACAGTCATCTGTATAAACTTGGAAATATCTACACCTCCGTGAGTATAAACATCGAAATATCTACACTGCCATCTGTATACACATGGAAATATCTCCACAGCTATCAGTATAAACATGGAAACATCTACACCGCTATCTCTATAAACATGGAAATACCTACACCGCTTTCTGTATAAACATGGAAATGCCTACACCAATATCTGTATAAACATGGAAATACCGACACCACTACCTGTATAAACTTGGAAATATCTACACTGCTATCTGCATAAACATGGAAATATCTACACCGCCATCTGTATAAACATGGAAATATCTCCACCGCTATGTGCATAAACATGGAAATATCTACTCTGCTATCTGTATAAACATGAAAATATCAACACCGCTCTCTGTATAAACACGCTAACATCCTCACCGCTATCTGTATAGACATGGAAATATCTACACCGATATCTCTATAAACATGGAAATATCTACACCGCCATCTGTATAAACGTGGAAATCTCTACACAGTCATCTGTATAAACATGGAAATACCTACACCACCATCTCTATAAACATGGAAATATCTACACTGCCTTCGGTATACAAATGGAAATATCTACACAGCCATCAGTATAAACATGGAAACATCTAAACCTCTATCTCTGTACACATGGAAATACCTACACCGCTATCTCTATAAACATGGAAATATCTACACTGCAATCTCTATAAACATGGAAATATCTACACCGCCATCTCTATAAACATGAAAATATCTACACCACCATCTCCATAAAGATGGAACTATCTACACCACCATTTGCGTAAACATGGAAATAACGACACCGATATCTGTATTAACATGGAAATATCTACACTGCCATCTGTATAACGATGGAAGTATCTTCATCGTGAGCTGAATAAACATGGAAATGTCTACAACGCTATCTGTATAAACATGGAAATACCAACACCGCTATCTGTATAAACATGGAAATATCTACTCCGCTATCTGTATAAACATGGAAATACCAACACAGCTACCTGTATAAACATGGAAATATCGACACCGCTATCAGTATAAACATGGAAATATCTACACCACTATACCCATAAACATGGAAGTACCTACAATGCCATCTCTATAAACATGGAAATATCTACAATGCTATCTGTATAAACGTGGATATATCTTCACCGCTATCTGTATAAATTTGGAAATCTCTACACCAAGATCTGTATAAACATGGAAATATCTACACCACTATCTGTATAAACATGGAAATATCCACACCGATATCTCTATAAACATGGAAATGTCTACACCGCTATCTGGATAAACTTGGAAATACCAAAACCGCTCTCTCCATAAACGTGGAGATATCTACAATGCTATTTGTGTAAACATGGAAATATATAAACCACTATCTCTATAAACATGGAAACATATACAATGCTATCTGTGTAAACATGGAAATATCTACAACTCTATCTGTATAAACATGGAAATACCTACACCGCAATCTGTATAAACATGGAAATATCTACAAAACCATCTGTATATCTTGGAAATATCTACATCGCTATCTGTATAAACATAGAAATATCTATACCGCTATCTATATAAACATGGAAATACCTACACCACTATCTCTATAAACATGGAAATATCTACACCGCCATCTCTATAAACATGAAAATATCTACACTGTCATCTCCATAATCGTGGAACTATCTACACCGCCATCTGTATATACATGGAAATATCTACACCACCATCAGTATAAACAAGGAAATATCTACACCGTGAGCTGTAGAAACATGGAAATATCTACACCGCTATCTGTGTAAACATGGAAATATCTATACCGCGATCTGTATAATCATGGAAATATCAACACCGCCATCTGTATAATCATGGAAATATCCACACCGCCATCAGTATAATCATGGAAATATCTAAACCGCCATCTGTAAAAATCTGGAAATATCTACACAGTCATCTGTAAAAACATGGAAATATCTACACTGCCATCTGTACACACATGGAAATATCTACATGGACATCAGTATAAACATGGAAATATCTACACCGCTATCTCTATAAACATGGATATTACTACACCGCTATCTGTATAAACATGGAAATGTCTACACCGCTATCTGTATAAACATGGAAATACCTACACCACTATATCTTTAAATATGGAAATATCCACACTGCTATCTCTATAAACATGGAAATGTTTACACCGCTATCTGTATAAACTTGGAAATATCTAAACTGCTGTCTGTATAAATTTAGAAATAACTACAACGCTATCTGTGAAACATGGAAATACATAAACCACTATCTCTATAAACATGGAAATATCTACAACGCTATCTGTGTAAACATGGAAATATCTACACCGCTATCTGTATAAACATGGAAATACCTACTCCACTATCTGTATAAACATGGAAATAACTACACCGCTAACTCTATAAACATGGATATATCTACACCGACATCTATAAAAACATGGAAATACCTACACAGTCATCTGTATAAACATGGAAATATGTACACCTCCGTGAGTATAAACATGGAAACATCTACACTGCCATCTGTATACACATGGAAATATCTACACGGGCATCAGTATAAACATGGAAATTTGTACACCTCCGTGAGTATAAACATGGAAACATCTACACTGCCATCTGTATACACATGGAAATATCTACACGGGCATCAGTATAAACATGGAAGTATCTACACCGCTATCTCTATAAACATGGAAATTCCTACACCGCTATCTGTATAAACATGGAAATATCTATACCGCTATCTGTATAAACATGGAAATATATTCCTCACTATCTGTGTAAAGGTTTAAGTATCTACACAGCTATCTGTGTAAACTTGGAAATATCTACACCGCTATCTGTGTATAGATGGAAATATCTACACCACAATCTGTGCAAAGATGGAAATCTCTACACCGCTATCTCTGTAAACATGGAAATATCTACACCGCTATCTGTATAAACATGGAAATATCTACATCGCGATCTGTATAAACATGGAAATATCTACACCGCTGTCTCTTTAACATGGAAATATCTGCACCGCTCTCTGTATACACATGGAAATATCTACACCACTATGTCTATAAACATGGAAATATCTACACCGCAGTCGGTATACACATGGAAATATCTACACACCCATCTGTATAAACATGGAAATATCTACACCACTATCTCTATAAACATGGATATATCTCCACCACTACCTGTAGAAACATGGAAATATCTACACCGCCGTCTGTATCAACATGGAAATATCTACACTGATATCTGTATAAATATGTAAATATCTACACTGCTATCTCTATAAACCTGGAAATAACTGCACTGCCATGTGTTTAAGCATGCGAATATCCTCACAGCCATCTGTATAAACATGGAAATATCTACACCACCATCTCTATAAACATGGAAATATCTACACCGCTATCTGTAAAAACATGGAAATGTCAACATCGCTATCTGCATAAAGATGGAAACATCTCCACCGCTATCTGTATAAACATTGAAATATCTACACCGCTATCTGTATAAACATGGAAATATCTACACCACTATCTCTATAAACATGAATATAACTACACCGCCATCTCCATAAACATGAAAATATCTACACTGTCATCTCCATAAACATGGAACTATCTACACCGCCATCTGTATAAACATGGAAATATCTACACTGCCATCTGTGTACACATGGAAATATCTACAGAGCCATGTGTATAAACAAGGAAATATCTACACCGTTATCTCTATTAACATGGAAATAAATACACCACAATCTCTATAAACATGGAAATATCTACACCACTATCTGTATAAACATGTAAATATCTACACCTCCATCTCTATAAATATGAAAATATCTACACTGCCATCTCCATAATCATTGAACTATCTACACCACCATCTGTATAAATATGGAAATATCTACACCGCCATCTGAATAAACATGGAAATATCTACAATGCCATCTATATAAAGATGTAAGTATCTACTCCGCGAGATAAGTAAACATGGAAATATCTACACCGATATCTGTATAAACATGGAAATATCAACACTGCCATCTGCATAATCATGAAAAAATCCACACCGCAATCTGCCTAAACATGGAAATATCTACACTGCAATTTGGAAAAACATGGAAATATCTACACAGTCATCTGTATAAACTTGGAAATATCTACACCTCCGTGAGTATAAACATCGAAATATCTACACTGCCATCTGTATACACATGGAAATATCTCCACAGCTATCAGTATAAACATGGAAACATCTACACCGCTATCTCTATAAACATGGAAATACCTACACCGCTTTCTGTATAAACATGGAAATGCCTACACCAATATCTGTATAAACATGGAAATACCGACACCACTACCTGTATAAACTTGGAAATATCTACACTGCTATCTGCATAAACATGGAAATATCTACACCGCCATCTGTATAAACATGGAAATATCTCCACCGCTATGTGCATAAACATGGAAATATCTACTCTGCTATCTGTATAAACATGAAAATATCAACACCGCTCTCTGTATAAACACGCTAACATCCTCACCGCTATCTGTATAGACATGGAAATATCTACACCGATATCTCTATAAACATGGAAATATCTACACCGCCATCTGTATAAACGTGGAAATCTCTACACAGTCATCTGTATAAACATGGAAATACCTACACCACCATCTCTATAAACATGGAAATATCTACACTGCCTTCGGTATACAAATGGAAATATCTACACAGCCATCAGTATAAACATGGAAACATCTAAACCTCTATCTCTGTACACATGGAAATACCTACACCGCTATCTCTATAAACATGGAAATATCTACACTGCAATCTCTATAAACATGGAAATATCTACACCGCCATCTCTATAAACATGAAAATATCTACACCACCATCTCCATAAAGATGGAACTATCTACACCACCATTTGCGTAAACATGGAAATAACGACACCGATATCTGTATTAACATGGAAATATCTACACTGCCATCTGTATAACGATGGAAGTATCTTCATCGTGAGCTGAATAAACATGGAAATGTCTACAACGCTATCTGTATAAACATGGAAATACCAACACCGCTATCTGTATAAACATGGAAATATCTACTCCGCTATCTGTATAAACATGGAAATACCAACACAGCTACCTGTATAAACATGGAAATATCGACACCGCTATCAGTATAAACATGGAAATATCTACACCACTATACCCATAAACATGGAAGTACCTACAATGCCATCTCTATAAACATGGAAATATCTACAATGCTATCTGTATAAACGTGGATATATCTTCACCGCTATCTGTATAAATTTGGAAATCTCTACACCAAGATCTGTATAAACATGGAAATATCTACACCACTATCTGTATAAACATGGAAATATCCACACCGATATCTCTATAAACATGGAAATGTCTACACCGCTATCTGGATAAACTTGGAAATACCAAAACCGCTCTCTCCATAAACGTGGAGATATCTACAATGCTATCTGTGTAAACATGGAAATATATAAACCACTATCTCTATAAACATGGAAACATATACAATGCTATCTGTGTAAACATGGAAATATCTACAACTCTATCTGTATAAACATGGAAATACCTACACCGCAATCTGTATAAACATGGAAATATCTACAAAACCATCTGTATATCTTGGAAATATCTACATCGCTATCTGTATAAACATAGAAATATCTATACCGCTATCTATATAAACATGGAAATACCTACACCACTATCTCTATAAACATGGAAATATCTACACCGCCATCTCTATAAACATGAAAATATCTACACTGTCATCTCCATAATCGTGGAACTATCTACACCGCCATCTGTATATACATGGAAATATCTACACCACCATCAGTATAAACAAGGAAATATCTACACCGTGAGCTGTAGAAACATGGAAATATCTACACCGCTATCTGTGTAAACATGGAAATATCTATACCGCGATCTGTATAATCATGGAAATATCAACACCGCCATCTGTATAATCATGGAAATATCCACACCGCCATCAGTATAATCATGGAAATATCTAAACCGCCATCTGTAAAAATCTGGAAATATCTACACAGTCATCTGTAAAAACATGGAAATATCTACACTGCCATCTGTACACACATGGAAATATCTACACGGACATCAGTATAAACATGGAAATATCTACACCGCTATCTCTATAAACATGGATATTACTACACCGCTATCTGTATAAACATGGAAATGTCTACACCGCTATCTGTATAAACATGGAAATACCTACACCACTATATCTTTAAATATGGAAATATCCACACTGCTATCTCTATAAACATGGAAATGTTTACACCGCTATCTGTATAAACTTGGAAATATCTAAACTGCTGTCTGTATAAATTTAGAAATAACTACAACGCTATCTGTGAAACATGGAAATACATAAACCACTATCTCTATAAACATGGAAATATCTACAACGCTATCTGTGTAAACATGGAAATATCTACACCGCTATCTGTATAAACATGGAAATACCTACTCCACTATCTGTATAAACATGGAAATAACTACACCGCTAACTCTATAAACATGGATATATCTACACCGACATCTATAAAAACATGGAAATACCTACACAGTCATCTGTATAAACATGGAAATATGTACACCTCCGTGAGTATAAACATGGAAACATCTACACTGCCATCTGTATACACATGGAAATATCTACACGGGCATCAGTATAAACATGGAAATTTGTACACCTCCGTGAGTATAAACATGGAAACATCTACACTGCCATCTGTATAGACATGGAAATATCTACACGGGCATCAGTATAAACATGGAAGTATCTACACCGCTATCTCTATAAACATGGAAATTCCTACACCGCTATCTGTATAAACATGGAAATATCTATACCGCTATCTGTATAAACATGGAAATATATTCCTCACTATCTGTGTAAAGGTTTAAGTATCTACACAGCTATCTGTGTAAACTTGGAAATATCTACACCGCTATCTGTGTATAGATGGAAATATCTACACCACAATCTGTGCAAAGATGGAAATCTCTACACCGCTATCTCTGTAAACATGGAAATATCTACACCGCTATCTGTATAAACATGGAAATATCTACATCGCGATCTGTATAAACATGGAAATATCTACACCGCTGTCTCTTTAACATGGAAATATCTGCACCGCTCTCTGTATACACATGGAAATATCTACACCACTATGTCTATAAACATGGAAATATCTACACCGCAGTCGGTATACACATGGAAATATCTACACACCCATCTGTATAAACATGGAAATATCTACACCACTATCTCTATAAACATGGATATATCTCCACCACTACCTGTAGAAACATGGAAATATCTACACCGCCGTCTGTATCAACATGGAAATATCTACACTGATATCTGTATAAATATGTAAATATCTACACTGCTATCTCTATAAACCTGGAAATAACTGCACTGCCATGTGTTTAAGCATGCGAATATCCTCACAGCCATCTGTATAAACATGGAAATATCTACACCACCATCTCTATAAACATGGAAATATCTACACCGCTATCTGTAAAAACATGGAAATGTCAACATCGCTATCTGCATAAAGATGGAAACATCTCCACCGCTATCTGTATAAACATTGAAATATCTACACCGCTATCTGTATAAACATGGAAATATCTACACCACTATCTCTATAAACATGAATATAACTACACCGCCATCTCCATAAACATGAAAATATCTACACTGTCATCTCCATAAACATGGAACTATCTACACCGCCATCTGTATAAACATGGAAATATCTACACTGCCATCTGTGTACACATGGAAATATCTACAGAGCCATGTGTATAAACAAGGAAATATCTACACCGTTATCTCTATTAACATGGAAATAAATACACCACAATCTCTATAAACATGGAAATATCTACACCACTATCTGTATAAACATGTAAATATCTACACCTCCATCTCTATAAATATGAAAATATCTACACTGCCATCTCCATAATCATTGAACTATCTACACCACCATCTGTATAAATATGGAAATATCTACACCGCCATCTGAATAAACATGGAAATATCTACAATGCCATCTATATAAAGATGTAAGTATCTACTCCGCGAGATAAGTAAACATGGAAATATCTACACCGATATCTGTATAAACATGGAAATATCAACACTGCCATCTGCATAATCATGAAAAAATCCACACCGCAATCTGCCTAAACATGGAAATATCTACACTGCAATTTGGAAAAACATGGAAATATCTACACAGTCATCTGTATAAACTTGGAAATATCTACACCTCCGTGAGTATAAACATCGAAATATCTACACTGCCATCTGTATACACATGGAAATATCTCCACAGCTATCAGTATAAACATGGAAACATCTACACCGCTATCTCTATAAACATGGAAATACCTACACCGCTTTCTGTATAAACATGGAAATGCCTACACCAATATCTGTATAAACATGGAAATACCGACACCACTACCTGTATAAACTTGGAAATATCTACACTGCTATCTGCATAAACATGGAAATATCTACACCGCCATCTGTATAAACATGGAAATATCTCCACCGCTATGTGCATAAACATGGAAATATCTACTCTGCTATCTGTATAAACATGAAAATATCAACACCGCTCTCTGTATAAACACGCTAACATCCTCACCGCTATCTGTATAGACATGGAAATATCTACACCGATATCTCTATAAACATGGAAATATCTACACCGCCATCTGTATAAACGTGGAAATCTCTACACAGTCATCTGTATAAACATGGAAATACCTACACCACCATCTCTATAAACATGGAAATATCTACACTGCCTTCGGTATACAAATGGAAATATCTACACAGCCATCAGTATAAACATGGAAACATCTAAACCTCTATCTCTGTACACATGGAAATACCTACACCGCTATCTCTATAAACATGGAAATATCTACACTGCAATCTCTATAAACATGGAAATATCTACACCGCCATCTCTATAAACATGAAAATATCTACACCACCATCTCCATAAAGATGGAACTATCTACACCACCATTTGCGTAAACATGGAAATAACGACACCGATATCTGTATTAACATGGAAATATCTACACTGCCATCTGTATAACGATGGAAGTATCTTCATCGTGAGCTGAATAAACATGGAAATGTCTACAACGCTATCTGTATAAACATGGAAATACCAACACCGCTATCTGTATAAACATGGAAATATCTACTCCGCTATCTGTATAAACATGGAAATACCAACACAGCTACCTGTATAAACATGGAAATATCGACACCGCTATCAGTATAAACATGGAAATATCTACACCACTATACCCATAAACATGGAAGTACCTACAATGCCATCTCTATAAACATGGAAATATCTACAATGCTATCTGTATAAACGTGGATATATCTTCACCGCTATCTGTATAAATTTGGAAATCTCTACACCAAGATCTGTATAAACATGGAAATATCTACACCACTATCTGTATAAACATGGAAATATCCACACCGATATCTCTATAAACATGGAAATGTCTACACCGCTATCTGGATAAACTTGGAAATACCAAAACCGCTCTCTCCATAAACGTGGAGATATCTACAATGCTATTTGTGTAAACATGGAAATATATAAACCACTATCTCTATAAACATGGAAACATATACAATGCTATCTGTGTAAACATGGAAATATCTACAACTCTATCTGTATAAACATGGAAATACCTACACCGCAATCTGTATAAACATGGAAATATCTACAAAACCATCTGTATATCTTGGAAATATCTACATCGCTATCTGTATAAACATAGAAATATCTATACCGCTATCTATATAAACATGGAAATACCTACACCACTATCTCTATAAACATGGAAATATCTACACCGCCATCTCTATAAACATGAAAATATCTACACTGTCATCTCCATAATCGTGGAACTATCTACACCGCCATCTGTATATACATGGAAATATCTACACCACCATCAGTATAAACAAGGAAATATCTACACCGTGAGCTGTAGAAACATGGAAATATCTACACCGCTATCTGTGTAAACATGGAAATATCTATACCGCGATCTGTATAATCATGGAAATATCAACACCGCCATCTGTATAATCATGGAAATATCCACACCGCCATCAGTATAATCATGGAAATATCTAAACCGCCATCTGTAAAAATCTGGAAATATCTACACAGTCATCTGTAAAAACATGGAAATATCTACACTGCCATCTGTACACACATGGAAATATCTACATGGACATCAGTATAAACATGGAAATATCTACACCGCTATCTCTATAAACATGGATATTACTACACCGCTATCTGTATAAACATGGAAATGTCTACACCGCTATCTGTATAAACATGGAAATACCTACACCACTATATCTTTAAATATGGAAATATCCACACTGCTATCTCTATAAACATGGAAATGTTTACACCGCTATCTGTATAAACTTGGAAATATCTAAACTGCTGTCTGTATAAATTTAGAAATAACTACAACGCTATCTGTGAAACATGGAAATACATAAACCACTATCTCTATAAACATGGAAATATCTACAACGCTATCTGTGTAAACATGGAAATATCTACACCGCTATCTGTATAAACATGGAAATACCTACTCCACTATCTGTATAAACATGGAAATAACTACACCGCTAACTCTATAAACATGGATATATATACACCGACATCTATAAAAACATGGAAATACCTACACAGTCATCTGTATAAACATGGAAATATGTACACCTCCGTGAGTATAAACATGGAAACATCTACACTGCCATCTGTATACACATGGAAATATCTACACGGGCATCAGTATAAACATGGAAATTTGTACACCTCCGTGAGTATAAACATGGAAACATCTACACTGCCATCTGTATACACATGGAAATATCTACACGGGCATCAGTATAAACATGGAAGTATCTACACCGCTATCTCTATAAACATGGAAATTCCTACACCGCTATCTGTATAAACATGGAAATATCTATACCGCTATCTGTATAAACATGGAAATATATTCCTCACTATCTGTGTAAAGGTTTAAGTATCTACACAGCTATCTGTGTAAACTTGGAAATATCTACACCGCTATCTGTGTATAGATGGAAATATCTACACCACAATCTGTGCAAAGATGGAAATCTCTACACCGCTATCTCTGTAAACATGGAAATATCTACACCGCTATCTGTATAAACATGGAAATATCTACATCGCGATCTGTATAAACATGGAAATATCTACACCGCTGTCTCTTTAACATGGAAATATCTGCACCGCTCTCTGTATACACATGGAAATATCTACACCACTATGTCTATAAACATGGAAATATCTACACCGCAGTCGGTATACACATGGAAATATCTACACACCCATCTGTATAAACATGGAAATATCTACACCACTATCTCTATAAACATGGATATATCTCCACCACTACCTGTAGAAACATGGAAATATCTACACCGCCGTCTGTATCAACATGGAAATATCTACACTGATATCTGTATAAATATGTAAATATCTACACTGCTATCTCTATAAACCTGGAAATAACTGCACTGCCATGTGTTTAAGCATGCGAATATCCTCACAGCCATCTGTATAAACATGGAAATATCTACACCACCATCTCTATAAACATGGAAATATCTACACCGCTATCTGTAAAAACATGGAAATGTCAACATCGCTATCTGCATAAAGATGGAAACATCTCCACCGCTATCTGTATAAACATTGAAATATCTACACCGCTATCTGTATAAACATGGAAATATCTACACCACTATCTCTATAAACATGAATATAACTACACCGCCATCTCCATAAACATGAAAATATCTACACTGTCATCTCCATAAACATGGAACTATCTACACCGCCATCTGTATAAACATGGAAATATCTACACTGCCATCTGTGTACACATGGAAATATCTACAGAGCCATGTGTATAAACAAGGAAATATCTACACCGTTATCTCTATTAACATGGAAATAAATACACCACAATCTCTATAAACATGGAAATATCTACACCACTATCTGTATAAACATGTAAATATCTACACCTCCATCTCTATAAATATGAAAATATCTACACTGCCATCTCCATAATCATTGAACTATCTACACCACCATCTGTATAAATATGGAAATATCTACACCGCCATCTGAATAAACATGGAAATATCTACAATGCCATCTATATAAAGATGTAAGTATCTACTCCGCGAGATAAGTAAACATGGAAATATCTACACCGATATCTGTATAAACATGGAAATATCAACACTGCCATCTGCATAATCATGAAAAAATCCACACCGCAATCTGCCTAAACATGGAAATATCTACACTGCAATTTGGAAAAACATGGAAATATCTACACAGTCATCTGTATAAACTTGGAAATATCTACACCTCCGTGAGTATAAACATCGAAATATCTACACTGCCATCTGTATACACATGGAAATATCTCCACAGCTATCAGTATAAACATGGAAACATCTACACCGCTATCTCTATAAACATGGAAATACCTACACCGCTTTCTGTATAAACATGGAAATGCCTACACCAATATCTGTATAAACATGGAAATACCGACACCACTACCTGTATAAACTTGGAAATATCTACACTGCTATCTGCATAAACATGGAAATATCTACACCGCCATCTGTATAAACATGGAAATATCTCCACCGCTATGTGCATAAACATGGAAATATCTACTCTGCTATCTGTATAAACATGAAAATATCAACACCGCTCTCTGTATAAACACGCTAACATCCTCACCGCTATCTGTATAGACATGGAAATATCTACACCGATATCTCTATAAACATGGAAATATCTACACCGCCATCTGTATAAACGTGGAAATCTCTACACAGTCATCTGTATAAACATGGAAATACCTACACCACCATCTCTATAAACATGGAAATATCTACACTGCCTTCGGTATACAAATGGAAATATCTACACAGCCATCAGTATAAACATGGAAACATCTAAACCTCTATCTCTGTACACATGGAAATACCTACACCGCTATCTCTATAAACATGGAAATATCTACACTGCAATCTCTATAAACATGGAAATATCTACACCGCCATCTCTATAAACATGAAAATATCTACACCACCATCTCCATAAAGATGGAACTATCTACACCACCATTTGCGTAAACATGGAAATAACGACACCGATATCTGTATTAACATGGAAATATCTACACTGCCATCTGTATAACGATGGAAGTATCTTCATCGTGAGCTGAATAAACATGGAAATGTCTACAACGCTATCTGTATAAACATGGAAATACCAACACCGCTATCTGTATAAACATGGAAATATCTACTCCGCTATCTGTATAAACATGGAAATACCAACACAGCTACCTGTATAAACATGGAAATATCGACACCGCTATCAGTATAAACATGGAAATATCTACACCACTATACCCATAAACATGGAAGTACCTACAATGCCATCTCTATAAACATGGAAATATCTACAATGCTATCTGTATAAACGTGGATATATCTTCACCGCTATCTGTATAAATTTGGAAATCTCTACACCAAGATCTGTATAAACATGGAAATATCTACACCACTATCTGTATAAACATGGAAATATCCACACCGATATCTCTATAAACATGGAAATGTCTACACCGCTATCTGGATAAACTTGGAAATACCAAAACCGCTCTCTCCATAAACGTGGAGATATCTACAATGCTATTTGTGTAAACATGGAAATATATAAACCACTATCTCTATAAACATGGAAACATATACAATGCTATCTGTGTAAACATGGAAATATCTACAACTCTATCTGTATAAACATGGAAATACCTACACCGCAATCTGTATAAACATGGAAATATCTACAAAACCATCTGTATATCTTGGAAATATCTACATCGCTATCTGTATAAACATAGAAATATCTATACCGCTATCTATATAAACATGGAAATACCTACACCACTATCTCTATAAACATGGAAATATCTACACCGCCATCTCTATAAACATGAAAATATCTACACTGTCATCTCCATAATCGTGGAACTATCTACACCGCCATCTGTATATACATGGAAATATCTACACCACCATCAGTATAAACAAGGAAATATCTACACCGTGAGCTGTAGAAACATGGAAATATCTACACCGCTATCTGTGTAAACATGGAAATATCTATACCGCGATCTGTATAATCATGGAAATATCAACACCGCCATCTGTATAATCATGGAAATATCCACACCGCCATCAGTATAATCATGGAAATATCTAAACCGCCATCTGTAAAAATCTGGAAATATCTACACAGTCATCTGTAAAAACATGGAAATATCTACACTGCCATCTGTACACACATGGAAATATCTACATGGACATCAGTATAAACATGGAAATATCTACACCGCTATCTCTATAAACATGGATATTACTACACCGCTATCTGTATAAACATGGAAATGTCTACACCGCTATCTGTATAAACATGGAAATACCTACACCACTATATCTTTAAATATGGAAATATCCACACTGCTATCTCTATAAACATGGAAATGTTTACACCGCTATCTGTATAAACTTGGAAATATCTAAACTGCTGTCTGTATAAATTTAGAAATAACTACAACGCTATCTGTGAAACATGGAAATACATAAACCACTATCTCTATAAACATGGAAATATCTACAACGCTATCTGTGTAAACATGGAAATATCTACACCGCTATCTGTATAAACATGGAAATACCTACTCCACTATCTGTATAAACATGGAAATAACTACACCGCTAACTCTATAAACATGGATATATATACACCGACATCTATAAAAACATGGAAATACCTACACAGTCATCTGTATAAACATGGAAATATGTACACCTCCGTGAGTATAAACATGGAAACATCTACACTGCCATCTGTATACACATGGAAATATCTACACGGGCATCAGTATAAACATGGAAATTTGTACACCTCCGTGAGTATAAACATGGAAACATCTACACTGCCATCTGTATACACATGGAAATATCTACACGGGCATCAGTATAAACATGGAAGTATCTACACCGCTATCTCTATAAACATGGAAATTCCTACACCGCTATCTGTATAAACATGGAAATATCTATACCGCTATCTGTATAAACATGGAAATATATTCCTCACTATCTGTGTAAAGGTTTAAGTATCTACACAGCTATCTGTGTAAACTTGGAAATATCTACACCGCTATCTGTGTATAGATGGAAATATCTACACCACAATCTGTGCAAAGATGGAAATCTCTACACCGCTATCTCTGTAAACATGGAAATATCTACACCGCTATCTGTATAAACATGGAAATATCTACATCGCGATCTGTATAAACATGGAAATATCTACACCGCTGTCTCTTTAACATGGAAATATCTGCACCGCTCTCTGTATACACATGGAAATATCTACACCACTATGTCTATAAACATGGAAATATCTACACCGCAGTCGGTATACACATGGAAATATCTACACACCCATCTGTATAAACATGGAAATATCTACACCACTATCTCTATAAACATGGATATATCTCCACCACTACCTGTAGAAACATGGAAATATCTACACCGCCGTCTGTATCAACATGGAAATATCTACACTGATATCTGTATAAATATGTAAATATCTACACTGCTATCTCTATAAACCTGGAAATAACTGCACTGCCATGTGTTTAAGCATGCGAATATCCTCACAGCCATCTGTATAAACATGGAAATATCTACACCACCATCTCTATAAACATGGAAATATCTACACCGCTATCTGTAAAAACATGGAAATGTCAACATCGCTATCTGCATAAAGATGGAAACATCTCCACCGCTATCTGTATAAACATTGAAATATCTACACCGCTATCTGTATAAACATGGAAATATCTACACCACTATCTCTATAAACATGAATATAACTACACCGCCATCTCCATAAACATGAAAATATCTACACTGTCATCTCCATAAACATGGAACTATCTACACCGCCATCTGTATAAACATGGAAATATCTACACTGCCATCTGTGTACACATGGAAATATCTACAGAGCCATGTGTATAAACAAGGAAATATCTACACCGTTATCTCTATTAACATGGAAATAAATACACCACAATCTCTATAAACATGGAAATATCTACACCACTATCTGTATAAACATGTAAATATCTACACCTCCATCTCTATAAATATGAAAATATCTACACTGCCATCTCCATAATCATTGAACTATCTACACCACCATCTGTATAAATATGGAAATATCTACACCGCCATCTGAATAAACATGGAAATATCTACAATGCCATCTATATAAAGATGTAAGTATCTACTCCGCGAGATAAGTAAACATGGAAATATCTACACCGATATCTGTATAAACATGGAAATATCAACACTGCCATCTGCATAATCATGAAAAAATCCACACCGCAATCTGCCTAAACATGGAAATATCTACACTGCAATTTGGAAAAACATGGAAATATCTACACAGTCATCTGTATAAACTTGGAAATATCTACACCTCCGTGAGTATAAACATCGAAATATCTACACTGCCATCTGTATACACATGGAAATATCTCCACAGCTATCAGTATAAACATGGAAACATCTACACCGCTATCTCTATAAACATGGAAATACCTACACCGCTTTCTGTATAAACATGGAAATGCCTACACCAATATCTGTATAAACATGGAAATACCGACACCACTACCTGTATAAACTTGGAAATATCTACACTGCTATCTGCATAAACATGGAAATATCTACACCGCCATCTGTATAAACATGGAAATATCTCCACCGCTATGTGCATAAACATGGAAATATCTACTCTGCTATCTGTATAAACATGAAAATATCAACACCGCTCTCTGTATAAACACGCTAACATCCTCACCGCTATCTGTATAGACATGGAAATATCTACACCGATATCTCTATAAACATGGAAATATCTACACCGCCATCTGTATAAACGTGGAAATCTCTACACAGTCATCTGTATAAACATGGAAATACCTACACCACCATCTCTATAAACATGGAAATATCTACACTGCCTTCGGTATACAAATGGAAATATCTACACAGCCATCAGTATAAACATGGAAACATCTAAACCTCTATCTCTGTACACATGGAAATACCTACACCGCTATCTCTATAAACATGGAAATATCTACACTGCAATCTCTATAAACATGGAAATATCTACACCGCCATCTCTATAAACATGAAAATATCTACACCACCATCTCCATAAAGATGGAACTATCTACACCACCATTTGCGTAAACATGGAAATAACGACACCGATATCTGTATTAACATGGAAATATCTACACTGCCATCTGTATAACGATGGAAGTATCTTCATCGTGAGCTGAATAAACATGGAAATGTCTACAACGCTATCTGTATAAACATGGAAATACCAACACCGCTATCTGTATAAACATGGAAATATCTACTCCGCTATCTGTATAAACATGGAAATACCAACACAGCTACCTGTATAAACATGGAAATATCGACACCGCTATCAGTATAAACATGGAAATATCTACACCACTATACCCATAAACATGGAAGTACCTACAATGCCATCTCTATAAACATGGAAATATCTACAATGCTATCTGTATAAACGTGGATATATCTTCACCGCTATCTGTATAAATTTGGAAATCTCTACACCAAGATCTGTATAAACATGGAAATATCTACACCACTATCTGTATAAACATGGAAATATCCACACCGATATCTCTATAAACATGGAAATGTCTACACCGCTATCTGGATAAACTTGGAAATACCAAAACCGCTCTCTCCATAAACGTGGAGATATCTACAATGCTATCTGTGTAAACATGGAAATATATAAACCACTATCTCTATAAACATGGAAACATATACAATGCTATCTGTGTAAACATGGAAATATCTACAACTCTATCTGTATAAACATGGAAATACCTACACCGCAATCTGTATAAACATGGAAATATCTACAAAACCATCTGTATATCTTGGAAATATCTACATCGCTATCTGTATAAACATAGAAATATCTATACCGCTATCTATATAAACATGGAAATACCTACACCACTATCTCTATAAACATGGAAATATCTACACCGCCATCTCTATAAACATGAAAATATCTACACTGTCATCTCCATAATCGTGGAACTATCTACACCGCCATCTGTATATACATGGAAATATCTACACCACCATCAGTATAAACAAGGAAATATCTACACCGTGAGCTGTAGAAACATGGAAATATCTACACCGCTATCTGTGTAAACATGGAAATATCTATACCGCGATCTGTATAATCATGGAAATATCAACACCGCCATCTGTATAATCATGGAAATATCCACACCGCCATCAGTATAATCATGGAAATATCTAAACCGCCATCTGTAAAAATCTGGAAATATCTACACAGTCATCTGTAAAAACATGGAAATATCTACACTGCCATCTGTACACACATGGAAATATCTACACGGACATCAGTATAAACATGGAAATATCTACACCGCTATCTCTATAAACATGGATATTACTACACCGCTATCTGTATAAACATGGAAATGTCTACACCGCTATCTGTATAAACATGGAAATACCTACACCACTATATCTTTAAATATGGAAATATCCACACTGCTATCTCTATAAACATGGAAATGTTTACACCGCTATCTGTATAAACTTGGAAATATCTAAACTGCTGTCTGTATAAATTTAGAAATAACTACAACGCTATCTGTGAAACATGGAAATACATAAACCACTATCTCTATAAACATGGAAATATCTACAACGCTATCTGTGTAAACATGGAAATATCTACACCGCTATCTGTATAAACATGGAAATACCTACTCCACTATCTGTATAAACATGGAAATAACTACACCGCTAACTCTATAAACATGGATATATCTACACCGACATCTATAAAAACATGGAAATACCTACACAGTCATCTGTATAAACATGGAAATATGTACACCTCCGTGAGTATAAACATGGAAACATCTACACTGCCATCTGTATACACATGGAAATATCTACACGGGCATCAGTATAAACATGGAAATTTGTACACCTCCGTGAGTATAAACATGGAAACATCTACACTGCCATCTGTATACACATGGAAATATCTACACGGGCATCAGTATAAACATGGAAGTATCTACACCGCTATCTCTATAAACATGGAAATTCCTACACCGCTATCTGTATAAACATGGAAATATCTATACCGCTATCTGTATAAACATGGAAATATATTCCTCACTATCTGTGTAAAGGTTTAAGTATCTACACAGCTATCTGTGTAAACTTGGAAATATCTACACCGCTATCTGTGTATAGATGGAAATATCTACACCACAATCTGTGCAAAGATGGAAATCTCTACACCGCTATCTCTGTAAACATGGAAATATCTACACCGCTATCTGTATAAACATGGAAATATCTACATCGCGATCTGTATAAACATGGAAATATCTACACCGCTGTCTCTTTAACATGGAAATATCTGCACCGCTCTCTGTATACACATGGAAATATCTACACCACTATGTCTATAAACATGGAAATATCTACACCGCAGTCGGTATACACATGGAAATATCTACACACCCATCTGTATAAACATGGAAATATCTACACCACTATCTCTATAAACATGGATATATCTCCACCACTACCTGTAGAAACATGGAAATATCTACACCGCCGTCTGTATCAACATGGAAATATCTACACTGATATCTGTATAAATATGTAAATATCTACACTGCTATCTCTATAAACCTGGAAATAACTGCACTGCCATGTGTTTAAGCATGCGAATATCCTCACAGCCATCTGTATAAACATGGAAATATCTACACCACCATCTCTATAAACATGGAAATATCTACACCGCTATCTGTAAAAACATGGAAATGTCAACATCGCTATCTGCATAAAGATGGAAACATCTCCACCGCTATCTGTATAAACATTGAAATATCTACACCGCTATCTGTATAAACATGGAAATATCTACACCACTATCTCTATAAACATGAATATAACTACACCGCCATCTCCATAAACATGAAAATATCTACACTGTCATCTCCATAAACATGGAACTATCTACACCGCCATCTGTATAAACATGGAAATATCTACACTGCCATCTGTGTACACATGGAAATATCTACAGAGCCATGTGTATAAACAAGGAAATATCTACACCGTTATCTCTATTAACATGGAAATAAATACACCACAATCTCTATAAACATGGAAATATCTACACCACTATCTGTATAAACATGTAAATATCTACACCTCCATCTCTATAAATATGAAAATATCTACACTGCCATCTCCATAATCATTGAACTATCTACACCACCATCTGTATAAATATGGAAATATCTACACCGCCATCTGAATAAACATGGAAATATCTACAATGCCATCTATATAAAGATGTAAGTATCTACTCCGCGAGATAAGTAAACATGGAAATATCTACACCGATATCTGTATAAACATGGAAATATCAACACTGCCATCTGCATAATCATGAAAAAATCCACACCGCAATCTGCCTAAACATGGAAATATCTACACTGCAATTTGGAAAAACATGGAAATATCTACACAGTCATCTGTATAAACTTGGAAATATCTACACCTCCGTGAGTATAAACATCGAAATATCTACACTGCCATCTGTATACACATGGAAATATCTCCACAGCTATCAGTATAAACATGGAAACATCTACACCGCTATCTCTATAAACATGGAAATACCTACACCGCTTTCTGTATAAACATGGAAATGCCTACACCAATATCTGTATAAACATGGAAATACCGACACCACTACCTGTATAAACTTGGAAATATCTACACTGCTATCTGCATAAACATGGAAATATCTACACCGCCATCTGTATAAACATGGAAATATCTCCACCGCTATGTGCATAAACATGGAAATATCTACTCTGCTATCTGTATAAACATGAAAATATCAACACCGCTCTCTGTATAAACACGCTAACATCCTCACCGCTATCTGTATAGACATGGAAATATCTACACCGATATCTCTATAAACATGGAAATATCTACACCGCCATCTGTATAAACGTGGAAATCTCTACACAGTCATCTGTATAAACATGGAAATACCTACACCACCATCTCTATAAACATGGAAATATCTACACTGCCTTCGGTATACAAATGGAAATATCTACACAGCCATCAGTATAAACATGGAAACATCTAAACCTCTATCTCTGTACACATGGAAATACCTACACCGCTATCTCTATAAACATGGAAATATCTACACTGCAATCTCTATAAACATGGAAATATCTACACCGCCATCTCTATAAACATGAAAATATCTACACCACCATCTCCATAAAGATGGAACTATCTACACCACCATTTGCGTAAACATGGAAATAACGACACCGATATCTGTATTAACATGGAAATATCTACACTGCCATCTGTATAACGATGGAAGTATCTTCATCGTGAGCTGAATAAACATGGAAATGTCTACAACGCTATCTGTATAAACATGGAAATACCAACACCGCTATCTGTATAAACATGGAAATATCTACTCCGCTATCTGTATAAACATGGAAATACCAACACAGCTACCTGTATAAACATGGAAATATCGACACCGCTATCAGTATAAACATGGAAATATCTACACCACTATACCCATAAACATGGAAGTACCTACAATGCCATCTCTATAAACATGGAAATATCTACAATGCTATCTGTATAAACGTGGATATATCTTCACCGCTATCTGTATAAATTTGGAAATCTCTACACCAAGATCTGTATAAACATGGAAATATCTACACCACTATCTGTATAAACATGGAAATATCCACACCGATATCTCTATAAACATGGAAATGTCTACACCGCTATCTGGATAAACTTGGAAATACCAAAACCGCTCTCTCCATAAACGTGGAGATATCTACAATGCTATTTGTGTAAACATGGAAATATATAAACCACTATCTCTATAAACATGGAAACATATACAATGCTATCTGTGTAAACATGGAAATATCTACAACTCTATCTGTATAAACATGGAAATACCTACACCGCAATCTGTATAAACATGGAAATATCTACAAAACCATCTGTATATCTTGGAAATATCTACATCGCTATCTGTATAAACATAGAAATATCTATACCGCTATCTATATAAACATGGAAATACCTACACCACTATCTCTATAAACATGGAAATATCTACACCGCCATCTCTATAAACATGAAAATATCTACACTGTCATCTCCATAATCGTGGAACTATCTACACCGCCATCTGTATATACATGGAAATATCTACACCACCATCAGTATAAACAAGGAAATATCTACACCGTGAGCTGTAGAAACATGGAAATATCTACACCGCTATCTGTGTAAACATGGAAATATCTATACCGCGATCTGTATAATCATGGAAATATCAACACCGCCATCTGTATAATCATGGAAATATCCACACCGCCATCAGTATAATCATGGAAATATCTAAACCGCCATCTGTAAAAATCTGGAAATATCTACACAGTCATCTGTAAAAACATGGAAATATCTACACTGCCATCTGTACACACATGGAAATATCTACATGGACATCAGTATAAACATGGAAATATCTACACCGCTATCTCTATAAACATGGATATTACTACACCGCTATCTGTATAAACATGGAAATGTCTACACCGCTATCTGTATAAACATGGAAATACCTACACCACTATATCTTTAAATATGGAAATATCCACACTGCTATCTCTATAAACATGGAAATGTTTACACCGCTATCTGTATAAACTTGGAAATATCTAAACTGCTGTCTGTATAAATTTAGAAATAACTACAACGCTATCTGTGAAACATGGAAATACATAAACCACTATCTCTATAAACATGGAAATATCTACAACGCTATCTGTGTAAACATGGAAATATCTACACCGCTATCTGTATAAACATGGAAATACCTACTCCACTATCTGTATAAACATGGAAATAACTACACCGCTAACTCTATAAACATGGATATATCTACACCGACATCTATAAAAACATGGAAATACCTACACAGTCATCTGTATAAACATGGAAATATGTACACCTCCGTGAGTATAAACATGGAAATATCTACACTGCCATCTGTATACACATGGAAATATCTACACGGGCATCAGTATAAACATGGAAGTATCTACACCGCTATCTCTATAAACATGGAAATTCCTACACCGCTATCTGTATAAACATGGAAATATCTATACCGCTATCTGTATAAACATGGAAATATATTCCTCACTATCTGTGTAAAGGTTTAAGTATCTACACAGCTATCGGTGTAAACTTGGAAATATCTACACCGCTATCTGTGTATAGATGGAAATATCTACACCACAATCTGTGCAAAGATGGAAATATCTACACCGCTATCTCTGTAAACATGGAAATATCTACACCGCTATCTGTATAAACATGGAAATATCTACATCGCGATCTGTATAAACATGGAAATATCTACACCGCTGTCTCTTTAACATGGAAATATCTGCACCGCTCTCTGTATACACATGGAAATATCTACACCACTATGTCTATAAACATGGAAATATCTACACCGCAGTCGGTATACACATGGAAATATCTACACACCCATCTGTATAAACATGGAAATATCTACACCACTATCTCTATAAACATGGATATATCTCCACCACTACCTGTAGAAACATGGAAATATCTACACCGCCGTCTGTATCAACATGGAAATATCTACACTGATATCTGTATAAATATGTAAATATCTACACTGCTATCTCTATAAACCTGGAAATAACTGCACTGCCATGTGTTTAAGCATGCGAATATCCTCACAGCCATCTGTATAAACATGGAAATATCTACACCACCATCTCTATAAACATGGAAATATCTACACCGCTATCTGTAAAAACATGGAAATGTCAACATCGCTATCTGCATAAAGATGGAAACATCTCCACCGCTATCTGTATAAACATTGAAATATCTACACCGCTATCTGTATAAACATGGAAATATCTACACCACTGTCTGTATAAACATGGAAAATCTACACCACCATCTCTATAAACATGGAAATATCTACACTGCCGTTTGCATACAAATGGAAATATCTACAAAGCCATCTGTATAAACATGGAAATATCTACTCTGCTATCTCTATTAACATGGAAATACCTACACAGCTATCTCTAGAATCATGGAAATATCTACACTGCCATCTGTACACACATGGAAATATCTACACGGACATCAGTATAAACATGGAAATATCTACACCGCTATCTCTATAAACATGGATATTACTACACCGCTATCTGTATAAACATGGAAATGTCTACACCGCTATCTGTATAAACATGGAAATACCTACACCACTATATCTTTAAATATGGAGATATCCACACTGCTATCTCTATAAACATGGAAATGTTTACACCGCTATCTGTATAAACTTGGAAATATCTAAACTGCTGTCTGTATAAATTTAGAAATAACTACAACGCTATCTGTGAAACATGGAAATACATAAACCACTATCTCTATAAACATGGAAATATCTACAACGCTATCTGTGTAAACATGGAAATATCTACACCGCTATCTGTATAAACATGGAAATACCTACTCCACTATCTGTATAAACATGGAAATAACTACACCGCTAACTCTATAAACATGGATATATCTACACCGACATCTATAAAAACATGGAAATACCTACACAGTCATCTGTATAAACATGGAAATATGTACACCTCCGTGAGTATAAACATGGAAACATCTACACTGCCATCTGTATACAAATGGAAATATCTACACGGGCATCAGTATAAACATGGAAGTATCTACACCGCTATCTCTATAAACATGGAAATTCCTACACCGCTATCTGTATAAACATGGAAATATCTATACCGCTATCTGTATAAACATGGAAATATATTCCTCACTATCTGTGTAAAGGTTTAAGTATCTACACAGCTATCTGTGTAAACTTGGAAATATCTACACCGCTATCTGTGTATAGATGGAAATATCTACACCACAATCTGTGCAAAGATGGAAATCTCTACACCGCTATCTCTGTAAACATGGAAATATCTACACCGCTATCTGTATAAACATGGAAATATCTACATCGCGATCTGTATAAACATGGAAATATCTACACCGCTGTCTCTTTAACATGGAAATATCTGCACCGCTCTCTGTATACACATGGAAATATCTACACCACTATGTCTATAAACATGGAAATATCTACACCGCAGTCGGTATACACATGGAAATATCTACACACCCATCTGTATAAACATGGAAATATCTACACCACTATCTCTATAAACATGGATATATCTCCACCACTACCTGTAGAAACATGGAAATATCTACACCGCCGTCTGTATCAACATGGAAATATCTACACTGATATCTGTATAAATATGTAAATATCTACACTGCTATCTCTATAAACCTGGAAATAACTGCACTGCCATGTGTTTAAGCATGCGAATATCCTCACAGCCATCTGTATAAACATGGAAATATCTACACCACCATCTCTATAAACATGGAAATATCTACACCGCTATCTGTAAAAACATGGAAATGTCAACATCGCTATCTGCATAAAGATGGAAACATCTCCACCGCTATCTGTATAAACATTGAAATATCTACACCGCTATCTGTATAAACATGGAAATATCTACACCACTATCTCTATAAACATGAATATAACTACACCGCCATCTCCATAAACATGAAAATATCTACACTGTCATCTCCATAAACATGGAACTATCTACACCGCCATCTGTATAAACATGGAAATATCTACACTGCCATCTGTGTACACATGGAAATATCTACAGAGCCATGTGTATAAACAAGGAAATATCTACACCGTTATCTCTATTAACATGGAAATAAATACACCACAATCTCTATAAACATGGAAATATCTACACCACTATCTGTATAAACATGTAAATATCTACACCTCCATCTCTATAAATATGAAAATATCTACACTGCCATCTCCATAATCATTGAACTATCTACACCACCATCTGTATAAATATGGAAATATCTACACCGCCATCTGAATAAACATGGAAATATCTACAATGCCATCTATATAAAGATGTAAGTATCTACTCCGCGAGATAAGTAAACATGGAAATATCTACACCGATATCTGTATAAACATGGAAATATCAACACTGCCATCTGCATAATCATGAAAAAATCCACACCGCAATCTGCCTAAACATGGAAATATCTACACTGCAATTTGGAAAAACATGGAAATATCTACACAGTCATCTGTATAAACTTGGAAATATCTACACCTCCGTGAGTATAAACATCGAAATATCTACACTGCCATCTGTATACACATGGAAATATCTCCACAGCTATCAGTATAAACATGGAAACATCTACACCGCTATCTCTATAAACATGGAAATACCTACACCGCTTTCTGTATAAACATGGAAATGCCTACACCAATATCTGTATAAACATGGAAATACCGACACCACTACCTGTATAAACTTGGAAATATCTACACTGCTATCTGCATAAACATGGAAATATCTACACCGCCATCTGTATAAACATGGAAATATCTCCACCGCTATGTGCATAAACATGGAAATATCTACTCTGCTATCTGTATAAACATGAAAATATCAACACCGCTCTCTGTATAAACACGCTAACATCCTCACCGCTATCTGTATAGACATGGAAATATCTACACCGATATCTCTATAAACATGGAAATATCTACACCGCCATCTGTATAAACGTGGAAATCTCTACACAGTCATCTGTATAAACATGGAAATACCTACACCACCATCTCTATAAACATGGAAATATCTACACTGCCTTCGGTATACAAATGGAAATATCTACACAGCCATCAGTATAAACATGGAAACATCTAAACCTCTATCTCTGTACACATGGAAATACCTACACCGCTATCTCTATAAACATGGAAATATCTACACTGCAATCTCTATAAACATGGAAATATCTACACCGCCATCTCTATAAACATGAAAATATCTACACCACCATCTCCATAAAGATGGAACTATCTACACCACCATTTGCGTAAACATGGAAATAACGACACCGATATCTGTATTAACATGGAAATATCTACACTGCCATCTGTATAACGATGGAAGTATCTTCATCGTGAGCTGAATAAACATGGAAATGTCTACAACGCTATCTGTATAAACATGGAAATACCAACACCGCTATCTGTATAAACATGGAAATATCTACTCCGCTATCTGTATAAACATGGAAATACCAACACAGCTACCTGTATAAACATGGAAATATCGACACCGCTATCAGTATAAACATGGAAATATCTACACCACTATACCCATAAACATGGAAGTACCTACAATGCCATCTCTATAAACATGGAAATATCTACAATGCTATCTGTATAAACGTGGATATATCTTCACCGCTATCTGTATAAATTTGGAAATCTCTACACCAAGATCTGTATAAACATGGAAATATCTACACCACTATCTGTATAAACATGGAAATATCCACACCGATATCTCTATAAACATGGAAATGTCTACACCGCTATCTGGATAAACTTGGAAATACCAAAACCGCTCTCTCCATAAACGTGGAGATATCTACAATGCTATCTGTGTAAACATGGAAATATATAAACCACTATCTCTATAAACATGGAAACATATACAATGCTATCTGTGTAAACATGGAAATATCTACAACTCTATCTGTATAAACATGGAAATACCTACACCGCAATCTGTATAAACATGGAAATATCTACAAAACCATCTGTATATCTTGGAAATATCTACATCGCTATCTGTATAAACATAGAAATATCTATACCGCTATCTATATAAACATGGAAATACCTACACCACTATCTCTATAAACATGGAAATATCTACACCGCCATCTCTATAAACATGAAAATATCTACACTGTCATCTCCATAATCGTGGAACTATCTACACCGCCATCTGTATATACATGGAAATATCTACACCACCATCAGTATAAACAAGGAAATATCTACACCGTGAGCTGTAGAAACATGGAAATATCTACACCGCTATCTGTGTAAACATGGAAATATCTATACCGCGATCTGTATAATCATGGAAATATCAACACCGCCATCTGTATAATCATGGAAATATCCACACCGCCATCAGTATAATCATGGAAATATCTAAACCGCCATCTGTAAAAATCTGGAAATATCTACACAGTCATCTGTAAAAACATGGAAATATCTACACTGCCATCTGTACACACATGGAAATATCTACACGGACATCAGTATAAACATGGAAATATCTACACCGCTATCTCTATAAACATGGATATTACTACACCGCTATCTGTATAAACATGGAAATGTCTACACCGCTATCTGTATAAACATGGAAATACCTACACCACTATATCTTTAAATATGGAAATATCCACACTGCTATCTCTATAAACATGGAAATGTTTACACCGCTATCTGTATAAACTTGGAAATATCTAAACTGCTGTCTGTATAAATTTAGAAATAACTACAACGCTATCTGTGAAACATGGAAATACATAAACCACTATCTCTATAAACATGGAAATATCTACAACGCTATCTGTGTAAACATGGAAATATCTACACCGCTATCTGTATAAACATGGAAATACCTACTCCACTATCTGTATAAACATGGAAATAACTACACCGCTAACTCTATAAACATGGATATATCTACACCGACATCTATAAAAACATGGAAATACCTACACAGTCATCTGTATAAACATGGAAATATGTACACCTCCGTGAGTATAAACATGGAAACATCTACACTGCCATCTGTATACACATGGAAATATCTACACGGGCATCAGTATAAACATGGAAATTTGTACACCTCCGTGAGTATAAACATGGAAACATCTACACTGCCATCTGTATAGACATGGAAATATCTACACGGGCATCAGTATAAACATGGAAGTATCTACACCGCTATCTCTATAAACATGGAAATTCCTACACCGCTATCTGTATAAACATGGAAATATCTATACCGCTATCTGTATAAACATGGAAATATATTCCTCACTATCTGTGTAAAGGTTTAAGTATCTACACAGCTATCTGTGTAAACTTGGAAATATCTACACCGCTATCTGTGTATAGATGGAAATATCTACACCACAATCTGTGCAAAGATGGAAATCTCTACACCGCTATCTCTGTAAACATGGAAATATCTACACCGCTATCTGTATAAACATGGAAATATCTACATCGCGATCTGTATAAACATGGAAATATCTACACCGCTGTCTCTTTAACATGGAAATATCTGCACCGCTCTCTGTATACACATGGAAATATCTACACCACTATGTCTATAAACATGGAAATATCTACACCGCAGTCGGTATACACATGGAAATATCTACACACCCATCTGTATAAACATGGAAATATCTACACCACTATCTCTATAAACATGGATATATCTCCACCACTACCTGTAGAAACATGGAAATATCTACACCGCCGTCTGTATCAATATGGAAATATCTACACTGATATCTGTATAAATATGTAAATATCTACACTGCTATCTCTATAAACCTGGAAATAACTGCACTGCCATGTGTTTAAGCATGCGAATATCCTCACAGCCATCTGTATAAACATGGAAATATCTACACCACCATCTCTATAAACATGGAAATATCTACACCGCTATCTGTAAAAACATGGAAATGTCAACATCGCTATCTGAATAAAGATGGAAACATCTCTACCGCTATCTGTATAAACATTGAAATATCTACACCGCTATCTGTATAAACATGGAAATATCTACACCACTATCTCTATAAACATGAATATAACTACACCGCCATCTCCATAAACATGAAAATATCTACACTGTCATCTCCATAAACATGGAACTATCTACACCGCCATCTGTATAAACATGGAAATATCTACACTGCCATCTGTGTACACATGGAAATATCTACAGAGCCATGTGTATAAACAAGGAAATATCTACACCGTTATCTCTATGAACATGGAAATAAATACACCACAATCTCTATAAACATGGAAATATCTACACCACTATCTGTATAAACATGTAAATATCTACACCTCCATCTCTATAAATATGAAAATATCTACACTGCCATCTCCATAATCATTGAACTATCTACACCACCATCTGTATAAATATGGAAATATCTACACCGCCATCTGAATAAACATGGAAATATCTACAATGCCATCTATATAAAGATGTAAGTATCTACTCCGCGAGATAAGTAAACATGGAAATATCTACACCGATATCTGTATAAACATGGAAATATCAACACTGCCATCTGCATAATCATGAAAAAATCCACACCGCAATCTGCCTAAACATGGAAATATCTACACTGCAATTTGGAAAAACATGGAAATATCTACACAGTCATCTGTATAAACTTGGAAATATCTACACCTCCGTGAGTATAAACATCGAAATATCTACACTGCCATCTGTATACACATGGAAATATCTCCACAGCTATCAGTATAAACATGGAAACATCTACACCGCTATCTCTATAAACATGGAAATACCTACACCGCTTTCTGTATAAACATGGAAATGCCTACACCAATATCTGTATAAACATGGAAATACCGACACCACTACCTGTATAAACTTGGAAATATCTACACTGCTATCTGCATAAACATGGAAATATCTACACCGCCATCTGTATAAACATGGAAATATCTCCACCGCTATGTGCATAAACATGGAAATATCTACTCCGCTATCTGTATAAACATGAAAATATCAACACCGCTCTCTGTATAAACACGCTAACATCCTCACCGCTATCTGTATAGACATGGAAATATCTACACCGATATCTCTATAAACATGGAAATATCTACACCGCCATCTGTATAAACGTGGAAATCTCTACACAGTCATCTGTATAAACATGGAAATACCTACACCACCATCTCTATAAACATGGAAATATCTACACTGCCTTCGGTATACAAATGGAAATATCTACACAGCCATCAGTATAAACATGGAAACATCTAAACCTCTATCTCTGTACACATGGAAATACCTACACCGCTATCTCTATAAACATGGAAATATCTACACCGCAATCTCTATAAACATGGAAATATCTACACCGCCATCTCTATAAACATGAAAATATCTACACCACCATCTCCATAAAGATGGAACAATCTACACCACCATTTGCGTAAACATGGAAATAACGACACCGATATCTGTATTAACATGGAAATATCTACACTGCCATCTGTATAACGATGGAAATATCTTCATCGTGAGCTGAATAAACATGGAAATGTCTACAACGCTATCTGTATAAACATGGAAATACCAACACCGCTATCTGTATAAACATGGAAATATCTACTCCGCTATCTGTATAAACATGGAAATACCAACACAGCTACCTGTGTAAACATGGAAATATCGACACCGCTATCAGTATAAACATGGAAATATCTACACCACTATACCCATAAACATGGAAGTACCTACAACGCCATCTCTATAAACATGGAAATATCTACAATGCTATCTGTATAAACGTGGATATATCTTCACCGCTATCTGTATAAATTTGGAAATATCTACACCAAGATCTGTATAAACATGGAAATATCTACACCACAATCTGTATAAACATGGAAATATCCACACCGATATCTCTATAAACATGGAAATGTCTACACCGCTATCTGGATAAACTTGGAAATACCAAAACCGCTCTCTCCATAAACGTGGAGATATCTACAATGCTATCTGTGTAAACATGGAAATATATAAACCACTATCTCTATAAACATGGAAACATATACAATGCTATCTGTGTAAACATGGAAATATCTACAACTCTATCTGTATAAACATGGAAATACCTACACCGCAATCTGTATAAACATGGAAATATCTACAAAACCATCTGTATATCTTGGAAATATCTACATCGCTATCTCTATAAACATAGAAATATCTATACCGCTATCTATATAAACATGGAAATACCTACACCACTATCTCTATAAACATGGAAATATCTACACCGCCATCTCTATAAACATGAAAATATCTACACTGTCATCTCCATAATCATGGAACTATCTACACCGCCATCTGTATATACATGGAAATATCTACACCACCATCAGTATAAACAAGGAAATATCTACACCGTGAGCTGTAGAAACATGGAAATATCTACACCGCTATCTGTGTAAACATGGAAATATCTATACCGCGATCTGTATAATCATGGAAATATCAACACCGCCATCTGTATAATCATGGAAATATCCACACCGCCATCAGTATAATCATGGAAATATCTAAACCGCCATCTGTAAAAATCTGGAAATATCTACACAGTCATCTGTAAAAACATGGAAATATCTACACTGCCATCTGTACACACATGGAAATATCTACACGGACATCAGTATAAACATGGAAATATCTACACCGCTATCTCTATAAACATGGATATTACTACACCGCTATCTGTATAAACATGGAAATGTCTACACCGCTATCTGTATAAACATGGAAATACCTACACCACTATATCTTTAAATATGGACATATCCACACTGCTATCTCTATAAACATGGAAATGTTTACACCGCTATCTGTATAAACTTGGAAATATCTAAACTGCTGTCTGTATAAATTTAGAAATAACTACAACACTATCTGTGAAACATGGAAATACATAAACCACTATCTCTATAAACATGGAAATATCTACAACGCTATCTGTGTAAACATGGAAATATCTACACCGCTATCTGTATAAACATGGAAATACCTACTCCACTATCTGTATAAACATGGAAATAACTACACCGCTAACTCTATAAACATGGATATATCTACACCGACATCTATAAAAACATGGAAATACCTACACAGTCATCTGTATAAACATGGAAATATGTACACCTCCGTGAGTATAAACATGGAAATATCTACACTGCCATCTGTATACACATGGAAATATCTACACGGGCATCAGTATAAACATGGAAGTATCTACACCGCTATCTCTATAAACATGGAAATTCCTACACCGCTATCTGTATAAACATGGAAATATCTATACCGCTATCTGTATAAACATGGAAATATATTCCTCACTATCTGTGTAAAGGTTTAAGTATCTACACAGCTATCGGTGTAAACTTCGAAATATCTACACCGCTATCTGTGTATAGATGGAAATATCTACACCACAATCTGTGCAAAGATGGAAATCTCTACACCGCTATCTCTGTAAACATGGAAATATCTACACCGCTATCTGTATAAACATGGAAATATCTACATCGCGATCTGTATAAACATGGAAATATCTACACCGCTGTCTCTTTAACATGGAAATATCTGCACCGCTCTCTGTATACACATGGAAATATCTACACCACTATGTCTATAAACATGGAAATATCTACACCGCAGTCGGTATACACATGGAAATATCTACACACCCATCTGTATAAACATGGAAATATCTACACCACTATCTCTATAAACATGGATATATCTCCACCACTACCTGTAGAAACATGGAAATATCTACACCGCCGTCTGTATCAACATGGAAATATCTACACTGATATCTGTATAAATATGTAAATATCTACACTGCTATCTCTATAAACCTGGAAATAACTGCACTGCCATGTGTTTAAGCATGCGAATATCCTCACAGCCATCTGTATAAACATGGAAATATCTACACCACCATCTCTATAAACATGGAAATATCTACACCGCTATCTGTAAAAACATGGAAATGTCAACATCGCTATCTGCATAAAGATGGAAACATCTCCACCGCTATCTGTATAAACATTGAAATATCTACACCGCTATCTGTATAAACATGGAAATATCTACACCACTATCTCTATAAACATGAATATAACTACACCGCCATCTCCATAAACATGAAAATATCTACACTGTCATCTCCATAAACATGGAACTATCTACACCGCCATCTGTATAAACATGGAAATATCTACACTGCCATCTGTGTACACATGGAAATATCTACAGAGCCATGTGTATAAACAAGGAAATATCTACACCGTTATCTCTATTAACATGGAAATAAATACACCACAATCTCTATAAACATGGAAATATCTACACCACTATCTGTATAAACATGTAAATATCTACACCTCCATCTCTATAAATATGAAAATATCTACACTGCCATCTCCATAATCATTGAACTATCTACACCACCATCTGTATAAATATGGAAATATCTACACCGCCATCTGAATAAACATGGAAATATCTACAATGCCATCTATATAAAGATGTAAGTATCTACTCCGCGAGATAAGTAAACATGGAAATATCTACACCGATATCTGTATAAACATGGAAATATCAACACTGCCATCTGCATAATCATGAAAAAATCCACACCGCAATCTGCCTAAACATGGAAATATCTACACTGCAATTTGGAAAAACATGGAAATATCTACACAGTCATCTGTATAAACTTGGAAATATCTACACCTCCGTGAGTATAAACATCGAAATATCTACACTGCCATCTGTATACACATGGAAATATCTCCACAGCTATCAGTATAAACATGGAAACATCTACACCGCTATCTCTATAAACATGGAAATACCTACACCGCTTTCTGTATAAACATGGAAATGCCTACACCAATATCTGTATAAACATGGAAATACCGACACCACTACCTGTATAAACTTGGAAATATCTACACTGCTATCTGCATAAACATGGAAATATCTACACCGCCATCTGTATAAACATGGAAATATCTCCACCGCTATGTGCATAAACATGGAAATATCTACTCTGCTATCTGTATAAACATGAAAATATCAACACCGCTCTCTGTATAAACACGCTAACATCCTCACCGCTATCTGTATAGACATGGAAATATCTACACCGATATCTCTATAAACATGGAAATATCTACACCGCCATCTGTATAAACGTGGAAATCTCTACACAGTCATCTGTATAAACATGGAAATACCTACACCACCATCTCTATAAACATGGAAATATCTACACTGCCTTCGGTATACAAATGGAAATATCTACACAGCCATCAGTATAAACATGGAAACATCTAAACCTCTATCTCTGTACACATGGAAATACCTACACCGCTATCTCTATAAACATGGAAATATCTACACTGCAATCTCTATAAACATGGAAATATCTACACCGCCATCTCTATAAACATGAAAATATCTACACCACCATCTCCATAAAGATGGAACTATCTACACCACCATTTGCGTAAACATGGAAATAACGACACCGATATCTGTATTAACATGGAAATATCTACACTGCCATCTGTATAACGATGGAAGTATCTTCATCGTGAGCTGAATAAACATGGAAATGTCTACAACGCTATCTGTATAAACATGGAAATACCAACACCGCTATCTGTATAAACATGGAAATATCTACTCCGCTATCTGTATAAACATGGAAATACCAACACAGCTACCTGTATAAACATGGAAATATCGACACCGCTATCAGTATAAACATGGAAATATCTACACCACTATACCCATAAACATGGAAGTACCTACAATGCCATCTCTATAAACATGGAAATATCTACAATGCTATCTGTATAAACGTGGATATATCTTCACCGCTATCTGTATAAATTTGGAAATCTCTACACCAAGATCTGTATAAACATGGAAATATCTACACCACTATCTGTATAAACATGGAAATATCCACACCGATATCTCTATAAACATGGAAATGTCTACACCGCTATCTGGATAAACTTGGAAATACCAAAACCGCTCTCTCCATAAACGTGGAGATATCTACAATGCTATCTGTGTAAACATGGAAATATATAAACCACTATCTCTATAAACATGGAAACATATACAATGCTATCTGTGTAAACATGGAAATATCTACAACTCTATCTGTATAAACATGGAAATACCTACACCGCAATCTGTATAAACATGGAAATATCTACAAAACCATCTGTATATCTTGGAAATATCTACATCGCTATCTGTATAAACATAGAAATATCTATACCGCTATCTATATAAACATGGAAATACCTACACCACTATCTCTATAAACATGGAAATATCTACACCGCCATCTCTATAAACATGAAAATATCTACACTGTCATCTCCATAATCGTGGAACTATCTACACCGCCATCTGTATATACATGGAAATATCTACACCACCATCAGTATAAACAAGGAAATATCTACACCGTGAGCTGTAGAAACATGGAAATATCTACACCGCTATCTGTGTAAACATGGAAATATCTATACCGCGATCTGTATAATCATGGAAATATCAACACCGCCATCTGTATAATCATGGAAATATCCACACCGCCATCAGTATAATCATGGAAATATCTAAACCGCCATCTGTAAAAATCTGGAAATATCTACACAGTCATCTGTAAAAACATGGAAATATCTACACTGCCATCTGTACACACATGGAAATATCTACACGGACATCAGTATAAACATGGAAATATCTACACCGCTATCTCTATAAACATGGATATTACACCGCTATCTGTATAAACATGGAAATGTCTACACCGCTATCTGTATAAACATGGAAATACCTACACCACTATATCTTTAAATATGGAAATATCCACACTGCTATCTCTATAAACATGGAAATGTTTACACCGCTATCTGTATAAACTTGGAAATATCTAAACTGCTGTCTGTATAAATTTAGAAATAACTACAACGCTATCTGTGAAACATGGAAATACATAAACCACTATCTCTATAAACATGGAAATATCTACAACGCTATCTGTGTAAACATGGAAATATCTACACCGCTATCTGTATAAACATGGAAATACCTACTCCACTATCTGTATAAACATGGAAATAACTACACCGCTAACTCTATAAACATGGATATATCTACACCGACATCTATAAAAACATGGAAATACCTACACAGTCATCTGTATAAACATGGAAATATGTACACCTCCGTGAGTATAAACATGGAAACATCTACACTGCCATCTGTATACACATGGAAATATCTACACGGGCATCAGTATAAACATGGAAATTTGTACACCTCCGTGAGTATAAACATGGAAACATCTACACTGCCATCTGTATAGACATGGAAATATCTACACGGGCATCAGTATAAACATGGAAGTATCTACACCGCTATCTCTATAAACATGGAAATTCCTACACCGCTATCTGTATAAACATGGAAATATCTATACCGCTATCTGTATAAACATGGAAATATATTCCTCACTATCTGTGTAAAGGTTTAAGTATCTACACAGCTATCTGTGTAAACTTGGAAATATCTACACCGCTATCTGTGTATAGATGGAAATATCTACACCACAATCTGTGCAAAGATGGAAATCTCTACACCGCTATCTCTGTAAACATGGAAATATCTACACCGCTATCTGTATAAACATGGAAATATCTACATCGCGATCTGTATAAACATGGAAATATCTACACCGCTGTCTCTTTAACATGGAAATATCTGCACCGCTCTCTGTATACACATGGAAATATCTACACCACTATGTCTATAAACATGGAAATATCTACACCGCAGTCGGTATACACATGGAAATATCTACACACCCATCTGTATAAACATGGAAATATCTACACCACTATCTCTATAAACATGGATATATCTCCACCACTACCTGTAGAAACATGGAAATATCTACACCGCCGTCTGTATCAACATGGAAATATCTACACTGATATCTGTATAAATATGTAAATATCTACACTGCTATCTCTATAAACCTGGAAATAACTGCACTGCCATGTGTTTAAGCATGCGAATATCCTCACAGCCATCTGTATAAACATGGAAATATCTACACCACCATCTCTATAAACATGGAAATATCTACACCGCTATCTGTAAAAACATGGAAATGTCAACATCGCTATCTGAATAAAGATGGAAACATCTCTACCGCTATCTGTATAAACATTGAAATATCTACACCGCTATCTGTATAAACATGGAAATATCTACACCACTATCTCTATAAACATGAATATAACTACACCGCCATCTCCATAAACATGAAAATATCTACACTGTCATCTCCATAAACATGGAACTATCTACACCGCCATCTGTATAAACATGGAAATATCTACACTGCCATCTGTGTACACATGGAAATATCTACAGAGCCATGTGTATAAACAAGGAAATATCTACACCGTTATCTCTATGAACATGGAAATAAATACACCACAATCTCTATAAACATGGAAATATCTACACCACTATCTGTATAAACATGTAAATATCTACACCTCCATCTCTATAAATATGAAAATATCTACACTGCCATCTCCATAATCATTGAACTATCTACACCACCATCTGTATAAATATGGAAATATCTACACCGCCATCTGAATAAACATGGAAATATCTACAATGCCATCTATATAAAGATGTAAGTATCTACTCCGCGAGATAAGTAAACATGGAAATATCTACACCGATATCTGTATAAACATGGAAATATCAACACTGCCATCTGCATAATCATGAAAAAATCCACACCGCAATCTGCCTAAACATGGAAATATCTACACTGCAATTTGGAAAAACATGGAAATATCTACACAGTCATCTGTATAAACTTGGAAATATCTACACCTCCGTGAGTATAAACATCGAAATATCTACACTGCCATCTGTATACACATGGAAATATCTCCACAGCTATCAGTATAAACATGGAAACATCTACACCGCTATCTCTATAAACATGGAAATACCTACACCGCTTTCTGTATAAACATGGAAATGCCTACACCAATATCTGTATAAACATGGAAATACCGACACCACTACCTGTATAAACTTGGAAATATCTACACTGCTATCTGCATAAACATGGAAATATCTACACCGCCATCTGTATAAACATGGAAATATCTCCACCGCTATGTGCATAAACATGGAAATATCTACTCCGCTATCTGTATAAACATGAAAATATCAACACCGCTCTCTGTATAAACACGCTAACATCCTCACCGCTATCTGTATAGACATGGAAATATCTACACCGATATCTCTATAAACATGGAAATATCTACACCGCCATCTGTATAAACGTGGAAATCTCTACACAGTCATCTGTATAAACATGGAAATACCTACACCACCATCTCTATAAACATGGAAATATCTACACTGCCTTCGGTATACAAATGGAAATATCTACACAGCCATCAGTATAAACATGGAAACATCTAAACCTCTATCTCTGTACACATGGAAATACCTACACCGCTATCTCTATAAACATGGAAATATCTACACCGCAATCTCTATAAACATGGAAATATCTACACCGCCATCTCTATAAACATGAAAATATCTACACCACCATCTCCATAAAGATGGAACAATCTACACCACCATTTGCGTAAACATGGAAATAACGACACCGATATCTGTATTAACATGGAAATATCTACACTGCCATCTGTATAACGATGGAAATATCTTCATCGTGAGCTGAATAAACATGGAAATGTCTACAACGCTATCTGTATAAACATGGAAATACCAACACCGCTATCTGTATAAACATGGAAATATCTACTCCGCTATCTGTATAAACATGGAAATACCAACACAGCTACCTGTGTAAACATGGAAATATCGACACCGCTATCAGTATAAACATGGAAATATCTACACCACTATACCCATAAACATGGAAGTACCTACAACGCCATCTCTATAAACATGGAAATATCTACAATGCTATCTGTATAAACGTGGATATATCTTCACCGCTATCTGTATAAATTTGGAAATATCTACACCAAGATCTGTATAAACATGGAAATATCTACACCACAATCTGTATAAACATGGAAATATCCACACCGATATCTCTATAAACATGGAAATGTCTACACCGCTATCTGGATAAACTTGGAAATACCAAAACCGCTCTCTCCATAAACGTGGAGATATCTACAATGCTATCTGTGTAAACATGGAAATATATAAACCACTATCTCTATAAACATGGAAACATATACAATGCTATCTGTGTAAACATGGAAATATCTACAACTCTATCTGTATAAACATGGAAATACCTACACCGCAATCTGTATAAACATGGAAATATCTACAAAACCATCTGTATATCTTGGAAATATCTACATCGCTATCTCTATAAACATAGAAATATCTATACCGCTATCTATATAAACATGGAAATACCTACACCACTATCTCTATAAACATGGAAATATCTACACCGCCATCTCTATAAACATGAAAATATCTACACTGTCATCTCCATAATCATGGAACTATCTACACCGCCATCTGTATATACATGGAAATATCTACACCACCATCAGTATAAACAAGGAAATATCTACACCGTGAGCTGTAGAAACATGGAAATATCTACACCGCTATCTGTGTAAACATGGAAATATCTATACCGCGATCTGTATAATCATGGAAATATCAACACCGCCATCTGTATAATCATGGAAATATCCACACCGCCATCAGTATAATCATGGAAATATCTAAACCGCCATCTGTAAAAATCTGGAAATATCTACACAGTCATCTGTAAAAACATGGAAATATCTACACTGCCATCTGTACACACATGGAAATATCTACACGGACATCAGTATAAACATGGAAATATCTACACCGCTATCTCTATAAACATGGATATTACTACACCGCTATCTGTATAAACATGGAAATGTCTACACCGCTATCTGTATAAACATGGAAATACCTACACCACTATATCTTTAAATATGGACATATCCACACTGCTATCTCTATAAACATGGAAATGTTTACACCGCTATCTGTATAAACTTGGAAATATCTAAACTGCTGTCTGTATAAATTTAGAAATAACTACAACACTATCTGTGAAACATGGAAATACATAAACCACTATCTCTATAAACATGGAAATATCTACAACGCTATCTGTGTAAACATGGAAATATCTACACCGCTATCTGTATAAACATGGAAATACCTACTCCACTATCTGTATAAACATGGAAATAACTACACCGCTAACTCTATAAACATGGATATATCTACACCGACATCTATAAAAACATGGAAATACCTACACAGTCATCTGTATAAACATGGAAATATGTACACCTCCGTGAGTATAAACATGGAAATATCTACACTGCCATCTGTATACACATGGAAATATCTACACGGGCATCAGTATAAACATGGAAGTATCTACACCGCTATCTCTATAAACATGGAAATTCCTACACCGCTATCTGTATAAACATGGAAATATCTATACCGCTATCTGTATAAACATGGAAATATATTCCTCACTATCTGTGTAAAGGTTTAAGTATCTACACAGCTATCGGTGTAAACTTCGAAATATCTACACCGCTATCTGTGTATAGATGGAAATATCTACACCACAATCTGTGCAAAGATGGAAATCTCTACACCGCTATCTCTGTAAACATGGAAATATCTACACCGCTATCTGTATAAACATGGAAATATCTACATCGCGATCTGTATAAACATGGAAATATCTACACCGCTGTCTCTTTAACATGGAAATATCTGCACCGCTCTCTGTATACACATGGAAATATCTACACCACTATGTCTATAAACATGGAAATATCTACACCGCAGTCGGTATACACATGGAAATATCTACACACCCATCTGTATAAACATGGAAATATCTACACCACTATCTCTATAAACATGGATATATCTCCACCACTACCTGTAGCAACATGGAAATATCTACACCGCCGTCTGTATCAACATGGAAATATCTACACTGATATCTGTATAAATATGTAAATATCTACACTGCTATCTCTATAAACCTGGAAATAACTGCACTGCCATGTGTTTAAGCATGCGAATATCCTCACAGCCATCTGTATAAACATGGAAATATCTACACCACCATCTCTATAAACATGGAAATATCTACACCGCTATCTGTAAAAACATGGAAATGTCAACATCGCTATCTGCATAAAGATGGAAACATCTCCACCGCTATCTGTATAAACATTGAAATATCTACACCGCTATCTGTATAAACATGGAAATATCTACACCACTATCTGTATAAACATGGAAAATCTACACCACCATCTCTATAAACATGGAAGTATCTACACTGCCGTTTGCATACAAATGGAAATATCTACAAAGCCATCTGTATAAACATGGAAGTATCTACACTGCTATCTCTATTAACATGGAAATACCTACACAGCTATCTCTAGAATCATGGAAATATCTACACCGCAATCTGTATAAACAAGGAAATATCTACACCGCCATCTCTATAAACATGAAAATATCTACACCGCCATCTACATAATCATGAAACTAACTACACCACCATCTGTATAAACTTGGAAATATCTACACCGCTTTCTGTATAAACATGGAAACATCTACACTTCCATCTGTATAAAGATGGAAATATCTATACCACGAGCTGTATAAACATGGAAATATATAAACTGCTATCCGTATAAACATGGAAATACCAACACCGCTATCTCTATAAACGTGGAAATATCTACACCGCTCTCTGTATAAACATGGAAATATCTACACCACTATCTCTATAAACATGTAAATACCTACACCGACATCTCTATAAACATGGAAATACATTAACTGCTATCCGTATAAACATGGAAATATCTACAACACTAATTGGGTAAACATGGAAATATCAACACTGCCATCTGTATACACATGGAACTATCTACAGAGCCATCAGTATAAATATGGAAACATCCACACCGCTATCTCTATACACATGGAAATACCAATACCACTATCTCTATAAACATGGAAATATCTACACCGTCATCTCTATAAACATGAAAATATCTACACCGCCATCTCCATAAACATGGAACTATCTTCACCACCATCTGTGTAAACATGGAAATATCTACAACACTGTCTGTATAAACATAGAAATAACTACAATGATATCTGTATAAAGATGGTAATATCTACACCGTGAGCTGTATTAACTTGGAAATATCTACACCGCTATCTGTATAAACATGGAAATACCAACACTGCTGTCTGTATAAAGATGGAAATATCTACAACGCTATCTGTATAAACATGGAAATATCTACACCACCATGTATATAAACATGAAAATATCAACACTGTCATCTGTATAAACATGGAAATATATACATAGCCATCTCTAAATACATGGAAATAAGTACACCGCTATCTGTATAAACATGGAAATATCTGCACCGCTATCTGTATAAACATGTAAAGATCTACACCGCTATCTGTATAAACATGGAAATATCTACACCGCTATCTGTGTGAAGGTGGAAATATTTACACCGCGAGCTGTATAAACATGGAAATATCTACATCGCTATCTGTATAAACATGGAAATATCTACACTGCTATCTCTATAAACATGGAAATATATACAATGCCATCTCTATAAACATAGAAATATCTACACCGACATCTACATAAACAAGGATATATCAACACCGCCATGTGTACAAACATGGAAATATCTACACAGATATCTGAAAACATGGAACTATCTACACCGCTACCTGTATAAACATGGAAATACCTACCCAGCTAACTCTATAAATATGGAAATATCTACACTGCTATCTGTATAAACATGGAAATATCTACACCGTTATCTGTATAAACATGGAGATATCTACATGGCTATCTTTATAAAGATGGAAAAACCTACACCGCCATCTGTATAAACCTGGAAATACGTACACAGTCATCTCTATAATCATGGAAATACCTACACCAGCATCTGTATAATAATGGAAATATCTACACTGCCATAGGTATAAACATGGAAATATCTACACAGCCATCTCTACAAACATGGAAATAACTACACCACTATCTGTATAAAATTGGAAATAGCCACACCGCTATCTGTATAAACATGGAAATGTCTACACCGCTGTCTGTATAATCATGGAAATATCTACACCGCTATATGTATAAATATGGAAATAACTACACCACTATCTCTATAACCATGGAAATATCTGCACCGCTATCTGTATAAACATAGAAAGAACTACACTGCTATCTCTATAAACATGGAAATATCTACTCCGCCATCTGTATAAACATGGAAATATCTACAAAGTCATTTGTATAAGCATGGAAATATCTACACCGTCATCTGTATAAAGATGGAAATACATACACCACTATCTGTATAAACCTGGAAATATCTACACCACTATCTGAATAAACTTGGAAATATCTACACCGCTATCTGTATAAACATGGAAATATCTACACCGCTATCTGAATAAGCATGGAAATACCTACACCGCTATCTGTATAAGCATGCAAATATCTAAACCGCTATCTGTATAAACATGGAAATATCTACATCGCTATCTGTGTAAACACGGAAACATCTCCACCGCTATCTGTATAAACACGGAACTATCTACAACGCTATCTTTATAAACATGGAAATATCTACATCGCCGTCTGTATAAACATGGAAATATCTACACCACTATCTGTATAATCATGGAAATAACTGCACCGCCATCTACATAAACGAGGAAATTTCTACACCGCCATCTCTATAAACTTGAAAATATCTACAACTCCATCTCCATAAACATGGAACTATCTACACAGCCATTTGTGTAAACATGGAAATATGTACACCTCTATCTGTATAAACATGGAAATATCTACACTACCATCTTTATAAACATGGAAATATCTTCATCGCGACCTGTATAAACATGGAAATATCTACACCGCTGTCTCTATAAACATCGAAATAACTACACCGACATCTGTAAGAACATGGAAATATCTACAGAGTCATCTGTATAAACATGGAAATATCTACACCACCATCTGTATAAACTTGGAAATAACTACACTGCCATCTGTGTACACATGGAAATAACTACACTGCAATCTGTATACAAATGGAAATATCTACACAGCCATCTGTATCAACATGGAAATCACTACACCACTATCTCTATAAACATGGAATTACCTACACCGCTATCTCTATAAACATGGAAGTATCTACACCACTATCTGTATAAATATGGATATATCTACACCGTTATCTGCATAAACATGGAAATATCTACAACGCTATATGTATAAATATGGAAATAACTACTCCGCTATCTATATAAATATGGAAATATCTACATCGCTATCTGTAAAAACATAGAAATAGCTACATCGCTATCTCTATAAACATGGAAATATCTACACCGCCATCTGCATTAACCTGGAAATATCTACACCGTCATTTGTATAAACATGGAAATATCTACACCGTTTTCTGTATAAATATGGAAATATCTACACCGCTATCTCTCTAAATTTCGAAATATCTACACCTCCATCTGCATAAACATCTAAATATCTACAACATCTGTATAAACATGGAAATATCTACACCGCCATCACTATAAACATGGAAATATCAACACCGCCATTTGTATAATCATGGAAATATCCACACTGCCATCTCTATAAACATGGAAATTTCTACACCGCCATTTGTAAAAACATGGAAATATGTACACAGTCATCTGTATAAACATGGAAATATCTACAACTCCATCAGTATAAACATGGAAAAATCTACACTGCTATCTGTGTAAACATGGAAATCTCTACACGGCCATCTGTATAAATATGGAAATATCTACACCGGTATCTGTATAAACACGGAAATATCTACACCGCCATCTGTATAAACACGGAAATATCTACACCGTTGTCTCTATAAACATGGAAATATCTAAACCACCATCTGTAAAAACATGGATATATCTACACAGTGATCTGTATAAACATGGAAATATCTACACAGTCGTCTGTAAACATGGAAATATCTACACCACCATCTGTATAAACTTGGAAATATCTACACTGCCATCTGTGTACACATGTAAATACCTACACTGCCATCTGTATACACATGGAAATATCTACACAGCCATCTGTACCAACATGGAAATAACTACACCGCTATATTTATAAACATGGAAGTACCTACACCGCTATCTCTATAAACATGGAATTATCTACACCACTATCTCTATAAACATGGAAACATCTACACCGCCATCTCTATAAACATGTAAATATCTACACTGACATCACCATAAACATGGAAGTATCTACAGCACCATCTGTATAAACATGGAAATATCTACACTGCCATCTCTATAAAGATGTAAATATCTACACCGCAAGCTGGATTAACATGGAAATATCTACACCGCTATCTGAATAAACATGGAAATACCGACACCGCTATCTGTATAAACATGGAAATATCTACACCGCTACCTGTATAAAGATGGAAATATCTACACCGCTATCTGAATAAACATGGAAATATCTACACCGCGATCTGTATAAACATGGAAATAACTCCACTGCTATCTGTATAAACGTGGAAATACCTACACAGCAATCTGTATATACATGGAAGTATCTACCCAGCTATCTGTATAAATATGGAAATATCTACACCGCTATCTCTATAAACATGGAAATTTCTACACCGCTATCTGTATAAACATGGAAATATCTACATGGCTATCTCTATAAAGATGGAAATATCTACACCGCCATCTGTATAAGCCTGTAAATACCTACACAGTCATCTCTATAAACATGGAAATATATACACCAGCATCTGTATAAACATGGAAATATCTACACCGCCATCTGCATAAACGTGGAAATAACTGCACAGTCATTTGTATAAACATGGAAATATCTACATGGTCATCTCTATAAAGATGGAAATATCTACACTGCTATCTGTATAAACATGGAAATATCTACACCACTATCTGCACAAACTTGGAAATATCTACACCACTATCTGTATAAACTTGGAAATATCTACACGGCCATCTGTATAAAAATGGAAATACCTACACAGTCATCTGTCTAAACATGGAAATACCTACACAGTCATCTGTAGAAACATGGAAATATCTACCCCACCATCTGTATAAACATGAAAATATCTACACCGCCATCTGTATAAGTATGGAGATAGCTACACAGTTATCTGTATAAACATGGAAATAGCCACACCACTATCTGTATAAACATGGAATTATCTTAACCGCCATTTGTATAAACATGGAAATATCAACACCGCCATCTGTATAAACATGCAAATATCTAAACCGCCATTTGTGTAAACTTGGGAATATCTACACTGCTATCTGTATAAACATGGAAATATCTACAGGGCTATCTGTATAAACATGGAAATAACTACACCGCCATCTGTATAAACATGCAAATATCTACGCAGTCATCTGTATAAACATGTAAATATCTACACCAACATCTCAATAAACATGGAAATATCTAGACAGCCATATCTATACCTATGGAAATATCTACACAGCCATCTGTATAAACATGGAAATATCTACACCGCTATCTTTGTAAACATGGAAATATCTACACCTCTATCTGTAGAATCTCGGAAATATCTACATCGCGATCTGTATAAACATGGAAATATCTACAACGCTATCTGTATAAACATGGAAATATGTACGCCGCTATCTGTATAAACATGGAAATACCTAAACCGCTGCCTGTATAAACATGGAAATATCTACAAGGCTAACTTTGTAAACATGGAAATATCTACAACGCTATCTTTGTAAACATCTACAACTCTATCTGTGTAAACATGGAAATATCTACACAGCTACCTTTGTAAACTTGGAAATATCTACACCGCTATCTGTGTAGAGATGGAAATATCTACACCGCAATCTGTGCAAAGATTGAAATATCTACAGCGCTATCTCTGGAAACATGGAAATATCTACACCGCAATCTGTGCAAAGATAGAAATATCTACACCGCCATCTGTATAAACATGGAAATACCAACACAGCTATCTGTATAAACATGGAAATACCTACGCCACTATCGGTATAAACATGAATATATCTACAAAACTATCTCCATAAACATGGAAATACCTACACCGCCATCTCTGTAGACATGGAAATATCTACACCGCTATCTGCATAAACATGGAAATGTCTACACTGCTACCTGTATAAACATGGAAATAACTGTACCGCTATCTGTATAAATATGGAAATATCTACACCGCTATCTCTATAAACATGGAAATGTCTACACCGCTATCTGTATAAAGACGGAAATATCTACACCTCTATCTCTATAAACATGGAAATATCTACACCGCTATCTCTATACACATGGAAATATCTACACAGTCATCTGTATAAACATGGTAATATCTACACCACCATCTGTATAAACTTGGAAATATCTATACTGCCATCTGTATAAACGTGGAAATACCTAAACCGCTATCTGTATAAATATGGAAACATCTACACCACTATCCCTATAACCATGGAAATATCAACAACGCTATCCAAATAAACATGGAAATATCTACACCGCTATCTGCTTCAACATGGAAATATCTACACCACTATCACTATAAACATGGAAGTAACTACACCGACATCTCTATAAACATGGAAATACCTACACCGCCATCTCTATAAACATGGAAACACCTATAACACCATGTCTATAAACTTGGAAATATCTACAACGCCATCAGCACAACCATGGAAATATCTACCCCGCCGTCTGCATAAACATGGAAAAATCTACACCGACATCTGCATAAACATGGAAATATCTGCAACGCTATCTGTGTAAGCATGGAAATATCTGCACTGCTATATATGGAAACATGGAAATATCTACATCACTATATATATAAACATGGAAATATCTACACCGTTATCTCTATAAACATGGAATTATCTACACCGCTATCTCTATAAACATGGAAATATCTACACCGCTATCTGTATAAACATGGAAATATCTACACCGCTATCTCTATAAAGATGGAAATATCTACACCGCCATCTGTATAAACATGCAAATATCTACACAGTCATCTGTATAAACATGGAAATATCTACACCACCATCTCTATAAACATGGAAATATCAAGACTGCCATCTCTGTACACATGGAAATATCTACACAGCCATCTGTATAAACATGGAAATATCTACACCGCTATCTCTATAAACATGGAAATATCTACATGGCTATCTGTATAAACATGGAAATATCTATATCACTATCTGTATAAACATGGAAATATCTCCACCGCTATCTCTATAAATATGGAAATATCTACACCGCTATCTGTATAAACATGGAAATACCTACACCGCTATCTGCATAAACATGGAAATATCTACAACGCTATCTGTATAAACATGGAAATATCTACAATGCTATCTGTGTAAACATGGAAATATCTACACAGCTATCTGTGTAAACTGGGAAATATCTACACCACTATCTGTGTAAAGATGGAAATACCTACACCGCAATCTGTGAAAAGATGGATATATCTACACCGCTATCTCTGTAAACACGGAAATATCAACACCACCATCTGCATAAACATGGAAATATCTACACTGCCATCTGTATAAACATGGAAATATCTACACAGCCATCTCTATAAACATGGAAATATCTACATAGCCATCTGTATTAACATGGAAATATCTACACCGGTATGTGTATAAAGATGGAAATACCTACACCGCTATCTGTATAAACTTGAAAATATCTTCACTGCTATATGTATAAATATGGAAATATCTACACCGCTATCTCTATAAACATGGAAATATCTTCACCACTATCTGTATAAACATGGAAATGTCTACACCGCTATCTCAATAAACATGGAAATATCTACACCGCCATCTGAATAAACATGGAAATATCTACACCACTACCTGTATAAAAATGGAAACATCTGCACCGCTATCTTTAAAAACATGGAAATATCTACACCGCGATCTGTATAAACATGGGAATACCTACACCGCTATCTGTATAAACATGGAAATATCTACACCTCTGTCTCTATAAACATGGAAATATCTACACCGCTATCTCTATAAACATGCAAATATCTACACCGCCATCTTTAAAAACATGGAAATATCTACACACTCATCTGTATAAACATGGAAATATCTACACCATCATCTCTATAAACATGGAAATATCTACACTGCCAGGAGCTCAAGAGCAGCCTGGGCAATACAGCAAGGCCTCATCTTTACAAAAAAATAAGAAATATTAGCTGGCCTTGGTGGTGTGCACCTGTAGTCCCTGCTTCTTGGGAAGCTGAGTTGGGAGGATCCATGGAGCCCAGGAGTTTAAGGCTGCAGTGAGCTTGGATAACGACTGCACTCCAGCCTGGATGACAGAACAAGAACCTGTTTCAAAAAAGAAAAAAGAATAAAAAACCTAAAAACTAAAAACTGGATGTAGTTTGCTAGTAACTAAACAGCAAATTAATTGTAACATGCTTACATATCAACGATGTCTTTCTTCTTTGATCATAAACCTGCTCACTAAGAAGCTGCTGAAGTCCATGGTAGTGACAGGTACATGTCTGCAGCCTTGTCCTGACCTGCATCTTCTTTGATTGTCCCCATCTGTGTCTCCGACTGGCACTGCCGAACCGTCTTGCTACCTGATCAATGTTGTACTGAACCGGACTGCTAACTGATCAATGTTGTCGAACTCACTGCACAAAGCTGTTCTTACAAGGTAGATTTCTGCCTGGAATAGCCATACTTACACTGTTTATATTCCTTACTCCTGACCCATCCAACGCAGCACAAGTTCTATTTATTGCCATAGAAACATAGGTCATTTGGAAACACCTCCTTCATTTCTATGGAATGTTCAAACATTTCTGACATTTTGGACTCTGTTCTAGCCTCTTGTTAAATATATCCAGAAAAGAGACAAAGCTTTATGGGGGGGCTATATGCACACATATGCTATAGAATAAGCTATCTAAATGCTTAAAAATACTTTCCATCTGTCACCGCACCTTAATAGGTACACAGAAATTAAGTATGTGTATATCTGTCTGTATAGATACGTATAAATATATATCCCCAAAACAAAAACTCATTCTCTTACTTATACATAGGTAGAATATAGGTGAATATACATATACATTTATAGGTAGAACAAAAAAACCCTCAGCCTCTTTAGGGCCATGTGTTTTCTCTGAGTAATTGTCACAATTAATTAAAATACATGTGTATGCCTTTTTAGATAAATTTCATCAGACCAATTTCTGTCTGGTTGGAAAATAATAACTGCCTATTTGCTAAGTGCCCCTGCCCCCATACTATGTTCCAGTGAACTAAAGACCTCTGGCAATCATATATTTACAACTCAGCAAGATTAAACAATTTATTGTTATTTATGACATCCAAGCTGTATCTTCTGTATTATATTCCACATTAGCATCTATCACCTTACATTTGGGAGATCCTGTCCAAAAAATGATTATGCCTCCTAACCAAACATTCAGCAGGGCTGCAGGAACAGGCCCCCTGAACAAACATCCTGCCAAAGTACTTTAAAGCACCGTGAGCTGCCACAGCTGTGCATTTTCAGATGACTCGGCAGATTAGCGTGGAGTCTCTTAGCCTCTGCTTGGTCTGTTCCTTTCAGTGATCTCTCACGTGGCCCAGTCCATTCGGTTTGAAAATCCTCATGAAATGAGCAGATTATGATCTGGCTTCAGTAGAGGGCCATGGGGTGGGCATGGAGGGGAGAGGGTTTGCTCTTAACACAGCCTGAGCCTCAGAAAGGTTTCAGATGGAAAAGCATGGCACTGACTCAGCTCATGCTTAACAGGAAATAATGCACAGACCACACCAAAAAAGCCCTTTATGTTGTGTGAAAGTCTATGCCGGAGCAGCTGCTGCCACCTCATGTACTGTGATACAGTGTGCATGTGTGTGTTTGTGTGTGCATGAGTGTGAGTATGCACACAAATGTGTGCTGGGAGGGGGAGGAGATCACACCTTCCACAGTCGCCACCTCAGCCTTAGCTAGCAGCGTGGAGAATTGCCAAAAGTCAACAGGAAGCTGCACCAAAGCAACTGTGATCACCACATCAGCAGGCGCTTTCTGGTTAGTAAAGCTACTGGGACTGAAAAACACACACGATCTCGTCCTTCTTTTATTTTAATCAGAGCAAAATATTTTTATAATAATTGTGTTATATGAATAAATAATTCATAACGCTGTAACCCATTATCACATTCAATCCTCCCAACAACCCTAGAAGATATGTAGACAAGTATTATTACTTTCCCTATTTTTATAAATGAGGAAATAAACCCCAGGAGGCTAGGCGACTTACCCACGGTCCTAGAAGTTGCAAACAGTAGTATCATGATTCAAATCCAAAGCTTCTCCTTTTGTCTTTATCATTTTAATTTTGAAGGTAATGCATATGCATGTATGATCTTTTAAATCCAGAGATGTATATGGAATAGATAGGAAAAGGGACTCTCCTTCCCCATTATACACCCCCTCCACCCAAGCTATATACACTGTTGACTAGAGTATGTCCTTTCAATCCTATTTTCTATGCCTACATTATATACAGAAAAGCAGGATTACGTTACACACAATATTCCAGTCATTGCTGTTTTTCACCAACAAGCTATCATTCACATCTTTTTCATACTACATATAAATTTATATCCTTTATTTTAGTGGTGTATATTGTGCAGTTGTGTCATAAATTATGTACCTGTTCTCTGTTGAACATATAGATTTTTTCTGAGTTTTTCCTTAGCAAAATGCTGCAGTGAGTACCCTTGTACACAGATGTTTGTACATTTGTTCTAGAAAAATCTACAGTAAAGATTCTTAGATTAAGAGATTCCCAGGTTATTAGAAAACTACTCTATTAATTTAGATATATACTTCCAAATTGCCTGACCAAAAAGTTATGTCAATTTAACTTCTATGAACAGTATACAAACATGACAATTTTCCATCACCTACACCAACTCTGGGTAATTTCATCTTTTTTACAAGTTGATGGATTGTTTTAATTTATATTTCTCTGGTTATTAATAAGGTTGGCCACCTGTTCATGTGTTATTATTGATGATATTTGTATTGAATTGTTTGAATTTTCTTGATTTCAAAAAACGTTTTACATGTCATAGATATTAAATATTTGTTGTAAAACTCTCCTTCCAGTATTGTGTATGTGTTTGGTCAAGTAGAATAAACTCTCGTCCTCTGATTTCAGATTCCTTTCTCTTTCCATTAGAAATCCCTAAATGTAAAACTACATATTGATAGCTAAAAACCAGGATGTTTACTAGAGAAAAAGAATACAAAGGCAATAATTAAATATTATATTTATACAAAATACCTACTAGTACAAACTTAAAAAGAGAAAGTAAAAGTCAAATGCTTCTACGACTTCAGACTAAGAAAAAGAACTTTTGAGGTTGAATGTTCCTGAAATTTTTCTTTTCATACAACTACGGACATGACTTCAAAAGTTGATGTGACTAAAAAATGTAAGATATGAAAGATATTTGAAGACTCAGAGAAGGTGGATTTTCATTTTAACAAGTCACATATATATTCTAGATATCCTCTTATTCGTAACTAAGAGAGTCAAATCAGATGAAAGACTCTAAAAATTTCCCTTTGACTGTGTTAAGTAGAAGTAGTAGAGGCATATTGGCCAAATCTTGAGTGTTTGCAAATTGACTCTTAAGGCTATAGGCTGGCACAGGTCATTGAAGCCCTAGCTTTTTATCTTTAATTTTAAAATCCCCAAACAATTTATACTAATTATTCTTGTCCATTATTTCCAAATAATCTTGTTTAAAGGTTATTACAGTGCTTGCTCATGTTACTGTTGTCTAACAGAAGGGTATCCGGGGCCTTAAAACTGAGAGGGTTAGGATTAATGATTCCAATACCTATGCTTGGACATCTCCAAAAGTGGGTTCCAACTTCTTGTCCTCAAGTCTGTATAGAAACTAGCAAACTTCCAGAGTTCACAAAAGGCTCAAAGAGAACAGATGTTTTATAGAAAATTCTTAGAGCAAGTTTCACGCATAATGTTGCTGATGCCTGTCTGCCTTTTCAATAAACATCACTATGCTTTATCACAAGATTTAATAAAGCAGCTTAGTTAAAAATGCCATCTGGGTCTCTGGACACATTAAACAAAGCTTAAAATAACCACCCCAGCAACTGGGAAGACCCAGCTGTTCTCATAATCTGTCCCACTCCTTTTACTTCCCCATAAAAAGAGTGAATGAAGACCACAGACTAAAAGCATCCAGAAGGAACTGACACAAACAGGGAGATAGATGGAGCCAAGGGCTCCTGTAAGTTTGCTATTGCTCACATAATAGATTTGCTAATTCCACAACCTGCGGATGGTGATTAAGAACGGGAAGCAGAAAGAGGGAAGAGAGAATCATAGAAGGGCTCATTCAAGTTTTCTAATGTATCACAAACCTGTCCTCCCTAATGTCTGGATCATAGCAGCCCATTCCATTCACCTATTCTCTAGTGAACTCCAATAGAAAATACAAAGCCATCACCACCCAGTTCTTTCTCCCTTCTAGAGATGAGATATTAGCCACCCAATCCCAGATTCTCAGATCCATTCCAGGAAAGAAGCCCTAGGTATTGAAGCACAGCTTTCCCTCCCTCCCTTCTTTCTTCCACCCCAAGATTTGTTCCCCAGATAGTTCTAGTAAATGCAAAACCAAGTATATTCTCATTCTTTAGAGCAACCAGCTTTTCATGGCCAACTGGAATCAAACACAACCTGCACAAACATCTATCTGGAGGACACTCCCAAGGCTCCTACTGAGCCAGCCTTCTGCATACCACTGCATTTCAGCTTCCTAGTTCACAAGACACTGAGACATTCTTGAATTCTGCAAGGTGCACTGTGTGTTAATAGCTTGGCTGCTCATCATGTGGCCAATAAAGGGCATGACTAGTCAACAAATAAATTTTCTCTTGGCTAAAACTTGCAACAAAACTGTAAGCTGTTTACCAAGGGGCCCACTACAGGTTATATTCAATATATACAGTCAAATCCTAACTATCTGAGATATATTCAGTTGACCATACACCTTTATATTTCAGTAAAAGGTCTTTACATTTCCCAGTGCTATCGATGTTACAAAGTGCTTTCATATGCAGTGCTTCATCTGATTTCCAGTATAATTAAATGATCCTGTCATACCTGATTTTTAGATGAGGAAACAAGTGGTTTCTGGGTATTTCAAGAGGCTAACGCATCTGCCCTCCAACTTGTATGTGAAAACCAAAAACAAAATTCCAAGGCCCTTCAACCATCTGAATGGACTTTGACTCTTTTGGTCAATATATGGCAGAGCTAGGAAAAGAAGGTGAGTCTTCCAGCTGCTGATACAGGGTTTTCTCTGCCATACTCCATTACCTCCAAGGCTAAAGTCAAAAGAGGGTGTGGTTATCACATGAAAAAATCTGGTTTGGATTTCCCAAATGTGTATGTAGTATTTGGGGATTTACCTTAATTTAACCTACAGTTCTTTTGGGTTGTAACAGTCTGACTCCATTTTTGAAAACAAAACAAAATCGATTTTAAATGCTGAATTATAGATCTTTGCTGTCCAGTATGGTAGCTACTAACCACTTATGGTTATTTGCATTTCTATTTTAATTAATTAAAATTCAGTAAAATGCAAGATTCAGTTCTTCAGTTGCTCTAGCCACATTTCAAGTGTTACAGTAGTCACATATGGCTAGTGGCTGGGACAATGCAGATTATAGAACAGTTCCATCATCAAAGAAACTTCTATTGAACAGTGCTATTATATAATGTCATCTCCAGAGAAAGAAGACTTCAGAAAAAGTCAGAAACGGCCGGGTGCAGTGGCTCACACGTGTAATCCCAGCACTTTGGGAGGCCAAGGCAGGCAGATCCCTTGAGGTCAGGAGTTCAAGACCAGCCTGGCCGACATGGTGAAACCCCGTCTCTAGTAAAAATACAAAAAATTAGCTAGGCGTGGTGGTGCATGCCTGTAACCACAGCTACTCAGGAGGCTGAGTTGGGAGAATCACTGGAACCCAGGAGGCAGAAGTTGTAGTGAGCCAAGATTGTGCCACTGCACTCTAGTCTGGGTGACAGAGCAAGACTCCATCTCAAAAAAAAAAAGAAAAAGAAAAAGAAAAAGTCAGAAACATCTTGAGGCAGGCATAGTGCTGTCATCTGTCCAATATTGAAGATGATTTAAGAATAAGAAAGAAGAAGAGAACAAAGAAGAGAAAAAGAAGTTGCCTTAGGTGTACCTACCCAGAAAAGGACAAAGGCATTCTTGTAGTCATTGTGTTGTATTTTAGCTCTTAAACTTTTTAAGAGATTAGAATAATTTGACACATAGAAGATCTAAACCACTGAAGAGGCTCTGAAGCAGATAAAAGTAGAAAGAAAATAAAAAACTAATTAGGTACAAACTAAGCTTAACCACAATTCGTTTAAACGGTACTATTTACTCTTCACATGATTGGTTTTTCTTTTGCTTTATAGTATGACATAGTTTATATCTTTAAAGGGGAATTAAAATATTTCTGGGAATTTTTAAAAGTAAGTTCACACAGCCACATAAAAACTACAGAAACAGATAAAACCTATCTTCTCATTTATTCCCTAATCCATTCAAATTAAATATAAAAATCCAAGCAGCCACAGTGATATTCAAAAAAGGAAAAGTGAGACAAAACAAAATTCATTTGTCACCTGTGGAGGTAGTTAGCTCACCTAATCTTCACTCCAAACACCAGTAATTTTTAAAAGACAGAAATAAACATATGTTCTGCCTTCCCGGAAGGAACTATGTTTCAGGGTAGCCAAATAACCCAGTTGTGAAGAAAATGGTCTGCTTATAGAAAAATGCCAGCTAAAGCATGTAGATAGAATTAGAGAATTAGAAATTCACCATTTTGAAACCCCTAATGAAATAATCAACTCAAGCAAAGATCATTAATAAATGCTAAAACCATCAAGTAACAATTGATACAGAATATAACTGAATATACACATGGTACAAAGTTCACGTCACAGACTACTGGCTTGACCCAAGGGGGAATATAGCAGAGGAGATAGGCAGTGATCACCCTAACCTTGCGATCATCTCACCATCACTAATGATGGGATGTGAATACACATTTTTGCCTATGAAATAGTCTTTAAAAAAAGAAGTTGAACCTGAATCTAACTAAACCTTGCAATGGGCTGAACGTGTATGTCTTCCCCAAATTAATATGTTGACATCCTAACCCCAAAGGTGCTGGTATTAAAAGGTGGGGCCTTTAGGGGGTCATTAGATCATAAGGACAGAGGCTTCATGATTGGAATTAGTGCCCTTATAAAAGAGGCCCCAGAGAGCTAGCTAGTCTCTCCCACTATGTGAGGGCCCAGCAAGAAAGCCAATCTATGAACCAGAAAGTTGGTCCTAACCAGATATCAAAACCACATGCTCCTTGATTTTAAACTTGCTAGCCTCTAGGACTGTGAGAAATACATTTCTGTTCTTTATAAGTCATCCAGTTTTTGGTATTTTGTTATAGCAGGCCTAAAAGCCTTTAGAACTAACTTCCAGTTAACCAGGAAAAAACAGAGTGAAAAGTTAAATGACACCATAAAAAGCAACCAGAAAATTCCAGAAGGGGAAATATTCTACAGGACAACTGACTAGTTTTTCAACAAGTCAATTTCACTAAATAAATACATAAACAAAGAGTATGTGTATTTTCCAGGTTAAAACAGTCTTGAGCTAAATAATCAAATGCAATGTGTGTCCCTTGATTAGAAGAAACTAATTTGAACAAACCAGCCACAAAAGATATTTCAGGGAGACCAAGCTGGAAGGATCACTTGAGGCCAGGAGTTTGAGACCAGCCTGGGCAACGTAGTAAGACCTCCATCTCTACAAAAACAATAAATTAGCTGGGCATGGTGGTGTGCACCTATAGTCCTAGCTACTCAGGAAGCTGAGGCAGGAAGATCACTTGAGCCCAGGAGTTTGAGGCTGCAATGAGCTATGATTGTTTCACTGCACTTCAGGCTGTGTGAAAGAGCAAGACTTTGTCTCAAAAAATAAAAGGACATTTCATAATAACTGAGGAAATCTGAATGTGGACTGGGTAATAAATGATATAAAAAAGCCATTTTTTATTTTGTTTGAAAAGATGATTTTGTAACTATACAGGAAAATGTTCTTCTTTTTTTAGAAATCTGTACTAAAGAATTTAGGGGTAAAATATCATTTTCTTTAATATACTTTCAAACACAAGCAAAAAATAGTCATGACACAAATATAGCAAAATGTTTACAATCTATGTTCTATGCTTGCCTGTGAGTGCCATTAATCTCATCTCTCTGCTTTTCTGAAAGTTTGAAAATTTCAAAGTTTTATAATAAATTTTTTTACATCCCATAATTTTATAATAATTTTTTAAAGTTTGAAGCAAATCAACAACTATAGCTTCAAAAATATCCTGACCCACAATAAACATTGAACAGGGTATATTTCTCCCATTTCCTAAAAAGTTGGCCCAGTAAGGAGTATGAGAGCTGCCATAGCTCTCCCAAGGCTCATTATTCTCCATCACTCCATGGGAAATCCCAAAATAAATTTTTAAAAAAGTTGTTTAAATTTATAATGTTTTTGATTCTATAATAATTTTATAATAAAATAATTGTAAAATGTTTTTGATTTTATAATTTATAAAAATTTTTATACATGTTTATGTTTGAAATGTCTATTTCAAACTTTATGAGATATTAAAATATAAGTAATATAGTTCATCATTTTAGAAATGCCATGCTTTTCTTCTCCAGCAATTACATAATCAAAGAGTAACTGTAGTTTTTCCTAGAACATTGCTTTGTAGGCTGGGCATGGTGGTTCATGACACTTTAGGAGGCCAAGGCAGGCAGATCTCTTGAGATCAGGAGTTTGAGACTAGACTGGGCAACACAGAGAAACCCTATGAGTAGTAAAAACACAAAAATCAGCTGTGCGTACTGGCGTGCACCTATAGCCCCAGCTACTCAGGAGGCTGAGGTGGGAAGATCACCTGAATCTGGGGAGGTCAAGGCTACAGTGAGCCAAGACTGTACCATTGCACTCCAGCCTGGGCAACAAAGTGAGACCCTGTGTCAAAAAAAAATGAAATTTAATTTAAAAAAAGAAAATTGCTTTGTAAAATTAACTTTTTCAATCAAAACCAAGATTTTTCAGATATACAGAATGCAGCCCACTGGTCAGATTTGTCAGTTCAAAGAGAAAAAATTCTAGTTTCCTATTTTTCTAGCCTGCTTATGATTATCCAATAAGATATCAAAAAAGACCAAAGCCTTTGGGATCCATATTCAGTATTCCTGAGTCTAACTCAGGATGCCAAATCAGGAGACAAGCACATTCTCATCAATTTTCAATCATTCGAGACCAATTTTGCTTATAATTATCCAGTTATTTTAGACCACCTTTCTCCTGAAGCCAGCCTTATGGCTATTCACTTCACTTTAGCATAAGCCCCCAAGAAGGTGAACTAAATGAGGAAACGATTGGTTACAGTTGGCGTTTGAAATTCTGAAACATGTCCACCATTCCCTTCACCCATGCCCGCCCCTCTTAGAAGTAGTACTTTCAGATTATTTAAGAGTCGATGCTTCTATGTGGATTTTGTCAGCTGTCCTTTATAACAGCTAGTAGGTTTAATTTGACTCTATTTTCAGCATATATTGACCTATGCTAATTATCTGTTAAAATAAATTCCACTCTTAGAGTTAATAAAGTGTGTTTGTCATGGAAGACCCATTGAAGTAAGAAGCTGAGGAGCCCTTATGGTAAAGTGGGACAAGAAATAATAAGACATAATAATTTTCCCATGCAAATCAACAACCGTAGCTTCAAAAATATCCTGAACCACAACAAGTATTGGACAGGCCATGTTTCTCTCACTCCCTAAAAAATTGGCTCGGGAAGGAGTATGAGAGCTCCCATAGCTCTCCCAAGGCTCATTATTCTCCATCACTCCACAGGAACAGCCTGTCAGAGAAGAGTGAAAGACCATTTGTCAACCTCTCTTCAACTCCCTGATTCTAGCCAAACTTCATCAATCTCAAGTGAGGAGCCAGAGAGAAATCAAACCCCATATATCCAGCATCATTGTCTACTGGAGTCAAAAATCACAATTCCACTACCCACCCCAACACCACTGGCCCTGTTTCTCCCAATTGCTTTTTATTGTGTTTTTTAAAAAATCCTCTTTCCCTATCCCTGCAACACCGAGAAGGAGGAATTATAGTAGATAAATATGAAGCATGGAGATCCTTTAAAAATATTTTTAATAATAAATGAGAAAATGAAAAGGAAAGGGTTGGGAAGGAAGGAGGGAATACAAATGCCAGGGAAATGTTCAGTTTTGCTTTTAAAGATGTTAACACTCATTTATACATCTGCAAGACACTCCCCTTAAAGACAAGTTCTATGAGTGTGGGTCTGGTTGCATGAATAAGGATAAAATTACCTTTTTAGACGATGTTTCCCACATATCATTCAGAGACCCCTGAAGTTAGGTATCCCTCTTGTAGATGTCCTTGAGATGCTGCTGGACCTGGGAAAGAGGAAACTGGGATACGGGTCTATGCCAAAAGGTGCTTCTAGTTATAGGACAGAGAGGAAAGGGGCAGAGGGAGAAAAACCCGAAGTCTGAGAATCTGGATTGCAGAAGACTACCGAGGTCGTGGGAGAAGGGAGAGAAAACAAGGATGAAAAGCGAAAGGGGAAGAGGCATGAAATGTTGTCAAATGTCAAAAGGCATTTGGAGAGAAGTTGGGAATTGCATTAAGAAAACCACTGCAAATCTCATTTCAGACCATTTAGAGATATGCCCCCTGGGAACTGCGAGCTCAGGCTGTTTAGCATCAAACAAATGGATCCACTCCATCCCTACCCTAATTAAATAAATCATTCAGTAATTCCACTGGGTTAAAGAACCAAAATATTAAAAACCTTCAGGACCTACTCTTGCCAAATATGTCAGGGATCGTGTGTGTGTGTGTGTGTGTGTGTGTGTGTGTGTGTGTGTGTGTTCTGAGACACCACTACTGTTAAATAGGCAGAGCTAAGACTTAGGGGACTGGCAGATTATTGCAAAAAGGGCACGGGGCAGAGGGACTATGTTGTGAGCCTGGGAAAGAAGTTTGTGTGGGGACTGTGGGCAGTGAACACGTTGGGAACAATATGGAAAACTGGGAGATGCCTTGGAATCTACAGGGCCGGGTAAGAGAATGTCCGAAAGAAAAATGAGCAGGTGCGGGATGTGTGCAGAGTCGGAGAAGAGTCCAGGGCACCCGGAGTGGCTCCAGGAACGACGGACACCCCTCAAGGCTTTTGGGGGCGGTGGGTACTAATAGAACCCAGTGTCCGGGGTGCGCCGGGGAGGCTGCGAGCGCGGCGGGAGTGGGGCGCTGGAGGGTGAGGACGCAGGAGTGAGGAAGCAAAGCCTGGGCCGGGCAGGGGCCACCCAGCTGGGCCCGGAGGCAGCAGGGGGACAAGGGCTAGGAGAGGGCATGGCGGCAGCGCGGCAGGAAGCGAGGGGCATCCGGACACTCACCCCGTTGGCCGCAGCCATGTGACCCACGATCTCGATGGCCGTCCTGCTAAAGTACCTGCCGTCGCTGCCCACCACCGTGGTGCAGCACCGGCGGTCGCGCAGGTCCATGGACGATAGCACGCTCTGGATGAATTTGGGCAGGTTGTTGCGCTGGCCCTCGAAGAGGCCGGTAGGTCGCCGCAGACCCCCGCCGCCGGCCGGCCGCCGGTCCTCGTAGGGCGCGGTGGGCACTGTCAGCACCGGGATGGGGCTCCCCTCCGTGGCGCCTCCTGGCCGGTCCTGCTGAGGCTTCCGGGGCCGGAGGCAATCTGCAGCCTGCCGGGGGCCTCCGCCCACCTGGCCGCGCACCGGGACTCCGCCTCGCGCCCAGGCCCCCTCTCCGGCAGGTCGGCACCCTGCGCCCTGCACCCGCCCGCCTGGGGACTGCCCGCCCCTCCTCTCCGTGCAGCTGCTCGCTGACTCCCTCGGCGGAGATTGCTTCTGCCTTCCTGTAAAGTTTTCTCCCGCCCACCTCCGCTGCCAGACCGCCCGAGGTGTCCTCAGTTTCTCCCCAAGTTGGACTCACTTTCGGGGTGTCCCAAAAGCCTGATTCCAGGGCCTGCTAGCCGGACCCCGGTGACGCCTGCACCCGCGCCTGGCCCCAGCCTTCACGCGCGATCGCCGCCCTCCGGGGCACACCCTCCGCCAGAAAACAGCCGGCGGGCGGCGAGACTTTGGGCAGAGTCCGGGTTCCTCTCCGGCGCCAGGCCGGTCTCCCTGTCTCCCTGGGAGTGCGCAGCCTACACGCACCAGTTTCTCTTTAGAACAAGCACGGGGAGGGATTTGGGAGGGGGCTGAAACCTTTTGCCATCAGCGAACAGCCTCAGCCAAAAATAACCCTGGAAAGGCGAGCTAAGGATGGTTATCTCCTGCCAGCGCTGAAATCGGAGGCTGGGCGCTGCATGTGGGGTGTGTGTGTGTGTGTGTGTGTGTGTGTGTGTGTGTGTGTGTACCCTCCCACCCCGACCATTTGTTGAAGGGAATCACCACTGTCAGACTTCAATCCAACAGGACCCACTCGAGCCATCCACACTTTCCCCAGCCTCCTCCAAAACAGCACACTTTCCGGTATGGACAATTCTTTTTTTTTTTTTTTCACTTGTTTGTATGTAGTGGTGGTTGCAACAGCAGCAACACAGACGACACATATTTCCCTATTCTTCTCGCCCTTCTCACCCTCCCTACCCAGCTCCTGCCTTAGAAACAGGCTTGGCCTACACTGTATCTGTCCACACTGCCTGAACTCTTCCCTGAATTAATCGTTTTCAATAGGAGGGGGCTAAATCCCTTATTAATGCCCTACCAGGAGTGAATGAATAAAGCCAAGTTAAAGGGGAACTGGGTACCACATACTGTGCTAGGTTCCTTTGCATGTATCCTTTCATTCTGCTGGAGCTAAAGATGTTCTGCCTCCTCTCCATAAAACGCACCCAAACTCCAAAACCAGGAAATTCTCCATAGAAAATAGGAGTGAAGAGAGACAAGACTAACAGGATAAACCGCAAAGCAGGAAGAAAGTTTTGTCTCCCATTTCGCTCAAGGAATTTTTGGACCCACCAAGGCTACTGTCCTGAAAGATCCTGCTGCTTCTCCTTCCCCAAATATTGTCCACTTCCTGAGAGTAAGGCTGACTTGCCACAGGCTTATAAAGTGTTTGGTCACAGTAAGACAACTGTGAGTAATAACACACATTGTATACTGTTTTGCAATTGATAAAAGGCTTTGCATCTGTTTTTTCTTTGGAGGCTGAAGAAAAGAAGAATGGTATTCACGCAGTTCCCATTTTACAGATGAAAACAAGAGGACTTTTTCTGTGAAGTCAGGAAAGTGGTTACAATGGTACTTTCTGCCTGTCCGAATTATGTATTGCCCCTCCCCTTTCTATTAATAACATTGAAGTGTGATGGGACAACCACTGAAGCTGTCAGTTGAAACCTGCTGGGACTTTTTAGCCATTCTCCTAAACATAAAGAATGGGTGTTTTTGGAGGGGATGAGAGGAATGGGGAAATGTTGTCAAAGAGTACAATGTTTTAGTTGAGACAGGAAGAATATATTTTGTTGAGATCTACAGCACAGCATGGTGACTGTAGTTTACAATGAAGTATTGTGTATTTCAAAATTGCTAAGACAATAAATTTCAAATGTTCTCACCGCAAAAAAGATAGGTTTTGAGGTGATGAATCTATTAATTCTCTGGATTTAATTATTCCACAATGTATACATATATCATAACATCACATTATACCTCCGTAAATACATACAATTTTAATTTGTCAATTAACATTTTTTTAAAAGAATAGTGTGGCCAGTTGGGGAGGTAGTTTTTTTTTTTTTTTTCCTCTAGTCTCTACTCAGTCTCCAAGATCCCATTCCCCATAAAATTCCTGTCACCCAGGTGGAGTGCAGTGGCACAATCATGGCTCACTGCACCCTCTCCCTCTTCGGCTCAAGCGATCCTCCCGCCTACAGGTACATGCCACCACGCCCAGCTAATTTTTGTAGCTTTTGTAGACATGGGGTTTCACCATGTTGCCTAGGCTGGTCTCGAACTCCTCAGCTCAATCAATCTGCCCACTTTAGCCTCCCACAGTGCTGGGATTACAGGTGGGAGCCACCAAGCCCAACCCATAAAGTTCCTAACTTTTTATCTCCCTGGGAGTGCACAGCCTACACACACCAGTTTCTCTTTAGAACATACTTAAGAGTCTTGGCTTAGCATCCAACAGACAGAACTTTAACACTTCTACGGATCTGTGCACCTGTCTATGGTGTGGGGTTTTTAAGATCTCTTTCTAATGACACTTTATTTTGCAAAGCAGGACAGTTTCATTCCCAGAAGAGCAGGTATGGTAAATCCTTTGTTCCAGTAATGAAGACAATGATCCAAACCCGAAGCCTCAGAGAAGCCCAGAAACCCTCCAGGCCTCCATCTCTCTGCTCCTAGCACCTGCCTCTCTCTTGACATCAACATCATTCTCCCCTCTCACAGCCCAGCTCCTTCCACAGACCCAGGGATTAGGCACCAGCACCTCAGATTAGATTTTAGAGAATTACCATTCAAGAGGCAATCCTCTTCCCTTGGTTCCAATTTCAAGGTTCTCAAAGACTGGAACAGGGCTAGTTTGAGGCAATGTGCCCCATCGCATAGCCAGAAAGAAACTTACAGTGAAAAGGAAAACAATTCTTCCAAAGTAAGGGGGTGCTGATCCCCAGAGGGAGGACAGATGGGCAACCAAACAGTAACCGGGCCACCACATGCTTCACACTCACTGATCAAGGACTTCTAAAACCACTTTTTTTTTCTCTGAATTTATATAGGATTTTGTATCACTCGTAAAGGAATGTCTTATAGGCTGATAACACCTTTCTATTCATGCTTACACTTAACATTTAGGCTAGGATAATTTCCTAACCTCAGTGTCCTCACTATAAGATGGGAATTATTATAATCCCTACCTCATAAATTGTTGGGAGGATTAAAATACTTAGTAAAGTGCCTGACTAATAGAAAGGCATTCAATAAATGTTAGCTATTCATGGTGTCATCATCATTATATTTACCATCATTACTAATCTCCTGTATTGCAAGAATTACAGTTTATATTTTTGTAGACCATCACTGTAGCTAAAGGGTCTTTGGGCTATAGGTGATATTCCATAAAGGTTGGTTAAATTGATCTGTGGTTTTTGACTATGGAAACTCAGAACTCCCTCAAAATGTACAAAACAGATTTACCTGCTAAATAAATCTCTTCAAAGCTGACCCCAGGTTTGATTGAATTAATTCCAATGAATTTGTCACAATGATGGAGAAAGGAAACTTAGAGGGCCCCACAGTGGTTTGCTGGTAAAATGAGAAGTTTGGATTAGATCAATGTTTCCCAAAATATTTTCCTCAGAATGTTAGTGCCCCTCGAATCCTGCACAAAGCAAGAGTTTCATGACCAAGTAGCTTTTAAAACTCCTGTACACTCTACTCCCATTCTTCACAATGCACACTTTCATATTAAAAGTTCTGAGAGGTCCTCAACAGAAGACATCACTTAACTTTTTTTTTTTTTTTTAAGACAGATTCTCACTCTGTCACCCAGGCTGGAGTACAGTGGCCACCACTCCTGGCCTAAAAATTTTTTAACCTGGTTCTTCCCAATCTAATCTCACAGGGACCAGTTTTCTTAATGAAAGAGAATCAGACTAGCTTGTAACCATACCTGGTGACACTCCCCTGCTCCATTCCTTGTATGTCCTCAGTGGACTAGGTCAGGAATAAATAAATTTTCCTGATTCTCAAGGGCTGGTCACTCCTTTGCACTGAGCTCAAAGCTTCTCTGTAGCATGGGTCACAATGAATGGTAGCCCTGATAGCCTAGAGTAGCCTTTCAGCCTTCTCTGAGCCTCTAAAGACTGAGGATCCTTGGCATGAAATGGAGCAACTGATATACCCTTGCTTCCCCTGGGGACTCTCTTGCTCTCCAAAAGGCATCAGCCATCATCTCCATCTAGAGAATATACTAGCTGACTCAGCTTGACCAGCCTGTCCCAAAATGAGAATCTGGGTAAAATAAGCATTGAAACACTTCATTCCTTGTAGATTCACAAAACATATTAGCATATTACAGACTATGAAGTTCTGCAGGAAAAAAAAACCTATTTAACTTTAATCCAACGTTGCCAAGTTTTATTTGACCATGGAAGATTTTTCCAAAACACTTACAAACAGATCAAGGACATTAATCTTTCATGAAACACTAGATCCCCAAGGTCCTCTCCAGCTACATCATTCTGTGATTTTCTTTTTTATTTATGATGCATTAAAAGATTAATCTCTATCAGACTTCCATTTAGAAATTCACCAGAATGTGCAAAGGCAGCAGGTAAAATTGCTGAAGGGTATTATAAAAATACCCTCCAGTGATTTTTGAAACTTAAACTGAAATATTTATATAACTATATATTTCAGTTTGTATATTATATATATATATGTATATACACACATATATATGTGTGTATATATATTGGTGTATGTATATCTATATCTATGAATATATGGCATTATATCCATTTTACAGATGCAGAAACTGAGCTTTACAGGGTTGAGCAATTGGTCCAAAGCCACACAGCACACAGGTAGTCATTGATAAAGGTAAAAACAAGAGTTGAAGCCTGAGGTGTAAGGACACAGAGACAAGTACACAAATGTTTACAAGTTACACATATGACACGTGCCTTTAACATGAATTTCTTGAACATTCATTTAGAGGCCTTACAATGAAGACATCAGAGTGGCAGCAAGTTCTGTTGGAATCAGGGGAGCGTGTTCTTCTATAATCCCCTGGCTAACAGGAAAGCACACTGATTTGGCCCATGGTAGTTATACACTCCCATTGAGTCAGGGGCCACTTCTATGCACACAGGAGGTGCTAAAAATATGCTGTTGACTCATTGCCTCTAAGAGCAGAAGAAATGCCAAAAGTATAGGACAAGAGGCAGAAAAGCACACGGAAAAATGTCGTAGGGCAGTCCTCTGAGGAAGTGTTAGATCCCTTTGAAATCTGTCCAAACACTTTCTTGTGCTGGGGAAAGTCAATTCCATATTTCAAGCAACCCCACATGTCATACGAGTATCTTGTACGTGTTTGTGTACTCGTGTCTGTGAACTTACATCTCAGACTTCAACTTCTCGCTCCCCACCCTTATCAATGACTGCCTGCATGGCCTTGGGCAAGTTGCTTTCCCTCTTCAAAGCTCAGTTTCTGCATCTATAAAATGGACATAATGCTACCTACCTCATGGGGTTAGTGATCACATTTAAGGAGCTAATATGTGGAAATTGCTTACACAGTACCTATCACATAATAAGGGTTTAATAAGTGTTTGATGTAATTCTTTTGATTATTACTACTATTACTAAAATAATAATTACTACAATAATAATGATTCTTATTCTCTATATTAGTATTATCTTTGAAAATGGGCATGGATTATTTCTATGTAACACTTTTGGCACAATATCTAGCATTATATCACACACAAATTAGAGAATTCATGTTATTAAGGATGAAAAAATATTTTTACTGACCCTTAAATTCTTCGTAAGTAACTGCAAAAGAAGCCATTATCCCAACACATGAAATAAAAAAAAAATTCAGTTCCTCTGGGGTTTGTTTTTGGAGGTAGCCACAGGATACCTAATTTTTTTTTCTTTTCAGAGAGACCGAGGGGCTCACTAGGTTGACCAGGCTGGTCTTGAACTCCTGGTCTCAAGCCATCCTCCCACCTCAGCCTCCCAAAGTGCTGGGATTACATGCATGAGCCACCACATCCAGCCTACCTCAAATATTGAATGCTGTTAATAAATCTCCTGAGGCCAGCATAAGAAGGTGATGGGCAAAACTAATGCCGGTATGTTTTTCTGGCTTTTTCATGTATTGGGCCAAACTTTGAAAAGCACTTACTATTAATGGCTAACTTGCAAAATTTGTGATTTATTAAAAGCAGATTTTAATTGTTTTACCTAAAAATAATAGGCCTCTGATCTGCCAAAGATGAAGATTTAATTTCTAGGTGTTCCCCACAATACCTAGAAACATCAGTGGAATCGATTATTAAACACTTTAGAACTATTCTCATCAAAGTTCTTTAATATATAATACAGCAAAAGAAAAGTTTCTTTTCTAAAGGCTTCTCTATACTTTTTTTAATAGTTGAATTTCATTTCTGAAGGCTCCTAAAAAGAATAGAATTTAGATCTTTATTAAAGAGGAAATATATTTTCCATGTTTAATTTAAATGACATTCCATCAGTCATTTGCAATCTTAGCCTACACAGAATTTTTTTTTTTGGTAGTTTTTATGTTTGGCTTTAGGAGGGGATTCCCAATAATCTCTATATAAATATTTCTAATCTCTATATAAATATTTTAACATTTCAATGTAAATTAGTTTTTTAAAACTATTTTATCCATAAAAATAATGAATTTGCATGGCTGAGGGAGAAATAATATGTTACCAGGACCCGTCAGTTTTGGGGGTTGTGAGTAGATCCCATCTTCATGTTCCTCCAGCCCAGCCCAAGCCTGGCTCAGGTCCTCCTCCCCCATTTGCCAGGAACCACCATCCCCAGGGATTCTATGTGCCCTGCCTGACCAGTGTTCTCCATCAGAGTTTACCAATCTTTTGTTCATTCCCTCAGAGCACAGCTAAGCAAGAGTACACTAATTTGAAAATTAACTCAAGCAAACAGAGGAACAATATCCCCAACACATTGCATTTTAACATAGGGTTTCCTGGACACACTGTTTCAACCCAAGAGTTGGGCTAATAGTAGGAGTTCCATCTGCTAAAATACGGCTGTCAGCTTCAGAGGGAAATTCATGAACGTCTTCGTAGTTTGTTTTTACATTTCACTTGACACTGTTTCTAAAATTTCCTCTGAAGCCAAAAAATAAGTTATTTCCCAGCACACTGGGCACTTTTCATTTATCATTGGATTGATTTTTGTAACTTGCAGTAGGAGCTGAAATCGACCAGGGGGTTCTTATCCAACAGACAGCAGCAAAACTCTTTGTGTATCTGCGTTCCTTTCAACAAGCGTTGACTTCCTCAATGGCATCATTCGTGAGCGTAACACAGAGCTCAGCAATAACGTTTCTTCACTAACCCTACCAGGTATCCAACATAGGATGTTACTTCCTTTCACTGTTTTCCGACTCCTGGCAGATATTAATCATTGGGATTTGGGAACAAGGAAATAGAATTTCTGAGAATGCTTGGGAATTCCCAAATTCATATGATTTTCATAACACTTCACTTACAAGTTTTTGAAAATAATAAGTGACTATAATAACAAGCAAATAGTCGTTTTTTTCTGTAACAGGATTATATGAAAAGTTTTAGTAGTCTTCTGTTTTAAAGAGATATGATAACAAATGATGATTTATTATTATTATGAGCCAACATATTGTAACAAGATTATAAAATCCAATAGCATTAATAGAGAAAACATTAAAAAGAAATGAATGTTATCACAAAATAAATGCTAAAGAAAAGTCCTTTAAAGATTGAAAGGTAACACCACAAATACTTAATGCTTTAATCGTTGTTTACATGACATTGTTGTACAAGGCATCAATCATCCCCTCCAATACCATTTAAATAACATATCATTCTGATCTCCTGGAAAGATGAATAGCACTAGAAAGAAGCAACTGTCAAAATTGCCGATTTAAGGGTATATTTTGTTTCTAAAACTTGGCATTTCTTAGAAAACCTCTCATAGGATTTGTAAAACATATACTATGCCTAGGAACACATTAATATTTATTTGCAGAAATGGTTCACTGTTAGCAGTGAACAAGGCCGTGAACACACACTTGTAACACAGCAACAGATACAAGAAAGTCTGACTGAGGCTCCTTTACTGCTCCTGTCCTGTTCACCTTAACTTTCATCTCCACATGTCAGTGCTTCCTCATCTTGCTTGACTTGAAGTCAGTGCATTTCTTCAAGCCAGTAAGTTCTCTATACTGACTATTAAGCTGTAATTTTCACAGGAAAATTAGAATGTTCCTTCCCATTTTCCTAATTTCTCAACTGATTTTTCTCAGAATTCAGAATCCATAAATATTGAAATGCCAGGAGAGAATTTCCAAATGGAAATGCTGTTCCCTTCGTCCATTTTCAGAAGAAACCGTAGGATAGTGTTATCCTTCTCTTCTCCAATTTTTTTTTTCCTGCAAACTTATGGTTATCACCTCTTTAAGTGAGTACCTCACAATTTTGCCTCCCCTGCAAATGGTCCCAAAACAGTGAAGTGGGTCCTCTTTAGCTGTGTCTTTAGTACATAATCCTGCATTTCTGACCATATGCAGGGAGTGTGACCCAGGGAAGGATCCCTGACTCAATGGGATTTCTCTTGCTGTCTCTAGAATTTGAACACCGGAACCCAGACGTACAGAGGCTGGGAGCCATCGTGGTGTGCTATATTGATGACGGCAGCAGTGGGTGGTGTGAGGGCAGTTAATTGACAGCTACCTGTTGCTGACATCCCAGGAACTGCCTGAACCTCCTCTTTCCCAGTCATAAGATATCTAAGATTCTGCAGTATTCTTCATTAAATCCTAGCATGGTTTAAGCTAGCCAGAATTAGGTTCTGTTGCTTTCAATCAACAGAACCTTAGCTAATACATTGTTATTTCCTGGTCTTTGTTCCTTTAATTTTCCAGGAAAAGAAGGGAAAATGGCTTACTGGTTTTAAAAAGAGACAAGGGACAACATACCATTTATGCAAAATTTAGAAGCACTCAAAGGAAACTCTGGAAAGTTCCTGAGACATATATATGTAGGATCAGCATAAAACTTGAACAGTGTATCTAGATCATGGTTGCCATGGTTGCCTTGACACAGTGAACATCTGTATCAAGATCATATTTTCTTGGTGGGACAGAGAGAAGCACAAGGCGGGACTCACATTTACAGTAATCCTTGTTTTCCAGGAACCATACAACCCAGTTTGTCCAGAGCTGTTCATCTTAAGTTGGTTATCCCACCATAATTATAAATAGAACCTCCTTTTTCTCTCAAGAATATCCCACTTTGGATGATAATTTCTGTGACTACCCATTAAGAATATTTAATAACTATAGAAAACTGCTTCTCTATATTTTTTGTATTTTTGAAACATTTTATAACAGAAATATCTTTAAAGTTATCACCTACACAGAATATAGCTGCCAAATGCTCCTACTCTGCTATTCTAACCATGAATCCCTCTGGGGCCCCTTCCTCCTACAGCGCTTGTAAGGATGAAATGAAATAAGCTCTATGAAGTGCCCAACAGTGACCGACACTGAATAAAATACAGCCACCATAGGAGGCCTTCCCTTATGTTCACCAAACTCCTGATAAGTTATTCGGTGATGTTTTAATCTTAATATTTTATGTAGATTATACATTCATCTGATTCAAAATGCAAAAGGTACAAAAGCGTATACAGTTAAAAGTTTCCCAACCCACTACCATTTATCTCCCTGGAGGCAACTGTTTCCAGATTTTTGAATATCCTTAAAGAATATCATATGTATGGAAAAGAAAGATTATATATTTATATGCATCTGTGTATGCATTTTCCTATGAGAGGCTCACAAAGTCTCTTTGAAGAGATATCATTATTACAAATACCCCTCAATTTACAATGGGGTTATATTCCAATAAACTTATGAAAATATTGTAAGCTGAAAATGCATTTAATACACTTAACCTACTAAACATCATAGCTTAGCTCGGCCTACCTTAAACACTCACATTAACCTACAGTTAGGCAAAATCATCTAACAGAAAGCCCATTTTATAATAAAGTGGGCTTTGAATATCTCATGTAATATAATGAATACTGTACTGAAAGTGGAAAACAGAATGGTTGTATGAGTACTCAAAGTACAGCTTCTGCTGAATGTGTATTGCTTTCAAACTATCTTAAAGTTGAAAAATCATAAGTCAAAATATTCTAAGTCAGGGATTGTTTGTACTTCTACTTTACATGATGAAATTGAGCCTTGAAAAGATTAAGTGACTCGCCCAAGGTCACACTGGCAGTTAAATAGTGAAACTTGGATCCAAATTGTTCAGTCACTACATGTATTGTCTTGAAATTTGAAAAAGAGGAAGAGGAATTAAACTACTAAATTGAAGGCCTATTTTAGGCATAGAAGAAGCAGATGCCTTCATGTCCAAGTGATTGTGAAAAGCCCACTTGCCCCAAAATATGTCTCCTGGTCATATGAAATTCCACCATTTCAGATTTTTACCTGGGGATTTAGAGTAATCTGCTGTTTTCCTAGAGCTCCCCTAAAATAGAAATAGAAAATTTTGGAAGGCTAAATATATGCTAACATTGGAAAACTCATATTCTCCCCTTCGTAAGGCAAGGTACTGAAGGAGGGGGCCCTACGGGCTGTGCAGGGACATCCTGGAGGCATGGGGAGAAGAAACTGAAAGGCAAGTTTGTATGGAACAAAGAATACCGATCTCAGGATTCTCCCTTGAACCTGCCCTAACTTTGTTCAAATAGACTTAGCCACTGACCTGCTGTCAAAAGACCACAGCCAATCTGACTTGTTTTCAATATAATGATGAATATTGATTTGGTCCCTTCATCCAACATTCTCAGCTGGATCTTTTTTGACCAAGGATATACATTACTAGGTGAGTACAGGCAGTTAATTCTTCCACACGGGACTTCAGAGTTTCTGAGTTAACCAGAATCACCCACCTTAACATCTGCCAGTTTATACCCCAAGTCCTGACCAGTGCCCCCTACCTGCTATGCCTCATGTTTTCAATAGAGCATAAAATCAGAAATGAAAGATGAAACATCATAGCCAATATCACAGAAATACAAAGGATCCTAAGAAACTGCTAGGTATAATTACACACTAACTAATTGGATCATCTAGAAGAAATGGATAAATTCCCAGACACATAAAACCTACCAAGATTGACTCATGAAGAAATTTAAAAATCTGAACAGACTAATAGCAAGCAAGGAGGTTGAATCCGTAAGAAAATGTCTCCTATCAATGAAAAACCCAAAACCAGATGGCTTCCCAGATTAATTCTACCAAATATTTTAAGAAGAACTAATACCAGTCCTTCTCAAACTCTTCCAAAAAGCTGAAGTGGAGGGAATACTTCCAAACTCATCTTACAGGGCCAGCATTACCCTGATTCCAAAGCCAGACAAGAACACTACAAGAAAGGAAAACGACAGGCCAATATCCTTGATCTACATAGATGCAAAAATCCTCAACAAAAATCCTAGCAAACCAAATTCAATAGCACATTGAAAGAATCATTCACCATGATCATGTCATGGTTCAACATAAGCAAATCAATACATATAATATACCATATTAGAAAAATAAAGGATAGAAACTATATGGCCATCACAATAGATATAGAAAAAGTTTTTGACAAAATTCGAAACCCTTTCATGGTGAAAAAAAAAAACACCCAACAGATCACGTATTGAGGGACTGTATCCCAACAAAATAAAGGCCATATATGACAAACCCATAGCTAACACCATGATCAATGGTGAAAAGTTGAAACTTTTCCTCTACCATCAGGAACAAGACAAGGATGCCCACAGACACCACTTCTCAGGGTAATTAGGCAAAAGAAAGAAATAAAAGGCATCCTAATAGGGAAGGAAGAAGTGAAACTGTCTCTACTGACGGCATGATCTTGTTATATATAGAAAACCCTACAAACTTCACTAAAAAAAGGTTAGAACTCAACACAAAGAAGGGAACAATAGACACTGGGGACTCCAAAGGTGGGAGGGAAGGATGGTGGGAGCAAGGGTTGAAAAACTACCTATCGATTACTATGCTCACTGCTTGGGTGGTGGGATCATTAGAAGCCCAAACCTCAGCACCATGCAATATACCTGTTTAAGAAACCTGTACATCTACCCTCCTGACTCTAAAATGAAACATACAATATTTAAAAAACAAAAACAAATAAATAAAATTTGAAAACTGTTAGAACTGAACTGATAGGTGAAATCAGTAAAGTTGTAGGATACAAAATCAACAGATAGAGCCTTGAACACAGCAACATCCAGCTGTCTGACACGAAAGTCTCAGGGGCAATAAAACCTCTATATGAACTCAGAAACAATGAGCTAAGTTGTGTTTATGTCTGAAAGGATGTTAAGAACTTCATTCATGTTACATCAGAGCCAACAGAAAGAACCAACAGGAAACCTGAATCCAACAAACAGAAATGACAAGATGAAGGGAAAGCAGAGGTAAGGGCTTACCTTAGAAAGGGCAAGTGATTAGCTCAATATGCAATACAATGTTTGCTCCTGAGCCAAAAATTTGTACAATAATTTGGACATTACTTGCACAACCAGAAAAATCAGCCACTCATTAGGAAAATGTGTTTCTGTATAAGTCTTAGGACTCAGCTATCTATAATAACATGAAAAGACAATATTTTCATCCAAAATGAGTATTTTTGTTTGTCTTGGCTTGTTATTCTAACGTCAACAGCCTCTAAATAAACTGTTGAAGTACATGATATAACCACCTCTTTCTCCATCTTTCCCATTGCTCCCATAGGGTTTCAGTTGTGCAATTTCACCATTAGCAAAGCTTTTTGCTGAAATCTGGCTTTTCAAAGGGAGAGTATCCAGAAACAGAAGATGCTGATCTGGGAGGCTCTTCCTAATAGAACTGCTGCTTCAGTTTAACTTGAAAAAGCCCACACCCAGTTCCTAATGACAAACATCTGAACACCGGGTCTTCCCCTGAGCAAGACCATGCTATGCCTCCTGCTCGCTCTGTTCTATAAGCAACCCACAGATTGCTCCCTGTGAAGAGGAGCCTGCAAGGGGAGCAGCATTCCACCAGACCCTGATTTAGCAAGATATTTCCATATCATTCCCCCAACCAGCTGGAAGTCCTCCACTGCTCTTGTGTAAAAATCTAACTCATCTCACTGAATTTCCTGATTTAAAAGTCTAATTCATTTCACCAAAAGTGTGACAGAAGGAAACCAAGTACACCATCTCTCTCTTACCAAACCAAAGCTATTGCATGTGCATTCTGGGGGGAAAACATGGTCCAAATATGTTATGGAGGGGGTGCCAGCCCAGTGTCATCCTCTTACTATTGCCATAGGATCTTGGCTGATGGCATCAGAGGAAAAACAAGTTTATCGATTACTTTCAACCATTAAGCTCACTCCTCCATGAAAAATATGTCACAAGTCCAATGTCTCTTATTAAAATAAGCACTGCAAAATATAAAGGAGTCACAGTTTTAAAATGGGACACACGTTCTCTAAGCGGTGAACCACGTTAGAGGTGCACTGTTTACAATGTATAAAGTCCCCTGGAGCCAGGGTTAGGAAGCGCATCTGTTCTTTGATGTTCTGGGATGAAGGACAAAGGAAAATGTGCTGCCAGAAGTGAGTGGGAAGGAGCCCATGAGATAAAGGAAGTAAATCCATTTGCTGATTGCAATAATAATGGTAATACACGAAGCTATACATACATACATACATACATACATACATGCATGCAAACTTTCACATTTTTTAAAAAAAAGAACTTAAGGCTTCCACTCATGTAATCAGCCCTTATGAACTCTCCTGATTAGCTGCAAGGAAAATCTTCCTTTCTCCTCTTTCTTGCACCATCCTGGGCTCCCTTTTGACTTTTTTTTTTTAACTTATAAACGAACAGCTCATATTCTGAAGTTTGTAGTCCCCTCCCGCCCCCTCTCTCTATATACGGCTCATTTACATTGGCAGCTGTCGTGCTGCTGGGCATCCTCAAACCCACAAGTTTCCCTTTAATGTTTGAGCAGACAAACATGATCATGCACTAGGCATCACTGTGCCACTCAAAATGCTTTTTTGTTTTTTTTTTATTGCATCTGAGAGAAATCTCAAGGTTGCAAACCTGGAGTCAGAATTGTCTCCATGTGTCTCAGTGGGAAGAGTATCGTGTGAAGGAACAAGTTGATTCTACTAATCAAAAGGAATTTTTTTGATATCAGGTCATCCTCCGAATGAATTTATATTACCGAGTGGAGGGTCACATGAAGAAAATGGTCAAACAGCACAACCTAGAGCAAGAGCTGAGAAGTGCAGCGGAGCCGGGCTGTGTCAGGAAAGAAAAGCAAGCTGGGGCCTGGCTCAGCGCTCTCCCCTCTGCTCCTGTCTGCATGGAAAGATTATGATGACAGTGGCAGGAAGCCTGTGCACCTAGTATGCATCACTTGAAGGGAACACACAGATTCCAGTAAACAGTTGGAAGGAAATGTTAATATCAGGCTCTGCTAAACAATATCAAATGAGTCCTAGATGAGGCAAGCGACTTTCATCAAAGTTTCCTGATACCTGAAAAGACAGCCCAGGGGATCCTGCGCTACATGTGGTGTATGTAAATTAAGCGGGTTTTTTCCCCTTTGTAATCAAGGCTCATACACAAACAAAATCACACTTTAGAAATGGCCTATTTCAACTTGTAACTAGCTTGCTTTCAGGGGCTCCAGGTCAAAATGAAATAGAGCACAAAGACGCTTTCTCCTTAGGGATCATACACAAATTCACTCTGTCCGTTTCTTTCCCACATGGAGCAACAAAGCCGTCAGACCTCTCCATCCACCCATCGGGTCCTTCCTGATTAAAGTGAGATAAATCACAGCCCTCTCTCTCTAGATGGCAGGCGACAAGAGGGGGATGCTTGCCTCAAGAAGTCCTCCCCATCCCTCTGCATTCATGCAAGCCCGAGCGGAGAGATGCAAGAAATTACGGATGCATTTTAATTCCCCAGACCCTGCAATTAAAAATGGAAATTTTTTGGCCACGCCTGTTGGCTCACGCCTGTAATCCCAGCACTTTCAGAGGCCGAGGTCGGCAGATCACCTGGGGTCAGGAGTTCGAGACCAGCCTGGCCAACATGGTGAAACCCTGTCTCTACTAAAAATACAAAAATTAGCTAGGAATGGTTGTGGGCGCCTGTAGTCCCAGCTACTCGGGAGGATGAGGCAGGAGAATCACTTGAACCCGGGAGGCAAAGTTTGCAGTGAGCCAAGATCGCACCACTGCACTCCACTCCGGGTGACAAAGCAAGACTTCATCTCAAAAAATGTTTTTAAAAAATGGAAGTGTTGTTCTTTCATTTGTAAATGTGTTTTGGTAAAAGAGGGGCAGTTTAAGCAACCCTTTCTATTGTCTACATTGTTAAAATTCATCCGACATGGACTCTTGACTCTGTTTTGCCTGGGCAGACCCAATTCAAGCATTTACAACAGCTATAGCCTCCTCAAATCAAAAAGAGGAATCAGCATTATTGCTAAGTTCAAATAAGGTCTTGTTTTATTTCATTTTTATTTTTGAATGCAGCCATTCCTCCAGGTGCTGTCATCAGGTAAGATTGTCAGTCCTGATTACGTAAAGGTATTATTACAAAATGCAATTCTCAAACATTCAGTGTCTAACTACACTTTTAATAAGCCTTTCCCCCTCCCCTATGTATTCTCCCTGAGACACCCGTTCTCAAACTTAAAATCACAGAAACTAAAATATGATGCCTAAAGAGAGCCTAGCGACTGCCCAGTCCTCTAATTTGATGAGTGGGAGTACTGAAGCCCAGAGGAGGTCAAGTAATTTGTTCCCAATGTCTTAGATAAGAAGAAAATGACCAGCTGGGAAATCCCACTCATGTCAAGGCAGAGGCACAGGGCCACAGACTGTGGTTGAATTGTGCCACACTCCTACATCCTTCTTTAGGAATCACAGAACATTCCTGTGTTGAGTCGGAGTCACTGACTTCCTTTTCAGGCTGATTGAGTTCTGTCCTTACGGGCTGCGACAAGAAGTTTTGGTATTATGCTACACCAAGACCATTTATTTAGTTCAAGAAATGAGCACAGTCCTTAGAGCCCAGCAACTTTCCCCATGTCCAGTAAATGTAGCTTCTCCATTAGAAGCTGTCAGAATGGAGCCTTCTGGCTCATCTTGATTTTGATTTGTGCAAGAATGAATGGTTGTGCTAAGACAGCTTTCCTAGCTGATAGAGAGCGAAACTTTTTTCTCATAACCTATAAAAAAATTAAATTAGAACTTTTTTCTCATAATCTGTGAAAAAATATTAAATTAAATCTGGCTCATCTTGATTTTGATTTGTGCAAGAATGAATGGTTGTGCTAAGACAGCTTTCCTAGCTGATAGTGAGCAAAACTTTTTTCTCATAATCTATAAAAAAATATTAAATTAGAAGCATAGAGTTTATTTCATGACTTTTATCTTCCTGCAATTTTCTTGTGGGCATAAATGATTTGTTTTTATCCTGCCTGCCCCCCAATCCCTTTTCCAAGAGACTGAAAGAGTATCTAGTGCAAAGTAGAGACTCAAATATTTTTTAATAAACAGTGATCCCAGCCACCCAGTGCATGTTGCCAAATGCCAACCCCATAAATGATCAAACACATCATCTCATTCAGCCAATCAAAATCAAGTGCTACCTATTTTTTTAAGTTTTCATAGCCCTTGGGCATCTGCTTTCTCAGCATTTCCCAAACTTGAGTCATTCTCATCCTGCCTTCCTAATTTTGCTCTGTCAATTACCTCTACTATTATTTATTTCATATATTTTTAAATAGCCCCACTTTTGAAACTTAAATACATGCCTTTTAAAAGGAAGCTTTCTTACTACTATACATCAAAAGCCATTATTACTTGTTCTAAGTACTCATAATAACATGGTCACAACTATTAAAATTTACTAATGTGCATCCACATACTCTCTAAATTCATGGAGCATCTGCACACACTTTAAGAAACAATTCTGCATTACTCACTCAATTTTCTTGACATCCTTCTGAGGCAGGACAAACCTTGGGCCCAAAGAATTGAGGTAGGAGTCCAAGCAAGTTGCCAGCCACATAAAGGCAAACCTTGGCTCGGAAGTCAGGACTACCAGCCCCTAGGTTATGGTTCATGCTCTTTCCTCTGCTCTCCAGAACCTCCTATCTCCAAGTGTAGTTAGCAGCCCAGATGCAACAGCATCCTCTAGAGACTTGTTAAAAATGCAGAAGCTCAGGCTCCACCCCAGGCCTATGCAGACTGAATCTGCATTTTAACAAGGTCCAGGTAATTCACGTGCACATTAAGTTTGAAAAGGCCTGGTCTAGATCAGCGGTTCTCTAACTTAGCAGCACATTAGAACCATCTGTAGAGACTTTAAAAATAACAGTGCCTGGGCTTCACCTCCCAGAGAATCTGACTTTAGTGTGTGGGGTTTGCCCTGAGTCTAGGTATTTTTAAAAACTCCTCAGCTTATACAAAGCTGGCAGGGCCGGGCGCAGTGGCTCATTCCTATAATCCCAGCACTTTGTGAGGCCAAAGTGGGCAGATTGCTTGAGTTCAGGAGTTTGAGACTAGCCTGGGCTAAAACCCCATCCCTACAAAAAAAAATACAAAAAGTAGTTGGGCATGGTGGTGGCAGATACCTGTAGTCCCGGCTACTCAGGAGGCTGAGTCCTCGCTTGAACCCAGGAGGTCACGGTCTGGTCAACAGAGCAAGACCCTGTATCAAAACAAACAAACAAGCAAACAAAAAATGCTAGCAGCTTACGAGCTAGGGAGGCCTGTAGAGCCAAGTTTTCCAAATGGGGCTACATTAGTTGTTCCAGAACTTTAGCTGCATCAAAACCACCTGGATGGCTTGTTCAGCTACAGAGGGTCTGGCCATGCCCCTAGAGTTTCCAGCTGAGGGTCTGGAATGAGGCCCGATGATTTGCATTTCTAACAATCTCCAGGTGATGCTGATGCTGTGGGTCCAGGGACCACATTTTGAGAATCTATGCTAAATGAATCGGAGAAGACCAAAGCTCAAACTTATTCCAAGAACTTTTCAAGGCCCACCTGCAAGTTGTAGTGGAAGTAAGCATCTAAGGGTGCAAAAAAGTTTCACTGTAGACTAAGGCCTTTTACCTGAGCTCTCAAATGTTCCCATTTCTCTTATCAACCTAAATAACAAACAGAGAGAGGCTCTCCACAAGAAAAAGATATTCGTTTGGAAACAGAGCCTTGCAATAGAAACAGGCAAGCCAGAGTAAACTATATGCATATTCACGGAGGTAAAGGAAGACAAAAGAAAAAATGAGGAAGATTATATGATCATTTGGAAATGATTATCCTTGGCTACAAAGATCAATAACAAAGGTGATGCCAGGCCCAGGTTGGACAGGCAGTTGTTGGGCAAATATCCTTCAGAAGCATTGTTGTGTGCAAAGTTGCAATGGGCTTTGTGCAAGATTGTGTTTTTTGCAGTCTTCTGTGATAAGTTTTTGTTATCAGGCATACAAGCCCAAGAATCCTTTATTGCATGGCCTTCCCTGGCTCTATTTGTCAGGGTTTTGGTTAGGGAAGGGGTATTTTTAACACTCTCAATGTAAAAAATGCCATAAGGTAGGTACCCCAATTGCTTGTTTCATCTTCATAAAATAACTTTTCCACCCGAACAAAGTCTACACATAAATTGTAAAAATACCCTGGCATGCAGTCCCTGGAAAAGTCTGGAGTCATTCTCGGGGTTCCCACCCAGGTGGGCAAGCGTAGCCACCACAGATAAACACAAAGTAGCGGTCCCCGCTGGGGTTCGGCGGCAGGCAGTGGCCCTGGTTCTGATATTTGGCTGAAAACACAGCTCATCTTTGTCACCCTCAGGACATTTCAGCTATTTCCTAGATAATAATCTCACTTCACCCTGCACAAAACAGGCACATGATCATGTCACTCTGACCTGGTTTGAGTCCAAGGAGACTTTTGTTTTTAAAATAATTTAGGTTAGAAGTTAAAATATGAACTTTGGGCCAGGAGTGGTGGCCCATGCCTATAATCCCAGCACTTTGTGAGGCCAAAGTGGGCAGATTGCTTGAGTCCAGGAGCTTGAGACTAGCCTGGGCTAAAACCCCATCCCTACAAAAAAAAAAATACAAAAAGTAGTTGGGCATGGTGGTGGCACATACCTGTAGTCCCGGCTACTCAGGAGGCTGAGTCCTCGCTTGAACCCAGGAGGTCACGGTCTGGTCAACAGAGCAAGACCCTGTATCAAAACAAAGAAACAAACAAACAAAAAATGCTAGCAGCTTACCAGCTAGGGAGGCCTGTAGAGCCAAGTTTTCCAAATGGGGCTACATTAGTTGTTCCAGAACTTTAGCTGCATCAAAACCACCTGGATGGCTTGTTCAGCTACAGAGGGTCTGGCCATGCCCCTAGAGTTTCCAGCTGAGGGTCTGGAATGAGGCCCGATGATTTGCATTTCTAACAATCTCCAGGTGATGCTGATGCTGTGGGTCCAGGGACCACATTTTGAGAATCTATGCTAAATGAATCGGAGAAGACCAAAGCTCAAACTTATTCCAAGAACTTTTCAAGGCCCACCTGCAAGTTGTAGTGGAAGTAAGCATCTAAGGGTGCAAAAAAGTTTCACTGTAGACTAAGGCCTTTTACCTGAGCTCTCAAATGTTCCCATTTCTCTTATCAACCTAAATAACAAACAGAGAGAGGCTCTCCACAAGAAAAAGATATTCGTTTGGAAACAGAGCCTTGCAATAGAAACAGGCAAGCCAGAGTAAACTATATGCATATTCACGGAGGTAAAGGAAGACAAAAGAAAAAATGAGGAAGATTATATGATCATTTGGAAATGATTATACTTGGCTACAAAGATCAATAACAAAGGTGATGCCAGGCCCAGGTTGGACAGGCAGTTGTTGGGCAAATATCCTTCAGAAGTATTGTTGTGTGCAAAGTTGCAATGGGCTTTGTGCAAGATTGTGTTTTTTGCAGTCTTCTGTGATAAGTATTTGTTATCAGGCAGACAAGCCCAAGAATCCTTTTTTGCATGGCCTTCCCTGGCTCTATATGTCAGGGTTTTGGTTAGGGTAGGGGTATTTTTAACACACACAATGTAAAAAATGCCATGAGGTAGGTACCCCAATGACTTGTTTCATCTTCATAAAATAATTTTTCATAAAATCTCTGGAAACGTGGAAATATCTACACCATTTTCTGTACAAATGTGGAAATATCTACACCGCTATTTCTGAAAATGTGTAAACATTTACAACGCTATCTATATAAACATGGAATTATTTACACCGCCGTATCTATAAACATGGAAATATCTACACCGCTATCTCTATAAACACGGAAATATTTACGCCGCTATCTGTATAAACATGGAAATATGTAAACAGCTATCTCTATAAACATGGAAATATCTACACCGCTATCTCTATAAACATGGAAATATCTACACCGCTATCAGTATAAACATGGAAATACCTACACCGCTGTCTCTATAAACATGGAAATATCTACACCTCTATCTGTATAAACATGGAAATATCTACACCACTGTCTCTATAAACATGGAAATATCTACAACGCTATGTCTATAAACATGCAAATATGTACATCACTGTCTCTATAAACATGGAAATATCTACACCGCTATCTCTATAAACATGGAAATATCTACACCGCTGTCTCTAGAAACATGGAAATATCTACACCGCTATATCTATAAACGTGGAAATATCTACACCGCTATGTCTATAAACATGGAAATATCTACACCGCTATCTCCATAAACGTGGGAACATCTACACCACTATCTCTATAAACCTGGAAATATCTACACCGCTATGAGTATAAATGTGGAAATATCTACACTGCTATCTGTATAAACCTGGAAATATCTACACCGCTATCTCTATAAACATGGAAATAATTACACCGCTATCTGTATAAACATGGAAATATTTACAAAGATATCTCTATAAACATGGAAATATCTACACCGCTATCTCTATAAACATGGAAATATCTACACCACTATCTGTAAAACATGGAAATATCTACACAGCTGTCTGTATAAACATGGAAATATATACACGGCTATCTGTTTAAACATGGAAAAATTTACACAACTGACAGTATAAACATGGAAATATCTACACCGCTATCTGTATAAACATGGAAATATCTACACCGCTATCTGTATAAACATGGAAATATCTACACTGCTGTCTCTATAAACATGGAAATATCTACACCTCTATCTGTATAAACATGGAAATATCTACATCGCTGTTCCTATAAACCTGGAAATATCTACACCGTTATCTCTATTAATGTGGAAATGTCTACATCGCTATCTGTATAGACGTGGAAATATGTACATCGCTATGTCTACAAACGTGGAAATACCTACACCGCTATCTCTGTAAATGTGTAAACATTTAAACCGCTATCTGTATAAACATGGAAATATTTACACCACGATGTGTATAAATATGGAAATATCTACACCGCTATCTCTATAAACATGGAAATGTCTGCACCGCTATCTGTATAAACATGGAAATAACTACACGGCTATTTCTATAAACATGGAAACATCTAAACGACCATCTGTATAAACATGGAAATATCCACACAGTCATCTGTATAAACATGGAAAGAGCTACACCATCATCTGTATAAACATGGAAATACCTCCACTGCTATCTGTACAAACATGGAAATATCTACACTGCTATCTGTCTAAACATGGAAATATCTACACCGCTATCTGTATAAATACGGAAATATCTACAACGCTATTTGTGTAAACATGGAAATACCTACACAGCCATCTGTGTAAACATGGAAATATCTACACCGCTATCTGTGTAAAAATGGAAATGTCTACACCGCAATCTGAGCAAAGATGGAAATAGCTACACCGCTATCTGTGTAAACATGCAAATATCAACACCGCTATCTGTATAAACACGGAAATATCTACACCGCTATCTGTATAAACAGGGAAATATCTACACCGCCATCTGTATAATCATGGAAATATCCACAACGCCATCTGAATAAACTTGGAAATATCTACACCGCTATCTGTATAAATATGGAAATATCTACAATGCTATGTCTATAAACATGGAATTATCTGCACCGCTATCTGTATACACATGGAAATATCTACACCACTATCTCTATAAACATGGAAATATCTACAACGCCATCTGTATAAATATGGAAATATCTTCACAGTCATCTGTATAAACATGGAAATATCTACACCACCATCTCTATAAACATGGAAATACCTACACTGCCATCTGTATACACATGGAAATATCTACACAGCCATCTGTATAAACATGGAAATATCTACACAGCTATCTCTATACACATGGAATTACCTACACCGCTATCTCTATAAACATAGAAATATCTACACCGCCATCTCTATAAACATGGAAATATCTACACCACAATCTCTATGAACATGAAAATATCTACACCGCCATCTCAATTAACATGGAACTATCAACAACACCATCTGTGTAAACATGGAAATATCTACACCGCTATCTCTATAAACAGAAATATTTACACCACCATCTCTATAAACAGGGAATTATGTACACCGCCATCTGTATAAACATAGAAATATCTCCACAGCCATCTCTAGAAAGATGGAAATGTCTACACCGCAATCTGTGTAAACATGGAAATATCTACACCTCTATCTGTATAAACATGGAAATACCTACACCATGATATGTATAAAGATGGAAATATCTACAATGCTATCTGTATAAACATGGAAATAGCCACACCGCAATCTGTATAAACATGGAAATACCTACACCGCCATCTGTAAAAACATGGAAATATCTACACTGCCATCTGTAAAAACATGGAAATATGTACACCTCCATCTGTATAAACATGGAAATATCTACACTGCCATCTGTATACACATGGAAATATCTACAGCACTATCTGTAAAAACATGGTAATATCTACATCGCTATCTGTATAAACATGGAAATATCTCCACCGATAACTGTATAAACATGGAAATATCTACACCGCTATCTCTATAAACATGGAAATGTCTACACCGCTATCTCTATAAACATGGAAATACCTACACTGCTATCTGAATAAACATGGAAATATCTACACCGCTATCTTTGTAAACATGGTAATATATACAACGCTATCTGTATAAACATGGAAATATCTACACCTCTATCTGCATAAACATGGAAATATCTACACCGCCATCTGTATAAACTTGGAAATATCTACACCGCCATCTGAATAAACATGGAAATATCAACATCGCTCTCTGTAGAAATATAGAAATATTTACATCGCTATCTCTATAAACATGGATATATCTACACCGCCAACTGTATAAACGTAGAAATATATACACTGCCATCTGTAGAAAGATAGAAATCTCTACACCGCGATCTCTATAAACATGGAAATATCTACACCGCTACCTGTATAAACATGGAATTATCTACACCGCTACCTGTGTAAAGATGGAAATATCTGCACCGCAATCTGTGCAAAGATGGAAATATCTACACCGCTATTCCTATAAACATGGAAATATCTGCACGCTCTCTGTATAAATATGGAAATATCTACACCGCTATCTCTATAAACATGGAAATATCTACACCGCTAACTGTATAAACATGGAAATAGCCACAACACTATCTGTATAATCATGGAAATATCTACACCACCATCTGAATAAACATGGAAACATCTCCACCGTCATCTGTATAAATATGGAAATAACTACACCGCTATCTGTATAAATATGGAAATATCTACACCGCTATCTCTATAAACATGGAAATGTCTACAACGCTTTCTGTATAAACATGGAGTTATCTACACGGTTATCTATATAAACATGGAAATATCTAAACGGCCTTCTGTATAAACATGGAAATATCTACAGAGTCATCTGTATAAACATGGAAGTATCTACACCACCATCTGTATAAACATGGAAATATCTAAACTGCCATCTATATAAAGATGGAAATATCTACAAAGCCATCTATACAAACATGGAAATATCTACACCTCTATCTGTATGAACATGGAAATAGCCACACCGCAGTATGTATAAACATGGAAACATATACACCTCTACCTGTATGAAGATGGAAATATCTTCAAGGCTATCTGTGTAAACATGGAAATATCTACACAGCTATCTGTGTAAACATGGAAATATCTACACCGCTATCTGTTTAAAGATGGAAATATATATACCGCAATCTGTGAAAACATGGAAATATATACATCGCTTTCTCTATAAACATGGAAATAGCTGCACCGCTATCTCCATAAACATGGAAATAGCTGCACCGCTATCTCTAGAAACATGGAAATATCTAAACCGCCATCTGCATAAACATGGAAATATCTACACAGTCATCTGCATAAACATAGAAATATCTACACCACCATCTCTATAAACATGGAAGTATCTACCCTGCCATCTGTATACACATGGAAATATCAACACAGCCATCAGTATAAATATGGAAATAACTGCACCGCTATCTCTATACACATGGAAATACCTACACCTTTACCTGTATAAACATTGAAATAACGACATCGCTATCTCTATAAATATGGAAATATCAACACCGCCATCTCTATAAACATGAAAATATCTACACCGCCATCTCCATAAACATGGAACTATCTACACCACCATCTGTGTAAAAATGGAAATATCTACACGGCTATCTGTGTAAACATGGAAATATCTACACCGCTATCTGTATAAACATGGAAATATCTACACCGATATCTGTATAAACATGGAAATATCTACACTGCCATCCCTATAAACATGGAAATATCTACACCTCCGTCTGTATAAACATTTAAATATCTACACCGCTATCAGTATAAATTTGGAAATACCTACACTGCTCTCTCTATAAACATGGAAATATCTACACTGCTATCTGTACAAACATGGAAATACCTACACCGCTATCTCTATAAACATGGAAGTATCTGCTCCACCAGCTGTATAAACATGGAAATATCTACACAGTCCTCTGTATAAACATGGAAATATCTTCACCACCATCTCTATAAACATGGAAATATCTACACTCCCATCTGTATACACATGGAAATATCTACACAGTCATCTGTATAAACATGGAAATATCTACACTGCTATCTCTATAAACATGAAATACCTACACCGCCATCTGCATAAACATGGAAGTGTCTGCAATGCCGTCTCTATAAACATGGAAATACCTACACCGCTATCTGTATAAACATGGAAATATCTACACTGTCATCTGTATAAAGATGGAAATATCTACACCGCGAGCTGTATAAACATCGAAATACCTTCACCGCTACCTGTATAAACATGGAAATATCTACACCGCTATCTGTATAATCATGGAAATAACTACACCGCTATCTCTATGAACATGGAAATAACTACACCGCCATCTCTGTAAACATGGAAATATCTACAACGATATCTCTATAAATATAGAAATATCTTCACCGCCATCTCTATAAACATGGAAATATCTACACTGCCATCTGCATAAACATGGAAGTACCTACACCGCCACCTGTATAAACATGGAATTATCTACACCGTCATCTGTATCAACAGGGAAATATCTACACCGCAATCTGCATAAACATGGAAATATCTACATCACCATCTCTATAAACATGGAAGTATGTACCGTGCCATCTGTATACACATGGAAATATCTACACGGTCATCAGTATAAATATGGAAACATCTGCACCGCTATCTCTCTACACATGGAAATAGCTACACCTCTACCTGTATAAACATTGAAATATCTACACCGCAATCTCTATAAATATGGACATATCTACACCGCCATCTCTATAAACATGAAAATATCTACACCACCATCTCCATAAACATGGAAATATCTACACCACCATCTGTGTAAAAACGGAAATATCTATACCGCTATCTGTGTAAACATGGAAATATCTGCACCGCTATCTGTATAAACATGGAAATATCTACACCGCCATCGGTATAAACATGGAAATATCTACACGGTCATCTCTATAAACATCAAAATATCTCCACCGTCATCTGTATAAACATGGAAATATCTACACCGCTATCCGTATAAATATGGAAATATCTACACTGCTATCTCTATAAACATGGAAATATCTACACCGCTATCAGTACAAACACGGAAATATCTACACCGCTATCTCTGTAAACATGGAAATATCTACACCACCATCTGTATAAACATGGAAATATCTACACAGTCCTCTGTATAAACATGGAAATATCTACACCACCATCTCTATAAACATGGAAATATCTACACTGCCATCTCTATACACATGGAAATATCTACACAGCCTTCTGTATAAACATGGAAATACCTACACCGCTATCTCTATAAAAATGAAATATCTACACCGCCATCTGCATAAACTTGGAACTGTCTGCAATGCCGTCTCTATAAACATGGAAATACCTACACCGCTATCTGTATAAACATGGAAATATCTACACTGTCATCTGTATAAAGGTGGAAATATCTACACCACGAACTGTATAAACATCGAAATATCTACACCGCTATCTGTATAAACATGGAAATATCTACACCACTATATGTATAATCATGGAAATATCTACACCGCTATCTCTATGAACATGGAAATAATTAAACCGCCATCTCTATAAACATGGAAATATCTACACCGCTATCTCTATAATCATAGAAATATCTACACCGCCATCTGTATAAACATGGAAATATCAACACCGCCATCTGCATAAACATGGAAGTAACTACACCGCCACCTGTATAAACATGGAAATATCTACACAGTCATCTGTATCAACAGGGAAATATCCACACTGCAATCTGTATAAACATGGAAATATCTACACTGCCACCAGTATAAACATGGAAATATCTACATCGTTATCTGCATAAACTTGGAAATATCTACACCGCCATCTGTATAAACATGGAAATATCTCCACAGCTATCTCTGTAAACATGGAAATATCTACACCGTTATCTTTTTACACATGGAAATATCTACACCGCCATCTGTATAAACATGGAAATATCTACGAAATTATCTGTGTAAACATGGAAATATCTACACAGCTATCTGTGTAAACATGGAAATATGTACACCGCTCCCTTTGAAAAGATGGAAATATCTACACCAATATCTCCACAAACATTTAAATATCTACACCGCCATATGTATAAACAGGGAAATATCTACACTGCCATCTGAATAAACATGGAAATATCTACACCGCTATCTGCATAAATATGGAAATCTCTACACCTTTAACTATATAAACATGGAAATATCTACACCGATATCCGTATAAACATGGAAATATCTCCACCGCTATCTGTATAAAGATGGAAATATCCACAACGCTATATGTGTAAACATGGAAATATCTACACGGCTATCTGTGTAAACATGGAAATATATACACCGCTATATCTATAAACATGAAATATCTACACCGCCATCTGCATAATCCTGGAACTGTCTGCAACGCCATCTCTATAAACACGGAACTATCTACTCCACCATCTGTGTAAAAATGGAAATATCTACACCGCTGTCTGTATAAACATGGAAATATCTACCTCGCTATCTGTATAAACATGGAAATATCTCCACCACTATCTCTATAAACATGGAAATATCTACACGGCTATTTTTTTAAACATGGAAATTTCTACACCGCTAACTGTATGAACATGGAATTATCTACACCGTTATCTGTATAAACTTGGAAATATCCACAACGCTATCTTTATAAACATAGAAATACCTACACCGCCATCTGTATACACATGGAAATATCTACACCACTATCTCAGTGAAGATGGAAATATCTACACCGTAATCTGTGCAAATATGGAAATATCTACACCGCTATCTGTGTAAAGATGGAAATGCCTACACTGAAATCTGTGCAAAGATGGAAATATCTACACTGCAATCTGGGCAAAAATGGAAGTATATACACCGCTATCTGTATAAACATGGAAATATCTACACTGCCATCTCTATAAAGAGGGAAATATCTACACTGCCATCTGAATAAACATGGAAATATCTACACTGCTATCTGTATAAATATGGAAATATCTACACGGCTGTCTCTATAAACTTGGAATTATCTACACCGCTATCTGTATAAACATGGAAATATCTACATCACCATCTGTATAAACATGGAAATATGTACACAGTCCTCTGTATAAACATGGAAACATCTATACCGCTGTCTGTATAAACATAGAAATGTCTACACCGCTATCTGTATAAACTTGGAAATATCTACACCGCTATCTATTTAAAGATGGAAATGTCTACACCGCAATCTGTGCAAAGATGGAAATATCTACATCGCTATCTCTATAAACATGGAAATATCTGCACTTCTATCTGTATAAACATGAAAATATCTACACCGCTATCTGTTTAAAGATGGAAATACCTACAACACACTCTGTGTAAACATGGAAATATCCACAGAGCTATCTGTGTTAACATGGAAATATCTACACTGCTATCTGTGTAAAGACGGAAATATCTACACCGCAATCAGTGCAAAGATGTAAATATCTACACCGCTATCTGTGTAAACATGGAAATGTCTACACCGCTATCTGTATAAACATGAAAATAACTTCACCGTTATCTGTATAAACATGGAAGTAGCTACACCGCCATCTCAAGAAACATCGAAATATCTACACCGCCATCTGTATAAACACGGAAATACCTACACCGCTGTCTGTATAAATATGGAAATATCTACACCGCCATCTCTACAAACATGGAAATATCTGTACCGCACTCTGTATAAACATGGAAATATCTACACCGCTATCACTATAAACATGGAAATATCTACACCGCCATCTGTATAAACATGGAAATATCTACACATTCATCTGTATAAACATGGAAGTATCTACACATTCATCTGTATAAACATGGAAATATCTACACCACCACCTATATAAACATGGAAATATCAACACTGCCATCGTTATACACATGGAAATATCTACACAGCCATCTGTATAAACTTGGAAATATCTACACTGCTATCTCTATAAACATGGAAGTATCTACCACGCTATCTCTATAAACATGAAAATATCTACACCGCCATCTCCATAAACATGGAAATATATACACCGCATTCTTTATAAACATGGAAACATCTACACCGCTATCTGTATAAACATGGAAATATCTACACTGCCATCTGTATAAAGATGGAGATATCTACACCGAAGGGTGCATAAACATGGAAATACCAACACCGCTCTCTGTATAAAAATGGAAATATCTACACCGCAATCTGTATAAACATGGAAATATCTACACAGCCATCTGCATAAACATGGAAATATCTACACCGCCATCTGTATAAACATGGAAATATCTGCGCTGCCATCTCTATAAACAGGGAAATGCCTACATCGCAATCTGTATAAACATGGAAATATCTGCGCCGCCATCTCTATAAACAGGGAAATGCCTACATCGCAATCTGTATAAACATGGAAATATCTACACCGCTATCTTTATAAACATGGAAATATCTACACCTCTATCTGTATAAACATGGAAATGTCTACACCGCTATCTGTATAAACATGGAAATATCTACACCGCTATCTCTGTAAACATGGAAATGTTTACACCGCTATCTGTATAAACATGGAAATATCTACATGGCTATCTCTATAAACATGGAAATATCTATACCGCCATCTGTATAAAAATGGAAATACCTACAGAGTCGTCAGTATAAAAATGGAAATATATACACCACTATCTGTATAAACATGGAAGTATCTACACTGACATCTGTATAAACATGGAAATATCTACACCGCTATCTGAATAAACATGGAAATATCTACAATGTCATCTGTATAAAGATGGAAATATCTACACCGCGAGCTGTATAAACATGGAAATGTCGACACCGCTATCTGTATAAACATGGAAATACCAACACCGCTATCTGTAAACATGGAAATATCTACACCGCTATGTGTATAAACATGGAAATATCTACACCGCTATCTGTATAAACATGGAAATACCTACACCGCCATCTCTATAAACATGGAAATATCAACACCGCCATCTGCATGAACATGGAAGTACCTACACCGCCACCTGTATAAACATGGAAATATCTACACAGTCATCTGTATCAACAGGGAAATATCTACACCGCAATCTGTATAAACATGGAAATATCCACACTGCCACCTGTATAAACAAGGAAATATCTACATCGTTATCTGCATAAACTTGGAAATATCTACACCGCCATCTGTATAAACATGGAAATATCTCAAGCGCTATCTGTATAAAAATGCAAATATCTACACCGCTATCTCTATAAACATGGAAATATCTACATCGCTCTCTGTATAAACATGGAAATATCTCCACAGCTATCTCTGTAAACATGGAAATATCTACACCACTATCTTTTTACACATGGAAATATCTACTCCGCCGTCTGTATAAACATGGAAATATCTACGAAATTATCTGTGTAAACATGGAAATATCTACACAGCTATCTGTGTAAACATGGAAATATGTACACCGCTCCCTTTGAAAAGATGGAAATATCTACACCAATATCTCCACAAACATGGAAATATCTACAACGCCATTTGTATAAACTTGGAAATATCTACACTGCCATCTGAAAAAACATGGAAATATCTACACCGCTATCTGCATAAATATGGAAATCTCTACACCTTTAACTATATAAACATGGAAATATCTACTCCGATATCCGTATAAACATGGAAATATCTCCACCGCTATCTGTATAAAGATGGAAATATCCACAACGCTATATGTGTAAACATGGAAATATCTACAGAGCTATCTGTGTAAACATGGAAATATATACACCGCTATATCTAAAAACATGAAATATCTACACCGCCATCTGCATAATCATGGAACTGTCTGCAACGCCATCTCTATAAACACGGAACTATCTACTCCAACATCTCTGTAAAAATGGAAATATCTACACCGCTGTCTGTATAAACATGGAAATATCTACCTCGCTATCTGTATAAACATGGAAATATCTCCACCGCTATCTCTATAAACATGGAAATATCTACACTGCTATTTTTTTAAACATGGAAATTTCTACACCGCTAACTGTATGAACATGGAATTATCTACACCGTTATCTGTATAAACTTGGAAATATCCACACCGCTATCTTTATAAACAAGAAATACCTACACCGCCATCTGTATACACATGGAAATATCTACACCACTCTCTGAGTGAAGATGGAAATATCTACACCGTAATCTGTGCAAAGATGGAAATATCTACAACGCTATCTGTGTAAAGATGGAAATGCCTACACTGAAATCTGTGCAAGGATGGAAATATCTACACTGCAATCTGGGCAAAAATGGAAGTATGTACACCGCTATCTGTATAAACATGGAAATATCTACACTGCCATCTCTATAAAGAGGGAAATATCTACACTGCCATCTGAATAAACAGGGAAATATCTACACTGCTATCTGTATAAATATGGAAATATCTACACCGCTGTCTATATAAACTTGGAATTATCTACACCGCTATCTGTATAAACATGGAAATATCTACACCGCTATCCCTGTAAACATGGAAACGTCTACAACGCTATCTGCACATACATGGAAATATCTAAACCGCTATCTCTATAAACATGGAAATATCTACAACGCTACGTGTGTAATCATGGAAATATCTACAGAGCTATCTGTGTAATCATGGAAATATATACACCGCTATATGTATAAAGATGGAAATATCTACCCCGCAATCTGGGCAAAGATGGAAATATCTACACTGCTATCTGTGTAAACATGGAAATATCTTCACCGTGAGCTGTATAAACATGGAAATACCAACACCGCTATCTGTAAACATGGAAATATCTACACCGCTATGTGTATAAACATGGAAATATCCACACCGCTATCTCTATAAACATGGAAATACTTACACTGCCATCTGTATAAACATGGAAATATCTACACCACTATCTCTATAAACATAGAATTATCTACATTGTCATCTCTTTAAACATGGAAATATCTACACCGCCATGTGCATAAACATGGAAATATCTACACCGCCATCTGTATAAACATGGAAATATCTACACCGCCATCTGTATAAATAGGGAAATGTCTACACCGCTGTCTTTATACACATGGAAATATCTACACCGCTATCTGTATAAACTTGGAGATATCTACACCGCTATCTCTATATACAAGAAATAGCTACACCGCCATCTGTAAAAACATGGAAATTTCTTCACAGTCATCTGTATAAACATGGAAATATCTATACCAACATCTGTATAAACATGGAAATATCTATAATGCCATCTGTATAAACGTGGAAATATCTACACAGACATCTCTATAAACATGGAAATATCTACACCGTTATCTGTATAAAAATGGAAATATCTACAGCGCTATCTGTATAAGCATGGAAATATCTACACCGCTATCTGTATAAACATGGAAATATCTACACCGCTATCTGTATAAACATGGAAATACCTCCATCGCTATCTCTATAAACATGGAAATATCTACACCGCTATCTTTATAAACATGGAAATGTTTACACCGCTGTCTGTATAAACATGGAAATATCTGCAACACTGTCTGTGTAAACATGGAAATATCTACACAGCTATCTGTGTAAACATGGAAATATGTACACCGCTCTCTGGGAAAAGACGGAAATATCTACACCACAATCTGTGCAAATATGGAAATATCTACACTACTATCTTTGTAAACATGGGAATACACCGCTATCTGCATAAATATCTAAATATCTACGCCGCTATCTGTATAAACATGGAAATATCTACACCGCTATCTGTATAAACATGGAAATATCTACACGGCCATCTGTAAAAGCTTGGAAATATCTACAGCGCAATCTGTATAAACATGTAAATAACTACACTGCCATCTGTAGAAACGTGCAAATATCTACAGCGCGATTTGTATAAACATGGAAATTTCCACACTGCTATCATTATAAACATGGAAATATCTACCCTGCTATCTGTATAAACAAGGAAATACCTACAATGCTATCTGTGTAAAGATGGAAATATCTACACTGCTGTCTGTGTAAACATGGAAATATCTACACCAATATCCGTGTAAAGATTGAAATATCTACAGCACAATACGTGCAACAATGGAAATATCTACACCGCTATCTGTGTAAAGATGGAAATATCTACACCGTAATCTGTGCAAAGATGGTAATATCTACACCGCCATCTGTGTAAACATGCAAATATCTACACCGTGAGCTGTATAGACATGGAAATATCTACACCGCTATCTGTATAAACATGGAAATACCAACACCGCTATCTGTAAACATGGAAATATCTACACCGCTATGTGTTTAAACATGGAAATATCTACACCGCTATCTCTATAAACATGGAAATACTTACAACGCCTTCTCTATAAACATGGAAATACTTACAACGCCATCTCTATAAACATGGAAATATCTACACTGCTATCTATGTTAACATAGAAATATCTACACCGCCATCACTATAAACATGGAAATATCTACACCGCCATCTGCATGAACATGGAAATAACTACACCGCCATCTGTATAAACATGGAAATATCTACACCGCCATCTCTATAAATAGGGAAATATCTCCACCGCAATCAGTATAAACATGGAAATATCTAAACTGCCATCTGTATAAACATGGAAATATCTCCACTGCTATCTGTATAAAAATGGAAATATCTACACCGCTATCTGTATAAACATGGAAATATCTAAACCACTATCTGTATAAACATGTAAATATCTACACCGCTATCTCTATAAACATGGAAATGCTTACACTGCTATCTCTATAAACATGGAAATATATACATGGCTATCTCTATAAACATAAAAATATCTATATCGCCTTCTGTATAAACATGGAAATACCTACACAGTCCTCTGTATAAACATGGAAATATCTACACCACTATCTATATAAACATGGAAATATCTACACTGCATCTGTATAAACATGGAAATATCTACACAGCCATCTCCATTAACATGGAAATATTTACACCGCTATCTGTATAAACATGGAAATAGCCACACCGCAATCTGTATAAACATGGAAATATCTACACCGCCATCTGAATAAACATGTAAGTACCTACACCGCTATCTCTATAAATAGGGAAATATCTACATCGCTATCTCTATAAACATGGAAATATCTACACTGCTATCTGTATAAACATGGAAATATCTACACCACCATCTCAATACACATGGAAATACCTCCACCGCTATCTCTATAAACATGGAAATATCTACTCGGCTATCTCTGTAAACATGGAAATATCTAAATCGACATCTGTATAAAAATGGAAATAACTACACAGTCATCTGTATAAACATGGAAATATCTACACCAACATCTGCATAAACATGGAAATATCTACCATGCTATCTGTATAAACGTGGAAATATCTACACAGCAATCTCTATAAACATGGAAATATCTACACCGCTATCTCTATAAACATGGAAATAGCCACACCGCTCTCTGTATAAACATGGAAATATTTACAATGCCATCTGTAAAAACATGGAAATATCTACACAGTCATCTCTACAAACATGGAAATATCTACACAGCCATCTCTTTAAACATGGGAATATCTACACCGCCATCTGTATAACAATGGAAATATCTACTCCGTTAATTGTAAAAATATGGAAATATCTACACCGCCATCTCTATAAACATGGAAATAGCTTCACCGCTATCTGTAAAAACATGGAAATGTCTACACCGCTCTCTCCATAAACATGGAAATATCTACACCGCCATCTGTATAAACATGGAAATATATACACAGTCATCTGTATAAGCCTGGAAATATCTACACCACCATCTCTATAAACATGGACATATCTACACTGCCATCTGTATACACATGGAAATATCTACACAGGTATCTGTATAAACATGGAAATATCTACATCGCTATCTCTATAAACATGGAAATATCTACACCGCTATCTGTATAAATATGGAAATATCTACACCGCTATTTCTATAAGTATGGAAATGTCTACACCGCTATCTCCATAAACATCGAAATACCTACACCGCTATCTGCATAAATATGGAAATAATTACACCGCTATCTGGAAAAACATTTAAATATCTACACCGCTATCTGCATAAACTTTGAAATATCTACATCGCTATCTGTATAAACATGGAAATATCTACACCGCCATCTCTATGAACATGGAAATATCTACACCGCTATCTGTATAAACATGGAAATATCTCCACCGCTATCTGTATAAACACGGAAATATCTACACAGCTATCTGTATAAACATGGAATTATCTACATCGCTATCTGTATAAACATGGAACTATCTACACCACTATCTGTATAAACATGCAAATATATACAACGCTATCTGTATAAACATGGAAATATCTACACCGCTGTCTGTGTAAGCATGGAAATATCTACACCACTATCAGTGTAAAGATTGAAATATCTACAGCACAATCTCTGCAACGATGGAAATATCTACACCGTTATTTGTGAATAGATGGAAGTATCTACAACGCAATCTGTACAAATATGTAAATATCTACCCCGCTATCTGTGTAAACTTGTTAATATCTACACCGCTATATGAATAAACTTGGAATTATCTACACCTCTATCTGTACAAACACGGAAATAACTACACCGCCATCTCTATAAACATGGAAATATCTACACTGACATCTGAATAAACATTGAAATATCTACAATGCCATCTGAATAAATATGGAAATATCTACATCGTTATCTCTATGAACATGGAAATATCTACACCGATATCTGTATAAACATGGAAATATCAACAACGCTATCTATATAAACATGGAAATATATACAACGCTATCTGTGTAAACATGGAAACATCTACACAGCTATCTGGGTAAACATGGAAATATGTACACAGGTCTCTGTGTAAAGATGGAAATACCTACACTGCAATCTGTGCAAATATGGAAATATCTACACCCCTATCTCAGTAAACATGGAAATTTCTACACCGCTATCTGTAAAAACATGGAAATATCAACACCGCTACCTGTATAAACATGGAAATGTCTACACCACGATCTGTATAAACATGGAAATATCTACACCGCTATATGTATAAACATGGAAATATCTACACCGCTATCAGTATAAACATGGAAATATCTACACCGCTATCAGTATAAACATGGAAATATCTACACCACGACATGTATAAACATGGAAATATCTACACCGCCATGTGAATAAACATGGAAATATCTACACAGCTATCAGTAAAAACATGGAAATATTGACACCGCTATCAGTATAAATATGGAAATATCTACACCACTATCTCTATAAACATGGAAATATCTACACCGTTATCTGTATAAACAAAGAAATATCTCCACCGCTGTCTGTATGAACATGGAAACATCTACACCGCTAGCTGTATAAACATGGAATTATCTGCAGCGTTATCTGTATAAACATGGAAATATCTACACCGCAGTCTGTGCAAAGTTGGAAATATCTACAAAGATATCTCAATAAACATGGAAATATCGACACCGCCATCTGTACACACATGGAAATACCTACACAGTCATCTGTATAAACATGGAAATATCTACACCACTATCTGTATAAACATGGAAATATCTACACTGCCATCTGTATAAACATGGAATTACCTACACAGACATCTCTATAATCATTGAAATATCTACACCGCTATCTGTATAAATAGGGAAATGTCTACACCGCTGTCTTTATACACATGGAAATATCTACACCGCTATCTGTATAAACTTGGAGATATCTACACCGCTATCTCTATATACAAGAAATAGCTACACCGCCATCTGTAAAAACATGGAAATTTCTTCACAGTCATCTGTATAAACATGGAAATATCTATACCAACATCTGTATAAACATGGAAATATCTATAATGCCATCTGTATAAACGTGGAAATATCTACACAGACATCTCTATAAACATGGAAATATCTACACCGTTATCTGTATAAAAATGGAAATATCTACAGCGCTATCTGTATAAGCATGGAAATATCTACACCGCTATCTGTATAAACATGGAAATATCTACACCGCTATCTGTATAAACATGGAAATACCTCCATCGCTATCTCTATAAACATGGAAATATCTACACCGCTATCTTTATAAACATGGAAATGTTTACACCGCTGTCTGTATAAACATGGAAATATCTGCAACACTGTCTGTGTAAACATGGAAATATCTACACAGCTATCTGTGTAAACATGGAAATATGTACACCGCTCTCTGGGAAAAGACGGAAATATCTACACCACAATCTGTGCAAATATGGAAATATCTACACTACTATCTCTGTAAACATGGGAATACACCGCTATCTGCATAAATATCTAAATATCTACGCCGCTATCTGTATAAACATGGAAATATCTACACCGCTATCTGTATAAACATGGAAATATCTACACGGCCATCTGTAAAAGCTTGGAAATATCTACAGCGCAATCTGTATAAACATGTAAATAACTACACTGCCATCTGTAGAAACGTGCAAATATCTACAGCGCGATTTGTATAAACATGGAAATTTCCACACTGCTATCATTATAAACATGGAAATATCTACCCTGCTATCTGTATAAACAAGGAAATACCTACAATGCTATCTGTGTAAAGATGGAAATATCTACACTGCTGTCTGTGTAAACATGGAAATATCTACACCAATATCCGTGTAAAGATTGAAATATCTACAGCACAATACGTGCAACAATGGAAATATCTACACCGCTATCTGTGTAAAGATGGAAATATCTACACCGTAATCTGTGCAAAGATGGTAATATCTACACCGCCATCTGTGTAAACATGCAAATATCTACACCGTGAGCTGTATAGACATGGAAATATCTACACCGCTATCTGTATAAACATGGAAATACCAACACCGCTATCTGTAAACATGGAAATATCTACACCGCTATGTGTTTAAACATGGAAATATCTACACCGCTATCTCTATAAACATGGAAATACTTACAACGCCTTCTCTATAAACATGGAAATACTTACAACGCCATCTCTATAAACATGGAAATATCTACACTGCTATCTATGTTAACATAGAAATATCTACACCGCCATCACTATAAACATGGAAATATCTACACCGCCATCTGCATGAACATGGAAATAACTACACCGCCATCTGTATAAACATGGAAATATCTACACCGCCATCTCTATAAATAGGGAAATATCTCCACCGCAATCAGTATAAACATGGAAATATCTAAACTGCCATCTGTATAAACATGGAAATATCTCCACTGCTATCTGTATAAAAATGGAAATATCTACACCGCTATCTGTATAAACATGGAAATATCTAAACCACTATCTGTATAAACATGTAAATATCTACACCGCTATCTCTATAAACATGGAAATGCTTACACTGCTATCTCTATAAACATGGAAATATATACATGGCTATCTCTATAAACATAAAAATATCTATATCGCCTTCTGTATAAACATGGAAATACCTACACAGTCCTCTGTATAAACATGGAAATATCTACACCACTATCTATATAAACATGGAAATATCTACACTGCATCTGTATAAACATGGAAATATCTACACAGCCATCTCCATTAACATGGAAATATTTACACCGCTATCTGTATAAACATGGAAATAGCCACACCGCAATCTGTATAAACATGGAAATATCTACACCGCCATCTGAATAAACATGTAAGTACCTACACCGCTATCTCTATAAATAGGGAAATATCTACATCGCTATCTCTATAAACATGGAAATATCTACACTGCTATCTGTATAAACATGGAAATATCTACACCACCATCTCAATACACATGGAAATACCTCCACCGCTATCTCTATAAACATGGAAATATCTACTCGGCTATCTCTGTAAACATGGAAATATCTAAACCGACATCTGTATAAAAATGGAAATAACTACACAGTCATCTGTATAAACATGGAAATATCTACACCAACATCTGCATAAACATGGAAATATCTACCATGCTATCTGTATAAACGTGGAAATATCTACACAGCAATCTCTATAAACATGGAAATATCTACACCGCTATCTCTATAAACATGGAAATAGCCACACCGCTCTCTGTATAAACATGGAAATATTTACAATGCCATCTGTAAAAACATGGAAATATCTACACAGTCATCTCTACAAACATGGAAATATCTACACAGCCATCTCTTTAAACATGGGAATATCTACACCGCCATCTGTATAACAATGGAAATATCTACTCCGTTAATTGTAAAAATATGGAAATATCTACACCGCCATCTCTATAAACATGGAAATAGCTTCACCGCTATCTGTAAAAACATGGAAATGTCTACACCACTCTCTCCATAAACATGGAAATATCTACACCGCCATCTGTATAAACATGGAAATATATACACAGTCATCTGTATAAGCCTGGAAATATCTACACCACCATCTCTATAAACATGGACATATCTACACTGCCATCTGTATACACATGGAAATATCTACACAGGTATCTGTATAAACATGGAAATATCTACATCGCTATCTCTATAAACATGGAAATATCTACACCGCTATCTGTATAAATATGGAAATATCTACACCGCTATTTCTATAAGTATGGAAATGTCTACACCGCTATCTCCATAAACATCGAAATACCTACACCGCTATCTGCATAAATATGGAAATAATTACACCGCTATCTGGAAAAACATTTAAATATCTACACCGCTATCTGCATAAACTTTGAAATATCTACATCGCTATCTGTATAAACATGGAAATATCTACACCGCCATCTGTATGAACATGGAAATATCTACACCGCTATCTGTATAAACATGGAAATATCTCCACCGCTATCTGTATAAACACGGAAATATCTACACAGCTATCTGTATAAACATGGAATTATCTACATCGCTATCTGTATAAACATGGAACTATCTACACCACTATCTGTATAAACATGCAAATATATACAACGCTATCTGTATAAACATGGAAATATCTACACCGCTGTCTGTTTAAGCATGGAAATATCTACACCACTATCAGTGTAAAGATTGAAATATCTACAGCACAATCTCTGCAACGATGGAAATATCTACACCGTTATTTGTGAATAGATGGAAGTATCTACAACGCAATCTGTACAAATATGTAAATATCTACCCCGCTATCTGTGTAAACTTGTTAATATCTACACCGCTATATGAATAAACTTGGAATTATCTACACCTCTATCTGTACAAACACGGAAATAACTACACCGCCATCTCTATAAACATGGAAATATCTACACTGACATCTGAATAAACATTGAAATATCTACAATGCCATCTGAATAAATATGGAAATATCTACATCGTTATCTCTATGAACATGGAAATATCTACACCGATATCTGTATAAACATGGAAATATCAACAACGCTATCTATATAAACATGGAAATATATACAACGCTATCTGTGTAAACATGGAAACATCTACACAGCTATCTGGGTAAACATGGAAATATGTACACAGGTCTCTGTGTAAAGATGGAAATACCTACACTGCAATCTGTGCAAATATGGAAATATCTACACCGCTATCTCAGTAAACATGGAAATTTCTACACCGCTATCTGTAAAAACATGGAAATATCAACACCGCTACCTGTATAAACATGGAAATGTCTACACCACGATCTGTATAAACATGGAAATATCTACACCGGTATATGTATAAACATGGAAATATCTACACCGCTATCAGTATAAACATGGAAATATCTACACCGCTATCAGTATAAACATGGAAATATCTACACCACGACATGTATAAACATGGAAATATCTACACCGCCATGTGAATAAACATGGAAATATCTACACAGCTATCAGTAAAAACATGGAAATATTGACACCGCTATCAGTATAAATATGGAAATATCTACACCACTATCTCTATAAACATGGAAATATCTACACCGTTATCTGTATAAACAAAGAAATATCTCCACCGCTGTCTGTATGAACATGGAAACATCTACACCGCTAGCTGTATAAACATGGAATTATCTGCAGCGTTATCTGTATAAACATGGAAATATCTACACCGCAGTCTGTGCAAAGTTGGAAATATCTACAAAGATATCTCAATAAACATGGAAATATCGACACCGCCATCTGTACACACATGGAAATACCTACACAGTCATCTGTATAAACATGGAAATATCTACACCACTATCTGTATAAACATGGAAATATCTACACTGCCATCTGTATAAACATGGAATTACCTACACAGACATCTCTATAATCATTGAAATATCTACACCGCTATCTGTATAAACATGGAAGTAGCCACAACGCTATCTGTATAAACATGGAAATATCTACACCGCTATCTGTATAAACATGGAAATATCTACACCACGACGTGTATAAACATGGAAATATCTACACCTCCATGTGAATAAACATGGAAATATCTACACAGCTATCAGTATAAACATGGAAATATTGACACCGCTATCTGTATAAATATGGAAATATCTACACCACTATCTCTATAAACATGGAAATATCTACACCGTTATCTGTATAATCAAAGAAATATCTCCACCGCTGTCTGTATGAACATGGAAACATCTACACCGCTAGCTGTATAAACATGGAATTATCTGCAGCGTTATCTGTATAAACATGGAAATATCTACACCGCAGTCTGTGCAAAGATGGAAATATCTACAATGCTATCTCAATAAACATGGAAATATCGACACCGCCATCTGTACACACATGGAAATACCTACACAGTCATCTGTATAAACATGGAAATATCTACACCACTATCTGTATAAACATGGAAATATCTACACTGCCATCTGTATAAACATGGAATTACCTACACAGACATCTCTATAATCATTGAAATATCTACACCGCTATCTGTATAAACATGGAAGTAGCCACACCGCTATCAGTATATACATGGAAATATCTACACCGCTATCTGTATAAACATGGAAATATCTACACCACGACGTGTATAAACAAGGAAATATCTACACCGCTATGTGAATAAACATGGAAATATCTACACAGCTATCAGTATAAACATGGAAATATTGACACCGCTATCTGTATAAATATGGAAATATCTACACCACTATCTCTATAAACATGGAAATATCTACACCGCCATCTGTGAAAACATGGAAATATCTACACTGACATCTTTATAAACATGGAAATATCTACACGTCCATCTGTATAAACATGGAAATTTCTACACTGCCATCTGTATATACCTGGAAATATCTACACTGCCATCTGTATATACATGGAAATATCTACACCGCTATCTGTATAAACATGGAAATATCTAAACCACTATCTGTATAAACATGTAAATATCTACACCGCTATCTCTATAAACATGGAAATGCTTACACTGCTATCTCTATAAACATGGAAATATATACATGGCTATCTCTATAAACATAAAAATATCTATATCGCCTTCTGTATAAACATGGAAATACCTACACAGTCCTCTGTATAAACATGGAAATATCTACACCACTATCTATATAAACATGGAAATATCTACACTGCATCTGTATAAACATGGAAATATCTACACAGCCATCTCCATTAACATGGAAATATTTACACCGCTATCTGTATAAACATGGAAATAGCCACACCGCAATCTGTATAAACATGGAAATATCTACACCGCCATCTGAATAAACATGTAAGTACCTACACCGCTATCTCTATAAATAGGGAAATATCTACATCGCTATCTCTATAAACATGGAAATATCTACACTGCTATCTGTATAAACATGGAAATATCTACACCACCATCTCAATACACATGGAAATACCTCCACCGCTATCTCTATAAATATGGAAATATCTACTCGGCTATCTCTGTAAACATGGAAATATCTAAACCGACATCTGTATAAAAATGGAAATAACTACACAGTCATCTGTATAAACATGGAAATATCTACACCAACATCTGCATAAACATGGAAATATCTACCATGCTATCTGTATAAACGTGGAAATATCTACACAGCAATCTCTATAAACATGGAAATATCTACACCGCTATCTCTATAAACATGGAAATAGCCACACCGCTCTCTGTATAAACATGGAAATATTTACAATGCCATCTGTAAAAACATGGAAATATCTACACAGTCATCTCTACAAACATGGAAATATCTACACAGCCATCTCTTTAAACATGGGAATATCTACACCGCCATCTGTATAACAATGGAAATATCTACTCCGTTAATTGTAAAAATATGGAAATATCTACACCGCCATCTCTATAAACATGGAAATAGCTTCACCGCTATCTGTAAAAACATGGAAATGTCTACACCGCTCTCTCCATAAACATGGAAATATCTACACCGCCATCTGTATAAACATGGAAATATATACACAGTCATCTGTATAAGCCTGGAAATATCTACACCACCATCTCTATAAACATGGACATATCTACACTGCCATCTGTATACACATGGAAATATCTACACAGGTATCTGTATAAACATGGAAATATCTACATCGCTATCTCTATAAACATGGAAATATCTACACCGCTATCTGTATAAATATGGAAATATCTACACCGCTATTTCTATAAGTATGGAAATGTCTACACCGCTATCTCCATAAACATCGAAATACCTACACCGCTATCTGCATAAATATGGAAATAATTACACCGCTATCTGGAAAAACATTTAAATATCTACACCGCTATCTGCATAAACTTTGAAATATCTACATCGCTATCTGTATAAACATGGAAATATCTACACCGCCATCTCTATAAACATGGAAATATCTACACCGCTATCTGTATAAACATGGAAATATCTCCACCGCTATCTGTATAAACACGGAAATATCTACACAGCTATCTGTATAAACATGGAATTATCTACATCGCTATCTGTATAAACATGGAACTATCTACACCACTATCTGTATAAACATGCAAATATATACAACGCTATCTGTATAAACATGGAAATATCTACACCGCTGTCTGTGTAAGCATGGAAATATCTACACCACTATCAGTGTAAAGATTGAAATATCTACAGCACAATCTCTGCAACGATGGAAATATCTACACCGTTATTTGTGAATAGATGGAAGTATCTACAACGCTATCTGTACAAATATGTAAATATCTACCCCGCTATCTGTGTAAACTTGTTAATATCTACACCGCTATATGAATAAACTTGGAATTATCTACACCTCTATCTGTACAAACACGGAAATAACTACACCGCCATCTCTATAAACATGGAAATATCTACACTGACATCTGAATAAACATTGAAATATCTACAATGCCATCTGAATAAATATGGAAATATCTACATCGTTATCTCTATGAACATGGAAATATCTACACCGATATCTGTATAAACATGGAAATATCAACAACGCTATCTATATAAACATGGAAATATATACAACGCTATCTGTGTAAACATGGAAACATCTACACAGCTATCTGGGTAAACATGGAAATATGTACACAGGTCTCTGTGTAAAGATGGAAATACCTACACTGCAATCTGTGCAAATATGGAAATATCTACACCGCTATCTCAGTAAACATGGAAATTTCTACACCGCTATCTGTAAAAACATGGAAATATCAACACCGCTACCTGTATAAACATGGAAATGTCTACACCACGATCTGTATAAACATGGAAATATCTACACCGCTATATGTATAAACATGGAAATATCTACACCGCTATCAGTATAAACATGGAAATATCTACACCGCTATCAGTATAAACATGGAAATATCTACACCACGACATGTATAAACATGGAAATATCTACACCGCCATGTGAATAAACATGGAAATATCTACACAGCTATCAGTAAAAACATGGAAATATTGACACCGCTATCAGTATAAATATGGAAATATCTACACCACTATCTCTATAAACATGGAAATATCTACACCGTTATCTGTATAAACAAAGAAATATCTCCACCGCTGTCTGTATGAACATGGAAACATCTACACCGCTAGCTGTATAAACATGGAATTATCTGCAGCGTTATCTGTATAAACATGGAAATATCTACACCGCAGTCTGTGCAAAGTTGGAAATATCTACAAAGATATCTCAATAAACATGGAAATATCGACACCGCCATCTGTACACACATGGAAATACCTACACAGTCATCTGTATAAACATGGAAATATCTACACCACTATCTGTATAAACATGGAAATATCTACACTGCCATCTGTATAAACATGGAATTACCTACACAGACATCTCTATAATCATTGAAATATCTACACCGCTATCTGTATAAACATGGAAGTAGCCACACCGCTATCTGTATAAACATGGAAATAACTACACCGCTATCTGTATAAACATGGAAATATCTACACCACGACGTGTATAAACATGGAAATATCTACACCTCCATGTGAATAAACATGGAAATATCTACACAGCTATCAGTATAAACATGGAAATATTGACACCGCTATCTGTATAAATATGGAAATATCTACACCACTATCTCTATAAACATGGAAATATCTACACCGTTATCTGTATAAACAAAGAAATATCTCCACCGCTGTCTGTATGAACATGGAAACATCTACACCGCTAGCTGTATAAACATGGAATTATCTGCAGCGTTATCTGTATAAACATGGAAATATCTACACCGCAGTCTGTGCAAAGATGGAAATATCTACAATGCTATCTCAATAAACATGGAAATATCGACACCGCCATCTGTACACACATGGAAATACCTACACAGTCATCTGTATAAACATGGAAATATCTACACCACTATCTGTATAAACATGGAAATATCTACACTGCCATCTGTATAAACATGGAATTACCTACACAGACATCTCTATAATCATTGAAATATCTACACCGCTATCTGTATAAACATGGAAGTAGCCACACCGCTATCAGTATATACATGGAAATATCTACACCGCTATCTGTATAAACATGGAAATATCTACACCACGACGTGTATAAACAAGGAAATATCTACACCGCTATGTGAATAAACATGGAAATATCTACACAGCTATCAGTATAAACATGGAAATATTGACACCGCTATCTGTATAAATATGGAAATATCTACACCACTATCTCTATAAACATGGAAATATCTACACCGCCATCTGTGAAAACATGGAAATATCTACACTGTCATCTTTATAAACATGGAAATATCTACACGTCCATCTGTATAAACATGGAAATTTCTACACTGCCATCTGTATATACCTGGAAATATCTACACTGTCATCTGTATAAACATGGAAATATGTACAGCACTATCTCTATAAACATGGAAATATCTACACGGCTATCTGTATAAACATGGAAATACCTCCACCGCTGTTTGTAGAAACATGGAAATACCTACATCGCTATCTTTATAAACATGGAAATATCTCCACCGTTATCTCTATAAAGATGGAAATATCTACACTGCTATCTTTATAAACATGGAAATATCTACACGGCTATCTGTATAAACATGGAAATATCTATAACACTATCTGTGTAAGCATGTAAATATCTACACAGCTATCTGTGTAAACATGGAAATATGTACACAGGTCTCTGTGTAAAGATGGAAATAACTACACCGCAATCTGTGCAAATATGGAAATATCTACACCGCTATATGTATAAACATGGAAATATCTACACCGCTATCAGTATAAACATGGAAATATCTACACCGCTATCTGTATAAACATGGAAATATCTACACCACGACATGTATAAACATGGAAATATCTACCCCGCCATGTGAATAAACATGGTAATATCTACACCGCTATCAGTAAAAACATGGAAATAGCGACACCGCTATCTGTATAAATATGGAAATATCTACACCACTATCTCTATAAACATGGAAATATCTACACTGCCATCTGTATAAACATGGAATTACCTACACAGACATCTATATAATCATTGAAATATCTACACCGCTATCTGTATAAACATGGAAGTAGCCACACCGCCATCAGTATAAACATGGAAATATCTACACCGCTATCTGTATAAACATGGAAATATCTACACCACAACATGTATAAACATGGAAATATCTACACCGCTGTTTGAATAAACATGGAAATATCTAAACCGCTATCAGTATAAATATGGAAATATTGACACCGCTATCTGTATAAATATGGAAATATCTACACCACTATCTCTATAAACTTGGAAATATCTACACCGTTATCTGTATAAACAAAGAAATATCTCCACCGCTGTCTGTATGAACATGGAAACATCTACACCGCTAGCTGTATAAACATGGAATTATCTGCAGCGTTATCTGTATAAACATGGAAATATCTACACTGCAGTCTGTGCAAAGATGGAAATATCTACAATGCTGTCTCAATAAACATGGAAATATCGACACCGCCATCTGTACACACGTGGAAATACCTACACAGTCATCTGTATAAACATGGAAATATCTACACCACTATCTGTATAAACATGGAAATACCTACACTGCCCTTTGTATAAACATGGAATTATCTACACAGACATCTATATAACCATTGAAATATCTATACCGCTATCTGTATAAACATGGAAGTAGCCACACCGCTATCTGTATAAACATGGAAATATCTACACCGCTATCTGTGAAAACATGGAAATATCTACACTGTCATCTTTATAAACATGGAAATATCTACACGTCCATCTGCATAAACATGGAAATATCTACACGGCCATCTGTATATACCTAGAAATATCTACACTGCCATCTGTATAAACATGGAAATATCTACACCGTTATCTCTATAAACATGGAAATGTCTACACGGCTATCTGTATAAACATGGAAATATCTCCACCGCTATCTGTAGAAACATGGAAATATCTACATCGCTATCTGTATAAACATGGAAATATCTCCACCGCTATCTCTATAAAGATGGAAATATCTACACCACTATCTTTATAAACATGGAAATATCTACACCGCTATCTGTATAAACATGGAAATATCTATAACATTATCTGTGTAAACATGGAAATATCTACACAGCTATCTGTTTAAACATGGAAATATGTACACAGGTCTCTGTGTAAAGATGGAAATATCTACACCACAATCTGTGCAAATATGGAAATATCTACACCGCTATCTTAGTAAACATGGAAATATCTACACCGCTATCTGTATAAACATGGATATATCAACACCGCTATCTGTATAAACATGGAAATGTCTACACCACGATCTGTATAAACATGGAAATATCTACACCGCTATATGTATAAACATGGAAATATCTACACCGCTATCAGTATAAACATGGAAATATATACACCGCTATCTGTATAAACATGGAAATATCTACACCACGACGTGTATAAACATGGAAATATCTACACCGCCATGTGAATAAACATGGAAATATCTACACCGCTATCAATAAAAACATGGAAATAGCGACACCGCTATCTGTATAAATATGGAAATATCTACACCACTATCTCTATAAACATGGAAATATCTACACCGTTATCTGTATAAACAAAGAAATATCTCCACCGCTGTCTGTATAAACATGGAAATATCTACACCGCTAGCTGTATAAACATGGAATTATCTGCAGCGTTATCTGTATAAACATGGAAATATCTACACTGCAGTCTGTGCAAAGATGGAAATATCTACAATGCTGTCTCAATAAACATGGAAATATCGAAACCGCCATCTGTACACACGTGGAAATACCTACACAGTCATCTGTATAAACATGGAAATACATACACTGCCCTTTGTATAAACATGGAATTATCTACACAGACATCTATATAACCATTGAAATATCTATACCGCTATCTGTATAAACATGGAAGTAGCCACACCGCTATCTGTATAAACATGGAAATATCTACACCGCTATCTGTGAAAACATGGAAATATCTACACTGTCATCTTTATAAACATGGAAATATCTACACGTCCATCTGCATAAACATGGAAATATCTACACGGCCATCTGTATATACCTAGAAATATCTACACTGCCATCGGTATAAACATGGAAATATCTACACCGCTATCTCTATAAACATGGAAATGTCTACACGGCTATCTGTATAAACATGGAAATATCTCCACCGCTATCTGTAGAAACATGGAAATATCTACATCGCTATCTGTATAAACATGGAAATATCTCCACCGCTATCTCTATAAAGATGGAAATATCTACACCACTATCTTTATAAACATGGAAATATCTACACCGCTATCTGTATAAACATGGAAATATCTATAACATTATCTGTGTAAACATGGAAATATCTACACAGCTATCTGTTTAAACATGGAAATATGTACACAGGTCTCTGTGTAAAGATGGAAATATCTACACCACAATCTGTGCAAATATGGAAATATCTACACCGCTATCTTAGTAAACATGGAAATATCTACACCGCTATCTGTATAAACATGGATATATCAACACCGCTATCTGTATAAACATGGAAATGTCTACACCACGATCTGTATAAACATGGAAATATCTACACCGCTATATGTATAAACATGGAAATATCTACACCGCTATCAGTATAAACATGGAAATATATACACCGCTATCTGTATAAACATGGAAATATCTACACCACGACGTGTATAAACATGGAAATATCTACACCGCCATGTGAATAAACATGGAAATATCTACACCGCTATCAATAAAAACATGGAAATAGCGACACCGCTATCTGTATAAATATGGAAATATCTACACCACTATCTCTATAAACATGGAAATATCTAAACCGTTATCTGTATAAACAAAGAAATATCTCCACCGCTGTCTGTATAAACATGGAAATATCTACACCGCTAGCTGTATAAACATGGAATTATCTGCAGCGTTATCTGTATAAACATGGAAATATCTACACTGCAGTCTGTGCAAAGATGGAAATATCTACAATGCTGTCTCAATAAACATGGAAATATCGAAACTGCCATCTGTACACACGTGGAAATACCTACACAGTCATCTGTATAAACATGGAAATACATACACTGCCCTTTGTATAAACATGGAATTATCTACACAGACATCTATATAACCATTGAAATATCTATACCGCTATCTGTATAAACATGGAAGTAGCCACACCGCTATCTGTATAAACATGGAAATATCTACACCGCTATCTGTGAAAACATGGAAATATCTACACTGTCATCTTTATAAACATGGAAATATCTACACGTCCATCTGCATAAACATGGAAATATCTACACGGCCATCTGTATATACCTAGAAATATATACACTGCCATCTGTATAAACATGGAAATATCTACACCGTTATCTCTATAAACATGGAAATGTCTACACGGCTATCTGTATAAACATGGAAATATCTCCACCGCTAACTGTAGAAACATGGAAATATCTACATCGCTATCTGTATAAACATGGAAATATCTCCACCGCTATCTCAATAAAGATGGAAATATCTACACCGCTATCTTTGTAAACATGGAAATATCTGCACCGCTATCTGTATAAACATGGAAATATCTATAACATTATCTGTGTAAACATGTAAATATCTACACAGCTATCTGTGTAAACATGGAAATATGTACACAGGTCTCTGTGTAAAGATGGAAATACCTACACTGCAATCTGTGCAAATATGGAAATATCTACACCGCTATCTCAGAAAACATGGAAATTTCTACACCGCTATCTGTAAAAACATGGAAATATCAACACCGCTATCTGTATAAACATGGAAATGTCTACACCACGATCTGTATAAACATGGAAATATCTACACCGCTATATGTATAAACATGGAAATATCTACACCGCTATCAGTATAAACATGGAAATATCTATAACACTATCTGTGTAAACATGGAAATATCTACACCGCTATCTGTGTAAACATGGAAATATGTACACAGGTCTATGTGTAAAGATGGAAATACCTACACCGCAATCTGTGCAAATATGGAAATATCTACACCGCTATCTCTATAAACATGGAAATATCTACACCGTTATCTGTATAAACAAAGAAATATCTCCACCGCTGTCTGTATGAACATGGAAACATCTACACTGCTAGCTGTATAAACATGGAATTATCTGCAGCGTTATCTGTATAAACATGGAAATATCTACACCGCAGTCTGTGCAAAGATGGAAATATCTACAATGCTATCTCAATAAACATGGAAATATCGACACCGCCATCTGTACACACGTGGAAATACCTACACAGTCATCTGTATAAACATGGAAATATCTACACCACTATCTGTATAAATATGGAAATATCTACACTGCCATCTGTATAAACATGGAATTACCTACACAGACATCTCTATAATCATTGAAATATCTACAGCGCTATCTGTATAAACATGGAAGTAGCCACAACGCTATCAGTATAAACATGGAAATATCTACACCGCTATCTGTATAAACATGGAAATATCTATACCACGACATGTATAAACATGGAAATATCTACACCGCTATGTGAATAAACATGGAAATATCTACACTGCTATCAGTATAAACATGGAAATATTGACACCGCTATCTGTATAAATATGGAAATATCTACACCACTATCTCTATAAACATGGAAATATCTACACCGTTATCTGTATAAACAAAGAAATATCTCCACCGCTGTCTGTATGAACATGGAAACATCTACACCGCTAGCTGTATAAACATGGAATTATCTGCAGCGTTGTCTGTATAAACATGGAAATATCTACACCGCAGTCTGTGCAAAGATGGAAATATCTACAATGCTATCTCAATAAACATGGAAGTATTGACACCGCCATCTGTACACACATGGAAATACCTACACAGTCATCTGTATAAACATGGAAATATCTACACCACTATCTGTATAAACATGGAAATACCTACACTGCCATCTGTATAAACATGGAATTATCTACACAGACATCTCTATAACCATTGAAATATCTACACCGCTATCTGTATAAACATGGAAGTAGCCACACCGCTATCTGTATAAACATGGAAATATCTACACCGCCATCTGTGAAAACATGGAAATATCTACACTGTCATCTTTATAAACATGGAAATATCTACACGTCCATCTGCATAAACATGGAAATATCTACACTGCCATCTGTATATACCTAGAAATATCTACACTGCCATCTGTATAAACATGGAAATATCTACACCGCTATCTCTATAAACATGGAAATGTCTACACGGCTATCTTTATAAACATGGAAATATCTGCACCGCTATCTGTAGAAACATGGAAATATCTATAACATTATCTGTGTAAACATGGAAATATCTACACAGCTATCTGTGTAAACATGGAAATATGTACACAGGTCTCTGTGTAAAGATGGAAATATCTAAACGACAATCTGTGCAAATATGGAAATATCTACACCGCTATCTTAGTAAACATGCAAATATCTACACCGCTATCTGTATAAACATGGATATATCAACACCGCTATCTGTATAAACATGGAAATGTCTACACCACGATCTGTATAAACATGGAAATATCTACACCGCTATATGTATAAACATGGAAATATCAACACCGCTATCAGTATAAACATGGAAATATCTACACCGCTATCTGTATAAACAAGGGAATATCTACACCACGACGTGTATAAACATGGAAATATCTACACCGCCATGTGAATAAACATGGAAATATCTACACAGCTATCAGTAAAAACATGGAAATAGCGACACCGCTATCTGTATAAATATGGAAATATCTACACCACTATCTCTATAAACATGGAAATGTCTACACCGTTATCTGTATAAACAAAGAAATATCTCCACAGCTGTCTGTATAAACATGGAAATATCTACACTGCCATCTGTATAAACGTGGAATTACTTACACAGACATCTCTATAATCATTGAAATATCTACACCGCTATCTGTATAAACATGGAAGTAGCCACACCGCTATCAGTATAAACATGGAAATATCTACACCGCTATCTGTATAAACATGGAAATATCTACACCACTATCTGTATAATCATGGAAATACCTACACTGCCATCTGTCTAAACATGGAAATATCTACACAGACATCTCTATAAACATTGAAATATCTACAACGCTATCTGTATAAACATGGAAGTAGCCACACCGCTATCTGTATAAACATGGAAATATCTACACCGCCATCTGTGAAAACATGGAAATATCTACACTGTCATCTTTATAAACATGGAAATATCTACACGTCCATCTGTATAAACATGGAAATACCTACACCGCTATCTCTATAAACATGGAAATGTCTACACGGCTATCTGTATAAACATGGAAATATCTCCACCGCTATCTGTAGAAACATGGAAATATCTACATCGCTATCTGTATAAACATGGAAATATCTCCACCGTTATCTCTATAAAGATGGAAATATCTACACCGCTATCTTTATAAACATGGAAATATCTACACCGCTATCTGTATAAACATGGAAATATCTATAACACTATCTGTGTAAACATGGAAATATCTACACAGCTATCTGTGTAAACATGGAAACATGTACACTGGTCTCTGTGTAAAGATGGAAATATCTACACCGCAATCTGTGCAAATATGGAAATATCTACACCGCTATCTCAGTAAACATGGAAATATCTACACCGCTATCTGTATAAACATGGAAATATCAACACCGCTATCTATATAAACATTGAAATATCTACACCGCTATATGTATAAACATGGAAAAATCTACACCGCTATCAGTATAAACATGGAAAAATCTACACCGCTATCAGTATAAACATGGAAATATATACACCGCTATCTGTATAAACATGGAAATATCTACACCACGACGTGTATAAACATGGAAATATCTACACCGCTATGTGAATAAACATGGAAATATCTACACCGCTATCAGTATAAACATGGAAATATTGACACCGCTATCTGTATAAATATGGAAATATCTACACCACTATCTCTATAAACATGGAAATATCTACACCGTTATCTGTATAAACAAAGAAATATCTCCACCGCTGTCTATATGAACATGGAGACATCTACACAACTAGCTGTATAAACATGGAATTATCTGCAGCGTTATCTGTATAAACATGGAAATATCTACACCGCAGTCTGTGCAAAGATGGGAATATCTACAATGCTATCTCAATAAACATGGAAATATTGACACCGCCATCTGTACACACATGGAAATACCTACACAGTCATCTGTATAAACATGGAAATATCTACACCACTATCTGTATAAACATGGAAATACCTACACTGCCATCTGTATAAACATGGAATTATCTACACAGACATCTCTATAATCATTGAAATATCTACACCGCTATCTGTATAAACATGGAAGTAGCCACACCGCTATCAGTATAAACATGGAAATATCTACACCGCTATATGTATAAACATGGAAATATCTACACCACGACGTGTATAAACATGGAAATATCTACACCGCTATGTGAATAAACATGGAAATATCTACACTGCTATCAGTATAAACATGGAAATATTGACACCGCTATCTGTATAAATATGGAAATATCTACACCACTATCTCTATAAACATGGAAATATCTACACCGTTATCTGTATAAACAAAGAAATATCTCCACCGCTGTCTGTATGAACATGGAAACATCTACACCGCTAGCTGTATAAACATGGAATTATCTGCAGCGTTGTCTGTATAAACATGGAAATATCTACACCGCAGTCTGTGCAAAGATGGAAATATCTACAATGCTATCTCAATAAACATGGAAGTATTGACACCGCCATCTGTACACACATGGAAATACCTACACAGTCATCTGTATAAGCATGGAAATATCTACACCACTATCTGTATAAACATGGAAATACCTACACTGCCATCTGTATAAACATGGAATTATCTGCACCGACATCTCTATAACCATTGAAATATCTACACCGCTATCTGTATAAACATGGAAGTAGCCACACCGCTATCTGTATAAACATGGAAATATCTACACCGCCATCTGTGAAAACATGGAAATATCTACACTGTCATCTTTATAAACATGGAAATATCTACACGTCCATCTGCATAAACATGGAAATATCTACACTGCCATCTGTATATACCTATAAATATCTACACTGCCATCTGTATAAACATGGAAATATCTACACCGCTATCTCTATAAACATGGAAATGTCTACACGGCTATCTTTATAAACATGGAAATATCTGCACCGCTATCTGTAGAAACATGGAAATATCTATAACATTATCTGTGTAAACATGGAAATATCTACACAGCTATCTGTGTAAACATGGAAATATGTACACAGGTCTCTGTGTAAAGATGGAAATATCTAAACCACAATCTGTGCAAATATGGAAATATCTACACCGCTATCTTAGTAAACATGGAAATATCTACACCGCTATCTGTATAAACATGGATATATCAACACCGCTATCTGTATAAACATGGAAATGTCTACACCACGATCTGTATAAACATGGAAATATCTACACCGCTATATGTATAAACATGGAAATATCAACACCGCTATCAGTATAAACATGGAAATATCTACACCGCTATCTGTATAAACAAGGGAATATCTACACCACGACGTGTATAAACATGGAAATATCTACACCGCCATGTGAATAAACATGGAAATATCTACACAGCTATCAGTAAAAACATGGAAATAGCGACACCGCTATCTGTATAAATATGGAAATATCTACACCACTATCTCTATAAACATGGAAATGTCTACACCGTTATCTGTATAAACAAAGAAATATCTCCACAGCTGTCTGTATAAACATGGAAATATCTACACTGCCATCTGTATAAACGTGGAATTACTTACACAGACATCTCTATAATCATTGAAATATCTACACCGCTATCTGTATAAACATGGAAGTAGCCACACCGCTATCAGTATAAACATGGAAATATCTACACCGTTATCTGTATAAACATGGAAATATCTACACCACTATCTGTATAATCATGGAAATACCTACACTGCCATCTGTCTAAACATGGAATTATCTACACAGACATCTCTATAAACATTGAAATATCTACAACGCTATCTGTATAAACATGGAAGTAGCCACACCGCTATCTGTATAAACATGGAAATATCTACACCGCCATCTGTGAAAACATGGAAATATCTACACTGTCATCTTTATAAACATGGAAATATCTACACGTCCATCTGTATAAACATGGAAATACCTACACCGCTATCTCTATAAACATGGAAATGTCTACACGGCTATCTGTATAAACATGGAAATATCTCCACCGCTATCTGTAGAAACATGGAAATATCTACATCGCTATCTGTATAAACATGGAAATATCTCCACCGTTATCTCTATAAAGATGGAAATATCTACACCGCTATCTTTATAAACATGGAAATATCTACACCGCTATCTGTATAAACATGGAAATATCTATAACACTATCTGTGTAAACATGGAAATATCTACACAGCTATCTGTGTAAACATGGAAACATGTACACTGGTCTCTGTGTAAATATGGAAATATCTACACCGCAATCTGTGCAAATATGGAAATATCTACACCGCTATCTCAGTAAACATGGAAATATCTACACCGCTATCTGTATAAACATGGAAATATCAACACCGCTATCTATATAAACATTGAAATATCTACACCGCTATATGTATAAACATGGAAAAATCTACACCGCTATCAGTATAAACATGGAAAAATCTACACCGCTATCAGTATAAACATGGAAATATATACACCGCTATCTGTATAAACATGGAAATATCTACACCACGACGTGTATAAACATGGAAATATCTACACCGCTATGTGAATAAACATGGAAATATCTACACCGCTATCAGTATAAACATGGAAATATTGACACCGCTATCTGTATAAATATGGAAATATCTACACCACTATCTCCATAAACATGGAAATATCTACACCGTTATCTGTATAAACAAAGAAATATCTCCACCGCTGTCTGTATGAACATGGAGACATCTACACAACTAGCTGTATAAACATGGAATTATCTGCAGCGTTATCTGTATAAACATGGAAATATCTACACCGCAGTCTGTGCAAAGATGGGAATATCTACAATGCTATCTCAATAAACATGGAAATATTGACACCGCCATCTGTACACACATGGAAATACCTACACAGTCATCTGTATAAACATGGAAATATCTACACCACTATCTGTATAAACATGGAAATACCTACACTGCCATCTGTATAAACATGGAATTATCTACACAGACATCTCTATAATCATTGAAATATCTACACCGCTATCTGTATAAACATGGAAGTAGCCACACCGCTATCAGTATAAACATGGAAATATCTACACCGCTATATGTATAAACATGGAAATATCTACACCACGACGTGTATAAACATGGAAATATCTACACCGCTATGTGAATAAACATGGAAATATCTACACTGCTATCAGTATAAACATGGAAATATTGACACCGCTATCTGTATAAATATGGAAATATCTACACCACTATCTCTATAAACATGGAAATATCTACACCGTTATCTGTATAAACAAAGAAATATCTCCACCGCTGTCTGTATGAACATGGAAACATCTACACCGCTAGCTGTATAAACATGGAATTATCTGCAGCGTTGTCTGTATAAACATGGAAATATCTACACCGCAGTCTGTGCAAAGATGGAAATATCTACAATGCTATCTCAATAAACATGGAAGTATTGACACCGCCATCTGTACACACATGGAAATACCTACACAGTCATCTGTATAAACATGGAAATATCTACACCACTATCTGTATAAACATGGAAATACCTACACTGCCATCTGTATAAACATGGAATTATCTACACCGACATGTCTATAACCATTGAAATATCTACACCGCTATCTGTATAAACATGGAAGTAGCCACACCGCTATCTGTATAAACATGGAAATATCTACACCGCCATCTGTGAAAACATGGAAATATCTACACTGTCATCTTTATAAACATGGAAATATCTACACGTCCATCTGCATAAACATGGAAATATCTACACTGCCATCTGTATATTCCTATAAATATCTACACTGCCATCTGTATAAACATGGAAATATCTACACCGCTATCTCTATAAACATGGAAATGTCTACACGGCTATCTTTATAAACATGGAAATATCTGCACCGCTATCTGTAGAAACATGGAAATATCTATAACATTATCTGTGTAAACATGGAAATATCTACACAGCTATCTGTGTAAACATGGAAATATGTACACAGGTCTCTGTGTAAAGATGGAAATATCTAAACCACAATCTGTGCAAATATGGAAATATCTACACCGCTATCTTAGTAAACATGGAAATATCTACACCGCTATCTGTATAAACATGGATATATCAACACCGCTATCTGTATAAACATGGAAATGTCTACACCACGATCTGTATAAACATGGAAATATCTACACCGCTATATGTATAAACATGGAAATATCAACACCGCTATCAGTATAAACATGGAAATATCTACACCGCTATCTGTATAAACAAGGAAATATCTACACCACGACGTGTATAAACATGGAAATATCTACACCGCCATGTGAATAAACATGGAAATATCTACACCTCGACATGTATAAACATGGAAATATCTACTCCGCCATGTGAATAAACATGGAAATATCTATACCGCTATCAGTAAAAACATGGAAATAGCGACACCGCTATCTGTATAAATATGGAAATATCTACACCACTATCTCTATAAACATGGAAATATCTACACCGTTATCTGTATAAAGAAAGAAATATCTCCACCGCTGTCTGTATAAACATGGAAATATCTACACCGCTAGCTGTATAAACATGGAATTATCTGCAGCGTTATCTGTATAAACATGGAAATATCTACACCGCAGTCTGTGCAAAGATGGAAATATCTACAATGCTATCTCAATAAACATGGAAATATCGACACCGCCATCTGTACACACATGGAAATACCTACACAGTCATCTGTATAAACATGGAAATATCTACACCACTATCTGTATAAACATGGAAATATCTACACTGCCATCTGTATAAACATGGAATTACCTACACAGACATCTCTATAATCATTGAAATATCTACACCGCTACCTGTATAAACATGGAAGTAGCCACACCGCTATCAGTATAAACATGGAAATATCTACACCGCTATCTGTATAAACATGGAAGTAACCACACCGGTATCTGTATAAACGTGGAAATATCTACACCGCCATCTGTGAAAACATGGAAATATCTACACTGTCATCTTCATAAACATGGAAATATCTACACGTCCATCTGTATAAACATGGAAATATCTACACTGCCATCTGTATATACCTGGAAATATCTACACTGCCATCTGTATAAATATGGAAATATCTACACCGCTATCTCTATAAACATGGAAATGTCTACACGGCTATCTGTATAAACATGGAAATATCTCCACCGCTATCTGTAGAAACATGGAAATATCTACATCGCTATCTGTATAAACATGGAAATATCTCCACCGTTATCTCTATAAAGATGGAAATATCTACACCGCTATCTTTATAAACATGGAAATATCTACACCGCTATCTGTATAAACATGGAAATATCTATAACACTATCTGTGTAAACATGGAAATATCTACACAGCTATCTGTGTAAACATGGAAACATGTACACTGGTCTCTGTGTAAAGATCTAAATATCTACACCGCAATCTGTGCAAATATGGAAATATCTACACCGCTATCTCAGTAAACATGGAAATATCTACACCGCTATATGTATAAACATGGAAATATCAACACCGCTATATGTATAAACATGGAAATATCTACAGTGCTATCAGTATAAACATGGAAATATCTACACCGCTGTCTGTATAAACATGGAAATATCTACACCACGAAATCTATAAACATGGAAATATCTACACCGCCATGTGAATAAACATGGAAATATCTACACCGCTATCAGTAAAAACATGGAAGTATCGACACCGCTATCTGTATAAATATGGAAATATCTACACCACTATCTCTATAAACATGGAAATATCTACACCGTTATCTGTATAAACAAAGAAATATCTCCACCGCTGTCTGTATGAACATGGAAACATCTACACCGCTAGCTGTATAAACATGGAATTATCTGCAGTGTTGTCTTTATAAACATGGAAAAATCTACACCGCCGTCTGTGCAAAGATGGAAATATCTTCAATGCTATCTCAATAAACATGGATATATTGACACCGCCATCTGTACACACATGGAAATACCTACACAGTCATCTGTATAAACATAGAAATATCTACACCACTATCTGTATAAACATGGAAATACCTACACTGCCATCTGTATAAACATGGAATTATCTACACAGACATCTCTATAACCATTGAAATATCTACACCGCTATCTGTATAAACATGGAAGTAGCCACACCGCTATCTGTATAAAGATGGAAATATCTACACTGCCATCTGTGAAAACATGGAAATATCTACACTGTCATCTTTATAAACATGGAAATATCTACACGTCCATCTGCATAAACATGGAAATATCTACACTGCCATCTGTATATACCTAGAAATATCTACACTGCCATCTGTATAAACATGGAAATATCTCCACCGCTATCTGTAGAAACATGGAAATATCTACATCGCTATCTGTATAAACATGGAAATATCTCCACCGTTATCTCTATAAAGATGGAAATATCTACACCGCTATCTTTATAAACATGGAAATATCTACACCGCTATCTGTATAAACATGGAAATATCTATAACACTATCTGTGTAAACATGGAAATATCTACACAGCTATCTGTGTAAACATGGAAACATCTACACAGGTCTCTGTGTAAAGATGGAAATATCTACACCGCAATCTGTGCAAACATGGAAATATCTACACCGCTATCTCAGTAAACAAGGAAATATCTACACCGCTATCTGTATAAACATGGAAATATCAACACCGCTATCTGTATAAACATGGAAATGTCTACAACACGATCTATATAAACATGGAAATATCTACAACGCTATATGTATAAACATGGAAATATCTACACCGCTATCAGTATAAACATGGAAATATCTACACCGCTATCTGTATAAACATGGAAATATCTACACCACGACGTGTATAAACATGGAAATATCTACACCGCCATGTGAATAAACATGGAAATATCTACACCGCTATCAGTAAAAACATGGAAATACCGACACCGCTATCTGTATAAATATGGAAATATCTACACCACTATCTCTATAAACATGGAAATATCTACACCGTTATCTGTATAAACAAAGAAATATCTCCACCGCTGTCTGTATGAACATGGAAACATCTACACCGCTAGCTGTATAAACATGGAATTATCTGCAGCGTTATCTGTATAAACATGGAAATATCTACACCGCAGTCTGTGCAAAGATGGAAATATCTACAATGCTATCTCAATAAACATGGAAATATCGACACCGCCATCTGTACACACGTGGAAATACCTACACAGTCATCAGTATAAACATGGAAATATCTACACCACTATCTGTATAAACATGGAAATATCTACACTGCCATCTGTATAAACATGGAATTACCTACACAGACATCTCTATAATCATTGAAATATCTACACCGCTGTCTGTATAAACATGGAAGTAGCCACACCGCTATCAGTATAAACATGGAAATATCTACACCGCTATCTGTATAAACATGGAAATATCTACACCACGACGTGTATAAACATGGAAATATCTACACCGCTATGTGAATAAACATGGAAATATCTACACCGCTGTCAGTATAAACATGGAAATTTTGACACCGCTATCTGTATAAATATGGAAATATCTACACCACTATCTCTATAAACATGGAAGTATCTACACCGCTATCTGTATAAACAAAGAAATATCTCCACCGCTGTCTGTATGAACATGGAAACATCTACACCGCTAGCTGTATAAACATGGAATTATCTGCAGCGTTATCTGTATAAACATGGAAATATCTACACTGCAGTCTGTGCAAAGATGGAAATATCTACAATGCTATCTCAATAAACATGGAAATATTGACACCGCCATCTGTACACACATGGAAATACCTACACAGTCATCTGTATAAACATGGAAATATCTACACCACTATCTGTATAAACATGGAAATAAATACACTGACATCTGTATAAACATGGAATTATCTACACAGACATCTCTATAACCAGTGAAATATCTCCACCGCTATCTGTATAAACATGGAAATATCTACATCGCTATCTGTATAAACATGGAAATCTCTCCACTGTTATCTCTATAAAGATGGAAATATCTACACCGCTATCTTTATAAACATGGAAATATCTACACCGATATCTGTATAAACATGGAAATATCTATAACACTATCTTTGTAAACATGGAAATATCTACAAAGCTATCTGTGTAAACATGGAAACATGTACACAGGTCTCTGTGTAAAGATGGAAATATCTACACCGCAATCTGTGCAAATATGGAAATATCTACACCGCTATCTCAGTAAACATGGAAATATCTACACCGCTATCTGTATAAACATGGAAATATCAACACCGCTATCTGTATAAACATGGAAATGTCTACACCACGATCTATATAAACATGGAAATATCTACACCGCTATATGTATAAACATGGAAATACCTACACCGCTCTCAGTATAAACTTGGAAATATCTACACCGCTATCTTTATAAACATGGAAATATCTACACCATGACATGTATAAACATGGAAATATCTACACCGCTATCAGTAAAAACATGGAAATATCGACACCGCTATCTGTATAAATATGGGAATATCTACACCACTATCTCTTTAAACATGGAAATATCTACACCGTTATCTGTATAAACAAAGAAATGTCTCCACCACTGTCTGTATGAACAAGGAAACATCTACACCGCTAGCTGTATAAACATGGAATTATCTGAAGTGTTATCTGTAGAAACATGGAAATACCTACACCACAGTCTGTGCAAAGATGGAAATATCTACAACGCTATCTCAATAAACATGGAAATATCGACACCGCCATCTGTACACACATGGAAATACCTACACAGTCATCTGTATAAACATGGAAATATCTACACCACTATCTGTATAAACATGGAAGTAACCACACTGGTATCTGTATAAACGTGGAAATATCTACACCGCCATCTGTGAAAACATGGAAATATCTACACTGTCATCTTCATAAACCTGGAAATATCTACACGTCCATCTGTATAAACATGGAAATATCTACACTGCCATCTGTATATACCTGGAAATATCTACACTGCCATCTGTATGAATATGGAAATATCTACACCGCTATCTCTATAAACATGGAAATGTCTACTCGGCTACCTGTATAAACATGGAAATATCTCCACCGCTATCTGTAGTAACATGGAAATATCTACATCGCTATCTCTATAAAGATGGAAATATCTACACCACTATCTTTATAAACATGGAAATATCTGCACCGCTATCTGTATAAACATGGAAATATCTATAACATTATCTGTGTAAACATGAAAATATCTACACAGCTATCTGTGTAAACATGGAAATATGTACACAGGTCTCTGTGTAAAGATGGAAATATCTACACCACAATCTGTGCAAATATGGAAATATCTACACCGCTATCTTAGTAAACATGGAAATACCTACACCGATATCTGTATAAACATGGAAATATCTACACCGCTATATGTATAAACATGAAAATATCTACACCACGACCTGTATAAACAAGGAAATATCTACACCGCTATGTGAATAAACATGGAAATATCTACACAGCTATCAGTATAAACATGGAAATATTGACACCGCTATCTGTATAAATATGGAAATATCTACACCACTATCTCTATAAACATGGAAATATCTACACCGTTATCTGTATAAACAAAGAAATATCTCCACCGCTGTCTGTATGAACATGGAAACATCTACACCGCTATCTTTATAAACATGGAAATATCTGCAGCGTTATCAGTATAAACATGGAAATATCTACTCAGAAGTCTGTGCAAAGATGGAAATATCTACAATGCTATCTCAATAAACATGGAAATATCGACACCGCCATCTGTACACACATGGAAATACCTACACAGTCATCTGTATAAACATGGAAATATCTATACGTCCATCTGCATAAACATGGAAATATCTACACTGCCATCTGTATATACCTAGAAATATCTACACTGCCATCTGTATAAACATGGAAATACCTACAGCGCTATCTCTATAAACATGGAAATGTCTACACGGCTATCTGTATAAACATGGAAATATCTCCACCGCTATCTGTAGAAACATGGAAATATCTACATCGCTATCTGTATAAACATGGAAATATCTCCACCGTTATCTCTATAAAGATGGAAATATCTACACCGCTATCTTTATAAACATGGAAATATCTACACCGCTATCTGTATAAACATGGAAATATCTATAACACTATCTGTGTAAACATGGAAATATCTACACAGCTATCTGTGTAAACATGGAAATATGTGCACAGGTCTCTGTGTAAAGATGGAAATACCTACACCGCAATCTGTGCAAATATGGAAATATCTACACCACTATCTCAGTAAACATGGTAATATCTACACCGCTATGTGTAAAAACATGGAAATATCAACACCGCTATCTGTATAAACATGGAAATGTCTACACCACGATCTGTATAAACATGGAAATATCTGCACCGCTATATGTAAAAACATGGAAATATCTACACCGCTATCAGTATAAACATGGAAATATCTACACCGCTATCTGTATAAACATGGAAATATCTACACCACGACATGTATAAACATGCAAATATCTACACCGCCATGTGAATAAACATGGAAATATCTACACAGCTATCAGTAAAAACATGGAAATATCGACACCGCTATCAGTATAAATATGGAAATATCTACACCACTATGTCTATAAACATGGAAATATCTACACAGTTATCTGTATAAACAAAGAAATATCTCCACCGCTGTCTGTATGAACTTGGAAACATCTACACCGCTAGCTGTATAAAAATGGAATTATCTGCAGCGTTATTTGTATAAACATGGAAATATCTACACCGCAGTCTGTGCAAAGATGGAAATATCTACAATGCTATCTCAATAAACATGGAAATATCGACACCGCCATCTGTACACACGTGGAAATACCTACACAGTCATCTGTATAAACATGGAAATATCTACACCACTATCTGTATAAACATGGAAATATCTACACTGCCATCTGTATAAACATGGAATTACCTACACAGACATCTCTATAATCATTGAAATATCTACACCGCTATCTGTATAAACATGGAAGTAGCCACACCGCTATCAGTATATACATGGAAATATCTACACCGCTATCTGTATAAACATGCAAATATCTACACCACGACGTGTATAAACAAGGAAATATCTACACCGCTATGTGAATAAACATGGAAATATCTACACAGCTATCAGTATAAACATGGAAATATTGACACCGCTATCTGTATAAATATGGAAATATCTACACCACTATCTCTATAAACATGGAAATATCTACACCGTTATCTGTATAAACAAAGAAATATCTCCACCGCTGTCTGTATGAACATGGAAACATCTACACCTCTATCTGTATAAACATGCAATTATCTGCAGCGTTATCTGTATAAACATGGAAATATCTACACCGCATTCTGTGCAAAGATGGAAATATCTACAATGCTATCTCAATAAACATGGAAATATCGACACCGCCATCTGTACACACATGGAAATACCTACACAGTCATCTGTATAAACATGGAAATATCTACACCATTATCTGTATAAACATGGAAATACCTACACTGCCATCTGTATAAACATGGAATTATCTACACAGACATCTCTATAACCATTGAAATATCTACACCGCTATCTGTATAAACATGGAAGTAGCCACACCGCTATCTGTATAAACATGGAAATATCTTCACCGCCATCTGTGAAAACATGGAAATATCTACACTGTCATCTTTATAAACATGGGAATATCTACACGTCCATCTGCATAAACATGGAAATATCTACACTGCCATCTGTATATACCTGGAAATATCTACACTGCCATCTGTATAAACATGGAAATATCTACAGCGCTATCTCTATAAACATGGAAATATCTACACGGCTATCTGTATAAACATGGAAATAACTCCACTGCTATCTGTAGAAACATGGAAATATCTACATCGCTATCTGTATAAACATGGAAATACCTCCACCGTTATCTCTATAAAGATGGAAATATCTACACCGCTATCTTTATAAACATGGAAATATCTACACCGATATCTGTATAAACATGGAAATATCTATAACAATATCTGTGTAAACATGGAAATATCTACACAGCTATCTGTGTAAACATGGAAATATGTACACAGGTCTCTGTGTAAAGATGGAAATACCTACACCGCAATCTGTGCAAATATGGAAATATCTACACCGCTATCAAAGTAAACATGGAAATATCTACAACGCTATCTGTAAAAACATGGAAATAACAACACCGCTATCTGTATAAACATGGAAATGTCTACACCACGATCTGTATAAACATGGAAATATCTACACCGCTATATGTATAAACATGGAAATATCTACACCGCTATCAGTATAAACATGGAAATATCTACACCGCTATCTGTATAAACATGGAAATATCTACACCACGACATGTATAAACATGGAAATATCTACACCGCCATGTGAATAAACATGGAAATATCTACACAGCTATCAGTAAAAACATGGAAATATCGACACCGCTATCAGCATAAATATGGAAATATCTACACCACTATCTCTATAAACATGGAAATATCTACACCGTTATCTATATAAACAAAGAAATAACTCCACCGCTGTCTGTATGAACATGGAAACATCTACACCGCTAGCTGTATAAACATGGAATTATCTGCAGCGTTATCTGTATAAACATGGAAATATCTACACCGCAGTCTGTGCAAATATGGAAATATCTACAATGCTATCTCAATAAACATGGAAATATCGACACCGCCATCTGTACACACATGGAAATACCCACACAGTCATCTGTAGAAACATGGAAATATCTACACCACTATCTGTATAAACATGGAAATATCTACACTGCCATCTGTATATACCTACAAATATCTACACTGCCTTCTGTATAAACATGGAAATATCTACACCATTATCTCTATAAACATGGAAATGTCTACAAGGCTATCTGCATAAACATGGAAATATCTCCACCGCTATCTGTAGAAACATGGAAATATCTACATCGCTATCCGTATAAACATGGAAATATCTCCACCGCTATCTCAGTAAAGATGGAAATATCTACACCGCTATCTTTATAAACATGGAAATATCTGCACCGCTATCTGTATAAACATGGAAATATCTATAACATTATCTGTGTAAACATGTAAATATCTACACAGCTATCTGTGTAAACATGGAAATATGTACACAGGTCTCTGTGTAAAGATGGAAATATCTACACCACAATCTGTGCAACTATGGAAATATCTACACCGCTATCTTAGTAAACATGGAAATATCTACACCGCTATCTGTAAAAACATGGAAATATCAACACTGCTATCTGTATAAACATGGAAATGTCTACACCACGATCTGTATAAACATGGAAATATCTACACCGCTATATGTATAAACATGGAAATATCTACACCGCTATCAGTATAAACATGGAAATATCTACACCGCTATCTGTATAAACATGGAAATATCTACACCACGACATGTATAAACATGGAAATATCTACACCGCCATGTGAACAAACATGGAAATATCTACACCGCTATCAGTAAAAACATGGAAATAGCGACACCGCTATCTGTATAAATATGGAAATATCTACACCACTATCTCTATAAACATGGAAATATCTACACTGCCATCTGTATAAACATGGAATTACCTACACAGACATCTCTATAATCATTGAAATATTTGCACCGCTATCTGTGTAAAAATGGAAGTAGCCACACCGCCATCAGTATAAACATGGAAATATCTACACCGCTATCTGTATAAACATGGAAATATCTACACCACGACATGTATAAACATGGAAATATCTACACCGCTGTGTGAATAAACATGGAAATATCTAAACCACTATCAGTATAAATATGGAAATATTGACACCGCTATCTGTATAAATATGGAAATATCTACACCACTATCTCTATAAACATGAAAATATCTACACCGTTATCTGTATAAACAAAGAAATATCTCCACCGCTGTCTGTATGAACATGGAAACATCTACACCGCTAGCTGTATAAACATGGAATTATCTGCAGCGTTATCTGTATAAACATGGAATTATCTACACTGCAGTCTGTGCAAAGATGGAAATATCTACAATGCTGTCTCAATAAACATGGAAATATCGACACCGCCATCTGTACACACATGGAAATACCTACACAGTCATCTGTATAAACATGGAAATATCTACACCACTATCTGTATAAACAAGGAAATATCTACACTGCCATCTGTATAAACATGGAATTACCTACACAGACATCTCTATAATCATTGAAATATCTACACCGCTATCTGTATAAACATGGAAGTAGCCACACCGCTATCAGTATAAACATGGAAATATCTACACAGCTATCTGTATAAACATGGAAATATCTACACCACGACGTGTATAAACATGGAAATATCTACACCGCTATGTGAATAAACATGGAAATATCTACACTGCTATCAGTATAAACATGGAAATATTGACACCGCTATCTGTATAAATATGGAAATATCTACACCACTATCTCTATAAACATGGAAATATCTACACCGTTATCTGTATAAACAAAGAAATACCTCCACCGCTGTCTGTATGAACATGGAAACATCTACACCGCTAGCTGTATAAACATGGAATTATCTGCAGCGTTATCTGTATAAACATGGAAATATCTACACCGCCGTCTGTGCAAAGATGGAAATATCTACAATGCTATCTCAATAAACAAGGAAATATCGACACCGCCATCTGTACACACATGGAAATACCTACACAGTCATCTGTATATACATGGAAATATCTACACCACTATCTGTATAAACATGGAAATATCTACACTGCCATCTGTATAAACATGGAATTACCTACAAAGACATCTCTATATCCATTGAAATATCTACACCGCTATCTGTATAAACATGGAAGTAGCCACACCGCTATCTGTATAAACATGGAAATATCAACACCGCCATCTGTGAAAACATGGAAATATCTACACTGTCATCTTTATAAACATGGAAATATCTACACGTCCATCTGTATAAACATGGAATTATCTACATTGCCATCTGTATATACCTGGAAATATCTACACTGCCATCTCTATAAACATGGAAATATCTACACCGCTATCTCTATAAACATGGAAATGTCTACACGGCTATCGGTATAAACATGGAAATATCTCCACCGCTATCTGTAGAAACATGGAAATATCTACATCGCTATCTGTATAAACATGGAAATATCTCCACTGCTATCTCTATAAAGATGGAAATATCTACACTGCCATCTGTATATACCTGGAAATATCTACACCGCTATCTGTATAAAGATGGAAATATCTATAACACTATCTGTGTAAACATGGAAATATCTACACAGCTATCTGTGTAAACATGGAAATATGTAGACAGGTCTCTGTGTAAAGATGGAAATAACTACACCGCATTCTGTGCAAATATGGAAACACCTACACCGCTATCTCAGTAAACATGGAAATATCTACACCGCTATCTGTATAAAAATGGAAATATCAACACCGCTATCTGTATAAACATGGAAATATCTACACCGCTATCTGTATAAACATGGAAATATCTACACCGCTATCAGTATAAACATGGATATATCTACACCGCTATCTGTATAAACATGGAAATATCTACACCACGACATGTATAAACATGGAAATATCTACACCTCCATGTGAATAAACATGGAAATATCTGCACCGCTATCAGTAAAAACATGGAAATAGCGACACCGCTATCTGTATAAATATGGAAATATCTAGACCACTATCTCTATAAACATGGAAATATCTACACCGTTATCTGTATAAACAAAGAAATATCTCCACCGCTGTCTGTATGAATATGGAAACATCTACACCGCTAGCTGTATAAACATGGAATTATCTGCAGCGTTATCTGTATAAACATGGAAATACCTACACCGCAGTCTGTGCAAAGATGGAAATATTTACAATGCTATCTCAATAAACATGGAAATATCGACACCGCCATCTGAACACACATGGAAATACATACACAGTAATCTGTTTAAACATGGAAATATCTACACCACTATCTGTATAAACATGGAAATATCTACACTGCCATCTGTATAAACATGGAATTACCTACACAGACATCTCAATAATCATTGAAATATCTACACCGCTATCTGTATAAACATGGAAGTAGCCACAACGCTGTCAGTATAAACATGGAAATATCTACACCGCTATCTGTATAAACATGGAAATATCTACACCATGCCGTGTATAAACATGGAAATATCTACACCGCTATGTGAATAAACATGGAAATATCTACACTGCTATCAGTATAAACATGGAAATATTGACACCGCTATCTGTATAAATATGGAAATATCTACACCACTATCTCTATAAACATGGAAATATCTACACCGTTATCTGTATAAACAAAGAAATACCTCCACCGCTGTCTGTATGAACATGGAAACATCTACACCGCTAGCTGTATAAACATGGAATTATCTGCAGCGTTATCTGTATAAACATGGAAATATCTACACCGCCGTCTGTGCAAAGATGGAAATATCTACAATGCTATCTCAATAAACATGGAAATATCGACACCGCCATCTGTACACACATGGAAATACCTACACAGTCATCTGTATAAACATGGAAATATCTACACCACTATCTGTATAAACATGGAAATATCTACACTGCCATCTGTATAAACATGGAATTACCTACAAAGACATCTCTATAACCATTGAAATATCTACACCGCTATCTGTATAAACATGGAAGTAGCCACACCGCTATCTGTATAAACATGGAAATATCAACACCGCCATCTGTGAAAACATGGAAATATCTACACTGTCATCTTTATAAACATGGAAATATCTACACGTCCATCTGTATAAACATGGAAATATCTACACTGCCATCTGTATATACCTGGAAATATCTACACCGCTATCTGTATAAACATGGAAATATCTATAACATTATCTGTGTAAACATGGAAATATCTACACAGCTATCTGTGTAAACATGGAAATATGTACACAGGTCTCTGTGTAAAGATGGAAATATCTACACCACAATCTGTGCAAATATGGAAATATCTACACCGCTATCTCAGTAAACATGGAAATATCTACACCGCTATCTGTAAACATGGAAAGATCAGCACCGCTATCTGTATAAACATGGAAATATCTACACCACGACATGTATAAACATGGAAATATCTACACCGCCATGTGAATAAACATGGAAATATCTACACCGCTATCAGTATAAACATGGAAATATCTACACCGCTATCTGTATAAACATGGAAATATCTACACCACGACATGTATAAACATGGAAATATCTACACCGCCATGTGAATAAACATGGAAATATATACACCGCTATCAGTAAAAACATGGAAATATCGACAACGCTATCTGTATAAATATGGAAATATCTACAATACTATCTCTATAAACATGGAAATATCTACACCGTTATCTGTATAAACAAAGAAATATCTCCACCGCTGTCTGTATGAACATGGAAACATCTACACCGCTAGCTGTATAAACATGGAATGATCTGCAGCGTTATCTGTATAAACATGGAAATATCTACACCGCAGTCTGTGCAAAGATGGAAATATCTACAATGCTATCTCAATAAACATGGAAATATCCACACCGCCATCTGTACACACATGGAAATACCTACACAGTCATCTGTATAAACATGGAAATATCTACACCACTATCTGTATAAACAAGGAAATATATACACTGCCATCTGTATAAACATGGAATTACCTTCACAGACATCTCTATAATCATTGAAATATCTACACCGCTATCTGTATAAACATGGAAGTAGCCACACCGCTATCAGTATAAACATGGAAATATCTACACCGCTATCTGTATAAACATGGAAATATCTACACCACGACGTGTATAAACATGGAAATATCTACACCGCTATGTGAATAAACATGGAAATATCTAAACCGCTATCAGTATAAACATGGAAATATTGACACCGCTATCTGTATAAATATGGAAATATCTACACCACTATCTCTATAAACATGGAAATATCTACACCGTTATCTGTATAAACAAAGAAATACCTCCACCGCTGTCTGTATGAACATGGAAACATCTACACCGCTAGCTGTATAAACATGGAATTATCTGCAGCGTTATCTGTATAAACATGGAAATATCTACACCGCAGTCTGTGCAAAGATGGATATATCTAAAATGCTATCTCAATAAACATGGAAATATCGACACCGCCATCTGTACACACATGGAAATACCTACACAGTCATCTGTATAAACATGGAAATATCTACACCACTATCTGTATAAACATGGAAATATCTACACTGCCATCTGTATAAACATGGAATTACCTACAAAGACATCTCTATAACCATTGAAATATCTACACCGCTATCTGTATAAACATGGAAGTAGCCACACCGCTATCTGTATAAACATGGAAATACCTACACCGCCATCTGTGAAAACATGGAAATATCTACACTGTCATCTTTATAAACATGGAAATATCTACACGTCCATCTGTATAAACATGGAAATATCTACACTGCCATCTGTATATACCTAGAAATATCTACACTGCCATCTGTATAAACATGGAAATATCTACACCGCTATCTCTATAAACATGGAAATGTCTACACGGCTATCTGTATAAACATGGAAATATCTCCACCGCTATCTGTAGAAACATGGAAATATCTACATCGTTATCTGTATAAACATGGAAATATCTCCACCGCTATCTCTATAAAGATGGAAATATCTACACCGCTATCTTTATTAACATGGAAACATCTACACCGCTATCTTTATAAATATGGAAATATATATAACACTCTCTGTGTAAACATGGAAATATCTACACAGCTATCTGTGTAAACATGGAAATATCTACACAGCTATCTGTGTAAACAGGGAAATATGTGCACAGGTCTCTGTGTAAAGATGGAAATATCTACACCGCAATCTGTGCAAATATGGAAATATCTACACCGCTATCTCAGTAAACATGGAAATACCTACACCGCTCTCAGTATAAACATGGAAATATCAGCACCGCTATCTGTATAAACATGGAAATGTCTACACCACGATCTGTATAAACATGGAAATATCTACACCGCTATATGTATAAACATGGAAATATCTACACCGCTATCAGTATAAACATGGAAATATCTACACCGCTATCTGTATAAACATGGAAATATCTACACCACGACATGTATAAACATGTAAATACCTACACCGCCATGTGAATAAACATCGAAATATCTACACCGCTATCAGTAACATTATGGAAATATCGACACCGCTATCTGTATAAATATGGAAATATCTACACCACTATCTCTATAAACATGGAAATATCTACACCGCTATCTGTATAAACATGGAAATATCTACACCACGACGTGGATAAACATGGAAATATCTACACGGCTATGTGAATAAACATGGAAATATCTACACCGCTATCAGTATAAACATGGAAATATTGACACCGCTATCTGTATAAATTTGGAAATATATACACCACTATCTCTATGAACATGGAAATATCTACACCGTTATCTGTATAAACAAAGAAATATCTCCACCGCTGTCTGTATGAACTTGGAAACATCTACACCGCTAGCGGTGTAAACATGGAATTATCTGCAGTGTTATCTGTATAAACATGGAAATATCTACACCGCAGTCTGTGCAAAGATGGAAATATCAACAATGCTATCTCAATAAACATGGAAATATCGAAACCGCCATCTGTACACACTTGGAAATACCTACACAGTAATCTGTATAAACATGGAAATATCTACACCACTATCTGTATAAACATGGAAATACCTACACTGCCATCTGTATAAACATGGAATTATCTACACAGACATCTCTATAACCATTGAAATATCTACACCGCTATCTGTATGAACATGGAAGTAGCCACACCGCTATCTGTATAAACATGGAAATATCTACACCGCCATCTGTGAAAACATGCAAATATCTACACTGTCATCTTTATAAACATGGAAATATCTACACGTCCATCTGTATAAACATGGAAATATCTACACTGCCATCTGTATATACCTAGAAATATCTACACTGCCATCTGTATAAACATGGAAATATCTACGCCACTATCTCTATAAACATGGAAATGTCTACACGGCTATCTGTATAAACATGGAAATATCTCCACCGCTATCTGTAGAAACATGGAAATATCTATAACGCTATCTGTATAAACATGGAAATATCTACACTGCCATCTTTATAAACATGAAATTACCTACACAGACATCTCTATAATCATTGAAATATCTACACCGCTATCTGTATAAACATGGAAGTAGCCACACCGCTATCAGTATAAACATGGAAATATCTACAACTCTCTCTGTATAAACATGGAAATATCTACACCACAACGCGTATAAACATGGAAATATCTACAACGCTATGTGAATAAACATGGAAATATCTACACCGCTATCAGTATAAACATGGAATTATCGACACCGCTATCTCTATAAATATGGAAATATCTACACCACTATCTCTATAAACATGGAAATATCTACACCATTATCTGTATAAACAAAGAAATATCTCCACCGCTGTCTGTATGAACATGGAAACTTCTACACCGCTAGCTGTATAAACATGGAATTATCTGCAGCGTTATCTGTATAAACATGGAAATATCAACACCGCAGTCTGTGCAAAGATGGAAATATCTACAATGCTATCTCAATAAACATGGAAATATCGACACCGCCATCAGTACACACATGGAAATACCTAAACAGTCATCTGTAAAAACATGTAAATATCTACACCACTATCTGTATAAACATGGAAATAAATTCACTGCCATCTGTATAAACATGGAATTATCTACACAGACATCTCTATAACCATTGAAATATCTACACCGCTATCTGTATAAACATGGAAGTAGCCACAGCGCTATCTGTATAAACATGGAAATATGGACACCGCCATCTGTGAAAACATGGAAATATCTACACTGTCATCTTTATAAACATGTAAATATCTACACGTCCATCTGTATAAACATGGAAATATCTACACTGCCATCTGTATATACCTGGAAATATCTACACTGCCATCTGTATAAACATGGAAATATCTACAGCGCTATCTCTATAAACATGGAAATATCTACACGGCTATCTGTATAAACATGGAAATAACTCCACTGCTATCTGTAGAAACATGGAAATATCTACATCGCTATCTGTATAAACATGGAAATACCTCCACCGTTATCTCTATAAAGATGGAAATATCTACACCGCTATCTTTATAAACATGGAAATATCTACACCGATATCTGTATAAACATGGAAATATCTATAACAATATCTGTGTAAACATGGAAATATCTACACAGCTATCTGTGTAAACATGGAAATATGTACACAGGTCTCTGTGTAAAGATGGAAATACCTACACCGCAATCTGTGCAAATATGGAAATATCTACACCGCTATCAAAGTAAACATGGAAATATCTACAACGCTATCTGTAAAAACATGGAAATAACAACACCGCTATCTGTATAAACATGGAAATGTCTACACCACGATCTGTATAAACATGGAAATATCTACACCGCTATATGTATAAACATGGAAATATCTACACCGCTATCAGTATAAACATGGAAATATCTACACCGCTATCTGTATAAACATGGAAATATCTACACCACGACATGTATAAACATGGAAATATCTACACCGCCATGTGAATAAACATGGAAATATCTACACAGCTATCAGTAAAAACATGGAAATATCGACACCGCTATCAGCATAAATATGGAAATATCTACACCACTATCTCTATAAACATGGAAATATCTACACCGTTATCTATATAAACAAAGAAATAACTCCACCGCTGTCTGTATGAACATGGAAACATCTAAACCGCTAGCTGTATAAACATGGAATTATCTGCAGCTTTATCTGTATAAACATGGAAATATCTACACCGCAGTCTGTGCAAATATGGAAATATCTACAATGCTATCTCAATAAACATGGAAATATCGACACCGCCATCTGTACACACATGGAAATACCCACACAGTCATCTGTAGAAACATGGAAATATCTACACCACTATCTGTATAAACATGGAAATATCTACACTGCCATCTGTATATACCTACAAATATCTACACTGCCTTCTGTATAAACATGGAAATATCTACACCATTATCTCTATAAACATGGAAATGTCTACAAGGCTATCTGCATAAACATGGAAATATCTCCACCGCTATCTGTAGAAACATGGAAATATCTACATCGCTATCCGTATAAACATGGAAATATCTCCACCGCTATCTCAATAAAGATGGAAATATCTACACCGCTATCTTTATAAACATGGAAATATCTGCACCGCTATCTGTATAAACATGGAAATATCTATAACATTATCTGTGTAAACATGTAAATATCTACACAGCTATCTGTGTAAACATGGAAATATGTACACAGGTCTCTGTGTAAAGATGGAAATATCTACACCACAATCTGTGCAACTATGGAAATATCTACACCGCTATCTTAGTAAACATGGAAATATCTACACCGCTATCTGTAAAAACATGGAAATATCAACACTGCTATCTGTATAAACCTGGAAATGTCTACACCACGATCTGTATAAACATGGAAATATCTACACCGCTATATGTATAAACATGGAAATATCTACACCGCTATCAGTATAAACATGGAAATATCTACACAGCTATCTGTGTAAACATGGAAATATGTACGCAGGTCTCTGTGTAAAGATGGAAATACCTACACCGCAATCTGTGCAAATATGGAAATATCTACACCGCTATCAAAGTAAACATGGAAATATCTACAACGCTATCTGTAAAAACATGGAAATAACAACACCGCTATCTGCATAAACATGGAAATGTCTACACCACGATCTGTATAAACATGGAAATATCTACACCGCTATATGTATAAACATGGAAATATCTACACCGCTATCAGTATAAACATGGAAATATCTACACCGCTATCTGTATAAACATGGAAATATCTACACCACGACATGTATAAACATGGAAATATCTACACCGCCATGTGAATAAACATGGAAATATCTACACAGCTATCAGTAAAAACATGGAAATATCGACACCGCTATCAGCATAAATATGGAAATATCTACACCACTATCTCTATAAACATGGAAATATCTACACCGTTATCTATATAAACAAAGAAATAACTCCACCGCTGTCTGTATGAACATGGAAACATCTACACCGCTAGCTGTATAAACATGGAATTATCTGCAGCGTTATCTGTATAAACATGGAAATATCTACACCGCAGTCTGTGCAAATATGGAAATATCTACAATGCTATCTCAATAAACATGGAAATATCGACACCGCCATCTGTACACACATGGAAATACCCACACAGTCATCTGTAGAAACATGGAAATATCTACACCACTATCTGTATAAACATGGAAATATCTACACTGCCATCTGTATATACCTACAAATATCTACACTGCCTTCTGTATAAACATGGAAATATCTACACCATTATCTCTATAAACATGGAAATGTCTACAAGGCTATCTGCATAAACATGGAAATATCTCCACCGCTATCTGTAGAAACATGGAAATATCTACATCGCTATCCGTATAAACATGGAAATATCTCCACCGCTATCTCAGTAAAGATGGAAATATCTACACCGCTATCTTTATAAACATGGAAATATCTGCACCGCTATCTGTATAAACATGGAAATATCTATAACATTATCTGTGTAAACATGTAAATATCTACACAGCTATCTGTGTAAACATGGAAATATGTACACAGGTCTCTGTGTAAAGATGGAAATATCTACACCACAATCTGTGCAAATATGGAAATATGTACACCGCTATCTCAGTAAACATGGAAATATCTACACTGCTATCTGTATAAACATTTAAATATCAACACCACTATCTGTATAAACATGGAAATGTCTACACCACGATCTGTATAAACATGGAAATATCTACACCGCTATATGTATAAACATGGAAATATCTACACCGCTATCAGTATAAACATGGAAATATCTACACCGCTATCGGTATAAACATGGAAATATCTACACCATGACATGTATAAACATGGAAATATCTACACCGCCATGTGAATAAACATGGAAATATCTACACCGCTATCAGTAAAAACATGGAAATATCTACACCGCTATCTGTATAAACATGGAAATATCTACACCACGACATGTATAAACATGGAAATATCTACACCGCCATGTGAATAAACATGGAAATATCTACACCGCTATCAGTAAAAACATGGAAATATCGACACCGTTATCTGTATAAATATGGAAATATCTACACCACTATCTCTATAAACTTGTAAATATCTACACCGTTATCTGTATAAACAAAGAAATATCTCCACCGATGTCTGTATGAACATGGAAACATCTACAACGCTAGCTGTATAAACATGGAATTTTCTGCAGCTCTATCTGTATAAACATGGAAATATCTAAACCAAAGTCTGTGCAAAGATGGAAATATCTACAATGCTATCTCAATAAACATGGAAATATTGACACCGCCATCTGTACACACATGGAAATACCTACACAGTCATCTGTAAAAACATGGAAATATCTACACTACTATCTGTATAAACATGGAAATATCTACACTGCCATCTGTATAAACATGGAATTACCTACACAGACATCTCTATAATCATTGAAATATCTACACGGCTATCTGTATAAACATGGAAGTAGCCACACCGCTATCAGTATAAACATGAAAATATCTACACCGCTATCTGTATAAACATGGAATTATCTACACCACGATGTGTATAAACATAGAAATATCTACACCGCTATGTGAGTAAACATGGAAATATCTACACCGCTATCAGTATAAACATGGAAATATTGACACCGCTATCTGTATAAATATGGAAATATCTACACCACTATCTCTATAAACATGGAAATATCTACACCGTTATCTGTATAAACAAAGAAATATCTCCACCGCTGTCTGTAGGAACATGGAAACATCTACACCGCTATCTGTATAAACATGGAATTATCTGCAGCGTTATCTGTATAAACATGGAAATATCTACACCGCAGTCTGTGCAAAGATGGAAATATCTACAATGCTATCTCAATAAACATGGAAATATCGACACCGCCATCTGTACACACATGGAAATACCTACACAGTCATCTGTATAAACATGGAAATATCTACACCAATATCTGTATAAACATGGAAATACGTACACTGCCATCTGTATAAACATGGAATTATCTACACAGACATCTCTATAACCATTGAAATATCTACACCGCTATCTGTATAAACATGGAAGTAGCAACACCGCTATCTGTATAAACATGGAAATATCTACACCACCATCTGTGAAAACATGGAAATATCTACACTGTCATCTTTATAAACATGGAAATATCTACACGTCCATCTCTATAAACATGGAAATATCTACACTGACATCTGTATATACCTGGTAATATCTACACTGCCATCTGCATAAACATGGAAATACCTACACCGCTATCTCTATAAACATGGAAATGTCTACACGGATATCTGTATAAACATGGAAATATCTCCACCACTATCTGTAGAAACATCAAATATCTACACCGCTATCTGTATAAACATGGAAATATCTCCACCGCTATCTCTATAAAGATGGAAATATCTACACCGCTATCTTTATAATCATGGAAATATCTACACCGCTATCTGTATAAACATGGAAATATCTATAACACTCTCTGTGTAAACATGGAAATTTCTACACAGCTATCTGTGTAAATATGGAAATATGTACACAGGTCTCTGTGTAAAGATGGAAATATCTACACCGCAATCTGTGCAAATATGGAAATATCTACACCGCTATCTCAGTAAACATGGAAATATCTACACCGCTATCGGTATAAACATGGAAATATCAACACCGCTATCTGTAAAAACATGGAAATATCTACACCACGATCTGCATAAACATGGAAATATCTACACCGCTATATGTATAAACTTGGAAATATCTACACCGCTATCAGTATAAACATGGAAATATCTACACCGCTATCTGTATAAACATGGAAATATCTACACCACGACATGTATAAACATGGAAATATCTACACCGCCATGTGAATAAACATGGAAATATCTACACCGCTATCAGTAAAAAGATGGAAATATCAACACCGCTATCTGTATAAATATGGAAATATCTACACCACTATCTCTATAAACTTGTAAATATCTACACCGTTATCTGTATAAACAAAGAAATATCTCCACCGCTCTCTGTATGAACATGGAAATATCTACACCGCTAGCTGTATAAACATGGAATTTTCTGCAGCGTTATCTGTATAAACATGGAAATATCTACACCGCAGTCTGTGCAAAGATGGAAATATCTACAATGCTATCTCAATAAACATGGAAATATCGACACCGCCATCTGTACACACATGGAAATACCTACACAGTCATCTGTATAAACATGGAAATATCTACACCACTATCTGTATAAACATGGAAATATCTACACCGCAATCTGTATAAACATGGAAATATCTACACCGCGATCTGTATAAACATGGAAATACCTACACCGCCATCTGTGAAAACATGGAAATATCTACACTGTCATCTTTATAAACATGGAAATATCTACACGTCCATCAGTATAAACATGGAAATATCTACACTGCCATCTGTATACACATGGAAATATCTACACTGCCATCTGTATAAACATGGAAATACCTACACCGCTATCTCCATAAACATGGAAATGTCTACACGGCTATCTGTATAAACATGGAAATATCTCCACCGCTCTCTGTAGAAACATGAAAATATCTACATCGCTATCTGTATAAACATGGAAATATCTTCACCGCTATCTCTATAAAGATGGAAACATCTACACCGCTATCTTTGTAAACATGGAAATATCTACACCGCTATCTGTATAAACATTGAAATATCTTCACCGCTATCTCTATAAAGATGGAAATATCTACACCGCTATCTGTATAAATATGGAAATATCTACACCACTATCTCTATAAACATGGAAATATCTACACCGTTATCTGTATAAACAAAGAAATATCTCCACCGCTGTCTGTATGAACATGGAAACATCTACGCTGCTAGCTGTATAAACATGGAATTATCTGCAGCGTTATCTGTATAAACATGGAAATATCTACACCGCAGTCTGTGCAAAGATGGAAATATCTACAATGCTATCTCAATAAATATGGAAGTATCGACACCGCCATCTGTACACACATGGAAATACCTACACAGTCATCTGTATAAACATGGAAATATCTACACCACTATCTGTATAAACATGGAAATACCTACACTGCCATCTGTATAAACACGGAATTATCTACACAGACATCTCTATAACCATTGAAATATCTACACCGCTATCTGTATAAACATGGAAGTAGCCACACTGCTATCTGTATAAACATGGAAATATCTACACCGCCATCTGTGAAAACATGGAAATATCTACACTGTCATCTTTTTAAACATGGAAATATCTGCACGTCCATCTGTATGAACATGGAAATATCTACACTGCCATCTGTATACACCTGGAAATATCTACACTGCCATCTGTATAAACATGGAAATATCTACACCGCTATCTCTATAAACATGGAAATGTCTACACGGCTATCTGTATAAACATGGAAATATCTCCACCGCTATCTGTAGAAACATGGAAACATCTACATTGCTATCTGTATAAACATGGAAATATCTCCACCGCTATCTCTATAAAGATGGAAATATCTACACCGCTATCTTTATAAACATGGAAATATCTAAACCACTATCTGTATAAACATGGAAATATCTATAACAGTATCTGTGTAAACATGGAAATATCTACACAGCTATCTGTGTAAACATGGAAATATGTACACAGGTCTCTGTGTAAAGATGGAAATTTCTACACCGCAATCTGTGCAAATATGGAAATATCTACACCGCTATCTCAGTAAACATGGAAATATCTACACCGCTATCTGTATAAACATGGAAATATCAACACCGCTATCTGTATAAACATGGAAATGTCTACACCACGATCTGTATAAACATGGAAATGTCTACACCACGATCTGTATAAACATGGAAATATCTACACCGCTATATGTATAAACATGGAAATATCTACACCGCTATCAGTATAAACATGGAAATATCTACACCGCTATATGTATAAAGATGGAAATATCTACACCACGACATGTATAAACATGGAAATGTCTACACCGCCATGTGAATAAACATGGAAATATATACACCGCTATCAGTAAAAACATGGAAATATCGGCACTGCAATCTGTATAAATATGGAAATATCTACACCACTATCTCTATAAACATGGAAATATCTACACCGTTATCTGTTTAAACAAAGAAATATCTCCACCGCTGTCTGTATGAACATGGAAACATCTACACCGCTAGCTGTATAAACATGGAATTATCTGCAGCGTTATCTGTATAAACATGGAAATATCTACACCGCCGTCTGTGCAAAGATGGAAATATCTACAATGCTATATCAATAAACATGGAAATATCGACACCGCCATCTGTACACACATGGAGATACCTACACAGTCATCTGTATAAACATGGAAATATCTACACCACTATCTGTATAAACATGGAAATGCCTACACTGCCATCTGTATAAACATGGAATTATCTACACAGACATCTCTATAACCATTGAAATATCTACACCGCTATCTGTATAAACATGGAAGTAGCCACACTGCTATCTGTATAAACATGGAAATATCTACACTGTCATCTGTGAAAACATGGAAATATCTACACTTTCATCTTTTTAAACATGGAAATATCTGCAGGTCCATCTGTATAAACATGGAAATATCTACACTGCCGTCTGTATATACCCGGAAATATCTACACTGCCATCTGTATAAACATGGAAATATCTACACCGCTATCTCTATAAACATGGAAATGTCTACACGGCTATCTGTATAAACATGGAAATATCTCCACCGCTATCTGTAGAAACATGGAAATATCTACATCGCTATCTGTATAAACATGGAAATATCTCCACCGCTATCTCTATAAAGATGGAAATATCTACACAGCTATCTTTATAAACACGGAAATATCTACACCACTATCTGTATAAACATGGAAATATCTATAACAGTATCTGTGTAAACATGGAAATATCTACACAGCTATCTGTGTAAACATGGAAATATGTACACAGGTCTCTGTGTAAAGATGGAAATATCTACACCGCAATCTGTGCAAATATGGAAATATCTACACCGCTATCTAAGTAAACATGGAAATATCTACACCGCTATCTGTATAAACATGGAAATATCAACAACGCTATCTGTATAAACATGGAAATGTCTACACCACGATCTGTATAAACATGGAAATATCTACACCGCTATATGTATAAACATGTAAATATCTACACCGCTATCAGTATAAACATGGAAATATCTACACCGCTATCTGTATAAACATGGAAATATCTACACCACGACATGTATAAACATGGAAATATCTACACCGCCATGTGAATAAACATGGAAATATATACACCGCTATCAGTAAAAACATGGAAATATCGACACCGCTATCTGTATAAATATGGAAATATCTACACCACTATCTCTATAAACATGGAAATATCTACACCGTTATCTGTATAAACAAAGAAATATCTCCACCGCTGTCTGTATGAACATGGAAACATCTACACCGCTAGCTGTATAAACATGGAATTATCTGCAGCGTTATCTGTATAAACATGGAAAAATCTACACCGCAGTCGGTGCAAAGATGGAAATATCTACAATGCTATCTCAATAAACATGGAAATATCGACACCGCCATCTGTACACACATGGAAATAGCTACACAGTCATCTGTATTAACATGGAAATATCTACACCACTATCTGTATAAACATGGAAATATCTACACTGCCATCTGTATAAACATGGAATTACCTACACAGACATCTCTATAACCATTGAAATATCTACAACGCTATCTGTATAAACATGGAATTAGCCACACCGCTATCAGTATAAACATGGAAATATCTACACCGCCATCTGTGAAAACATGGAAATATCTACACTGTCATCTTTATAAACATGGAAATATCTACACGTCCATCTGTATAAACATGGAAATATCTACACTGCCATCTGTATATACTTGGAAATATCTACACTGCCATCTGTATAAACATGGAAATATCTACACCGCTATCTCTATAAACATGGAAATGTCTACACGGCTATCTGTATAAACATGGAAATATCTCCACCGCTATCTGTAGAAACATGGAAATATCTACATCGCTATCTGTATAAACATGGAAATATCTCCACCGCTATCTCTATATAGATGGAAATATCTACACCGCTATCTTTATAAACATGGAAATATCTACACCGCTATCTGTATAAACATGGAAATATCTATAACACTATTTGTGTAAACATGGAAATATCTACACAGATATCTGTGTAAACATGGAAATATCTACACAGCTATCTGTGTAAACATGGAAATATGTACACAGTTCTCTGTGTAAAGAAGGAAATACCTACACCGCAATCTGTGCAAATATGGAAATATCTACACCGCTATCTCAGTAAACATGGAAATATCTACACCGCTATCTGTATAAACATGGAAATATCAACACCGCTATCTGTATAAACATGGAAATGTCTACACCACGATCTGTATAAACATGGAAATATCTACTCCGCTATCAGTATAAACATGGAAATATCTACACCACTATCAGTATAAACATGGAAATATCTACACGGCTATCTGTATAAACATGGAAATATCTACACCACGACATGTATAAACATGGTAATATCTACACAGCCATGTGAATAAACATGGAAATATCTACACCGCTATCATTAAAAACATGGAAATATCGACACCGCTATCTGTATAAATATGGAAATATCTACACCACTATGTCTATAAACATGGAAATATCTACACCGTTATCTGTATAAACAAAGAAATATCTCCACCGCTGTCTGTATGAACATGGAAACATCTACACCGCTAGCTGTATAAACATGGAATTATCTGCAGCGTTATCTGTATAAACATGGAAATATCAACACCGCAGTCTGTGCAAACATGGAAAGATCTACAATGCTATCTCAGTAAACATGGAAATATCGACACCGCCATCTGTACACACATGGAAATAGCTACACAGTCATCTGTATAGACATGGAAATAACTACACCACTATCTGTATAAACATGGGAATATCTACACTGCCATCTGTATAAACATGAAATTACCTACACAGACATCTCTATAATCATTGAAATATCTACACCGCTCTCTGTATAAACATGAAAGTAGCCACCCCGCTATCAGTATAAACATGGAAGTATCTACACCTCTATCTGTATAAACATGGAAATATCTACACCATTACGTGTATAAACATGGAAATATCTACACCGCTATGTGAATAAACATGGAAATATCTACACCGCTGTCAGTATAAAAATGGAAATATTGACACCGCTATCTGTATAAATATGGAAATATCTACACCACTATCTCTATAAACATGGAAATATCTACACCGTTATCTGTATAAACAAAGAAATATCTCCAACGCTGTCTGTATGAACATGGACACATCTACACCGCTAGCTGTATAAACATGGAATTATCTGCAGCGTTATCTGTATAAACATGGAAATATCTACACCGCAGTCTGTGCAAAGATGGAAAGATCTACAATGCTATCTCAATAAACATTGAAATATCGACACTGCCATCTGTACCCACATGGAAATACCTACACAGTCATCTGTATAAACATGGAAATATCTACACCACTATCTGTATAAACATGGAAATAAATACACTGCCATCTGTATAAACATGGAATTATCTACGCAGACTTCTCTATAACCATTGAAATATGTACACCGCTATCTGTATAAACATGGAAGTAGCCTCACCGCTATCTGTATTAACATGGAAATATCTACACCGCCATCTGTGAAAGCATGGAAATATCTACACTGTCATCTTTAGAAACATGTAAATATCTACACGTCCATCTGTATAAACATGGAAATATCTACACTGCCATCTGTATATACTTGGAATTATCTACACTGCCATCTGTATAAACATGGAAATATCTACACCGCTATGTTTATAAACATGGAAATGTCTACACAGCTATCTGTATAAACATGGAAATATCTCCACCGCTATCTGTAGAAACATGGAAATATCTACATCGCTATCTGTATAAACTTGGAAATATCTCCACCGCTATCTCTATAAAGATGGAAATATCTACACCGCTATCTTTATAAACATGGAAATATCTACACCGCTATCTGTATAAACATGGAAATATCTATAACACTATCTGTGTAAAAATGGAAATATCTACACAGCTATCTGTGTAAACATGGAAATATCTACACAGGTCTCTGTGTAAAGATGGAAATATCTACAGCGCAATCTGTGCAAATATGGAAATATGTACACCGCTATCTCAGTAAACATGGAAATATCTACACTGCTATCTGTATAAATATTTAAATATCAACACCGCTATCTGTATAAACATGGAAATGTCTACACCACGATCTGTATAAACATGGAAATATCTACACAGCTATATGTATAAACATGGAAATATCTACACCGCTATCAGTATAAACATGGAAATATCTACACCGCTATCGGTATAAACATGGAAATATCTTCACCATGACATGTATAAGCATGGAAACATCTACACCGCCATGTGAATAAACATGGAAATATCTATACCGCTATCAGTAAAAACATGGAAATATCTACACCGCTATCTGTATAAACATGGAAATATCTACACCACGACATGTATAAACATGGAAATATCTACACCTCCATGTGAATAAACATGGAAATATCTACACCGCTATCAGTAAAAACATGGAAATATCGACACCGTTATCTATTTAAATATGGAAATATCTACACCACTATCTCTATAAACTTGTAAATATCTACACCGTTATCTGTATAAACAAAGAAATATCTCCACCGCTGTCTGTATGAACATGGAAGAATCTACACCGCTAGCTGTATAAACATGGAATTTTCTGCAGCGTTATCTGTATAAACATGGAAATATCTATACCGAAGTCTGTGCAAAGATGGAAATATCTACAATGCTATCTCAATAAACATGGAAATATCGACACCGCCATCTGTACACACATGGAAATAGCTACACAGTCATCTGTATAAACATGGAAATATCTACACCACTATCTGTATAAACATGGAAATATCTACACTGCCATCTGTATAAACATGGAATTACCTACACAGACATCTCTATAATCATTGAAATATCTACACCACTATCTGTATAAACATGGAAGTAGCCACACCGCTATCAGTATAAACATGGAAATATCTACACCGCTATCTGTATAAACATGGAAATATCTACAAAACGACGTGTATAAACATGGAAATATCTACACCTCTATGTGAGTAAACATGGAAATATCAACACCGCTATCAGTATAAACATGGAAATATTGACACCGCTATCTGTATAAATATGGAAATATCTACACCACTATCTCTATAAACATGGAAATATCTACACCGTTATCTGTATAAACAAAGAAATATCTCCACCGCTGTCTGTATGAAAATGGAAACATCTACACCGCTAGCTGTATAAACATGGAATTATCTGCAGCGTTATCTGTATAAACATGGAAATATCTACACCGCAGTCTGTGCAAAGATGGAAATATCTACAATGCTATCTCAATAAACATGGAAATATCGACACCGCCATCTGTACACACATGGAAATACCTACACAGTCATCTGTATTAACATGGAAATATCTACACCACTATCTGTATAAACATGGAAATACGTACACTGCCATCTGTATAAACATGGAATTATCTACACAGACATCTCTATAACCATTGAAATATCTACACCGCTATCTGTATAAACATGGAAGTAGCCACACCGCTATCAGTATAAACATGGAAATATCTACACCTCTATCTGTATAAACATGGAAATACCTACACCACTACGTGTATAAACATGGAAATATCTACACCGCTATGTGAATAAACATGGAAATATCTACACCGCCGTCAGTATAAACATGGAAATATTGACACCGCTATCTGTATAAATATGGAAATATCTACACCACTATCTCTATAAACATGGAAATATCTACACCGTTATCTGTATAAACAAAGAAATATCTCCAACGCTGTCTGTATGAACATGGAAACATCTACACTGCTAGCTGTATAAACATGGAATTATCTGCAGCGTTATCTGTATAAACATGGAAATATCTACACCGCAGTCTGTGCAAAGATGTTTATATCTACAATGCTATCTCAATAAACATGGAAATATCGACACTGCCATCTGTACCCACATGGAAATACCTACACAGTCATCTGTATAAACATGGAAATATCTACACCACTATCTGTATAAACATGGAAATAAATACACTGCCATCTGTATAAACATGGAATTATCTACACAGACTTCTCTATAAGCATTGAAATATCTACACCGCTATCTGCATAAACATGGAAGTAGCCTCACCGCTATCTGTATTAACATGGAAATATCTACACCGCCATCTGTGAAAACATGGAAATATCTACACTGTCATCCTTAGAAACATGTAAATATCTACACGTCCATGTGTAGAAACATGGAAATATCTACACTGCCATCTGTATATACTTGGAATTATCTACACTGCCATCTGTATAAACATGGAAATATCTACACCGCTATCTCTATAAACATGGAAATGTCTACACGGCTATCTGTATAAACATGGAAATAGCTCCACCGCTATCTGTAGAAACATGGAAATATCTACATCGCTATCTGTATAAACTTGGAAATATCTCCATCGCTATCTCTATAAAGATGGAAATATCTACACCGCTATCTTTATAAACATGGAAATATCTACACCGCTATCTGTATAAACATGGAAATATCTATAACACTATCTGTGTAAACATGGAAATATCTACACAGCTATCTGTGTAAACATGGAAATATGTACACAGGTCTCTGTGTAAAGATGGAAATATCTACAGCGCAATCTGTGCAAATATGGAAATATGTACACCGCTATCTCAGTAAACATGGAAATATCTACACTGCTATCTGTATAAACATTTAAATATCAACACCGCTATCTGTATAAACATAGAAATGTCTACACCACGAGCTGTATAAACATGGAAATATCTACACAGCTATATGTATAAACATGGAAATATCTACACCGCTATCAGTATAAACATGGAAATATCTACACAGCTATCGGTATAAACATGGAAATATCTACACCATGACATGTATAAACATGGAAATATCTACACCGCCATGTGAATAAACATGGAAATATCTACACCGCTATCAGTAAAAACATGGAAATATCTACACCGCTACCTGTATAAACATGGAAATATCTACACCACGACATGTATAAACATGGAAATATCTACACCGCCATGTGAATAAACATGGAAATATCTACACCGCTATCAGTAAAAACATGGAAATATCGACACCGTTATCTGTATAAATATGGAAATATCTACACCACTATCTCTATAAACTTGTAAATATCTACACCGTTATCTGCATAAACAAAGAAATATCTCCACCGCTGTCTGTATGAACATGGAAGAATCTGCACCGCTAGCTGTATAAACATGGTATTTTCTGCAGCGTTATCTGTATAAACATGGAAATATCTAAACCGAAGTCTGTGCAAAGATGGAAATATCTACAATGCTATCTCAATAAACATGGAAATATCGACACCGCCATCTGTACACACATGGAAATACCTACACAGTCATCTGTATAAACATGGAAATATCTACACCACTATCTGTATAAACATGGAAATATCTACACTGCCATTTGTATAAACATGGAATTACCTACACAGACATCTCTATAATCATTGAAATATCTACACCGCTATCTGTATAAACATGGAAGGAGCCACACCGCTATCAGTATAAACATGGAAATATCTACACCGCTATCTGTATAAACATGGAAATATCTACACCACGACGTGTATAAACATGGAAATATCTACACCTCTATGTGAGTAAACATGGAAATATCTACACCGCTATCAGTATAAACATGGAAATATTGACACCGCTGTCTGTATAAATATGGAAATATCTACACCACTATCTCTATAAACATGGAAATATCTACACCGTTATCTGTATAAACAAAGAAATATCTCCAACGCTGTCTGTATGAACATGGAAACATCTACACCGCTAGCTGTATAAACATGGAATTATCTGCAGCGTTATCTGTATAAACATGGAAATATCTACACCTCAGTCTGTGCAAAGATGTTTATATCTACAATGCTATCTCAATAAACATGGAAATATCGACACTGCCATCTGTACCCACATGGAAATACCTACACAGTCATCTGTATAAACATGGAAATATCTACACCACTATCTGTATAAACATGGAAATAAATACACTGCCATCTGTATAAACATGGAATTATCTACACAGACTTCTCTATAACCATTGAAATATCTACACCGCTATCTGTATAAAGATGGAAGTAGCCTCACCGCTATCTGTATTAACATGGAAATATCTACACCGCCATCTGTGAAAACATGGAAATATCTACACTGTCATCTTTAGAAACATGTAAATATCTACACGTCCATCTGTAGAAACATGGAAATAACTACACTGCCATCTATATATACTTGGAATTATCTACACTGCCATCTGTATAAACATGGAAATATCTACACCGCTATCTCTGCAAACATGGAAATGTCTACACGGCTATCTGTATAAACATGGAAATATCTCCACCGCTATCTGTAGAAACATGGAAATATCTACATCGCTATCTGTATAAACTTGGAAATATCTCCACCGCTATCTCTATAAAGATGGAAATATCTACACTGCTATCTTTATAAACATGGAAATATCTACACCGCTATCTATATAAACATGGAAATATCTATAACACTATCTGTGTAAACATGGAAATATCTACACAGCTATCTGTGTAAACATGGAAATATGTACACAGGTCTCTGTGTAAAGATTGAAATATCTACAGCGCAATCTGTGCAAATATGGAAATATGTACACCGCTATCTCAGTAAACATGGAAATATCTACACTGCTATCTGTATAAACATTTAAATATCAACACCGCTATCTGTATAAACATGGAAATGTCTACACCACGATCTGTATAAACATGGAAATATCTACACAGCTATATGTATAAACATGGAAATATCTACACCGCTATCAGTATAAACATGGAAATATCTACACCGCTATCGGTATAAACATGGAAATATCTACACCATGACATGTATAAACATGGAAATATCTACACCGCCATGTGAATAAACATGGAAATATCTACACCGCTATCAGTAAAAACATGGAAATATCTACACCGCTATCTGTATAAACATGGAAATATCTACACCACGACATGTATAAACATGGAAATATCTACACCGCCATGTGTATAAACATGGAAATATCTACACCGCTATCAGTAAAAACATGGAAATATCGACACCGCTATCTGTATAAACATGGAAATATCTACACCACGACATGTATAAACATGGAAATATATACACCGCCATGTGTATAAACACGGAAATATCTACACCACCATCTGTGTAAACATGGATATATCTACACCGCTATCTGTATAAACATGGAAGTATCTACTCCGCTATCTGCATGCCCATGGAAATATCTACACCGCCATCTGTATAAACATGGAAATATCTACACGGCCATCTGTGAATACATGGAAATTTCAACACCGCCATCTGTACAAACGTGGAAATATCTACATCGGTATCTCTATAAACATGGAAATATCTGCACTGCCATCTGTAAAAACATGGAAATACGTATACAGTCATCTGTATAAACATGGAAATATCTACAATGCCTTCTGTATACACGTGGAAATATCTACACAGCCATCTGTAGAAACATGTAAATATCTACACTGCTATCTCTATAAACATGGAAATATCTACACCGACATCTCAATAAACATGAAAATATCTACACTGCCATCTCCATAAACATGGAACTAACTACTCCGCCATCTGTATAAACATAGAAACATCTAAACCGCCATCTGTGTGAATAAGGAAATATCTACAATGCCATTTGTATAAAGATATAAATATCTGCACTGCTATCTGTATAAACAAGGAAATATCTACACCACCATCTATATAAACATGGAAATATCTACACCGCCATCTGTATAAACATGGAAATATCTACAATGCCATCTGTAGAAAGATGGAAATATCCACACCGCAATATGTGTAAACATGGAAATATCTACACCGATATCTGTATAAACATGGAAATATCTACACCACGATCTGTATAAACATGGAAATATATACACCGCTATCTGTATAAACATGGAAATATCTGCACCGCTATCTCTATAAACATGGAAATATCTACAAAGCCATCCACATAAACATGGAAATACCTACACAGTCATGTGTAGGAACATGGAAACATCTACACTGCCATCTGTATAAACATAGAAATATCTACAAAGACCTCTGTATAAATATGGAAATATCTTCATCGGCATCTGTGTAAACATGGAAATATCTGCACCGCTATCTGCATAAACATGGAAATACCTACACCACTCTCTCTATAAACATGGAAATATGTACACCGCTATGTGTATAAACACGGAAATATCTACACCATCATCTGTGTAAACATGGAAATAACTACACCGCTATCTGTATAAACATGGAAATATCTACACCGCCATCTGCATGTCCATGGAAATATCTACGCCGCCATCTGTATAAACATGGAAATATCTACACGGCCATCTGTGTATAGATGGAAATATCAACACCGCCATCTCTATAAACATGAAAATATCTACACTGCCATCTCCATAAACATGGAAATAACTACTCCGCCATCTATATAAACATGGAATCACCTGCACTGCCATCAGTGTGAATAAGGAAATATCTACAATGCCATCTGTATAAAGATATAAATATCTGCACCGCGAACTGTATAAACTTGGAAAATCTACATAGCTATCTGTTTAAACATGGAAATATCTAAACAGCTATTCCTATAAACATGGAAATATCTACACCGCCATCTGTATAAACATGGAAATACCTACAAAGTCATCTGTATAAACATGGAAATATCTACACAGCCATCTGTATAAACATGGAAATATCTACACAGTCATCTGAATAAACATGGAAATATCTACACAGCCATCTGTATAAACATGGAAATATCTACACAGTCATCTGAATAAACATGGAAATATCTACACCACAATCTGTATAAACATGGAAATATCTACACAGCCATCTGTATAAACATGGAAATATCTACACAGTCATCTGAATAAACATGGAAATATCTACACCACAATCTGTATAAACATGGAAATACCTACAATACCATTTGTATACACATGGAAATATATACACAGACATCTGTATAAACATATAAATATCTACACCGCCATCTGTATAATCATGGAAATATCTACACTGCCATCTGCAGAAAGATGGAAATATCTACACCGCTATCTCTATAAACATGAAAATATCTACAATGCCATCTCCATAAAGATGGAAGTATCTACTCTGCCATGTGCATAAACACGGAAATATCTACACCACTATCTGTGTAAACATGGAAATATCTACACCGCTATCTGTTTAAACATGGAAATATCTACAACACCATCTGCATGTCCATGGAAATATCTACGCCGCCATCTATATAAACATGGAAATATCTACACGGCAATCTGTGAATAGATGGAAATATCAACACCGCCATCTGTAGAAACATGGAAATACCTACACCGCAATCTCTATAAACATGGAAATATCTGCACTGCCATCTGAAAAAACATGGAAATACGTATACAGTCATCTGTATAAACATGGAAATATCTACAATGCCATCTGTATACACATGGAAATATCTACACAGCCATCTGTAGAAACATGTAAATATCTACATTGCTATCTCTATAAACATGGAAATATCTACACCGCCATCTCTATAAACATGAAAATATCTACACCGCCATCTCTATAAACATGAAAATATCTACACTGCCATCTGCATAAACATGGAACTATCTACTCTGCCATCTGTATAAACATGGAAACATCTACAGCGCCATCTGAGTGAATAAGGAAATATCTACAATGCCATCTGTATAAAGATATAAATATCTGCACCGCGAGCTGTATAAACATGGAAATATCTACATCGCTATCTGTTTAAACGTGGAAATTCCAACACCGCTGTCGGTATAAACATGGAAATATCTACAACGCCATCTATATAAACATGGAAATATCTAAACCGCTATGTCTATAAACATGGAAATACCTACACTGCTATCTCTATAAACATGGAAATATCTACACCGCTATGTGTATAAACATGGAAATATATACACCACTATCTGTATAAACATGGAAATATCTACACCGCGATCTGTATAAACCTGGAAATATCTACACCGCGATCTGTATAAACTTGGAAATATCTTCAACACGATCTGCATAAACATGGAAATATCTACACCGCTATCTGTATAAACATGGTAATATCTACACCACCATCTATATAAACATGGAAATATCTACACCACCCTCTGTATAAACATGGAAATATCTACAATGCCATCTGTAGAAAGATGGATATATCTACACCGCAACAAATGTTAACATGGAAATATCTACACAGCTATCTCTATAAACATGGAAATAACTACACCGCCATCTGTATAAACATGGAAATACCTACAAAGTCATCTGTATAAACATGGAAATATCTACACAGCCATCTGTATAAACATGGAAATATCTACACAGCCATCTGTATATACATGGAAATAGCTACACCGCTACCTGTATAAACATGGAAATAGCTACACCGCTATTTGTATAAAAAAGGAAATATCTACACCGTGATCTGTATAAACATGGAAATATCTACACTGCCATCTCTATAAACATGGAAATATATACAGCCCTATCTGGATAAACATGGAAATAACTCCACAGCTATCTCTATAAACATCGAAATATCTACACCACCATCTGTATAAACATGGAAATACTTACAAAGTTCTCTGTATAAACATGGAAATATCTACACAGCTATGTTTATATATTTGGAAATATCTACACCGCTATCTATATAAACATGGAAATAACTACACCGCTATCTTTATAAACATGGAAATATCTACACAACCATCTACATATCCATGGAAATATCTGCGACACCATCTGTATAAACATGGAAATATCAACACGGTCATCTGTGTATAGATGGAAATATCAACACCGCCATCTGTACAAACATGGAAATATCTGCACCGCTATCTGTATAAACATGGAAATATCTACACCGCGGTCTGTATAAACATGGAAATATCTACACCGCTATCTGTATAAACATGGAAATATCTACACCGCTATCTGTATAAACATGGAAATACCTACACCGCTGTCTCTATAAACATGGAAATATTTACACCGCTATGTGTATAAACATGGAAATATCTCCACTGCTCTCTGTATAAACATGGAAATATCTCCACCGTTATCTGTATAAACATGGAAATATCTATAACACTATCTGTGTAAACATGGAAATATCTACACAGCTATCTGTGTAAACATGGAAATATGTACACAGGTCTCTGTGTAAAGATTGAAATATCTACAGCGCAATCTGTGCAAATATGGAAATATGTACACCGCTATCTCAGTAAACATGGAAATATCTACACTGCTATCTGTATAAACATTTAAATATCAACACCGCTATCTGTATAAACATGGAAATGTCTACACCACGATCTGTATAAACATGGAAATATCTACACAGCTATATGTATAAACATGGAAATATCTACACCGCTATCAGTATAAACATGGAAATATCTACACCGCTATCGGTATAAACATGGAAATATCTACACCATGACATGTATAAACATGGAAATATCTACACCGCCATGTGAATAAACATGGAAATATCTACACCGCTATCAGTAAAAACATGGAAATATCTACACCGCTATCTGTATAAACATGGAAATATCTACACCACGACATGTATAAACATGGAAATATCTACACCGCCATGTGTATAAACATGGAAATATCTACACCGCTATCAGTAAAAACATGGAAATATCGACACCGCTATCTGTATAAACATGGAAATATCTACACCACGACATGTATAAACATGGAAATATATACACCGCCATGTGTATAAACACGGAAATATCTACACCACCATCTGTGTAAACATGGATATATCTACACCGCTATCTGTATAAACATGGAAGTATCTACTCCGCTATCTGCATGCCCATGGAAATATCTACACCGCCATCTGTATAAACATGGAAATATCTACACGGCCATCTGTGAATACATGGAAATTTCAACACCGCCATCTGTACAAACGTGGAAATATCTACATCGGTATCTCTATAAACATGGAAATATCTGCACTGCCATCTGTAAAAACATGGAAATACGTATACAGTCATCTGTATAAACATGGAAATATCTACAATGCCTTCTGTATACACGTGGAAATATCTACACAGCCATCTGTAGAAACATGTAAATATCTACACTGCTATCTCTATAAACATGGAAATATCTACACCGACATCTCAATAAACATGAAAATATCTACACTGCCATCTCCATAAACATGGAACTAACTACTCCGCCATCTGTATAAACATAGAAACATCTAAACCGCCATCTGTGTGAATAAGGAAATATCTACAATGCCATTTGTATAAAGATATAAATATCTGCACTGCTATCTGTATAAACAAGGAAATATCTACACCACCATCTATATAAACATGGAAATATCTACACCGCCATCTGTATAAACATGGAAATATCTACAATGCCATCTGTAGAAAGATGGAAATATCCACACCGCAATATGTGTAAACATGGAAATATCTACACCGATATCTGTATAAACATGGAAATATCTACACCACGATCTGTATAAACATGGAAATATATACACCGCTATCTGTATAAACATGGAAATATCTGCACCGCTATCTCTATAAACATGGAAATATCTACAAAGCCATCCACATAAACATGGAAATACCTACACAGTCATGTGTAGGAACATGGAAACATCTACACTGCCATCTGTATAAACATAGAAACATCTACAAAGACCTCTGTATAAATATGGAAATATCTGCATCGGCATCTGTGTAAACATGGAAATATCTGCACCGCTATCTGCATAAACATGGAAATACCTACACCACTCTCTCTATAAACATGGAAATATGTACACCGCTATGTGTATAAACACGGAAATATCTACACCACCATCTGTGTAAACATGGAAATAACTACACCGCTATCTGTATAAACATGGAAATATCTACACGGCCATCTGCATGTCCATGGAAATATCTACGCCGCCATCTGTATAAACATGGAAATATCTACACGGCCATCTGTGTATAGATGGAAATATCAACACCGCCATCTCTATAAACATGAAAATATCTACACTGCCATCTCCATAAACATGGAAATAACTACTCCGCCATCTATATAAACATGGAATCACCTGCACTGCCATCAGTGTGAATAAGGAAATATCTACAATGCCATCTGTATAAAGATATAAATATCTGCACCGCGAACTGTATAAACTTGGAAAATCTACATAGCTATCTGTTTAAACATGGAAATATCTAAACAGCTATTCCTATAAACATGGAAATATCTACACCGCCATCTGTATAAACATGGAAATACCTACAAAGTCATCTGTATAAACATGGAAATATCTACACAGCCATCTGTATAAACATGGAAATATCTACACAGTCATCTGAATAAACATGGAAATATCTACACAGCCATCTGTATAAACATGGAAATATCTACACAGTCATCTGAATAAACATGGAAATATCTACACCACAATCTGTATAAACATGGAAATATCTACACAGCCATCTGTATAAACATGGAAATATCTACACAGTCATCTGAATAAACATGGAAATATCTACACCACAATCTGTATAAACATGGAAATACCTACAATACCATTTGTATACACATGGAAATATATACACAGACATCTGTATAAACATATAAATATCTACACCGCCATCTGTATAATCATGGAAATATCTACACTGCCATCTGCAGAAAGATGGAAATATCTACACCGCTATCTCTATAAACATGAAAATATCTACAATGCCATCTCCATAAAGATGGAAGTATCTACTCTGCCATGTGCATAAACACGGAAATATCTACACCACTATCTGTGTAAACATGGAAATATCTACACCGCTATCTGTTTAAACATGGAAATATCTACAACACCATCTGCATGTCCATGGAAATATCTACGCCGCCATCTATATAAACATGGAAATATCTACACGGCAATCTGTGAATAGATGGAAATATCAACACCGCCATCTGTAGAAACATGGAAATACCTACACCGCAATCTCTATAAACATGGAAATATCTGCACTGCCATCTGAAAAAACATGGAAATACGTATACAGTCATCTGTATAAACATGGAAATATCTACAATGCCATCTGTATACACATGGAAATATCTACACAGCCATCTGTAGAAACATGTAAATATCTACATTGCTATCTCTATAAACATGGAAATATCTACACCGCCATCTCTATAAACATGAAAATATCTACACCGCCATCTCTATAAACATGAAAATATCTACACTGCCATCTGCATAAACATGGAACTATCTACTCTGCCATCTGTATAAACATGGAAACATCTACAGCGCCATCTGAGTGAATAAGGAAATATCTACAATGCCATCTGTATAAAGATATAAATATCTGCACCGCGAGCTGTATAAACATGGAAATATCTACATCGCTATCTGTTTAAACGTGGAAATTCCAACACCGCTGTCGGTATAAACATGGAAATATCTACAACGCCATCTATATAAACATGGAAATATCTAAACCGCTATGTCTATAAACATGGAAATACCTACACTGCTATCTCTATAAACATGGAAATATCTACAACGCTATGTGTATAAACATGGAAATATATACACCACTATCTGTATAAACATGGAAATATCTACACCGCGATCTGTATAAACCTGGAAATATCTACACCGCGATCTGTATAAACTTGGAAATATCTTCAACACGATCTGCATAAACATGGAAATATCTACACCGCTATCTGTATAAACATGGTAATATCTACACCACCATCTATATAAACATGGAAATATCTACACCACCCTCTGTATAAACATGGAAATATCTACAATGCCATCTGTAGAAAGATGGATATATCTACACCGCAACAAATGTTAACATGGAAATATCTACACAGCTATCTCTATAAACATGGAAATAACTACACCGCCATCTGTATAAACATGGAAATACCTACAAAGTCATCTGTATAAACATGGAAATATCTACACAGCCATCTGTATAAACATGGAAATATCTACACAGCCATCTGTATATACATGGAAATAGCTACACCGCTACCTGTATAAACATGGAAATAGCTACACCGCTATTTGTATAAAAAAGGAAATATCTACACCGTGATCTGTATAAACATGGAAATATCTACACTGCCATCTCTATAAACATGGAAATATATACAGCCCTATCTGGATAAACATGGAAATAACTCCACAGCTATCTCTATAAACATCGAAATATCTACACCACCATCTGTATAAACATGGAAATACTTACAAAGTTCTCTGTATAAACATGGAAATATCTACACAGCTATGTTTATATATTTGGAAATATCTACACCGCTATCTATATAAACATGGAAATAACTACACCGCTATCTTTATAAACATGGAAATATCTACACAACCATCTACATATCCATGGAAATATCTGCGACACCATCTGTATAAACATGGAAATATCAACACGGTCATCTGTGTATAGATGGAAATATCAACACCGCCATCTGTACAAACATGGAAATATCTGCACCGCTATCTGTATAAAAATGGAAATATCTACACCGCGGTCTGTATAAACATGGAAATATCTACACCGCTATCTGTATAAACATGGAAATATCTACACCGCTATCTGTATAAACATGGAAATACCTACACCGCTGTCTCTATAAACATGGAAATATTTACACCGCTATGTGTATAAACATGGAAATATCTCCACTGCTCTCTGTATAAACATGGAAATATCTCCACCGTTATCTGTATAAACATGGAAATATCTACAGCGCCATCTCTATAAACATTGAAATATCTCCACTGCCATCTGTAAAAACATGGAAATATCTACACCGCCAACTGTATAAACATGGAAATATCTACACCTCCATCTGTATAAACACGGAAATACCTACAATACCATCTGTATACACATGGAAATGTCTACACACACATCTGTATAAATATGGAAATATCTACACGTCCCTCTGTATAAACATGGAAATATCTACACTGCCATCTGTAGAAAGATGGAAATATCTACACCGCTATCTCTATAAATATGGAAATATCTACACCGCCTTCTCTATATACATGAAAATATCTACACTGCCATCTCCATAAAGATGGAATTATCTACTCCGCCATGTGTATAAGCACGGAAATATCTGCACCACCATCTGTGTAAACATGGAAATATCTACACCGCTATCTGTATAAACATGGAAATATCTACACCGCCATCTGCATGTCCATGGAAATATCTACGCCGCCATCTGTATAAACATGGAAATATCTACAGCCCGATCTGTATAAACATGGAAATATCTACACCGCTATCTCTGTAAATATGGAAATATCTACACCGCCATCTGTATAAACATAGAAATATCTCCACAGCCATATGTATATACATGGAAATATCTACACCGCTATCTATATAAACATGGAAATAACTACACAGCTATCTGTATTAACATGGAAATATCTACACCACCATCTGTATAAACATGGAAATATCTACAATGCCATCTGCATACACATGGAAATACCTACACGACAATCTGTGTAAAGATGGAATTATCAACACCGCCATCTGTACAAACATGGAAATATTTACACCGCTATCTATATAAACATGGAAATACCTACACTTCAGTCTGTATAAACATGTAAATATCTACACCGGTATCTTTATAAACATGGAAATATCTACACCACGATCTGTATAAACATGGAAATATTTACACCGCTATCTGTATAAACAGGGAAATATCTGCACCGCTATCCCTATATACATGGAAATATCTACAAAGCCATCTGTATAAACATGGAAATACATACACAGTCATGTGTATAAACATGGAAATATCTACACCGCAATCTGTATAAACATGGAAATATCTACAATGCTATCTCTATAAATATGAAATATCTAAACCGCTATCTCTATAAAAATGGAAACCTCTACAATGCTATCTGTATAAAGATGGAAATATCCTCACTGCTATCTCTATGAACATGGATATATCTACACCGCTATCTCTATAAACATGGAAATATCTACACCGCCATCCCTATAAACATGGAAATATCTACACCGCCATCTGTATAAACATGGAAATACTTACAAAGTTATCTGTATAAACATGGAAATATCTACACCGCTATCTCTATAAACATGGAAATATCTACACCGTGATCTTTATAAACATGGAAATATTTACACCGCTATCTGTATAAACATGGGAATTTCTACACCGTAATCTTTATAAATATGGAAATATCTACACCGCTATCTCTATAAACATGGAAATATCTACACCACCATCTGTATAAACATGGAAATATCTACAATGCCATCAGTATACACATGGAAATAACTACACGGCAATCTGTGTATAGATGGAAACATCAACACCGCCATCTGTACAAACATGGAAATATCTACACCGCTATCTCTATAAACATGGAAATATCTACAATGCCGTCTGTATAAACATGGAAATATCTACACCGGTATCTGTATAAACATGGAAATATCTACACCACGATCTGTATAAGCATGGAAATATTTACAACGCTACCTCTATAAACAAGGAAATATCTGCACAGCTATCTCTATAAACATGGAAATATCTACAAAGCCATCTGTATAAACATGGAAATACCTACACAGTCATGTGTACGAACATGGAAATATCTACACTGCCATCTGTATAAACATGGAAGTATCTACACAGCCCTCTGTATAAATATGGAAATATCTGCATAGGCATCTGTATAAACATGGAAATATCTGCAACGGTATCTGCATAAACATGGAAATACCTACACCACTGTCTCTATAAACATATAAATATGTACACCGCTATGTGTATAAACATGGAAATATCTCCACTGCTATCTGCATAAACATGGAAATATCTACACCGCGATCTGTATAAACATGGAAATATCTACACCGCTATCTGTATAAACATGGAAATATCTACATATCTGTCTCTATAAACATGGAAATACCTACACCTCCATCTGTATAAACATGGAAATACCTACAAAGTCATCTGTATAAGCATGGAAATATCTACACAGCCATCTGTATAAACATGGAAATACCTACAAAGCCAGCTGTATATACATGGAAAAATCTACACCGCTATCTGTATAAACATAGAAATATCTACACCGCAATCAGTATTAACATGGTAATATCTACACCACCATCTATACAAACATGGAAATATCTACACCGCCATCTGTATAAACATGGAAATATCTACAATGCCATCTCTAGAAAGATGGATATATCAACACCTCCATCTCTACAAACACGGAAATATCTACACCCCTATCTGTATAAACATGGAAATATCCCCACCGCTATCTCAATAAACTTGGAAAAATCAACACTGCTATCTCTATGAACATGGAAATATCTACACCACCATCTCTATAAACATGGAAATATCTACACCACGATCAGTATAAACATGGAAATATCTACACCGCTATCTGTATAAACATGGAAATATCTCCACTGCTATCTCTATAAACATCGAAATATCTACACAACCATCTGTATAAACATGCAAATACTTACAAAGTTATCTGTATAAACATGGAAATATCTACACCGCCATCTGTATAAACATGGAAATATCTACACAGCCATGTGTATATACATGGAAATATCTACACCGCAATCTATATAAACATGGAAATAACTACACCGCTATCTGTATAAACATGGAAATATCTACACTGCCATCTACATATCCACGGAAATGTCTGTGCCGCCATCTGTATAAACATGGAAATATCTACACGGTCATCTGTGTATAGATGCAAATATCAACACCGCCATCTGTACAAACATGGAAATATCTGCACCGCAATCTGTATAAACATGGAAATATCTACACCGGTATCTGTATAAACATGGAAATATCTACACCACGATCTGTATAAGCATGGAAATATTTACACCGCTACCTCTATAAACCAGGAAATATCTGCACAGCTATCTCTATAAACATGGAAATATCTACAAAGCCATCTGTATAAACATGGAAATACCTACACAGTCATGTGTACGAACATGGAAATATCTACACTGCCATCTGTATAAACATGGAAGTATCTACACAGCCCTCTGTATAAATATGGAAATATCTGCATAGGCATCTGTATAAACATGGAAATATCTGCAACGGTATCTGCATAAACATGGAAATACCGACACCACTGTCTCTATAAACATATAAATATGTACAACGCTATGTGTATAAACATGGAAATATCTCCACTGCTGTCTGCATAAACATGGAAATATCTACACCGCAATCTGTATAAACATGGAAATATCTACAACGCTATCTGTATAAACATGGAAATATCTACATATCTGTCTCTATAAACATGGAAATACCTACACCTCCATCTCTATAAACATGGAAATACCTACAAAGTCATCTGTATAAGCATGGAAATATCTACAGAGCCATCTGTATAAACATGGAAATACCTACACAGCCAGCTGTATATACATGGAAAAATCTACACCGCTATCTGTATAAACTTAGAAATATCTACACCGCAATCAGTATTAACATGGTAATATCTACACCACCATCTATACAAACATGGAAATATCTACACCGCCATCTGTATAAACATGGAAATATCTACAATGCCATCTCTAGAAAGATGGATATATCAACACCTCCATCTCTACAAACACGGAAATATCTACACCACTATCTGTATAAACATGGAAATATCCCCACCGCTATCTCAATAAACTTGGAAAAATCAACACTGCTATCTCTATGAACATGGAAATATCTACACCACCATCTCTATAAACATGGAAATATCTACACCACGATCAGTATAAACATGGAAATATCTACACCGCTATCTGTATAAACATGGAAATATCTAAACCGCTATCTCTATAAACATGGAAATATCTACACCGCTATCTCTATAAACTTGGAAATATCTACACCGTGATCTGTATAAACATGGAAATATTTACACCGCTATCTGTAAAAACATGGAAATATCTACACCGTTATCTTTATAAACATGGAAATACCTACAACGCAATCAGTAGAAACATGGAAATATTTACATCACCATCTGTATAAACATGGAAATATCTACAATGCCATCTGTATACACATGGAAATACCCACACGTCAGTCTGTGTAGAGATGGAAACATCAACACCGCCATCTGTACCGACATGGAAATATCTACACCGCTATCTGTATAAACATGGAAATATCTACACTGCCCACTGTATAAACATGGAAATGTCTACACCGGTATCTGTATAAACATGGAACTATGTACACCACGATCTGTATAAAACGTGGAAATATTTACACCGCTATCTGTATAAACATGGAAATATCTAAACCGCTATCTCTATAAACAAGGAAATACCTGCAAAGCCATCTGTATAAACATGGAAATAACTACACAGTCATGTGTAGGAACATGGAAATATCTACACTGCCATCTGTATAAACATGGAAATATCTACACAGCCCTCTGTATAAATATGGAAATATCTGCATAGGCATCTGTATAAACATGGAAATATCCGCACCGCTATCTGTATAAACATGGAAATAAATACACCGCTGTCTCTATAAACATGGAAATATGTTCACCGTTATGTGTATAAACATGGTAATATCTCCACTGCTGTCTGGATAAAGATGGAAATATCTCCAGCTTTATCTGTATAAACATGGAAATATCTACAGCGCCATCTCTATAAACATTGAAATATCTAAACTGCCATCTGTAAAAACATGGATATATCTACAAAGTCATCCAAATAAACCTGGAAATATCTTCACCACCATCTGTATAAACATGGGAATACCTACAATACCATGTGTATACTCATGGAAATATCTACACAGACATCTGTATAAATATAGAAATATCCACACCGCGATCAGTATAAACATGGAAATAGCTACAACGGTATCTGTATAAACATGGAAATAACTCCACTGCTATCTCTGTAAACATCGAAATATCTACACCGCCATCTGAATAAACATGGAAATACTTACAAAGTTATCTGCATAAACATGGAAATATCTACACCGCCATCTGTATAAACATGGAAATATCTACACAGCCATGTGTATATACATGGAAATATCTACACCGCTATCTATATAAACATGGAAATAACTACACCGCTATCTGTATAAACATGGAAATATCGACACCGCCATCTACATATCCATAGAAATATCTGTGCCGCCATCTGTATAAACATGGAAATATCTACACCGCTATCTGTATAAACATGGAAATACCTACAACGCTGTCTCTATAAACATGGAAATATGTACACCGCTATGTGTATAAACATGGAAATATCTCCACTGCTCGCTGTATAAACATGGAAATATCTCCACCGTTATCTGTATAAAAATGTAAATATCTATAGCGCCATCTCTATAAACATTGAAATATCTCCACTGCCATCTGTAAAAACATGGAAATATCTACACCGCCAACTGTATAAACATGGAAATATCTACACCTCCATCTGTATAAACATGGAAATACCTACAATACCATCTGTATACACATGGAAATGTCTACAAAGACATCTGTATAAATATGGAAATATCTACACGTCCCTCTGTATAAACATGGAAATATCTACACTGCCATCTGTAGAAAGATGGAAATATCTACACCGCTATCTCTATAAATATGGAAATATCTACACCGCCATCTCTATAAACATGAAAATATCTACACTGCCATCTCCATAAAGATGGAATTATCTACTCCGCCATGTGTATAAGCACGGAAATATCTACACCACCATCTGTGTAAACATGGAAATATCTACACCGCTATCTGTATAAACATGGAAATATCTACACCGCCATCAGCATGTCCATGGAAATATCTACGCCGCCATCTGTATAAACATGGAAATATCTACAGCCCGATCTGTATAAACATGGAAATATCTACACGGCTATCTCTGTAAATATGGAAATATCTACACCGCCATCTGTATAAACATAGAAATATCTCCACAGCCATATGTATATACATGGAAATATCTACACCGCTATCTATATAAACATGGAAATAACTACACAGCTATCTGTATAAACATGGAAATATCTACACCGCCATCTACATATCCATGGAAATATCTGCGCTGCCATCTGTATAAACATGGAAATATCTACACGGTCATCTGTGTATAGATGGAAATATCAACACCGCCATCTGTACAAACATGGAAATATCTGCAACGCTATCAGTATAACCATGGAAATATCTACACCGCGGTCTGTATAAACATGGAAATATCTACACCGCTATCTGTATAAACATGGAAATATCTACAGCGCCATCTCTATAAACATTGAAACATCTACACTGCCATCTGTAAAAACATGGAAATATCTACACAGTCATCTGAATAAACTTGGAAATATCTACACCACCATCTCTATAAACATGGAAATACCTACAATACCATCTGTATACACTTGGAAATATCTACACAGACATCTGTATAAATATGGAAATATCTACACCTCCATCTGTATAAACAAGGTAATATCTACACTGCCATCTGTAGAAAGATGGAAATATCTACACCGCTATCTCTATAAATATGGAAATAAATACACCGCCATCTCTATAAACATGAAAATATCTACACTGCCATCTCCATAAAGATGGAAGTATCTACTCCGCCATGTGTATAAACACAGAAATATCTACACCACCATCTGTGAAAACATGGAAATATCTACAACGCTATCTTTATAAAGATGGAAATATCTACACCGACATCTGCATGTCCATGGAAATAGCTACGCGGCCATCTGTATAAACATGGAAATATCTACAAGGCCATCTGTGTATAGATGGAAATGTCAACACCGCCATCTGTACAAACATGGAAATATCTACACCGCTATCTCTATAAACATGGAAATATCTGCACTGCCATCTGTAAAAACATGGAAATACCTATACAGTCATCTGTATAAACATGGAAATATCTACAATGCCGTCTGTATTCACATGGAAATATCTACACAGCCATCTGTATAAACATGTAAATATCTACACTGTTATCTCTATAAACATGGAAATATCTACACCGCCATCTCTATAAACATGAAAATATCTACACTGCCATCTCCATAAACATGGAACTAACTACTCCGCCTTCTGTGTAAACAAGGAAACATCTACACCGCCATCAATGTGAATAAGGAAATATATACAATGCCATCTTTATAAAGATATAAATATCTGCACCGCGAGCTGTATAAACATGGAAATATCTACAACGCCATCTATATAAACATGGAAATATCTACACCGCTATGTCTATAAACATGGAAATACCTACACCGCTATCTCTATAAACATGGAAATATCTACACCGCTATCTGTATAAACATGGAAATTTCTACACCGTTATCTGTATAAATATGGAAATATCAACACCGCTTTCTCTATAAACATGGAAATATCTACACCGCCATCTGTATAAACATGGAAATACCTATACAGTCATCTGTGTAAACATGGAAAATCTACACCACCATCTGTATAAACATGGAAACATCTACACCGCCATCTGTGTGAATAAGGAAATATCTACAAAGCCATCTGTATAAAGATATAAATATCTGCACAGCGAGCTGTATAAACATGGAAGTATCTACATCGCTATCTGTATAAACGTGAAATACCAACACCGCTATAGGTATAAACATGGAAATGTCTACAACGCCATCTATATAAACATGGAAATATCTACACCGCTATGTCTATAAACATTGAAATAACTACACCGCTATCTGTATAAACATGGAAATATCTACACCACTATCTATATAAACATGGAAATATCTACACCGCCATCTGTATAAACATGGAAATATCTACAATGACATCTGTAGAAAGATGGAAATATGTACACCGCAATATGTGTAAACATGGAAATATCCACACCGATATCTGTAAAAACATGGAAATATCTACACCGCTATTTGTATAAACATGGAAATATCTACACCGCGATCTGTATAAACATGGAAATATCTACACCGCGATCTGTATATACATGGAAATTCCTACAAAGTCATCTGTATAAACATGGAAATATCTACAAAGACATCTGTATAAACATGGATATATCTACACAGCCATCTGTATATACATGGAAATATCTACAACGCTATCTGTATAAACATGGAAATAACTACACCGCTATTTGTATAAACAAGGAAATATCTACACTGTGATCTGTATAAACATGGAAATAATTACACCGCTATCTGTATAAACATGAAAATTTCTACACCTTTATCTGTATAAATATGGAAATATCTACACCGCTATCTTTGTAAACATGGAAATATCTACACCGCCACCTGTATATACATGGAAATACCAATACAGTCATCTGTGTAAACATGGAAATATCTACACTACCATCTGTATAAACATGGAAATATCTACAATGCCATCTGTATACACATGGAAATACCTACACGGCAATCTGTGTATAGATGGAAACAACAACACCGCCATCTGTACCAACTTGGAAATATCTACACTGCTATCTCTATAAACATGGAAATATCTACACTGTGGTCTGTATAAACATGGAAATATCTTCACCGGTATCTGTATAAACATGGAAATATCTACATCACGATCTGTATAAACAAGGAAATATATACACCGCTATCTGTATAAACATGGAAATATCTGCACCACTATCTCTATAGACATGGAAATATCTACAAAGCCATCTGTATAAACTTGGAAATACCAACACAGTCATGTGTAGGCACATGGAAATATCTTCACTGCCATCTGTATAAACATAGAAATATCTACACAGCCCTCTGTATAAATATGGAGATACCTGCATAGGCATCTGTATAAAGATGGAAATATCTGCACCGCTGTCTGTATAAACATGGAAATACCGACACCACTGTCTCTGTAAACATGCAAATATGTACATGGCTATGTGTATAAACATGGAAATAACTCCACTGCTGTCTGTATAAACATGGAAATATCTCCACCGTTATCTGTATAATCATGGAAATATCTATAGCGCCATCTCTATAAACATTGAAATATCTACACTGCCATCTGTAAAAACATGGAAATATCTACACAGTCATCTGAATAAACATGGAAATATCTACAAAACCATCTGTATAAACATGGAAATACCTACAATACCATCTGTATAAACATGGAAATATCTACACAGACATCTGTATATATATGGAAATATCTACGCCGCCATCTGTATAAACATGGAAATATCTACACGGCCATCTGTGTATAGATGGAAATATCTACACCGCCATCTGTACAAACATGGAAATATCTACGCCGCTATCTCTATAAACATGGAAATATCTGCACTGTCATCTGTAAAAACATGGAAATATCTACACTGCCATCTGCATAAACGTAAATATCTACACTGCTATCTCTATAAACATGGAAATATCTACACCGCCATCTCTAGAAACATGAAAATATCTACACTGCCATCTCCATAAACATGGAACTAACTACTCCGCCATCTGTATAAACACGGAAACATCTACACCGCCATCTGTGTGAATATGGAAATATCTACAAAGCCATCTGTATAAAGATATAAATATCTGCACCGCGAGCTGTATAAACATGGAAATATCTACATCGCTATCTGTATAAACATGGAAACACCAACACGGCTATCGGTATAAACATGGAAATATCCACAACGCCATCTATATAAACATGGAAATATCTACAACGTTATGTCTATAAACATGGAAATAGCTTCACCGCTATCTCTATAAACGTGGAAATATATACAACGCTATCTGTATAAACATGGAAATATCTACACCGCTATCTGTATAAACATTGAAATATCTTCACCACGATCTGTATAAACATGGAAATATCTACCCCGCTATCTGTATAAACATGGTAATATGTACACCACTATCTATATAAACATGGAAATATCTACACCGCCATCTGTATAAACATGGAAATATCTACACCGCCATCTGTATAAACATGGAAATATCTAAAATGCCATCTGTAGAAAGATTGATATATCTACACCGCAATCTGTGTAAACATGGAAATATCTACACCGATATCTGTAAAAACATGGAAATATCTACACCGCTATCTGTATAAACATGGAAATATCTACACCGCAATCTGTATAAACATGGAAATATCTACAACAAGATCTGTATAAACATGGAAATATCTACACCGCTATCTGTATATACATGGAAATATCTACACAGCTATCTCTATAAACATGGAAATATCTACACTGCCATCTGTATAAACATGGAAATACCTTCAAAATCATCTGTATACACATGGAAATATCTACAAAGCAATCTGTATAAACATGGAAATACCTACAGTACCATCTGTATACACATGGAAATATCTACACAGTCATCTGTATAAATATGGAAATATCTACACCGCCATCTGTATAAACATGGAAATATCTACACTGCCATCTGTAGAAAGGTGGAAATATCTACACCGCTATCTCTATAAATATGGAAATATGTACACCGCCATCTCTATAAACATGGAAATACCTACACCGCCATCTGCATGTCCATAGAAATATCAACACCGCCATCTGTACAAACATGGAAATATCTACACCGCTATCTCTATAAACATGGAAATATCTGCACTGCCATCTGCATGTCCATGGAAATATCTACGCCGCCATCTCTATAAACATGAAAATATCTACAGTGACATCTCCATAAAGATGGAAGTATCTACTCCGCCATGTGTATAAACACGGAAATACCTACACCACCATCTGTGTAAACATGGAAATAGCTACGCCGCCATCTGTATAAACATGGAAATATCTACACGGCCATCTGTGTATAGATGGAAATATCTACACCGCCATCTGTACAAACTTGGAAATATCTACACCGCTATCTCTATAAACATGGAAATATCTGCACTGATATCTGTAAAAACATGGAAATACCTATACAGTCATCTGTAAAAACATGGAAATATCTACAATGCCCTCTATATACACATTGAAATATCTACACAGCCATCTGTATAAACATGTAAATATCTACACTGCTTTCTCTATAAACATAGAAATACCTACACCGCCATCTCTAGAAACATGAAAATATCTACACTACCATCTCCATAAACATGGAACTAACTACTCCGCCATCTGTATAAACACAGAAACATCCACACCGCCATCTGTGTGAATAAGGAAATATCTACAATGCCATCTGTATAAAGATATAAATATCTGCACCGCGAGCTGTATAAACATGGAAATATCTACATCGCTATCTGTATAAACATGGAAATACCAACACCGCTATGGGAATAAACATGGAAATATCTACAATGCCATCTATATAAACATGGAAATATCTACACCACTATGTCTATAAACATGGAAATACCTTCACCGCTATCTCTATAATCATGGAAATAAATACACCGCTATCTGTATAAACATGGAAATATCTACACCGCCATCTGTTTAAACATGGAAATATCTACAACGCCATCTGTAGAAAGATGGAAATATTTACACCGCAATCTGTGTAAACATGGAAATATCTACACCGATATCTGAAAAAACATGGAAATATCTACACCGCTATCTGTATAAACATGGAAATATCTACACCGCCATCTGTTTAAAGATGGAAATATCTACAACGCCATCTGTAGAAAGATGGAAATATTTACACCGCAATCTGTGTAAACATGGAAATATCTACATCGATATCTGAAAAAACATGGAAATATCTACACCGCTATCTGTATAAACATGAAAATATCTACACCGCGATCTCTATAAAAATGGAAATATCTACAACGCCATCTGTATAAACATGGAAATACCTACAAAGTCATCAGTATAAACATGGAAATATCTACAAAGCCATCTGTATAAACATGGAAATACCTACAATACCATCTGTGTACACATGGAAATATCTACACAGTCATCTGTATAAATATGGAAATATCTACAACGCCATCTGTATAAACATGGAAATATATACACTGCCATCTGTAGAAAGGTGGAAATATCTACACCGCTATCTCTATAAATATGGAAATATCTACACCGACATCTCTATAAACATGGAAATATCTACAACGCCATCTGCATGTCCATGGAAATATCTCCGCCGCCATCTGTATAAACATGGAAATATCTACACGGCCATCTGTGTATAGATGGATATATCAACACCGCCATCTGTACAAACATGGAAATATCTGCACCGCTATCTCTATAAACATGGAAATATCTGCACTGCCATCTGTAAAAACATGGAAATACCTATACGGTCATATATATAAACATGGAAATATCTACAATGCCATCTGTTTACACATGGAAATATCTACACATCCATCTGTATAAACATGTAAATATCTACACTGCTATCTCTATAAACATGGAAATATCTACACCGCCATCTCTATAAACATGAAAATATCTACACTGCCATCTCCATAAACATGGAACTATCTACTCCGCCATCTGTATAAACATGGAAACATCTACACCGCCATCTGTGTGAATAAGGAAATATCTAAAATGCCATCTGTATTAAGATATAAATATCTGGACCGCGAGCTGTATAAACATGGAAATATCTACATCGCTATCTGTATAAATGTGGAAATACCAACACCGCTATCGGTATAAACATGGAAATATCTACAACGCCATCTATATAAACATGGAAATATCTACACCGATATGTCTATAAAAATGGAAATACCTACACCGCTATCTCTATAACCATGGAAATATCTACACCGCTATCTGTATAAACATGGAAATATCTACACCGCTATCTGTATAAACATGGAAATATCTACACCGCGATCTGTATAAACATGGAAATATCTACACCGCGATCTGTATAAACATGGAAATATCTTCACCACGGTCTGTATAAACATGGAAATATCTACACCGCCATCTGTATAAACATGGAAATATCTACAATTCCATCCGTAGAAAGATGGAAATATCTACACCGCAATCTGTGTAAACATGGAAATATCTACAACGATATCTGTAAAAACATGGAAATATCTACACCGCTATCTGTATAAACATGGAAATATCTACACTGTGATCTGTATAAACATGGAAATATCTACAGCACCATATCTATAAACGTTGAAATATCTACACTGAGATCTGTAAAAACACGGAAATATCTACACAGTCATCTGAATAAACATGGAAATATCTTCACCACCATCTGTATCAACATGGAAATACCTACAATACCATCTGTATACACATGGAAATATCTACACAGTCATCTGTATAAATATGGAAATATCTACACCGCCATCTGTATAAACATGGAAATATCTCCACTGCCATCTGTAGAAAGATGGAAATATCTCCACTACTATCTCTATCAACATCGAAATATCTACATCGCCATCTGTATAAACATGGAAATACTTACAAAGTTATCTGTATAAACATGGAAGTATCTACACAGCCATGTGTATATACATGGAAATACCTACACCGCTATCTATATAAACATGGAAATAACTACACTGCTATCTGTATAAACATGGAAATATCTACACAGCCATCTACATATCCATAGAAATATCTGTGCCGCCATCTGTATAAACATGGAAATATCTACACGGTCATCTGTGTATAGATCGAAATATCAACACCGCCATCTGTACAAACATGGAAATATCTGCACCGCTATCTGTATAAACATGGAAATATCTACACCGCGGTCTGTATAAACGTGGAAATATCTACACCGCTATCTGTATAAACATGGAAATCTCTACACCGCTATCTCTATAAACATGGAAATATCTACAAAGCCATCTGTATAAACATGGAAATACCTACAAAGTCATGTGTAGGAACATGCAAATATCTACACTGCCATCTGTATAAACATGGAAATATCTACACAGCCCTCTGTATAAATATGGAAATATCTGCATAGGCATCTGTATAAACATGGAAATATCTGCACCGCTATCTGTATAAACATGGAAACACCTACACCGCTGTCTCTATAAACATGGAAATATGTACACCTCTATGTGTATAAACATGGAAATATCTCCACTGCAGTCTGTATAAACATGGAAATATCTACACCGCTATCTGTATAAACATGGAAATAGCTACACCGCTATCTGTATAAACATGGAAATATCTACACAGCTATCTCTATAAACATGGAAATACCTACAACGCCATCTGTATAAACATGGAAATACCTACAAAGTCATCTGTATAAACATGGAAATATCTACACAGCCATCTGTATAAACATGGAAATATCTACACAGCCATCTGTATATACATGGAAATATCTACACCGCTATCTGTATAAACATGGAAATAACTACACCGCTATTTGTATAAACAAGGAAATATCTACACCGCCATCTGTTTAAACATGGAAATATATACACAGACATCTGTTTATACATGGAAATATCTACACCGCTTTCTGTATAAACATGCTAATAACAACACCGCTGTCTGTATAAATGTGGAAATATTTGCACTGCTATCCCTATAAACATGGTAATATCAACACCTCGATCTGTATAAACATGGAAATATCTACACCGTGATCTTTATAAACATGGAAATATCTACACCGCCATCTCTATAAACATGGAAATATCTACATCCCTATCTGTATATACACGGATATATCCACACAGCTATCTCTATAAACATGGAAAATCAACACCGCTATCTCTATGAACATGGAAATATCTACACCGCAATCTCTATGAACATGGAAATATCTACACCGCGATCAGTATCAACATGGAAATATCTACACCTCTATCTGTATAAATAGGGAAATATCTCCAATGCAATCTCTATAAACATCGAAATATCTACACCACCATCTGCATAAACATGGAAATATTTACAAAGTTATCTGTATAAACATGGAAATACCTACACCGCCATCTTTATAAACATGGAAATATCTACACATCCATGTGTATACACATGGAAATATCTACACCGCTATCTCTATAAACCTGGAAATATCTACAGCGCCATCTCTATAAACATAGAAATATCTACACTGCCATCTGTAAAAACATGGAAATATCTACACAGTCATCTGAATAAACATGGAAATATCTACACCGCCATCTCTATAAACATGAAAATATCTACACTGCCATCTCCATAAAGATGGAAGAATCTACTCCGCCATGTGTAAAAACCCGGAAATATCTACACCACCGTCTGTGTAAACATGGAAATATCTACACCGCTATCTGTATAAACATGGAAATACCTACACCGCCATCTGCATGCCCATGGAAATAGCTACGCCGCCATCTGTATAAACATGGAAATATGTACACGGCCATCTGTGTACAGATGGAAATGTCAACACCGCGATCTGTACAAACATGGAAATATCTACACCGCTATCTCTATAAACATGGAAATATCTGCACTGCCATCGGTAAAAAAATGGAAATACCTATACAGTCATCTGTATAAACATGGAAATATCTACAATGCCATCTGTGTACACATGGAAATATCTACACAGCCGTCTGTATAAACATGTAAATACCTTCACTGTTATCTGTATAAACATGGAAATATCTACACCGCCATCTCTATAAACATGAAAATATCTAAACTGCCATCTCCATAAACATGGAACTTACTACTCCGCCATCTGTATAAACATGGAAACATCTACACCGCCATCTGTGTGAATAAGGAAATATCTACAATGCCATCTGTATTAAGATATAAATACCTGCACAGCGAGCTGTTTAAACATGGAAATATCTACATCGCTAGCTGTATAAACGTGGAAATACCAACACCGCTATGTCTATAAACATGGAAATACCTACAACGCTATCTCTATAAACATGGAAATATCTACACCGCTATCTGTATAAACATGGAAATATCTACACCGCTGTCTGTATAAACATGGAAATATCTACACCGTTATGTGTATTAACGTGGAAATATATACATTGCTATCGGTATAAACATGGACATACCTCCACCGCAATCTGTATAAACATGAAAATATCTACACTGCTATCTCTATAAACATGGAAATATCTACACTGCCATCTGTAGAAACATGGAAATATCTACACAGTCATCTGTAGAAACATGGAAATATCTACACCGCTATCACTATAAACATGGAAATAACTAAACCGCTATCCTTATAAACATGGAAATATCTACACCGCTATCTCCATCAACAGGGAAATAGACACACTGCCATCTCTTTAAACTTGGAGGTATCTACAACGCCATCTACATAAACAAGAAAATATCTACACTGCCATCTATATAAACATGGAAATATCTGCACCACCATCTCTATAAACATGGAAATATCTACACTGCCATTTGTAGAAAGATGGAAATATATACACCGCCATCTGTATAAACGTGGAAATATCTACACCGCTATCTGTATAAACATGGAAATATCTACACCGCAATCTGTATAAACATGGAATTATCTACACCGCTATCTGTGTAAATATGTAATATCTAAACCGCTATCTCTATAAAAGTGGAAATATCTACACTGCTATCTGCATAAACATGGAAATATCCTCACTGCTATTTCTATGAACATGGATATATCTACACCGCTATCTCTATAAACGTGGAAATATCTACACCGCCATCTCTATAAACATGGAAATATCTACACCGCCATAAGTATAAACATGGAAATATCTACACAGCTATCTGTATAAACATGGAAATATCTATACCGTGATCTGTGTAAACATGGAAATATCTACACCGGAATCTGTATAAACATGGAAATATCTAGACCGCTATCTGTGTAAACATGGAAATATCTACACAGCTATCTCTATAAACATGGAAATATCTACACCGCCATCTGTATAAACATGGAAATATCTGCACCGTTGTCTGTATAAACATGGAAATACCGACATCGCTGTCTCTATAAACATGGAAATATGTCCAAGGCTATGTGTTTAAACATGGAAATATCTCCACTGCTGTCTGTATAAACATGGAAATATCTCCACCGTTATCTGAATAAACAAGGAAATATCTACAGCGCCATCTCTATAAACATTGAAATATCTACACTGCCATCTGTAAAAACATGGAAATATCTACACAGTCATCTGAATAAACTTGGAAATATCTACACCACCATCTGTATAAACATGGAAATACCTACAATACCATCTGTATAGACATGGAAATATCTACACAGACATCTGTACAAATATGGAAATATCTTCACCTCCATCTGTATAAACATGGAAATATTTACACTGCCATCTGTATAAACATGGAATTATCTTCACCACGATCTGTATAAACATGGAAATATCTACACCGCTATCTGTATAAACATGGTGATACCTACACCATCATCTATATAAACATGGAAATATCTACACCGCCATCTGTATAAACATGGAAATATCTACACCGCTATCTCAGTAAACATGGAAATATCTACACTGCTATCTGTATAAACAAGGAAATATCAACACCGCTATCTGTATAAACATGGAAATGTCTACACCACGATCTGTGTAAACATGGAAATATCTGCACCGCTATATGTATAAACATGGAAATATCTACACCGCTATCTGTATAAACATGGAAGTAGCCACACCGCTATCTGTATAAACATGGAAATATCTACACCACGACGTGTATAAACATGGAAATATCTACACCGCTATGTGAATAAACATGGAAATATCTACACCGCTATCAGTATAAACATGGAAATATTGACACCGCTATCTGTATAAATATGGAAATATCTACACCACTATCTCTATAAACATGGAAATATCTACACCGTTATCTGTATAAACAAAGAAATATCTCCACCGCTGTCTGTATGAACATTGAAACATCTACACCGCTAGCTGTATAAACATGGAATTATCTGCAGCGTTATCTGTATAAACATGGAAATATCTACACTGCAGTCTGTGCAAAGATGGAAATATCTACAATGCTATCTCAATAAACATGGAAATATCAACACCGCCATCTGTACACACATGGAAATACCTACACAGTCATCTGTACAAACATGGAAATATCTACACCACTATGTGCATAAACATGGAAATACCTACACTGCCATCTGTATAAACATGGAATTATCTACACAGACATCTCTATAAACATTGAAATATCTACACCGCTATCTGTATAAACATGGAAATATCTACACTGCCATCTGTGTATACCTGGAAATATCTACACTGCCATCTGTATAAACATGGAAATATCTAAACCGCTATCTCTATAAACATGGAAATGTCTACACGGCTATCTGTATAAACATGGAAATATCTCAACCGCTATCTGTAGAAACATGGAAATATCTACATCGCTATATGTATAAACATGGAAATATCTCCAGCGCTATCTCTATAAAGATGGAAATATCTACACCGCTATCTTTATGAACATGGAAATATCTACACCGCTATCTGTATAAACATGGAAATATCTATAACACTATCTGTGTAAACATGGAAATATCTACACAGCTATCTGTGTAAACATGGAAATATGTACACAGGTCTCTGTGTAAAGATGGAAATATCTACACCGCAATCTGTGCAAATATGGAAATATCTACACCGCTATCTCAGTAAACATGGAAATATCTACACCGCTATCTGTATAAACATGGAAATATCAACACCGCTATCTGTATAAACATGGAAATGTCTACACCACGATCTGTATAAACATGGAAATATCTACACCGCTATATGTATAAACATGGAAATATCGACACTGCTATCAGTATAAACATGGAAATATCTACACCGCTATCTGTATAAACATGGAAATATCTACACCACGACATGTATAAACATGGAAATATCTACACCGCCATGTGAACAAACATGGAAATATCTACACCGCTATCAGTAAAAACATGGAAATATCGACACCGCTATCTCTATAAACATGGAAATGTCTACACGGCTATCTGTATAAACATGGAAATATCTCAACCGCTATCTGTAGAAACATGGAAATATCTACATCGCTATATGTATAAACATGGAAATATCTCCAGCGCTATCTCTATAAAGATGGAAATATCTACACCGCTATCTTTATAAACATGGAAATATCTACACCGCTATCTGTATAAACATGGAAATATCTATAACACTATCTGTGTAAACATGGAAATATCTACACAGCTATCTGTGTAAACATGGAAATATGTACACAGGTCTCTGTGTAAAGATGGAAATATCTACACCGCAATCTGTGCAAATATGGAAATATCTACACCGCTATCTCAGTAAACATGGAAATATCTACACCGCTATCTGTATAAACATGGAAATATCAGCACCGCTATCTGTATAAACATGGAAATGTCTACACCACGATCTGTATAAACATGGAAATATCTACCCCGCTATATGTATAAACATGGAAATATCGACACCGCTATCAGTATAAACATGGAAATATCTACACCGCTATCTGTATAAATATGGAAATATCTACACCACGACATGTATAAACATGGAAATATCTACACCGCCATGTGAACAAACATGGAAATATCTACACCGCTATCAGTAAAAACATGGAAATATCGACACTGCTATCTGTATAAATATGGAAATATCTACACCACTATCTCTATAAACATGGAAATATCCACCCCGTTATCTGTATAAACAAAGAAATATCTCCACCGCTTCTGTATGAACATGGAAACATCTACACTGCTAGCTGCATAAACATGGAATTATCTGCAGCGTTATCTGTATAAACATGGAAATAACTACACCGCAGTCTGTGCAAAGATGGAAATATCTACAATGCTATCTCAATAAACATGGAAATATCGACACCGCCATCTGTACACACATGGAAATACCTACCCAGTCATCTGTATAAACATGGAAATATCTACACCACTATCTGTATAAACATGGCAATATCTACACTGCCATCTGTATAAACATGGAATTGCCTACAAAGACATCTCTCTAATCATTGAAATATCTACACCGCTATCTGTATAAACATGGAAGTAGCCACACCGCTATCTGTATAAATATGGAAATATCTACACCACTATCTCTATAAACATGGAAATATCTACACCACGACGTGTATAAACATGGAAATATCTACACCGCAGTCTGTGCAAAGATGGAAATATCTACAATGCTATCTCAATAAACATGGAAATATCGACACCGCCATCTGTACACACATGGAAATACCTACACAGTCATCTGTATAAACATGGAAATATCTACACCACTATCTGTATAAACATGGAAATAACTACACTGCCGTCTGTATAAACATGGAATTACCTACACAGACATCTCTATAATCATTGAAATATCTACACCGCTATCTGTATAAACATGGAAGTAGCCACACCGCTATCTGTATAAACATGGAAATATCTACACCGCTATCTGTATAAACAAGGAAATATCTACACCACGACGTGTATAAACATGGAAATATCTACATTGCTATGTGAATAAACATGGAAATATCTACACCGCTATCAGTATAAACATGGAAATATTGACACCGCTATCTGTATAAATATGGAAATATCTACACCACTATCTCTATAAACATGGAAATATCTACACCGTTATCTGTATAAACAAAGAAATATCTCCACCGCTGTCTGTATGAACATGGAGACATTTACACCGCTAGCTGTATAAACATGGAATTATCTGCAGCGTTATCTGTATAAACATGGAAATATCTACACCGCAGTCTGTGCAAAGATGGAAATATCTACAATGCTATCTCAATAAACATGGAAATATCGACACCGCCATCTGAACACACATGGAAATACCTACACAGACATCTGTATAAACATGGAAATATCTACACCACTATCTGTATAAACATGGAAATACCTACACTGCCATCTGTATAAACATGGAATTATCTACACAGACATCTCTATAACCATTGAAAAATCTACACCGCTATCCGTATAAACATGGAAGTAGCCACACCGCTATCAGTATAAACATGGAAATATCTACACCGCCATCTGTGAAAACATGGAAATATCTACACTGTCATCTTTATAAACATGGAAATACCTACACGTCCATGTGTATCAACATGGAAATATCTACACTGCCATCTGTATATACCTGGAAATATCTACACTGCCATCTGTATAAACATGGAAATATCTACACCGCTATCTCTATAAACATGGAAATGTCTACACGGCTATCTGTATAAACATGGAAATATCTCCACCGCTATCTGTAGAAACATGGAAATATCTACATCGCTATCTGTATAAACATGGAAATATCTCCACCGCTATCCCTATAAAGATGGAAATATCTACACCGCTATCTTTATAAATATGGAAATATCTACACTGCTGTCTGTATAAACATGGAAATATCTATAACACTATCTGTGTAAACATGGAAATATCTACACAGTTATCTGCGTAAACATGGAAATATGTACACAGGTCTCTGTGTAAAGATGGAAATATCTACACCGCAATCTGTGCAAATATGGAAATATCTACACCGCTATCTCAGTAAACATGGAAATATCTACACTGCTATCTGTATAAACATGGAAATATCAACACCGCTATCTGTATAAACATGGAAATGTCTACACCACGATCTGTATAAACATGGAAATATCTACACCGCTATATGTATAAACATGGAAATATCTACACCGCTATCAGTATAAACATGGAAATATCTACACCGCTATCTGTATAAACATGGAAATATCTACACCACGACATGTATAAACATGGAAATATCTACACCGCCATGTGAACAAACATGGAAATATCTACATCGCTATCAGTAAAAACATGGAAATATCGACACCGCTATCTCTATAAACATGGAAATGTCTACACGGCTATCTGTATAAACATGGAAATATCTCAACCGCTATCTGTAGAAACATGGAAATATCTACATCGCTATATGTATAAACATGGAAATATCTCCAGCGCTATCTCTATAAAGATGGAAATATCTACACCGCTATCTTTATAAACATGGAAATATCTACACCGCTATCTGTATAAACATGGAAATATCTATAACACTATCTGTGTAAACATGGAAATATCTACACAGCTATCTGTGTAAACATGGAAATATGTACACAGGTCTCTGTGTAAAGATGGAAATATCTACACCGCAATCTGTGCAAATATGGAAATATCTACACCGCTATCTCTGTAAACATGGAAATATCTACACCGCTATCTGTATAAACATGGAAATATCAACACCACTATCTGTATAAACATGGAAATGTCTACACCACGATCTGTATAAACATGGAAATATCTACCCCGCTATATGTATAAACATGGAAATATCGACACCGCTATCAGTATAAACATGGAAATATCTACACCGCTATCTGTATAAATATGGAAATATCTACACCACGACATGTATAAACATGGAAATATCAACACCGCCATGTGAACAAACATGGAAATATCTACACCGCTATCAGTAAAAACATGGAAATATCGACACTTCTATCTGTATAAATATGGAAATATCTACACCACTATCTCTATAAACATGGAAATATCCACCCCGTTATCTGTATAAACAAAGAAATATCTCCACCGCTTCTGTATGAACATGGAAACATCTACACTGCTAGCTGCATAAACATGGAATTATCTGCAGCGTTATCTGTATAAACATGGAAATAACTACACCGCAGTCTGTGCAAAGATGGAAATATCTACAATGCTATCTCAATAAACATGGAAATATCGACACCGCCATCTGTACACACATGGAAATACCTACCCAGTCATCTGTATAAACATGGAAATATCTACACCACTATCTGTATAAACATGGAAATATCTACACTGCCATCTGTATAAACATGGAATTACCTACAAAGGCATCTCTCTAATCATTGAAATATCTACACCGCTATCTGTATAAACATGGAAGTAGCCACACCGCTATCTGTATAAATATGGAAATATCTACACCACTATCTCTATAAACATGGAAATATCTACACCGTTATCTGTATAAACAAAAAATATCTCCACCGCTGTCTGTATGAACATGGAGACATCTACACCGCTAGCTGTATAAACATGGAATTATCTGCAGCCTTATCTGTATAAACATGGAAATATCTACACCGCAGTCTGTGCAAAGATGGAAATATCTACAATGCTATCTCAATAAACATGGAAATATCGACACCGCCATCTGTACACACATGGAAATACCTACACAGTCATCTGTATAAACATGGAAATATCTACACCACTATCTGTATAAACATGGAAATAACTACACTGCCGTCTGTATAAACATGGAATTACCTACACAGACATCTCTATAATCATTGAAATATCTACACCGCTATCTGTATAAACATGGAAGTAGCCACACCGCTATCTGTATAAACATGGAAATATCTACACCGCTATCTGTATAAACATGGAAATATCTACACCACGACGTGTATAAACATGGAAATATCTACATTGCTATGTGAATAAACATGGAAATATCTACACCGCTATCAGTATAAACATGGAAATATTGACACCGCTATCTGTATAAATATGGAAATATCTACACCACTATCTCTATAAACATGGAAATATCTACACCGTTATCTGTATAAACATGGAAATATCTCCACTCCCATCTGTATAAAGATGGAAATATCTACACCGTGATCAGTATAAACATGGAAATATCTACACCGCCCTCTGAATAAACATGGAAATATCTACACGGCTATCTCTATCAATATGGAAATATATACACCGCTTTCTCTATAAACATGGAAATATCTATGCCGCCATCTGTATAAACATGGAAATACCTACACAGTCATCTGAGTAAACATGGAAATATCTGCACCACCATCTCTATAAACATGGAAATATCTAGACTGCCATCTGTATAAACATGGAAATATGTACACATCCATCTGCATAAACATGGAAATAACTACACCGCTATCTCTATTCAGATGGAAATAATTACACAGCTATCTCTATAAACATGGAAATATCTACACCGCCATCTCTATAAACCTGGAAATATCTACACTGACATATTTATAAACATGAAAATATCTACATCGCCATCTCCATAAACATGGAACTATCTACACCACCATCTGTGTAAAAATGGAAATATCTAAACCGCTATCTGTATGAACATGGACATATCTACACTGCCATCTGTACAAAGATGGAAATATCTACACCGCGAGCAGTATAAACATGGAAATATCTACACCGCTATCTGTATAAACATGGAAATACCAACACTGCTATCTGTATAAACATGGAAATATCTAAACCACTATCTGTATAAACATGGAAATATCTACACCACTATCTCTATAAACATGGAAATATCTGCAATGCCATCTCTATAAACATGGAATTATCTACACCACTATCTCTATAAACATAGAAATATCTACACCGTCGTCTCTATAAACATGGAAATATGTACACCACTATCTCTATAAACGTGGAAATATCTACACCGCCATCTGTATAAACATGGAAATATCTATGCCGCCGTCTGTATAAACATAGAAATATCTACACTGCCATCGGTGGAAAGATGGAAATGTCTACACCGCGATCTGTATAAACTTGGAAATATCTACACCGCTACTTGTATAAACATGGAAATATCTACACCGCTATCTATATAAACATGGAAACATCTACACCACGATCTCTATATAAATGGAAATATCTTCACTGCTATCTGTATAAACATGCAAATATCTACAATGCTATCTGTGTAAACATGGAAATATCTACACCGCTATCAGTGTAAACATTGAAATATCTACACTGCCATCTGTGTAAAGATGGAAATATCTTCACTGCAATCTGTGCAAAGGTGGAAATATCTACACCGCTATCTTTGTAAAGTAGGAAATATCTACACCGCAATCTGTGTAAACATGGTAATATCTACACCACTCTCTGTATAAGCATGGAAATAGCTACACTGCTATCTGTATAAACATGGAAATATCTACACCGCCATCTGTAAAAACGTGGAAATATCTACACCACCATCTGAATAAACATGGAAATATCTACACCGCTATCTGTATAAACAAGCAAATATCTACAGCGCTATCTATATAAACATGGAAATATCTCCACCGCTATCTGCATAGACATGGAAATATCTACACCGCTACCTTTATAAACATGGAAATATCTACACTGCAATCTCTATAAACATGGAAACACCTACAACAGTATCTGTGTAAACATGGGAATATCTTCACAGCTGTCAGTGTAAATATGGAAATATGTACACCGCAGTCTGTGTGAATATGGAAATATCTACACCTCTTTCTCTGTAAACATGGAAATATCTACACCACTCTCTGTATAAACATGGAAATATCTACACCGCTAACACTATAAACATGGAAATATCTACACCGGTATCTCTATAAGTATGGACATATCTACACCACTATCTGTATAAACAAGGAAATAACTCCACCGCTATCTGTATAAACATTGAAACATCTACAAAGCTATATCTATAAATATGGAATTATCTACACCGCTATCTGTTTAAACATGGAAATGTCTACAACGCTATCTGTGTAAACATGGAAGTATCTACACCGTTATCTGTGTAAACATGGAAATATCTGCACCACAATGTGTGCAAAGATGGAAATATATACAACGCTATCTCTATTAACATGGAAATATCTGCACCGCTATCTGTAGAAACATGGAAATATCTACACCGCTATCTCTATAATCATGGAAATATCTCCACCGCCATCTGTATAAACATGGAAATATCTACAGCGCCATCTCTATAAACATTGAAATATCTAAACTGTCATCTGTCAAAACATGGAAATATCTACACAGTCATCTGAATAAACATGGAAATATCTACAACAGCATCTGTATAAACATGGATATAACTACAATACCATCTGTATACACATGTTAATATCTACACAGACATCTGTATAAATATGGAAATATCTACACCGCCATCTGTATAAACATGGCAATATCTACACTGCTATCTGTAGAAAGATGGAAATATCTACACCGCTATCTCTATAAATATGGAAATATCTACACTGCCATCTCTATAAACATGAAAATATCTACACTGCCATCTCCATAAAGATGGAAGTATCTACTCCGCCATGTATATAAACCCGGAAATATCTAAACCACCATCTGTGAAAACATGGAAATATCTACACCGCAATCTGTATAAACATGGAAATATCTACATTGCCATCTGCATGTCCATGGAAATATCTACGCCGCCATCTGTATAAACATGGAAATATCTACACGGCCATCTGTGTATAGATGGAAATATCAACACCACCATCTGTACAAACATGGAAATATCTACACTGCTATCTCTATAAACATGGAAATATCTGCACTGCCATCTGTAAAAACATGGAAATACCTATGCAGTCATCTGTATAAACATGGAAATATCTACAATGCCATCTGTATACACATGGAAATAACTTTACAGTCATCTGTATATACATGGAAATATCTACAATCCCATCTGTATACACATGGAAATATCTACACAGCCATCTGTATAAACATGTAAATATTTACATTGCTATCTCTATAAACATGGAAATATCTACACCGCCATCTCTATAAACATGAAAATATCTACACTGCCATCTCCATAAACAAGGAACTAAATACTCCGCCATCTGTAGTAACATGGAAACATCTACACCGCCATCAGTGTGAATAAGGAAATATCTACAATGCCACATGTATAAAAATATAAATATCTGCACCGCGAGCTGTATAAACATGGAAATATCTACATCGCTATCTGTATAAATGTGGAAATACCAACACCGCTATCGGTATAATCATGGAAATATCTACAACGCCATCTATATAAACATGGAAATATCTACACCGCTATGTCTATAAACATGGAAATACCTACACCGCTATCTCTATATACATGGAAATATCTACACCGCTATCTGTATAAACATGGAAATATCTACACCGCTATCTGTATAAACATGGAAATATCTACACCGCTATCTGTATAAACATGGAAATATCTACACCGCGATCTGTATAAACATGGAAATATCTACACCCCGATCTGTATAAACATGGAAATACCTTCACGAGGATCTGTATAAACATGGAAATATCTACACCGCTATCTGTATAAACATGGTTATATCTAAACCACCATCTTTATAAACATGGAAATATCTACGCCGCCATCTGTATAAACATGGAAATATCTACAATGCCATCTGTAGAAAGATGGAAATATCTACACCGCAGTCTGTGTAAACATGGAAATATCTACACCAATATCTGTAAAAACATTGAAATATCTACACCGCTATCTGTATAAACATGGAAATATCTACACCGCGATCTGTATAAACATGGAAGTATCTACAGCGCCTTCTCTATAAACATTGAAATATCTACACTGCCATCTGTAAAAATATGGAAATATCTACACATTCATCTGAATAAACATGGAAATACCTACAATGACATCTGTAGAAAGATGGAAATATCTACACCGCAATCTGAGTAAACATGGAAATATCTACACCGATATCTGTATAAACAAGGAAATATCTACACCGCCATCTGTAGAAACATGGAAATATCTACACCGAAATCTCTATAAACATGGAAATAACTACACCGCTATCTGTATAAATATGGAAATATCCACACAGCTATCTCTATAAACATGGAAATACCTACACCAATTTCTCTATAAACATGGAAATATCTACACTGCAATCTCTATATACATGGAAATATCTACACCGCCATCTCTATAAACATGAAAATATCTACACCGCCGTCTTCAGAAACATGGATGTATCTACACCGCCATCTGTATAAACTTGGAAATATCTACACCACTATCTGAATAAACATGGAAATATCTTCACTTCTATCTGTATAAACATGGAAATATCTACACCGCTATCTGTATAAAGATGGAAATATCTATACCGCAATCTGTATAAATATGCAAATACCTTCACCGCTATCTCTATAGACATGGAAATATCTACACCGCTATCTGTATAAACATGGAAATATCTCCACTCCCATCTGTATAAAGATGGAAATATCTACACCGCGATCAGTATAAACATGGAAATATCTACACCGCTATTTGTATAAACATGGAAGTAGCAACACCGCTATCTGTATATACATGGAAATATCTACACCGCTATCTCTATAAACATGAAAATACTTACACCACCCTCTCTATAAACATGGAAATATTTTCACCGCTTTCTCTATAAACATAGAAATAACTACACCGCCATCTCTATAAACATGGAGATATCTACACCGCCATCTGCATAAACATGGAAATATATACACAGACATCTGTGTGAACTTGGAAATACCTACACTGACATCTGTAGAAAGATGGAAATATCTACAAAGCCATCTGTATAAACATGGGAATTTCTACACCGCTACCTGTATAAACATGGAAATATCTACACCGCTATCTATATCAACATGGAAATAACTACACCGCAATCTGTATAAACATGGAAATATCTACACAGCAATCTGTGCAAAGATGGAAATATCTACACCGCAGTCTCTATAAACATGGAAATATCTACACCGCTATCTGTATAAACATGGAAATAACTACACCGATATCTGTATAAACATGGAAATTTTTACACCGCTATCTGTATAAACATGGAAATATCCCCACCACTATCTTTATAAACACGGAAGTACCTACACCGGTATCTTTAAAAACATGGAAATACCTACACCGCTATCTCTATAAAGAATGAAATATCTAAAACGCTATCTGTGTAAACATGGAAATATCTACACAGCTATCTGTGTAAACTTGGAAATATCTACACCGCAATCTGTGTAAGCATGGAAATATCTACAACGCTATCTGTGTAAACATGGAAATATTTACAACGCTATCTGTGTAAACAGGGAAATATCTACACAGCTATCTGTAAAACGTGGAAATATCTACACCACTATCTGTATAACCCTGAAAATATCTACACCGCTATCTGTATCAACATGTAAATAACTACACCGCTATCTGTATAAACATGGAAATATCTACAATGGTATCTCTGTAAACATGGAAATATCAACACAGGTATCTGCGTAAACTTGGAAATATCTACACTGCTATCTGTGTAAAGTTTGCAATGTCTACACAGCAGTCTGTGCAAAGATGGAAATATCTTTACCACTATATCTGTAAACATGGAAATATCTACACCGCTATATGTATAAACATGGAAATATATACACTGCCATCTGTATACACATGGAAATATCTACAGAGCCATCTGTATAAACATGGAAATATCTACACCGCTATCTCTATAAACATGGAAATATCTACACCGCTATCTGTATAAACATGGAAATATCTACATTGATATCTGCATAAACAGGGAAATATCTCCACCGCTATCTGTATAAACATGGAAATATCTACACCGCTATCTGTATAAACATGGAAATATCTACACCGCCATCTTTAGAAACATGGAAATATCTACACCGCCATCTGTATAAACATGGAAATACCTACACCGCTACCTGTATAAATATGGAAATGTCTACACCGCTATCTCTATAAACATGGAAATACCTACACCACTTGCACTATAAACATGGAAATATCTACACCGCAATCTCTGTAAACATGAAAATATCTACACTCCCATATTCAGAAACATGGCTGTATCTACACTGCCATCTGTATAAACATGGAAATATCTACACCACTATCTGTTTAAAGATGGAAATATTTAAACTGCAATCTCTATAAACATGGAAATACCTACACCGCCATGTGTATTAACATGGAAATATCTACACAGTCATTTGTATAAACCTGGAAATATCTACACTGTCATCTATATAAACATGGAAATATCTACAGAGAACTCTGTATAAACATGGAAATATCGGCACAGCCACCTGTATAAACATGGAAATATCTACACCGCAATCTGTATAAACATGGAAATATCTACACCGCTATGTGTATTAACGTGGAAATATCTCCATTGCTATCTGTATAAACATGGACATAACTCCACCACAATCTGTATAAACATGAAATTATCTACACCGCTCTCTCTATATACATGGGAATATCTACACTGCCATCTGTACAAACATGGAAATATCTACACAGTCATCTGTAGAAACATGGAAATATCTACACCGCTATCTCTATAAACATGGAAATAACTACACCGCTATCTCTATAAACATGGAAATATACACACCGCCATCTCCTTAAACATGGAGGTATCTACAACGCCATCTACATAAACAAGAAAATATCTACACTGCCATCTATATAAACATGGAAATATCTACACCGCCATCTCTATAAACATGGAAATATCTACACTTCCATTTGTAGAAAGATGGAATAATCTACACCGCCATCTGTATAAACGTGGAAATATCTACAATGCAATCTGTATAAACATGGAAATATCTACACCGCTATCTGTATAAATATGAAATTTCTAAACCGCTATCTCTATAACAGTGGAAATATCTACACTGCTATCTGTATAAACATGGAAATATCCTCACTGCTATCACTATGAACATGGATATATGTACACCGCTATCTCTATAAACATGGAAATATCTACACCGCCATCTCTATAAACATGGAAATATCTACACCGTCATCTGTATAAACATGGAAATATCTACACCGCTATCCGTATAAACATGGAAATATCTACACCGTGATCTGTATAAACATGGAAATACCTACACCACGATCTGTATAAACATGGACATATCTAGACCGATATCTGTGTAAACATGGAAATATCTACACCGCGATCTGCGTAAACATGGAAATATCTACACCGTGATCTCTATAATCATGGAAATATCTACACCACCATCTGTATAAACATGGAAATATCTACACCGCTATCTGTATAAACATGGGAATATCTCCACTGCTATCTCTATAAACATCGAAATATCTACACCGCCATCTGTGTAAACATGGAAATATTACAAAGTTATCTGTGTAAACATGGAAATATCTACACTGCCATCTGTATAAACATGGAAATATCTACAAAGCTATGTATATATACATGGAAATATCTACACCGCTCTCTATATAAACATGGAAATAACTACAACGCCATCTGTATAAACATGGAAATATCTACTCACCCATGTGTACATACATGGAAATAACTACACCGCTCTCTATATAAACATGGAAATAAGTACAGCGCTCTCTGTATATACATGGAAATATCTACACCACCATCTACATATCCATAGAAATATCTGTGCCGCCATCTGTATAAATATGGAAATACCTACACGGTCTTCTGTGTATAGATGGAAATATCAACAACGCCATCTGTACAAACATGGAAATATCTGCACCGCTAGCTCTATAAACATGGAAATATCTACAACGCGGTCTGTATAAACATGTAAATATCTACTCCGCTATCTGTATAAACATGGAAATATCTACACCGCTATCTCTATAAACATGGAAATATCTACACAGTGATCTGTATAAACATGGAAATATTTACACCGCTATCTGTATAAACATGGAAATTTCTACACCGTTATCTGTATAAATATGGAAATATCTACACCGCCTTCTGTATAAGCATGGAAATACCTATACAGTCATCTGTGTAAACATGGAAATATCTGCACCACCATCTGTACAAACATGGAAATATCTACAATGCCATCTGTATACACATGGAAATACCTACACGGCTATCTGTGTATAGATGGAAAAATCAACAACGCCATCTGTACAAACATGGAAATATCTACAGTGCTATCTCTATAAACATGGAAATATCTGCACTGCGGTCTGTATAAACATGGAAATATCTACACCGGTATCTGTATAAACATGGAAATATCTACACCACGATCTGTATAAACATGGAAATATGTACACCGCTATCTGTATAAACATGGAAATATCTGCACCACTATCTGTATAAACATGGAAATATCTACGAAGACATCTGTGTAAACATGGAAATAACTACACTGCTATCTGTATAAACATGGAAATATCTGCACCGCTATCTGTATAAACATGGAAATATCTACACCGCTATCTGTATAAACGTGGAAATATGTACACCGCAATCTGTGCAAATATGGAAATATCTACACCTCTATCTCTGTAACTATGGAAATATCTACACCTCTATCTGTATAAACTTGGAAATATGTACACCGCTATCTGTATAAACATGGAAATATATACTCCACGATCTGTATAAACATGGATATATCTACACGGCTATCTGTATAAACATGGAAACATCTACACCGCTCTCTGTATAAACATGGAAATATCTACCCCGCTATCTGTATAACTATGGAAATATCTACACCGCTATCTCTATAATCATGGAAATGTCTACACCGCTATCTGTATAAACATGGAAATATCTACACCGCTATCTGTATAAACATGGAAATATCTTCACCGCTATCTGTATAAACATGCAAATATCTACAGCGCTATCTCTATAAACATGGAAATAACTCCACCGTTATCTGTCTAGACATGGAAATATCTACACCGCTACGTGTATAAACATCGAAATATCTACACCGCTATCTGTATAAACATGCAAATATCTACAGCGATATCTGTATAAACATGGAAATATCTCCACCGCTATCTGTATAAACATGGAAACATCTACACCGCTATCTTTATAAACATGGAAATATCTACACCGCAATGACTTTAAACATGGAAATATCTTCAAAACTATCTGTGTAAACATGGAAATATCTACACAGCTGTCTGTGTAAACATGGAAATATGTACACCGCAATCTGTGTGAGGATGGAAATATCTAAACAGCAATCTGTGCAAATATGGAAATATCTACACCTCTATCTCTATAAACATGGAAATATCCACACCACTATCTGCATAAACATGGAAATATCTACACCGCTATCTGTGTAAACATGGAAATATCTACACCGATATCTGTATAAATATGGAAATATCTACACTGCTATCTCTATAAACATGGAAATGTCTACACCGCTATCTGTTTAAACATGGAAATATCTACATGGCTATTTCTATAAATATGGAAATATCTACACTGCCATCTATATAAACATGGAAATATCTACACAGCCATCTCTATAAACATGGAAATATCTACATCGCTATCTGTATAAACATGGAAATAGCTAAACCGCTATCTGGATAAACATGGAAATATCTACACCGCTATCTGCATAAACGTGCACATATCTACAGCGCTATCTGAATAAACATGGAAATATCTCCACCGCTATCTGTATAAACATGGAAATATCTACACCGCAATCTCTATAAACATGGAAATAACTACACCGCTATCTGCATAAACTTGGAAATCTCTATACCACCATCTCTATAAACATGGAAATATCTCCACCGCTATCTGTATAAACATGGAAATATCTCCACCGCTCTCTGTATAAACATGGAAATATCTACACCGCTATCTGTATAAACATGGAAATATCTACACCGCTATCTGTATAAACATGGAAATATCTTCACCGCTATCTGTATAAACATGCAAATATCTACAGTGCTATCTCTATAAACATGGAAATAACTCCACCGTTATCTGTCTAGACATGGAAATATCTACACCACTATCTTTATAAACATGGAATTATCTACACCGCAACCACTATAAACATGGAAATACCTTCAACACTATCTGTGTAAACATGGAAATATCGACACAGCTGTCTGTGTAAACATGGAAATATGTACACCACAATCTGTGTGAGGATGGAAATATCTACACCGCAATCTGTGCAAATATGGAAATATCTACACCTCTATCTGTATAAACATGGAAATATCCACACGACTATCTGTATAAACATGGAAATATCTACACCGCTATCTGTGTAAACATGGAAATATCTACACCGCTATCTGTATAAATATGGAAATATCTACACCGCTATCTCTATAAACATGGAAATGTCTGCACCGCTATCTGTTTAAACATGGAAGTATCTACATGGCTATTTCTATAAATATGGAAATATCTACACTGCCATCTGTATAAACATGGAAATATCTACACAGCCATTTCTATAAACATGGAAATATCTACATCGCTATCTGTATAAACATGGAAATAGCTAAACGCTATCTGGATAAACATGGAAATATCTACACCGCTATCTGCATAAACATGCACATATCTACAGTGCTATCTGTATAAACATGGGAATATCTCGACCGCTATCTGCATAAACACGCACATATCTACAGCGCTATCTGTATAAACATGGGAATATCTCCACCGATATCTGTATAAACATGGAAATATCTACACAGCAATCTCTATAAACATGGAAATAACTACACCGCTATCTGCATAAACTTGGAAATCTCTACACCACCATCTGTATAAACATGGAAATATCTCCACCGCTATCTGTATAAACATGGAAATATCTCCACCGCTCTCTGTATAAACATGGAAATATCTACACCGCTATTTGTATAAACATGGAAATATCTTCACCGCTATCTGTATAAACATGGAAATATCTACACCGCTATCTGTACAAACATGCAAATATCTACAGCGCTATCTGTATAAACATGGAAATATCTCCACCGTTATCTGTGTAAACATGGAAATATCTACACCACTATCTTTATAAACATGGAAATATCTACACGGCAATCACTAAAAACATGGAAATATCTTCAACACTATCTGAGTAAACATGGAAATATCTACACAGCTGTCTGTGTAAACATGGAAATATGTACAAAGCAATCTGTGTGAGGATGGAAATATCTACACCGCAATCTGTAAAAACATGGAAATATCTACACCACTATCTGTATAAACATGGAAATATCTAGTCCGCTATCTGTATAAATATGGAAATATCTACACCGCTATCTCTATAAACATGGAAATGTCTACACCGCCTTCTGTATAAACATGAAAATAACTACACTGCTCTCTGTATAAACACGGAAATAACTACACCCCTATCTCTATAAACATGGAAATATCTACACCACCATCTGTATAAACACGGAAGTATCTACACCGCTATCTGTAAAAACATGGAATTATCTACACTGCCAACTCTATAAAGATGGAAATAACAACACCGCGGGCTGTATAAACATGGAAATATCTTCAATGCTAGTTGTACAAACATGGAAATACCAACACCACTATCTGTATAAACATGGAAATATCTAAACCGCTATCTGTATAAACATGGATATATCTACACTGTTATCTGTATAAACATGGAAATATCTATAACACTATCTTTATAAATATGGAAATATCTCCACCGCTATATGTATAAACATGGATATATCTACACTGCCATCTGTATAAGCGTGGAAATATCTACACCGCCATCTGTATAAACGTGGAAATATCTACACCGCTATCTCTATAAACATGGAAATATCTACACCGCCATCTCTATAAACGTAAAAATATCTACACGGCCATCTCCATAAACATGAAACTATCTACACCGCCATCTGTATAAACATGGAAATAACCTCTATGCTATCTGAATAAACATGGAAATATCTACACCACTATCTCTATAAACATGGAAATACCTACACCGCTATCTCTATAAACATAGAAATATCTACACCGCCTTCTGAATGAACATGGAAATATCTACACTGCTGTCTGTATAAACATGGAAATTTCTACACCGCCATCTATATAAACATGGAATTATCTAAACTGCCATCTGAGGAAAATGGAAATATCTACACAACGATCTGTATAAACATGGATATATGTACACTGCTAACTGTATAAACATGGAAATATCTACACGGCTCTCTTTATAAACAAAGAAATATCTACACCACGATCTGTATAAACAAGGAAATATCTCCACCTTTATCTGTATAAACATGGAAAAATCTACACTGCCATGTGTTTAAACATGGAAATACCTACAGAGCCCTCTGTATAAATATGGAAATATCTGCATAGGCATCTGTAGAAACGTGGAAATATCTGCACCGCTATCTGTATAAACTTGGAAATAACTACACCGCTGACTCTACAAACATGGAAATACGTACACCTCTAGGTGTATAAACATGGAAATATCTCCACTGCTGTCTGCATAAATATGGAAATATCTACACCGTGATCTGTATAAATATGGAAATATCTACACAACTATCTGTATAAACATGGAAATATCTACACAGCTATCTCTATAAACATGGAAATACCTACACCGCCATCTGTATAAACATGGAAATACCTACAAAGTCATCTGTAAAAACATGGAAATATCTACACAGCCATCTGTATAAACATGGAAATATCTACACAGCCATCTGTATATACATGGAAATATCTACACCGCTATCTGTATAAACATGGAAATAACTACACGGCTATTTGTATAAACAAGGAATTATCTATACCGCCATCTGTTTAAACATGGAAATATATACACAGACATTTGTTTATACAAGGAGATATCTACACCGCTATCTGTATAAACATGCTAATAATTACACCGCTATCTCTATAAATGTGGAAATATTTGCACCGCTATCCCTATAAACATGGTAATATCAGCACCACGATCTGTATAAACGTGGAAATTTCTACACCATGATCTATATAAACATGGAAATATCTACACCGCGATCTGTATAAACATGGAAATATCTACACCGCGATCTGTATAAACATGGAAATATCTTCACCACAATCTGCATAAACATGTAAATATCTACACCGCCATCTATGTAAACATGGAAATATGTACACCGCCATCTGTATAAACATGGAAATATCTACAATGCCGTCTGTAGAAAGATGGAAATATCTACACCGCAATCTTTGTAAACATGGAAATATCTACACCGATATCTGTAAAAACATGGAAATATCTACACCGCTATCTCTATAAAGATGGAAATATCTACACCGCAACCTGTATAAACATGGAAACATCTACACCGCGATCTGTATAAACATGGAAATACCCACAAATTCATGTGTATAAACATGGAAATATCTACACCGCTATCTGCATAAACATGGAAATATCTACACCGCGATCTGTATAAACGTGGAAATATCTACACCGCGATCTGTATAAACATGGAAATATCTTCACCACGATCTGTATAAACATGGAAATATCTACACCGCCATCTATATAAACATGGAAATATCTACACCGCCATCTGTATAAACATGGAAATATCTACACCGATATCTGTAAAAACATGGAAATATCTACACCGCTATCTCTATAAACATGGAAATATCTACACGGCAATCTGTACAAACATGGAAATATCTACACCGCGATCTGTATAAACATGGAAATACCTACACCGCTATCTGTATAAACATGGAAATATCTACACAGCTATTTTTATAAACATGGAAATATCCTCACGGCCATCTGTATAAACATGGAAATACCTAAAAAGTCATCTGTATAAACATGGAAATATCTACACAGCCATCTGTATAAACATGGAAATATCTACACAGCCATCTGTATATACATGGAAATATCTACACCGCTATCTGTATAAACATGGAAATTTCTACACTGACATCTGTAGAAAGATGGAAATATCTACACCGCTATCTCTATAAATATGGAAATATCTACACCGCCATCTCTATAAACATGAAAATATCTACACTGCCATCTCCATAAAGATGGAAATATCTACTCTGCCATGTGTATAAACACGGAAATATCTTCAACACTATCTGTGTAAACATGGAAATATCTACACCGCTATCTGTTTAAACATGGAAATATCTACACCGCCATCTGCATGTCCATGGAAATACCTACGCCGCCATCTATATAAACATGGAAATATTTACACGGCCATCTGTGTATAGATGGAAATATCAACACCGCCATCTGTAGAAACATGGAAATATCTACACCGCTATCTCTATAAACATGGAAATATCTGCACTGCCATCTGTAAAAACATGGAAATACGTATACAGTCATCTGTATAAACATGGAAATATCTACAATGCCATTTGTATACACATGGAAATATCTACACAGCCATCTGTAGAAACATGTGAATATCTACACTGCTATCTCTATAAACATGGAAATATCAACACCGCCATCTCTATAAACATGAAAATATCTACACCGCGATCTGTATAAACATGGAAATATCTACACCGCGATCTGTATAAACATGGAAATAACTTGAAAACAATCTGTATAAACATGGAAATATCTACACAGCCATCTATATAAACATGGAAATATCTACACCGCCATCTGTATAAACATGGAAATATCTACAATGCCATCTGTAGAAAGATGGAAATATCTACACCGCAATCTGTGTAAACATGGAATTATCTACACCGATATCTGTAAGTGCAAGGAAATATCTACACCTCTATCTCTATAAACATGGAAATATTTACACCGCAATCTGTAAACATGGAAATATCTACACAGCGATCTGTATAAACATGGAAATATCTACACATCCATCTGTATATACATGGAAATATCTACACCGCTCTCTGTATAAACATGGAAATAACTACACCGCTATTTGTATAAACAAGGAAATATCTACACCGTGATCTGTATAAACATGGAAATATCTACACCGCCATCTCTATAAAAATGGAAATATCTACACCCCTATCTGTATTAACATGGAAATATCCGCACCGCTATCTCTATAAACATGGAAAAATCAACACCGCTATCTCTATGAATATGGAAATATCTACACCCCCATCTCTATAAACATGGAAATATCTACACCACGATCAGTATAAACATGGAAATATCTACACCGCTATCTGTATAAACATGGAAATATCTGCACTGCTATCTCTATAAACTTCGAAATATCTACACCGCCATCTGTATAAACATGGAAATACATAAAAAGTTATCTGTATAAACATGGAAATATCTACACCGCCATCTGTATAAACATGGAAACATCTACACAGCCATGTGTATATACATGGAAATATCTACAGCCCTATCTATATAAACATGGAAATAACTACACCGCTATCTGTATAAACATGGAAATATCTACACCGCCATCTACATATCCATGGAAATATCTGTGCCGCCATCTGTATAAACATTGACATATCTATACGGTTATCTGTGTATAGATGGAAATAACAACACCGCCATCTGTACAAACATGGAAATATCTGCACCGCTATCTGTATAAACATGGAAATATCTACACCACGGTCTATATAAACATGGAAATATCTACACCGCTATCTGTACAAACATGGAAATATGTACACCGCTATCTCTATAAACATGGAAATATCTACCCCGTAATCTGTATAAACATGGAAATATTTACACTGCTATCTGTATAAACATGGAAATATCTACAGCGCCATCTCTATAAACATTGAAATATCTACACTGCCATCTGTAAAAACATGGAAATATCTACACTGACAACTGTATAAACATGGAAATATCTACACCACCATCTGTATAAACATGGAAATACCTACAATACCATCTGTATACACATGGAAATATCTACACAGACATCTGTATAAATATGGAAATATCTACACAGCCATCTGTATATACATGGAAATATCTACACCTCTATCTGTATAAACATGGAAATATCTACACTGACATCTGTAGAAAGATGGAAATATCTACACCGCTATCTCTATAAATATGGAAATATCTACACCGCCATCTCCATAAAGGTGGAAGTATCTACTCTGCCATGTGTATAAACACGGAAATATCTACAACACTATCTGTGTAAACATGGAAATATCTACACCGCTATCTGTTTAAACATGGAAATATCTACACCGCCATCTGCATGTCCATGGAAATATCTATGCCGCCATCTATATAAACATGGAAATATCTACACGGCCATCTGTGTATAGATGGAAATATCAACACCGTCATCTGTAGAAACATGGAAATATCTACACCGCTATCTCTATAAACATGGATATATCTCCACTGCCATCTGTAAAAACATGGAAATATGTATACAGTCATGTGTATAAACATGGAACTATCTACAATGCCATCTGTATACCCATGGAAATATCTACACAGCCATCTGTAGAAACATGTAAATATCTACACTGACATTTCCATAAAGATGGAACTAACTACTCTGCCATCTGTATAAACATGGAAACATATACACCGCCATCTGTGTGAATAAGGAAATATCTACAATGCCATCTGTATAAAGATGTAAATATCTGCACCGCGAGCTGTATAAACATGGAACTATCTACATCGCTATCTGTATAAACGTGGAAATACCAACACCGCTGTCGGTATAAACCTGGAAATGTCTACAACGCCATCTATATAAACATGGAAATATCTACACCGCAATGTCTATAAACATGGAAATACCTACACCGCTATCTCTATAAACATGGAAATATCTACACCGCTATCTGTATAAACATGGAAATATCTACACCGCGATCTGTATAAACCTGGAAATATCTACACCACGATCTGTATAAACATGGAAATATCTTCACCACGATCTGCATAAACATGGAAATATCTACACCGCTATCTGTATAAACATGGTAATATCTACACCACCATCTGTATAAACATGGAAATGTCTACACCACCATCTGTATAAACATGGAAATATCTACAATGCCATCTGTAGAAAAATGGAAATATCTACACCGCAATCTGTGTAAACATGGAAATATCTACACCGATATCTGTAAAAACATGGAAATATCTACACCGCTATCTCTACAAACATGGAAATATCTACACCGCGATCTGTATAAACATGGAAATATGTACACCGCGATCTGTATAAACATGGATATATCTACTCCGCTATCTGTATAAACATGGAAATATCTACACAGCTATCTCTATAAACAAGGAAATATCTACACCGCCATCTGTATAAACATGGAAATACCTACAAAGTCGTCTGTATAAAAATGGAAATATCTACAAAACCGTCTGAATAAACATGGAAATATCTACACAGCCATCTGTATATTCATGGAAATATCTACATCGCTCTCTGTATAAACATGGAAATAACTACACCGCTATTAGTATAAACAAGGAACTATCTACACCGTGATCTGTATAAACATGGAAATATCTACACCGCCATCTCTATAAACATGGAAATATCTACACCCCTATCTGTATAAACATGGAAATATCAACATCGCTGTCTCTATAAACATGGAAAAATCAACATCGCTATCTCTATGAACATGGAAATATCTACACCGCCATCTCTATAAACATGGAAATATCTACACCACGATCAGTATAAACATGGAAATATCTACACCGCTATCTGTATAAACATGGAAATATCTCCACTGCTATCTCTTTAAACATCGAAATATCTACACCGCCATCTGTATAAACATGGAAATACTTACAAAGTTATCTGTATAAACATGGAAATATCTTCACCGCCATCTTTAGAAACATGGAAATATCTACACAGCCATGTGTATATACCTGGAGATAACTACACCAGTATATATATAAACATGGAAATAACTACACAGCTATCTTTATAAACATGGAAATATCTACACCGCCATCTACATATCCATGGAAATATCTGCACCGCCATCTGAATAAACATGGAAATATCTACACGGTCATCTGTGAATTGATGGAAATATCAACACCGCCATCTGTACAAACATGGAAACATCTGCACCGCTGTCTGTATAAAAATGGAAATATATACACCGCGGTCTGTATAAACATGGATATATCTACACCACGATCTGTATAAACAAGGAAATATCTACACCGCCATCTGTATATAAATGGAAATACCTACAAAGTCATCTGTATAAACATGGAAATATCTACACAGCCATCTGTATAAACCGGGAAATAACTACACAGCCATCTGTATATACATGGAAATATCTACACCGCTATCTGTATAAACATGGAAATAACTACACTGCTATTAGTATAAACAAGGAAATATTTACACCGTGATCTGTATAAACATGGAAATATCTACACCGCCATCTCTATAAACATGGAAATATTTACAACCCTATCTGTATAAACATGGAAATATCCACACCGCTATCTCTATAAACATGGAAAAATCAACACCGCTATCTCTATGAACATGGAAATATCTACACCGCCATCTCTATAAACATGGAAATATCTACACCACGATCAGTATATACATGGAAATATCTACACCGCTGTCTGTATAAACATGGAAATATCTCCACTGCTATCTCTATAAACATCAAAATATCTACACCGCCATCTGTATAAACATGGAAATACTTACAAACTTATCTGTATAAACATGGAAATATCTTCACCGCCATCTGTATAAACATGGAAATATCTACACGGTCATCTGTGTATAGATGGAAATATCAACACCACCATCTGTACAAACATGGAAATATCTGCACCGCTATCTGTATAAACAAGGAAATATCTACACCGCGGTCTGTATAAACATGGAAATATCTACACCGCTATCTGTATAAACATGGAAATATCTACAATGCTATCTCTATAAACATGGAAATATCTACACCGTGATCTGTATCAACGTGGAAATATTTACACCGCTATCTGTATAAACATGGATATTTCTACACAGTAATCTTTATAAATATGGAAATATCTACACCGCTATCTCTATAAACATGGAAATATCTACACCGCCATCTGTATAAATATGGAAATACCTATACAGTCATCTGTGTAAACATGGAAATATCTACACAGCCATCTGTATAAACATGGAAATATCTACACAGCCATCTGTATATACATGGAAATATCTACACCGCTATCTGTATAAACATGGAAATATCTACACTGACATCTGTAGAAAGATGGAAATATCTACACCGCTATCTCTATAAATATGGAAATATCTACACCGCCATCTCTATAAACATGAAAATATCTACACAGCCATCTCCATAAAGATGGAAGTATCTACTCTGCCATGTGTATAAACACGGAAATATCTTCAACACTATCTGTGTAAACATGGAAATATCTACACCGCTATCTGTTTAAACATGGAAATATCTACACCGCCATCTGCATGTCCATGGAAATAACTACGCCGCCATCTATATAAACATGGAAATATCTACACGGCCATCTGTGTATAGATGGAAATATCAACACCGCCATCTGTAGAAACATGGAAATATCTACACCGCTATCTCTATAAACATGGAAATATCTGCACTGCCATGTGTAAAAACATGGAAATACGTATACAGTCATCTGTATAAACATGGAAATATCTACAATGCCATTTGTATACACATGGAAATATCTACACAGCCATCTGTAGAAACATGTAAATATCTACACTGCTATCTCTATAAACATGGAAATATCAACACCGCCATCTCTATAAACATGAAAATATCTACAATGCGATCTGTAAAAACATGGAAATATCTACACCGCGATCTGTATAAACATGGAAATAACTTCAAAACAATCTGTATAAACATGGAAATACCTACACCGCCGTCTATATAAACATGGAAATATCTACACCGCCATCTGTATAAACATGGACATATCTACAATGCCATCTGTAGAAACATGGAAATATCTACACCGCGATCTGTATAAACATGGAAATATCTACACATCCATCTGTATATACATGGAAATATCTACACCGCTATCTGTATAAACATGGAAATAACTACACCGCTATTTGTATAAACAAGGAAATATCTACACCGTGATCTGTAGAGACATGGAAATATCAACACAGCCATCTATACAAACGTGGAAATATCTACATCGGTATCTCTATAAACATGGAAATATCTGCACTGCCATCTGTAAAAACATGGAAATACGTATACAGTCATCTGTATAAACATGGAAATATCTACAATGCCATCTGTATACACGTGGAAATATCTACACAGCCATCTGTGGAAACATGTAAATATCTACACTGCTATCTCTATAAACATGGAAATATCTACACCGCCATCTCAATAAACATGAAAATATCTACACTGCCATCTCCATAAACATGGAACTAACTACTCCGCCATCTGTATAAACATGGAAACATCTAAACCGCCATCTGTGTGAATAAGGAAATATCTACAATGCCATCTGTATAAAGATATAAATATCTGCACCGCTATCTGTATAAACATGGAAATATCTACACCGCCATCTGTATAAACATGGAAATAGCTACAATGCCATCTGTAGAAAGATGGAAATATCTACACCGCAATATGTGTAAACATGGAAATATCTACACAGATATCTGTAAAAACATGGAAATATCTACACTGCGGTCTGTATGAACATGGAAATATCTTCACCGGTATCTGTATAAACATGGAAATATCTACACCACGATCTGTATAAACATGGAAATACATACACCGCTATCTGTATAAACATGGAAATATCTGCACCGCTATCTCTATTAACATGGAAATATCTACAAAGCCATCAGTATAAAAATGGAAATACCTACACAGTCATGTGTAGGAACATGGAAACATCTACACTGCCATCTGCGTAGACATAGAAATATCTACACAGACCTCTGTATAAATATGGAAATATCTGCATAGGCATCTGTGTAATCATGGAAATATCTTCACCGCTATCTGTATAAACATGGAAACACCTACACCACTGTCTCTATAAACATGGAAATATGTACACCGCTATGAGTATAAACATGGAAATATCTCCACTGATGTCTGTATAAACATGGAAATATCTCCACCGTTATCTGTTTAAACATGGAAATATCTACAGCGCCATCTCTATAAACATTGAAATATCTACACTGCCATCTCTATAAACATGAAAATATCTACACTGCCATCTCCATAAAGATGGAAGTATCTACCCCGTCATGTGTATAAACACGGAAATATCTACACCACCATCTGTGTAAACATGGAAATAACTACACCACTATCTGTATAAACATGGAAATATCTACACCGCAATCTGCATGTCCATGGAAATATCTATGCCGCCATCTGTATAAACATGGAAATATCTACACGGCCATCTGTGTATAGATGGAAATATCAACACCGTCATCTCTATAAATATGAAAATATCTACACTGCCATCTCCATATAAATGGAACTAACTACTCCGCCATCTGTATAAACATGGAAACACCTACACCGCCATCAGTGTGAATAAGGAAATATCTACAATTCCATCTGTATAAAGATATAAATATCTGCACCGCGAGCTGTATAACCTTGGAAAATCTACATAGCTATCTGTATAAAACGTGGAAATACCAACACCGCTATCGGTATAAACATGGAAATATCTACAATGCCATCTATATAAACATGGAAATATCTACACCGCTATGTCTATAAACATGGAAATACCTACACCGCTATCTCTATAGACATGGAAATATCTACACCGCTATCTGTATAAACATGGAATTATCTACACCGCTATCTGTATAAACATGGAAATATCTACACCGCGATCTGTATAAACATGGAAATATCTTCACCAAAATCTGTATAAACATGGAAATATCTACACCGCAACCTGTATAAACATATATCTACACCACCATCTATAAAAACATGGAAAATCTACAGCGCCATCTTTATAAACATGGAAATATCTAAAATGCCATCTGTAGAAAGGTGGAAATATCTGCACCGCAATCTGTGTAAACATGGAAATATCTACACCGCTATCTGTAAAAACATGGAAATATCTACACCGCTATCTGTATAAACATGGAAATATCTACACCGCTATCTCTATAATCATGGAAATATCTACACAGCTATCTCTATAAACATGGAAATATCTACACCGCCATCGGTATAAACATGGAAATACCTACAAAATCATCTGTATAAACATGGAAATATCTACACAGCTATCTGTATAAACATGGAAAAATCAACACAGCTATCTCTATGAACATGGAAATATCTACACCGCCATCTCTATAAACATGGAAATATCTACACCACGATCAGAATAAACATGGAAATATCTACACCGCTATCTGTATAAACATGGAACTATCTCCACTGCTATCTCTATAAGCATCGAAATATCTACACCGCCATCTGTATAAACATGGAAATACTGACAAAGTTATGTGTATAAACATGGAAATATCTTCACAGCCATCTGTATAAACATGGAAATATCTACAAAGCCATGTGTATATACATGGAAATAACTAAACCGCTGTGTATATAAACATGGAAATAACTACACCGCTATCTGTATAAACATGGAAATATCTACACCGCCATCTACATATCCATGAAAATATCTACAAAGACATCTGTATAAACATGGAAATACCTACACAATCATGTGTAGGAACATTTAAATATCTACACTACCATCTTTATAAAAATAGAAATATCTACAAAGCCCTCTGTATAAATATGGAAATATCTGCATAGGCATCTGTGTAAACATGGAAATATCTGCACCGCTATCTGTATAAACATGGAAATAACTACACCGCTGTCTCTATAAACATGGAAATATGTACACCGCTATGTGTATAAACATGGAAATATCTCCACTGCTCTCTGTATAAACATGGAAATATCTCCACCTTTATTTATATAAACATGGAAATATCTACAGCGCCATCTCTATAAACATTGAAATATCTACACTGCCATCTGTAAAAACATGGAAATATCTACACCGACAACTGTATAAACATGGAAATATCTACACCACCATCTGTATAAACATGGAAATACCTACAATACCATCTGTATACACATGGAAATATCTACACAGACATCTGTATAAATATGGAAATATCTACACGGCCATCTGTAGAAAGATGGAAATATCTATACCGCTATCTCTATAAATATGGAAATATCTACACTGCCATCTCTATAAACATGAAAATATCTACACTGCCATCTCCATAAAGAAGGAAGTATCTACTCCGCCATGTGAATAAACACGGAAATATCTACACCACCATCTGTGTAAACATGGAAATATCTACACCGCTATCTGTGTAAACATGGAAGTATCTACACCGCTATCTGCATGCCCATGGTAATATCTACGCCACCATATGTATAAACATGGAAATATCTACACGGCCATCTGTGTATACATGGAAATATCAACACCGCCATCTGTACAAACATTGAAATATCTATATCGGTATCTCTATAAACATGGAAATATCTGCACTGCGATCTGTATAAACATGGAATTATCTACACCGCGATCTGTATAAACATGGAAATATCTTCACCACGATCTGTATATACATGGAAATATCTACACCACTATCTGTAAACTTGGTAATACCTGCACCACCATCTATATAAACATGGAAATATCTGCAATGCCGTTTGTAGAAAGATGGAAATATCTACACTGCAATCTGTGTAAACATGGAAATATCTACACCGATATCTGTAAAAACATGGAAATATCTGCACCGCTATCTATATAAACATGGAAATATCTACACCGCGATCTGTATAAAGATGGAAATATCTACACCGCGATCTGTATAAACATGGAAATATCTACACCGCTATCTGTATAAACATGGAAATATCTACACAGCTATCTCTATAAACATGGAAATATCTACAAAGCCATCCGCATAAACATGGAAATACCTACACAGTCATGTGTAGGAACATGGAAACATCTACACTGCCATCTGTATAAACATAGAAATATCTACAAAGACCTCTGTATAAATATGGAAATATCTGCATCGGCATCTGTGTAAACATGGAAATATCTGCACCGCTATCTGCATAAACATGGAAATACCTACACCACTCTCTCTATAAACATGGAAATATGTACACCGCTATGTGTATAAACACGGAAATATCTACACCACCATCTGTGTAAACATGGAAATAACTACACCGCTATCTGTATAAACATGGAAATATCTACACCGCCATCTGCATGTCCATGGAAATATCTACGCCGCCATCTGTATAAACATGGAAATATCTACACGGCCATCTGTGTATAGATGGAAATATCAACACCGCCATCTCTATAAACATGAAAATATCTACACTGCCATCTCCATAAACATGGAAATAACTACTCCGCCATCTATATAAACATGGAATCACCTGCACTGCCATCAGTGTGAATAAGGAAATATCTACAATGCCATCTGTATAAAGATATAAATATCTGCACCGCGAACTGTATAAACTTGGAAAATCTACATAGCTATCTGTTTAAACATGGAAATATCTAAACAGCTATTCCTATAAACATGGAAATATCTACACCGCCATCTGTATAAACATGGAAATACCTACAAAGTCATCTGTATAAACATGGAAATATCTACACAGCCATCTGTATAAACATGGAAATATCTACACAGTCATCTGAATAAACATGGAAATATCTACACAGACATCTGTATAAACATGGAAATATCTACACAGTCATCTGAATAAACATGGAAATATCTACACCACAATCTGTATAAACATGGAAATATCTACACAGCCATCTGTATAAACATGGAAATATCTACACAGTCATCTGAATAAACATGGAAATATCTACACCACAATCTGTATAAACATGGAAATACCTACAATACCATTTGTATACACATGGAAATATATACACAGACATCTGTATAAACATATAAATATCTACACCGCCATCTGTATAATCATGGAAATATCTACACTGCAATCTGCAGAAAGATGGAAATATCTACACAGCTATCTCTATAAACATGAAAATATCTACAATGCCATCTCCATAAAGATGGAAGTATCTACTCTGCCATGTGCATAAACACGGAAATATCTACACCACTATCTGTGTAAACATGGAAATACCTACACCGCTATCTGTTTAAACATGGAAATATCTACAACACCATCTGCATGTCCATGGAAATATCTACGCCGCCATCTATATAATCATGGAAATATCTACACGGCAATCTGTGAATAGATGGAAATATCAACACCGCCATCTGTAGAAACATGGAAATACCTACACCGCAATCTCTATAAACATGGAAATATCTGCACTGCCATCTGAAAAAACATGGAAATAAGTATACAGTCATCTGTATAAACATGGAAATATCTACAATGCCATCTATATACACATGGAAATATCTACACAGCCATCTGTAGAAACATGTAAATATCTACATTGCTATCTCTATAAACATGGAAATATCTACACCGCCATCTCTATAAACATGAAAATATCTACACCGCCATCTCTATAAACATGAAAATATCTACACTGCCATCTGCATAAACATGGAACTATCTACTCTGCCATCTGTATAAACATGGAAACATCTACAGCGCCATCTGAGTGAATAAGGAAATATCTACAATGCCATCTGTATAAAGATATAAATATCTGCACCGCGAGCTGTATAAACATGGAAATATCTACATCGCTATCTGTTTAAACGTGGAAATTCCAACACCGCTGTCGGTATAAACATGGAAATATCTACAACGCCATCTATATAAACATGGAAATATCTAAACCGCTATGTCTATAAACATGGAAATACCTACACTGATATCTCTATAAACATGGAAATATCTACACCGCTATGTGTATAAACATGGAAATATATACACCACTATCTGTGTAAACATGGAAATATCTACACCGCGATCTGTATAAACCTGGAAATATCTACACCGCGATCTGTATAAACTTGGAAATATCTTCAACACGATCTGCATAAACATGGAAATATCTACACCGCTATCTGTATAAACATGGTAATATCTACACCACCATCTATATAAACATGGAAATATCTACACCACCCTCTGTATAAACATGGAAATATCTACAATGCCATCTGTAGAAAGATGGATATATCTACACCGCAACAAATGTTAACATGGAAATATCTACACAGCTATCTCTATAAACATGGAAATAACTACACCGCCATCTGTATAAACATGGAAATACCTACAAAGTCATCTGTATAAACATGGAAATATCTACACAGCCATCTGTATAAACATGGAAATATCTACACAGCCATCTGTATATACATGGAAATAGCCACACCGCTACCTGTATAAACATGGAAATAACTACACCGCTATTTGTATAAAAAAGGAAATATCTACACCGTGATCTGTATAAACATGGAAATATCTACACTGCCATCTCTATAAACATGGAAATATATACAGCCCTATCTGGATAAACATGGAAATAACTCCACAGCTATCTCTATAAACATCGAAATATCTACACCACCATCTGTATAAACATGGAAATACTTACAAAGTTCTCTGTATAAACATGGAAATATCTACACAGCTATGTTTATATATTTGGAAATATCTACACCGCTATCTATATAAACATGGAAATAACTACACCGCTATCTTTATAAACATGGAAATATCTACACAGCCATCTACATATCCATGGAAATATCTGCGACACCATCTGTATAAACATGGAAATATCAACACGGTCATCTGTGTATAGATGGAAATATCAACACCGCCATCTGTACAAACATGGAAATATCTGCACCGCTATCTGTATAAACATGGAAATATCTACACCGCGGTCTGTATAAACATGGAAATATCTACACCGCTATCTGTATAAACATGGAAATATCTACACCGCTATCTGTATAAACATGGAAATACCTACACCGCTGTCTCTATAAACATGGAAATATTTACACCGCTATGTGTATAAACATGGAAATATCTCCACTGCTCTCTGTATAAACATGGAAATATCTCCACCGTTATCTGTATAAACATGGAAATATCTACAGCGCCATCTCTATAAACATTGAAATATCTCCACTGCCATCTGTAAAAACATGGAAATATCTACACCGCCAACTGTATAAACATGGAAATATCTACACCTCCATCTGTATAAACACGGAAATACCTACAATACCATCTGTATACACATGGAAATGTCTACACACACATCTGTATAAATATGGAAATATCTACACGTCCCTCTGTATAAACATGGAAATATCTACACTGCCATCTGTAGAAAGATGGAAATATCTACACCGCTATCTCTATAAATATGGAAATATCTACACCGCCATCTCTATATACATGAAAATATCTACACTGCCATCTCCATAAAGATGGAATTATCTACTCCGCCATGTGTATAAGCACGGAAATATCTGCACCACCATCTGTGTAAACATGGAAATATCTACACCGCTATCTGTATAAACATGGAAATATCTACACCGCCATCTGCATGTCCATGGAAATATCTACGCCGCCATCTGTATAAACATGGAAATATCTACAGCCCGATCTGTATAAACATGGAAATATCTACACCGCTATCTCTGTAAATATGGAAATATCTACACCGCCATCTGTATAAACATAGAAATATCTCCACAGCCATATGTATATACATGGAAATATCTACACCGCTATCTATATAAACATGGAAATAACTACACAGCTATCTGTATTAACATGGAAATATCTACACCACCATCTGTATAAACATGGAAATATCTACAATGCCATCTGCATACACATGGAAATACCTACACGACAATCTGTGTAAAGATGGAATTATTAACACCGCCATCTGTACAAACATGGAAATATTTACACCGCTATCTATATAAACATGGAAATACCTACACTTCAGTCTGTATAAACATGTAAATATCTACACCGGTATCTTTATAAACATGGAAATATCTACACCACGATCTGTATAAACATGGAAATATTTACACCGCTATCTGTATAAACAGGGAAATATCTGCACCGCTATCTCTATATACATGGAAATATCTACAAAGCCATCTGTATAAACATGGAAATACATACACAGTCATGTGTATAAACATGGAAATATCTACACCGCAATCTGTATAAACATGGAAATATCTACACCGCTATCTCTATAAATATGAAATATCTAAACCGCTATCTCTATAAAAATGGAAACCTCTACAATGCTATCTGTATAAAGATGGAAATATCCTCACTGCTATCTCTATGAACATGGATATCTCTACACCGCTATCTCTATAAACATGGAAATATCTACACCGCCATCCCTATAAACATGGAAATATCTACACCGCCATCTGTATAAACATGGAAATACTTACAAAGTTATCTGTATAAACATGGAAATATCTACACCGCTATCTCTATAAACATGGAAATATCTACACCGTGATCTTTATAAACATGGAAATATTTACACCGCTATCTGTATAAACATGGGAATTTCTACACCGTAATCTTTATAAATATGGAAATATCTACACCGCTATCTCTATAAACATGGAAATATCTACACCACCATCTGTATAAACATGGAAATATCTACAATGCCATCAGTATACACATGGAAATAACTACACGGCAATCTGTGTATAGATGGAAACATCAACACCGCCATCTGTACAAACATGGAAATATCTACACCGCTATCTCTATAAACATGGAAATATCTACAATGCCGTCTGTATAAACATGGAAATATCTACACCGGTATCTGTATAAACATGGAAATATCTACACCACGATCTGTATAAGCATGGAAATATTTACAACGCTACCTCTATAAACAAGGAAATATCTGCACAGCTATCTCTATAAACATGGAAATATCTACAAAGCCATCTGTATAAACATGGAAATACCTACACAGTCATGTGTACGAACATGGAAATATCTACACTGCCATCTGTATAAACATGGAAGTATCTACACAGCCCTCTGTATAAATATGGAAATATCTGCATAGGCATCTGTATAAACATGGAAATATCTGCAACGGTATCTGCATAAACATGGAAATACCTACACCACTGTCTCTATAAACATATAAATATGTACACCGCTATGTGTATAAACATGGAAATATCTCCACTGCTATCTGCATAAACATGGAAATATCTACACCGCGATCTGTATAAACATGGAAATATCTACACCGCTATCTGTATAAACATGGAAATATCTACATATCTGTCTCTATAAACATGGAAATACCTACACCTCCATCTGTATAAACATGGAAATACCTACAAAGTCATCTGTATAAGCATGGAAATATCTACACAGCCATCTGTATAAACATGGAAATACCTACAAAGCCAGCTGTATATACATGGAAAAATCTACACCGCTATCTGTATAAACATAGAAATATCTACACCGCAATCAGTATTAACATGGTAATATCTACACCACCATCTATACAAACATGGAAATATCTACACCGCCATCTGTATAAACATGGAAATATCTACAATGCCATCTCTAGAAACATGGATATATCAACACCTCCATCTCTACAAACACGGAAATATCTACACCCCTATCTGTATAAACATGGAAATATCCCCACCGCTATCTCAATAAACTTGGAAAAATCAACACTGCTATCTCTATGAACATGGAAATATCTACACCACCATCTCTATAAACATGGAAATATCTACACCACGATCAGTATAAACATGGAAATATCTACACCGCTATCTGTATAAACATGGAAATATCTCCACTGCTATCTCTATAAACATCGAAATATCTACACAACCATCTGTATAAACATGCAAATACTTACAAAGTTATCTGTATAAACATGGAAATATCTACACCGCCATCTGTATAAACATGGAAATATCTACACAGCCATGTGTATATACATGGAAATATCTACACCGCAATCTATATAAACATGGAAATAACTACACCGCTATCTGTATAAACATGGAAATATCTACACTGCCATCTACATATCCACGGAAATGTCTGTGCCGCCATCTGTATAAACATGGAAATATCTACACGGTCATCTGTGTATAGATGCAAATATCAACACCGCCATCTGTACAAACATGGAAATATCTGCACCGCAATCTGTATAAACATGGAAATATCTACACCGGTATCTGTATAAACATGGAAATATCTACACCACGATCTGTATAAGCATGGAAATATTTACACCGCTACCTCTATAAACCAGGAAATATCTGCACAGCTATCTCTATAAACATGGAAATATCTACAAAGCCATCTGTATAAACATGGAAATACCTACACAGTCATGTGTACGAACATGGAAATATCTACACTGCCATCTGTATAAACATGGAAGTATCTACACAGCCCTCTGTATAAATATGGAAATATCTGCATAGGCATCTGTATAAACATGGAAATATCTGCAACGGTATCTGCATAAACATGGAAATACCTACACCACTGTCTCTATAAACATATAAATATGTACACCGCTATGTGTATAAACATGGAAATATCTCCACTGCTGTCTGCATAAACATGGAAATATCTACACCGCAATCTGTATAAACATGGAAATATCTACAACGTTATCTGTATAAACATGGAAATATCTACATATCTGTCTCTATAAACATGGAAATACCTACACCTCCATCTCTATAAACATGGAAATACCTACAAAGTCATCTGTATAAGCATGGAAATACCTACAGAGCCATCTGTATAAACATGGAAATAGCTACACAGCCAGCTGTATATACATGGAAAAATCTACACCGCTATCTGTATAAACATAGAAATATCTACACCGCAATCAGTATTAACATGGTAATATCTACACCACCATCTATACAAACATGGAAATATCTACACCGCCATCTGTATAAACATGGAAATATCTACAATGCCATCTCTAGAAAGATGGATATATCAACACCTCCATCTCTACAAACACGGAAATATCTACACCACTATCTGTATAAACATGGAAATATCCCCACCGCTATCTCAATAAACTTGGAAAAATCAACACTGCTATCTCTATGAACATGGAAATATCTACACCACCATCTCTATAAACATGGAAATATCTACACCACGATCAGTATAAACATGGAAATATCTACACCGCTATCTGTATAAACATGGAAATATCTAAACCGCTATCTCTATAAACATGGAAATATCTACACCGCTATCTCTATAAACTTGGAAATATCTACACCGTGATCTGTATAAACATGGAAATATTTACACCGCTATCTGTAAAAACATGGAAATATCTACACCGTTATCTTTATAAACATGGAAATACCTACAATGCAATCAGTAGAAACATGGAAATATCTACATCACCATCTGTATAAACATGGAAATATCTACAATGCCATCTGTATACACATGGAAATACCCACACGTCAGTCTGTGTAGAGATGGAAACATCAACACCGCCATCTGTACCGACATGGAAATATCTACACCGCTATCTGTATAAACATGGAAATATCTACACTGCCCACTGTATAAACATGGAAATGTCTACACCGGTATCTGTATAAACATGGAACTATGTACACCACGATCTGTATAAAACGTGGAAATATTTACACCGCTATCTGTATAAACATGGAAATATCTAAACCGCTATCTCTATAAACAAGGAAATACCTGCAAAGCCATGTGTATAAACATGGAAATAACTACACAGTCATGTGTAGGAACATGGAAATATCTACACTGCCATCTGTATAAACATGGAAATATCTACACAGCCCTCTGTATAAATATGGAAATATCTGCATAGGCATCTGTATAAACATGGAAATATCCGCACCGCTATCTGTATAAACATGGAAATAAATACACCGCTGTCTCTATAAACATGGAAATATGTTCACCGTTATGTGTATAAACATGGTAATATCTCCACTGCTGTCTGGATAAAGATGGAAATATCTCCAGCTTTATCTGTATAAGCATGGAAATATCTACAGCGCCATCTCTATAAACATTGAAATATCTAAACTGCCATCTGTAAAAACATGGATATATCTACAAAGTCATCCAAATAAACCTGGAAATATCTTCACCACCATCTGTATAAACATGGAAATACCTACAATACCATGTGTATACTCATGGAAATATCTACACAGACATCTGTATAAATATAGAAATATCTACACCGCCATCTGTATAAACATGGAAATATCCACACCGCGATCAGTATAAACATGGAAATAGCTACAACGGTATCTGTATAAACATGGAAATAACTCCACTGCTATCTCTGTAAACATCGAAATATCTACACCGCCATCTGAATAAACATGGAAATACTTACAAAGTTATCTGCATAAACATGGAAATATCTACACCGCCATCTGTATAAACATGGAAATATCTACACAGCCATGTGTATATACATGGAAATATCTACACCGCTATCTATATAAACATGGAAATAACTACACCGCTATCTGTATAAACATGGAAATATCGACACCGCCATCTACATATCCATAGAAATATCTGTGCCGCCATCTGTATAAACATGGAAATATCTACACCGCTATGTGTATAAACATGGAAATACCTACACCGCTGTCTCTATAAACATGGAAATATGTACACCACTATGTGTATAAACATGGAAATATCTCCACTGCTCTCTGTATAAACATGGAAATATCTCCACCGTTATCTGTATAAAAATGTAAATATCTATAGCGCCATCTCTATAAACATTGAAATATCTCCACTGCCATCTGTAAAAACATGGAAATATCTACACCGCCAACTGTATAAACATGGAAATATCTACACCTCCATCTGTATAAACATGGAAATACCTACAATACCATCTGTATACACATGGAAATGTCTACAAAGACATCTGTATAAATATGGAAATATCTACACGTCCCTCTGTATGAACATGGAAATATCTACACTGCCATCTGTAGAAAGATGGAAATATCTACACCGCTATCTCTATAAATATGGAAATATCTACACCGCCATCTCTATAAACATGAAAATATCTACACTGCCATCTCCATAAAGATGGAATTATCTACTCCGCCATGTGTATAAGCACGGAAATATCTACACCACCATCTGTGTAAACATGGAAATATCTACACCGCTATCTGTATAAACATGGAAATATCTACACCGCCATCAGCATGTCCATGGAAATATCTACGCCGCCATCTGTATAAACATGGAAATATCTACAGCCCGATCTGTATAAACATGGAAATATCTACACGGCTATCTCTGTAAATATGGAAATATCTACACCGCCATCTGTATAAACATAGAAATATCTCCACAGCCATATGTATATACATGGAAATATCTACACCGCTATCTATATAAACATGGAAATAACTACACAGCTATCTGTATAAACATGGAAATATCTACACCGCCATCTACATATCCATGGAAATATCTGCGCTGCCATCTGTATAAACATGGAAATATCTACACGGTCATCTGTGTATAGATGGAAATATCAACACCGCCATCTGTACAAACATGGAAATATCTGCAACGCTATCAGTATAACCATGGAAATATCTACACCGCGGTCTGTATAAACATGGAAATATCTACACCGCTATCTGTATAAACATGGAAATATCTACAGCGCCATCTCTATAAACATTGAAACATCTACACTGCCATCTGTAAAAACATGGAAATATCTACACAGTCATCTGAATAAACTTGGAAATATCTACACCACCATCTCTATAAACATGGAAATACCTACAATACCATCTGTATACACTTGGAAATATCTACACAGACATCTGTATAAATATGGAAATATCTACACCTCCATCTGTATAAACAAGGTAATATCTACACTGCCATCTGTAGAAAGATGGAAATATCTACACCGCTATCTCTATAAATATGGAAATAAATACACCGCCATCTCTATAAACATGAAAATATCTACACTGCCATCTCCATAAAGATGGAAGTATCTACTCCGCCATGTGTATAAACACAGAAATATCTACACCACCATCTGTGAAAACATGGAAATATCTTCAACGCTATCTTTATAAAGATGGAAATATCTACACTGACATCTGCATGTCCATGGAAATAGCTACGCGGCCATCTGTATAAACATGGAAATATCTACAAGGCCATCTGTGTATAGATGGAAATGTCAACACCGCCATCTGTACAAACATGGAAATATCTACACCGCTATCTCTATAAACATGGAAATATCTGCACTGCCATCTGTAAAAACATGGAAATACCTATACAGTCATCTGTATAAACATGGAAATATCTACAATGCCATCTGTATTCACATGGAAATATCTACACAGCCATCTGTATAAACATGTAAATATCTACACTGCTATCTCTATAAACATGGAAATATCTACACCGCCATCTCTATAAACATGAAAATATCTACACTGACATCTCCATAAACATGGAACTAACTACTCCGCCTTCTGTGTAAACAAGGAAACATCTACACCGCCATCAATGTGAATAAGGAAATATATACAATGCCATCTTTATAAAGATATAAATATCTGCACCGCGAGCTGTATAAACATGGAAATATCTACAACGCCATCTATATAAACATGGAAATATCTACACCGCTATGTCTATAAACATGGAAATACCTACACCGCTATCTCTATAAACATGGAAATATCTACACCGCTATCTGTATAAACATGGAAATTTCTACACCGTTATCTGTATAAATATGGAAATATCAACACCGCTTTCTCTATAAACATGGAAATATCTACACCGCCATCTGTATAAACATGGAAATACCTATACAGTCATCTGTGTAAACATGGAAAATCTACACCACCATCTGTATAAACATGGAAACATCTACACCGCCATCTGTGTGAATAAGGAAATATCTACAAAGCCATCTGTATAAAGATATAAATATCTGCACCGCGAGCTGTATAAACATGGAAGTATCTACATCGCTATCTGTATAAACGTGAAATACCAACACCGCTATAGGTATAAACATGGAAATATCTACAACGCCATCTATATAAACATGGAAATATCTACACCGCTATGTCTATAAACATTGAAATAACTACACCGCTATCTGTATAAACATGGAAATATCTACACCACTATCTATATAAACATGGAAATATCTACACCGCCATCTGTATAAACATGGAAATATCTACAATGACATCTGTAGAAAGATGGAAATATGTACACCGCAATATGTGTAAACATGGAAATATCTACACCGAAATCTGTAAAAACATGGAAATATCTACACCGCTATTTGTATAAACATGGAAATATCTACACCGCGATCTGTATAAACATGGAAATATCTACACCGCGATCTGTATATACATGGAAATTCCTACAAAGTCATCTGTATAAACATGGAAATATCTACAAAGACATCTGTATAAACATGGATATATCTACACAGCCATCTGTATATACATGGAAATATCTACAACGCTATCTGTATAAACATGGAAATAACTACACCGCTATTTGTATAAACAAGGAAATATCTACACTGTGATCTGTATAAACATGGAAATAATTACACCGCTATCTGTATAAACATGAAAATTTCTACACCTTTATCTGTATAAATATGGAAATATCTACACCGCTATCTTTGTAAACATGGAAATATCTACACCGCCACCTGTATATACATGGAAATACCAATACAGTCATCTGTGTAAACATGGAAATATCTACACCACCATCTGTATAAACATGGAAATATCTACAATGCCATCTGTATACACATGGAAATACCTACACGGCAATCTGTGTATAGATGGAAACAACAACACCGCCATCTGTACCAACTTGGAAATATCTACACTGCTATCTCTATAAACATGGAAATATCTACACTGTGGTCTGTATAAACATGGAAATATCTTCACCGGTATCTGTATAAACATGGAAATATCTACATCACGATCTGTATAAACAAGGAAATATATACACCGCTATCTGTATAAACATGGAAATATCTGCACCGCTATCTCTATAGACATGGAAATATCTACAAAGCCATCTGTATAAACTTGGAAATACCAACACAGTCATGTGTAGGCACATGGAAATATCTTCACTGCCATCTGTATAAACATAGAAATATCTACACAGCCCTCTGTATAAATATGGAGATACCTGCATAGGCATCTGTATAAAGATGGAAATATCTGCACCGCTGTCTGTATAAACATGGAAATACAGACACCACTGTCTCTGTAAACATGCAAATATGTACATGGCTATGTGTATAAACATGGAAATAACTCCACTGCTGTCTGTATAAACATGGAAATATCTCCACCGTTATCTGTATAATCATGGAAATATCTATAGCGCCATCTCTATAAACATTGAAATATCTACACTGCCATCTGAAAAAACATGGAAATATCTACACAGTCATCTGAATAAACATGGAAATATCTACAAAACCATCTGTATAAACATGGAAATACCTACAAAGACATCTGTATAAACATGGATATATCTACACAGCCATCTGTATATACATGGAAATATCTACAACGCTATCTGTATAAACATGGAAATAACTACACCGCTATTTGTATAAACAAGGAAATATCTACACTGTGATCTGTATAAACATGGAAATAATTACACCGCTATCTGTATAAACATGAAAATTTCTACACCTTTATCTGTATAAATATGGAAATATCTACACCGCTATCTTTGTAAACATGGAAATATCTACACCGCCACCTGTATATACATGGAAATACCAATACAGTCATCTGTGTAAACATGGAAATATCTACACCACCATCTGTATAAACATGGAAATATCTACAATGCCATCTGTATACACATGGAAATACCTACACGGCAATCTGTGTATAGATGGAAACAACAACACCGCCATCTGTACCAACTTGGAAATATCTACACTGCTATCTCTATAAACATGGAAATATCTACACTGTGGTCTGTATAAACATGGAAATATCTTCACCGGTATCTGTATAAACATGGAAATATCTACATCACGATCTGTATAAACAAGGAAATATATACACCGCTATCTGTATAAACATGGAAATATCTGCACCGCTATCTCTATATACATGGAAATATCTACAAAGCCATCTGTATAAACTTGGAAATACCAACACAGTCATGTGTAGGCACATGGAAATATCTTCACTGCCATCTGTATAAACATAGAAATATCTACACAGCCCTCTGTATAAATATGGAGATACCTGCATAGGCATCTGTATAAAGATGGAAATATCTGCACCGCTGTCTGTATAAACATGGAAATACAGACACCACTGTCTCTGTAAACATGCAAATATGTACATGGCTATGTGTATAAACATGGAAATAACTCCACTGCTGTCTGTATAAACATGGAAATATCTCCACCGTTATCTGTATAATCATGGAAATATCTATAGCGCCATCTCTATAAACATTGAAATATCTACACTGCCATCTGAAAAAACATGGAAATATCTACACAGTCATCTGAATAAACATGGAAATATCTACAAAACCATCTGTATAAACATGGAAATACCTACAAAGACATCTGTATAAACATGGATATATCTACACAGCCATCTGTATATACATGGAAATATCTACAACGCTATCTGTATAAACATGGAAATAACTACACCGCTATTTGTATAAACAAGGAAATATCTACACTGTGATCTGTATAAACATGGAAATAATTACACCGCTATCTGTATAAACATGAAAATTTCTACACCTTTATCTGTATAAATATGGAAATATCTACACCGCTATCTTTGTAAACATGGAAATATCTACACCGCCACCTGTATATACATGGAAATACCAATACAGTCATCTGTGTAAACATGGAAATATCTACACCACCATCTGTATAAACATGGAAATATCTACAATGCCATCTGTATACACATGGAAATACCTACACGGCAATCTGTGTATAGATGGAAACAACAACACCGCCATCTGTACCAACTTGGAAATATCTACACTGCTATCTCTATAAACATGGAAATATCTACACTGTGGTCTGTATAAACATGGAAATATCTTCACCGGTATCTGTATAAACATGGAAATATCTACATCACGATCTGTATAAACAAGGAAATATATACACCGCTATCTGTATAAACATGGAAATATCTGCACCGCTATCTCTATAGACATGGAAATATCTACAAAGCCATCTGTATAAACTTGGAAATACCAACACAGTCATGTGTAGGCACATGGAAATATCTTCACTGCCATCTGTATAAACATAGAAATATCTACACAGCCCTCTGTATAAATATGGAGATACCTGCATAGGCATCTGTATAAAGATGGAAATATCTGCACCGCTGTCTGTATAAACATGGAAATACCGACACCACTGTCTCTGTAAACATGCAAATATGTACATGGCTATGTGTATAAACATGGAAATAACTCCACTGCTGTCTGTATAAACATGGAAATATCTCCACCGTTATCTGTATAATCATGGAAATATCTATAGCGCCATCTCTATAAACATTGAAATATCTACACTGCCATCTGTAAAAACATGGAAATATCTACACAGTCATCGAATAAACATGGAAATATCTACAAAACCATCTGTATAAACATGGAAATACCTACAATACCATCTGTATAAACATGGAAATATCTACACAGACATCTGTATATATATGGAAATATCTACGCCGCCATCTGTATAAACATGGAAATATCTACACGGCCATCTGTGTATAGATGGAAATATCTACACCGCCATCTGTACAAACATGGAAATATCTACGCCGCTATCTCTATAAACATGGAAATATCTGCACTGTCATCTGTAAAAACATGGAAATATCTACACTGCCATCTGCATAAACATGTAAATATCTACACTGCTATCTCTATAAACATGGAAATATCTACACCGCCATCTCTAGAAACATGAAAATATCTACACTGCCATCTCCATAAACATGGAACTAACTACTCCGCCATCTGTATAAACACGGAAACATCTACACCGCCATCTGTGTGAATATGGAAATATCTACAAAGCCATCTGTATAAAGATATAAATATCTGCACCGCGAGCTGTATAAACATGGAAATATCTACATCGCTATCTGTATAAACATGGAAACACCAACACGGCTATCGGTATAAACATGGAAATATCCACAACGCCATCTATATAAACATGGAAATATCTACACCGTTATGTCTATAAACATGGAAATACCTTCACCGCTATCTCTATAAACGTGGAAACATATACAACGCTATCTGTATAAACATGGAAATATCTACACCGCTATCTGTATAAGCATTGAAATATCTTCACCACGATCTGTATAAACATGGAAATATCTACCCCGCTATCTGTATAAACATGGTAATATGTACACCACTATCTATATAAACATGGAAATATCTACACCGCCATCTGTATAAACATGGAAATATCTAAAATGCCATCTGTAGAAAGATGGATATATCTACACCGCAATCTGTGTAAACATGGAAATATCTACACCGATATCTGTAAAAACATGGAAATATCTACACCGCTATCTGTATAAACATGGAAATATCTACACCGCGATCTGTATAAACATGGAAATATCTACAACAAGATCTGTATAAACATGGAAAAATCTACACCGCTATCTGTATATACATGGAAATATCTACACAGCTATCTCTATAAACATGGAAATATCTACACTGCCATCTGTATAAACATGGAAATACCTACAAAATCATCTGTATACACATGGAAATATCTACAAAGCAGTCTGTATAAACATGGAAATACCTACAGTACCATCTGTATACACATGGAAATATCTACACAGTCATCTGTATAAATATGGAAATATCTACACCGCCATCTGTATAAACATGGAAATATCTACACTGCCATCTGTAGAAAGGTGGAAATATCTACACCACTATCTGTATAAACATGGAAATATCTACACTGCCATCTGTATAAACATGGAATTACCTACAAAGACATCTCTCTAATCATTGAAATATCTACATCGCTATATGTATAAACATGGAAATATCTCCAGCGCTATCTCTATAAAGATGGAAATATCTACACCGCTATCTTTATAAACATGGAAATATCTACACCGCTATCTGTATAAACATGGAAATATCTATAACACTATCTGTGTAAACATGGAAATATCTACACAGCTATCTGTGTAAACATGGAAATATGTACACAGGTCTCTGTGTAAAGATGGAAATATCTACACCGCAATCTGTGCAAATATGGAAATATCTACACCGCTATCTCAGTAAGCATGGAAATATCTACACCGCTCTCAGTATAAACATGGAAATATCAGCACCGCTATCTGTATAAACATGGAAATGTCTACACCACGATCTGTATAAACATGGAAATATCTACCCCGCTATATGTATAAACATGGAAATATCGACACCGCTATCAGTATAAACATGGAAATATCTACACCGCTATCTGTATAAATATGGAAATATCTACACCACGACATGTATAAACATGGAAATATCTACACCGCCATGTGAACAAACATGGAAATATCTACACCGCTATCAGTAAAAACATGGAAATATCGACACTGCTATCTGTATAAATATGGAAATATCTACACCACTATCTCTATAAACATGGAAATATCCACCCCGTTATCTGTATAAACAAAGAAATATCTCCACCGCTTCTGTATGAACATGGAAACATCTACACTGCTAGCTGCATAAACATGGAATTATCTGCAGCGTTATCTGTATAAACATGGAAATAACTACACCGCAGTCTGTGCAAAGATGGAAATATCTACAATGCTATCTCAATAAACATGGAAATATCGACACGGCCATCTGTACACACATGGAAATACCTACCCAGTCATCTGTATAAACATGGAAATATCTACACCACTATCTGTATAAACATGGAAATATCTACACTGCCATCTGTATAAACATGGAATTACCTACAAAGACATCTCTCTAATCATTGAAATATCTACACCGCTATCTGTATAAACATGGAAGTAGCCACACCGCTATCTGTATAAACATGGAAATATCTACACCGCTATCTGTATAAACATGGAAATATCTACACCACGACGTGTATAAACATGGAAATATCTACACCGCTATGTGAATAAACATGGAAATATTGACACCGCTATCTGTATAAATATGGAAATATCTACACCACTATCTCTATAAACATGGAAATATCTACACCGTTATCTGTATAAACAAAAAATGTCTCCACCGCTGTCTGTATGAACATGGAGACATCTACACCGCTAGCTGTATAAACATGGAATTATCTGCAGCCTCATCTGTATAAACATGGAAATATCTACACCGCAGTCTGTGCAAAGATGGAAATATCTACAATGCTATCTCAATAAACATGGAAATATCGACACCGCCATCTGTACACACATGGAAATACCTACACAGTCATCTGTATAAACATGGAAATATCTACACCACTATCTGTATAAACATGGAAATAACTACACTGCCGTCTGTATAAACATGGAATTACCTACACAGACATCTCTATAATCATTGAAATATCTACACCGCTATCTGTATAAACATGGAAGTAGCCACACCGCTATCTGTATAAACATGGAAATATCTACACCGCTATCTGTATAAACATGGAAATATCTACACCACGACGTGTATAAACATGGAAATATCTACATTGCTATGTGAATAAACATGGAAATATCTACACCGCTATCAGTATAAACATGGAAATATTGACACCGCTATCTGTATAAATATGGAAATATCTACACCACTATCTCTATAAACATGGAAATATCTACACCGTTATCTGTATAAACAAAGAAATATCTCCACCGCTGTCTGTATGAACATGGAGACATTTACACCGCTAGCTGTATAAACATGGAATTATCTGCAGCGTTATCTGTATAAACATGGAAATATCTACACCGCAGTCTGTGCAAAGATGGAAATATCTACAATGCTATCTCAATAAACATGGAAATATCGACACCGCCATCTGAACACACATGGAAATACCTACACAGCCATCTGTATAAACATGGAAATATCTACACCACTATCTGTATAAACATGGAAATACCTACACTGCCATCTGTATAAACATGGAATTATCTACACAGACATCTCTATAACCATTGAAAAATCTACACCGCTATCCGTATAAACATGGAAGTAGCCACACCGCTATCAGTATAAACATGGAAATATCTACACCGCCATCTGTGAAAACATGGAAATATCTACACTGTCATCTTTATAAACATGGAAATACCTACACGTCCATGTGTATCAACATGGAAATATCTACACTGCCATCTGTATATACCTGGAAATATCTACACTGCCATCTGTATAAACATGGAAATATCTACACCGCTATCTCTATAAACATGGAAATGTCTACACGGCTATCTGTATAAACATGGAAATATCTCCACCGCTATCTGTAGAAACATGGAAATATCTACATCGCTATCTGTATAAACATGGAAATATCTCCACCGCTATCCCTATAAAGATGGAAATATCTACACCGCTATCTTTATAAATATGGAAATATCTACACTGCTGTCTGTATAAACATGGAAATATCTATAACACTATCTGTGTAAACATGGAAATATCTACACAGCTATCTGCGTAAACATGGAAATATGTACACAGGTCTCTGTGTAAAGATGGAAATATCTACACCGCAATCTGTGCAAATATGGAAATATCTACACCGCTATCTCAGTAAACATGGAAATATCTACACTGCTATCTGTATAAACATGGAAATATCAACACCGCTATCTGTATAAACATGGAAATGTCTACACCACGATCTGTATAAACATGGAAATATCTACACCGCTATATGTATAAACATGGAAATATCTACACCGCTATCAGTATAAACATGGAAATATCTACACCGCTATCTGTATAAACATGGAAATATCTACACCACGACATGTATAAACATGGAAATATCTACACCGCCATGTGAACAAACATGGAAATATCTACACCGCTATCAGTAAAAACATGGAAATATCGACACCGCTATCTCTATAAACATGGAAATGTCTACACGGCTATCTGTATAAACATGGAAATATCTCAACTGCTCTCTGTAGAAACATGGAAATATCTACATCGCTATATGTATAAACATGGAAATATCTCCAGCGCTATCTCTATAAAGATGGAAATATCTACACCGCTATCTTTATAAACATGGAAATATATACACCGCTATCTGTATAAACATGGAAATATCTATAACACTATCTGTGTAAACATGGAAATATCTACACAGCTGTCTGTGTAAACATGGAAATATGTACACAGCTCTCTGTGTAAAGATGGAAATATCTACACCGCAATCTGTGCAAATATGGAAATATCTACACCGCTATCTCAGTAAACATGGAAATATCTACACCGCTATCTGTATAAACATGGAAATATCAACACCGCTATCTGTATAAACATGGAAATGTCTACACCACGATCTGTATAAACATGGAAATATCTACCCCGCTATATGTATAAACATGGAAATATCGACACCGCTATCAGTATAAACATGGAAATATCTACACCGCTATCTGTATAAATATGGAAATATCTACACCACGACATGTATAAACATGGAAATATCTACACCGCCATGTGAACAAACATGGAAATATCTACACCGCTATCAGTAAAAACATGGAAATATCGACACTGCTATCTGTATAAATATGGAAATATCTACACCACTATCTCTATAAACATGGAAATATCCACCCCGTTATCTGTATAAACAAAGAAATATCTCCACCGCTTCTGTATGAACATGGAAACATCTACACTGCTAGCTGCATAAACATGGAATTATCTGCAGCGTTATCTGTATAAACATGGAAATAACTACACCGCAGTCTGTGCAAAGATGGAAATATCTACAATGCTATCTCAATAAACATGGAAATATCGACACCGCCGTCTGTACACACATGGAAATACCTACCCAGTCATCTGTATAAACATGGAAATATCTACACCACTATCTGTATAAACATGGAAATATCTACACTGCCATCTGTATAAACATGGAATTACCTACAAAGACATCTCTCTAATCATTGAAATATCTACACCGCTATCTGTATAAACATGGAAGTAGCCACACCGCTATCTGTATAAACATGGAAATATCTACACCGCTATCTGTATAAACATGGAAATATCTACACCACGACGTGTATAAACATGGAAATATCTACACCGCTATGTGAATAAACATGGAAATATTGACACCGCTATCTGTATAAATATGGAAATATCTACACCACTATCTCTATAAACATGGAAATATCTACACCGTTATCTGTATAAACAAAAAATATCTCCACCGCTGTCTGTATGAACATGGAGACATCTACACCGCTAGCTGTATAAACATGGAATTATCTGCAGCCTTATCTGTATAAACATGGAAATATCTACACCGCAGTCTGTGCAAAGATGGAAATATCTACAATGCTATCTCAATAAACATGGAAATATCGACACCGCCAACTGTACACACATGGAAATACCTACACAGTCATCTGTATAAACATGGAAATATCTACACCACTATCTGTATAAACATGGAAATAACTACACTGCCGTCTGTATAAACATGGAATTACCTACACAGACATCTCTATAATCATTGAAATATCTACACCGCTATCTGTATAAACATGGAAGTAGCCACACCGCTATCTGTATAAACATGGAAATATCTACACCGCTATCTGTATAAACATGGAAATATCTACACCACGACGTGTATAAACATGGAAATATCTACATTGCTATGTGAATAAACATGGAAATATCTACACCGCTATCAGTATAAACATGGAAATATTGACACCGCTATCTGTATAAATATGGAAATATCTACACCACTATCTCTATAAACATGGAAATATCTACACCGTTATCTGTATAAACAAAGAAATATCTCCACCGCTGTCTGTATGAACATGGAGACATTTACACCGCTAGCTGTATAAACATGGAATTATCTGCAGCGTTATCTGTATAAACATGGAAATATCTACACCGCAGTCTGTGCAAAGATGGAAATATCTACAATGATATCTCAATAAATATGGAAATATCGACACCGCCATCTGAACACACATGGAAATACCTACACAGCCATCTGTATAAACATGGAAATATCTACACCACTATCTGTATAAACATGGAAATACCTACACTGCCATCTGTATAAACATGGAATTATCTACACAGACATCTCTATAACCATTGAAAAATCTACACCGCTATCCGTATAAACATGGAAGTAGCCACACCGCTATCAGTATAAACATGGAAATATCTACACCGCCATCTGTGAAAACATGGAAATATCTACACTGTCATCTTTATAAACATGGAAATACCTACACGTCCATGTGTATCAACATGGAAATATCTACACTGCCATCTGTATATACCTGGAAATATCTACACTGCCATCTGTATAAACATGGAAATATCTACACCGCTATCTCTATAAACATGGAAATGTCTACACGGCTATCTGTATAAACATGGAAATATCTCCACCGCTATCTGTAGAAACATGGAAATATCTACATCGCTATCTGTATAAACATGGAAATATATACACCGCTATCCCTATAAAGATGGAAATATCTACACTGCTATCTTTATAAATATGGAAATATCTACACTGCTGTCTGTATAAACATGGAAATATCTATAACACTATCTGTGTAAACATGGAAATATCTACACAGCTATCTGCGTAAACATGGAAATATGTACACAGGTCTCTGTGTAAAGATGGAAATATCTACACCGCAATCTGTGCAAATATGGAAATATCTACACCGCTATCTCAGTAAACATGGAAATATCTACACTGCTATCTGTATAAACATGGAAATATCAACACCGCTATCTGTATAAACATGGAAATGTCTACACCACGATCTGTATAAACATGGAAATATCTACACCGCTATATGTATAAACATGGAAATATCTACACCGCTATCAGTATAAACATGGAAATATCTACACCGCTATCTGTATAAACATGGAAATATCTACACCACGACATGTATAAACATGGAAATATCTACACCGCCATGTGAACAAACATGGAAATATCTACACCGCTATCAGTAAAAACATGGAAATATCGACACCGCTATCTCTATAAACATGGAAATGTCTACACAGCTATCTGTATAAACATGGAAATATCTCACCCGCTATCTGTAGAAACGTGGAAATATCTACATCGCTATATGTATAAACATGGAAATATCTCCAGCGCTATCTCTATAAAGATGGAAATATCTACACCGCTATCTTTATAAACATGGAAATATATACACCGCTATCTGTATAAACATGGAAATATCTATAACACTATCTGTGTAAACATGGAAATATCTACACAGCTATCTGTGTAAACATGGAAATATGTACACAGGTCTCTGTGTAAAGATGGAAATATCTACACCGCAATCTGTGCAAATATGGAAATATCTACACCGCTATCTCAGTAAACATGGAAATATCTACACCGCTATCTGTATAAACATGGAAATATCAACACCGCTATCTGTATAAACATGGAAATGTCTACACCACGATCTGTATAAACATGGAAATATCTACACCGCTATATGTATAAACATGGAAATATCTACACCGCTATCAGTATAAACATGGAAATATCTACACCGCTATCTGTATAAACATGGAAATATCTACACCACGACATGTATAAACATGGAAATATCTACACCGCCATGTGAACAAACATGGAAATATCTACACCGCTATCAGTAAAAACATGGAAATATCGACACCGCTATCTCTATAAACATGGAAATGTCTACACGGCTATCTGTATAAACATGGAAATATCTCAACCGCTATCTGTAGAAACATGGAAATATCTACATCGCTATATGTATAAACATGGAAATATCTCCAGCGCTATCTCTATAAAGATGGAAATATCTACACCGCTATCTTTATAAACATGGAAATATATACACCGCTATCTGTATAAACATGGAAATATCTATAACACTATCTGTGTAAACATGGAAATATCTACACAGCTATCTGTGTAAACATGGAAATATGTACACAGGTCTCTGTGTAAAGATGGAAATATCTACACCGCAATCTGTGCAAATATGGAAATATCTACACCGCTATCTCAGTAAACATGGAAATATCTACACCGCTATCTGTATAAACATGGAAATATCAACACCGCTATCTGTATAAACATGGAAATGTCTACACCACGATCTGTATAAACATGGAAATATCTACCCCGCTATATGTATAAACATGGAAATATCGACACCGCTATCAGTATAAACATGGAAATATCTACACCGCTATCTGTATAAATATGGAAATATCTACACCACGACATGTATAAACATGGAAATATCTACACCGCCATGTGAACAAACATGGAAATATCTACACCGCCATGTGAACAAACATGGAAATATCTACACCGCTATCAGTAAAAACATGGAAATATCGACACTGCTATCTGTATAAATATGGAAATATCTACACCACTATCTCTATAAACATGGAAATATCCACCCCGTTATCTGTATAAACAAAGAAATATCTCCACCGCTTCTGTATGAACATGGAAACATCTACACTGCTAGCTGCATAAACATGGAATTATCTGCAGCGTTATCTGTATAAACATGGAAATAACTACACCGCAGTCTGTGCAAAGATGGAAATATCTACAATGCTATCTCAATAAACATGGAAATATCGACACCGCCATCTGTACACACATGGAAATACCTACCCAGTCATCTGTATAAACATGGAAATATCTACACCACTATCTGTATAAACATGGAAATATCTACACTGCCGTCTGTATAAACATGGAATTACCTACAAAGACATCTCTCTAATCATTGAAATATCTACACCGCTATCTGTATAAACATGGAAGTAGCCACACCGCTATCTGTATAAACATGGAAATATCTACACCGCTATCTGTATAAACATGGAAATATCTACACCACGACGTGTATAAACATGGAAATATCTACACCGCTATGTGAATAAACATGGAAATATTGACACCGCTATCTGTATAAATATGGAAATATCTACACCAATATCTCTATAAACATGGAAATATCTACACCGTTATCTGTATAAACAAAAAATATCTCCACCGCTGTCTGTATGAACATGGAGACATCTACACCGCTAGCTGTATAAACATGGAATTATCTGCAGCCTTATCTGTATAAACATGGAAATATCTACAACGCAGTCTGTGCAAAGATGGAAATATCTACAATGATATCTCAATAAATATGGAAATATCGACACCGCCATCTGAACACACATGGAAATACCTACACAGCCATCTGTATAAACATGGAAATATCTACACCACTATCTGTATAAACATGGAAATACCTACACTGCCATCTGTATAAACATGGAATTATCTACACAGACATCTCTATAACCATTGAAAAATCTACACCGCTATCCGTATAAACATGGAAGTAGCCACACCGCTATCAGTATAAACATGGAAATATCTACACCGCCATCTGTGAAAACATGGAAATATCTACACTGTCATCTTTATAAACATGGAAATACCTACACGTCCATGTGTATCAACATGGAAATATCTACACTGCCATCTGTATATACCTGGAAATATCTACACTGCCATCTGTATAAACATGGAAATATCTACACCGCTATCTCTATAAACATGGAAATGTCTACACGGCTATCTGTATAAACATGGAAATATCTCCACCGCTATCTGTAGAAACATGGAAATATCTACATCGCTATCTGTATAAACATGGAAATATATACACCGCTATCCCTATAAAGATGGAAATATCTACACTGCTATCTTTATAAATATGGAAATATCTACACTGCTGTCTGTATAAACATGGAAATATCTATAACACTATCTGTGTAAACATGGAAATATCTACACAGCTATCTGCGTAAACATGGAAATATGTACACAGGTCTCTGTGTAAAGATGGAAATATCTACACAGCAATCTGTGCAAATATGGAAATATCTACACCGCTATCTCAGTAAACATGGAAATATCTACACTGCTATCTGTATAAACATGGAAATATCAACACCGCTATCTGTATAAACATGGAAATGTCTACACCACGATCTGTATAAACATGGAAATATCTACACCGCTATATGTATAAACATGGAAATATCTACACCGCTATCAGTATAAACATGGAAATATCTACACCGCTATCTGTATAAACATGGAAATATCTACACCACGACATGTATAAACATGGAAATATCTACACCGCCATGTGAACAAACATGGAAATATCTACACCGCTATCAGTAAAAACATGGAAATATCGACACCGCTATCTCTATAAACATGGAAATGTCTACACAGCTATCTGTATAAACATGGAAATATCTCACCCGCTATCTGTAGAAACGTGGAAATATCTACATCGCTATATGTATAAACATGGAAATATCTCCAGCGCTATCTCTATAAAGATGGAAATATCTACACCGCTATCTTTATAAACATGGAAATATATACACCGCTATCTGTATAAACATGGAAATATCTATAACACTATCTGTGTAAACATGGAAATATCTACACAGCTATCTGTGTAAACATGGAAATATGTACACAGGTCTCTGTGTAAAGATGGAAATATCTACACCGCAATCTGTGCAAATATGGAAATATCTACACCGCTATCTCAGTAAACATGGAAATATCTACACCGCTATCTGTATAAACATGGAAATATCAACACCGCTATCTGTATAAACATGGAAATGTCTACACCACGATCTGTATAAACATGGAAATATCTACCCCGCTATATGTATAAACATGGAAATATCGACACCGCTATCAGTATAAACATGGAAATATCTACACCGCTATCTGTATAAATATGGAAATATCTACACCACGACATGTATAAACATGGAAATATCTACACCGCCATGTGAACAAACATGGAAATATCTACACCGCCATGTGAACAAACATGGAAATATCTACACCGCTATCAGTAAAAACATGGAAATATCGACACTGCTATCTGTATAAATATGGAAATATCTACACCACTATCTCTATAAACATGGAAATATCCACCCCGTTATCTGTATAAACAAAGAAATATCTCCACCGCTTCTGTATGAACATGGAAACATCTACACTGCTAGCTGCATAAACATGGAATTATCTGCAGCGTTATCTGTATAAACATGGAAATAACTACACCGCAGTCTGTGCAAAGATGGAAATATCTACAATGCTATCTCAATAAACATGGAAATATCGACACCGCCATCTGTACACACATGGAAATACCTACCCAGTCATCTGTATAAACATGGAAATATCTACACCACTATCTGTATAAACATGGAAATATCTACACTGCCGTCTGTATAAACATGGAATTACCTACAAAGACATCTCTCTAATCATTGAAATATCTACACCGCTATCTGTATAAACATGGAAGTAGCCACACCGCTATCTGTATAAACATGGAAATATCTACACCACGACGTGTATAAACATGGAAATATCTACACCGCTATGTGAATAAACATGGAAATATTGACACCGCTATCTGTATAAATATGGAAATATCTACACCAATATCTCTATAAACATGGAAATATCTACACCGTTATCTGTATAAACAAAAAATATCTCCACCGCTGTCTGTATGAACATGGAGACATCTACACCGCTAGCTGTATAAACATGGAATTATCTGCAGCCTTATCTGTATAAACATGGAAATATCTACAACGCAGTCTGTGCAAAGATGGAAATATCTACAATGATATCTCAATAAATATGGAAATATCGACACCGCCATCTGAACACACATGGAAATACCTACACAGCCATCTGTATAAACATGGAAATATCTACACCACTATCTGTATAAACATGGAAATACCTACACTGCCATCTGTATAAACATGGAATTATCTACACAGACATCTCTATAACCATTGAAAAATCTACACCGCTATCCGTATAAACATGGAAGTAGCCACACCGCTATCAGTATAAACATGGAAATATCTACACCGCCATCTGTGAAAACATGGAAATATCTACACTGTCATCTTTATAAACATGGAAATACCTACACGTCCATGTGTATCAACATGGAAATATCTACACTGCCATCTGTATATACCTGGAAATATCTACACTGCCATCTGTATAAACATGGAAATATCTACACCGCTATCTCTATAAACATGGAAATGTCTACACGGCTATCTGTATAAACATGGAAATATCTCCACCGCTATCTGTAGAAACATGGAAATATCTACATCGCTATCTGTATAAACATGGAAATATATACACCGCTATCCCTATAAAGATGGAAATATCTACACTGCTATCTTTATAAATATGGAAATATCTACACTGCTGTCTGTATAAACATGGAAATATCTATAACACTATCTGTGTAAACATGGAAATATCTACACAGCTATCTGCGTAAACATGGAAATATGTACACAGGTCTCTGTGTAAAGATGGAAATATCTACACCGCAATCTGTGCAAATATGGAAATATCTACACCGCTATCTCAGTAAACATGGAAATATCTACACTGCTATCTGTATAAACATGGAAATATCAACACCGCTATCTGTATAAACATGGAAATGTCTACACCACGATCTGTATAAACATGGAAATATCTACACCGCTATATGTATAAACATGGAAATATCTACACCGCTATCAGTATAAACATGGAAATATCTACACCGCTATCTGTATAAACATGGAAATATCTACACCACGACATGTATAAACATGGAAATATCTACACCGCCATGTGAACAAACATGGAAATATCTACACCGCTATCAGTAAAAACATGGAAATATCGACACCGCTATCTCTATAAACATGGAAATGTCTACACAGCTATCTGTATAAACATGGAAATATCTCACCCGCTATCTGTAGAAACGTGGAAATATCTACATCGCTATATGTATAAACATGGAAATATCTCCAGCGCTATCTCTATAAAGATGGAAATATCTACACCGCTATCTTTATAAACATGGAAATATATACACCGCTATCTGTATAAACATGGAAATATCTATAACACTATCTGTGTAAACATGGAAATATCTACACAGCTATCTGTGTAAACATGGAAATATGTACACAGGTCTCTGTGTAAAGATGGAAATATCTACACCGCAATCTGTGCAAATATGGAAATATCTACACCGCTATCTCAGTAAACATGGAAATATCTACACCGCTATCTGTATAAACATGGAAATATCAACACCGCTATCTGTATAAACATGGAAATGTCTACACCACGATCTGTATAAACATGGAAATATCTACCCCGCTATATGTATAAACATGGAAATATCGACACCGCTATCAGTATAAACATGGAAATATCTACACCGCTATCTGTATAAATATGGAAATATCTACACCACGACATGTATAAACATGGAAATATCTACACCGCCATGTGAACAAACATGGAAATATCTACACCGCTATCAGTAAAAACATGGAAATATCGACACTGCTATCTGTATAAATATGGAAATATCTACACCACTATCTCTATAAACATGGAAATATCCACCCCGTTATCTGTATAAACAAAGAAATATCTCCACCGCTTCTGTATGAACATGGAAACATCTACACTGCTAGCTGCATAAACATGGAATTATCTGCAGCGTTATCTGTATAAACATGGAAATAACTACACCGCAGTCTGTGCAAAGATGGAAATATCTACAATGCTATCTCAATAAACATGGAAATATCGACACCGCCGTCTGTACACACATGGAAATACCTACCCAGTCATCTGTATAAACATGGAAATATCTACACCACTATCTGTATAAACATGGAAATATCTACATTGCCATCTGTATAAACATGGAATTACCTACAAAGACATCTCTCTAATCATTGAAATATCTACACCGCTATCTGTATAAACATGGAAGTAGCCACACCGCTATCTGTATAAACATGGAAATATCTACACCGCTATCTGTATAAACATGGAAATATCTACACCACGACGTGTATAAACATGGAAATATCTACACCGCTATGTGAATAAACATGGAAATATTGACACCGCTATCTGTATAAATATGGAAATATCTACACCACTATCTCTATAAACATGGAAATATCTACACCGTTATCTGTATAAACAAAAAATATCTCCACCGCTGTCTGTATGAACATGGAGACATCTACACCGCTAGCTGTATAAACATGGAATTATCTGCAGCCTTATCTGTATAAACATGGAAATATCTACACCGCAGTCTGTGCAAAGATGGAAATATCTACAATGCTATCTCAATAAACATGGAAATATCGACACCGCCAACTGTACACACATGGAAATACCTACACAGTCATCTGTATAAACATGGAAATATCTACACCACTATCTGTATAAACATGGAAATAACTACACTGCCGTCTGTATAAACATGGAATTACCTACACAGACATCTCTATAATCATTGAAATATCTACACCGCTATCTGTATAAACATGGAAGTAGCCACACCGCTATCTGTATAAACATGGAAATATCTACACCGCTATCTGTATAAACATGGAAATATCTACACCACGACGTGTATAAACATGGAAATATCTACATTGCTATGTGAATAAACATGGAAATATCTACACCGCTATCAGTATAAACATGGAAATACTGACACCGCTATCTGTATAAATATGGAAATATCTACACCACTATCTCTATAAACATGGAAATATCTACACCGTTATCTGTATAAACAAAGAAATATCTCCACCGCTGTCTGTATGAACATGGAGACATTTACACCGCTAGCTGTATAAACATGGAATTATCTGCAGCGTTATCTGTATAAACATGGAAATATCTACACCGCAGTCTGTGCAAAGATGGAAATATCTACAATGATATCTCAATAAATATGGAAATATCGACACCGCCATCTGAACACACATGGAAATACCTACACAGCCATCTGTATAAACATGGAAATATCTACACCACTATCTGTATAAACATGGAAATACCTACACTGCCATCTGTATAAACATGGAATTATCTACACAGACATCTCTATAACCATTGAAAAATCTACACCGCTATCCGTATAAACATGGAAGTAGCCACACCGCTATCAGTATAAACATGGAAATATCTACACCGCCATCTGTGAAAACATGGAAATATCTACACTGTCATCTTTATAAACATGGAAATACCTACACGTCCATGTGTATCAACATGGAAATATCTACACTGCCATCTGTATATACCTGGAAATATCTACACTGCCATCTGTATAAACATGGAAATATCTACACCGCTATCTCTATAAACATGGAAATGTCTACACGGCTATCTGTATAAACATGGAAATATCTCCACCGCTATCTGTAGAAACATGGAAATATCTACATCGCTATCTGTATAAACATGGAAATATATACACCGCTATCCCTATAAAGATGGAAATATCTACACTGCTATCTTTATAAATATGGAAATATCTACACTGCTGTCTGTATAAACATGGAAATATCTATAACACTATCTGTGTAAACATGGAAATATCTACACAGCTATCTGCGTAAACATGGAAATATGTACACAGGTCTCTGTGTAAAGATGGAAATATCTACACCGCAATCTGTGCAAATATGGAAATATCTACACCGCTATCTCAGTAAACATGGAAATATCTACACTGCTATCTGTATAAACATGGAAATATCAACACCGCTATCTGTATAAACATGGAAATGTCTACACCACGATCTGTATAAACATGGAAATATCTACACCGCTATATGTATAAACATGGAAATATCTACACCGCTATCAGTATAAACATGGAAATATCTACACCGCTATCTGTATAAACATGGAAATATCTACACCACGACATGTATAAACATGGAAATATCTACACCGAGATGTGAACAAACATGGAAATATCTACACCGCTATCAGTAAAAACATGGAAATATCGACACCGCTATCTCTATAAACATGGAAATGTCTACACAGCTATCTGTATAAACATGGAAATATCTCACCCGCTATCTGTAGAAACGTGGAAATATCTACATCGCTATATGTATAAACATGGAAATATCTCCAGCGCTATCTCTATAAAGATGGAAATATCTACACCGCTATCTTTATAAACATGGAAATATATACACCGCTATCTGTATAAACATGGAAATATCTATAACACTATCTGTGTAAACATGGAAATATCTACACAGCTATCTGTGTAAACATGGAAATATGTACACAGGTCTCTGTGTAAAGATGGAAATATCTACACCGCAATCTGTGCAAATATGGAAATATCTACACCGCTATCTCAGTAAACATGGAAATATCTACACCGCTATCTGTATAAACATGGAAATATCAACACCGCTATCTGTATAAACATGGAAATGTCTACACCACGATCTGTATAAACATGGAAATATCTACACCGCTATATGTATAAACATGGAAATATCTACACCGCTATCAGTATAAACATGGAAATATCTACACCGCTATCTGTATAAACATGGAAATATCTACACCACGACATGTATAAACATGGAAATATCTACACCGCCATGTGAACAAACATGGAAATATCTACACCGCTATCAGTAAAAACATGGAAATATCGACACCGCTATCTCTATAAACATGGAAATGTCTACACGGCTATCTGTATAAACATGGAAATATCTCAACCGCTATCTGTAGAAACATGGAAATATCTACATCGCTATATGTATAAACATGGAAATATCTCCAGCGCTATCTCTTTAAAGATGGAAATATCTACACCGCTATCTTTATAAACATGGAAATATATACACCGCTATCTGTATAAACATGGAAATATCTATAACACTATCTGTGTAAACATGGAAATATCTACACAGCTATCTGTGTAAACATGGAAATATGTACACAGGTCTCTGTGTAAAGATGGAAATATCTACACCGCAATCTGTGCAAATATGGAAATATCTACACCGCTATCTCAGTAAACATGGAAATATCTACACCGCTATCTGTATAAACATGGAAATATCAACACCGCTATCTGTATAAACATGGAAATGTCTACACCACGATCTGTATAAACATGGAAATATCTACCCCGCTATATGTATAAACATGGAAATATCGACACCGCTATCAGTATAAACATGGAAATATCTACACCGCTATCTGTATAAATATGGAAATATCTACACCACGACATGTATAAACATGGAAATATCTACACCGCCATGTGAACAAACATGGAAATATCTACACCGCCATGTGAACAAACATGGAAATATCTACACCGCTATCAGTAAAAACATGGAAATATCGACACTGCTATCTGTATAAATATGGAAATATCTACACCACTATCTCTATAAACATGGAAATATCCACCCCGTTATCTGTATAAACAAAGAAATATCTCCACCGCTTCTGTATGAACATGGAAACATCTACACTGCTAGCTGCATAAACATGGAATTATCTGCAGCGTTATCTGTATAAACATGGAAATAACTACACCGCAGTCTGTGCAAAGATGGAAATATCTACAATGCTATCTCAATAAACATGGAAATATCGACACCGCCATCTGTACACACATGGAAATACCTACCCAGTCATCTGTATAAACATGGAAATATCTACACCACTATCTGTATAAACATGGAAATATCTACACTGCCGTCTGTATAAACATGGAATTACCTACAAAGACATCTCTTTAATCATTGAAATATCTACACCGCTATCTGTATAAACATGGAAGTAGCCACACCGCTATCTGTATAAACATGGAAATATCTACACCGCTATCTGTATAAACATGGAAATATCTACACCACGACGTGTATAAACATGGAAATATCTACACCGCTATGTGAATAAACATGGAAATATTGACACCGCTATCTGTATAAATATGGAAATATCTACACCAATATCTCTATAAACATGGAAATATCTACACCGTTATCTGTATAAACAAAAAATATCTCCACCGCTGTCTGTATGAACATGGAGACATCTACACCGCTAGCTGTATAAACATGGAATTATCTGCAGCCTTATCTGTATAAACATGGAAATATCTGCACCGCAGTCTGTGCAAAGATGGAAATATCTACAATTCTATCTCAATAAACATGGAAATATCGACACCGCCATCTGTACACACATGGAAATACCTACACAGTCATCTGTATAAACATGGAAATATCTACACCACTATCTGTATAAACATGTAAATAACTACACTGCCGTCTGTATAAACATGGAATTACCTACACAGACATCTCTATAATCATTGAAATATCTACACCGCTATCTGTATAAACATGGAAGTAGCCACACCGCTATCTGTATAAACATGGAAATATCTACACCGCTATCTGTATAAACATGGAAATATCTACACCACGACGTGTATAAACATGGAAATATCTACATTGCTATGTGAATAAACATGGAAATATCTACACCGCTATCAGTATAAACATGGAAATATTGACACCGCTATCTGTATAAATATGGAAATACCTACACCACTATCTCTATAAACATGGAAATATCTACACCGTTATCTGTATAAACAAAGAAATATCTCCACCGCTGTCTGTATGAACATGGAGACATTTACACCGCTAGCTGTATAAACATGGAATTATCTGCAGCGTTATCTGTATAAACATGGAAATATCTACACCGCAGTCTGTGCAAAGATGGAACTATCTACAATGCTATCTCAATAAACATGGAAATATCGACACCGCCATCTGAACACACATGGAAATACCTACACAGCCATCTGTATAAACATGGAAATATCTACACCACTATCTGTATAAACATGGAAATACCTACACTGCCATCTGTATAAACATGGAATTATCTACACAGACATCTCTATAACCATTGAAAAATCTACACCGCTATCCGTATAAACATGGAAGTAGCCACACCGCTATCAGTATAAACATGGAAATATCTACACCGCCATCTGTGAAAACATGGAAATATCTACACTGTCATCTTTATAAACATGGAAATACCTACACGTCCATGTGTATCAACATGGAAATATCTACACTGCCATCTGTATATACCTGGAAATATCTACACTGCCATCTGTATAAACATGGAAATATCTACACCGCTATCTCTATAAACATGGAAATGTCTACACGGCTATCTGTATAAACATGGAAATATCTCCACCGCTATCTGTAGAAACATGGAAATATCTACATCGCTATCTGTATAAACATGGAAATATCTCCACCGCTATCCATATAAAGATGGAAATATCTACACCGCTATCTTTATAAATATGGAAATATCTACACTGCTGTCTGTATAAACATGGAAATATCTATAACACTATCTGTGTAAACATGGAAATATCTACACAGCTATCTGCGTAAACATGGAAATATGTACACAGGTCTCTGTGTAAAGATGGAAATATCTACACCGCAATCTGTGCAAATATGGAAATATCTACACCGCTATCTCAGTCAACATGGAAATATCTACACTGCTATCTGTATAAACATGGAAATATCAACACTGCTATCTGTATAAACATGGAAATGTCTACACCACGATCTGTATAAACATGGAAATATCTACACCGCTATATGTATAAACATGGAAATATCTACACCGCTATCAGTATAAACATGGAAATATCTACACCGCTATCTGTATAAACATGGAAATATCTACACCACGACATGTATAAACATGGAAATATCTACACCGCCATGTGAACAAACATGGAAATATCTACACCGCTATCAGAAAAACATGGAAATATCGACACCGCTATCTGTATAAATATGGAAATATCTACACCACTATCTCTATAAACATGGAAATATCCACACCGTTATCTGTATAAACAAAGAAATATCTCCAACGCTGTCTGTATGAACATGGAAACATCTACACTGCTAGCTGCATAAACATGGAATTATCTGCAGCGTTATCTGAATAAACATGGAAATATCTACACCGCAGTCTGTGCAAAGATGGAAATATCTACAATGCTATCTCAATAAACATGGAAATATCGACACCGCCATCTGTACACACATGGAAATACCTACCCAGTCATCTGTATAAACATGGAAATATCTACACCACTATCTGTATAAACATGGAAATATCTACACTGCCATCTGTATAAACATGGAATTACCTACAAAGACATCTCTATAATCATTGAAATATCTACACCGCTATCTGTATAAACATGGAAGTAGCCACAACGCTATCTGTATAAACATGGAAATATCTACACCGCTATCTGTATAAACATGGAAATATCTACACCACGACGTGTATAACCATGGAAATATCTACACCGCTATGTGAATAAACATGGAAATATTGACACCGCTATCTGTATAAATATGGAAATATCTACACCACTATCACTATAAACATGGAAATATCTACACCGTTATCTGTATAAACAAAAAATATCTCCACCGCTGTTTGTATGAACATGGAGACATCTACACCGCTAGCTGTATAAACATGGAATTATCTGCAGCCTTATCTGTATAAACATGGAAATATCTACACCGCAGTCTGTGCAAAGATGGAAATATCTACAATGCTATCTCAATAAACATGGAAATATCGACACCGCCATCTGTACACACATGGAAATACCTACACAGTCATCTGTATAAACATGGAAATATCTACACCACTATCTGTATAAACATGGAAATAACTACACTGCCGTCTGTATAAACATGGAATTACCTACACAGACATCTCTATAATCATTGAAATATCTACACCGTTATCTGTATAAACATGGAATTAGCCACACCGCTATCTGTATAAACATGGAAATATCTACACCGCCATCTGTATAAACATGGAAATATCTACACCACGACGTGTATAAACATGGAAATATCTACATTGCTATGTGAATAAACATGGAAATATCTACACCGCTATCAGTATAAACATGGAAATATTGACACCGCTATCTGTATAAATATGGAAATATCTACACCACTATCTCTATAAACATGGAAATATCTACACCGTTATCTGTATAAACAAAGAAATATCTCCACCGCTGTCTGTATGAACATGGAGACATTTACACCGCTAGCTGTATAAACATGGAATTATCTGCAGCGTTATCTGTATAAACATGGAAATATCTACACCGCAGTCTGTGCAAAGATGGAAATATCTACAATGCTATCTCAATAAACTTGGAAATATCGACACCGCCATCTGTACACACATGGAAATAACTACACAGTCATCTGTATTAACATGGAAATATCTACACCAGTATCTGTATAAACATGGAAATATCTACACGGCCATCTGTATAAACATGGAATTACCTACACAGACATCTCTGTAATCATTGAAATATCTACACCGCTATCTGTATAAACATGGAAGTAGCCGCACTGCTATCTGTATAAACATGGAAATATCTACACCGCTATCTGTATAAACATGGAAATATCTACACCGCTATGTCTATAAACATGGAAATGTTTATACGGCTATCTGTATAAACACGGAAACATCTACACCACGACATGTATAAACATGGAAATATCTACACCGCCATGTGAATAAACATGGAAATATCTACACCGCTATCAGTAAAAACTTGGAAATATCGACACCACTATCTGAATAAATATGGAAATATCTACACCACTATCTCTATAAACATGGAAATATCTACACCGTTATCTGTATAAACAAAGAAATATCTCCACCGCTGTCTGTATGAACATGGAAACATCTACACCGCTAGCTGTATAAACATGGAATTATCTGCAGCGTTATCTGTATAAACATGGGAATATTTCACCGCAGTCTGTGCAAAGATGGAAATATCTACAATGCTATCTCAATAAACATGGAAATATCGACACCGCCATCTGTACACACATGGAAATACCTACACAGTCATCTGTATAAACATGGAAATATCTACACCACTATCTGTATAAACATGGAAATACCTACACTGCCATCTGTATAAACATGGAATTATCTACACAGACATCTCTATAACCATTGAAATATCTACACCGCTATCTGTATAGACATGGAAGTAGCCACACCGCTATCTGTATAAACATGGAAATATCTACACCGCCATCAGTGAAAACATGGAAATATCTACACTGTCATCTTTATAAACATGGAAATATCTACACGGCCATCTGTATAAACATGGAAATATCTACACTGCCATCTATATATACCTGGAAATATCTACACTGACATCTGTATAAACATGGAAATATCTACACTGCTATCTCTATAAACATGGAAATGTTTATACGGCTATCTGTATAAACACGGAAACATCTACACCACGACATGTATAAACATGGAAATATCTACACCGCCATGTGAATAAACGTGGAAATATCTACACCGCTATCAGTAAAAACTTGGAAATATCCACACCGCTATCTGTATAAATATGGAAATATCTACACCACTATCTCTATAAACATGGAAATATCTACACCGTTATCTGTATAAACAAAGAAATATCTCCACCGCTCTCTGTATGAACATGGAAACATCTACACCGCTAGCTGTATAAACATGGAATTATCTGCAGCGTTATCTGTATAAACATGGATATATCTACACCGCAGTCTGTGCAAAGATGGAAATATCTTCAATGCTATCTCAATAAACATGGAAATATCGACACCGCCATCTGTACACACATGGAAATACCTACAGAGTCATCTGTATAAACATGGAAATATCTACACCACTATCTGTATAAACATGGAAATACCTACACTGCTATCTGTATAAACATGGAATTATCTACACAGACATCTCTATAACCATTGAAATATCTACACCGCTATCTGTATAAACATGGAAGTAGCCACACCGCTATCTGTATAAACATGGAAATATCTACACCGCCATCTGTGAAAACATGGAAATATCTACGCTGTCATCTTTATAAACATGGAAATATCTACACGGCCATCTGTATAAACATGGAAATATCTACACTGTCATCTGTATATACCTGGATATATCTACACTGACATCTGTATAAACATGGAAATATCTACACCGCTATCTCTGTAAACATGGAAATGTTTACACAGCTATCTGTATAAACATGGAAATATCTACACCACGACATGTATAAACATGGAAATATCTACACCGCCATGTGAATAAACATGGAAATTTCTTCACCGCTATCAGTGAAAACATGGAAATATCGACACCGCTATCTGTATAAATATGGAAATATCTACACCACTATCTCTATAAACATGGAAATATCTACACCATTATCTGTATAAACAAAGAAATATCTCCACCGCTGTCTGTATGAACATGGAAACATCTACACCGCTTGCTGTATAAACATGGAATTATCTGCAGCGTTATCTGTATAAACATGGAAATATCTACACAGCAGTCAGTGCAAAGATGGAATTATCTATAATGCTATCTCAATAAACATGGAAATATCGACACCGCCATCTGTACACACATGGAAATACCTACACAGTCATCTGTATAAACATGGAAATATCTACACCACTATCTGTATAAACATGGAAATATCTACACTGCCATCTGTATAAACATGGAATTACCTACAAAGACATCTCTATAATCATTGAAATATCTACACCGCTATCTGTATAAACATGGAAGTAGCCACAACGCTATCTGTATAAACATGGAAATATCTACACCGCTATCTGTATAAACATGGAAATATCTACACCAGGACGTGTATAACCATGGAAATATCTACACCGCTATGTGAATAAACATGGAAATATCGACACCGCTATCTGTATAAATATGGAAATATCTACATCACTATCTGTATAAACATGGAAATATCTCCTACGCTATATCTATAAAGATGGAAATATCTACACCGCTATCTGTATAAACATGGAAATATCTCCACCGTTATCTGTATAAACATGGAAATATCTACACCACCATCTGTATAAACATGGAAATACCTACAATACCATCTGTATACACATGGAAATATCTACACAGACATCTGTATAAAGATGGAAATATTTACGCCACCACCTGTATAAACATGGAAATATCTACACTGCCATCTGTAAAAACATGGAAATATCTACACAGTCATCTGAATAAACATGGAAATATCTACAACACCATCTGTATAAACATGGAAATACCAACAATACCATCTGTATGCACATGGAAATATCTACACAGACATCTGTATAAATACGGAAATATCTACACCGCCATCTGTATAAATATGGAACTTCCTACACTGCGATCTGTAGAAAGATGGAAATATCTACACCGCTATCTCTATAAATATGGAAATATCCACACCGCCATCTCTATAAACATGAAAATATCTACACTGCCATCTCCATAAAGATGGAATTATCTACTCCGCCATGTGTATAAACACGGAAATATCTACACCACCATCAGTGAAAACATGGAAATATCTACACCGCTATCTCTATAAACATGGAAATATCTACACCGCCATCTGCATGTCCATGGAAATATCTACACGGCCATCTGTGTATAGATGGAAATATCAACAACGCCATCTGTACAAGCATGGAAATATCTACACCTCTATCTCTACAAACATGGAAATATCTGCACTGCCATCTGTAAAAACTTGGAAATATCTATACAGTCATCTGTATAAACATGGAAATGTCTACAATGCCATGTGTATACACATGGAAATATCTACACAGCCATCTGTATAAACATGTAAATATCTAAACTTCTATCTCTATAAACATGGAAATATCTACACTTCCATCTCCATAAACATGGAACTAACTACTCCGCCATCTGTATAAACATGGAAACATCTACACCGCTATCTGTGTGTATAAGGAAATATCTACAATGCCATCTGTAGAAAGATATAAATATCTGCACGGCGAGCTGTATAAACACGGAAATATCTACATCGCTATCTGTATAAACGTGGAACTACCAACACCGCTATCGGTATAAACATGGACATATCTACAACGCTATCTATATAAACATGGAAATATCTACACCGCTATGTCTATAAACATGGAAATACCTACACCGCTATCTCTATAAACATGGAAATATCTACACCGCTATCTGTATAAACATGGAAATATCTACACCACTGTCTGTATAAACATGGAAATAACTACACCGCGATCTGTTTAAACATGGAAATATCTACACCGTGATCTGTATAAATATGGAAATATCTTCACCACGATCTGTATAAACATGGAAATATCTACACCGCCATCTCTATAAACATGAAAATATCTAGACTGCCATCTCCATAAAGATGGAACTATCTACTCCGCCATGTGTATAAACACGGAAATATCTACACCAACATCTGTGTAAACATGGAAATATCTACGCCGCTATCTGTATAAACATGGAAATATCTAAACGGCCATCTGTGTATAAATGGAAATATCAACACCGCCATCTGTACAAACATGGAAATATCTACACCGCTATCTCTATAAACATGGAAATATCTGCACTGCCATCTGTAAAAACATGGAAATACCTATACAGTCATCTGTATAAACATGGAAATATCTACAATGCCATCTGTATACACATGGAAATATCTACACAGCCATCTGTATAAACATGTAAATATCTACACTGCTATCTCTATAAACATAGAAATATCTACACCGCCATCTCAATAAACATGAAAATATCTACACTGCCATCTCCATAAACATGGAACTAACTACTCTGACATCTGTATAAACATGGAAACATCTACACGGCCATCTGTGTGAAAAAGGAAATATCTTCAATGCCATCTGTATAAACATATAAATATCTGCACCGCGAGCTGTATAAACATGGAAATATCTACATCGCTATCTGTATAAACGTGGAAATACCAACACCGCTATCGGTATAAACATGGAAATATCTACAACACCATCTACATAAACATGGAAATATCTGCATCGCTATGTCTATAAACATGGAAATATCTACACCGCTATCTGTATAAACATGGAAATATCTACACCGCGATCTGTATAAACATGGAAATACCTACACCACGATCTGTAGAAACATGGAAATATATTCACCACAATCTGTATAAACTTGGAAATATCTACACCGCTATCTGTATAAACATGGTATTATCTACTACACCATCTATATAAACATGGAAATATCTACATCGCCATCTGTATAAACATGGAAATATCTACAATGCCATCTGTAGAAAGATGGAAATATCTACACCGCAATCTGTGTAAACATGGAATTATCTACTCCGATATCTGTAAAAACACGGAAATATCTACAGCGCTATCTGTATAAACATGGAAATATCTACACCGCGGTCTGTATAAACATGGAAATATGTACACCGCGATCTGTATAAACATCGAAATATCTACACCCCTATCTGTATAAACATGGAACTATCTACACAGCTATCTCTATAAACATGGAAATATCTACACCACCATCTGTATAAACATGGAAATACCTACAAAGTCATCTGTATAAACATGGAAATATCCACACAGCCATCAGTATATACATGGAAATATCTACACCGCTATCTATATAAACATGGAAATAACTACACCGCTATTTGTATAAACAAGGAAATATCTACACCGTGATCTGTATAAACATGGAAATATCTACACCGCCATCTCTATAAACATGGAAATATCTACAACCCTATCGGTGTAAACATGGAGATATCCACACCGCTATCTCTATAAACATGGAAAAGTCAACACCGCTATCTCTATGAACATGGAAATATCTATACCACCATCACTATAAACATGGAAATATCTACACCACGATCAGTATATACATGGAAATATCTACACCGCTATCGGTATAAACATGGAAATATCTCCAGTGCTATCTCTATAAACATCGAAATATCTACACCGCCATCTGTATAAACTTGGAAACACTTACAAAGTTATCTGTATAAACATGGAAATATCTACACCGCCATCTGTATAAACATGGAAATATCTAGACAGCCATGTGTATATACATGGAAATATCTACACCGCTATCTATATAAACATGGAAATAACTACACCGCTATCTGTATAAACATGGAAATACCTATACAGTCATCTGTGTAAACATGGAAATATCAACACCGCCATCTGCACAAATATGGAAATAACTACACCGCGGTCTGTATAAACATGGAAATATCTACACCGCTATTTCTATAATCATGGAAATATCTACACCGTGATCTGTATAAACATGGAAATACCTACACCACCATCTGTATAAACATGGAAATACCTATACAGTCATCTGTGTAAACATGGAAATATCAACACCACCATCTGTATAAACATGGAAATATCTACAATGTCATCTGTATACACATGGAAATAACTACACGGCAATCTGTGTATAGATGGAAACATCAACACCGCCATCTGTACAAACCTGGAAATATCTACACTGCTATCTGTATAAACCTGAAAATATCTACACTGCGGTCTGTATAAACATGGAAATATCAACACTGGTATCTCTATAAACATGGAAATATCTACACCACGATCGGTGTAAACATGGAAATATATACACCGCTATCTGTATAAACATGGAAATATCTGCACTGCTATCTCTATAGACATGGAAATATCTACAAAGCCATCTGTAAAAACATGGAAATACCTATACAGTCATCTGTATAAAAATGGAAATATCAGCAATGCCATCTGTATACACATGGAAATATCTACACAGACATCTGTAAAAGCATTTAAATATCTACACTGCCATCTCTGTAAACATGGAAATATCCACACAGCCATCTCCATAAACATGGAACTAACTACTCCGACATCTGTATAAACATGGAAACATCTACACCGCCATCTGTGTGAATTATTAAATATCTACACTGCCATCTGCATAAAGATATAAATATCTGCACCACGAGCTGTATAAACATGGAAATATCTACATCGCTATCTGTATAAACATGGAAATACCAACACCGCTATCGGTATAAACATGGAAATATCTACAACGCCATATATATAAACATGGAAATATCTACACCGCTATGTCTATAAACATGGAAATACCTACACCGCTATCTCTATAAAAATGGAAATATCTACACCGCTATCTGTATAAACATGGAAATATCTACACCGCTATCTGTATAAACATGGAAATATCTACAATTCCATCTGTAGAAAGATGGAAATATCTACACCTCAATCTGTGTAAACATCGAAATATCTACACCGATATCTGTAAAAACATGGAAATATCTACACCGCTATCAGTATAAACATGGAAATATCTACACCGCGATCTGTATAAACATGGAAATATCTACACCATGATCTGTATAAACATGGAAATATCTTCACCTCTATCTGTATAAACATGGAAATATCTACACCGCCATCTGTATAAACATGGAAATATCTACACAGCCATGTGTATATACATGGAAATATCTACACCGCTATCTATATAAACATGGAAATAACAACACCGCTATCTGTATAAACATGGAAATATCTACACCACCATCTACATATCCATGGAAATAACTGCGCCGCCATCGGTATAAACATGGAAATATTTACACGGTCATCTGTGAATAGATGGAAATATCAACCCCGCCATTTGTACAAACATGGAAATATCTGCACCGCCATCTCTATATACATGGAAATATCTGCACTGCCATCTGTTAAAACATGGAAATACCTATACAGTCATCTGTATAAGCATGGAAATATCTACAATGCCATCTGTATACACATTGAAATATCTACACCGCCATCTCTATAAACATGAAAATATCTACACTGCCATCTCCATAAACATGGAACTAACTACTCTGCCATCTGTATAAACATGGAAACAACTACCCCACCATCTGTGTGAATAAGGACATATCTACAATGCCATCTGTATAAAGATATAAATATCTGCACCGCGAGCTGTATAAACATAGAAATATCTACATCGCTATCTGTATAAACGTGGAAAAACCAACACCGCTATCGGTATAAACATGGAAATATTTACAATGCCATCTATATAAACATAGAAATATCTACACCGCTATGTCTATAAACATGGAAACACCTACACCGCTGTCTCTATAAACATGGAAATATCTACACCGCTATCCGTATAAACATGGAAATATCTACACCGCTATCTGTAGAAACATGGAAATATCTACACTGCAATCTGTGTAAACATGGAGATATCTACACCGATATCTGTAAAAACATGGAAATATCTACACCGCCATCTGTATAAACATGGAAATATCTTCACCGCGATCTGTATAAACCTGGAAATATCTGCACCGTGATCTGTATAAACATGGAAATATCTACACCGCTATCTGTATAAACATGGAAATATCTACACCTTGATCTGCATAAACATGGAAATATCTACACCGTGATCTGTATAAACATGGAAATATCTACACCGTGATCTGTATAAACATGGAAATATCTACACCGCCATCTTTATAAACATGGAAATATCTACACCCCTATCTGTATAAACATGGAAATATCCACACCGCTATCTCTATAAACATGGAAAAATCAACACCGCTATCTGTATGAACATGGAAATATCTACACCGCCATCTCTATAAATATGGAAATATCTACACCGCGATCAATATAAACGTGGAAATATCTACACCGCTACCTGTATAAACATGGAAATATCTGCACTGCTATCTCTATAAACATCGAAATATCTACACCGCCATCTGTATAAACATGGAAATACTGACAAAATTATCGGTATAAACATGGAAATATCTACACCACCATCTGTAAAAACATTGAAATATCTACACAGCCATGTGTATATACATGGAAATATCTACACCGTTATCTATATAAACATGGAAATAACTACACTGCTATCTGTGTAAACATGGAAATATCTACACCGCCATCTACATATCCATGGAAATATCTGCGCCGCCATCTTTATAAACATGGAAATATCTACACGGTCATCTGTGTATAGATGGAAATATCAACAGCGCCATCTGTACAAACATGGAAATATCTGCACCGCTATCGTTATTAACATGGAAATATCTACAAAGCCATCCGTATAAACATGGAAATACCTACACAGTCATGTGTAGGAACATGGAAATATCTACACTGCCATCTGTATAAATATAGAAATATCTACACAACCCTCTGTATAAATATGGAGATATCTGCATAGGCATCTCTATAAACATGGAAATATCTGCACTGCTATCTGTATAAACATTGAAATACCTACACCGCTGTCTCTATAAACATGGAAATATGTATACCGCTATCCGTATAAACATGGAAATATCTACACCACGATCTGTATAAACCTGGAAATATCTACACCGCGATCTGTATAAACATGGAAATATCTTAACCACGATCTGTATAAACATGGAAATATCTACACCGCTATCTGTATAAACATGGTAATATCTACAACACCATCTATATAAACATGGAAATATCTACAACGTCATCTGTATAAACATGGAAATATCTACACCGTGATCTGTATAAATATGGAAATATCTACAACGTGATCTGTATAAACATGGAAATATCTACACCACCATCTGTATAAACATGGAAATACCTACAATACCATCTGTATACACATGGAAATATCTACACAGACATCTGTATAAATATGGAAATATCTACACGGCCATCTGTATAAACATGGAATTATCTACACTGCCATCTGTAGAAACATGGAAATATCTACACCGCTATCTCTATAAATATGGTAATATCTACACCGCCATCTCTATAAACATGAAAATATCTACACTGCCATCTCCATAAAGATGGAAGTATCTACTCCGCCATGTGTATAAACACGGAAATATATACACCACCATCTGTGTAAACATTTAAATATCTACACCGCTATCTGTATAAACATGGAAATATCTACACGGCCATCTATGTATAGATGTAAATATTAACACCGCCATCTGTACAAACATGGAGATATCTACACCGCTATCTGTATAAACATGGAAATACCTGCACTGCCATCTGTAAAAACATGGAAATACCTATACAGTCATCTGTATAAACATGGAAATATCTACAATGCCATCTGTATTCACATGGAAATATCTACAATGCCATCTCCATAAACATGGAACTTACTACTCCGCTATCTGTATAAACATGGAAACATCTACACCGCCATCTGTGTGAATAAGGAAATATCTACAATGCCATCTGTATAAAGATATAAATAACTGCACCGCGAGCTGTATAAATATGGAAATAACTACATCGCTATCTGTATAAACGTGGAAATACCAACACCGCTATCGGTATAAACATGGAAATATCTACAACGCCATCTATATAAACATGGAAATATCTACACCGCTATGTCTATAAACATGGAAATACCTACACCGCTATCTCTATAAACATGGAATTATCTACACCGCTATCTGTATAAACATGGAAATATCTACACCGCGATCTGTATAAACATGGAAATAGCTACAATACCATCTGTATACACATGGAAACATCTACACAGATATCTGTATAAATATAGAAATATCTACACCGCCATCTGTATAAACATGGAAATATCTATACTGCCATCTGTAGAAAGATGGAAATACCTACACCGCAATCTCTATAAATGTGGAAATATCTACACCTCCATCTCTATAAACATGAAAATATCTACACTGCCATCTCCATAAAGATGGAAGTATCTACTGCGCCATGTGTATAAACACGGAAATATCCACACCACCATCTGTGTAAACATGGAAATATCTACACCGCTATCTGTATAAACATGGAAATAACTACACCGCAATCTGCATGTCCATGGAAATATCTACGCCGCCATCTGTATAAACATGGAAATATCTACATGACCATCTGTGTATAGATGGAAATATCAGCACCGCCATCTGTACAAACATGGAAATATCTACACCGCTATCTCTATAAACATGGAAATATCTGCACTGCCATCTGTAAAAACATGGAAATAACTATACAGTCGTCTGTGTAAACATGGAAATATCTACAATAGCATCTGTATACACATGGAAATATCTACACAGCCATCTGTATAAACATGTAAATATCTACATTGCTATCTCTATAAACATGGAAATATCTACACCGCCATCCCTATGAACATGAAAATATCTACACTGCCATCTCCATAAACATGGAACTATCTACTCCGCCATCTGTATAAACATGGAAACATCTACACCGCCATCTGAGTGGATAAGGAAATATCTATAATGCCATCTGTGTAAAGATATAAATATCTGCAACGCGAGTTGTATAAACATGGAAATATCAACATCGCTGTCTGAATAAACGTGGAAATACCAACACCGCTATCGGTATAAACATGGAAATATCTACAACGCCATCTATATAAACATGGAAATATCTACACGGCTATGTCTATAAACATGGAAATATCTACACCGCCATCTGTATAAACATAGAAATATCTACACCGCTATCTGTATAAACATGGAAAATGTACACCGCTATCTGTATAAACATGGAAATATCTAAACTGCGATGTGTATAAACATGGAAATATCTACACCGCCATGTGAACAAACATGGAAATATCTACAACGTGATCTGCATAAACATGGAAATATCTACACCACCATCTCTATAAACATGGATATATCTACACCCATATCTGTATAAACATGGAAATATCCACACCGCTATCTCTATAATCATGGAAAAATCAACACCGCAATCTCTGTGAACATGGAAATATCTACACCACCATCTGAATAAACATGGAAATATCTACAATGCCATCTGTATACACATGGAAATAACTACACGGCAATCTGTGTATAGATGGAAACATCAACACCGCCATCTGTACAAACATGGAAATATCTACACTGCTATCTCTATAAACATGGATATATCTACACTGCGGTCTGTATAAACATGGAAATATCTACACCGGTATCTGTATAAACATGGAAATATCTACACCACAATCTGTATAAACCTGGAAATATATACAACGCTATCTGTATAAACATGGAAATATCTGCACCGCTATCTCTATAAACATGGAAATATCTACAAAGCCATCTGAATAAACATGGAAATGCCTACACAGTCATGTGTAGGAACATGGAAATACCTACACTGCCATGTGTATAAACATAGAAATATCTACACAGCCCTCTCTATAAATATGGAAATATCTGCATAGGCATCTGTATAAACATGGAAATATCTGCACCGCTATCTGTACAAACATGGAAATCCCTACACCGCTGTCCCTATAAACATGGAAATATGTACACCGCTATGTGTATAAACATGGAAATATCTCCAACGTTATCTGTATAAACATGGAAATATCTACAGCACCATCTTTATAAACATTGAAATATCTACACTGCCATCTATAAAACATGGAAATATCTACACAGTCATCTGAATAAACATGGAAATCTCTACACCAACATCTGTATAAACATGGAAATAGCTACAATACCATCTGTATACAAATGGAAATATATACACAGACATCTGTATAAATATGGAAATATCTACACCGCCATGTGTATAAACATGGAAATATCTACACTGACATCTGTAGAAAGATGGAAATATCAACACCGCTATCTCTATAAATATGGAAATATCTACACTGCGGTCTGTATAAACATGGAAATATCTACACCGGTATCTGTATAAACATGGAAAATCTACACCACGATCTGTATAAACATGGAAATATTTACACCGCTATCTGTATAAACATGGAAATATCTGCACCGCTATCTCTATAAACATGGAAATATCTACAAAGCCATCTGTATAAACATGGAAATACCTACACAGTCATGTGAAGGAACATGGAAATATCTACACTGCCATCTGTATAAACATGGAAATATCTACAGAGCCCTCTGTATTAATATGGAAATATCTGCATAGGCATCTGTATAAACATGGAAATATCTGCACCGCTATCTGTATAAACATGGAAATACCTACAACGCTGTCTCTATAAACATGGAATTATGTACACCGCTACGTGTATAAACATGGAAATATCTCCACTGCTGTCTGTATAAACATGGATATATCTACACCGCTATCTGTATAAACTTGGAAATATCTACACAGCTATCTCTATAAACATGGAAATACCTACACTGCCATCTGTAAAAACAGGGAAATACCTACAAAGTCGTCTGTATAAACATGGAAATATCTACACAGCCATCTGTATAAACATGGAAATACCTACAAAGCCATCTGTATATACATGGAAATAACTTCACCGCTATCTGTATAAACATGGAAATAACTACACCGATATTTGTATAAACAAAGGAATATCTACACCGCCATCTGTTTAAACATGGAAATATATACACAGACATCTGTTTATACATGGAAATATCTACACCGCTATCTGTATAAACGTGCTAATAACTACACCGCTATCTGTATAAATGTGGAAATATTTGCACCGCTATCCCTATAAACATGGTAATAACAACACCGCGATCTGTATAAACATGGAAATATCTACACCATGATCTGTATACACATGGAAATATCTACACCGCGATCTCTATAAACATGGAAATATCTAAACTGTGATCTGTATAAACATGGAAATAAATACACCGCCATCTCTATAAACATGGAAATATCTACACCCTTACGTGTATAAACATAAAATATCCACACAGCTATCTCTATAAACATGGAAAAATCAACACCGCTATCTCTATGACCATGGAAATATCTACACCGCCATCTCTACAAACATGGAAATATCTACACCGTGATCAGTATAAACATGGAAATATCTCCAGTGCTATCTCTATAAACATCGAAATATCTACACCGCCATCTGTATAAACTTGGAAACACTTACAAAGTCATTTGTATAAGCATGGAAATATCTACACCGCCATCTGTATAAACATGGAAATATGTACACAGTCATCTGTATAAACTTGGAAATAACTACCCCGTTATGTGTATAAAAATGGAAATATCTACATGGTTATCTGTATAAACATGGAAATATCAAGACCGCTATCTGTATAAACATTCATATATCTACATTGCTATCTGTGAAAACATGGAAGTACCTCCTCCGCTATCTCTATAAACATGGAAATACCTACATTGCTATCTTTATAAACATGGAAATATCTACACCGCCATCTGTATAAAAAAGCAATTATCTACAGCGCTATCTATGTAAACATGGAAATATCTCCACCGCTATCTGCATAGACATGGAAATATCTACACCGCTATCTTTATAAACATGGAAATATCTACAATGCAATCTCCATAAACATGGAAACATCTACAACAGTATCTGTGTAAACATGGGAATATCTTCACAGCTGTCGGTGTAAACATGGAAATACGTACACCGCAATCTGTGTGAATATGGAAATATCTACACCTTTTTCTCTGTAAACATGGAAATATCTACACCACTATCTGTATAAACATGGAAATATCTACACCGCTATCTGTATAAACTTGGAAATATCTACACCACAATCTGTATAAACATGGATATATTTACACCGCTATCTGTATAAACATGTTAATATCTACACTGCTATCTGTATAAACAAGGAAATATCTACTCTGCTATTTGCATAAATATGGAAATATCTACACCGCTATCTCTATAAACATGGAAATGGCAACACCGCTATCTGTATAAACATGGAAATATCTACATGGCTATCCCTAAAAACATGGAAATATCTTCACCGCCTTCTGTATAAACATGGAAATATCTACACTGCCATCTGTTTAAACATGGATATCACTAAACCGCTATCTCTATAAACATTGAAATATCAACACTGCCTTCTGGATATACATGGAAATACCTACACAGTCATCTGTGTAAACATGGAAATATCTACACAACCATCTCTATAAACATGGAAATACCTACACCGCTATTTCTATAAACATGAAAATAGCCATACCGCAATCTGTATAAACATGGAAATATCTACACTGCCATCTGTATAAACATGGAAATATCTACACTGCCATCTGTATACACATGGAAATATCTACACAGTCATGTGTATAAACATTGAAATATCTCCACCCCTATCTGTCTAAACATGGAAATATCTCCACTGCTATCTGTATAAACATGGAAATATCTACACCGCTATCTGTATAAACATGGAAATGTCTACACCGCTATCTGTATAAACATGGACATATCTCTTCCGCTATCTGTATAAACATGGAAATATTTACATCGCTATCTGTATTAACATGGAAATATTTCCACCGCAATCTGTGTAAACATAGAAATATCTACACCGCTATCTTTATAAACATGGAAATATCCACACCGCAATCTTTATAAACATGGATATATCTACACTGCTATCTGTATAAACATGGAAATAACTACACCGCTATCTGTATAAACATGGAAATATGTACACCGCTATCTGTATAAACATGGAAATATCTACACCGCTATCGTTATAAACGTGGAAATATGTACACAGCAATCTGTGCAAATATGGAAATATCTACACTTCTATCTCTGTAAATATGGAAATATCTACACCGCTATCTGTATAAACATGGAAATATCTACACCGCTATCTGTATAAACATGGAAATATATACACCACGATCTGTATAAACATGGATATATCTACACCGCTATCTGTATAAACTTGGAAACATCTACACCGCTATCTGTATAAACATGGAAATATCTACACTGCTATCTGTATAACTATGGAAATATTTACACCGCTATCTCTATAAACATGGAAATGTCTACACCGCTGTCTGTATAAACATGGAAATATCTTCATGGCTATCTCTCTAAACATGGGCATATCTACACCGCCATATGTAAACATGGAAATACCTACAAAGTCACCTGTATAAACATAGAAATATCTACCCCACTATCTGTATAAACATGGAAGTATCTACACTGCAATCTGTATAAACATGTAAATAACTACACAGACATCTCTATAAACATGGAAATATCTACATCGCTATCTGTATAAACATGGAAATATCCAGACCGCTATCTGCGAAACGTGGAAATATTTACACCGCAATCTGTAAAAAACATGGAAATATCTACACAGTCATCTGTATAAACATGGAAATATTTACACCCCCATCTGTAACAACATGGAAATATCTACACCGCTGTCTCTACAAACATGGAAATACCTGCACCGCTATCTGTATAAACACGGAAATATCGACACGGCTACCTGTATAAACTTGGAAATATCTACACTGCCATCTCTATAAACATGAAAATATGTCCACCGCTATCTGTATAAACTTGAAAATATCTCCACCGCTATCTGTATAAACATGGAATTATCTACACCGCTATCTGTATAAACATGGAAATATCAACACCGCTATCTGTATAAACGTGGAAATACCTACACCGCTATCTGTATAAACATGGAAATATCTACAACGCTACCTGTATAGAGGTGGAAATATCTACACCGCAATCTGTGCAAATATGGAAATATCTACACCTCTATCTCTGTAAATATGGAAATATCTACACCGCTATCTGTATAAACATGGAAATATCTACACCGCTATCTGTATAAACATGGAAATATACACACCACGATCTCTATAAACATGGATATATCTACACCGCTATCTGTATAAACATGGAAACATGTACACCGCTATCTGTATAAACATGGACATATCTACACCGCTATCTGTATAACTATGGAAATATCTACACCGCTATATCTATAAACATGGAAATGTCTACACCGCTCTCTGTATAAACATGGAAATATCTTCATGGCTATCTCTCTAAACACGGAAATATCTACACCGCCATATGTATAAACATGGAAATACCTACACAGTCATCTGTATAAACATGGAAATATCTACAACGCTATCTGTATAAACATGGTAATATCTACACCACCATCTATATAAACATGGAAATATCTGCACCACCATCTGTATAAACATGGAAATATCTACAATGCCATCTGTAGAAAGATGGAAATATCTACACTGCAATCTGGGTAAACATGTAAATATCTACACCGATATCTGTAAAAACATGGAAATATCTACACCGCTATCTGTATAAATATGGAAATATCTTCACCGCTAACACTATAAACATGGAAATATCTACACCGGTATGTCTATAAGCATGGAAATATCTACACGGCCATCTGTATAAACATGGAAATATCTACACTGTCATCTGTATATACCTGGATATATCTACACTGACATCTGTATAAACATGGAAATATCTACACCGCTATCTCTGTAAACATGGAAATGTTTACACAGCTATCTGTATAAACATGGAAATATCTACACCACGACATGTATAAACATGGAAATATCTACACCGCCATGTGAATAAACATGGAAATTTCTACACCGCTATCAGTGAAAACATGGAAATATCGACACCGCTATCTGTATAAATATGGAAATATCTACACCACTATCTCTATAAACATGGAAATATCTACACCATTATCTGTATAAACAAAGAAATATCTCCACCGCTGTCTGTATGAACATGGAAACATCTACACCGCTTGCTGTATAAACATGGAATTATCTGCAGCGTTATCTGTATAAACATGGAAATATCTACACAGCAGTCAGTGCAAAGATGGAATTATCTATAATGCTATCTCAATAAACATGGAAATATCGACACCGCCATCTGTACACACATGGAAATACCTACACAGTCATCTGTATAAACATGGAAATATCTACACCACTATCTGTATAAACATGGAAATATCTACACTGCCATCTGTATAAACATGGAATTACCTACAAAGACATCTCTATAATCATTGAAATATCTACACCGCTATCTGTATAAACATGGAAGTAGCCACAACGTTATCTGTATAAACATGGAAATATCTACACCGCTATCTGTATAAACATGGAAATATCTACACCAGGACGTGTATAACCATGGAAATATCTACACCGCTATGTGAATAAACATGGAAATATCGACACCGCTATCTGTATAAATATGGAAATATCTACATCTCTATCTGTATAAACATGGAAATATCTCCTACGCTATATCTATAAAGATGGAAATATCTACACCGCTATCTGTATAAACATGGAAATATCTCCACCGTTATCTGTATAAACATGGAAATATCTACACCACCATCTGTATAAACATGGAAATACCTACAATACCATCTGTATACACATGGAAATATCTACACAGACATCTGTATAAAGATGGAAATATTTACGCCACCACCTGTATAAACATGGAAATATCTACACTGCCGTCTGTAAAAACATGGAAATATCTACACAGTCATCTGAATAAACATGGAAATATCTACAACACCATCTGTATAAACATGGAAATACCAACAATACCATCTGTATGCACATGGAAATATCTACACAGACATCTGTATAAATACGGAAATATCTACACCGCCATCTGTATAAATATGGAACTTCCTACACTGCGATCTGTAGAAAGATGGAAATATCTACACCGCTATCTCTATAAATATGGAAATATCCACACCGCCATCTCTATAAACATGAAAATATCTACACTGCCATCTCCATAAAGATGGAATTATCTACTCCGCCATGTGTATAAACACGGAAATATCTACACCACCATCAGTGAAAACATGGAAATATCTACACCGCTATCTCTATAAACATGGAAATATCTACACCGCCATCTGCATGTCCATGGAAATATCTACACGGCCATCTGTGTATAGATGGAAATATCAACAACGCCATCTGTACAAGCATGGAAATATCTACACCTCTATCTCTACAAACATGGAAATATCTGCACTGCCATCTGTAAAAACTTGGAAATATCTATACAGTCATCTGTATAAACATGGAAATGTCTACAATGCCATGTGTATACACATGGAAATATCTACACAGCCATCTGTATAAACATGTAAATATCTAAACTTCTATCTCTATAAACATGGAAATATCTACACTTCCATCTCCATAAACATGGAACTAACTACTCCGCCATCTGTATAAACATGGAAACATCTACACCGCTATCTGTGTGAATAAGGAAATATCTACAATGCCATCTGTAGAAAGATATAAATATCTGCACGGCGAGCTGTATAAACACGTAAATATCTACATCGCTATCTGTATAAACGTGGAACTACCAACACCGCTATCGGTATAAACATGGACATATCTACAACGCTATCTATATAAACATGGAAATATCTACACCGCTATGTCTATAAACATGGAAATACCTACACCGCTATCTCTATAAACATGGAAATATCTACACCGCTATCTGTATAAACATGGAAATATCTACACCACTGTCTGTATAAACATGGAAATAACTACACCGCGATCTGTTTAAACATGGAAATATCTACACCGTGATCTGTATAAATATGGAAATATCTTCACCACGATCTGTATAAACATGGAAATATCTACACCGCCATCTCTATAAACATGAAAATATCTAGACTGCCATCTCCATAAAGATGGAACTATCTACTCCGCCATGTGTATAAACACGGAAATATCTACACCAACATCTGTGTAAACATGGAAATATCTACGCCGCTATCTGTATAAACATGGAAATATCTAAACGGCCATCTGTGTATAAATGGAAATATCAACACCGCCATCTGTACAAACATGGAAATATCTACACCGCTATCTCTATAAACATGGAAATATCTGCACTGCCATCTGTAAAAACATGGAAATACCTATACAGTCATCTGTATAAACATGGAAATATCTACAATGCCATCTGTATACACATGGAAATATCTACACAGCCATCTGTATAAACATGTAAATATCTACACTGCTATCTCTATAAACATAGAAATATCTACACCGCCATCTCAATAAACATGAAAATATCTACACTGCCATCTCCATAAACATGGAACTAACTACTCTGACATCTGTATAAACATGGAAACATCTACACGGCCATCTGTGTGAAAAAGGAAATATCTTCAATGCCATCTGTATAAACATATAAATATCTGCACCGCGAGCTGTATAAACATGGAAATATCTACATCGCTATCTGTATAAACGTGGAAATACCAACACCGCTATCGGTATAAACATGGAAATATCTACAACACCATCTACATAAACATGGAAATATCTGCATCGCTATGTCTATAAACATGGAAATATCTACACCGCTATCTGTATAAACATGGAAATATCTACACCGCGATCTGTATAAACATGGAAATACCTACACCACGATCTGTAGAAACATGGAAATATATTCACCACAATCTGTATAAACTTGGAAATATCTACACCGCTATCTGTATAAACATGGTATTATCTACTACACCATCTATATAAACATGGAAATATCTACATCGCCATCTGTATAAACATGGAAATATCTACAATGCCATCTGTAGAAAGATGGAAATATCTACACCGCAATCTGTGTAAACATGGAATTATCTACTCCGATATCTGTAAAAACACGGAAATATCTACAGCGCTATCTGTATAAACATGGAAATATCTACACCGCGGTCTGTATAAACATGGAAATATGTACACCGCGATCTGTATAAACATCGAAATATCTACACCCCTATCTGTATAAACATGGAACTATCTACACAGCTATCTCTATAAACATGGAAATATCTACACCACCATCTGTATAAACATGGAAATACCTACAAAGTCATCTGTATAAACATGGAAATATCCACACAGCCATCAGTATATACATGGAAATATCTACACCGCTATCTATATAAACATGGAAATAACTACACCGCTATTTGTATAAACAAGGAAATATCTACACCGTGATCTGTATAAACATGGAAATATCTACACCGCCATCTCTATAAACATGGAAATATCTACAACCCTATCGGTGTAAACATGGAGATATCCACACCGCTATCTCTATAAACATGGAAAAGTCAACACCGCTATCTCTATGAACATGGAAATATCTATACCACCATCACTATAAACATGGAAATATCTACACCACGATCAGTATATACATGGAAATATCTACACCGCTATCGGTATAAACATGGAAATATCTCCAGTGCTATCTCTATAAACATCGAAATATCTACACCGCCATCTGTATAAACTTGGAAACACTTACAAAGTTATCTGTATAAACATGGAAATATCTACACCGCCATCTGTATAAACATGGAAATATCTAGACAGCCATGTGTATATACATGGACATATCTACACCGCTATCTATATAAACATGGAAATAACTACACCGCTATCTGTATAAACATGGAAATACCTATACAGTCATCTGTGTAAACATGGAAATATCAACACCGCCATCTGCACAAATATGGAAATAACTACACCGCGGTCTGTATAAACATGGAAATATCTACACCGCTATTTCTATAATCATGGAAATATCTACACCGTGATCTGTATAAACATGGAAATACCTACACCACCATCTGTATAAACATGGAAATACCTATACAGTCATCTGTGTAAACATGGAAATATCAACACCACCATCTGTATAAACATGGAAATATCTACAATGTCATCTGTATACACATGGAAATAACTACACGGCAATCTGTGTATAGATGGAAACATCAACACCGCCATCTGTACAAACCTGGAAATATCTACACTGCTATCTGTATAAACCTGAAAATATCTACACTGCGGTCTGTATAAACATGGAAATATCAACACTGGTATCTCTATAAACATGGAAATATCTACACCACGATCGGTGTAAACATGGAAATATATACACCGCTATCTGTATAAACATGGAAATATCTGCACTGCTATCTCTATAGACATGGAAATATCTACAAAGCCATCTGTAAAAACATGGAAATACCTATACAGTCATCTGTATAAAAATGGAAATATCAGCAATGCCATCTGTATACACATGGAAATATCTACACAGACATCTGTAAAAGCATTTAAATATCTACACTGCCATCTCTGTAAACATGGAAATATCCACACAGCCATCTCCATAAACATGGAACTAACTACTCCGACATCTGTATAAACATGGAAACATCTACACCGCCATCTGTGTGAATTATTAAATATCTACACTGCCATCTGCATAAAGATATAAATATCTGCACCACGAGCTGTATAAACATGGAAATATCTACATCGCTATCTGTATAAACATGGAAATACCAACACCGCTATCGGTATAAACATGGAAATATCTACAACGCCATATATATAAACATGGAAATATCTACACCGCTATGTCTATAAACATGGAAATACCTACACCGCTATCTCTATAAAAATGGAAATATCTACACCGCTATCTGTATAAACATGGAAATATCTACACCGCTATCTGTATAAACATGGAAATATCTACAATTCCATCTGTAGAAAGATGGAAATATCTACACCTCAATCTGTGTAAACATCGAAATATCTACACCGATATCTGTAAAAACATGGAAATATCTACACCGCTATCAGTATAAACATGGAAATATCTACACCGCGATCTGTATAAACATGGAAATATCTACACCATGATCTGTATAAACATGGAAATATCTTCACCTCTATCTGTATAAACATGGAAATATCTACACCGCCATCTGTATAAACATGGAAATATCTACACAGCCATGTGTATATACATGGAAATATCTACACCGCTATCTATATAAACATGGAAATAACAACACCGCTATCTGTATAAACATGGAAATATCTACACCACCATCTACATATCCATGGAAATAACTGCGCCGCCATCGGTATAAACATGGAAATATTTACACGGTCATCTGTGAATAGATGGAAATATCAACCCCGCCATTTGTACAAACATGGAAATATCTGCACCGCCATCTCTATATACATGGAAATATCTGCACTGCCATCTGTTAAAACATGGAAATACCTATACAGTCATCTGTATAAGCATGGAAATATCTACAATGCCATCTGTATACACATTGAAATATCTACACCGCCATCTCTATAAACATGAAAATATCTACACTGCCATCTCCATAAACATGGAACTAACTACTCTGCCATCTGTATAAACATGGAAACAACTACCCCACCATCTGTGTGAATAAGGACATATCTACAATGCCATCTGTATAAAGATATAAATATCTGCACCGCGAGCTGTATAAACATAGAAATATCTACATCGCTATCTGTATAAACGTGGAAAAACCAACACCGCTATCGGTATAAACATGGAAATATTTACAACGCCATCTATATAAACATAGAAATATCTACACCGCTATGTCTATAAACATGGAAACACCTACACCGCTGTCTCTATAAACATGGAAATATCTACACCGCTATCCGTATAAACATGGAAATATCTACACCGCTATCTGTAGAAACATGGAAATATCTACACTGCAATCTGTGTAAACATGGAGATATCTACACCGATATCTGTAAAAACATGGAAATATCTACACCGCCATCTGTATAAACATGGAAATATCTTCACCGCGATCTGTATAAACCTGGAAATATCTGCACCGTGATCTGTATAAACATGGAAATATCTACACCGCTATCTGTATAAACATGGAAATATCTACACCTTGATCTGCATAAACATGGAAATATCTACACCGCGATCTGTATAAACATGGAAATATCTACACCGTGATCTGTATAAACATGGAAATATCTACACCGCCATCTTTATAAACATGGAAATATCTACACCCCTATCTGTATAAACATGGAAATATCCACACCGCTATCTCTATAAACATGGAAAAATCAACACCGCTATCTGTATGAACATGGAAATATCTACACCGCCATCTCTATAAATATGGAAATATCTACACCGCGATCAATATAAACGTGGAAATATCTACACCGCTACCTGTATAAACATGGAAATATCTGCACTGCTATCTCTATAAACATCGAAATATCTACACCGCCATCTGTATAAACATGGAAATACTGACAAAATTATCGGTATAAACATGGAAATATCTACACCACCATCTGTAAAAACATTGAAATATCTACACAGCCATGTGTATATACATGGAAATATCTACACCGTTATCTATATAAACATGGAAATAACTACACTGCTATCTGTGTAAACATGGAAATATCTACACCGCCATCTACATATCCATGGAAATATCTGCGCCGCCATCTTTATAAACATGGAAATATCTACACGGTCATCTGTGTATAGATGGAAATATCAACAGCGCCATCTGTACAAACATGGAAATATCTGCACCGCTATCGTTATTAACATGGAAATATCTACAAAGCCATCCGTATAAACATGGAAATACCTACACAGTCATGTGTAGGAACATGGAAATATCTACACTGCCATCTGTATAAATATAGAAATATCTACACAACCCTCTGTATAAATATGGAGATATCTGCATAGGCATCTCTATAAACATGGAAACATCTGCACTGCTATCTGTATAAACATTGAAATACCTACACCGCTGTCTCTATAAACATGGAAATATGTATACCGCTATCCGTATAAACATGGAAATATCTACACCACGATCTGTATAAACCTGGAAATATCTACACCGCGATCTGTATAAACATGGAAATATCTTAACCACGATCTGTATAAACATGGAAATATCTACACCGCTATCTGTATAAACATGGTAATATCTACAACACCATCTATATAAACATGGAAATATCTACAACGTCATCTGTATAAACATGGAAATATCTACACCGTGATCTGTATAAATATGGAAATATCTACAACGTGATCTGTATAAACATGGAAATATCTACACCACCATCTGTATAAACATGGAAATACCTACAATACCATCTGTATACACATGGAAATATCTACACAGACATCTGTATAAATATGGAAATATCTACACGGCCATCTGTATAAACATGGAATTATCTACACTGCCATCTGTAGAAACATGGAAATATCTACACCGCTATCTCTATAAATATGGTAATATCTACACCGCCATCTCTATAAACATGAAAATATCTACACTGCCATCTCCATAAAGATGGAAGTATCTACTCCGCCATGTGTATAAACACGGAAATATATACACCACCATCTGTGTAAACATTTAAATATCTACACCGCTATCTGTATAAACATGGAAATATCTACACGGCCATCTATGTATAGATGTAAATATTAACACCGCCATCTGTACAAACATGGAGATATCTACACCGCTATCTGTATAAACATGGAAATACCTGCACTGCCATCTGTAAAAACATGGAAATACCTATACAGTCATCTGTATAAACATGGAAATATCTACAATGCCATCTGTATTCACATGGAAATATCTACAATGCCATCTCCATAAACATGGAACTTACTACTCCGCTATCTGTATAAACATGGAAACATCTACACCGCCATCTGTGTGAATAAGGAAATATCTACAATGCCATCTGTATAAAGATATAAATAACTGCACCGCGAGCTGTATAAATATGGAAATAACTACATCGCTATCTGTATAAACGTGGAAATACCAACACCGCTATCGGTATAAACATGGAAATATCTACAACGCCATCTATATAAACATGGAAATATCTACACCGCTATGTCTATAAACATGGAAATACCTACACCGCTATCTCTATAAACATGGAATTATCTACACCGCTATCTGTATAAACATGGAAATATCTACACCGCGATCTGTATAAACATGGAAATAGCTACAATACCATCTGTATACACATGGAAACATCTACACAGATATCTGTATAAATATGGAAATATCTACACCGCCATCTGTATAAACATGGAAATATCTATACTGCCATCTGTAGAAAGATGGAAATACCTACACCGCAATCTCTATAAATGTGGAAATATCTACACCTCCATCTCTATAAACATGAAAATATCTACACTGCCATCTCCATAAAGATGGAAGTATCTACTGCGCCATGTGTATAAACACGGAAATATCCACACCACCATCTGTGTAAACATGGAAATATCTACACCGCTATCTGTATAAACATGGCAATAACTACACCGCAATCTGCATGTCCATGGAAATATCTACGCCGCCATCTGTATAAACATGGAAATATCTACATGACCATCTGTGTATAGATGGAAATATCAGCACCGCCATCTGTACAAACATGGAAATATCTACACCGCTATCTCTATAAACATGGAAATATCTGCACTGCCATCTGTAAAAACATGGAAATAACTATACAGTCGTCTGTGTAAACATGGAAATATCTACAATAGCATCTGTATACACATGGAAATATCTACACAGCCATCTGTATAAACATGTAAATATCTACATTGCTATCTCTATAAACATGGAAATATCTACACCGCCATCCCTATGAACATGAAAATATCTACACTGCCATCTCCATAAACATGGAACTATCTACTCCGCCATCTGTATAAACATGGAAACATCTACACCGCCATCTGAGTGGATAAGGAAATATCTATAATGCCATCTGTGTAAAGATATAAATATCTGCAACGCGAGTTGTATAAACATGGAAATATCAACATCGCTGTCTGAATAAACGTGGAAATACCAACACCGCTATCGGTATAAACATGGAAATATCTACAACGCCATCTATATAAACATGGAAATATCTACACGGCTATGTCTATAAACATGGAAATATCTACACCGCCATCTGTATAAACATAGAAATATCTACACCGCTATCTGTATAAACATGGAAAATGTACACCGCTATCTGTATAAACATGGAAATATCTAAACTGCGATGTGTATAAACATGGAAATATCTACACCGCCATGTGAACAAACATGGAAATATCTACAACGTGATCTGCATAAACATGGAAATATCTACACCACCATCTCTATAAACATGGATATATCTACACCCATATCTGTATAAACATGGAAATATCCACACCGCTATCTCTATAATCATGGAAAAATCAACACCGCAATCTCTGTGAACATGGAAATATCTACACCACCATCTGAATAAACATGGAAATATCTACAATGCCATCTGTATACACATGGAAATAACTACACGGCAATCTGTGTATAGATGGAAACATCAACACCGCCATCTGTACAAACATGGAAATATCTACACTGCTATCTCTATAAACATGGATATATCTACACTGCGGTCTGTATAAACATGGAAATATCTACACCGGTATCTGTATAAACATGGAAATATCTACACCACAATCTGTATAAACCTGGAAATATATACAACGCTATCTGTATAAACATGGAAATATCTGCACCGCTATCTCTATAAACATGGAAATATCTACAAAGCCATCTGAATAAACATGGAAATGCCTACACAGTCATGTGTAGGAACATGGAAATACCTACACTGCCATGTGTATAAACATAGAAATATCTACACAGCCCTCTCTATAAATATGGAAATATCTGCATAGGCATCTGTATAAACATGGAAATATCTGCACCGCTATCTGTACAAACATGGAAATCCCTACACCGCTGTCCCTATAAACATGGAAATATGTACACCGCTATGTGTATAAACATGGAAATATCTCCAACGTTATCTGTATAAACATGGAAATATCTACAGCACCATCTTTATAAACATTGAAATATCTACACTGCCATCTATAAAACATGGAAATATCTACACAGTCATCTGAATAAACATGGAAATCTCTACACCAACATCTGTATAAACATGGAAATAGCTACAATACCATCTGTATACAAATGGAAATATATACACAGACATCTGTATAAATATGGAAATATCTACACCGCCATGTGTATAAACATGGAAATATCTACACTGACATCTGTAGAAAGATGGAAATATCAACACCGCTATCTCTATAAATATGGAAATATCTACACTGCGGTCTGTATAAACATGGAAATATCTACACCGGTATCTGTATAAACATGGAAAATCTACACCACGATCTGTATAAACATGGAAATATTTACACCGCTATCTGTATAAACATGGAAATATCTGCACCGCTATCTCTATAAACATGGAAATATCTACAAAGCCATCTGTATAAACATGGAAATACCTACACAGTCATGTGAAGGAACATGGAAATATCTACACTGCCATCTGTATAAACATGGAAATATCTACAGAGCCCTCTGTATTAATATGGAAATATCTGCATAGGCATCTGTATAAACATGGAAATATCTGCACCGCTATCTGTATAAACATGGAAATACCTACAACGCTGTCTCTATAAACATGGAATTATGTACACCGCTACGTGTATAAACATGGAAATATCTCCACTGCTGTCTGTATAAACATGGATATATCTACACCGCTATCTGTATAAACTTGGAAATATCTACACAGCTATCTCTATAAACATGGAAATACCTACACTGCCATCTGTAAAAACAGGGAAATACCTACAAAGTCGTCTGTATAAACATGGAAATATCTACACAGCCATCTGTATAAACATGGAAATACCTACAAAGCCATCTGTATATACATGGAAATAACTTCACCGCTATCTGTATAAACATGGAAATAACTACACCGATATTTGTATAAACAAAGGAATATCTACACCGCCATCTGTTTAAACATGGAAATATATACACAGACATCTGTTTATACATGGAAATATCTACACCGCTATCTGTATAAACGTGCTAATAACTACACCGCTATCTGTATAAATGTGGAAATATTTGCACCGCTATCCCTATAAACATGGTAATAACAACACCGCGATCTGTATAAACATGGAAATATCTACACCATGATCTGTATACACATGGAAATATCTACACCGCGATCTCTATAAACATGGAAATATCTAAACTGTGATCTGTATAAACATGGAAATAAATACACCGCCATCTCTATAAACATGGAAATATCTACACCCTTACGTGTATAAACATAAAATATCCACACAGCTATCTCTATAAACATGGAAAAATCAACACCGCTATCTCTATGACCATGGAAATATCTACACCGCCATCTCTACAAACATGGAAATATCTACACCGTGATCAGTATAAACATGGAAATATCTCCAGTGCTATCTCTATAAACATCGAAATATCTACACCGCCATCTGTATAAACTTGGAAACACTTACAAAGTCATTTGTATAAGCATGGAAATATCTACACCGCCATCTGTATAAACATGGAAATATGTACACAGTCATCTGTATAAACTTGGAAATAACTACCCCGTTATGTGTATAAAAATGGAAATATCTACATGGTTATCTGTATAAACATGGAAATATCAAGACCGCTATCTGTATAAACATTCATATATCTACATTGCTATCTGTGAAAACATGGAAGTACCTCCTCCGCTATCTCTATAAACATGGAAATACCTACATTGCTATCTTTATAAACATGGAAATATCTACACCGCCATCTGTATAAAAAAGCAATTATCTACAGCGCTATCTATGTAAACATGGAAATATCTCCACCGCTATCTGCATAGACATGGAAATATCTACACCGCTATCTTTATAAACATGGAAATATCTACAATGCAATCTCCATAAACATGGAAACATCTACAACAGTATCTGTGTAAACATGGGAATATCTTCACAGCTGTCGGTGTAAACATGGAAATACGTACACCGCAATCTGTGTGAATATGGAAATATCTACACCTCTTTCTCTGTAAACATGGAAATATCTACACCACTATCTGTATAAACATGGAAATATCTACACCGCTATCTGTATAAACTTGGAAATATCTACACCACAATCTGTATAAACATGGATATATTTACACCGCTATCTGTATAAACATGTTAATATCTACACTGCTATCTGTATAAACAAGGAAATATCTACTCTGCTATTTGCATAAATATGGAAATATCTACACCGCTATCTCTATAAACATGGAAATGGCAACACCGCTATCTGTATAAACATGGAAATATCTACATGGCTATCCCTAAAAACATGGAAATATCTTCACCGCCTTCTGTATAAACATGGAAATATCTACACTGCCATCTGTTTAAACATGGATATCACTAAACCGCTATCTCTATAAACATTGAAATATCAACACTGCCTTCTGGATATACATGGAAATACCTACACAGTCATCTGTGTAAACATGGAAATATCTACACAACCATCTCTATAAACATGGAAATACCTACACCGCTATTTCTATAAACATGAAAATAGCCATACCGCAATCTGTATAAACATGGAAATATCTACACTGCCATCTGTATAAACATGGAAATATCTACACTGCCATCTGTATACACATGGAAATATCTACACAGTCATGTGTATAAACATTGAAATATCTCCACCCCTATCTGTCTAAACATGGAAATATCTCCACTGCTATCTGTATAAACATGGAAATATCTACACCGCTATCTGTATAAACATGGAAATGTCTACACCGCTATCTGTATAAACATGGACATATCTCTTCCGCTATCTGTATAAACATGGAAATATTTACATCGCTATCTGTATTAACATGGAAATATTTCCACCGCAATCTGTGTAAACATAGAAATATCTACACCGCTATCTTTATAAACATGGAAATATCCACACCGCAATCTTTATAAACATGGATATATCTACACTGCTATCTGTATAAACATGGAAATAACTACACCGCTATCTGTATAAACATGGAAATATGTACACCGCTATCTGTATAAACATGGAAATATCTACACCGCTATCGTTATAAACGTGGAAATATGTACACAGCAATCTGTGCAAATATGGAAATATCTACACTTCTATCTCTGTAAATATGGAAATATCTACACCGCTATCTGTATAAACATGGAAATATCTACACCGCTATCTGTATAAACATGGAAATATATACACCACGATCTGTATAAACATGGATATATCTACACCGCTATCTGTATAAACTTGGAAACATCTACACCGCTATCTGTATAAACATGGAAATATCTACACCGCTATCTGTATAACTATGGAAATATTTACACCGCTATCTCTATAAACATGGAAATGTCTACACCGCTGTCTGTATAAACATGGAAATATCTTCATGGCTATCTCTCTAAACATGGGCATATCTACACCGCCATATGTAAACATGGAAATACCTACAAAGTCACCTGTATAAACATAGAAATATCTACCCCACTATCTGTATAAACATGGAAGTATCTACACTGCAATCTGTATAAACATGTAAATAACTACACAGACATCTCTATAAACATGGAAATATCTACATCGCTATCTGTATAAACATGGAAATATCCAGACCGCTATCTGCGAAACGTGGAAATATTTACACCGCAATCTGTAAAAAACATGGAAATATCTACACAGTCATCTGTATAAACATGGAAATATTTACACCCCCATCTGTAACAACATGGAAATATCTACACCGCTGTCTCTACAAACATGGAATTACCTGCACCGCTATCTGTATAAACACGGAAATATCGACACGGCTACCTGTATAAACTTGGAAATATCTACACTGCCATCTCTATAAACATGAAAATATGTCCACCGCTATCTGTATAAACTTGAAAATATCTCCACCGCTATCTGTATAAACATGGAATTATCTACACCGCTATCTGTATAAACATGGAAATATCAACACCGCTATCTGTATAAACGTGGAAATATCTACACCGCTATCTGTATAAACATGGAAATATCTACAACGCTACCTGTATAGAGGTGGAAATATCTACACCGCAATCTGTGCAAATATGGAAATATCTACACCTCTATCTCTGTAAATATGGAAATATCTACACCGCTATCTGTATAAACATGGAAATATCTACACCGCTATCTGTATAAACATGGAAATATACACACCACGATCTCTATAAACATGGATATATCTACACCGCTATCTGTATAAACATGGAAACATGTACACCGCTATCTGTATAAACATGGACATATCTACACCGCTATCTGTATAACTATGGAAATATCTACACCGCTATATCTATAAACATGGAAATGTCTACACCGCTCTCTGTATAAACATGGAAATATCTTCATGGCTATCTCTCTAAACACGGAAATATCTACACCGCCATATGTATAAACATGGAAATACCTACACAGTCATCTGTATAAACATGGAAATATCTACAACGCTATCTGTATAAACATGGTAATATCTACACCACCATCTATATAAACATGGAAATATCTGCACCACCATCTGTATAAACATGGAAATATCTACAATGCCATCTGTAGAAAGATGGAAATACCTACACTGCAATCTGGGTAAACATGTAAATATCTACACCGATATCTGTAAAAACATGGAAATATCTACACCGCTATCTGTATAAATATGGAAATATCTTCACCGCTAACACTATAAACATGGAAATATCTACACCGGTATGTCTATAAGCATGGAAATATCTACACCGCTATATGTATAAACAAGGAAATAACTCCACCGCTATCTGTATAAACATTGAAACATCTACAAAGCTATATCTAAAAACATGGAATTATCTACACTGCTATGTGTTTAAACATGGAAATGTCTACAATGCTATCTGTGTAAAAATTTAAATATCTACACTGTTATCTGTGTAAACATGGAAATATCTGCACCACAATGTGTGCAAAGATGGAAATATATACAACGCTATCTCTATTAACATGGATATATCTGCACCGCTATCTGTATAAACATGGAAATATCTACACCGCTATCTCTATAATCATGGAAATATCTACACCGCCATCTGTAGAAACATGGAAATATCTACACAGTCATCTGTATATACATGAAAATATCTACAACACCATCTCTATAGACATGGACATATCTACAACACCATCTCTATAATCATGGAAATATCTACACCGCCAGCTGTAGAAACATGGGAATAACTACACTGCCATCCGTATAAAGGTGGAAATATCTACACCGCGAGCTGTATAAACATGGGAATATCTACAGAGCTATGTGTATAAACATGGAAATACCAACACCACTATCTGTATAAACATGGAAATATCTTCAGCGCTGACTGTAAACATGGAAATATCTACCCCACTGTCTCTATAAACATGGAAATACCTACACCACCATCTCTAAAAACATGGAATTATCTACACCACTATCTCTATAAACATAGAAATATCTACAACGAATCTCAGTAATCATGGAAATATCTACACCGCCATCTGCATAAACTTGGAAATATCTACACCGCGATCTTTGTAAAAATGGAAATATCTACACCGACATCTGTATAAACGTAGAAATATCTACACTGCCATCTGTAGAAAGATGGAAATATCTACACCTTCATCTGTATAAACATGGAGATATCTACACCTCTTCCTGTGTGAACATGGAGATATCTACACCGCTATCTGAATAAATATGGAAATATCCACACCGCTATCTCTATAAACATGGAAATTTCTACACCACTATCTGTATAAATATGGAAATATCTACACTACAATCTGTATAAACATGGAAATATCATCACAGCCATCTCTATAAACATGGAAATATCTACACAGCTATCCCTATAAATAAGGAAATATTGACACCGATATCTGTATAAACATGGAAATATCAACACCGCCATTTGTAAAAATATGGAAATATCTACACAGTCATCTGTATAAACATGGAAATATCTACAACTCCATCTGTATAAACATGGAAATATCTACACTGCCATCTGAATACACATGGAAAAGACTACACAGTCATCTGCATAAATATGGAAATATCTACACCGCTATCTCTGTAAACATGTAAAACCTATACCGCTATTTGCATAAACATGGAAATATCTACACCGCTATCTGTATAAACACGGAAATATCTACACCGCTATCTGTATAAACTTGGAAATATCTACACCGCCATCTGTATAAACATGAAAATATGTCCACCGCTATCTGTATAAACTTGAAAATATGTCCACCGCTATCTGTATAAACATGGAAATATCTACACCGCTATCTATATAAACATGGAAATATCTACACCGCTATCTATATAAACATGGAAATATCTATACCGCTATCTCTATAAACATGGAAATATCTACACCGCCATCTGTATAAACATGGAAATATGTACACAGTCATCTGTATAAACTTGGAAATAACTACCCCGTTATGTCTATAAAAATGGAAATATCTACATGATTATCTGTACAAACATGGAAATATTTAGACCGCTATCTGTATAAACATTCATATATCTACATTGCTATCTGTGAAAACATGGAAGTACCTCCTCCGCTATCTCTATAAACATGGAAATACCTACACTGCTATCTGTATAAACATGGAAATATCTACACCGCCATCTGTATAAAAAAGCAATTATCTACAGCGCTATCTATATAAACATGGAAATATCTCCACCGCTATCTGCATAGACATGGAAATATCTACACCGCTATCTTTATAAACATGGAAATATCTACACTGCAATCTCCATAAACATGGAAACATCTACAACAGTATCTGTGTAAACATGGGAATACCTTCACTGCTGTCGGTGTAAATATGGAAATACGTACACTGCAATCTGTGTGAATATGGAAATATCTACACCTCTTTCTCTGTAAACATGGAAATATCTACACCACTATCTGTATAAACATGGAAATATCTACACCGCTATCTGTATAAACATGTTAATATCTACACCACAATCTGTATAAACATGGATATATTTACACCGCTATCTGTATAAACATGTTAATATCTACACTGCAATCTGTATAAACATGGAAATATCTACTCCGCTATTTGCATAAATATGGAAATATCTACACCGCTATCTCAATAAACATGGAAATGGCAACACCGCTATCTGTATAAACATGGAAATATCTACATGGCTATCCCTAAAAACATGGAAATATCTTCACAGCCTTCTGTATAAACATGGAAATATCTACACTGCCATCTGTATAAACATGGAAATAACTAAACCGCTATCTCTATAAACATTGAAATATCAACACTGCCTTCTGGATATACATGGAAATACCTACACAGTCATCTGTGTAAACATGGAAATATCTACACAGCCATCTCTATAAACATGGAAATACCTACACCGCTATTTCTATAAACATGAAAATAGCCATACCGCAATCTGTATAAACATGGAAATATCTACACTGCCATCTGTATAAACATGGAAATATCTACACTGCCATCTGTATACACATGGAAATATCTACACAGTCATCTGTATAAACATTGAAATATCTCCACCCCTATCTGTCTAAACATGGAAATATCAACACTGCTATCTGTATAAACATGGAAATATCTACAACGCTATCTGTATAAACATGGAAATGTCTACACCGCTATCTGTTTAAACATGGATATATCTCCTCCGCTATCTGTATAAACATGGAAATATTTCCACCACAATCTGTGTAAACATAGAAATATCTACACCGCTATCTTTATAAACATGGAAATATCTACAATGCAATCTGCATAAACATGGATATATCTACACCGCTATCTGTATAAACATGGAAATAACTACACCGCTATCTGTATAAACATGGAAATATGTACACCGCTATATGTATAAACATGGAAATATCTACACCGCAATCTGTATAAACGTGGAAATATGTACACAGCAATCTGTGCAAATATGGAAATATCTACACCTCTATCTCTGTAAATATGGAAATATCTACACCGCTATCTGTATAAACATGGAAATATCTACACCGCTATCTGTATAAACATGGAAATATATACACCACGATTTGTATAAACATGGATATATCTACACCGCTATCTGTATAAACTTGGAAACATCTACACCGCTATCTGTATAAACATGGAAATATCTACACCGCTATCTGTATAACTATGGAAATATCTACACCGCTATCTCTATAAACATGGTAATGTCTACACAGCTGTCTGTATAAACATGGAAATATCTTCATGGCTATCTCTCTAAACATGGACATATCTACACCACCATATGTATAAACATGGAAATACCTACAAAGTCACCTGTATATACATGGAAATATCTACCCCACTATCTGTATAAACATGGAAGTATCTACACTGCAATCTGTATAAACATGGAAATAACAACACAGCCATCTCTATAAACATGGAAATATCTACATCGCTATCTGTATAAACATGGAAATATCCACACCGCTATCTGCGTAACGTGGAAATATTTACACCGCAATCTGTAAAAAACATGGAAATATCTACACAGTCATCTGTATAAACATGGAAATATTTACACCCCCATCTGTAACAACATGGAAATATCTACACCGCTGTCTCTACAAACATGGAAATACCTGCACCGCTATCTGTATAAACACGGAAATATCGACACCGCTACCTGTATGAACTTGGAAATATCTACACTGCCATCTCTATAAACATGAAAATATGTCCACCGCTATCTGTATAAACTTGAAAATATCTCCACCGCTATCTCTATAAACATGGATTTATCTACACCGCTATCTGTATAAACATGGAAATATCTACACCGCTATCTGTATAAACATGGAAATATCTACACCGCTATCTGTATAAACATGGAAATATCTACATCGCTATCTGTATAGAGGTGGAAATATCTACACCGCAATCTGTGCAAATATGGAAATATCTACACCTATATCTCTGTAAATATGGAAATATCTACACCGCTATCTGTATAAACATGGAAATATCTACACCGCTATCTGTATAAACATGGAAATATCCACACCGCTATCTGCGTAACGTGGAAATATTTACACCGCATTCTGTAAAAAACATGGAAATATCTACACAGTCATCTGTATAAACATGGAAATATTTACAACCCCATCTGTAAAAACATGGAAATATCTACACCGCTGTCTCTACAAACATGGAAATACCTGCACCGCTATCTGTATAAAGATGGAAATATCGACACCGCTACCTGTACAAACTTGGAAATATCTACACTGCCATCTCTATAAACATGAAAATATGTCCACCGCTATCTTTATAAACTTGAAAATATCTCCACCGCTATCTGTATAAACATGGATTTATCTACACCGCTATCTGTATAAACATGGAAATATCTCCACCGCTATCTGCATAGACATGGAAATATCTACACCGCTATCTTTATAAACATGGAAATATCTACACTGCAATCTCCATAAACATGGAAACATCTACAACAGTATCTGTGTAAACATGGGAATACCTTCACAGCTGTCGGTGTAAATATGGAAATACGTACACTGCAATCTGTGAGAATATGGAAATATCTACACCTCTTTCTCTGTAAACATGGAAATATCTACACCACTATCTGTATAAACATGGAAATATCTACACCGCTATCTGTATAAACATGGAAATATCTACACCACAATCTGTATAAACATGGATATATTTACACCGCTATCTGTATAAACATGTTAATATCTACACTGCTATCTGTATAAACATGGAAATATCTACTCCGCTATTTGCATAAATATGGAAATATCTACACCGCTATCTCTATAAACATGGAAATGGCAACACCGCTATCTGTACAAACATGGGAATATCTACATGGCTATCACTAAAAACATGGAAATATCTTCACCGCCTTCTGTATAAACATGGAAATATCTACACTGCCATCTGTATAAACATGGAAATAACTAAACCGCTATCTCTATAAACATTGAAATATCAACACTGCCTTCTGGATATACATGGAAATACCTACACAGTCATCTGTGTAAACATGGAAATATCTACACAGCCATCTCTATAAACATGGAAATACCTACACCGCTATTTCTATAAACATGAAAATAGCCATACCACAATCTGTACAAACTTGGAAATATCTTCACCGCCATCTGTATAAACATGGAAATATCTACACTGCCATCTGTATACAGATGGAAATATCTACACAGTCATCTGTATAAACATTGAAATATCTCCACCCCTATCAGTCTAAACATGGAAATATCTCCACAGATATCTGTATAAACATGGAAATATCTACACAGCTATCTGTATAAACATGGAAATGTCTACACCGCTATCTGTTTAAACATGGATATATCTCCTCCGCTATCAGTATAAACATGGAAATATTTACATCGCTATCTGTATAAACATGGAAATATTTCCACCGCAATCTGTGTAAACATAGAAATATCTACACCGCTATCTTTATAAACATGGAAATATCTACAACGCAATCTGTATAAACATGGATATATCTACACCGCTATCTGTATAAACATGGAAATAACTACACCGCTATCTGTATAAACATGGAAATATGTACACCGCTATCTGTATAAACATGGAAATATCTACACCGCTATCTGTATAAACGTGGAAATATGTACACAGCAATCTGTGCAAATATGGAAATATCTACACCTCTATCTCTGTAAATATGGAAATATCAACACCGCTATCTGTATAAACATGGAAATATCTACACCGCTATCTGTATAAACATGGAAATATATACACCACGATCTGTATAAACATGGATATATCTACACCGCTATCTGTATAAACTTGGAAACATCTACACCGCTATCTGTATAAACATGGAAATATCTACACCGCTATCTGTATAACTATGGAAATATCTACATGGCTATCTCTATAAACATGGAAATGTCTACACCGCTGTCTGTATAAACATGGAAATATCTTCATGGCTATCTCTCTAAACATGGACATATCTACACCACCATATGTATAAACATGGAAATACCTACAAAGTCACCTGTATATACATGGAAATATCTACCCCACTATCTGTATAAACATGGAAGTATCTACCCTGCAATCTGTATAAACATGGAAATAACAACACAGCCATCTCTATAAACATGGAAATATCTACATCGCTATCTGTATAAACATGGAAATATCCACACCGCTATCTGCGTAACGTGGAAATATTTACACCGCAATCTGTAAAAAACATGGAAATAACTACACAGTCATCTGTATAAACATGGAAATATTTACACCCCCATCTGTAACAACATGGAAATATCTACACCGCTGTCTCTACAAACATGGAAATACCTGCACCACTATCTGTATAAACACGGAAATATCGACACCGCTACCTGTATGAACTTGGAAATATCTACACTGCCATCTATATAAACATGAAAATATGTCCACCGCTATCTGTATAAACTTGAAAATATCTCCACCGCTAACTGTATAAACATGGATTTATCTACACCGCTATCTGTATAAACATGGAAATATCTACACCGCTATCTGTATAAACATGGAAATATCTACACCGCTATCTGTATAAACATGGAAATATCTACATCGCTATCTGTATAGAGGTGGAAATATCTACACCGCAATCTGTGCAAATATGGAAATATCTACACCTCTATCTCTGTAAATATGGAAATATCTACACCGCTATCTGTATAAACATGGAAATATCTACACCGCTATCTGTATAAACATGGAAATATACACACCACGATCTGTATAAACATGGATATATCTACACCGCTATCTGTATAAACCCGGAAACATGTACACCGCTATCTGTAAAAACATGGACATATCTACACCGCTATCTGTATAACTATGGAAATATCTACATCGCTATATCTATAAACGTGGAAATGTCTACACCGCTGTCTGTATAAACATGGAAATATCTTCATGGCTATCTCTCTAAACATGGAAATATCAACACCGCCATATGTATAAACATGGAAATAACTACACAGTCATCTGTATAAACATGGAAATATCTACACAGTCATCTGTATAAACATGGAAATATGTACACCCCCATCTGTAAAAACATGGAAATATCTACACCGCTGTCTCTACAAACATGGAAATACCTGCACCGCTATCTGTATAAACACGGAAATATCGACACCGCTATCTGTATAAACTTGGAAATATCTACACTGCCATCTCTATAAACATGAAAATATCTCCACCGCTATCTGTATAAAGTTGAAAATATCTACACCGCTATCTGCATAAACATGGAATTATCTACACCGCTATCTGTTAAAACATGGAAATATCTACACCGTTATCTGTATAAACATGGAAATCTCTAGACCGCTATCTGTATAAACATTCAAATATCAACATTGCTATCTGTATAAACATGGAAATATCTACACCGCTATCTGTATAAACATGGAAATATCTACACCGCTATCTGTATAAACATGCAAATATCTACAGCGCTATCGATATAAACATGGAAATATCTCCAATGCTATCTGTATAAACATGGAAATATCTACACCGCTATCTTTATAAACATGGAAATATCGACACTGCAATCTCTATAAACATGGAAATATTTACAACACTATCTGTGTAAACATGGAAATATCTTCACAGCTGTTTGTGTAAACATGGAAATATGTACACCACAATCTGTGTGAATATGGAAATATCTCCACCTATGCCTCTGTAAACATGGTAATATCTACACCACTATCTGTATAATCATGGAAATATCTACACCGCTATCTGTATAAACATGGAAATACCTACACCACAATCTGTATAAACATGGATATATCTACACCGCTATCTGTATAAACATGTTAATATCTACACTGCTATCTGTATAAATATGGAAATATCTACTCCGCTATCTGTATAAATATGAAAATATCTACAGCGATATCTCTATAAACATGGAAAGGTCAACACCGCTATTTGTATAAGCATGGAAATATCTTCATGGCTATCTCTAAAAACATGGAAATATCTTCACCGCCTTCTGTATACACATGGAAATATCAACACTGCCATCTGTATAAACACGGAAATAAATAAACCGCTATCTCTATAAACATTGAAATATCTACACCGCTATCTGTATAAACGTGGAAATATGTACACCGCAATCTGCAAATATGGAAATATCTACACCTCTAGCTCTGTAAATATGGAAATATCTACACGGCTATCTGTATAAACATGGAAATATCTACACCGCAATCAGCATAAACATGGATATATCTTCACCGCTATCTGTATAAACATGGAAATATCTACACCGCTATCTGTATAAACATGGAAATATCTACACTGCTATCTGTATAAACATGGAAATATCTACACCGCTATCTGTATAAACGTGGGAATATGTACAACGCAATCTGTGCAATTATGGAAATATCTACACCTCTATCTCTGTAAATATGGAAATATCTACACTGCTATCTCAATAAACATGGAAATATCTACACCGCTCTCTGTATAAACATGGAAATATCTACACTGCCACCTGTATACACATGGAAATATCTACACAGCCATCTGGGTAAACATGGAAATATCTACATCGCTATCTCTATAAACATGGAAATACCTGCAACGCTATCTGTATAAACACGGAAATATCTACCCCGCTATCAGTATACACTTGGAAATATCTACACCGCCATCACTATAAACATGAAAATACGTCCACCGCTATCTGTATAAACATGGAAATATCTACACCGCTATCTGTATAAACATGGAAATATCTACTCCGCTATCTGTATAAACATGGAAATATACACACCACGATCTGTATAAACATGGATATATCTACACCGCTATCTGTATAAACCTGGAAACATGTACACCGCTATCTGTAAAAACATGGACATATCTACACCGCTATCTGTATAACTATGGAAATATCTACATCGCTATATCTATAAACATGGAAATGTCTACACCGCTTTCTGTATAAACATGGAAATATCTTCATGGCTATCTCTCTAAACATGGAAATATCAACACCGCCATATGTATAAACATGGAAATAACTACACAGTCATCTGTATAAACATGGAAATATCTACACAGTCATCTGTATAAACATGGAAATATGTACACCCCCATCTGTAAAAACATGGAAATATCTACACCGCTGTCTCTACAAACATGGAAATACCTGCACCGCTATCTGTATAAACACGGAAATATCGACACCGCTATCTGTATAAACTTGGAAATATCTACACTGCCATCTCTATAAACATGAAAATATCTCCACCGCTATCTGTATAAAGTTGAAAATATCTACACCGCTATCTGCATAAACATGGAATTATCTACACCGCTATCTGTTAAAACATGGAAATATCTACACCGTTATCTGTATAAACATGGAAATCTCTAGACCGCTATCTGTATAAACATTCAAATATCAACATTGCTATCTGTATAAACATGGAAATATCTACACCGCTATCTGTATAAACATGGAAATATCTACACCGCTATCTGTATAAACATGCAAATATCTACAGCGCTATCGATATAAACATGGAAATATCTCCAATGCTATCTGTATAAACATGGAAATATCTACACCGCTATCTTTATAAACATGGAAATATCGACACTGCAATCTCTATAAACATGGAAATATTTACAACACTATCTGTGTAAACATGGAAATATCTTCACAGCTGTTTGTGTAAACATGGAAATATGTACACCACAATCTGTGTGAATATGGAAATATCTCCACCTATGCCTCTGTAAACATGGTAATATCTACACCACTATCTGTATAAACATGGAAATATCTACACCGCTATCTGTATAAACATGGAAATATCTACACCACAATCTGTATAAACATGGATATATCTACACCGCTATCTGTATAAACATGTTAATATCTACACTGCTATCTGTATAAATATGGAAATATCTACTCCGCTATCTGTATAAATATGAAAATATCTACAGCGATATCTCTATAAACATGGAAAGGTCAACACCGCTATCTGTATAAGCATGGAAATATCTTCATGGCTATCTCTAAAAACATGGAAATATCTTCACCGCCTTCTGTATACACATGGAAATATCTACACTGCCATCTGTATAAACACGGAAATAAATAAACCGCTATCTCTATAAACATTGAAATATCTACACCGCTATCTGTATAAACGTGGAAATATGTACACCGCAATCTGTGCAAATATGGAAATATCTACACCTCTAGCTCTGTAAATATGGAAATATCTACACGGCTATCTGTATAAACATGGAAATATCTACACCGCAATCAGCATAAACATGGATATATCTTCACCGCTATCTGTATAAACATGGAAATATCTACACCGCTATCTGTATAAACATGGAAATATCTACACTGCTATCTGTATAAACATGGAAATATCTACACCGCTATCTGTATAAACGTGGAAATATGTACAACGCAATCTGTGCAATTATGGAAATATCTACACCTCTATCTCTGTAAATATGGAAATATCTACACTGCTATCTCAATAAACATGGAAATATCTACACCGCTCTCTGTATAAACATGGAAATATCTACACTGCCACCTGTATACACATGGAAATATCTACACAGCCATCTGGGTAAACATGGAAATATCTACACCGCTATCTCTATAAACATGGAAATACCTGCAACGCTATCTGTATAAACACGGAAATATCTACCCCGCTATCAGTATACACTTGGAAATATCTACACCGCCATCACTATAAACATGAAAATACGTCCACCGCTATCTGTATAAACATCGAAATATCTACACCGCTATCTGTATAAACATGGAAATATCTACTCCGCTATCTGTATAAACATGGAAATATCTAGACCGCTATCTGTATAAACATTCAAATATCTACATTGCTATCTGTATAAATATGGAAATATCTTCACCGCTATCTCTATAAACATGGTAATATCTACACCGCTCTCTGTATAAACATGGAAATATCTACACCGCTATCTGCATAAACATGCAAATATCTACTGCGCTATATATATAAACCTGCAATTATCTACACTGCAATCTCTGTAAACATGGAAATATCTACAACACTGTCTGTGTAAACATGGAAATACCTACAGAGCTGTCTGTGTAAACATGGAAATACCTACACAGCTGTCTGTGAAAACATGGAAATATCTACACCGCAATCTGTGTAAATATGGAAATATCTACACATTTATCTCTGTAAATATGGAAATATCTACTCCGCTATCTATATAAACATGGAAATATCTACACCGCTGTCTGTATAAACATGGAAATATCTACACCACGATCTGTATAAATATGGATATATCTGCACCGCTATCTGTATAATCATGGAAACATCTACACCGCTATCTGTATAAACATGGAAATACCTACACCGCTATCTGTATAAATATGGAAATATCTACATGGCTATTTCTATAAGTATGGAAATACCTACAACGCCATCTGTATAAACATGGGAATACCTACACAGTCATCTGTTTAAACATAGAAGTGTCCACACCACTATCTGTATAAACACGGAAATATCTACACTGCCATCTGTATAAACATGGAAATATCTACACAACCACCTCTATAAACATGGAAATACCTACATCGCTATCTGAATAAACATGGAAATAGCTAAATCGCTATCTGTATAAACCTGGAAATATCTAAAACACCATCTGTAAAAATATGGAAATATCTTCACAGTCATCTGTAGAAACATGGAAATATATACACCGCCATCTGTATACACATGGAAATATCTCCACCGCTATCTGTATAAACATGGAAATATATACACCGCTATCTGTAGAAACATGGAAATATCTACACCACTATCTTTATAAATATGGAAATATCTTCACCGCTATCTCTGTAAACATGGAAATATCTACACTGCTACCTGTATAAACATGGACATGTCTACACCGCTATCTCTATAAACATGGAATTATCTACACCGCTAACTGCATAAACTTGGAAATATCTACACCACCATCTCTAGAAACATGGAAATATCTCCACCGCTATATCTATAAACATGGAAATATCTCCACCACTCTCTGTATAAACTTGGAAATATCTACACCGCTATCTGTATAAACATGGAAATATCTACACCGCTATCTGTATAAACATGGAAATATCTACACTGCTATCGGTATACACGTGCAAATATCTACAGCGCTATCTGTATAAAAATGAAAATATCTCCACCGGTATCTGTATAAACATGGAAATATCTACACCTCTATTTTTATAAACATGGAAATATCTACACCGCAATCTCTATAAACATGGAAATACCTACAACACTATCTGTGTAAACATGGAAATATCTACACAGCTCTCTGTGTAAACATGGAAATATGTACACCGCAATCTGTGTGAGGATGGAAATACCAAAACCGCAAACTGTGCAAATATGGAAATATGTACACCTCTATCTCTGTAAACATGGAAATATCTACACCGTTATCTGTATAAACATGGAAATATCCACACCAAAATCTGAATAAACATGGAAATATCTACACCACAATCTGTATAAACATGGAAATATCTACACCACTATCTGTATAAACATGGAAATATCTACTCCGCTATCTGTATAAATATGGAAATATCTACACCGCTATCTCTATAAACATGGAAATGTCTACATCGCGTTTAGTATAAACATGAAAATATCTACACTGCCATCTGTATAAACATGGAAATAACTACACCGCTATCTCTATAAACATGGAAATATCTAGACGGCCATCTGTATATACATGGAAATATCTGCACAGTCATCTGTATAAATATGGAAACATCTCCACCACTATCTATATAAACGTGGAAATACCTACACTGCCATCTGTATAAACATAGAAATATCTACACAGCCATCTCTATAAACATGGAAATATCTACAATGTACCTCTATAAACATGGAAATAGCCACACCGCTATCTGCATAAACATGGAAATATCTACACTGCCATCTGTATACACATGGAAATATCTACATCGACATCTGTATAAAGATGGAAATATCTGCACCGTTATTTGTGTAAACATGGAAATATCTACCCCGCTATCTGTGTAAAGGTGCAAATATCTACACCGCAATCTGTGGAAATATGGAAATATCTACACATCCATCTCTGTAAATATGGAAATATCTACTCCGCTATCTATATAAACATGGAAATATCGACACCGCTGTCTGCATAAACATGGAAATATCTACACCACAATCTGTATAAACATGGATATATCTACACCGCTATCTGTATAATCATGGAAACATCTACACCATTATCTGTATAAACATGGAAATATCTACACCGCTATCTGTATAAATATGGAAATATCTACACCGCTATCTCTATAAACATGGAAATGTCTACACCGCCATTTGTATAAACATGGAAATACCTATACAGTCATCTGTTTAAACATAGAAATATCCACATCACTATCTGTATAAACACGGAAAGATCTACACTGCCATCTGTATAAACATGGAAATATTTACACAGCCACCTCTATAAACATGGAAATATCTACATCGCTATCTGAATAAACATGGAAATAGCTAAATCGCTATCTGTATAAACCTGGAAATATCTACATGGCTATATCTATAAATATGGAAATATCTACACCGTCATCTGTATAAACATGGAAATATCTACACCACAATCTGTATAAACATGGATATATCTACACCGCTATCTGTATAAGCATGTTAATATCTACACTGCTATCTGTATAAATATGGAAATATCTACTCCGCAATCTGTATAAATATGAAAATATCTACAGCAATATCTCTATAAACATGGAAAGGTCAACACCGCTATCTGTATAAGCATGGAAATATCTTCATGGCTATCTCTAAAAACATGGAAATATCTTCACCGCCTTCTGTATACACATGGAAATATCTACACTGCCATCTGTATAAACACGGAAATAAATAAACCGCTATCTCTATAAACATTGAAATATCTACACCGCTATCTGTATAAACGTGGAAATATGTACACCGCAATCTGTGCAAATATGGAAATATCTACACCTCTAGCTCTGTAAATATGGAAATATCTACACGGCTATCTGTATAAACATGGAAATATCTACACCGCAATCAGCATAAACATGGATATATCTTCACCGCTATCTGTATAAACATGGAAATATCTACACCGCTATCTGTATAAACATGGAAATATCTACACTGCTATCTGTATAAACATGGAAATATCTACACCGCTATCTGTATAAACGTGGAAATATATACAACGCAATCTGTGCAATTATGGAAATATCTACACCTCTATCTCTGTAAATATGGAAATATCTACACTGCTATCTCAATAAACATGGAAATATCTACACCGCTCTCTGTATAAACATGGAAATATCTACACTGCCACCTGTATACACATGGAAATATCTACACAGCCATCTGGGTAAACATGGAAATATCTACACCGCTATCTCTATAAACATGGAAATACCTGCAACGCTATCTGTATAAACACGGAAATATCTACCCCGCTATCAGTATACACTTGGAAATATCAACACCGCCATCACTATAAACATGAAAATACGTCCACCGCTATCTGTACAAACATCGAAATATCTACACCGCTATCTGTATAAACATGGAAATATCTACTCCGCTATCTGTATAAACATGGAAATATCTAGACCACTATCTGTATAAACATTCAAATATCTACATTGCTATCTGTATAAATATGGAAATATCTTCACCGCTATCTCTATAAACATGGTAATATCTACACCGCTCTCTGTATAAACATGGAAATATCTACACCGCTATCTGCATAAACATGCAAATATCTACTGCGCTATATATATAAACCTGCAATTATCTACACTGCAATCTCTATAAACATGGAAATATCTACAACACTGTCTGTGTAAACATGGAAATACCTACAGAGCTGTCTGTGTAAACATGGAAATACCTACACAGCTGTCTGTGAAAACATGGAAATATCTACACCGCAATCTGTGGAAATATGGAAATATCTACACATTTATCTCTGTAAATATGGAAATATCTACTCCGCTATCTATATAAACATGGAAATATCTACACCGCTGTCTGTATAAACATGGAAATATCTACACCACGATCTGTATAAATATGGATATATCTGCACCGCTATCTGTATAATCATGGAAACATCTACACCGCTATCTGTATAAACATGGAAATACCTACACCGCTATCTGTATAAATATGGAAATATCTACATGGCTATTTCTATAAGTATGGAAATACCTACAACGCCATCTGTATAAACATGGGAATACCTACACAGTCATCTGTTTAAACATAGAAGTGTCCACACCACTATCTGTATAAACACGGAAATATCTACACTGCCATCTGTATAAACATGGAAATATCTACACAACCACCTCTATAAACATGGAAATACCTACATCGCTATCTGAATAAACATGGAAATAGCTAAATCGCTATCTGTATAAACCTGGAAATATCTACAACACCATCTGTAAAAATATGGAAATATCTACACAGTCATCTGTAGAAACATGGAAATATATACACCGCCATCTGTATACACATGGAAATATCTCCACCGCTATCTGTATAAACATGGAAATATATACACCGCTATCTGTAGAAACATGGAAATATCTACACCACTATCTTTATAAATATGGAAATATCTTCACCGCTATCTCTGTAAACATGGAAATATCTACACTGCTACCTGTATAAACATGGACATGTCTACACCGCTATCTCTATAAACATGGAATTATCTACACCGCTAACTGCATAAACTTGGAAATATCTACACCACCATCTCTAGAAACATGGAAATATCTCCACCGCTATATCTATAAACATGGAAATATCTCCACCACTCTCTGTATAAACTTGGAAATATCTACACCGCTGTCTGTATAAACATGGAAATATCTACACCGCTATCTGTATAAACATGGAAATATCTACACTGCTATCGGTATACACGTGCAAATATCTACAGCGCTATCTGTATAAAAATGAAAATATCTCCACCGGTATCTGTATAAACATGGAAATATCTACACCTCTATTTTTATAAACATGGAAATATCTACACCGCAATCTCTATAAACATGGAAATACCTACAACACTATCTGTGTAAACATGGAAATATCTACACAGCTCTCTGTGTAAACATGGAAATATGTACACCGCAATCTGTGTGAGGATGGAAATATCAAAACCGCAAACTGTGCAAATATGGAAATATGTACACCTCTATCTCTGTAAACATGGAAATATCTACACCGTTATCTGTATAAACATGGAAATATCCACACCAAAATCTGAATAAACATGGAAATATCTACACCACAATCTGTATAAACATGGAAATATCTACACCACTATCTGTATAAACATGGAAATATCTACTCCGCTATCTGTATAAATATGGAAATATCTACACCGCTATCTCTATAAACATGGAAATGTCTACATCGCGTTTAGTATAAACATGAAAATATCTACACTGCCATCTGTATAAACATGGAAATAACTACACCGCTATCTCTATAAACATGGAAATATCTAGACGGCCATCTGTATATACATGGAAATATCTGCACAGTCATCTGTATAAATATGGAAACATCTCCACCACTATCTATATAAACGTGGAAATACCTACACTGCCAACTGTATAAACATAGAAATATCTACACAGCCATCTCTATAAACATGGAAATATCTACAATGTACCTCTATAAACATGGAAATAGCCACACCGCTATCTGCATAAACATGGAAATATCTACACTGCCATCTGTATACACATGGAAATATCTACATCGACATCTGTATAAAGATGGAAATATCTGCACCGTTATTTGTGTAAACATGGAAATATCTACCCCGCTATCTGTGTAAAGGTGCAAATATCTACACCGCAATCTGTGGAAATATGGAAATATCTACACATCCATCTCTGTAAATATGGAAATATCTACTCCGCTATCTATATAAACATGGAAATATCGACACCGCTGTCTGCATAAACATGGAAATATCTACACCACAATCTGTATAAACATGGATATATCTACACCGCTATCTGTATAATCATGGAAACATCTACACCATTATCTGTATAAACATGGAAATATCTACACCGCTATCTGTATAAATATGGAAATATCTACACCGCTATCTCTATAAACATGGAAATGTCTACACCGCCATTTGTATAAACATGGAAATACCTATACAGTCATCTGTTTAAACATAGAAATATCCACATCACTATCTGTATAAACACGGAAAGATCTACACTGCCATCTGTATAAACATGGAAATATTTACACAGCCACCTCTATAAACATGGAAATATCTACATCGCTATCTGAATAAACATGGAAATAGCTAAATCGCTATCTGTATAAACCTGGAAATATCTACATGGCTATATCTATAAATATGGAAATATCTACACCGTCATCTGTATAAACATGGAAATTCCTTCAGAGTCATCTGTTTAAACATAGAAATATCCACACCATTATCTGTATAAACACGGAAATACCTACACGGCCATCTGTGTAAACATGGAAATATCTACACAGCCATCTCTATAAACATGCAAATATCTACATCGCTATCTGAATAAACATGGAAATAGCTAAACTGCTATCTGTTTAAACCTGGAAATATCTACAACGACCTCTGTAAAAATATGGAAATATCTACACAGTCATCTGTAGAAACATGGAAATATCTACACCGCCATCTGTATACACATGGAAATATCTACACCGCTATCTGTATAAACATGGAAATAGCCACATCGTTATGTTTTATAAACATGGAAATACCTACACCACCCTCTGAATAAACATGGAAATATCTATATGGCTATCTGTATAAATATGGAAATACATACACTGCTACCTCTATAAACATGGAAATATCTACACAGCTATCTGTATAAACATGGATATATCTACAGCGCTATCTCTATAAACATGGAAGTATCTACACCGCCATCTGTATAAACATGGAAACATGTACACAGTCATCTGTGTAAACATGGAAATAACTACACCGCTGTCTGTATAAACATGGAAATATATACACCGCTATCCGTATAAACATGGAAATATCTACACCGCTATCTGTATAAATATGGAAATATCCACACCGCTATCCCTATAAACATAGAAATGTCTACAACGCTATCTGTATAAACATGGAAATATCTACATGGCTATCTCTATAAACATGGAAATGTCTACACTGCTATCTGTATAAACATGGAAATATCTACATGGCTATCTCTATAAACATGGAAATAGCAACACCGCTATCTGCATGAACACGGAAATATCTACACCGTTATCTGCATAAACATGGAAATATCTACATCGTTATCTGTACAAACATGGAAATATCTCCACCGCTATCTCAATAAACTTGGAAATATCTGCACTGCTATCTTTATAAACTTGGAATTATCTACTCCACTATCTGTATAAACATGGATATATCTACACTGCCATCTGAATAAACATTGTAATAGCCACACCGCAATCTGTATAAAGATGGATATATCTACACCACCATCAGAATAAACATACAAATATCTACACTGCTCTCTTTATAAATATGGAAATATCTTCACCGCTATCTCTGTAAACATGGAATATCTACACCGCTACCTGTATAAACATTGACATGTCTACACCGCTATCTCTATAAACATGGAAATATGTACACCGCTACCTGCAAAAACTTCGAATTATCTACACCACCATCGCTAGAAACATGGAAATATCTCCACTGCTATCTGTATAAACATGGAAATACCTCCACCACTCTCTGTATAAACATGGAAATATCTACACCACTATCTGTATAATCATGGAAATATCTACACCGCTATCTGTATAAACATGGAAGTATCTACACTGCTATCTGTATGAACGTGCAAATATCTACAGCACTATCTGTATAAACATGAAAATATCTCCACCGCTATCTGTATAAACCTGGAAAAATCTACACCGCTGTGAGTATAAATATGGAAATATCTACACCGCTATCTCTGTAAACATTGAAATGTCTACACCGCTATCTGTATAAACATGGAATTATATACATCGCTACCGATATAAACATGAAAATATCTACACGGACATCTGTATAATCATAGAAATAAATACACAGTCATCTGTATAAACATGGAGATATCTACACCACCATCTGTATAAACATGCAAATATCTACACGGAAATGTGTATAAACATGGAAATATCTAGACAGTCATCTCTATAAACATGGAAATATCTGCACCGCTATCTGTATAAAGATGGAAATATCTACACCACTATCTGAAAAACTTGGAAATATCTACACCGCTCTCTGAATAAACGTGGAGATATCTACACCGTTATCTGTATAAACATGGAAATATGTACACCGCTATCTTTATAAACAAGGAAATATCTTCCCCGCCATCTGTATAAACATGGAAATATCTACACCGCCATTTGCATAAACATGGAAATATCTACACCGCTATCTGTATAAATACGGAAATATCTACACCGCAATCTCTATAAACATGGAAAAAATTAAACCACTGTCTTCATAAACATGGAAAGATCTACAACGTTATCTCTATAAACATGGAAATATCCACGCTGCCATCTGTATAAACATGGAAACACCTACCAAGTCATCTGCATAAACATGGAAATATCTACACCACCATTTCTATAAACATGGAAATATCTGCACCACTATATCTATATACATGGAAATATCTACACAGCCATTTGTATGAACATGGAAATATCTTCACCGCTGTCTCTATAAACATGGAAATATCTATACTGCTATCTGTGTAAACAAGGAAATATCTACACTATCTGTATAAACATAGAAATATCTCCACCGCTATCTGTATAAATATGGAAATATCTCCACCGCTATCTGTATAAACATGGAAATACTACACGTGTATCTGTATCAACATGGAAATACCTAAACCGCTATCTGTATAAACAATGAAATATCTACAACGCTATCTGTGTAAACATGGAAATATCTACACCGCTATCTGTGTAAACTTGGAAATATGTACACCGCTATCTGTGTAAACATGGAAATATCTACAATGCTATCTGTGTAAACATGGAAATATTTACAACGCTATCTGTGTAAACATGGAAATATCTACACAGATATCTGTAAAACGTGGAAATATCTACACAGCTATCTGTATAAACGTGGAAATATCTAAACCGCTATCTGTATAAATGTGGAAATATCTTCAATGCTATCTGTATAAACGTGGAAATATCTATATCGCTATCTGTATAAACGTGGAAATAACTTCACCGCTATCTCTATAAACCTGGAAATATCTACACCGCTATCTGTATCAACATGGAAATAACTACACTGCTATCTGTATAAACATGGAAATATCTACAATCCTATCTCTGTATACATGGAAATATCTACACAGCTATAGGTGTAAACTTGGAAATATCTACACCGCTATCTGTGTAATGTTGGCAATATCTACACCACATTCTGTGCAAAGATGGAAATATCTACTCCGCTATCACTGTAAACATGGAAATATCTACTCCGCTATCTGTATAAACATGGAAATATCTACACTGCAATCTGTCTAAACAGGGAAATATCTACAGCGCCATCTGTATGAACATGGAAATATCTACAGCGCTATCTCTGTAAACATTGAAATATCTACACTGCCATCTTTAAAAATATGGAATTATCTACCCAGTCATCTGTATAAACATGGATATATCTAAAACACCATCTCTATAAACATGGAAATATCTACAATGCGATCTGTATTCACATGGATATATCTACACAGCCATCTGTGTAAACATGGAAATATCTACACCGCTATCTCCATAAACATGGAAATACCTACACCGCTATCTCCATAAACATGGAAATACCTACACCGCTATCTCTATAAACATGGAAATATGTACACCGCCATCTGTATAAACATGGAAATACTTACAAAGTTATCTGTATAAACATGGAAATATCTACACCACCATCTGTATAAACATGGAAATATCTACACAGCCATCTGTATATACATGGAAATACCTACACCGCCATCTGTATAAACATGGAAATATCTACACAGCCATGTGTATATACATGGAAGTATCTACACCGCTATCTCAATAAACATGGAAATAACTACACCGCTTTCTGTATAAACATGGAAATATTTACAGTGCCATATACATATCCATAGAAATGTCGGCGCCGCCATATGTATAAACATGGAAATATCTACACGGTCATCTGTGTAGAGATGGAAATATCAACACCGCCATCTGTACAAACATGGAAGTATCTGCAACGCTATCTGTATAAACATGGAAATATTTACACCGCGGTCTGTATAAACATGGAAATATCTAAACCGCTATCTCTATAAACATGGAAATATCTACACTGCCATCTGTACAAACATGGAAATATCTACACTGCCATCTGTACAAACATGGAAACATCTACACAGTCATCTTTAGAAATATGGAAATATCTACACTGCTATCTCTATAAACAAGGACATAACTACACCGCTATCTCTATAAACATGGAAATATCTACACCACTATCTCCATCAACATGGAAATATATACACCGCCATCTCATTAAACATTGAGATATCTACAACGTCATCTACATAAACAACAAAATATCTACATTGCCATCTATATAAACATGGAAATATCTACACCGCCATCTCTATAAACATGGAAATATCTACACTGCCATTTGTAGAAAGATGGAAATATCTACACCGCCATCTGTACAAACATGGAAATATCTACACCGCTATCTGTATCAACACGGAAATAACTACACCGTGATCTGTATAAACATGGAAATATTTACACGGCTATCTGAATAATCATGGAAATATCTACACCGTTATCTGTATAAACATGGAAATATCTACACCGCCATCTGTATAAACATGGAAATATCTACACTGCTATCTCTATAAACATGGAAATATCTACAATGCCATCTGTAAAAACATGGAAATACCTATGCAGTCATCTGTATAAACATGGAAATATCTACAGCGCCATCTGTATAAACATGGAAATATCTACACAGCCATCTGTACACACATGGAAATATCTACACAGCCATCTGTATAAACATGGAAATATCTACACCGCTATCTCTATAAACATGGAAATATCTACACCGCTATCTGTATAAACATGGAAATATATACAATGCTATCTGTGTAAACATGGAAATATCTACACAGCTACCTGTGTAAACTTGGAAACATTTACCCAGCTATCTGTGTAAAAATGGAAATATCTACACAGCAATCTGTGCAAAGATGGAAATATCTACACCGCTGTCTCTGTAAACATGGAAATATCTACACCGCTATCTGTATAAACATGGAAATATCTACACCGCTATCTGTATAAACATGGAAATATCCACACCAAAATCTGTATAAACATGGAAATATCTACACCACAATCTGTATAAACACGGAAATATCTACATCACTATCTGTATAAACATGGAAATATCTACTCCACTATCTGTATAAATATGGAAATATCTACACCGCTATCTCTATAAACATGGAAATGACTACACCGCGTTCTGTATAATCATGAAAATATCTACACTGCCATCTGTATAAACATGGAAACAGCTACACAGTCATCTGTATAAACATGGAAACATCTACACCACTATCTGTATAAACGTGGAAATACCTACACTGCCATTTGTATAAACATAGAAATATTTACACAGCCATCTCTATAAACATGGAAATATCTACAATGTACCTCTATAAACATGGAAATAGCCACACCGCTATCTGCATAAACATGGAAATATCTACACCACCATCTGTAAAAACATGGAAATATCTACACAGTCATCTGTAGAAAAATGGAAATATCTAAACCTCCATCTGTAAATATGGAAATGTCTACACCGCTGTCTGTATAAACATGGAAATATCTTCATGGCTATCTCTCTAAACATGGAAATACCTACACTGCCATATGTATAAACAAGGAATCACCTACACAGTCATCTGTATAAACATGGAAATATCTACCCCACAGTCTGTATAAACATGGAAATATCTACACTGCAATTTGTATAAACATGGAAATAACTACACAGCCATCTCTTTAAACATGGAAATATCTACATCGCTATCTGTATAAATATGGAAATATCCACACCGTTATCTGCGTAACATGGAAATATTTACACCGCCATCTGTAAAAAACATGGAAATATCTACACAGTCATCTGTATAAACATGGAAATATCTTCACCCCCATCTGTAAAAACATGGAAATATCTACACCGCTGTCTCTACAAACATGGAAATACCTGCACCGCTATCTGTATAAATACGGAAATATCGACACCGCTATCTGTATATACTTGGAAATATCTACACTGCCATCTCTATAAACATGAAAATATGTCCACCGCTATCTGTATAAACTTGAAAATATCTCCACCGCTATCTGTATAAACATGGAATTATCTACAGCGCTATCTGTATAAACATGGAAATATCTACACCGCTATCTGTATAAACATGGAAATATCTAAACCACTATCTGTATAAACATGGAAATATCTACACCGCTATCTGTATAAAGGTGGAAATATCTACACCGTTACCTGTATAAACATGGAAATATCAACCGCGCTATCTGTATAAACATGGAAATATATACACCACGATCTGTATAAACATGGATATATCTACACCGCTATCTGTATAAACATGGAAACATCTACACCGCTATCTGTATAAACATGGAAATATCTACACCGCTATCTGTATAACTATGGAAATATCTACACCGCTATCTCTATAAACATGGAAATGTCTACACCGCTGTCTGTATAAACATGGAAATATCTTCATGGCTATCTCTCTAAACATGGAAATATCTACACCGCCATATGTATAAACATGGAAATACCTACACAGTCATCTGTATAAACATGGAAATATCTACTCCACTATCTGTATAAACATGGAAATATCTACACTGCAATCTGTATAAACATGGAATTAACTACACAGCCATCTCTATAAACATGGAAAAATCTACATCGCTATCTGTATAAACATGGAAATATCCACACCGCTATCTGCGTAACATGGAAATATTTACACCGCCATTTGTAAAAAACATGGAAATATCTAAACAGTCATCTGTATAAACATGGAAATATCTACATCCCCATCTGTAAAAACATGGAAATATCTACACCGCTGTCTCTACAAAGATGGAAATATCTACAGCGCTATCTGTATAAACACGGAATTATCTACACCGTTATCTGTATAAACATGGAAATCTCTAGACCGCTATCTGTATAAACATTCAAATATCTACATTGTTATCTGTATACACATGGAAATATCTACACCGCTATCTGTATAAACATGGAAATATCTACAGCGCTATCTATATAAACATGGAAATATCTCCACCGCTATCTGTATAAACATGGAAATATCTACACCGCTATCTTTATAAACATGGAAATATCTACACTGCAATCTCTTTAAACATGGAAATATCTACAACACTATCTGTGTAAACATGGAAATATCTTCACAGCTGTCTGTGTAAAAATGGAAATGTGTACACCACAATCAGTGTGAATATGGAAATATCTACACCTCTGTCTCTGTAAACATGGAAATAACTACACCACTATCTGTATAAACATGGAAATATCTACACCGCTATCTGTATAAACATGGAAATATCTACACCACAATCTGTATAAACATGGATATATCAACACCGCTATCTGTATAAGCATGTTAATATCTACACTGCTATCTGTATAAACATGGAAATATCTACTCCGCTATCTGTATAAGTATGGAAATATCTACACCGCTATCTCTATAAACATGGAAATGTCAACACCGCTATCTGTATAAACATGGAAATATCTACATGGCTATCTCTAAAAACATGGAAATATCTTCACCGCCTTCTGTATAAACATGGAAATATCTACACTGCCATCTGTATAAACATGGAAATGACTAAACCGCTATCTCTATAAACATTGAAATATCTACACCGCTATCTGTATAAACGTGGAAATATGTACACCGCAATCTGTGCAAATATGGAAATATCTACACCTCTATCTCTGTAAATATGGAAATATCTACACTGCTATCTGTATAAACATGGAAATATCTACACAGCAGTCAGCATAAACATGGATATATCTACACCGATATCTGTATATACATGGAAATATCTACACCGCTATCTGTATAAACATGGAAATATGTACACTGCTATCTGTATAAACATGGAAATATCTACGCCGCTATCTGTATAAACGTGGAAATATGTACACCGCAATCTGTGCAAATATGGAAATATCTACACCTCTATCTCTGTAAATATGAAAATATCTACACCGCTATCTGTATAAACATGGAAATATCTACACCGCTATCTGTATAAACATGGAAATATGTACACCACGATCTGTATAAAGTTGGATATATCTACACCGCTATCTGTATAAACATGGAAACATATACACCGCTATCTGTATAAACATGGAAATATCTACACGGCTACCTGTATAAATATGGAAATATCTACACCGCTATCTCTATAAACATGGAAATGTCTACACCGCTGTCTGTATAAACATGGAAATAACTTCATGGCTATCTCTCTAAACATGGGAATATCTACACCGCCATATGTATAAACATGGAAATACCTACACAATCATGTGTATAAACATAGAAATATCTACCCCACTATCTGTATAAACATGGAAATATCTACACTGCAATCTGTATAAATATGGAAATATCTACACGGCCATCTCTATAAACATGGATATATCTACATCGCTATCTGTATAAACATCGAAATATCCACACCGCTATCTGTGTAACATGGAAATATTTACTCCACCATCTGTAACAAACATGGAAATATCTACACATTCATCTGCATAAACATGGAAATATCTACAACCCCATCTGTATAAACATGGAAATATCTACAGTGCCACGTGTATACACATGGAAATATCTACACAGCCATCTGTATAAACATGGAAATATCTACACCGCTATCTCTATAAACATGGAAATACCTGCAACGCTATCTGTATAAACACGGAAATATCTACACCGCTCTCTGTATATACTTGGAAATATCTACACTGCCATCACTATAAACATGAAAACACGTCCACCGTTATCTGTATAAACTTGAAAATATCTCCACCGCTATCTGTATAAACATGGAAATATCTACACCGCTATCTGTATAAACATGGAAATATCTATACCGCTATCTGTATAAACATTCAAATATCTACATTGCAGTCTGTATAAATATGGAAATATCTTCACCGCTATCTCTATAAACAGGGAAATATCTACACCGCTCTCTGTATAAACATGGAAATATCTACACCGCTATCTGCATAAACATGCAAATATCTACAGCGCTATCTGTATAAACATGGAAATATCTCCACCGCTATCTGTATAAACATGGAAATATCTACACCGTTATATATATAAACCTGGAAATATCTACACTGCAATCTCTATAAACATGGAAATATCTACAACACTATCTGTGTAAACATGGAAATTCCTCCACAGCTGTCTGTGTAAACATGGAAATAGGTACACCGCAATCTGTGTGAAGATGGAAATATCTACACCTCTGTCTCTGTAAACATGGAAATATCTACATCACTATCTATATAAACATGGAAATATCTACACCGCTAACTGTATAAACATGGAAATATCTACACCACAGTCTTTATAAACATGGATATATCTACACCGCTATCTGTATAAACATGGAAATATCTACACTGCTATCTGTATAAACATGGAAATGACTACTCCGCTATCTGAATAAATATGGAAATACCTACAGCGCTATCTCTGTAAACATGGAAATGTCAACACCGCTATCTGTATATACATGGAAATATCAGCATGGCTTTCACTAGAAACATGGAAATAACTTCACCGTATACAGATCTGCAACACAATCTATATGAACATGGAAATAGCTACACCGCGATCTCTATAAACATGGATATGTCTACACCGCTATCTTTATAAACATGGAAATAGCTACACAACCATCTGTATAATCATGGAAATATCTACACCGTTATCTCTATAAACATGGAGATACCTGCACCACTATCTCTATAAAGAAGGAAATATCTACACTGCCATTTCCATAAACATGGAAATATGTACACCACCATCTGTATAAACATGGAAATATCTACACTGCCATCTGTATAAAGATGTAAATATCTACACCGTGAGCTGTGTAAACATAGAAATATCTACACCGCTATATATATAAACTTGGAAATACCAACACCACTATCTGTATAAACTTGGAAATGTCTACAACGCTATCTGTATATACATGGAAATACCTACACCGCTATCTCTGTAAACAAGGAAATATCTACACCGCTATCTCTATAAACACGGAAATGTATACCCCGCCATCTCTATAAACATGGAAAAATCTACACCGCCATCTACATAAAAAAGGAAGTATCTACACCGCCATCTCTATAAACGTGGAAATATCTACACCACTATCTGTATAAACGTGGAAATGTCTACACCGCAATCTGTGGAAATATGGAAATATCTACACATCTATCTCTGTAAATATGGAAATATCTACTCCGCTATCTATATAAACATGGAAATATCTACACCGCTGTCTGTATACACATGGAAATATCTACACCACGGCCTGTATAAACATGGATATATCTACACCGCTATCTGTATAAACATGGACACATCTACACCGCTATCTGTATAAACATGGAAATATCTACACCGCTATCTGTATAAATATGGAAATATCTACACTGCTATCTCTATAAAGATGGAAATGCTACACCGCTATCTGTATAAACATGGAAATATCTACATGGCTATATCTATAAATATGGAAATATCTACACCGTCATCTGTATAAACATGGAAATTACTTCACAGTCATCTGTTTAAACATAGAAATATCCACACCATTATCTGTATAAACACGGAAATACCTACACGGCCATCTGTGTAAACATGGAAATATCTACACAGCCGTCTCTATAAACATGGAAATATCTACATCGCTATCTGAATAAACATGGAAATAGCTAAACTGCTATCTGTTTAAACCTGGAAATATCTACAACGTCCTCAGTAAAAATATGGAAATATCTACACAGTCATCTGTAGAAACATGGAAATATCTACACCGCCATCTGTATACACATGGAAATATCTACACCGCTATCTGTATAAACATGGAAATAGCCACATCGTTATGGTTTATAAACATGGAAATACCTACACCACCCTCTGAATAAACATGGAAATATCTACATGGCTATCTGTATAAATATGGAAATACATACACTGCTACCTCTATAAACATGGAAATATCTACACAGCTATCTGTATAAACATGGATATATCTACAGCGCTATCTCTATAAACATGGAAGTATCTACACCGCCATCTGAATAAACATGGAAACATGTACACAGTCATCTGTGTAAACATGGAAATAACTACACCGCTGTCTGTATAAACATGGAAATATATACACCGCTATCCGTATAAACATGGAAATATCTACACCGCTATCTGTATAAATATGGAAATATCCACACCGCTATCCCTATAAACATAGAAATGTCTACAACGCTATCTGTATAAACATGGAAATATCTACATGGCTATCTCTATAAACATGGAAATGTCTACACTGCTATCTGTATAAACATGGAAATATCTACATGGCTATCTCTATAAACATGGAAATAGCAACACCGCTATCTGCATAAACACGGAAATATCTACACCGTTATCTGCATAAACATGGAAATATCTACATCGTTATCTGTACAAACATGGAAATATCTCCACCGCTATCTCAATAAACTTGGAAATATCTGCACTGCTATCTTTATAAACTTGGAATTATCTACTCCACTATCTGTATAAACATGGATATATCTACACTGCCATCTGAATAAACATGGTAATAGCCACACCGCTATCTTTATAAAGATGGATATATCTACACCACCATCAGAATAAGCATACAAATATCTACACTGCTCTCTTTATAAATATGGAAATATCTTCACCGCTATCTCTGTAAACATGGAATATCTACACCGCTACCTGTATTAACATTGACATGTCTACACCGCTATCTCTATAAACATGGAAATATGTACACCGCTACCTGCATAAACTTCGAAATATCTACACCACCATCTCTAGAAACATGGAAATATCTCCACCGCTATCTGTATAAACATGGAAATACCTCCACCACTCTCTGTATAAACATGGAATTAACTACACCACTATCTGTATAATCATGGAAATATCTACACCGCTATCTGTATAAACATGGAAGTATCTACACTGCTATCTGTATGAACGTGCAAATATCTACAGCGCTATCTGTATAAACATGAAAATATCTCCACCGCTATCTGTATAAACCTGGAAAAATCTACACCGCTATTAGTATAAATATGGAAATTTCTACACCGCTATCTCTGTAAACATTGAAATGTCTACACCGCTATCTGTATAAACATGGAATTATATACATCGCTATCGATATAAACATGAAAATATCTACACGGACATCTGTATAATCATAGAAATAACTACACAGTCATCTGTATAAACATGGAGATATCTACACCACCATCTGTATAAACATGCAAATATCTACACGGAAATGTGTATAAACATGGAAATATCTAGACAGTCATCTCTATAAACATGGAAATATCTGCACCGCTATCTGTATAAAGATGGAAATATCTACAGCACTATCTGAAAAACTTGGAAATATCTACACCGCTCTCTGAATAAACGTGGAAATATCTACACAGTTATCTGTATAAACATGGAAATATGTACACCGCTATCTTTATAAACAAGGAAATATCTTCCCCGCCATCTGTATAAACATGGAAATATCTACACCGCCATTTGCATAAACATGGAAATATCTACACCGCTATCTGTATAAATACGGAAATATCTACACCGCAATCTCTATAAACATGGAAAAATCTAAACCACTGTCTTCATAAACATGGAAAGATCTACAACGTTATCTCTATAAACATGGAAATATGTACGCTGCCATCTGTATAAACATGGAAATACCTACCCAGTCATCTGCATAAACATGGAAATACCTACACCACCATTTCTATAAACATGGAAATATCTGCACCACTATATCTATATACATGGAAATATCTACACAGCCATCTGTATGAACATGGAAATATCTTCACCGCTGTCTCTATAAACATGGAAATATCTATACCGCTATCTGTGTAAACAACGAAATATCTACACTATCTGTATTAACATAGAAATATCTCCACTGCTATCTGTATAAACATGGAAATATCTCCACCGCTATCTGTATAAACATGGAAATACCTCCACCACTCTCTGTATAAACATGGAATTAACTACACCACTATCTGTATAATCATGGAAATATCTACACCGCTATCTGTATAAACATGGAAGTATCTACACTGCTATCTGTATGAACGTGCAAATATCTACAGCGCTATCTGTATAAACATGAAAATATCTCCACCGCTATCTGTATAAACCTGGAAAAATCTACACCGCTATGAGTATAAATATGGAAATTTCTACACCGCTATCTCTGTAAACATTGAAATGTCTACACCGCTATCTGTATAAACATGGAATTATATACATCACTATCGATATAAACATGAAAATATCTACACGGACATCTGTATAATCATAGAAATAACTACACAGTCATCTGTATAAACATGGAGATATCTACACCACCATCTGTATAAACATGCAAATATCTACACGGAAATGTGTATAAACATGGAAATATCTAGACAGTCATCTCTATAAACATGGAAATATCTGCACCGCTATCTGTATAAAGATGGAAATATCTACACCACTATCTGAAAAACTTGGAAATATCTACACCGCTCTCTGAATAAACGTGGAAATATCTACACCGTTATCTGTATAAACATGGAAATATGTACACCGCTATCTTTATAAACAAGGAAATATCTTCCCCGCCATCTGTATAAACATGGAAATATCTACACCGCCATTTGCATAAACATGGAAATATCTACACCGCTATCTGTATAAATACGGAAATATCTACACCGCAATCTCTATAAACATGGAAAAATCTAAACCACTGTCTTCATAAACATGGAAAGATCTACAATGTTATATCTATAAACATGGAAATATGTACGCTGCCATCTGTATAAACATGGAAATACCTACCCAGTCATCTGCATAAACATGGAAATACCTACACCACCATTTCTATAAACATGGAAATATCTGCACCACTATATCTATATACATGGAAATATCTACACAGCCATCTGTATGAACATGGAAATATCTTCACCGCTGTCTCTATAAACATGGAAATATCTATACCGCTATCTGTGTAAACAACGAAATATCTACACTATCTGTATTAACATAGAAATATCTCCACTGCTATCTGTATAAACATGGAAATATCTCCACCGCTATCTGTATAAACATGGAAATACCTACACGTGTATCTGTATCAACATGGAAATACCTAAACCGCTATCTGTATAAACAATGAAATATCTACACCGCTATCTGTGTAAACTTGGAAATATGTACACCGCTATTTGTGTAAACATGGAAATATCTACAATGCTATCTGTGTAAACATGGAAATATTTACAACGCTATCTGTGTAAACATGGAAATATCTACACAGCTATCTGTAAAACGTGGAAATATCTACACAGCTATCTGTATAAACGTGGAAATATCTAAACCGCTATCTGTATAAATGTGGAAATATCTTCAATGCTATCTGTATAAACGTGGAAATATCTATATCGCTATCTGTATAAACGTGGAAATAACTTCACCGCTATCTCTATAAACCTGGAAATATCTACACCGCTATCTGTATCAACATGGAAATAACTACACTGCTATCTGTATAAACATGGAAATATCTACAATCCTATCTCTGTATACATGGAAATATCTACACAGCTATCTGTGTAAACTTGGAAATATCTACACCGCTATCTGTGTAAAGTTGGCAATATCTACACCACATTCTGTGCAAAGATGGAAAAATCTACTCCGCTATCACTGTAAACATGGAAATATCTACTCCGCTATCTGTATAAACATGGAAATATCTACACTGCCATCTGTCTAAACATGGAAATATCTACAGCGCCATCTGTATGAACATGGAAATATCTACAGCGCTATCTCTGTAAACATTGAAATATCTACACTGCCATCTTTAAAAATATGGAATTATCTACCCAGTCATCTGTATAAACATGGATATATCTAAAACACCATCTCTATAAACATGGAAATATCTACAATGCGATCTGTATTCACATGGATATATCTACACAGCCATCTGTGTAAACATGGAAATATCTACACCGCTATCTCCATAAACATGGAAATACCTACACCGCTATCTCTATAAACATGGAAATATGTACACTGCCATCTGTATAAACATGGAAATACTTACAAAGTTATCTGTATAAACATGGAAATATCTACACCACCATCTGTATAAACATGGAAATATCTACACAGCCATCTGTATATACATGGAAATACCTACACCGCCATCTGTATAAACATGGAAATATCTACACAGCCATGGGTATATACATGGAAGTATCTACACCGCTATCTCTATAAACATGGAAATAACTACACCGCTTTCTGAATAAACATGGAAATATTTACAGTGCCATATACATATCCATAGAAATGTCGGCGCCGCCATCTGTATAAACATGGAAATATCTACACGGTCATCTGTGTAGAGATGGAAATATCAACACCGCCATCTATACAAACATGGAAGTATCTGCAACGCTATCTGTATAAACATGGAAATATTTACACCGCGGTCTGTATAAACATGGAAATATCTAAACCGCTATCTCTATAAACATGGAAATATCTACACTGCCATCTGTACAAACATGGAAATACCTACACTGCCATCTGTACAAACATGGAAACATCTACACAGTCATCTTTAGAAATATGGAAATATCTACACTGCTATCTCTATAAACAAGGAAATAACTACACCGCTATCTCTATAAACATGGAAATATCTACACAATTATCTCCATCAACATGGAAATATATACACCGCCATCTCATTAAACATTGAGATATCTACAACGTCATCTACATAAACAACAAAATACCTACATTGCCATCTATATAAACATGGAAATATCTACACCGCCATCTCTACAAACATGGAAATATCTACACTGCCATTTGTAGAAAGATGGAAATATCTACACCGCCATCTGTACAAACGTGGAAATATCTACACCGCTATCTGTATAAACACGGAAATATCTACACCTTGATCTGTATAAACATGGAAATATTTACACGGCTATCTGAATAATCATGGAATTATCTACACCGTTATCTGTATAAACATGGAAATATCTACACCGCCATCTGTATAAACATGGAAATATCTACACTGCTATCCCTATAAACATGGAAATATCTACAATGCCATCTGTAAAAACATGGAAATACCTATGCAGTCATCTGTATAAACATGGAAATATCTACAGCGCCATCTGTATAAACATGGAAATATCTACACAGCCATCTGTACACACATGGAAATATCTACACAGCCATCTGTATAAACATGGAAATATCTACACCGCTATCTCTATAAACATGGAAATATCTACACCGCTATCTGTATAAACATGGAAATATATACAATGCTATCTGTGTTAACATGGAAATATCTACACAGCTACCTGTGTAAACTTGGAAACATTTACCCAGCTATCTGTGTAAAAATGGAAATATCTACACAGCAATCTGTGCAAAGACGGAAATATCTACACCGCTGTCTCTGTAAACATGGAAATATCTACACCGCTATCTGTATAAACATGGAAATATCTATACCGCAGTCTCTATAAACATGGAAATATCTCCACCGCTATCTGAATAAACATGAAAATATCTACACCGCTATCTGTATAATCATGGACATATCAACACCGCAATCTGTATAAACATGGAAATATCTACACCGCAGCCTGTACGAACATGGAATTACCTACACCGCTATCTGTATAAAGATGGAAATATCTACACCGCTATCTCTATAAACATGGAAATACCTACACCGCTTTCTCTATAAACATGAAAATATCTACACTGCTATCTCTATATACATGGAAATATCTACACCTCCATCTCTATAAACATGAAAATATCTACACCGCCATCTTCAGAAACATGGATGTATCTACACCGCTATCTGTATAAACATGGAAATATCTACACCACTATCTCTATAAACATGGAAATATCTTCACTGCCATCTGTATAAACATGGAAATATCTACAATGCCATCTGTAGAAAGATGGAATTATCTACACCGAAATCTGTATAAAGATGGAAATAACTACACAGTTATCTCTATAGACAAGGAAATATGTACACCGCTATCTGTATAAACATGGAAATATCTACACAGCCATCTGTGCACACATGGAAATATCTACACAGCCATCTGTATAAACATGGAAATATCTACACCGCTATCTCTATAAACATGGAAATATCTACACCGCTATCTGTATAAACATGCAAATATATACAATGCAATCTGTGTAAACATGGAAATATCTACACAGCTACCTGTGTAAACTTGGAAACACTTACCCAGCTATCTGTGTAAAAATGGAAATATCTACACAGCAATCTGTGCAAAGATGGAAATATCTACACCGCTGTCTCTGTAAACATGGAAATATCTACACCGCTATCTGTATAAACATGGAAATATCTATACCGCAGTCTCTATAAACATGGAAATATCTCCACCGCTATCTGTATAAACATGAAAATATCTACACCACTATCTGTATAATCATGGACATATCTACACCGCAATCTGTATAAACATGGAAATATCTACCACGCTATGTGTGTAAACATGGAAATATCTACACAGCTATCTGTGTAAACTTGGAAATATCTACACAGCTATCTGCATAAACATGGAAATATCTACACCGCTACATGAATAAACATGAAATATCTACACCGCTGTCTGTATAAACAAGGAAATATCTACACCGCCATCTGTAGAAACATGGAAATATCTACACCGCAGTCTGTATGAACATGGAAATACCTACACCGCTATCTGTATAAAGATGGAAATATCTACACCGCTATCTCTATAAACACGGAAATACCTACAACGCTTTCTCTATAAACATGAAAATATCTACACTGCTCTCTCTATATACATGGAAATATCTACACCTCCATCTCTATAAACATGAAAATATCTACACCGCCATCTTCAGAAACATGGATGTATCTACACCGCTATCTGTATAAACATGGAAATATCTACACCACTATCTGTATAAACATGGAAATATCTTCACTGCCATCTGTATAATCATGGAAATATCTACAATGCCATCTGTATAAAGATGGAATTATCTACACCGAAATCTGTATAAAGATTTAAATAACTACACAGTTATCTCTATAGACAAGGAAATATGAACACCGCTATCTGTATAAACATGGAAATATCTACACTGCCATCTGTATAAAGATGGTAATATATACACCGCAAGCTGTATAAACATGGAAATATCTACACCGCTATCTGTATAAACATGGAAATACCAACACCGTTATCTGTATAAACATGGAATTAACTACAGCGCTATCTCTATAAACATGAAAATACTTACACCACCATCTCTATAAACATGGAGATATTTACCCCGCTATCTCTATAAACTTAGAAATAAATACACCGCCATCTCTATAAACATGGAAATATCTACACCGCCATCTGCATAAACATGGAAATATCTAAACAGACATCTGTATAAACATGGAAATATCTACACTGCCATCTGTATAAACTTGGAATATCTACACTGACATCTGTAGAAAGATGGAAATGTCTACAGAGCGATCTGTATAAACATGGGAATTTCTACACCGCTACTTGTATAAGCATGGAAATATCTACACCGCTATCTGTATCAACATGGAAATAACGACACCGGAATCTGTATAAACATGGAAATATCTACAATGCTATCTCTGTAAACATGGAAATATCTACACAGCTATCTGTGTAAACTTGGAAATATCAACACACCTGTCACTGTAAATTTGGCAATAACTACACCGCAATCTGTGCAAAGATAGAAATACCTACACAGCTATCTCTGTAAACATGGAAATATCTACACCGATATCTGTATAAACATGGTAATATCAACACTGTGATCTGTATAAACATGGAAATATCTACACCATGATCTGTATAAACATGGAAATATCTACACCGCGATCTGTATAAACATGGACATATTTACATCGTGATCTGTATAATCATGGAAATATCTACACCGCCATCTCTATAAACATGGAAATATCTACAACACTATCTGTATAAACATGGAAATATCCACACCGCAATCTCCATAAACATGGAAAAATCAACACCGATATCACTATGAACATGGAAATATCTACACCGCCATCTCTATAAACATGGATATATCTACACCGCGATCAGTATAAACATGGAAATATCTACACCGCTATCTGTATAAACATGGAAATATCTCCACTGCTATCTCTATAAACATCGAAATATCAACCCCGCCATCTGTATAAACATGGAAAAACTTACAAAGTTATCTGTATAAACATGGAAATGTCTACACCGCCATCTGTATAAACATGGAAATATCTACACAGCCATGTGTATATACATGGAAATATCTACACGGCTATCTATATAAACTTGGAAATAACTACACCGCCATTTGTATAAACATGGAAATATCTCCACTGCTATCTCTATAAACATCGAAATATCTACACCGCCGTCTGTATAAACATGGAAATACTTACAAAGTTATCTGTATCAATCTGGAAATATCTACACCGCCATCTGTATAAACTAGGAAATATCTACACAGCCATGTGTACATACATAGAAATAACTACACCGCTCTCTATATAAACATGGAAATAACTTCAACGCTATCTGTATATACAAGGAAATATCTACACCGCCATCTACATATCCATAGAAATATCTGCACTGCCATCTGTATAAACATGGAAATATCTACACGGTCATCTGTGTATAAATGGAAATATCAACACCGACATCTGTACAAACATGGAAATAACTGCAGCGCTATCTGTATAAACATGGAAATATCTCCACCGCGGTCTGTATAAACATGGAAATATCTACACCGCTATCTGTAGAAACAAGGAAATATATACACCGCTATCTCTATAAACATCGAAATATCTACACCGCCATCAGTATAAACATGGAAAAACTTACAAAGTTATCTGTATAAATATGGAAATATCTACACCGCCATCTGTATAAACATGGAAATATCTACATAGCCATGTGTATATACATGGAAATAACTACACCGCAATCTATATAAACATGGAAATAACTACACCGCCATTTGTATAAACATGGAAATATGTCCACTGCTATCTCTATAAACATCGAATTATCTACACCGCCATCTGTATAAACATGGAAATACTTACAAAGTTATCTGTATAAACATGGAAATATCTACACAGCCATCTACATATCCATAGAAATATCTGCACTGCCATCTGTATAAACATGGAAATATCTACACGGTCATCTGTGTATAGATGGAAATATCAACACCGCCATCTGTACAAACATGGAAATATCTGCACCGCTATCTGTATAAACATGGAAATATCTACACCGCTATCTGTATAAACATGGAAATATATACACCGCTATCTCTATAAACATGGAAATATCTACACTGTGATCTGTATAAATATGGAAATATTTACACTGATATCTGTAAAAACATGGAAATTTCTACACCGTTATCTGTATAAATATGGAAATATCTACACCGCTATCTCTATAAACATGGAAATATCCATAACGCCATCTGTATAAACATGGAAATACCTATACAGTCATCTGTGTAAACATGGAAATATCTACACCACCATCTGTATAAACATGGAAATATCTACAATGCCATCTGTATACACATGGAAATAACTAAACGGCAGTCTGTGTATAGATGGAAACATCAACACTGCCATCTGTACAAACATGGAAATATCTACACTGCTAACTCTATAAACATGGAAATATCTACACTGCACTCTGTATAAACATGGAATTATCTACACCAGTATCTGTATAAACATGGACATATCTACACCACGATATGTATAAACATGGAAATATATACAGCGCTATCTGTATAAACATGGAAATATCTGCACCGCTATCTCTATAAACATGGAAATATCTACAAAGACATCTGTATAAACATGTTATTGCCTACACAGTCATGTGTAGGTACATGGAAATATCTACACTGCCATCTGTATAAACATAGAAATATCTACACAGCCCTCAGTATAAATATGGAAATATCTGCAAAGGAATCTGTATAAACATGGAAATATCTGCACCGCTATATGTATAAACATGGAATTACCTACACCGCTGTCTCTATAAACATGGAAATATGTACACCGCCATCTCTTTAAACATGGAGATATCTACAATGCCATCTACATAAACAAGAAAATATCTACATTGCCATCTACATAAACATGGAAATATGTACACCGCCATCTCTATAAACCTGGAAATATCTACACTGCCATTTGTAGAAAGACGGAAATATCTACACCGCCATCTGTATAAACGTGGAAATATCTACACCGATATCTGTATAAACATGGAAATATCTACACTGCCATCTGTATAAAAATGGAAATATCTACACAGCTATCTGTAAAAACATGGAAATACGTACACCGCTATCTGTATAAACATGGAAATATCTACACCGCGATCTGTATAAACATGGAAATATCTACACCGTGATCTGTATAAACATGGAAATATCTTCACCGCGATCTGTATAAACATGGAAATATCTACAAAGCTATCTGTACAAACATGGTAATATCTACAACACCATCAATATAAACATGGAAATATCTACACCGACATCTGTATAAACATGGAAATATCTACAATGCCATCTGTAGAAAGATGGAAATACCTACACCGCAATCTGTGTAAACTTGGAAATATCAACAACAATATATGTAAAAACCTGGAAGTATCTACACCGCTATCTCTATAAACATGGAAATATCTACGCCGCGATCTGCATAAACATGGAAATATCTACAGCACGATCTGTATAAACATGGAAATATCTACACCGCTATCAGTATAAACATGGAAATATGTACACAGCTATCTCTGTAAACATGGAAATATCTTCACCGCCATCTGTATAAACATGAAAATACCTACAAGTCATCTGTATAAACATGGAAAAATCTACACAGCCATCTGTATAAACATGGAAATATCTACCCAGACATCTGTATATACATGGAAATATCTACACCGCTATCTGTATAAACATGGAAATATCTACACTGCTATTTGTATAAACAAGGAAATATCTACACCGTGATCTGTATAAACATGGAAATATCTAGAGTGCTATTTGTATAAACAAGGAAATATCTACACCGCTATCTGTATAAACATGGAAACAACTACAACGCTATTTATATAAACAAGGAAATACCTACAATGTGATCTGTATAAACATGGAAATATCTACACCGCCATCTCTATAAACATTGTAATATCTACACCCCTATCTGTATAAACATGGAAACATCCACACCGCTATCTCCATAAACATGGAAAAATCTCCACTGCTATCTCTATAAACATTGAAATATCTACACCGCCATCTGTATAAACATGGAAATACTTACAAAGTTATCGGTATAAACATGGAAATATCTACACTACCATCTGTATAAACATGGAAATATCTACACGGACATCTGTGTATAGATGGAATTATCAACACCGCCATCTGTACAAACATGGAAATATCTGCACCGTTATCTGTATAAACATGGAAATATCTACACCGCGGTCTGTATAAACATGGAAATATCTACACCGCTATCGGTATAAACATGGAAATATATACACCGCTATCTCTATAAAGATGGAAATACCTACACCCTGATCAGAATAAACAAGGAAATATTTACACCGCTTTCTGTATAAATATGGAAATTTCTACACCGTTGTCTGTATAAATATGGAAATATCTACACCGCTATCTCTATAAACATGGAAATATCTATACCGCCATCTGTATACACATGGAAATACCTATACAGTCATCTGTGTAAACATGAAAATACCTACACCACCATCTGTATAAACATGGAAATATCTACAATGCCACCTGTATACACATGGAAATACCTACACGGCAATCTGTGTATAGATGGAAACATCAACACCGCCATCTGTACAAAGATGGAAATATCTACACTGCTATCTCAATAAACATGGAAATATCTACACTGCGCTCTGTATAAAAATGGAAATATCTACACCGGTATCTGTATAAACATGGAAATATCTACAACACGATCTGTATAAACATGGAAATATATACACCGCTATCTGTATAAACATGGAAATATCCGCACCGCTATCTCTATAAACATGGAAATATCTAAAAAGCCATCTGTATAAACATGGAAATGCCTACACTGTCATGTGTAGGAACATGGAAATATCTACACTGCCATCTGTATTAACATAAAAATATCTACACAGCCCTCCGTATAAATAAGGAAATATCTGCATAGGGATCTGTATAAACATGGAAATATCTGCACCGCTATCTGTATAAACTTGGAAATACCTACACCGCTGTCTCTATAAACATGGAAATATGTACACCGCCATCTCTTTAAACATGGAGATATCTACAATGCCATCTACATAAACAAGAAAGTATCTACATTGCCATCTATATAAACATGGAAATATCTACACCGCCATCTCTATAAACCTGGAAATATCTACCCTGCCATTTGAAGAAAGATGGAAATATCTACACCGCCATCTGTATAAACGTGGAAATATCTACACCGCTATTTGTATAAACAAGGAAATATCTACACCGCCATCTGTTTAAACATGGAAATATATACACAGACATCTGTTTATACATGGAAATATCTACACCGATATCTGTATAAACATGCTAATAACTACACCGCTATCTGTATAAATGTGGAATTATTTGCACCGCTATCCCTATAAACATGGTAATATCAACACCGTGATCTGTATAAACATGGAAATATCTACACCATGATCTGTATAAACATGGAAATATCAACACCGCTTTCTGTATAAACATGGAAATATCTCCAATGCTATCTCTATAAACATTGAAATATCTACTCCGCCATCTGTATAAACATGGAAATACTTACAAAGTTATCTGTATAAACATGGAAATATCTACACCGCCATCTGTATAAACATGGAAATATCTACACAGCCATGCATATATACATGGAAATATCTACACCGCTATCTATATAAACATGGAAATAACTACACCGTTATCTGTATAAACATGGAAATATCTACACCGCCATCTACATATCCATAGAAATATCTGTGCCGCCATCTGTATAAACATGGAAATATCTACACGGTCTTCTGTGTATAGATGGAAATATCAACACCGCCATCTGTACAAACATGGAAATACCTGCACCGCTATCTGTATAAACATGGAAATATCTACACCACGGTCTGTATAAACATGGAAATATCTACACCGCTATCTGTATAAACATGGAAATTTCTACACCGCTATCTCTATAAACATGGAAATATCTGCACCTTGATCTGTATAAATATGGAAATATTTACACCGATATCTCTATAAACATGGAAATATCTACACAGTTATCTGAAAAAATATGGAAATATCTACACCGCGATCTCTATAAACATGGAAATATCTTCACCGCCATCTGTATAAACATGGAAATATCTACAATGCTATCTCTATAAACATGGAAATATCTACAATGCCATCTGTAAAAACATGGAAATACCTATACAGTCATCTGTATAAACATGGAAATGTCTACACCACCATCTGTATAAACATGGAAATATCTACAATGCCATCTGTATACACATGGAAATACCTACACGGCAATCTATGTATAGATGGAAACATCAACACCGCCATCTGTACAAACATGGAAATATCTACACCGCTATCTCTATAAACATGGAAATACACTGCGGTCTGTATAAACATGTAAGTATCTACACCGGTATCTGTATAAACATGGAAATATCTACACCACGATCTGTATAAACATGGAAATATTTACACTGCTATTTGTATAAACATGGAAATATCTGCATCGCTATCTCTATAAACAAGGAAATATCTACAAAGCCATCTGTATAAACATGGAAATACCTACACAGTTATGTGTATAAACATGGAAATATCTACAACGCAATCTGTATAAACATGGAAATATCTACACCGATATCTGTAAAAATATGAAATATCTAAACCGCTATCTCTATAAAAATGGAAATAACTACACTGCTATTTGTATAAACATGGAAATATCCTCACTGCTATCTCTATGAACATGGATAAATCTACACCACTATCTCCATAAACATGGAAATATCTACACCGCCATCTCTATAAACATGGAAATATCTACACAGCCATCTGTATAAACATGGAAATATCTACACAGCCATCTGTATATACATGGAAATATCTACACCGCTATCTGTATAAACATGGAAATAACTACACCGCTATTTGTATAAACAAGGAACTATCTGCACCACCATCAGTTTAAACATGGAAATATATACACAGACATCTGTTTATACATGGAAATATCTACACCGCTATCTGTATAAACATGCGAATAACTACACCGCTATCTGTATAAATGTGGAAATATTTGCACCGCTATCCCTATAAACATAGTATTATCAACACCGCGATCTGTATAGACATGGAAATATCTACACCATGATCTGTATAAACATGGAAACATCTACACCGTGATCTGTATAAACATGGAAATATCTACACCGCCATCTCTATAAACATGGAAATAACTTCACCCCTATCTCTATAAACATGGAAATATCCACACCGCTATCTCTATAAACATGGAAAAATCATCACCGCTATCTCTATGAACATGGAAATATCTACACCGCGATCTCTATAAATATGGAAATATCTACACCGCGATCAGTATAAACGTGGAAATATCTACACCGCCATCTTTATAACCATGGAAATACTTACAAAGTTATTGGTATAAACATGGAAATACCTACACCGCCATCTGTATAAACATGGAAATATCTACACAGCCATGTGTATATACATGGAAATATCTACACCACTGTCTATATAAACATGGAAATAACTACACCGCTATCTGTATAAACATGGAAATATCTACACCGCCATCTACATACCCTTTGAAAAATCTGCGCCGCCATCTGTATAATCATGGAAATATCTACACGGTCATCTGTGTATAGATGGAAATATCAACACCGCCATCCATATAAACATGTAAATATATACACCGCTATCTGCATAAACATGGAACTATCTGCACCGTTATCTCTATAAACATGGAAATATCTACAAAGAAATCTGTATAAACATGGAAATGCCTACACAGTCATGTGTAGGAACATGGAAATATCTACACTGCCATCTGTATAAACATATAAATATCTACACAGCCCTCTGTATAAATATGGAAATATCTGCATAGGAATCTGTATAAACATGCAAATATCTGCACCGCTATCTGTATAAACATGGAAATACCTACACCGCTGTCTCTATAAAAAAGGAAATATGTACACTGCCTTCTCTTTAAACATGGAGATATCTACAACGCCATATACATAAACAAGAAAATACCTACATTGCCATCTATATAAACATGGAAATATCTACACTGCCATTTGTAGAAAGATGGAAATATCTACACCGCCATCTGTATAAACGTGGAAATACCTACACCGCTATCTGTATAAGCATGGAAATATCTACACCGCAATCTGTATAAACATGGAAATATCTACACCGTTGCCTGTATAAATATGAAATATCAAAACCGCTATCTCTATAAAAATGGAAATATCTACACTGCTATCTGTATAAACATGGAAATATCCTCACTGCTATCTCTACGCACATGGATATATCTACACCGTTATCTCAATGAACATGGAAATATCTACACCGCCATCTCTATAAACATGGAAATATCTACACCGCCATCTGTATAAACATGGAAATATCTACAATGCCATCTGTAGAAAGATGGAAATTCCTACACCGCAATCTGTGTAAACATGGAAATATCTACAACAATATCTGTAAAGCATGGAAATATCTATACCGCTATCTGTATAAACATGGAAATATCTACACCGCGATCTGCATAAACATGGAAATATCTACACCGCGATCTGTATAAACATGGAAATATCTACACCGCTATCTGTATAAACATGGAAATATCTAGACAGCTATCTCTATAAACATGGAAATATTTTCACCGCCATCTGTATAAACATGGAAATACCTACAAGTCATGTGTATAAACATGGAAATATCTAGACAGCCATCTGCATAAACATGGAAATATCTACACAGCCATCTGTATATAAATGGAACTATCTACACCGCTATCTGTATAAACATGGAAGTAACTACACTGCTATTTGTAAAAACAAGGAAATATCTACACCGTGATCTGTATAAACATGGAAATATCTGCAGTGCTATTTGTATAAACAAGGAAATATCTACACCGCTATCTGTAAACATGGAAATAACTACACCGCTCTCTGTATAAACTAGGAAATATCTACAACGTGATCTGTATAAACATGGAAATATCTACACCGCCATCTCTATAAACATGGAAATATCTACACCCCTATCTGTATAAACATGGAAATATCCACACCGCTATCTCTATAAACATGGAAAAATCTACACCGTGATCAGTATAAACGTGGAACTATCTACACCGCTATCTCTATAAACATGGAAATATCTCCACTGCTATCTCTATAAACATCGAAATATCTACACCGCCATCTGTATAAACATGGAAATACTTACAAAGTTATCGGTATAAACATGGAAATATCTACACTGTCATCTGTATAAACATGGAAATATCTACACCGCGATTAGTATAAACGTGGAAATATCTACACCGCTATCTCTATAAACATGGAAATATCTCCAATGCTATCTCTATAAACATCGAAATATCTACACCGCCATCTGTATAAACATGGAAATACTTACAAAGTTTTCGGTATAAACATGGAAATATCTACACTGTCATCTGTATAAACATGGAAATATCTACATGGTCATCTGTGTATAGATGGAATTATCAACACCGCCATCAGTACAAACATGGAAATATCTGCACCGTTATCTGTATAAACATGGAAATATCTACACCGCGGTCTGTATGAACATGGAAATATCTACACCGCTATCTGTATAAACATGGAAATATATACACCGCTATCTCTATAAACATGGAAATACCTACACCGTGTTCTGTATAAACATGGAAATATTTACACTGCTCTCTGTATAAACATGGAAATTACTACACCGTTATCTGTATAAATATGGAAATATCTACACCGCTATCTCTATAAACATGGAAATATCTATACTGCCATCTGTATAAACATGGAAATAACTACACAGTCTTCTGTGTAAACATGGAAATACCTACACCACCATCTGTATAAACATGGAAATATCTACAATGCCATCTGTATACACATGGAAATACCTACACGGCAATCTGTGTATAGATGGAAACATCAACAAGGCCATCTGTACAAACATGGAAATATCTACACTGCTATCTCAATAAACATGGAAATATCTACACTGCGCTCTGTATAAACATGGAAATTTCTACACCGGTATCTGTATAAACATGGAAATATCTACAACACGATCTGTATAAACATGGAAATATATTCACCGCTATCTGTATAAACATGGAAATATCTGCACCGCTATGTCTATAAACATGGAAATATCTACAAAGCCATCTGTATAAACATGGAAATGCCTACACAGTCATGTGTAGGAACATGGAAATATCTACACTGCCATCTGTATAAACATAGAAATATCTACACAGCCCTCTGAATAAACATGGAATTATCTGCATAGGGATCTGTATAAACATGGAAATATCTGTACCGCTATCTGTATAAACTTGGAAATACCTACACCGCTGTGTCTATAAACATGGAAATTTGTACACCGCCATCTCTTTAAACATGGAGATATCTACAACGCCATCTACATAAACAAGAAAATATCTACATTGCCATCTATATAAACATGGAAATATCTACCCTGACATTTGAAGAAAGATGGAGATATCTACAGCGCCATCTGTATAAACATGGAAATATGTACACCGCTATCTGTATAAACATGGAAATATCTACTCCGCAATCTGTATAAACATGGAAATATCTACACCGCTATCTGTAAAAATATGAAATATTAAAACCGCTATCTCTTTAAAAATGGAAATATCTACACTGCTATCTGTATAAACATGGAAATATCCTCACTGCTATCTCTATGAACACGGATATATCTACACCGTTATCTCAATGAACATGGAAATAACTACACCGCCATCTCTATAAACATGGAAATATCTACAACGACATCTGTATAAACATGGAAATATCTTCACAGCTATCTTTAAAAACATGGAAATATCTACACTGCTATCTGTATAAATATGGAAATATCTACACCGCGATCTGTATAAACATGGAAATATCTAAACCGTGATCTGTATGAACATGGAAATATCTTCACCACGATCGGTATAAACATGGAAATATCTACAAAGCTATCTGTATAAACATGGTAATATCTACACCGCCATCTGTATAAACATGGAAATATCTACAATGCCATCTGTGTAAACATGGAAATACCTACACAGCTATATTTGTAAACTCGGAAATATCTACACCACTATCTGTGTAAAGATGGAAATACCTACACCGCAAACTGTGCAAAGATGGATATATCTACACCGCTATCTCTGTAAACACGGAAATATCAACACCACCATCTGCATAAACATGGAAATATCTACACTGCCATCTGTATAAACATGGAAATATCTACACAGCCATCTGTATAATCATGGAAATATCTACACCGCTATCGGTATAAACATGGAAATATCTACACCGCGATCTGCATAAACATGGAAATATCTACACCGCGATCTGTATAAACATGGAAATATCTTCACCACGATCTGTATATACATGGAAATATCTACACCGCTATCTGTATAAACATGGAAATATCTACACAGCTATCTCTATAAACATGGAAATATCTTCACCGCCATCTGTATAAACATGGAAATACCTACACTGCTATTTGTATAAACAAGGAAATACCTACACCGTGATCTGTATAAACATGGAAATATCTACAGTGCTATTTGTATAAACAAGGAAATATCTACACCGCTATCTGTATAAAGATGGAAATAACTACACCGCTATTTGTTTAAACAAGGAAATATCTACAACGTGTTCTGTATAAACATGGAAATATCTACGCCACCATCTCTATAAACATGGAAATATCTACACTGCGCTCTGTATAAACATGGAAATATCTACACCGGTATCTGTATAAACATGGAAATATCTACACCGCAATCTGTATAAACATGGAAATATATACACCGGTATCTGTAGAAACATGTAAATATCTACACCACGATCTGTATATACATGGAAATATCTACACCGCTATCTGTATAAACATGGAAATATCTGCACCGCTATCTATATAGTCATGGAAATATCTACAAAGCCATCTGTATAAACATGGAAATGCCTACACAGTCATGTGTAGGAACATGGAAATATCTACACTGCCATCTGTATAAACATAGAAATATCTACACAGCCCTCTGTATAAATATGGAAATATCTGCATAGGCATCTGTATAAACATGGAAATATCTGCACCGCTATCTGTATAAACATGGAAATACCTACACCGCTGTCTCCATAAACATGGAAATATGTACACCGCTATGTGTATAAACATGGAAATATCTCCGCGGCTGTCTGTATAAATATGGAAATATCTACACCGCGATCTGTATAAACATGGAAATATCTACACAGCTATCTGTATAAACATGGAAATATCTACAGAGCTATCTCTATAAACATGGAAATACCTACACCGCCATCTGTATAAACATGGAAATACCTACAAAGTCATCTGTATAAACATGGAATTACCTACAAAGCCATCTGTATAAACATGGAAATAACTACACCGTTATTTGTATAAACAAGGAAATATCTATACCGCCATCTGTTTAAACATGGAAATATATACACAGACATCTGTTTATACATGGAGATATCTACACTGCTATCTGTATAAACATGTTAATATCTACACCGCTATCTGTATAAATGTGGAATTATTTTCACCGCTATCCCTATAAACATGGTAATATCAGCACCACGATCTGTATAAACATGGAAATATCTACACCATGATCTGTATAAACATGGAAATATCTACACCGCCATCTCTTTAAACATGGAAATATCTACACCCCTATCTGTATAAACATGGAAATATCCACACAGCTATCTCAATAAACATGGAAAAATCAACACGGCTATCTCTATGAACATGGAAATATCTACACCGCCATCTCTATAAACATGGAAATATCTACACCGTGATCAGTATAAACATGGAAATATCTACACCGCTATCTGTATAAACATGGAAATATCTCCACTGCTATCTCTATGAACATCGAAATATCTACAACGCCATCTGTATAAACATGGAAATACTTACAAAGTTATCTGTATAAACATGGAAATATCTACACCGCCATCTGTATAAACATGGAAATATCTGCACAGCCATGTGTATATACATGGAAATATCTACATCGCTATCTATATAAGCATGGAAATAACTACACCGCTATTTGTATAAACATGGAAATATCTCCACTGCTATCTCTGTAAACATCGAAATATCTACACGGCCATCTGTATAAACATGGAAATACTTACAAAGTTATCTGTATAAACATGGAAATATCTACACCGCCATCCGTATAAACATGGAAATATCTACACAGCCATGTGTACATACATGGAAATATCTACACCGCTCTCTATATAAACATGGAAATAACTACACCGCTATCTGTACATACATGGAAATATCTACACCGCCATCTACATATCCATAGAAATATCTGCGCCGCCATCTGTATAAACATGGAAATATCTACACGGTCATCTGTGTATACTTGGAAATATCAACACCGGCATCTGTAAAAACATGGAAATATCTGCACCGCTATCTGTATAAACATTGAAATATCTACACCGCAGTCTGTATAAACATGGAAATATCTACACCGCTATCTGTATAAACATGGAAATATCTACAACGCTATCTCTATAAACATGGAAATATCTACAGCGTGATCTGTATAAACATGGAAATATTTACTCCGATATCTGTATAAACATGGAAATTTCTACACCGTTATCTGTATAAATTTGGAAATATCTACACCACTATCTCTATAAACATGGAAATATGTACAACGCCATCTGTATAAACATGGAAATACCTATACAGTCATCTGTGTTAACACGGAAATATGTACACCACCATCTGTATAAACATGGAAATATCTACAATGCCATCTGTATACACATGGAAATACCTACACGGCAGTCTGTGTATAGATGGAAACATCATCACCGCCATCTGTACAAACATGGAAATATCTACATTGCTATCTCTATAAACATGGAAATATCTACACCGCTATCTGTATAAACGTGGAAATAGCTACACCGCTATCTGTATAAACATGGAAATATCTACAACGCTATCTGTGTAAACATGGAAATATCTACAATGCCATCTGTGTAAACATGGAAATATCTACACAGCTATATTTGTAAACTCGGAAATATCTACACCACTATCTGTGTAAAGATGGAAATACCTACACCGCAAACTGTGCAAAGATGGATATATCTACACCGCTATCTCTGTAAACACGGAAATATCAACACCACCATCTGCATAAACATGGAAATATCTACACTGCCATCTGTATAAACATGGAAATATCTGCATAGCCATCTGTATAAACATGGAAATATCTACACCGCTATCTGTATTAGCATGGAAATACCTATACCGCTATCTGTATAAACATGAAAATATCAACACCGCTATCCATATAAACTTGGAAATATCTACATCGCTATCCATATAAACATGGAAATATCTACACCGCTATCACTATAAACATGGAAATTCCTACACCGCTATCACTATAAACATGGAAATATCTACACCGCTATATGTATAAATATGGATATATCTACACCGCTATCTCTATAAACATGGAAATATCTACACCACTATCTGTATAAACATGGAAATGTCTACACCGCTACCTCAATAATCATGGAAATATCTACACCGCCATCTGTGTAAACATGGAAATATCTACACCGCTACCTGTATAAAAATGGAAATATCTACACCGTTATCTTAAAAACGTGGAAATATCTACACCGCTATCTGTATAAACATGGAAATATCTACACCGCCATCTCTATAAACATGGAAATATCTACACCGCCATCTTTAAAAACATGGAAATATCTGCACACTCATCTGTATAAACATGGAAATATCTACACCATCTTCTGTATAAACATGGAAATATCTTCACTGCCAGGAGCTCAAGAGCAGCCTGTGCAATACAGCAAGGCCTCATCTCTACAAAAAAATTAGAAATATTAGCTGTCCATGGTCGTGTGCACCTGTAGTCCCAGCTTCTTGGGAGGCTGAGGTGGGAGGATCTACGGAGCCCAGGATTTTAAGGCTGCAGTGACCTTGGATAACGACTGCACTCCAACCTGGATGACAGAACAAGAACCTGTTTCAAAAAAGAAAAAAGATAAAAAAACCTAAAAACTAAAAACTGGATGTAGTTTGCTAGTAACTAAACAGCAAATTAATTGTAACATGCTTACATATCAACGATGTCTTTCTTCTTTGATCATAAACCTGCTCACTAAGAAGCTGCTGAAGTCCATGGTAGTGACAGGTACATGTCTGCATCCTTTTCCTGACCTGCATCTTCTTTGATTGTCCCCATCTGTGTCTCCGACTGGCACTGCCGAACCATCTTGCTACCTTATCAATGTTGTACTGAACCGGACTGCTAACTGATCAATGTTGTCGAGCTCACTGCACAAGCTGTTCTTACAAGGTAGATTTCTGCCTGGAATAGCCATACTTACACTGTTTATATTCCTTACTCCTGTCCCATCCAACGCAGCACAAGTTCTATTTATTGCCATAGAAACATAGGTCATTTGGAAACACCTCCTTCATTTCTAGGGAATGTTCAAACATTTCTGACATTTTGGACTCTGTTCTAGCCTCTTGTTAAATATATCCAGAAAAGAGACAAAGCTTTATGGGGGGGCTATATGCACACATATGCTATAGAATAAGCTATCTAAATGCTTAAAAGTACTTTCCATCTGTCACCGCACCTTAATAGGTACACAGAAATTAAGTATGTGTATATCTGTCTGTATAGATACGTATAAATATATATCCCCAAAACAAAAACTCATTCTCTTACTTATACATAGGTAGAATATAGGTGAATATACATATACATTTATAGGTAGAACAAAAAACCCCTCAGCCTCTTTAGGGCCATGTGTTTTCTCTGAGTAATTGTCACAATTAATTACAATACATGTGTATGCCTTTTTAGATAAATTCCATCAGACCAGTTTCTGTCTGGTTGGAAAATAATAACTGCCTATTTGCTAAGTGCCCCTGCCCCTATACTATGTTCCAGTGAACTAAAGACCTCTGGCAATCATAGATTTACAACTCAGCAAGATTAAACAATTTATTGTTATTTATGACATCCAAGCTGGATCTTCTGTATCATATTCCACATTAGCATCTATCACTTTACATTTGGGAGATCCTGTCCAAAAAATGATTATGCCTCCTAACCAAACATTCAGCAGGGCTGCAGGAACAGGCCCCCTGAACAAACATCCTGCCAAAGTACTTTAAAGCACCGTGAGCTGCCACAGCTGTGCATTTTCAGATGACTCAGCAGATTAGCGTGGAGTCTCTTAGCCTCTGCTTGGTCTGTTCCTTTCAGTGATCTCTCACATGGCCCAGTCCATTCGGTTTGAAAATCCTCATGAAATGAGCAGATTATGATCTGGCTTCATTCAGTAGAGGGCCATGGGGTGGGCATGGAGGGGAGAGGGTTTGCTCTTAACACATCCTGAGCCTCAGAAAGTTTTCAGATGGAAAAGCATGGCACTGACTCAGCTCATGCTTAACAGGAAATAATGCACAGACCACACCAAAAAAGCCCTTTATGTTGTGTGAAAGTCTATGCCGGAGCAGCTGCTGCCACCTCATGTACTGTGATAGAGTGTGCATGTGTGTGTTTGTGTGTGCATGAGTGTGAGTATGCACACAAATGTGTGCTGGGAGGGGGAGGAGATCACACCTTCCATAGTCGCCACCTCAGCCTTAGCTAGCAGCGTGGAGAAATGCCAAAATTCAAGAGGAAGCTGCACCAAAGCAACTGTGATCACCACATCAGCAGGCGCTTTCTGGTTAGTAAAGCTACTGGGACTGAAAAACACACACGATCTCGTCCTTCTTTTATTTTAATCAGAGCAAACTATTTTTATAATAATTGTGTTATATGAATAAATAATTCATAATGCTGTAACCCATTATCACATTCAATCCTCCCAACAACCCTAGAAGATATGTAGACAAGTATTATTACTTTCCCTATTTTTATAAATGAGGAAATAAACCCCAGGAGGCTAGGCGACTTCCCCACGGTCATAGAAGTTGCAAACAGTAGTATCATGTTTCAAATCCAAAGCTTCTCCTTTTGTCTTTATCATTTTAATTTTGAAGGTAATGCATATGCATGTATGATCTTTTAAATCCAGAGATGTATATGGAATAGATAGGAAAAGGGACTCTGCTTCCCCATTATACACCCCCTCCACCCAAGCTATATACACTGTTGACTAGAGTATGTCCTTTCAATCCTATTTTCTATGCCTACATTATATACAGAAAAGCAGGATTACGTTACACACAATATTCCAGTCATTGCTGTTTTTCACCAACAAGCTATCATTCACATCTTTTTCATACTACATATAAATTTATATCCTTTATTTTAGTGGTGTATATTGTGCAGTTGTGTCAAATTATGTACCTGTTCTCTGTTGAACATATAGATTTTTTCTGAGTTTTTCCTTAGCAAAATGCTGCAGTGAGTACCCTTGTACACAGATGTGTGTACATTTGTTCTAGAAAAATCTACAGTAAAGATTCTTAGATTAAGAGATTCCCAGGTTATTAGAAAACTACTCTATTAATTTAGATATATACTTCCAAATTGCCTGACCAAAAAGTTATGTCAATTTAACTTCTATGAACAGTATACAAACATGACAATTTTCCATCACCTACACCAACTCTGGGTAATTTCATCTTTCTTACAAGTTGATGGATTGTTTTAATTTATATTTCTCTGGTTATTAATAAGGTTGGCCACCTGTTCATGTGTCATTATTGATGATATTTGTATTGAATTGTTTGAATTTTCTTGATTTCAAAAAACGTTTTACATGTCATAGATATTAAATATTTGTTGTAAAACTCTCCTTCCAGTATTGTGTATGTGTTTGGTCAAGTAGAATAAACTCTCTTCCTCTGATTTCAGATTCCTTTCTCTTTCCATTAGAAATCCCTAAATGTAAAACTACATATTGATAGCTAAAAACCAGGATGTTTACTAGAGAAAAAGAATACAAAGGCAATAATTAAATATTATATTTATACAAAATACCTACTAGTACAAACTTAAAAAGAGAAAGTAAAAGTCAAATGCTTCTACGACTTCAGACTAAGAAAAAGAAATTTTGAGGTTGAATGTTCCTGAATTTTTTCTTTTCATACAACTACGGACATGACTTCAAAAGTTGATGTGACTAAACATGTAAGATATGAAAGATATTTGAAGACTCAGAGAAGGTGGATTTTCATTTTAAGAAGTCACATATATATTCTAGATATTCTCTTATTCGTAACTAAGAGAGTCAAATCAGATGAAAGAATCTAAAAATTTCCCTTTGACTGTGTTAAGTAGAAGTAGTAGAGGCATATTGGCCAAATCTTGAGTGTTTGCAAATTGACTCTTAAGGCTATAGGCTGGCACAGGTCATTGAAGCCCTAGCTTTTTATCTTTAATTTTAAAATCCCCAAACAATGTATACTAATTTTTCTTGTCCATTATTTCCAAATAATCTTGTTTAAATGTTATTACAGTGCTTGCTCATGTTACTGTTGTCTAACAGAAGGGTATCCGGGGCCTTAAAACTGAGAGGGTTAGGATTAATGATTCCAATACATATGCTTGGACATCTCCAAAAGTGGGTTCCAACTTCTTGTCCTCAAGTCTGTATAGAAACTAGCAAACTTCCAGAGTTCACAAAAGGCTCAAAGAGAACAGATGTTTTATAGAAAATTCTTAGAGCAAGTTTCACGCATAATATTGCTGATGCGTGTCTGCCTTTTCAATAAACATCACTATGCTTTATCACAAGATTTAATAAAGCAGCTTAGTTAAAAATGCCATCTGGGTCTCTGGACACATTAAACAAAGCTTAAAATAACCACCCCAGCAACTGGGAGGACCCAGCTGTTCTCATAATCTGTCCCACTCTTTTACTTCCCCATAAAAAGAGTGAATGAAGACCACAGACTAAAAGCATCCAGAAGGAACTGACACAAACAGGGAGATAGATGGAGCCAAGGGCTCCTGTAAGTTTGCTATTGCTCACATAATAGATTTGCTAATTCCACAACCTGCGGATGGTGATTAAGAACGGGAAGCAGAAAGAGGGAAGAGAGAATCATAGAAGGGCTCATTCAAGTTTTCTAATGTATCACAAACCTGTCCTCCCTAATGTCTGGATCATAGCAGCCCATTCCATTCACCTATTCTCTAGTGAACTCCAATAGAAAATACAAAGCCATCACCACCCAGTTCTTTCTCCCTTCTAGAGATGAGATATTAGCCACCCAATCCCAGATTCTCAGATCCATTCCAGGAAAGAAGCCCTAGGTATTGAAGCACAGCTTTCCCTCCCTCCCTTCTTTCTTCCACCCCAAGATTTGTTCCCCAGATAGTTCTAGTAAATGCAAAACCAAGTATATTCTCATTCTTTAGAGCAACCAGCTTTTCATGGCCAACTGGAATCAAACACAACCTGCACAAACATCTATCTGGAGGACACTCCCAAGGCTCCTACTGAGCCAGCCTTCTGCATACCACTGCATTTCAGCTTCCTAGTTCACAAGACACTGAGACATTCTTGAATTCTGCAAGGTGCACTGTGTGTTAATATCTTGGCTGCTCATCATGTGGCCAATAAAGGGCATGACTAGTCAACAAATAAATTTTCTCTTGGCTAAAACTTGCAACAAAACTGTAAGCTGTTTACCAAGGGGCCCACTACAGGATATATTCAATATATACAGTCAAATCCTAACTATCTGAGATATATTCAGTTGACCATACACCTTTATATTTCAGTAAAAGGTCTTTACATTTCCCAGTGCTATCGATGTTACAAAGTGCTTTCATATGCAGTGCTTCATCTGATTTCCAGGATAATTAAATGATCCTGTCATACCTGATTTTTAGATGAGGAAACAAGTGGTTTCTGGGTATTTCAAGAGGCTAACGCATCTGCCCTCCAACTTGTATGTGAAAACCAAAAACAAAATTCCAAGGCCCTTCAACCATCTGAATGGACTTTGACTCTTTTGGTCAATATATGGCAGAGCTAGGAAAAGAAGGTGAGTCTTCCAGCTGCTGATACAGGGTTTTTCCTGCCATACTCCATTACCTCCAAGGCTAAAGTCAAAAGAGGGTGTGGTTATCACATGAAAAAATCTGGTTTGGATTTCCCAAATGTGTGTGTAGTATTTGGTGATTTACCTTAATTTAACCTACAGTTCTATTGGGTCGTAACAGTCTGACTCCATTTTTGAAAACAAAACAAAATCGATTTTAAATGCTGAATTATAGATCTTTGCTGTCCAGTATGGTAGCTACTAACCACTTATGGTTATTTGCATTTCTATTTTAATTAATTAAAATTCAGTAAAATGCAAAATTCAGTTCTTCAGTTGCTCTAGCCACATTTCAAGTGTTACAGTAGTCACATATGGCTAGTGGCTGGGACAATGCAGATTATAGAACAGTTCCATCATCAAAGAAACTTCTATTGAACAGTGCTATTATATAATGTCATCTCCAGAGAAAGAAGACTTTAGAAAAAGTCAGAAACGGCCGGGCGCAGTGGCTCCCACGTGTAATCCCAGCACTTTGGGAGGCCAAGGCAGGCAGATCCCTTGAGGTCAGGAGTTCAAGACCAGCCTGGCCGACATGGTGAAACCCCGTTTCTGGTAAAAATACAAAAAATTAGCTAGGCGTGGTGGTGCATGCCTGTAACCCCAGCTACACAGGAGGCTGAGTTGGGAGAATCACTGGAACCCAGGAGGCAGAAGTTGTAGTGAGCCAAGATTGTGCCACTGCACTCTAGCCTGGGTGACAGAGCAAGACTCCATCTCAAAAAAAAAAAGAAAAGAAAAAGAGAAAGTCAGAAACATCTTGAGGCAGGCATAGTGCTGTCATCTGTCCAATATTGAAGATGATTTAAGAATAAGAAAGAAGAAGAGAACAAAGAAGAGAAAAAGAAGTTGCCTTAGGTGTACCTACCCAGAAAAGGACAAGGGCATTCCTGTAGTCATTGTGTTGTATTTTAGCTCTTAAACTTTTTAAGAGATTAGAATAATTTGACACATAGAAGATCTAAACCACTGAAGAGGCTCTGAAGCAGATAAAAGTAGAAAGAAAATAAAAAACTAATTAGTTACAAACTAAGCTTAACCACAATTCGTTTAAACGATACTATTTACTCTTCACATGATTGGTTTTTCTTTTGCTTTATAGTATGACATAGTTTATATCTTTAAAGGGGAATTAAAATATTTCTGGGAATTTTTAAAAGTAAGTTCACACAGCCATATAAAATCTACAGAAACAGATAAAACCTATCTTCTCATTTATTCCCTAATCCATTCAAATTATATATAAAATTCCAAGCAGCCACAGTGATATTCAAAAAAGCAAAAGTGAGACAAAACAAAATTCATTTGTCACCTGTGGAGGTAGTTAGCTCACCTAATCTTCACTCCAAACACCAGTAATTTTTAAAAGACAGAAATAAACATATGTTCTGCCTTCCCGGAAGGAACTATGTTTCAGGGTAGCCAAATAACCCAGTTGTGAAGAAAATGGTCTGCTTATAGAAAAATGCCAGCTAAAACATGTCGATAGAATTAGAGAATTAGAAATTCACCATTTTGAAACCCCTAATGAAATAATCAACTCAAGCAAGGATCATTAATAAATGCTAAAACAATCAAGTAACTATTGATACAGAATATAACTGAATATACACATGGTACAAAGTTCACGTCACAGACTACTGGCTTGACCCAAGGGGGAATATAGCAGAGGAGATAGGCAGTGATCACCCTAACCTTGCGATCATCTCACCATCACTAATGATGGGATGTGAATACACATTATTGCCTATGAAATAGTCTTTAAAAAAAGAAGTTGAACCTGAATCTAACGAAACCTTGCAATGGGCTGAACGTGTGTGTCTTCCCAAAATTAATATGTTGACATCCTAACCCCAAAGGTGCTGGTATTAAAAGGTGGGGCCTTTAGGGGGTCATTAGATCATAAGGACAGAGGCTTCATGATTGGAATTAGTGCCCTTATAAAAGAGGCCCCAGAGAGCTAGCTAGTCTCTCCCACTATGTGAGGGCCCAGCAAGAAAGCCAATCTATGAACCAGAAAGTTGGTCCTAACCAGATATCAAAACCACATGCTCCTTGATTTTAAACTTGCTAACCTCTAGGACTGTGAGAAATAAATTTCTGTTCTTTATAAGTCATCCAGTTTTTGGTATTTTGTTATAGCAGGCCTAAAAGCCTTTAGAACTAACTTCCAGTTAACCAGGAAAAAACAGAGTGAAAAGTTAAATGACACCATAAAAAGCAACCAGAAAATTCCAGAAGGGGAAATATTCTACAGGACAACTGACTAGTTTTTCAACAAGTCAATTTCACTAAATAAATACATAAACAAAGAGTATGTGTATTTTCCAGGTTAAAACAGTCTTGAGCTAAATAATCAAATTCAATGTGTGTCCCTTGATTAGAAGAAACTAATTTGAACAAACCAGACACAAAATATATTTCAGGGAGACCAAGCTGGAAGGATCACTTGAGGCCAGGAGTTTGAGACCAGCCTGGGCAACGTAGTAAGACCTCCATCTCTACAAAAACAATAAATTAGCTGGGCATGGTGGTGTGCACCTATAGTCCTAGCTACTCAGGAAGCTGAGGCAGGAAGATCACTTGAGCCCAGGAGTTTGAGGCTGCAATGAGCTATGATTGTTTCACTGCACTTCAGGCTGTGTGAAAGAGCAAGACTTTGTCTCAAAAAATAAAAGGACATTTCATAATAATTGAGGAAATCTGAATGTGGACTGGGTAATAAATGATATAAAAAAGCCATTTTTTATTTTGTTTGAAAAGATGATTTTGTAACTATACAGGAAAATGTTCTTATTTTTTTAGAAATCTGTACTAAAGAATTTAGGGGTAAAATATCATTTTCTTTAATATACTTTCAAACACAAGCAAAAAATAGTCATGACACAAATATAGCAAAATGTTTACAATCTATGTTCTATGCTTGCCTGTGAGTGCCATTAATCTCATCTCTCTGCTTTTCTGAAAGTTTGAAAATTTCAAAGTTTTATAATAAATTTTTTTACATCCCATAATTTTATAATAATTTTTTTAAAGTTTGAAGCAAATCAACAACTATAGCTTCAAAAATATCCTCACCCACAATAAACATTGAACAGGGTATATTTCTCCCATTTCCTAAAAAAGTTGGCCCAGGAAGGATTATGAGAGCTGCCATAGCTCTCCCAAGGCTCATTATTCTCCATCACTCCATGGGAAGTCCCAAAATAAATTTTTAAAAAAGTTGTTTAAATTTATAATGTTTTTGATTCTATAATAATTTTATAATAAAATAATTGTAAAATGTTTTTGATTTTATAATTTATAAAAATTTTTATACATGTTTATGTTTGAAATGTCTATTTCAAACTTTATGAGATATTAAAATATAAGTAATATAGTTCATCATTTTAGAAATGCCATGCTTTTCTTCTCCAGCAATTACATAATCAAAGAGTAACTGTATTTTTTCCTAGAACATTGCTTTGTAGGCTGGGCATGGTGGTTCATGACACTTTAGGAGGCCAAGGCAGGCAGATCTCTTGAGATCAGGAGTTTGAGACTAGACTGGGCAACACAGAGAAACCCTATGAGTAGTAAAAACCCAAAAATCAGCTGTGCGTAGTGGCGTGCACCTATAGCCCCAGCTACTCAGGAGGCTGAGGTGGGAAGATCACCTGAATCTGGGGAGGTCAAGGCTACAGTGAGCCAAGACTGTACCATTGCACTCCAGCCTGGGCAACAAAGTGAGACCTTGTGTCAAAAAAAAAAAAGAAATTTAATTTAAAAAAAGAAACTTGCTTTGTAAAATTAACTTTTTCAATCAAAACCAAGATTTTTCAGATATAGAGAATGCAGCCCACTGGTCAGATTTGTCAGTTCAAAGAGAAAAAATTCTAGTTTCCTATTTTTCTAGCCTGCTTATGATTATCCAATAGGATATCAAAAAAGACCAAAGCCTTTGGGATCCATGTTCAGTATTCCTGAGTCTAACTCAGGATGCCAAATCAGGAGACAAGCACATTCTCATCAATTTTCAATCATTCGAGACCAATTTTGCTTATAATTATCCAGTTCTTTTAGACCACCTTTCTGCTGAAGCCAGCCTTATGGCTATTCACTTCACTTTAGCATAAGCCCCCAAGAAGGTGAACAAAATGAGGAAACGATTGGTTAAAGTTGGCGTTTGAAATTCTGAAACATGTCCACCATTCCCTTCACCCATGCCCGCCCCTCTTAGAAGTAGTACTTTCAGATTATTTAAGAGTTGATGCTTCTATGTGGATTTTGTCATCTGTCCTTTATAACAGCTAGTAGGTTTAATTTGACTCTATTTTAAGCATATATTGACCTATGCTAATTATCTGTTAAAATAAATTCCACTCTTAGAGTTAATAAAGTGTGTTTGTCATGGAAGACCCATTGAAGTAAGAAGCTGACGAGCCCTTATGGTAAAGTGGGACAAGAAATAATAAGACATAATAATTTTCCCATGCAAATCAACAACCGTAGCTTCAAAAATATCCTGACCCACAACAAGTATTGGACAGGCCATGTTTCTCTCACTCCCTAAAAAATTGGCTCAGGAAGGAGTATGAGATCTCCCATAGCTCTCCCAAGGCTCATTATTTTCCATCACTCCACAGGAACAGCCTGTCAGAGAAGAGTGAAAGACCATTTGTCAACCTCTCTTCAACTCCCTGATTCTAGCCAAACTTCATCAATCTCAAGTGAGGAGCCAGAGAGAAATCAAACCCCATATATCCAGCATCATTGTCTACTGGAGTCAAAAATCACAATTCCACTACCCACCCCAACACCACTGGCCCTGTTTCTCCCAATTGCTTTTTATTGTGTTTTTTAAAAAATCCTCTTTCCCCATCCCTGCAACACCGAGAAGGAGGAATTATAGTAGATAAATATGAAGCATGGAGATCCATTAAAAATGTTTTAATTATAAATGAGAAAATGAAAAGGAGAGGGTTGGGAAGGAAGGAGGGAATTCAAATGCCAGGGAAATGTTCAGTTGCACTTTTAAAGATGTTAACACTCATTTATACATCTGCAAGACACTCCCCTTAAAGACAAGTTCTATGAGTGTGGGTCTGGTTGCATGAATAAGGATAAAATTACTTTTTTAGACGATGTTTCCCACATATCATTCAGAGACCCCTGAAGTTAGGTATCCCTCTTGTAGATGTCCTTGAGATGCTGCTGGACCTGGGAAAGAGGAAACTGGGATACGGGTCTATGCCAAAAGGTGCTTCTAGTTATAGGACAGAGAGGAAAGGGGCAGAGGGAGAAAAACCCGAAGTCTGAGAATCTGGATTGCAGAAGACTACCGAGGTCGTGGGAGAAGGGAGAGAAAACAAGGATGAAAAGCGAAAGGGGAAGAGGCATGAAATGTTGTCAAATGTCAAAAGGCATTTGGAGAGAAGTTGGGAATTGCATTAAGAAAACCACTGCAAATCTCATTTCAGACCATTTAGAGATATGCCCCCTGGGAACTGCGAGCTCAGGCTGTTTAGCATCAAACAAATGGATCCACTCCATCCCTACCCTAATTAAATAAATCATTCAGTAATTCCACTGGGTTAAAGAACCAAAATATTAAAAACCTTCAGGGCCTACTCTTGCCAAATATGTCAGGGATCGTGTGTGTGTGTGTGTGTGTGTGTGTGTTCTGAGACACCACTACTATTAAATAGGCAGAGCTAAGACTTAGGGGACTGGCAGATTATTGCAAAAAGGGCACGGGGAAGAGGGACTATGTTGTGAGCCTGGGAAAGAAGTTTGTGTGGGGACTGTGGGCAGTGAACGCGTTGGGAACAATATGGAAAACTGGGAGCTGCCTTGGAATCTACAGAGCCAGGTAAGAGAATGTCCGAAAGAAAAATGAGCAGGTGCGGGATGTGTGCAGAGTCGGAGAAGAGTCCAGGGCACCGGGAGTGGCTCCAGGAACGACGGACACCCCTCAAGGCTTTTGGGGGCGGTGGGTACTAATAGAACCCAGTGTCCGGGGTGCGCCGGGGAGGCTGCAAGCACGGCGGGAGTGGGGCGCTGGAGGGTGAGGACGCGGGAGTGAGGAAGCAAAGCCTGGGCCGGGCAGGGGCCTCCCAGCTGGGCCCGGAGGCAGCAGGGGGACAAGGGCTAGGAGACGGCATGGCGGCAGCGCGGCGGGAAGCGAGGGGCATCCGTACACTCACCCTGTTGGCCGCGGCCATCTGCCCCACGATCTCGATGGCCATCCTGCTAAAGAACCTGCCGTCGCTGCCCACCACCGTGGTGCAGCCCCGACGGTCGCACAGGTTGATGGACGATAGCACGCTCTGGATGAATTTGGGCAGGTAGTTGCGCTGGCCCTCGAAGAGGCCGGTAGGTCGCCGCAGACCCCCGCCGCCGGCCGGCCGCCGGTCCTCGTAGGGCGCGGTGGGCACTGTCAGCACCGGGATGGGGCTCCCCTCCGTGGTGCCTCCTGGCCGGTCCTGCTGAGGCTTCCGGGGCCGGAGGCAATCTGCAGCCTGCCGGTGCCCTCCGCCCACCTGGCCGCGTGCCGGGACTCCGCCTCGCGCCCAGGCCCCCTCTCCGGCAGGTCGGCACCCTGCGCCCTGCACCCGCCCGCCTGGGGACTGCCCGCCCCTCCTCTCCGCGCGGCTGCTCGCTGACTCCCTCGGCAGAGATTGCTTCTGCCTTCCTGTAAAGTTTTCTCCCGCCCACCTTCTCCGCTGCCAGACCGCCCGAGGTGTCCTCAGTTTCTCCCCAAGTTGGACTCACTTTCGGGGTGTCCCAAAAGCCTGATTCCAGGGCCTGCTAGCCCGACCCCGGTGACGCCTGCACCCGCGCCTGGCCCCAGCCTTCACGCGCGATCGCTGCCCTCCGGGGCACACCCTCCGCCAGAAAACAGCCGGCGGGCGGCGAGACTTTGGGCAGAGTCCGGGTTCCTCTCCGGCGCCAGGCCCGTCTCCCTGTCTCCCTGGGAGTGCGCAGCCTACACGCACCACTTTCTCTTTAGAACAAGCACGGGGAGGGATTTGGGAGGGGGCTGAAACCTTTTGCCATCAGCGAACAGCCTCAGCCAAAAATAACCCTGGAAAGGCGAGCTAAGAATGGTTATCTCCTGCCAGCACTGAAATCGGAGGCTGGGCGCTGCATGTGGGGTGTGTGTGTGTGTGTGTGTGTGTTTGTGTACCCTCCCACCCCGACCATTTGTTGAAGGGAATCACCACTGTCAGACTTCAATCCAACAGGACCCACTCGAGCCATCCACACTTTCCCCAGCCTCCTCCAAAACAGCACACTTTCCGGTATGGACAATTCTTTTTTTTTTTTTTTTCACTTGTTTGTTTGTTGTGGTGGTTGCAACAGCAGTAACACAGACGACACATATTTCCCTATTCTTCTCGCCCTTCTCACCCTCCCTACCCAGCTCCTGCCTTAGAAACAGGCTTGGCCTACACTGTATCTGTCCACACTGCCTGAACTCTTCCCTGAATTAATCGTTTTCAATAGGAGGGGGCTAAATCCCTTATTAATGCCCTACCAGGAGTGAATGAATAAAGCCAAGTTAAAGGGGAACTGGGTACCACATACTGTGCTAGGTTCCTTTGCATGTATCCTTTCATTCTGCTGGAGCTAAAGATGTTCTGCCTCCTCTCCATAAAATGCACCCAAACTCCAAAACCAGGAAATTCTCCATAGAAAATAGGAGTGAAGAGAGACAAGACTAACAGGATAAACCCCAAACAGGAAGAAAGTTTTGTCTCCCATTTCGCTCAAGGAATTTTTGGACCCACCAAGGCTACTGTCCTGAAAGATCCTGCTGCTTCTCCTTCCCCAAATATTGTCCACTTCCTGATAGTAAGGCTGACTTGCCACAGGCTTATAAAGTGTTTGGTCACAGTAAGACAACTGTGAGTAATAACACACATTGTATACTGTTTTGCAATTGATAAAAGGCTTTGCATCTGTTTTATCTTTGGAGGCTGAAGAAAAGAATAATGGTATTCACGCAGTTCCCATTTTACAGATGAAAACAAGAGGACTTTTTCTGTGAAGTCAGGAAAGTGGTTACAATGGTACTTTCTGCCTGTCCGAAGTATGTATTGCCCCTCCCCTTTCTATTAATAACATTGAAGTGTGATGGGACAACCACTGAAGCCGTCAGATGAAACCTGCTGGGACTTTTTAGCCATTATCTTCAACATAAAGAATGGGTGTTTTTGGAGGGGGTGAGAGGAATGGGGAAATGTTGTCAAAGAGTACAATGTTTTAGTTGAGACAGGAAGAATACATTTTGTTGAGATCTACAGCACAGCATGGTGACTGTAGTTAACAATGAAGTATTGTGTATTTCAAAATTGCTAAGACAATAAATTTCAAATGTTCTCACCACAAAAAAGATAGGTTTTGAGGTGATGAATCTATTAATTCTCTGGATTTAATTATTCCACAATGTATACATATATCATAACATCACATTATACCTCCGTAAATACATACAATTTTAATTTGTCAATTAACAATTTTTTAAAAGAATAGTGTGGCCAGTTGGGGAGGTAGTTTTTTTTTTTCCTCTAGTCTCTACTCAGTCTCCAAGATCCCATTCCCCATAAAGTTCCTGTCACCCAGGTGGAGTGCAGTGGCACAATCATGGCTCACTGCACCCTCTCCCTCTTGGGCTCAAGCGATCCTCCCGCCTACAGGTACATGCCACCACGCCCAGCTAATTTTTGTAGCTTTTGTAGACATGGGGTTTCACCATGTTGCCTAGGCTGGTCTCGAACTCCTCAGCTCAATCAATCTGCCCACTTTAGCCTCCCACAGTGCTGGGATTACAGGTGGGAGCCACCAAGCCCAACCCATAAAGTTCCTAACTTTTTATCTCCCTGGGAGTGCACAGCCTACACACACCAGTTTCTCTTTAGAACATACTTAAGAGTCTCGGCTTAGCATCCAACACACAGAACTTTAACACTTCTACGGATCTGTGCACCTGTCTATGGTGTGGGGTTTTTAAGATCTCTTTCTAATGACACTTTATTTTGCAAAGCAGGACAGTTTCATTCCCAGAAGAGCAGGTATGGTAAATCCTTTGTTCCAGTAATGAAGACAATGATCCAAACCCTAAGCCTCAGAGAAGCCCAGAAACGCTCCAGGCCTCCATTTCTCTGCTCCTAGCACCTGCCTCTCTCTTGATATCAACATCATTCTCCCCTCTCACAGCCCAGCTCCTTCCACAGACCCAGGGATTAGGCACCAGCACCTCAGACTAGATTTTAGAGAATTACCATTCAAGAGGCAATCCTCTTCCCTTGGTTCCAATTTCAAGGTTCTCAAAGACTGGAACAGGGCTAGTTTGAGGCAATGTGCCCCATCGCATAGCCAGAAAGAACCTTACAGTGAAAAGGAAAACAATTCTTCCAAAGTAAGGGGGTGCTGATCCCCAGGGGGAGGACAGATCAGCAACCAAACAGTAACCGGGCCACCACATGCTTCACACTCACTGATCAAGGATTTCTAAAACCACTTTTCTTTTCTCTGAATTCATATAGGATTTTGTATCACTCATAAAGTAATGTCTTATAGGCTGATAACACCTTTCTATTCATGCTTACACTTAACGTTTAGGCTAGGATAATTTCCTAACCTCAGTGTCCTCACTATAAGATGGGAATTATTATAAACCCTACCTCATAAATTGTTGGGAGGATTAAAATACTTAGTAAAGTGCCTGACTAATAGAAAGGCATTCAATAAATGTTAGCTATTCATGGTGTCGTCATCATTATATTTACCATTATTACTAATCTCCTGTATTGCAAGAATTACAGTTTATATTTTTGTAGACCATCACTGTAGCTAAAGGGTCTTTGGGCCATAGGTGATATTCCATAAAGGTTGGTTAAATTGATCTGTGGTTTTTGACTATGGAAACTCAGAACTCCCTCAAAATGTACAAAACAGATTTACCTGCTAAATAAATCTCTTCAAAGCTGACCCCAGGTTTGATTGAATTAATTCCAATGAATTTGTCACAATGATGGAGAAAGGAAACTTAGAGGGCCCCACAGTGGTTTGCTGATAAAATGAGAAGTTTGGATTAGATCAATGTTTCCCAAAATATTTTCCTCAGAATGTTAGTGCCCCTCGAATCCTGCACAAAGCAAGAGTTTCATGACCAAGTAGCTTTTAAAACTCCTGTACACTCTACTCCCATTCTTCACAATGCACAATTTCATATTAAAAGTTCTGAGAGGTCCTCAACAGAAGACATCACTTAACTTTTTTTTTTTTTTTTTTTAAGACAGATTCTCACTCTGTCACCCAGGCTGGAGTACAGTGGCCACCACTCCTGGCCTAAAAATTTTTTAACCTTGTGCTTCCCAATCTAAACTCACAGGGACCAGTTTTCTTAATGAAAGAGAATCAGACTAGCTTGTAACCATAGCTGGTGACACTCCCCTGCCCCATTCCTTGTATGTCCTCAGTGGACTAGGTCAGGAATAAATAAATTTTCCTGATTCTCAAGGGCTGGTCACTCCTTTGCACTGAGCTCAAAGCTTCTCTGTAGCATGGGTCACAATGAATGGTAGCCTTGATACTCTAGAGTAGCCTTTCAGCCTTCTCTGAGCCTCTAAAGACTGAGGATCCTTGGCATGAAATGGAGCAACTGATATACCCTTGCTTCCCCTGGGGACTCTCTTGCTCTCAAAAAGGCATCAGCCATCATCTCCATCTAGAGAATATACTAGCTGACTCAGCTTGACCAGCCTGTCCCAAAATGAGAATCTGGGTAAAATAAGCATTGAAACACTTCATTCCTTGTAGATTCACAAAACATATTAGCATATTAAAGACTATGAAGTTCTGCAGGAAAAAAAAACCTACTTAACTTTAATCCAACATTGCCAAGTTTTATTTGACCATGGAAGATTTTTCCAAAACACTTACAAACAGATCAAGGACATTAATCTTTCATGAAACACTAGATTCCCAGGGTCCTCTCCAGCTACATCATTCTGTGATTTTCTTTTTTATTTATGATGCATTAAAAGATTAATCTCTATCAGACTTCCATTTAGAAATTCACCAGAATGTGCAAAGGCAGCAGGTAAAATTGCTGAAGGGTATTATAAAAATACCCTCCAGTGATTTTTGAAACTTAAACTGAAATATTTATATAACTATATATTTCAGTTTGTATATTATATATATATGTATATACACACATATATATGTGTGTATATATATTGGTGTATGTATATCTATATCTATGTATATATGGCATTATATCCATTTTACAGATGCAGAAACTGAGCTTTACAGGGGGTGAGCAATTGGTCCAAAGCCACACAGCACACAGGTAGTCATTGATAAAGGTAAAAACAAGAGTTGAAGCCTGAGGTGTAAGGACACAGAGACAAGTACACAAATGTTTACAAGTTACACATATGACACGTGCCTTTAACATGAATTTCTTGAACATTCATTTAGAGGCCTTACAATGAAGACATCAGAGTGGCAGCAAGTTCTGTTGGAATCAGGGGAGCGTGTTCTTCTATAATCCCCTGGCTAACAGGAAAGCACACTGATTTGGCCCATGGTAGTTATACACTCCCATTGAGTCAGGGGCCACTTCTATGCACACAGGAGGTGCTAAAAATATGCTGTTGACTCATTGCCTCTAAGAGCAGAAGAAATGCCAAAAGTATAGGACAAGAGGCAGAAAAGCACACGGAAAAATGTCGTAGGGCAGTTCTCTGAGGAAGTGTTAGATCCCTTTGAAATCTGTCCAAACACTTTCTTGTGCTGGGGAAAGTCAATTACATATTTCAAGCAACCCCACATGTCATACGAGTATCTTGTACGTGTTTGTGTACTCGTGTCTGTGAACTTACATCTCAGACTTCAACTTCTCCCTCCCCACCCTTATCAATGACTGCCTGCATGGCCTTGGGCAAGTTGCTTTCCCTCTTCAAAGCTCAGTTTCTGCATCTATAAAATGGACATAATGCTACCTACCTCATGGGGTTAGTGATCACATTTAAGGAGCTAATATGTGGAAATTGCTTACACAGTACCTATCACATAATAAGGGTTTAATAAGTGTTTGATGTAATTGTTTTGATTATTACTACTATTACTAAAATAATAATTACTACAATAATAATGATTCTTATTCTCTATATTAGTATTATCTTTGAAAATGGGCATGGATTATGTCTATGTAACACTTTTGGCACAATATCTAGCATTATATCACACACAAATTAGAGAATTCATGTTATTAAGGATGAAAAAATATTTTTACTGACCCTTAAATTCATCGTAAGTAACTGCAAAAGAAGCCATTATCCCAACACATGAAATAAAAAAGAAAATTCAGTTCCTCTGGAGTTTGTTTTTGGAGGTAGCCACAGGATACCTAAATTTTTTTTCTTTTCAGAGAGACCGAGGGGCTCACTAGGTTGACCAGGCTGGTCTTGAACTCCTGGTCTCAAGCCATCCTCCCACCTCAGCCTCCCAAAGTGCTGGGATTACATGCATGAGCCACCACATCCAGCCTACCTAAAATATTGAATGCTGTTAATAAATCTCCTGAGGCCAGCATAAGAAGGTGATGGGCAAAACTAATGCAGGTATGTTTTTCTGGCTTTTTCATGTATTGGGCCAAACTTTGAAAAGCACTTACTATTAATGGCTAACTTGCAAAATTTGTGATTTATTAAAAGCAGATTTTAATTGTTTTACCTAAAAATAATAGGCCTCTGATCTGCCAAAGATGAAGATTTAATTTCTAGGTGTTCCCCACAATACCTAGAAACATCAGTGGAATCGATTATTAAACACTTTAGAACTATTCTCATCAAAGTTCTTTAATATTTAATACAGCAAAAGAAAAGTTTCTTTTCTAAAGGCTTCTCTATACTTTTTTTTGATAGTAGAATTTCATTTCTGAAGGCTCCTAAAAAGAATAGAATTTAGATCTTTATTAAAGAGGAAATATATTTTCCATGTTTAATTTAAATGACATTCCATCAGTCATTTGCAATCTTAGCCTACAGGGAATTTGTTTTTTTTCGTAGTTTTTATGTTTGGCTTTAGGAGGGGATTCCCAATAATCTCTATATAAATATTTCTAATCTCTATATAAATATTTTAACATTTCAATGTAAATTAGTTTTTTAAAACTATTTTATCCATAAAAATAATGAATTTGCATGGCTGAGGGTGAAATAATATGTTACCAGGACCCGTCAGTTTTGGGGGTTGTGAGTAGATCCCATCTTCATGTTCCTCCAGCCCAGCCCAAGCCTGGCTCAGGGCCTCCTCCCCCATTTGCCAGGAACCACCATCCCCAGGGATTCTATGTGCCCTGCCTGACCAGTGTTCTCCATCAGAGTTTACCAATCTTTTGTTCATTCCCTCAGAGCACAGCTAAGCAAGAGTACACTAATTTGAAAATTAACTCAAGCAAATAGAGGAACAATATCCCCAACACATTGCATTTTAACATAGGGTTTCCTGGACACACTGTTTCAACCCAAGAGTTGGGCTAATAGTAGGAGTTCCATCTGCTAAAATACGGCTGTCAGCTTCAGAGGGAAATTCATGAACGTCTTCGTAGTTTGTTTTTACGTTTCACTTGGCACTGTTTCTAAAATTTCCTCTGAAGCCAAAAAATAAGTTATTTCCCAGCACACTGGGCACTTTTCATTTATCATTGGATTGATTTTTGTAACTTGCAGTAGGAGCTGAAATCGACCAGGGGGTTCTTATCCAACAGACAGCAGCAAAACTCTTTGTGTATCTGCGTTCCTTTCAACAAGCGTGACTTCCTCAATGGCATCATTCGTGAGCGTAACACAGAGCTCAGCAATAACGTTTCTTCACTAACCCTACCAGGTATCCAACATAGGATGTTACTTCCTTTCACTGTTTTCCGACTCCTGGCAGATATTAATCATTGGGATTTGGGAACAAGGAAATAGAATTTCTGAGAATGCTTGGGAATTCCCAAATTCATATGATTTTCATAACACTTCACTTACAAGTTTTTGAAAAATAATAAATGACTATAATAACAAGCAAATAGTCGTTTTTTTCTGTAACAGGATTATATGAAAAGTTTTAGTAGTCTTCTGTTTTAAAGAGATATGATAACAAATGATGATTTATTATTATTATGAGCCAACATATTGTAACAAGATTATAAAATCCAATAGCATTAATAGAGAAAACATTAAAAAGAAATGAATGTTATCACAAAATAAATGCTAAAGAAAAGTCCTTTAAAGATTGAAAGGTAACACCACAAATAATGCTTTAATCATAGTTTACATGACATTGTTAAACAAGGCATCAATCATCCCCTCCAATACCATTTAAATAACATAACATTCTGATCTCCTGGCAAGATGAATAGCACTAGAAAGAAGCAACTGTCAAAATTGCCGATTTAAGGGTATATTTTGTTTCTAAAACTTGGCATTTCTTAGAAAACCTCTCATAGGATTTGTAAAACATATACTATGCCTAGGAACACATTAATATTTATTTGCAGAAATGGTTCACTGTTAGCAGTGGACAAGGCCATGAACACACACTTGTAACACAGCAACAGATACAAGAAAGTCTGACTGAGGCTCCTTTACTGCTCCTGTCCTGTTCACCTTAACTTTCATCTCCACATGTCAGTGCTTCCTCATCTTGCTTGACTTGAAGTCAGTGCATTTCTTCAAGCCAGTAAGTTCTCTATACTGACTATTAAGCTGTAATTTTCACAGGAAAATTAGAATGTTCCTTCCCATTTTCCTAATTTCTCAACTGATTTTTCTCAGAATTCAGAATCCATAAATATTGAAAGACCAGGAGAGAATTTCCAAATGGAAATGCTGTTCCCTTCGTCCATTTTCAGAAGAAACCGTAGGATAGTGTTATCCTTCTCTTCTCCAATTTTTTTTTCCTGCAAACTTATGGTTATCACCTCTTTAAGTGAGTAGCTCACAATTTTGCCTCCCCTGCAAATGGTCCCAAAACAGTGAAGTGGGTCCTCTTTAGCTGTGTCTTTAGTACATAATCCTGCATTTCTGACCATATGCAGGGAGTGTGACCCAGGGAAGGATCCCTGACTCAATGGGATTTCTCTTGCTGTCTCTAGAATTTGAACACCGGAACCCAGACGTACAGAGGCTGGGAGCCATCGTGGTGTGCTATATTGATGACGGCAGCAGTGGGTGGTGTGGGGGCAGTTAATTGACAGCTATCTGTTGCTGACATCCCAGGAACTGCCTGAACCTCCTCTTTCCCAGTCATAAGATATCTAAGATTCTGCAGTATTCTTCATTAAATCCTAGCATGGTTTAAGCTAGCCAGAATTAGGTTCTGTTGCTTTCAATCAACAGAACCTTAGCTAATACATTGTTATTTCCTGGTCTTTGTTCCTTTAATTTTCCAGGAAAAGAAGGGAAAATGGCTTACTGGTTTTAAAAAGAGACAAGGGACAACATACCATTTATGCAAAATTTAGAAGCACTCAAAGGAAACTCTGGAAAGTTCCTGAGACATACCTAGGTAGGATCAGCATAAAACTTGAACAGTGTATCTAGATCTTGGTTGCCATGGTTGCCTTGACACAATGAACATCTGTATCAAGATCATATTTTCTTGTTGGGACAGAGAGAAGCACAAGGCGGAACTCACATTTACAGTAATCCTTGTTTTCCAGGGACCATACAACCCAGTTTGTCCAGAGCTGTTCATCTTAAGTTTGTTATCCCACCATAATTATAAATAGAATCTCCTTTTTCTCTCAAGAATATCCCACTTTGGATGATAATTTCTGTGACTACCCATTAAGAATATTTAATAACTATAGAAAACTGCTTATCTATATTTTTTGTATGTTTGAAACATTTTATAACAGAAATATCTTTAAAGTTATCACCTACACAGAATATAGCTGCCAAATGCTCCTACTCTGCTATTCTAACCATGAATCCCTCTGGGGCCCCTTCCTCCTACGGCGCTTGTGAGGATGAAATGAAATAAGCTCTATGAAGTGCCCAACAGTGACCAACACTGAATAAAATACAGCCACCATAGGTGGCCTTCCCTTATGTTCACCAAACTCCTGATAAGTTATTCGGTGATGTTTTAATCTTAATATTTTATGTAGATTATACATTCATCTGATTCAAAATGCAAAAGGTACAAAAGCGTATACAGTTAAAAGTTTCCCAACCCACTACCATTTATCTCCCTGGAGGCAACTGTTTCCAGATTTTTGAATATCCTTAAAGAATATCATATGTATGGAAAAGAAAGATTATATATTTATATGCATCTGTGAATGCATTTTCCTATGAGAGGCTCACAAAGTCTCCTTGAAGAGATATCATTATTACAAATACCCCTCAATTTACAATGGGGTTATATTCCAATAAACTTATGAAAATATTGTAAGCTGAAAATGCATTTAATACACTTAACCTACTAAACATCATAGCTTAGCTTGGCCTACCTTAAACACTCACATTAACCTACAGTTAGGCAAAATCATCTAACAGAAAGCCCATTTTATAATAAAGTGGGCTTTGAATATCTCATGTAATATAATGAATACTGTACTGAAAGTGGAAAACAGAATGGTTGTATGAGTACTCAAAGTACAGCTTCTGCTGAATGTGTATTGCTTTCAAACTGTCTTAAAGTTGAAAAATCATAAGTCAAAATATTCTAAGTCAGGGATTGTTTGTACTTCTACTTTACATGATGAAATTGAGCCTTGAAAAGATTAAGTGACTCGCCCAAGGTCACACTGGCAGTTAAATAGTGAAACTTGGATCCAAATTGTTCAGTCACTACATGTATTGTCTTGAAATTTGAAAAAGAGGAAGAGGAATTAAACTACTAAATTGAAGGACTATTTTAGGCATAGAAGCAGCAGATGCCTTCATGTCCAAGTGATTGTGAAAAGCCCACTTGCCCCAAAATATGTCTCCTGGTCATATGAAATTCCACCATTTCAGATTTTTACCTGGGGATTTAGAGTAATCTGCTGTTTTCCTAGAGCTCCCCTAAAATAGAAATAGAAAATTTTGGAAGGCTAAATATATGCTAACATTGGAAAACTCATTTTCTCCCCTTCGTAAGGCAAGGTACTGAAGGAGGGGGCCCTACAGGCCGTGCAGGGACATCCTGGAGGCATGGGGAGAAGAAACTGAAAGTCAAGTTTTTATGGAACAAAGAATACCGATCTCAGGATTCTCCCTTGAACCTGCCCTAACTTTGTTCAAATTGACTTAGCCACTGACCTGCTGTCAAAAGACCACAGCCAATCTGACTTGTTTTCAATATAATGATGAATATTGATTTGGTCCCTTCATCCAACATTCTCAGCTGGATCTTTTTTGACCAAGGATATACATTACTAGGTGAGTACAGGCAGTTAATTCTTCCACATGGGACTTCGGAGTTTCTGAGTTAACCAGAATCACCCACCTTAACATCTGCCAGTTTATACCCCAAGTCCTGACCAGTGCCCCCTACTTGCTATGCCTCATGTTTTCAATAGAGCATAAAATCAGAAATGAAAGATGAAACATCATAGCCAATATCACAGAAATACAAAGGATCCTAAGAACCTGCTAGGTATAATTACACACTAACTAATTGGATCATCTAGAAGAAATGGATAAATTCCCAGACACATAAAACCTACCAAGATTGACTCATGAAGAAATTTAAAAATCTGAACAGACTAATAGCAAGCAAGGAGGTTGAATCCGTAAGAAAATGTCTCCTATAAATGAAAAACCCAAAACCAGATGGCTTCCCAGATTAATTCTACCAAATATTTTAAGAAGAACGAATACCAGTCCTTCTCAAACTCTTCCAAAAAGCTGAAGTGGAGGGAATACTTCCAAACTCATCTTACAGGGCCAGCATTACCCTGATTCCAAAGCCAGACAAGAACACTACAAGAAAGGAAAATGACAGGCCAATATCCTTGATCTACATAGATGCAAAAATCCTCAACAAACTCCTAGCAAACCAAATTCAATAGCACATTGAAAGAATCATTCACCATGATCATGTCATGGTTCAACATAAGCAAATCAATACATATAATATACCATATTAGAAAAATAAAGGATAGAAACTATATGGCCATCACAATAGATATAGAAAAAGTTTTTGACAAAATTCGAAACCCTTTCATGGTGAAAAAAAAAAAAAAACACCCAACAGATCACGTATTGAGGGACTGTATCCCAACAAAATACAGGCCATATATGACAAACCCATAGCTAACACCATAATCAATGGTGAAAAGTTGAAACTTTTCCTCTACCATCAGGAACAAGACAAGGATGCCCACAGACACCACTTCTCAGGGTAATTAGGCAAAAGAAAGAAATAAAAGGCATCCTAATAGGAAAGGAAGAAGTGAAACTGTCTCTACTGACGGCATGATATTGTTATATATAGAAAACCCTACAAACTTCACTAAATAAAGGTTAGAACTCAACACAAAGAAGGGAACAATAGACACTGGGGGACTCCAAAGGTGGGAGGGAAGGATGGTGGGAGCAAGGGTTGTAAAACTACCTATCCATTACTATGCTCACTGCTTGGGTGGTGGGATCATTAGAAGCCCAAACCTCAGCACCATGCAATATACCTGTTTAAGAAACCTGTACATCTACCCTCCTGACTCTAAAATGAAACATACAATATTTAAAAAACAAAAACAAATAAATAAAATTTGAAAACTGTTAGAACTGAACTGATAGGTGAAATCAGTAAAGTTGTAGGATACAAAATCAACATATAGAGCCTTGAACACAGCAACATCCAGCTGTCTGACACGAAAGTCTCAGGGGCAAGAAAACCTCTATATGAACTCAGAAACAATGAGCTAAGTTGTGTTTATGTCTGAAAGGATGTTAAGAACTTCATTCATGTTACATCAGAGCCAACAGAAAGAACCAACAGGAAACCTGTACCCAACAAACAGAAATGACAAGATGAAGGGAAAGCAGAGGTAAGGGCTTACCTTAGAAAGGGCAAGTGATTAGCTCAATATACAATACAATGTTTGCTCCTGAGCCAAAAACTTGTACAATAATTTGGACATTACTTGCACAACCAGAAAAATCAGCCACTCATTAGGAAAATGTGTTTCTGTATAAGTCTTAGGACTCAGCTATCTATAATAACATGAAAAGACAATATTTTCATCCAAAATGAGTATTTTTGTTTGTCTTGGCTTGTTATTCTAACGTCAACAGCCTCTAAATAAACTGTTGAAGTACATGATATAACCACCTCTTTCTCCATCTTTCCCATTGCTCCCATAGGGTTTCAGTTGTGCAATTTCACCATTAGCAAAGTTTTTGCTGAAATCTGGCTTTTCAAAGGGAGAGTATCCAGAAACAGAAGATGCTGATCTGGGAGGCTCTTCCTAATAGAACTGCTGCTTCAGTTTAACTTGAAAAAGCCCACACCCAGTTCCTAATGACAAACATCTGAACACCGGGTGTTCCCCTGAGCAAGACCATGCTATGCCTCCTGCTCGCTCTGTTCTATAAGCAACCCACAGATTGCTCCCTGTGAAGAGGAGCCTGCAAGGGGAGCAGCATTCCACCAGACCCTGATTTAGCAAGATATTTCCATATCATTCCCCCAACCAGCTGGAAGTCCTCCACTGCTCTTGTGTAAAAATCTAACTCATCTCGCTGAATTTCCTGATTTAAAAGTCTAATTCATTTCACCAAAAGTGTGACAGAAGGAAACCAAGTACACCATCTCTCTCTTACCAAACCAAAGCTATTGCATGTGCATTCTGGGGGGAAAACATGGTCCAAATATGTTATGGAGGGGGTGCCAGCCCAGTGTCATCCTCTTACTATTGCCATAGGATCTTGGCTGATGGCATCAGAGGAAAAACAAGTTTATCAATTACTTTCAACCATTAAACTCACTCCTCCATGAAAAATGTTACAAGTCCAATGTCTCTTATTAAAATAAGCACTGCAAAATATAAAGGAGTCACAGTTTTAAAATGGGACACACGTTCTCTAAGCGGTGAACCACGTTAGAGGTGCACTGTTTACATTGTATAAAGTCCCCTGGAGCCAGGGTTAGGAAGCGCATCTGTTCTTTGATGTTCTGGGATGAAGGAGAAAGGAAAATGTGCTGCCAGAAGTGAGTGGGAAGGAGCCCATGAGATAAAGGAAGTAAATCCATTTGCTGATTGCAATAATAATGGTAATACACGAAGCTATACATACATACATACATACATACATACATGCAAATTTTCACATTTTTTTAAAAAAAGAACTTAAGGCTTCCACTCATGTAATCAGCCCTTATGAACTCTCCTGATTAGCTGCAAGGAAAACCTTCCTTTCTCCTCTTTCTTGCACCATCCTGGGCTCCCTTTTGACTTGTTTTTTTTTTTAACTTATAAACGAACAGCTCATATTCTGAAGTTTGTAGTCCCCTCCCGCCCCCCCCTCTCTATACGGCTCATTTACATTGGCAGCTGTCGTGCTGCTGGGCATCCTCAAACCCACAAGTTTCCCTTTAATGTTTGAGCAGACAAACATCATCATGCACTAGGCACCACTGTGCCACTCAAAATGCTTTTTTGTTTTTTTTATTGCATCTGAGAGAAATCTCAAGGTTGCAAACCTGGAGTCAGAATTGTCTCCATGTGTCTCAGTGGGAAGAGTATCGTGTGAAGAAACAAGTTGATTCTACTAATCAAAAGGAATTTTTTTGATATCAGGTCATCCTCCGAATGAATTTATATTACCGAGTGGAGGGTCACATGAAGAAAATGGTCAAACAGCACCACCTAGAGCAAGAGCTGAGAAGTGCAGCGGAGCCGGGCTGTGTCAGGAAAGAAAAGCAAGCTGGGGCCTGGCTCAGCGCTCTCCCCTCTGCTCCTGTCTGCATGGAAAGATTAGGATGACAGTGGCAGGAAGCCTGTGCACCTAGTATGCATCACTTGAAGGGAACACACAGATTCCAGTAAACAATTGGAAGGAAATGTTAATACCAGGCTCTGCTAAACAATATCAAATGAGTCCTAGATGAGACAAGCGACTTTCATCAAAGTTTCCTGATACCTGAAAAGACAGCCCAGGGGATCCTGCACTACATGTGGTGTATGTAAATTAAGCGGGTTTTCTTCCCCTTTGTAATCAAGGCTCATACACAAACAAAATCACACTTTAGAAACGGCCTATTTCAACTTGTAACTAGCTAGCTTTCAGGGGCTCCCGGTCAAAAATAAATAGAGCACAAAGACGCTTTCTCCTTAGGGATCATACACAAATTCACTCTGTCCGTTTCTTTCCCACATGGAGCAACAAAGCCGTCAGACCTCTCCATCCACCCATCGGGTCCTTCCTGATTAAAGTGAGATAAATCACAGCCCTCTCTCTCCAGATGGCAGGCGACAAGAGGGGGATGCTTGCCTCAAGAAATCCTCCCCATCCCTCTGCATTCATGCAAGCCTGAGCGGAGAGATGCAAGAAATTACGGATGCATTTTAATTCCCCAGACCCTGCAATTAAAAATGGAAATTTTTTGGCCACGCGTGTTGGCTCATGCCTGTAATCCCAGCACTTTCAGAGGCCGAGGTCGGCAGATCACCTGGGGTCAGGAGTTCGAGACCAGCCTGGCCAACATGGTGAAACCCTGTCTCTACTAAAAATACAAAAATTAGCTAGGAATGGTTGTGGGCGCCTGTAGTCCCAGCTACTCGGGAGGATGAGGCAGGAGAATCACTTGAACCCGGGAGGCAAAGTTTGCAGTGAGCCAAGATCGCACCACTGCACTCCACTCTGGGTGACAAAGGAAGACTTCATCTCAAAAAATGTTTTTAAAAAATGGAAGTGTTGTTCTTTCATTTGTAAATGTGTTTTGGTAAAAGAGGGGCAGTTTAAGCAACCCTTTCTATTGTCTACATTGTTAAAATTCATCCGACATGGACTCTTGACTCCGTTTTGCCTGGGCAGACCCAATTCAAGCATTTACAACAGCTATAACCTCCTCAAATCAAAAAGAGGAATCAGCATTATTGCTAAGTTCAAATAAGGTCTTGTTTTATTTCATTTTTATTTTTGAATGCAGCCATTCCTCCAGGTGCTGCCATCAGGGAAGATTGTCAGTCCTGATTACATAAAGGTATTATTACAAAATGCAATTCTTAAACATTCAGTGTCTAACTACACTTTTAATAAGGCTTTCCCCCTCCCCTATGTATTCTCCCTTAGACACCCCTTCTCAAATTTAAAATCACAGAAACTAAAATATGATGCCTAAAGAGAGCCTAGCGACTGCCCAGTCCTCTAATTTGATGAGTGGGAGTACTGAAGCCCAGAGGAGGTTAAGTAATTTGTTCCCAATGTCTTAGATAAGAAGAAAATGACCAGCTGGGAAATCCCACTCATGTCAAGGCAGAGGAACAGGGCCACAGACTGTGGTTGAATTGTGCCACACACCTACATCCTTCTTTAGGAATCACAGAACATTCCTGTGTTGAGTCGGAGTCACTGACTTCCTTTTCAGGCTGATTGAGTTCTGTCCTTACAGGCTGCGACAAGAAGTTTTGGTATTATACTACACCAAGACCATTTATCTAGTTCAAGAAATGCACAGTCCTTAGAGCCCAGCAACTTTCCCCATGTCCAGTAAATGTAGCTTCTCCATTAGAAGCTGTCAGAATGGAGCCTTCTGGCTCATCTTGATTTTGATTTGTGCAAGAATGAATGGTTGTGCTAAGACAGCTTTCCTAGCTGATAGAGAGCGAAACTTTTTTCTCATAATCTATAAACAAATTAAATTAGAACTTTTTTCTCATAATCTGTGAAAAAATATTAAATTAAATCTGGCTCGTCTTGATTTTGATTTGTGCAAGAATGAATGGTTGTGCTAAGACAGCTTTCCTAGCTGATAGTGAGCAAAACTTTTTTCTCATAATCTATAAAAAATATTAAATTAGAAGCATAGAGTTTATTTCATGACTTTTATCTTCCTGCATTTTTCTTGTGGGCATAAATGATTTGTTTTTATCCTGCCTGACCCCAATCCCTTTTCCAAGAGACTAAAAGAGTATCTAGTGCAAAGTAGGGACTCAAATATTTTTTAATAAACAGTGATCCCAGCCACCCAGTGCATGTTGCCAAATGCCAACCCCATAAATAATCAAACACATCATCTCATTCAGCCAATCAAAATCAAGTGCTACCTATTTTTTTAAGTTTTCATAGCCCTTGGGCATCTGCTTTCTCAGCATTTCCCAAACTTGACTCATTCTCATCCTGCCTTCCTAATTTTGATCTGTCAATTACCTCTACTATTATTTATTTCATATATTTTTAAATAGACCCACTTTTGAAACTTAAATACACGCCTTTTAAAAGGAAGCTTTCTTACTACTATACATCAAAAGCCATTATTACTTGTTCTAAGTACTCATAACAAGATGGTCACAACTATTAAAATTTACTAATGTGCATCCACATACTCTCTAAATTCATGGAGCATCTGCACACACTTTAAGAAACAATTCTGCATTACTCACTCAATTTTCTTGACATCCTTCTGAGGCAGGACAAACCTTGGGCCCAAAGAATTGAGGTAGGAGTCCAAGCAAGTTGCCAGCCACATAAAGGCAAACCTTGGCTCGGAAGTCAGGACTACCAGCCCCTAGGTTATGGTTCATGCTCTTTCCTCTGCTCTCCAGAACCTCCTATCTCCAAGTGTAGTTAGCAGCCCAGATGCAGCAGCATCCTCTAGAGACTTGTTAAAAATGCAGAAGCTCAGGCTCCACCCCAGGCCTATGCAGACTGAAACTGCATTTTAACAAGGTCCAGGTAATTCACGTGCACATTAAGTTTGAAAAGGCCTGGTCTATATCAGCGGTTCTCTAACTTAGCAGCACATTAGAACCATCTGTAGAGATTTTAAAAATACCAGTGCCTGGGCTTCACCTCCCAGAGAATCTGACTTAAGTGTCTGGGGTTTGCCCTGAGTCTAGGTATTTTTAAAAACTCCTCAGCTTATACAAAGCTGGCAGGGCTGGGCACAGTGGCTCATGCCTATAATCCCAGCACTTCGTGAGGCCAAAGTGGGCAGATTGCTTGAGTCCAGGAGTTTGAGATTAGCCTGGGCTAAAACCCCATCCCTACAAAAAAAAAAAAATACAAAAAGTAGTTGGGCATGGTGGTGGCACATACCTGTAGTCCCGGCTACTCAGGAGGCTGAGTCCTCGCTTGAACCCAGGAGGTCACAGTCTGGTCAACAGAGCAAGACCCTGTATCAAAACAAACAAACAAGCAAACAAAAAATGCTAGCAGCTTACCAGCTAGGGAGGCCTGTAGAGCCAAGTTTTCCAAATGGGGCTACATTAGTTGTTCCAGAACTTTAGCTGCATCAAAACCACCTGGATGGCTTGTTCAGCTACAGAGGGTCTGGCCATACCCCTACAGTTTCCAGCTGAGGGTCTGGAATGAGGCCCGATGATTTGCATTTCTAACAATCTCCAGGTGATGCTGATGCTGTGGGTCCAGGGACCACATTTTGAGAATCTATGCTAAATGAATCGGAGAAGACCAAAGCTCAAACTTATTCCAAGAACTTTTCAAGGCCCACCTGCAAGTTGTAGTGGAAGTAAGCATCTAAGGGTGCAAAAAGTTTCACTGTAGACTAAGGCCTTTTACCTGAGCTCTCAAATGTTCACATTTCTCTTATCAACCTAAATAACAAACAGAAAGAGGCTCTCCACAAGAAAAAGATATTCGTTTGGAAACAGAGCCTTGCAATAGAAACAGGCAAGCCAGAGTAAACTATATGCATATTCACGGAGGTAAAGGAAGACAAAAGAAAAAATGAGGAAGATTATATGATCATTTGGAAATGATTATCCTTGGCTACAAAGATCAATAACAAAGGTGATGCCAGGCCCAGGTTGGACAGGCAGTTGTTGGGCAAATATCCTTCAGAAGCATTGTTGTGTGCAAAGTTGCAATGGGCTTTGTGCAAGATTGTGTTTTTTGCAGTCTTCTGTGATAAGTTTTTGTTATCAGGCATACAAGCCCAAGAATCCTTTATTGCATGGCCTTCCCTGGCTCTATTTGTCAGGGTTTTGGTTAGGGGAGGGGTATTTTTAACACTCTCAATGTAAAAAATGCCATAAGGTAGGTACCCCAAATGCTTGTTTCGTCTTCATAAAATAACTTTTCCACCCGAACAAAGTCTACACATAAATTGTAAAACTACCCTGGCATGCAGTCCCTGGAAGAGTCTGGAGTCATTCTCGGGGTTCCCACCCAGGTGGGCAAGCGCAGCCACCACAGATAAGCACAAAGTAGGGGTCCCCGCTGGGGTTCAGCGGCAGGCAGTGGCCCTGGTTCTGATATTTGGCTGAAAACACAGCTCCCCTTTGTCACCCTCAGGACATTTCAGCTATTTCCTAGATAATAATCTCACTTCACCCTGCACAAAACAGGCACAGGATCATGTCACTCTGACCTGGTTTGAGTCCAAGGAGAATTTTGTTTTTAAAATAATTTAAGTTAGTAGTTAAAATATGAACTTTGGGCCAGGAGTGGTGGCCCATGCCTATAATCCCAGCACTTCGTGAGGCCAAAGTGGGCAGATTGCTTGAGTCCAGGAGTTTGAGACTAGCCTGGGCTAAAACCCCATCCCTACAAAAAAAAAAAAATACAAAAAGTAGTTGGGCATGGTGGTGGCACATACCTGTAGTCCCGGCTACTCAGGAGGCTGAGTCCTCGCTTGAACCCAGGAGGACACGGTCTGGTCAACAGAGCAAGACCCTGTATCAAAACAAAGAAACAAACAAAAAATGCTAGCAGCTTACCAGCTAGGGAGGCCTGTAGAGCCAAGTTTTCCAAATGGGGCTACATTAGTTGTTCCAAAACTTTAGATGCATCAAAACCACCTGGATGGCTTGTTCAGCTACAGAGGGTCTGGCCATGCCCCTAGAGTTTCCAGCTGAGGGTCTGGAATGAGGCCCGATGATTCGCATTTCTAACAATCTCCAGGTGATGCTGATGCTGTGGGTCCAGGGACCACATTTTGAGAATCTATGCTAAATGAATCGGAGAAGACCAAAGCTCAAACTTATTCCAAGAACTTTTCAAGGCCCACCTGCAAGTTGTAGTGGAAGTAAGCATCTAAGGGTGCAAAAAAGTATCACTGTAGACTAAGGCCTTTTACCTGAGCTCTCAAATGTTCACATTTCTCTTATCAACCTAAATAACAAACAGAGAGAGGCTCTCCACAAGAAAAAGATATTCGTTTGGAAACAGAGCCTTGCAATAGAAACAGGCAAGCCAGAGTAAACTACATGAATATTCACGAAGGTAAAGGAAGACAAAAGAAAAAATGAGGAAGATTATATGATCATTTGGAAATGACTATCCTTGGCTACAAAGATCAATAACAAAGGTGATGCCAGGCACAGGTTGGACAGGCAGTTGTTGGGCAAATATCCTTCAGAAGCATTGTTGTGTGCAAAGTTGCAATGGGCTTTGTGCAAGATTGTGTTTTTTGCAGTCTTCTGTGATAAGTTTTTGTTATCAGGCATACAAGCCCAAGAATCCTTTATTGCATGGCCTTTCCTGGCTCTATATGTCAGGGTTTTGGATAGGGTAGGGGTATTTTTAACACCATCAATGTAAAAAATGACATAAGGTAGGTACCCCAATGACTTGTTTGGCCTTCATAAAATAATTTTACATAAAATCTCTGTAAACGCGGAAATATCTACACCGCATTCTGTATAAACGTGGAAATATCTACACTGCTATCTCTGTAAATGTGTAAACATTTACAACGCTATCTGTATAAACATGGAAATATTTACACCGCCGTCTCTATAAACATGGAAATATCTACACCACTATCTCTATAAACATGGAAATATCTACACCGCTATCTCTATAAACATGGAAATATCTACACCGCTATCTGTATAAACATGTAAATATCTACACTGCTGTCTCTATAAACATGGAAATAACTACACCTCTATCTGTATAAACATGGAAATATCTACACCACTGTCTCTATAAACATAGAAATATCTACAATGATATATCTATAAACACACAAATATCTACACCACTGTCTCTATAAACATGGAAATATCTACACCGCTATCTCTATAAACATGGAAATATCTACACCGCTGTCTCTAGAAACATGGAAATATCTACACCACTATCTCTATAAACGTGGAAATATATACACCACTATCTCTAAAAAGATGGAAATATCTACACCGCTATCTCTATAAACGTGGGAGCATCTACACCGCTAACTCTATAAACCTGGAAATATCTACACCGCTATAAGTATAAATGTGGAAATATCTACACCACTATCTGTATAAACATGGAAATATCTACACCGCTATCTCCATAAACATGGAAATACGTACACCGCTATCTGTATAAACATGGAAATATTTACAAAGCTATCTCTATAAACATGGAAATATCTACACCGCTATCTCTATAAACATGGAAATATCTACACCACTGTCTGTAAAACATGGAAATATCTACACCGCTGTCTGTATAAACATGGAAATATATACACGGCTATCTGTTTAAACATGGAAATATCTACACCACTGACTGTATAAACATGGAAATATCTACACCGCTGTCTCTATAAACATGGAAATATCTACACCGCTATCTGTAGAAACATGGAAATATCTACACCGCTGTCTCTATAAACCTGGAAATATCTTCACCGTTATCTGTATTAACGTGGAAATATCTACAACGTTATCTGTATAGACGTGCAAATATCTACATCGCTATGTCTACAAACGTGGAATTATGTACACCGCTATCTGTATAAACATGGAAATATCTACACCGGTATGTGTATAAACGAGGAAATATTTCACCGCTATGTGTATAAACTTGGAAATTTCTACACCGCAATCTGCATAAAAGTGGAAATATCTTCACCGCTATTGGTATAAACGTGGAAATGTCTACACCGCTATCTCTATAAACGTGGAAATATCTACACCGCTATCTCTATAAACATGGAAATGTCTACACCGCTATCTGGATAAACATGGATATATCTACATGGCAATCTCTATAAATATGGAAATAACTAAACCACCATCTGTATAAACATGGAAATAACTTCACAGTCATCTGTATAAACATGGAAATATCTACACAACCATGTGTGGAAAAATGGAAATATCTGCACTGCCATCTGTATAAACATGGAAATATCTCCACTGCCATCTGTATAAACATGGAAATATCTCCACCGCTATCTGTATAAACATGGAAATATCTACACCGCTATCTGTATAAACATGGAAATGTCTACACCGCCATCTGTATAAAGATGGAAATATCAACACCGCCATCTGTATAAACATGGAAATACCTCAAGCGCTATTTGTATAAACATGGAAATATCTACACTGCTATCTGTATAAACATGGAAATGTCTACATGGCCATCTGTATAAACATGGAAATATCAACACCACCATCTGCAAAAACATGGAAATATCTACAGCGCCATCTGTGTAAACATGGAAATATCTACACCTCCATCTGTATAGACATGGAAATATCTACACCGCTATCTGTATAAACATTCAAATATCTACACCGTGATCTGTATAAATATGGAAATATCTACACCGCTATCTCTATACATATGGAAATATCTAAACCGCCATCTGTATAAAAATGGAAATAACTATAGAGTCATCTGTATAAACATGGAAATATCTACACCACCATCTGTGAAATCATGGAAATATCTACAATGATATCTGTATAAACATTGAAATATCCCCACCACCACCTGTATAAACATGGAAATATCTCCACCGCTATCTGTATAAACATGGAAATATCTGCACCGCTATCTATATAAACATGGAAATATCTCCACCGCTATCTGTATAAACATGCAAATATCTACAACGCTAAGTGTGTAAACATGGAAATATCTTCACCGCTATCTGTGTAAACATGGAAATATCTACCCAGCTATCTGTGTAAAGATGGAAATATCTACACCGCAATCTGTGCAAACATGGAAATATCTAAACCGCTATCTGTGTTAACATGGTAATATCTACACCGCTAACACTATAAACATGGAAATATCTACACCGCTGTCTCTATAAACATGGAAATCTCTACACCGCTATCTGAATAAATACGGAAATATATCCACCGCTATCTGTATAAACATGGAAACATCTACACAGCTATCTCTATAAACATGGAAATTTCTACACCGCTATCTGTATAAAAATGGAAATATCTACAACGCTATCTGTGTAAACATGGAAATATCTACACATGTATCTGTGTAAACATGGAAATATCTACACTGCTATGTGTGCAAAGATGGAAATATATAAACTGTAATCTGTGCAAAGATGGAAATATCTACACCGCTATCTCTATAATCATGGAAATATCTGCACCGCTATCTGTATAAACATGGATATATCTACACAGCTATCTCTATAAACGTGGAAATATCTACACCGCCATGAGTATACACATGGAAATATCTACACAGTCATCTGTATATACATGGAAATATCTACACCACCATCCCTATGAACATGGAAATATCTACACTGCGAGGTGTATACACATGGAAATATCTACACAGCCATCAGAATAAACATGGAAACATCTGCACCACTATCTCTATACACATTGAAGTACCTACACCGCTATGTCTACAATCATGGAAATAACTACACCGCTATCACTAGAATCATGGAAATATCTACACTGCTATCTGAACAAACATGGAAATATCTACACTGCCATCTGCATAAACATCGAAATATCTACACCGCCATCTGTATAAACATGGAAATATCTACACCACCATCTGTATAAACATAGAAATATCTACACTGCCATCTGTATAAACATGGAAATAACCACACAGTCATCTGTATATACATGGAAATATCTACACCACTATCGGTATAGACATGGAAATATCTACACCGCTATCTGTATAAAGATGGAAATATCTACACCGCTATCTGAATAAACATGGAAATATCTACGATGCTATCTGTATAAACAAGGAAATATCTACAACGCTATCTCTATAAACATGGAAATATCTACACCGCTATCCGTATAAACATGGAAATATCTATACTGCTACCTCTACAAACGTGGAAATATCTACACCGCTATCTGTTTAAACATGGAAATATCTACACCGGTATCTGTATAAACAAGGAAATATCTACACCAATATGTATATAATCATGGAAAGATTTACACCGCTCTGTCTATAAACATGGAAATATTTACAGGGCTACCTGTATAAACATGGAAATATCTACACAACCATGTGTAGGAACATGTAAATATCTACAATGCTATTTCTATAAACATGGAAATATCTACACCACTATTTGTATAAACATGGAAATATCTACAACGCTATCTGTATAAACATGGAAATATGTACACCGCCATGTCTATAAAGAAGGAAATAACTACACCGCTATCCGTATAAACATGGAAATAGCTACACCACTATCTCTATAAACATGGAAATATCTACACCGCTATCTGTATAAACATGAAAGTATCTACACCACAATCTGCATAAACTTGGAAATATCTACACCACTCTCTGTTTAAACATGGAAATATCTACAACGCTATCTCTATAAACATGGATATATCAACAACGCTTTCTCTATAAACATGGAATTATATACACAGCTTTGTGTATAAACATGGAAATATCTACACCGCTATCTCTATAAACATGGAAATATCTACACCACTATCTGTATAAACTTGGGAATATCTACACCGCTATGTGTATAAACATGGAAATATCTACACTGCTATCTCTATAAACATGGAAATATCTACACCACTATGTGTATAAACATTGAAATATCTACACCGCTATCTCTATAAACATGCTAATGTCTACACCGCTATCTGTATAAACAAGGAAATATCTGCACTGCTATCTCTATAAATATGGAAATATCTACACCGCTATCTGTATAAACATGGAAATATCTAAACTGCTGTCTGTTAAGCAGGGAAATATCTACACCGCTATTTCTATAAACATGAAAGTATCTACACTGCTATCTGTATAAACATGGAAACATCTACACCACTATCTGTATAAACATGGAAATATATTCAATGTTGTCTCTATAAACATGGAAATATCTACACCGCTTTCTGTATAAACTTGGGAATATCTTCAATGATACCTGTATAAACATGGAAATATCTACACAGCTATCTGTATAAACATGGAAATATCTACACCACTATCTCTATGAACATGGAAATATCTACACCGCTATCTGTATAAACAAGGAAGTATCTACACCGCTATCTGTTTAAACATGGAAATACCAACACCGCTATCTGTAAAAACATGGAAATATCTACAAAGCTATCTGTATAAACATGGAAATAACTACACAGCCATCTGTATAAACATGGAATTATCTACACCGCCATCTGTGTAAACATGGAAATATCTACACCGCTATCTGTATAAACATGGAAATATCTACACCGCCTTCTCTATAAACACGGAAATATCTACACCGCTATGTCAATAAACATGGAAATATTTACACCACCATCTCTAAAAACATGGAAATATCTACACCGCCATCTGTATAAACATGGAAATGTTTACACCGCTACCTCAATAAACATGGAAATATCTACACCGCCATCTGTATAAACATGGAAATATCTATACCACCATCTCTGTAGAGATAGAAGTATCTACACCGCTCCCTCTCTAAAGATGGAAATATCTACACCGTTATCTGTAAAAACTTGGAAATATCTACCACGCAATCTGTATAAACAAGGAAATATCTACACCGCTATCTCTATAAAAATGGAAATATCTACACATCCCTCTCTATAAACATGGAAATATCTACACCGCTAACTCCATAAACATGGAAGTATCTACCGCGCCATCTCTATAAACATGGAAATATCTACACCGCTATCTGTATAAACATGGAAATATCTACACTGCTATGTCTGTAAACTTGGAATTATCTTCAATGTTATCTGTGTAAAGTTGGAGGCATCTACACTGCTATTTCTATAGACATGGAAATATTCACACCCCTCTCTGCATAAACTTGGAAATATCCACACCGCTATCTCTATAAACATGGAAATATCTACAACAGTATGTGTACAAACATGGAAATAACTACACCGCTATCTGAACAAACATGGAAATATCTACAATGTCATCTGCATAAACATGGAAATATCTACACCGCCATCTGTATAAACATGGAAATATCTACACCACCATCTGCATAAACATAGAAATATCTACACTGCCATCTGTATAAACATGGAAATACCCAAACAGTCATCTGTATATACATGGAAATATCTACACAACTATCTGTATAGACATGGAAATATCTACACCGCTATCTCTATACACATGGAAATACCTACACAGCTATTTGTATAAACATTGAAATATCTAAAATGCTATTTGAAAAAACTTGGTAATATCTACACCGCTATCAGCATAAACTTGGAAATATCTACACCGCCATCTGTATAAACATGGAAATATCTCCACCGCTATCTGTATAAACATGGAAATATCTACACCGCTATCTGTATAAACATGGAAATATCTACACCACTATCTGTATAAACATGGAAATATCTACACCGCTATCTGTATAAACAGGGAAATATCTACAGCGCTATCTGTATAAACATGGAAATATCTCTACTGCTATGTGTATAATCATGGAGATAACTACACCGCTATCTGTATAAACTTGGAAATATCAACAGCGCTATCTGTATAAACATGGAAATATCTCCACCGCTATCTGTATAAACATGGAAATATGTACACCACTATCTTTATAAACATGGAAATATCTACACCGCAATCTGTATAAACATGGAAATACCTACCACAATATCTGTGTAAACACGGAAATATATACACAGCCGTCTGTGTAAACATGCAAATATGTACACTGCTATAAGTGTGAAGATGGAAATATCTACACCGCAATCTGTGCAAATATGGAAATATCTACACCTCTATCTCTGTAAACATGGAAATACCTACACCGCTATCTCTATAAACATGGAAATATCTACACCGCTATCTGTATAAACATGGATATATCTACACCACGATCTGTATAAACATGGATATATCTACACCGCTATCAGTATAAACACGGAAATATCTACATGGCTGTCTCTATAAACATGGAAATATCTACACCGCCATCTGTATAAACATGGAAATATATACACCGTCATCTGTATAAACATGGAAATAACTACACCGCTATCTGTATAAACATGGAAATATCTACACCGTTATCTGTATAAACATAGAAATATTTACACCGCTATCTGTATAAACATGGAAATATATCCACCGCTATCTGTATAAACATGCAAATATGTACAACGCTATCGGAGTAAACATGGATTTTTCTACACCGCTATCTGTATAAACATGGAAATATCTACATGGCTATCTGTATGAAAATGGAAATATCTAAACCGCCATCTGTATAAACATGGAAATATCTACACCACCATATGTGAAAACACGGAAATATGTACACTGCCATCTGTATAAACATTGAAATATCTCCACCGCCATCAGTATAAACATGGAAATATCTCCACTACTATCTGTATAAACATGGAAATATCCACACCGCTATCTGTATAAACATGGAAATATATCCACCGCTATCTGTATAAACATGCAAATATGTACAACGCTATCTGAGTAAACATGGATTTTTCTACACCGCTATCTGTATAAACATGGAAATATCTACCCCGCTTTCTGTGTAAAGATGGAAATATCTACACTGCAATCTGTGCAAAGATGGAATTATCTACACTGCTATCTGTGTAAAGTTGGAAATATCTACACCGCAATCTGTGCAAAGATGGAAATATCTACACAGCTATCTGTGTTAACATGGTAATATCTACAACACTATCTGTGTAAACATGGAAATATCTACACAGCTGTCTGTGTAAACATGCAAATATGTACACCGCTATCTGTGTGAAGATGGAAATATCTACACCGAAATCCATGCAAATATGGAAATATCTACACCTCTAACTCTGTAAATATGGAAATATCTACACCGCTATCTGTATAAACATGGAAATATCTACACCGCTATCTGTATAAACATGGAATCATCTACACCGCTATCTTTATAAATATGGAAATATCTACACCATTATCTCTATAAACATGGAAATGTCTATAAAGCTATCTGTATAAACATCGAAATATCTACATGGCTATCTCTATAAACATGGAAATACCTACAATGCCATCTGTATAAACATGGAAATACCTACACAGTCATCTATATAAGCATGGAAATATCTACACCGCTATCTGTATAAACATGGAAATACCTACATAGCCATCTGTATAAACACCGTAATATCTACACTGCCATCTGTATGAAATTGGAAATATCTCCACTGCTATCTGTATAAACATGGAAATATTTCCACCGCTATCTGTATAAACATGGAAATATCTACATCGCCATCTGTATAAAAATGGAAGTATTTACACCGCTTTCTGTATAAACCTGGAAAAATCTATACCGCTATCTGTATAAACATGGAAATATCTACATCGCTATCTGTGTAAAAATGGAAATACCTACACTGCCATCTGTTTAAACATGGAAGTAGCCACAGCGCTATCTGTAGAAACATGGAAATATCTACACCGCCATTTGAAAGAACATGGAAATATCTACATGGTTATCTGTATAAATATGGAAATGTCTACACCGCTATATCTATAAACATGGAAATATCTACACATCTATCTGTATAAACATGGAAATATCTACGCCGCTATCTCTTTAAACACGGAAATATCTACACCGCCATCTGTATAAACATGGAAATCTATACACAGTCATCTGTATAAACATGGAAATAACTACACCGCTAACAGTGTAAACATGGAAATATCTACACCGCTATCTTTATAAACGTGGAAATATCCACACCGAAATCTGCATAAACATGGAAATATCTACAACACTATCTGTGTAAACTTGGAAATATCTACACAGATGTCTTTGTAAACATGGAAATGTGTACAACACTATCTGTGTGAAGATGGAAATAACTACACCGCAATCAGTTCAAATATGGAAATATCTACACCTCTATATCTGTAAACATGGAAATATCTACACCGCTATCTGTATAAACATGGAAATATATACACCGCTATCTGTATACATATGGAAATATCTACACCGCTATCTCTATAAACGTGGAACTATCTACACCGCTATATATATAAATGTGGAAATAACTAAACCACTTTCTGTATAAACGAGGAAATATCTACACCGCTATCTCTGTAAATGTGTAAACATTTAAACCGTTATCTGTATAAACATGGAAATATTTACACCGCTGTCTCTTTAAACATGTAAATATTTACAACGCTATTTGTATAAACATAGAAATATATACACCACTTTCTCTATAAACATGGAAATATCTACAATGCCATCTGTATAAAGATGGAAATATCAACACCGCAAGCTGTATAAACCTGGAAATATCTACACTGCTACCTGTATAAACTTGGAAATACCAACACCGCTATCTGTATAAACACGGAAATATCTTCAATGTTATCTATATAAACATGGAAATATCTACACCGCTGTCTGTATAAACTTGGAAATATCTACACCGCCATCTGTAAACACATGGAAATATCTACACCGCTATCTTAATAAATATGGCAAAATCTACACCGCTATCTCCATAAACATGGAAATGTCTTCACCGCTATTTGTATAAACATGGAAATATCTACACTGCCATCTGTATAAACATGGAAATATCTACACAGACATCTGTATAAACATGGAAATGTCTACACCGCTATCTGTATAAATTTGCAAATATCCACACCGCTATCTGCATAAACATGGAAATATCTATACTGCCATTTGAATAAACATGGAAATATCTACACCGCTATCTGTATAAATATGGAAATATATACACCTCTCTCTGTATAAACATGGAAGTATCTTCACTGCTATTTGTTTAAACATGGATTTATCTACACCACTATCTCAATAAACATAGAAATATCTACACCGCAATCTCTATAAACATGGAAATATCTACACCGCCATCAGCATTAACATGGAAATATCTACACCGCCATCTGTATAAACATGGAAATATCTACACCGCTATCTGTGTAAACATGGAAATATCTACCCCGCTATCTGTGTAAAGATGGAAATATCTACACCGCAATCTGTGCAAATATGGAAATATCTACACCGCTATCTGTGTTAACATGGTAATATCTACACCGCTAACACTATAAACATCGAAATATCTACACTGCGATGTGTTCACAGATGGAAATATCTACACAGCCATCAGTATAAACCTGGAAACATCTGCACCACTATCTCTATACACATGGAAATACCTAGACCGCTATGTACACAATCATGGAAATAACTACACCGCTATCAGTAGAAACATGGAAATATCTACACCACTATCTGGACAAACATGGAAATATCTACAACACCATCTGTATAAACATAGAAATATCTACACTGCCATCTGTATAAACATGGAAATACCAAACAGTCATCTGTATATACATGGAAATATCTACACCACTATCTGGATAGACATGGAAATATCTACACCGCTATCTCCATAAACTTGGAAATACCTACACAGCTATTTGTATAAACATTCAAATATCTACACTGCTATCTGAAAAAACTTGGAAATATCTACACCGCTATCTGCATAAACTTGGAAATATCTACACCGCCATCTGTATAAACATGGAAATATCTCCACCGCTATCTGTATAAACATGGAAATATCTACACCGCTATCTGTATAAACGTGGAAATATCTCCACCGCTATCTGTACAATCATGCAAATATCTACACCGCTATCTGTATAAAAATGGAAATATCTACATCGCTATCTGTATAAACTTGGAAATATCTACACCGCTATCTGTATACATATGGAAATATCTACACCGCCATCTCTATAACCATGGAAATGTCTACAGCACAATCTTTATAAACAGAGAATTATCTACATGGCTATCTCGATATACATGGAAATATCTACACCGCCATCTGTATAAACATGGAAATACCTACACAGTCATCTGTATAAATATGGAAATATCTACACCACTATCTGTATAAACATGGAAATATCTACACTGACATCTGTGTATACATGGAAATATCTACACAGCCATCTCTATAAACCTGTAAATATCTACATCGCTATCTGTAAAATCATGGAAATAGCCACACCGCAATCTTTATAAATATGGAAATATCCACACCGCCATTTATAAAAACATGGAAATATCTACACAGTCATCTGTATAAACATGGAAGTATCAACACCTCCATCTCTATAAACATGGAAATATCTACACTGCCATCTGTATACACATGGAAATATCTACACAGCCATCTGTAAACCTGGAAATATCTACACCGCTATCTGTATAAACATGGAAATATCTACACTGCTATCTGTATAAACTTGGAAATATCTACACCGCCATCTCTAAAAACATAGAAATATATCCACCGCTATCTGTAGAAACATGGAAATATCTCCTCCGCTATCTGTATAAACATGGAAATATCTGCATCGCTATCTGTATAAACTTTTAAATATCTACACCGCTATCTGTATACATATGGAAATATCTACACCGCCATCTCTATAAACATGGAAATGCTTACAGCACTATCTGTATAAACATGGAATTATCTACATGGCTATCTCGATATACATGGAAATATCTACACCGCCATCTGTATAAACATGGAAATACCTACACAGTAATCTGTATAAACATGGAAGTATCTACACCACTATCTGTAAACATGGAAATACCTACACCGCCATCTGTATAAATCTGGAGATATCTACAACGCTATCTCTATGAACATTGAAATACCTACACCGCTATCTGTAGAAACAGGAAAATAACTACACCGCTATCTGTATAAACATGGAAACATCTACAACGCTATATGTATAAACATGGAAATTTCTACACCGCCATCTCTATAAACTTGGAAATATATCCACCGCTATCTGTATAAACATTTTAATATCTCCACAGCTACTATATAAACATGGAAATAACTACACCGCTATCGGTATAAACATGGATATATCTACACCGCTATCTGTATCAACTTGCAAATATCTACACCGCTATCTGTATACATATGGAAATATTTACACCGCCATCTCTATAAACATGGAAATGTCTACACCGCTATCTGTATAAACTTGGAAATATCTACATGGCTATCTCTATATACATGGAAATACCTACGCCGCCATCAGTTTAAACATGGAAATATCTACACAGTCGTCTGTATAAAAGTGGAAATATCTACACCAATATCTGTATAAACATGGAAATCTCTACACTGCCATCTGTATAAACATGGAAATATCTACACAGCCATCTCTATAAACCTGGAAATATCTACATCGCTATCTGTATAAACATGGAAATAGCCACACCGCTATCTGTATACACATCGAAATATCTACATCGAAATCTGTAAAAACATGGAAATATCTACACAGTCATCTGTATAAACATAGAAGTTTATACACCTCCATCTGTATAAACATGGAAATGTCTACACTGTCATCTGTATACACATGGATATATCTACAAAGCCATCTGTATAAACCTGGAAATATCTACACTGCTATCTCTATAAACATGGAAATAACGACACCGCTATCTGTATAAACATGGAAATATCTCCACCGCTTTCCTTATAAACATGGAAATATCTACACCGCTATATGTATATACATGGAAATATCTACACCGCCATGTGTAAAAACATGGAAATACCTACACAGTCATCTGTATAAACCTGGCAGTATCTACACCTCCATCTGTATAAACATGGAAATATCTACACTGCCATCTGTATACACGTGGAAATATCTACACAGCCATCTGTATAAACCTGGAAATATCTACAGCGTTATCTCTTTGAACATGGAAATAACTGCTCCGCTATCTGTGTAAACATGGAAATATCTACACCGCTATCTGTATAAACAAGGAAATATCAACACCGCTATCTGTGTAAACGTTGAAATATCTTCACCGCTATCTGTATAAACATGGATATATCTACACCGCTATCTGTATAAACATGGAAATATCTGCATCGCTATCTGTATAAACTTTTAAATGTCTACACCGCTATCTGTATACATATGGAAATATCTACACCGCCATCTCTATAAACATGGAAATGTCTACAGCGCTATCTGTATAAACATGGAATTATCTACATGGGTATCTCGATATACATGGAAATATCTACACTGCCATCTGTATAAACATGGAAATAGCTACACAGTAATCTGTATAAACATGGAAGTATCTACACCACTATCTGCATAAACATGGAAATATCTACACTGCCATCTGTGTATACATGGAAATATCTACACAGCCATTTCTATAAACCTGGAAATATCAACATCACTATCTGTAAAAACATGGAAATAGCCACACCGCTATCTTTATAAATATGGAAATATCTACACAGCCATTTATAAAAACATGGAAATATCTACACAGTCATCTGTATAAACATGGAAGTATCTACACCTCCATCTCTATAAACATGGAAATACCTGCACTGCCATCTGTATACACATGGAAATATCTACACAGCCATCTGTATAAAACTGGAAATATCTACACCGCTATCTCCATAAACATGGAAATAACTACACCGCTATCTGTAGAAACATGGAAATATCTACACCGCTATCTGTATAAACATGGAAATATCTACACTGCTATCTGTATAAACTTGGAAATATCTACACCGCCATCTCTATAAACATAGAAATATATCCACCGCTATCTGTATAAATTTGGAAATATCTCCTCCGTTATCTGTGAAAACTTGGAAATATCTCCACCGCTATCTGTATAAACATGGAAATATCTACACCGCTATCTGTGTAAACATGGAAATATCTACACCGCCATCTGTGAAAACATGGAAATACCTACACAGTCATCTGTATAAACATGGAAGTATCCACACCTCCATCTGTATAAACATGGAAATATCTACACTGCCATCTATATACACATTGAAATATCTACACAGCCATCTGTAAAAACCTGGAAATATCTACAACGGTATCTCTATGAACATGGAAATAACTGCACCGCTATCTGTATAAAAATGGAAATATCTACACCGCTATCTGTATAAACGTGGAAATATCTCCACCGCTATCTGTACAATCATGCAAATATCTACACCGCTATCTGTATAAAAATGGAAATATCTACATCGCTATCTGTATAAACTTGGAAATATCTACACCGCTATCTGTATACATATGGAAATATCTACACCGCCATCTCTATAAACATGGAAATGTCTACAGCACTATCTTTATAAACAGGGAATTATCTACATGGCTATCTCGATATACATGGAAATATCTACACCGCCATCTGTATAAACATGGAAATACCTACACAGTCATCTGTATAAATATGGAAATATCTACACCACTATCTGTATAAACATGGAAATATCTTCACTGACATCTGTGTATACATGGAAATATCTACACAGCCATCTCTATAAACCTGTAAATATCTACATCGCTATCTGTAAAAACATGGAAATAGCCACACCGCAATCTTTATAAATATGGAAATATCCACACCGCCATTTATAAAAACATGGAAATATCTACACAGTCATCTGTATAAACATGGAAGTATCAACACCTCCATCTCTATAAACATGGAAATATCTACACTGCCATCTGTATACACATGGAAATATCTACACAGCCATCTGTAAACCTGGAAATATCTACACCGCTATCTGTATAAACATGGAAATATCTACACTGCTATCTGTATAAACTTGGAAATATCTACACCGCCATCTCTAAAAACATAGAAATATATCCACCGCTATCTGTAGAAACATGGAAATATCTCCTCCGCTATCTGTATAAACATGGAAATATCTGCATCGCTATCTGTATAAACTTTTAAATATCTACACCGCTATCTGTATACATATGGAAATATCTACACCGCCATCTCTATAAACATGGAAATGACTACAGCGCTATCTGTATAAACATGGAATTATCTACATGGCTATCTCGATATACCTGGAAATACCTACACCACCATCTGTATAAACATGGAAATACCTACACAGTAATCTGTATAAACATGGAAGTATCTACACCACTATCTGTAAACATGGAAATATCTACACCGCCATCTGTATAAATCTGGAGATATCTACAACGCTATCTCTATGAACATGGAAATACCTACACCGCTATCTGTATAAACAGGAAAATAACTACACCGCTATCTGTATAAACATGGAAACGTCTGCAATGCTATATGTATAAACATGGAAATTTCTACACCGCCATCTCTATAAACTTGGAAATATATCCACCGCTATCTGTATAAACATTTTAATATCTCCACAGCTACTATATAAACATGGAAATAACTACACCGCTATCGGTATAAACATGGATATATCTACACCGCTATCTGTATCAACTTGCAAATATCTACACCGCTATCTGTATACATATGGAAATATTTACACCGCCATCTCTATAAACATGGAAATGTCTACACCGCTATCTGTATAAACTTGGAAATACCTACATGGCTATCTCTATATACATGGAAATACCTACGCCGCCATCAGTTTAAACATGGAAATATCTACACAGTCGTCTGTATAAAATTGGAAATATCTACACCACTATCTGTATAAACATGGAAATATCTACACTGCCATCTGTATAAACATGGAAATATCTACACAGCCATCTCTATAAACCTGGAAATATCTACATCGCTATCTGTATAAACATGGAAATAGCCACACCGTTATCTGTATAAACATCGAAATATCTACATCGAAATCTGTAAAAACATGGAAATATCTACACAGTCATCTGTATAAACATAGAAATTTATACACCTCCATCTGTATAAACATGGAAATGTCTACACTGTCATCTGTATACACATGGATATATCTACAAAGCCATCTGTATAAACCTGGAAACATCTACACTGCTATCTCTATAAACATGGAAATAACGACACCGCTATCTGTATAAACATGGAAATATCTCCACCGCTTTCCTTATAAACATGGAAATATCTACACCGCTATATGTATATACATGGAAATATCTACACCGCCATGTGTAAAAACATGGAAATACCTACACAGTCATCTGTATAAACCTGGCAGTATCTACACCTCCATCTGTATAAACATGGAAATATCTACACTGCCATCTGTATACACGTGGAAATATCTACACAGCCATCTGTATAAACCTGGAAATATCTACAGCGTTATCTCTTTGAACATGGAAATAACTGCTCCGCTATCTGTGTAAACATGGAAATATCTACACCGCTATCTGTATAAACAAGGAAATATCAACACCGCTATCTGTGTAAACGTTGAAATATCTTCACCGCTATCTGTATAAACATGGATATATCTACACCGCTATCTGTATAAACATGGAAATATCTGCATCGCTATCTGTATAAACTTTTAAATATCTACACCGCTATCTGTATACATATGGAAATATCTACACCGCCATCTCTATAAACATGGAAATGTCTACAGCGCTATCTGTATAAACATGGAATTATCTACATGGGTATCTCGATATACATGGAAATATCTACACTGCCATCTGTATAAACATGGAAATAGCTACACAGTAATCTGTATAAACATGGAAGTATCTACACCACTATCTGCATAAACATGGAAATATCTACACTGCCATCTGTGTATACATGGAAATATCTACACAGCCATTTCTATAAACCTGGAAATATCAACATCACTATCTGTAAAAACATGGAAATAGCCACACCGCTATCTTTATAAATATGGAAATATCTACACAGCCATTTATAAAAACATGGAAATATCTACACAGTCATCTGTATAAACATGGAAGTATCTACACCTCCATCTCTATAAACATGGAAATACCTGCACTGCCATCTGTATACACATGGAAATATCTACACAGCCATCTGTATAAAACTGGAAATATCTACACCGCTATCTCCATAAACATGGAAATAACTACACCGCTATCTGTATAAACATGGAAATATCTACACCGCTATCTGTATAAACATGGAAATATCTACACTGCTATCTGTATAAACTTGGAAATATCTACACCGCCATCTCTATAAACATAGAAATATATCCACCGCTATCTGTATAAATTTGGAAATATCTCCTCCGTTATCTGTGAAAACTTGGAAATATCTCCACCGCTATCTGTATAAACATGGAAATATCTACACCGCTATCTGTGTAAACATGGAAATATCTACACCGCCATCTGTGAAAACATGGAAATACCTACACAGTCATCTGTATAAACATGGAAGTATCCACACCTCCATCTGTATAAACATGGAAATATCTACACTGCCATCTATATACATATTGAAATATCTACACAGCCATCTGTAAAAACCTGGAAATATCTACAACGGTATCTCTATGAACATGGAAATAACTGCACCGCTATCTGTATAAAAATGGAAATATCTACACCGCTATCTGTATAAACGTGGAAATATCTCCACCGCTATCTGTACAATCATGCAAATATCTACACCGCTATCTGTATAAAAATGGAAATATCTACATCGCTATCTGTATAAACTTGGAAATATCTACACCGCTATCTGTATACATATGGAAATATCTACACCGCCATCTCTATAAACATGGAAATGTCTACAGCACTATCTTTATAAACAGGGAATTATCTACATGGCTATCTCGATATACATGGAAATATCTACACCGCCATCTGTATAAACATGGAAATACCTACACAGTCATCTGTATAAATATGGAAATATCTACACCACTATCTGTATAAACATGGAAATATCTTCACTGACATCTGTGTATACATGGAAATATCTACACAGCCATCTCTATAAACCTGTAAATATCTACATCGCTATCTGTAAAAACATGGAAATAGCCACACCGCAATCTTTATAAATATGGAAATATCCACACCGCCATTTATAAAAACATGGAAATATCTACACAGTCATCTGTATAAACATGGAAGTATCAACACCTCCATCTCCATAAACATGGAAATATCTACACTGCCATCTGTATACACATGGAAATATCTACACAGCCATCTGTAAACCTGGAAATATCTACACCGCTATCTGTATAAACATGGAAATATCTACACTGCTATCTGTATAAACTTGGAAATATCTACACCGCCATCTCTAAAAACATAGAAATATATCCACCGCTATCTGTAGAAACATGGAAATATCTCCTCCGCTATCTGTATAAACATGGAAATATCTGCATCGCTATCTGTATAAACTTTTAAATATCTACACCGCTATCTGTATACATATGGAAATATCTACACAGCCATCTCTATAAACATGGAAATGTCTACAGCGCTATCTGTATAAACATGGAATTATCTACATGGCTATCTCGATATACCTGGAAATATCTACACCACCATCTGTATAAACATGGAAATACCTACACAGTAATCTGTATAAACATGGAAGTATCTACACCACTATCTGTAAACATGGAAATATCTACACCGCCATCTGTATAAATCTGGAGATATCTACAACGCTATCTCTATGAACATGGAAATACCTACACCGCTATCTGTATAAACAGGAAAATAACTACACCGCTATCTGTATAAACATGGAAACGTCTACAACGCTATATGTATAAACATGGAAATTTCTACACCGCCATCTCTATAAACTTGGAAATATATCCACCGCTATCTGTATAAACATTTTAATATCTCCACAGCTACTATATAAACATGGAAATAACTACACCGCTATCGGTATAAACATGGATATATCTACACCGCTATCTGTATCAACTTGCAAATATCTACACCGCTATCTGTATACATATGGAAATATTTACACCGCCATCTCTATAAACATGGAAATGTCTACACCGCTATCTGTATAAACTTGGAAATACCTACATGGCTATCTCTATATACATGGAAATACCTACGCCGCCATCAGTTTAAACATGGAAATATCTACACAGTCGTCTGTATAAAAGTGGAAATATCTACACCACTATCTGTATAAACATGGAAATATCTACACTGCCATCTGTATAAACATGGAAGTATCTACACAGCCATCTCTATAAACCTGGAAATATCTACATCGCTATCTGTATAAACATGGAAATAGCCACACCGCTATCTGTATAAACATCGAAATATCTACATCGAAATCTGTAAAAACATGGAAATATCTACACAGTCATCTGTATAAACATAGAAGTTTACACACCTCCATCTGTATAAACATGGAAATGTCTACACTGTCATCTGTATACACATGGATATATCTACAAAGCCATCTGTATAAACATGGAAATATCTACACTGCTATCTCTATAAACATGGAAATAACGACACCGCTATCTGTATAAACATGGAAATATCTCCAAGGCTTTCTTTATAAACATGGAAATATCTACACCGCTATCTGTATATACATGGAAATATCTACACCGCCATTTGTAAAAACATGGAAATACCTACACAGTCATCTGTATAAACATGGCAGTATCTACACCTCCATCTGTATAAACATGGAAATATCTACACTGCCATCTGTATACACGTGGAAATATCTACACAGCCATCTGTATAAACCTGGAAATATCTACAACGTTATCTCTTTGAACATGGAAATAACTGCTCCGCTATCTGTGTAAACATGGAAATATCTACACCGCTATCTGTATAAACAAGGAAATATCAACACCGCTATCTGTGTAAACTTTGAAATATCTTCACCGCTATCTGTATAAACATGGAAGTATCTACACCACTATCTGCATAAACATGGAAATATCTACACTGCCATCTGTGTATACATGGAAATATCTACACAGCCATTTCTATAAACCTGGAAATATCTACATCACTATCTGTAAAAACATGGAAATACCTACACCGCTATCTGTATAAACAGGAAAATAACTACACCGCTATCTGTATAAACTTGGAAATATCTACATGGCTATCTCTATATACATGGAAATATCTACGCCGCCATCAGTTTAAACATGGAAATATCTACACAGTCGTCTGTATAAAAGTGGAAATATCTACAGCACTATCTGTATAAACACGGAAATATTTACACCACCATCTCTATAAACATGGAAATATCTACACAGCCATCTGTATTAACATGGAAATACCAACACTGCCATCTGTATAAACATGGAAATATCTACACAGTCGTCTGTATAAACCTGGAAATATCTACCTCACCATCTGTATAAATATGGAAATATCTACACTGCCATCTGTATAAACATGGAAATACGTACAACACTATCCATATAAACATGGAAATATCTACACCATGACCTGTATAAACATGGAAATATCTACACCGCTATCTATATGAACTTGGAAATATCTACAAGGCTATCTGTGTAAAGCTGGAAATATCTACACCACTAAGTATGTAAAAATGGAAATATCTACACCACTATCTGGGTAAACATGGACATATCTACAACGCTATCTGAACATGGAAATCTCTACACCGCTATAATTATAAAGAGGGAAATATCTACACTGCTTTCACTATAAACATGGAAATATCTACAGAGCCATATGTATTAACAAGGAAATACCTTCAACGACATCTGTACAAACATGGAAATACCTACACTGCCATCTGTATAAACATGGAAATATCCACACCGGCAACTGTATAAACATGGAAATATCTACACCGCCATCTGTATAAACATGGAAATATCTACACCACTATCTCTATAAACATGGAAATATCTACACCGTTATCTGTATAAACAAAGAAATATCTCCACCGCTGTCTGCATGAACATGGAAACATCTACACCGCTAGCTGTATAAACATGGAATTATCTGCAGCGTTATCTGTATAAACATGGAAATATCTACACTGCAGTCGGTGCAAAGATGGAAATATCTACAATGCTATCTCAATAAACATGGAAATATCGACACCGCCATCTGTACACACATGGAAATACCTACACAGTCATCTGTATAAACATGGAAATATCTACACCACAATCTGTATAAACATGGAAATATCTAGACTGCCATCACTATAAACATGGAATTACCTACACAGACTTCTCTATAATCATTGAAATATCTACACCGCTATCTGTATAAACATGGAAGTAGCCACACCGCTATCAGTATAAACATGGAAATATCTACACCGCTATCTGTATAAACATGGAGATATCTACACCACGACGTGTATAAACATGGAAATATCTACAACGCTATGTGAATAAACATGGAAATATCTACACCGCTATCATTATAAACATGGAAATATTGACACCGCTATCTGTATAAATATGGAAATATCTACACCACTATCTGTATAAACATGGAAATATCTACACTGTTATCTGTATAAACAAAGAAATATCTCCACCGCTGTCTGTATGAACCTGGAAACATTTACACCGCTAGCTGTATAAACATGGAATTATCTGCAGCGTTATCTGTATAAACATGGAAATATCTACACCGCAGTCTGTGCAAAGATGGAAATATCTACAATGCTATCTCAATAAACATGGAAATATCGACACCGCCATCTGTAAACACATGGAAATACCTACACAGTCATCTGTATAAACATGGAAATATCTACACCACTATCTGTATAAACATGGAAATACCTACACTGCCATCTGTATAAACATGGAATTATTTACACAGACATCTCTATAACCATTGAAATATCTACACCGCTATCTGTATAAACATGGAAGTAGGCACACCGCTATCTGTAAAAACATGGAAATATCTACACCGCCATCTGTGAAAACATGGAAATATCTACACTGTCATCTTTATAAACATGGAAATATCTACACGTCCATCTGCATAAACATGGAAATATCTACACTGCCATCTGTATATACCTGGAAATATCTACACTGCCATCTGTATAAACATGGAAATATCTACACCGCTATCTCTATAAACATGGAAATGTCTAAACGGTTATCTGTATAAACATGGAAATATCTCCACCGCTATCTGTAGAAACATGGAAATATCTACATCGCTATCTGTATAAACATGGAAATATCTCCACCGCTATCTCTATAAAGATGGAAATATCTACACCGCTATCTGTATAAACATGGAAATATCTATAACACCATCTGTGTAAACATGGAAATATCTGCACAGCTATCTGTGTAAACATGGAAATATGTAGACAGGTCTCTGTGTAAAGATGGAAATACCTACACCGCAATCTGTGGAAATATGGAAATATCTACACCGCTATCTCAGTAAACATGGAAATATCTAAACCGCTATCTGTACAAACATGGAAATATCAACACCGGTATCTGTAAAAACATGGAAATGTCTACACCACGATCTGTATAAACATGGAAATATCTTCACCGCTATATGTATAAACATGGAAATATCTATACCGCTATCAGTATAAACATGGAAATATCTACACTGCTATCTGTATAAATATGGAAATATTGACACCGCTATCTGTATAAATATGGAAATATGTACACCACTATCTCTATAAACATGGAAATATCTACACCGTTATCTGTATAAACAAAGAAATATCTCCACCGCAGTCTGTATGAACATGGAAACATCTACACCGCTAGCTGTATAAACATGGAATTATCTGCAGCGTTATCTGTATAAACATGGGAATATCTACACCGCAGTCTGTGCAAAGATGGAAATATCTACAATGCTATCTCAATAAACATGGAAATATTGACACCGCCATCTGTACACACATGGAAATACCTACACAGTCATCTGAATAAACATGGAAATATCTACACCACTATCTGCATAAACATGGAAATACCTACACTGCCATCTGTATAAACATGGAATTATCCACACAGACATCTCTATAACCATTGAAATATCTACACCGCTATCTGTATAAACATGGAAGTAGCCACACCGCTATCTGTATAAACATGGAAATATATACACCGCCATCTGTGAAAACATGGAAATATCTACACTGTCATCTTTATAAACATGGAAATATCTACACATCCATCTGCATAAACATGGAAATATCTACACTGCCATCTGTATATACCTAGAAATATCTACACTGCCATCTGTATAAACATGGAAATATCTACACGGCTATCTCTATAAACATGGAAATGTCTACACGGCTATCTGTATAAACATGGAAATATCTCCACCGCTATCTGTAGAAACATGGAAATATCTACATCGCTATCTGTATAAACATGGAAATATCTCCACCGCTATCTCTATAAAGATGGAAATATCTACACCGCTATCTTTATAAACATGGAAATATCTGCACCGCTATCTGTATAAACATGGAAATATCTATAACATTAGCTGTGTAAACATGGAAATACCTACACAGCTATCTGTGTAAACATGGAAATATGTACACAGTTCTCTGTGTAAAGATGGAAATATCTACACCACAATCTGTGCAAATATGGAAATATCTACACCGCTATCTTAGTAAACATGGAAATATCTACACTGCTATCTGTATAAACATGGAAATATCAACACCGCTATCTGTATAAACATGGAAATGTCAACACCACGATCTGTATAAACATGGAAATATCTACACCGCAGTCTGTGCAAAGATGGAAATATCTACAATGCTATCTCATTAAACATGGAAATATCGACACCGCCATCTGTACACCCATGGAAATACCTACACAGTCATCTGTATAAACATGGAAATATCTACACCACTATCTGTATAAACATGGAAATATCTACACTGCCATCTGTATAAACATGGAATTTCCTACACAGACATCTCTATAACCATTGAAATATCTACACCGCTATCTGTATAAACATGGAAGTAGCCACACCGCTATCAGTATAAACATGGAAATATCTACACCGCTATCTGTATAAACATGAAAATATCTACACCGCTATGTGAATAAACATGGAAATACCTACACCGCTATCAGTATAAACATGGAAATATTGACACCGCTATCTGTATAAATATGGAAATATCTACACCACTATCTCTATAAACATGGAAATATCTACTCCGTTATCTGTATAAACAAAGAAATATCTCCACCGCTGTCTGTATGAACATGGAAACATCTACACCGCTAGCTGTATAAACATGGAATTATCTGCAGTGTTATCTGTATAAACATGGAAATATCTAAACTGCAGTCTGTGCAAAGATGGAAATATCTACAATGCTATCTCAATAAACATGGAAATATCGACACCGCCATCTGTACACACATGGAAATACCTACACAGTCATCTGTATAAACATGGAAATATCTACACCACTATCTGCATAAACTTGGAAATACCTACACTGCCATCTGTATAAACATGGAATTATCTACACAGACATTTCTATAACCATTGAAATATCTACACCGCTATCTGTATAAACATGGAAGTAGCCACACCGCTATCTGTATAAACATGGAAATATCTACACCGCCATCTGTGAAAACATGGAAATATCTACACTGTCACCTTTATAAACATGGAAATATCTACATGTCCATCTGTATAAACATGGAAACATCTACAATACCATCTATATATACCTGGAAATATCTACACTGCCATCTCTATAAACATGGAAATATCTACACCGCTATCTCTACAAACATGGAAATGTCTACACGGCTATCTGGGTAAACATGGAAATATCTCCACCGCTATCTGAAGAAACATGGAAATATCTACATCGCTATCTGTAAAAACATGGAACTATCTCCACTGCTGTCTCTATAAAGATGGAAATATCTACACTGCCATCTGTATATACCTGGAAATATCTACACCGCTATCTGTATAAACATGGAAATATCTATAACACTATCTGTGTAAACATGGAAATATCTACACAGCTATCTGTGTAAACATGGAAATATGTACACAGGTCTCTGTGTAAAGATGAAAATATCGACAACGCAATCTGTGCAAATATGGAAATATCTACACCGCTATCTCAGTAAATATGGAAATATCTACACCGCTATCTGTATAAACATGGAAATATCAACACCGCTATCTGCATAAACATGGAAATGTCTACACCACGATCTGTATAAACATGGAAATATCTACACCGCTATATGTATAATCATGGAAATATCTACACCGCTATCAGTATAAACATGGAAATATCTACACCGCTATCTGTGTAAACATGGAAATATCTACAACACGACATGTATAAACATGGAAATATCTACACCGCCATGTGAATAAACATGGAAATGTCTACACCGCTATCAATAAAAACATGGAAATATCGACACCGCTATCTGTATAAATATGGAAATATCTACACCACTATCTCTATAAACATGGAAATATCTGCACCGTTATCTGTATAAACAAAGAAATATCTCCACCGCTGTCTGTATGAACATGGAAACATCTACACAGCTAGCTGTATAAACATGGAATTATCTGCAGCGTTTTCTGTATAAACATGGAAATATCTACACCGCAGTCTGTGCAAAGATGGAAATATCTACAAAGCTATCTCAATAAACATGGAAATATCGACACCGCCATCTGTACACACATGGAAATACCTACACAGTCATCTGTATAAACATGGAAATATCTACACCACTATCTGTATAAACATGGAAATACCTACACTGCCATCTGTATAAACATGGAATTATCTACACAGACATCTCTATAACCATTGAAATATCTACACCGCTATCTGTATAAACATGGAAGTAGCCACACCGCTATCTGTATAAACATGGAAATATCTACACCGCCATCTGTGAAAACATGGAAATATCTACACTGTCATCTTTATAAACCTGGAAATATCTACACGTCCATCTGTATAAACATGGAAATATCTACACTGCCATCTGTATATACCTGGAAATATCTACACTGCCATCTCTATAAACATGGAAATATCTACACCGCTACCTCTATAAACATGGAAATGTCTACACGGCTATCTGTATAAACATGGAAATATCTACACCAATATCTGTAGAAACATGGAAATATCTATAACATTAGCTGTGTAAACATGGAAATATCTACACAGCTATCTGTGTAAACATGGAAATATGTACACAGGTCTCTTTGTAAAGATGGAAATATCTACACCACAATCTGTGCAAATATGGAAATATCTACACCGCTATATTAGTAAACATGGAAATATCTACACCGCTATCTGTATAAACATGGAAATATCAACACCGCTATCTGTATAAACATGGAAATGTCTACACCACGATCTGTATAAACATGGAAATATCTACACCGCAGTCTGTGCAAAGATGGAAATACCTACAATGGTATCTCAATAAACATGGAAATATCGACACCGTCATCTGTACACACATGGAAATACCTACACAGTCATCTGTATAAACATGGAAATATCTACACCACTATCTGTATAAACATGGAAATACCTTCATTGCCATCTGTATAAACACGGAATTATCTACACAGTCATCTCTATAACCATTGAAATATCTACACCGCTATCTGTATATACATGGAAGTAGCCACACCGCTATCTGTATAAACATGGAAATATCTACACCACCATCTGTGAGAACATGGATATATCTACACTGTCATCTTTATAAACATGGAAATATCTACACGTCCATCTGTATAAACATGGAAATATCTACATTGCCATCTGTATATACCTGGAAATATCAACACTGCCATCTGTAAAAACATGGAAATATCTACACCGCTTTCTCTAAAAACATGGAAATGTCTACATGGCTATCTGTATAAACATGGAAATATCTCCACCGCTATCTGTAGAAACATGGAAATATCTACATCGCTATCTGTATAAACATGGAAATATCTCCACCGCTATCTCTATAAAGATGGAAATATCTACACCGCTATCTTTATAAACATGGAAATATCTACACCGCTATCTGTATAAACATGGAAATACCTATAACACTATCTGTGTAAACATGGAAATATCTACACAGCTATCTGTGTAAACATGGAAATATGTACACAGGTCTCTGTGTAAAGATGGAAATACCTACACCACAATCTGTGGAAATATGGAAATATCTACACCGCTATCTCAGTAAACATGGAAATATCTAAACCGCTATCTGTATAAACATGGAAATATCAACACCGCTATCTGTATAAACATGGAAATGTCTACACCACGATCTGTATAAACATGGAAATATCTACACGGCTATATGTATAAACATGGAAATATCTACACCGCTATCAGTATAAACATGGAAATATCTACACCGCTATCTGTATAAACATGGAAATATTGACACCGCTATCTGTATAAATATGGAAATATGTACAACACTATCTCTATAAACATGGAAATATCTACACCGTTATCTGTATAAACAAAGAAATATCTCCACCGCTGTCTGTATGAACATGGAAACATCTACACCGCTAGCTGTATAAACATGGAATTATCTGCAGCGTTATCTGTATAAACATGGGAATATCTACACCGCAGTCTGTGCAAAGATGGAAATATCTACAATTCTATCTCAATAAACATGGAAATATTTACACCACCATCTGTACACACATGGAAATACCTACACAGTCATCTGAATAAACATGGAAATATCTACACCACTATCTGTATAAACATGGAAATACCTACACTGCCATCTGTATAAACATGGAATTATCCACACAGACATCTCTATAACCATTGAAATATCTACACCGCTATCTGTATAAACATGGAAGTAGCCACACCGCTATCTGTATAAACATGGAAATATATACACCGCCATCTGTGAAAACATGGAAATATCTACACTGTCATCTTTATAAACATGGAATTATCTACACGTCCATCTGCATAAACATGGAAATATCTACACTGCCATCTGTATATACCTAGAAATATCTACAGTGCCATCTGTATAAACATGGAAATATCTACACGGCTATCTCTATAAACATGGAAATGTCTACACGGCTATCTGCATAAACATGGAAATATCTCCACCGCTATCTGTAGAAAGATGGAAATATCTACATCGCTATCTGTATAAACATGGAAATATCTCCACCGCTATCTCTATAAAGATTGAAATATCTACACCGCTATCTTTATAAACATGGAAATATCTGCACCGCTATCTGTATAAACATGGAAATATCTATTACATTATCTGTGTAAACATGGAAATATCTACACAGCTATCTGTGTAAACATGGAAATATGTACACAGGTCTCTGTGTAAAGATGGAAATATCTACACCACAATCTGTGCAAATATGGAAATATCTACACCGCTATCTTAGTAAACATGGAAATATCTACACCGCTATCTATATAAACATGGAAATATCAACACCGCTAACTGTATAAACATGGAAATGTCTACACCACGATCTGTATAAACATGGAAATATCTACACCGCAGTGTGTGCAAAGGTGGAAATATCTACAATGCCATCTCAATAAACATGGAAATATCGACACCGCCATCTGTACACACATGGAAATACCTACACAGTCATCTGTATAAACATGGAAATATCTACACCACTATCTGTATAAACATGGAAATATCTACACTGCCATCTGTATAAACATGGAATTACCTACACAGACATCTCTATAATCATTGAAATATCTACACCGCTATCTGTATAAACATGGAAGTAGCCACACCTCTATCAGTATAAACATGGAAATATCTACACCGCTATCTGTATAAACATGGAAATATCTACAGCACGACATGTATAAACATGGAAATATCTACACCGCTATGTGAATAAACATGGAAATACCTACACCGCTATCAGTATAAACATGGAAATATTGACACCGCTATCTGTATAAATATGGAAATATCTACACCACTACCTCTATAAACATGGAAATATCTACACCGTTATCTGTATAAACAAAGAAATATCTCCACTGCTGTCTGTATGAACATGGAAACATCTACACCGCTAGCTGTATAAACATGGAATTATCTGCAGCGTTATCTGTATAAACATGGAAATATCTGCACTGCAGTCTGTGCAAAGATGGAAATATCTACAATGCTATCTCAATAAACATGGAAATATCGACACCGACATCTGTACACACATGGAAATACCTACACAGTCATCTGTATAAACATGGAAATATCTACACCACTATCTGCATAAACATGGAAATACCTACACTGCCATCTGTATAAACATGGAATTATCTACACAGACATTTCTATAACCATTGAAATATCTACACCGCTATCTGTATAAACATGGAAGTAGCCACACCGCTATCTGTATAAACATGGAAATATCTACACCGCCATCTGTGAAAACATGGAAATATCTACACTGTCACCTTTATAAACATGGAAATATCTACACGTCCATCTGTATAAACATGGAAATATCTACAATGCCATCTGTATATACCTGGAAATATCTACACTGCCATCTCTATAAACATGGAAATATCTACACCGCTATCTCTACAAACATGGAAATGTCTACACGGCTATCAGTGTAAACATGGAAATATCTCCACCGCTATCTGAAGAAACATGGAAATATCTACATCGCTATCTGTAAAAACATGGAAATAGCTCCACTGCTATCTCTATAAAGATGGAAATATCTACACTGCCATCTGTATATACCTGGAAATATCTACACCGCTATCTGTATAAACATGGAAATATCTACACCGCTTTCTCTATAAACATGGAAATGTCTACATGGCTATCTGTATAAACATGGAAATACCTATAACACTATCTGTGTAAACATGGAAATATCTATACAGCTATCTGTGTAAACATGGAAATATGTACACAGGTCTCTGTGTAAAGATGGAAATATCTACACCGCAATCTGTGCAAATATGGAAATATCTACACCGTTATCTCAGTAAACATGGAAATATCTACACCGCTATCTGTATAAACATGGAAATATCAACACAGCTATCTGTATAAACATGGAAATGTCTACACCACGATCTGTATAAACAAGGAAATATCTACACCGCTATATGTATAAACATGGAAATATCTACACCGCTATCAGTATAAACACGGAAATATCTACACCGCTATCTGTATAAACATGGAAATATCTACACTGCCATCTGTATAAACAAGGAAATATCTACACCGCTATATGTATAAACATGGAAATATCTACACCGCTATCAGTATAAACACGGAAATATCTACACCGCTATCTGTATAAACATGGAAATATCTACACCGCTATCTGTATAAACATGGAAATGTCTACACCACTACGTGTATAAACATGGACATATCTACACCGCTATGTGAATAAACATGGAAATATCTACACCGATATCAGTATAAACATGGAAATATTGACACCAATATCTGTATAAATATGGAAATATCAACACCACTATCTCTATAAACATGGAAATATCTACACCGTTACCTGTATAAACAAAGAAATATCTCCACCGCTTTCAGTATGATCATGGAAACATCTACACCGCTAGGTGTATAAACATGGAATTATCTGCAGCGTTATCTGTATAAACATGGAAATATCTACACCGCAGTCTGTGCAAAGATGGAAATATCTACAATGCTATCTCAATAAACATGGAAATATCGACAATACCATCTGTACACACATGGAAATACCTACACAGTCATCTGTATAAACATGGAAATATCTACACAACTATCTGTATAAACATGGAAATACCTTCATTGCCATCTGTATAAACACGGAATTATCTACACAGACATCTCTATGACCATTGAAATATCTACACCGCTATCTGTATAAACATGGAAGTAGCCACACCGCTATCTGTATAAACATGGAAATATCTACAACGCCATCTGTGAAAACATGGAAATATCTACACTGTCATCTTTAAAAACATGGAAATATCTACACGTCCATCTGTATAAACATGGAAATATCTACACTGCCATCTGTATATACCTGGAAATATCTACACTGCCATCTGTATAAACATGGAAATATCTACACCGCTATCTCTATAAACATGGAAATGTCTACACGGCTATCTGTATAAACACGGAAGTATCTCCACCGCTATCTGTAGAAACATTGAAATATCTACACCAGTATCTGTATAAACATGGAAATATCTCCACCGCTATCTCTATAAAGATGGAAATATCTACACCGCTATGTTTATAAACATGGAAATATCTACACCGCTATCTGTATAAACATGGAAATATCTATAACACTATCTGTGTAAACATGGAAATATCTACACAGCTATCTGTGTAAACATGGAAATATGTACACAGGTCTCTGTGTAAAGATGGAAATACCTACACCGCAATCTGTGGAAATATGGAAATATCTACACCGCTATCTCAGTAAACATGGAAATATCTAAACCGCTATCTGTACAAACATGGAAATATCAACACCGCTATCTGTAAAAACATGGAAATGTCTACACCACGATCTGTATAAACATGGAAATATCTACACCACTATATGTATAAACATGGAAATATCTATACCGCTATCAGTATAAACATGGAAATATCTACACCGCTATCTGTATAAACATGGAAATATCTACACCACGACATGTATAAACATGGAAATATCTACACCGCCATGTGAATAAACATGGAAATATCTACACCGCTATCAGTAAAAACATGGAAATATCGACACCGCTATCTGTATAAATATGGACATATCTACACCACTATCTCTATAAACATGGAAATTTCTACACCGTTATCTGTATAAACAAAGAAATATCTCCACCGCTGTCTGTATGAACATTGAAACATCTACACCGCTAGCTGTATAAACATGGAATTATCTGCAGCGTTATCTGTATAAACATGGAAATATCTACACCGCAGTCTGTGCAAAGAAGGAAATATCTACAATGCTGTCTCAATAAACATGGAAATATCGACAACGCCATCTGTACACACATGGAAATACCTACACAGTCATCTGTATAAACATGGAAATATCTACACCACTATCTGTATAAACATGGAAATACCTACACTGCCATCTGTATAAACATGGAATTATCTACACAGACATCTCTATAACCATTGAAATATCTACACCGCTATCTGTATAAACATGGAAGTAGCCACACCGCTATCTGTATAAACATGGAAATATCTACACCGCCATCTGTGAAAACATGGAAATATCTACACTGTCATCTTTATAAACCTGGAAATATCTACACGTCCATCTGTATAAACATGGAAATATCTACACTGCCATCTGTATATACCTGGAAATATCTACACTGCCATCTCTATAAACATGGAAATATCTACACCGCTACCTCTATAAACATGGAAATGTCTACACGGCTATCTGTATAAACATGGAAATATCTACACCAATATCTGTAGAAACATGGAAATATCTATAACATTAGCTGTGTAAACATGGAAATATCTACACAGCTATCTGTGTAAACATGGAAATATGTACACAGGTCTCTTTGTAAAGATGGAAATATCTACACCACAATCTGTGCAAATATGGAAATATCTACACCGCTATATTAGTAAACATGGAAATATCTACACCGCTATCTGTATAAACATGGAAATATCAACACCGCTATCTGTATAAACATGGAAATGTCTACACCACGATCTGTATAAACATGGAAATATCTACACCGCAGTCTGTGCAAAGATGGAAATACCTACAATGGTATCTCAATAAACATGGAAATATCGACACCGTCATCTGTACACACATGGAAATACCTACACAGTCATCTGTATAAACATGGAAATATCTACACCACTATCTGTATAAACATGGAAATACCTTCATTGCCATCTGTATAAACACGGAATTATCTACACAGTCATCTCTATAACCATTGAAATATCTACACCGCTATCTGTATATACATGGAAGTAGCCACACCGCTATCTGTATAAACATGGAAATATCTACACCACCATCTGTGAGAACATGGATATATCTACACTGTCATCTTTATAAACATGGAAATATCTACACGTCCATCTGTATAAACATGGAAATATCTACATTGCCATCTGTATATACCTGGAAATATCAACACTGCCATCTGTAAAAACATGGAAATATCTACACCGCTTTCTCTAAAAACATGGAAATGTCTACATGGCTATCTGTATAAACATGGAAATATCTCCACCGCTATCTGTAGAAACATGGAAATATCTACATCGCTATCTGTATAAACATGGAAATATCTCCACCGCTATCTCTATAAAGATGGAAATATCTACACCGCTATCTTTATAAACATGGAAATATCTACACCGCTATCTGTATAAACATGGAAATACCTATAACACTATCTGTGTAAACATGGAAATATCTACACAGCTATCTGTGTAAACATGGAAATATGTACACAGGTCTCTGTGTAAAGATGGAAATACCTACACCACAATCTGTGGAAATATGGAAATATCTACACCGCTATCTCAGTAAACATGGAAATATCTAAACCGCTATCTGTATAAACATGGAAATATCAACACCGCTATCTGTATAAACATGGAAATGTCTACACCACGATCTGTATAAACATGGAAATATCTACACGGCTATATGTATAAACATGGAAATATCTACACCGCTATCAGTATAAACATGGAAATATCTACACCGCTATCTGTATAAACATGGAAATATTGACACCGCTATCTGTATAAATATGGAAATATTTACACCACTATCTCTATAAACATGGAAATATCTACACCGTTATCTGTATAAACAAAGAAATATCTCCACCGCTGTCTGTATGAACATGGAAACATCTACACCGCTAGCTGTATAAACATGGAATTATCTGCAGCGTTATCTGTATAAACATGGGAATATCTACACCGCAGTCTGTGCAAAGATGGAAATATCTACAATTCTATCTCAATAAACATGGAAATATTTACACCACCATCTGTACACACATGGAAATACCTACACAGTCATCTGAATAAACATGGAAATATCTACACCACTATCTGTATAAACATGGAAATACCTACACTGCCATCTGTATAAACATGGAATTATCCACACAGACATCTCTATAACCATTGAAATATCTACACCGCTATCTGTATAAACATGGAAGTAGCCACACCGCTATCTGTATAAACATGGAAATATATACACCGCCATCTGTGAAAACATGGAAATATCTACACTGTCATCTTTATAAACATGGAATTATCTACACGTCCATCTGCATAAACATGGAAATATCTACACTGCCATCTGTATATACCTAGAAATATCTACAGTGCCATCTGTATAAACATGGAAATATCTACACGGCTATCTCTATAAACATGGAAATGTCTACACGGCTATCTGCATAAACATGGAAATATCTCCACCGCTATCTGTAGAAAGATGGAAATATCTACATCGCTATCTGTATAAACATGGAAATATCTCCACCGCTATCTCTATAAAGATTGAAATATCTACACCGCTATCTTTATAAACATGGAAATATCTGCACCGCTATCTGTATAAACATGGAAATATCTATTACATTATCTGTGTAAACATGGAAATATCTACACAGCTATCTGTGTAAACATGGAAATATGTACACAGGTCTCTGTGTAAAGATGGAAATATCTACACCACAATCTGTGCAAATATGGAAATATCTACACCGCTATCTTAGTAAACATGGAAATATCTACACCGCTATCTATATAAACATGGAAATATCAACACCGCTAACTGTATAAACATGGAAATGTCTACACCACGATCTGTATAAACATGGAAATATCTACACCGCAGTGTGTGCAAAGGTGGAAATATCTACAATGCCATCTCAATAAACATGGAAATATCGACACCGCCATCTGTACACACATGGAAATACCTACACAGTCATCTGTATAAACATGGAAATATCTACACCACTATCTGTATAAACATGGAAATATCTACACTGCCATCTGTATAAACATGGAATTACCTACACAGACATCTCTATAATCATTGAAATATCTACACCGCTATCTGTATAAACATGGAAGTAGCCACACCTCTATCAGTATAAACATGGAAATATCTACACCGCTATCTGTATAAACATGGAAATATCTACAGCACGACATGTATAAACATGGAAATATCTACACCGCTATGTGAATAAACATGGAAATACCTACACCGCTATCAGTATAAACATGGAAATATTGACACCGCTATCTGTATAAATATGGAAATATCTACACCACTACCTCTATAAACATGGAAATATCTACACCGTTATCTGTATAAACAAAGAAATATCTCCACTGCTGTCTGTATGAACATGGAAACATCTACACCGCTAGCTGTATAAACATGGAATTATCTGCAGCGTTATCTGTATAAACATGGAAATATCTGCACTGCAGTCTGTGCAAAGATGGAAATATCTACAATGCTATCTCAATAAACATGGAAATATCGACACCGACATCTGTACACACATGGAAATACCTACACAGTCATCTGTATAAACATGGAAATATCTACACCACTATCTGCATAAACATGGAAATACCTACACTGCCATCTGTATAAACATGGAATTATCTACACAGACATTTCTATAACCATTGAAATATCTACACCGCTATCTGTATAAACATGGAAGTAGCCACACCGCTATCTGTATAAACATGGAAATATCTACACCGCCAGCTGTGAAAACATGGAAATATCTACACTGTCACCTTTATAAACATGGAAATATCTACACGTCCATCTGTATAAACATGGAAATATCTACAATGCCATCTGTATATACCTGGAAATATCTACACTGCCATCTCTATAAACATGGAAATATCTACACCGCTATCTCTACAAACATGGAAATGTCTACACGGCTATCAGTGTAAACATGGAAATATCTCCACCGCTATCTGAAGAAACATGGAAATATCTACATCGCTATCTGTAAAAACATGGAAATAGCTCCACTGCTATCTCTATAAAGATGGAAATATCTACACTGCCATCTGTATATACCTGGAAATATCTACACCGCTATCTGTATAAACATGGAAATATCTACACCGCTTTCTCTATAAACATGGAAATGTCTACATGGCTATCTGTATAAACATGGAAATACCTATAACACTATCTGTGTAAACATGGAAATATCTATACAGCTATCTGTGTAAACATGGAAATATGTACACAGGTCTCTGTGTAAAGATGGAAATATCTACACCGCAATCTGTGCAAATATGGAAATATCTACACCGTTATCTCAGTAAACATGGAAATATCTACACCGCTATCTGTATAAACATGGAAATATCAACACAGCTATCTGTATAAACATGGAAATGTCTACACCACGATCTGTATAAACAAGGAAATATCTACACCGCTATATGTATAAACATGGAAATATCTACACCGCTATCAGTATAAACACGGAAATATCTACACCGCTATCTGTATAAACATGGAAATATCTACACTGCCATCTGTATAAACAAGGAAATATCTACACCGCTATATGTATAAACATGGAAATATCTACACCGCTATCAGTATAAACACGGAAATATCTACACCGCTATCTGTATAAACATGGAAATATCTACACCGCTATCTGTATAAACATGGAAATGTCTACACCACTACGTGTATAAACATGGACATATCTACACCGCTATGTGAATAAACATGGAAATATCTACACCGATATCAGTATAAACATGGAAATATTGACACCAATATCTGTATAAATATGGAAATATCAACACCACTATCTCTATAAACATGGAAATATCTACACCGTTACCTGTATAAACAAAGAAATATCTCCACCGCTTTCAGTATGATCATGGAAACATCTACACCGCTAGGTGTATAAACATGGAATTATCTGCAGCGTTATCTGTATAAACATGGAAATATCTACACCGCAGTCTGTGCAAAGATGGAAATATCTACAATGCTATCTCAATAAACATGGAAATATCGACAATACCATCTGTACACACATGGAAATACCTACACAGTCATCTGTATAAACATGGAAATATCTACACAACTATCTGTATAAACATGGAAATACCTTCATTGCCATCTGTATAAACACGGAATTATCTACACAGACATCTCTATGACCATTGAAATATCTACACCGCTATCTGTATAAACATGGAAGTAGCCACACCGCTATCTGTATAAACATGGAAATATCTACAACGCCATCTGTGAAAACATGGAAATATCTACACTGTCATCTTTAAAAACATGGAAATATCTACACGTCCATCTGTATAAACATGGAAATATCTACACTGCCATCTGTATATACCTGGAAATATCTACACTGCCATCTGTATAAACATGGAAATATCTACACCGCTATCTCTATAAACATGGAAATGTCTACACGGCTATCTGTATAAACACGGAAGTATCTCCACCGCTATCTGTAGAAACATTGAAATATCTACACCAGTATCTGTATAAACATGGAAATATCTCCACCGCTATCTCTATAAAGATGGAAATATCTACACCGCTATGTTTATAAACATGGAAATATCTACACCGCTATCTGTATAAACATGGAAATATCTATAACACTATCTGTGTAAACATGGAAATATCTACACAGCTATCTGTGTAAACATGGAAATATGTACACAGGTCTCTGTGTAAAGATGGAAATACCTACACCGCAATCTGTGGAAATATGGAAATATCTACACCGCTATCTCAGTAAACATGGAAATATCTAAACCGCTATCTGTACAAACATGGAAATATCAACACCGCTATCTGTAAAAACATGGAAATGTCTACACCACGATCTGTATAAACATGGAAATATCTACACCACTATATGTATAAACATGGAAATATCTATACCGCTATCAGTATAAACATGGAAATATCTACACCGCTATCTGTATAAACATGGAAATATCTACACCACGACATGTATAAACATGGAAATATCTACACCGCCATGTGAATAAACATGGAAATATCTACACCGCTATCAGTAAAAACATGGAAATATCGACACCGCTATCTGTATAAATATGGACATATCTACACCACTATCTCTATAAACATGGAAATTTCTACACCGTTATCTGTATAAACAAAGAAATATCTCCACCGCTGTCTGTATGAACATTGAAACATCTACACCGCTAGCTGTATAAACATGGAATTATCTGCAGCGTTATCTGTATAAACATGGAAATATCTACACCGCAGTCTGTGCAAAGAAGGAAATATCTACAATGCTGTCTCAATAAACATGGAAATATCGACAACGCCATCTGTACACACATGGAAATACCTACACAGTCATCTGTATAAACATGGAAATATCTACACCACTATCTGTATAAACATGGAAATACCTACACTGCCATCTGTATAAACATGGAATTATCTACACAGACATCTCTATAACCATTGAAATATCTACACCGCTATCTGTATAAACATGGAAGTAGCCACACCGCTATCTGTATAAACATGGAAATATCTACACCGCCATCTGTGAAAACATGGAAATATCTACACTGTCATCTTTATAAACCTGGAAATATCTACACGTCCATCTGTATAAACATGGAAATATCTACACTGCCATCTGTATATACCTGGAAATATCTACACTGCCATCTCTATAAACATGGAAATATCTACACCGCTACCTCTATAAACATGGAAATGTCTACACGGCTATCTGTATAAACATGGAAATATCTACACCAATATCTGTAGAAACATGGAAATATCTATAACATTAGCTGTGTAAACATGGAAATATCTACACAGCTATCTGTGTAAACATGGAAATATGTACACAGGTCTCTTTGTAAAGATGGAAATATCTACACCACAATCTGTGCAAATATGGAAATATCTACACCGCTATATTAGTAAACATGGAAATATCTACACCGCTATCTGTATAAACATGGAAATATCAACACCGCTATCTGTATAAACATGGAAATGTCTACACCACGATCTGTATAAACATGGAAATATCTACACCGCAGTCTGTGCAAAGATGGAAATACCTACAATGGTATCTCAATAAACATGGAAATATCGACACCGTCATCTGTACACACATGGAAATACCTACACAGTCATCTGTATAAACATGGAAATATCTACACCACTATCTGTATAAACATGGAAATACCTTCATTGCCATCTGTATAAACACGGAATTATCTACACAGTCATCTCTATAACCATTGAAATATCTACACCGCTATCTGTATATACATGGAAGTAGCCACACCGCTATCTGTATAAACATGGAAATATCTACACCACCATCTGTGAGAACATGGATATATCTACACTGTCATCTTTATAAACATGGAAATATCTACACGTCCATCTGTATAAACATGGAAATATCTACATTGCCATCTGTATATACCTGGAAATATCAACACTGCCATCTGTAAAAACATGGAAATATCTACACCGCTTTCTCTAAAAACATGGAAATGTCTACATGGCTATCTGTATAAACATGGAAATATCTCCACCGCTATCTGTAGAAACATGGAAATATCTACATCGCTATCTGTATAAACATGGAAATATCTCCACCGCTATCTCTATAAAGATGGAAATATCTACACCGCTATCTTTATAAACATGGAAATATCTACACCGCTATCTGTATAAACATGGAAATACCTATAACACTATCTGTGTAAACATGGAAATATCTACACAGCTATCTGTGTAAACATGGAAATATGTACACAGGTCTCTGTGTAAAGATGGAAATACCTACACCACAATCTGTGGAAATATGGAAATATCTACACCGCTATCTCAGTAAACATGGAAATATCTAAACCGCTATCTGTATAAACATGGAAATATCAACACCGCTATCTGTATAAACATGGAAATGTCTACACCACGATCTGTATAAACATGGAAATATCTACACGGCTATATGTATAAACATGGAAATATCTACACCGCTATCAGTATAAACATGGAAATATCTACACCGCTATCTGTATAAACATGGAAATATTGACACCGCTATCTGTATAAATATGGAAATATTTACACCACTATCTCTATAAACATGGAAATATCTACACCGTTATCTGTATAAACAAAGAAATATCTCCACCGCTGTCTGTATGAACATGGAAACATCTACACCGCTAGCTGTATAAACATGGAATTATCTGCAGCGTTATCTGTATAAACATGGGAATATCTACACCGCAGTCTGTGCAAAGATGGAAATATCTACAATTCTATCTCAATAAACATGGAAATATTTACACCACCATCTGTACACACATGGAAATACCTACACAGTCATCTGAATAAACATGGAAATATCTACACCACTATCTGTATAAACATGGAAATACCTACACTGCCATCTGTATAAACATGGAATTATCCACACAGACATCTCTATAACCATTGAAATATCTACACCGCTATCTGTATAAACATGGAAGTAGCCACACCGCTATCTGTATAAACATGGAAATATATACACCGCCATCTGTGAAAACATGGAAATATCTACACTGTCATCTTTATAAACATGGAATTATCTACACGTCCATCTGCATAAACATGGAAATATCTACACTGCCATCTGTATATACCTAGAAATATCTACAGTGCCATCTGTATAAACATGGAAATATCTACACGGCTATCTCTATAAACATGGAAATGTCTACACGGCTATCTGCATAAACATGGAAATATCTCCACCGCTATCTGTAGAAAGATGGAAATATCTACATCGCTATCTGTATAAACATGGAAATATCTCCACCGCTATCTCTATAAAGATGGAAATATCTACACCGCTATCTTTATAAACATGGAAATATCTGCACCGCTATCTGTATAAACATGGAAATATCTATTACATTATCTGTGTAAACATGGAAATATCTACACAGCTATCTGTGTAAACATGGAAATATGTAAACAGGTCTCTGTGTAAAGATGGAAATATCTACACCACAATCTGTGCAAATATGGAAATATCTACACCGCTATCTTAGTAAACATGGAAATATCTACACCGCTATCTATATAAACATGGAAATATCAACACCGCTAACTGTATAAACATGGAAATGTCTACACCACGATCTGTATAAACATGGAAATATCTACACCGCAGTGTGTGCAAAGGTGGAAATATCTACAATGCCATCTCAATAAACATGGAAATATCGACACCGCCATCTGTACACACATGGAAATACCTACACAGTCATCTGTATAAACATGGAAATATCTACACCACTATCTGTATAAACATGGAAATATCTACACTGCCATCTGTATAAACATGGAATTACCTACACAGACATCTCTATAATCATTGAAATATCTACACCGCTATCTGTATAAACATGGAAGTAGCCACACCTCTATCAGTATAAACATGGAAATATCTACACCGCTATCTGTACAAACATGGAAATATCTACAGCACGACATGTATAAACATGGAAATATCTACACCGCTATGTGAATAAACATGGAAATACCTACACCGCTATCAGTATAAACATGGAAATATTGACACCGCTATCTGTATAAATATGGAAATATCTACACCACTACCTCTATAAACATGGAAATATCTACACCGTTATCTGTATAAACAAAGAAATATCTCCACTGCTGTCTGTATGAACATGGAAACATCTACACCGCTAGCTGTATAAACATGGAATTATCTGCAGCGTTATCTGTATAAACATGGAAATATCTGCACTGCAGTCTGTGCAAAGATGGAAATATCTACAATGCTATCTCAATAAACATGGAAATATCGACACCGACATCTGTACACACATGGAAATACCTACACAGTCATCTGTATAAACATGGAAATATCTACACCACTATCTGCATAAACATGGAAATACCTACACTGCCATCTGTATAAACATGGAATTATCTACACAGACATTTCTATAACCATTGAAATATCTACACCGCTATCTGTATAAACATGGAAGTAGCCACACCGCTATCTGTATAAACATGGAAATATCTACACCGCCATCTGTGAAAACATGGAAATATCTACACTGTCACCTTTATAAACATGGAAATATCTACACGTCCATCTGTATAAACATGGAAATATCTACAATGCCATCTGTATATACCTGGAAATATCTACACTGCCATCTCTATAAACATGGAAATATCTACACCGCTATCTCTACAAACATGGAAATGTCTACACGGCTATCAGTGTAAACATGGAAATATCTCCACCGCTATCTGAAGAAACATGGAAATATCTACATCGCTATCTGTAAAAACATGGAAATAGCTCCACTGCTATCTCTATAAAGATGGAAATATCTACACTGCCATCTGTATATACCTGGAAATATCTACACCGCTATCTGTATAAACATGGAAATATCTACACCGCTTTCTCTATAAACATGGAAATGTCTACATGGCTATCTGTATAAACATGGAAATACCTATAACACTATCTGTGTAAACATGGAAATATCTATACAGCTATCTGTGTAAACATGGAAATATGTACACAGGTCTCTGTGTAAAGATGGAAATATCTACACCGCAATCTGTGCAAATATGGAAATATCTACACCGTTATCTCAGTAAACATGGAAATATCTACACCGCTATCTGTATAAACATGGAAATATCAACACAGCTATCTGTATAAACATGGAAATGTCTACACCACGATCTGTATAAACAAGGAAATATCTACACCGCTATATGTATAAACATGGAAATATCTACACCGCTATCAGTATAAACACGGAAATATCTACACCGCTATCTGTATAAACATGGAAATATCTACACTGCCATCTGTATAAACATGGAATTACCTACACAGACATCTCTATAATCATTGAAATATCTTCACCGCTATCTGTATAAACATGGAATTAGCCACACCGCTATCAGTATGAACATGGAAATATCTACACCGCTATCTGTATAAACATGGAAATGTCTACACCACTACGTGTATAAACATGGAAATATCTACACCGCTATGTGAATAAACATGGAAATATCTACACCGATATCAGTATAAACATGGAAATATTGACACCAATATCTGTATAAATATGGAAATATCAACACCACTATCTCTATAAACATGGAAATATCTACACCGTTACCTGTATAAACAAAGAAATATCTCCACCGCTTTCAGTATGATCATGGAAACATCTACACCGCTAGGTGTATAAACATGGAATTATCTGCAGCGTTATCTGTATAAACATGGAAATATCTACACCGCAGTCTGTGCAAAGATGGAAATATCTACAATGCTATCTCAATAAACATGGAAATATCGACAATACCATCTGTACACACATGGAAATACCTACACAGTCATCTGTATAAACATGGAAATATCTACACAACTATCTGTATAAACATGGAAATACATTCATTGCCATCTGTATAAACACGGAATTATCTACACAGACATCTCTATGACCATTGAAATATCTACACCGCTATCTGTATAAACATGGAAGTAGCCACACCGCTATCTGTATAAACATGGAAATATCTACAACGCCATCTGTGAAAACATGGAAATATCTACACTGTCATCTTTAAAAACATGGAAATATCTACACGTCCATCTGTATAAACATGGAAATATCTACACTGCCATCTGTATATACCTGGAAATATCTACACTGCCATCTGTATAAACATGGAAATATCTACACCGCTATCTCTATAAACATGGAAATGTCTACACGGCTATCTGTATAAACACGGAAGTATCTCCACCGCTATCTGTAGAAACATTGAAATATCTACACCAGTATCTGTATAAACATGGAAATATCTCCACCGCTATCTCTATAAAGATGGAAATATCTACACCGCTATGTTTATAAACATGGAAATATCTACACCGCTATCTGTATAAACATGGAAATATCTATAACACTATCTGTGTAAACATGGAAATATCTACACAGCTATCTGTGTAAACATGGAAATATGTACACAGGTCTCTGTGTAAAGATGGAAATACCTACACCGCAATCTGTGGAAATATGGAAATATCTACACCGCTATCTCAGTAAACATGGAAATATCTAAACCGCTATCTGTACAAACATGGAAATATCAACACCGCTATCTGTAAAAACATGGAAATGTCTACACCACGATCTGTATAAACATGGAAATATCTACACCACTATATGTATAAACATGGAAATATCTATACCGCTATCAGTATAAACATGGAAATATCTACACCGCTATCTGTATAAACATGGAAATATCTACACCACGACATGTATAAACATGGAAATATCTACACCGCCATGTGAATAAACATGGAAATATCTACACCGCTATCAGTAAAAACATGGAAATATCGACACCGCTATCTGTATAAATATGGACATATCTACACCACTATCTCTATAAACATGGAAATTTCTACACCGTTATCTGTATAAACAAAGAAATATCTCCACCGCTGTCTGTATGAACATTGAAACATCTACACCGCTAGCTGTATAAACATGGAATTATCTGCAGCGTTATCTGTATAAACATGGAAATATCTACACCGCAGTCTGTGCAAAGAAGGAAATATCTACAATGCTGTCTCAATAAACATGGAAATATCGACAACGCCATCTGTACACACATGGAAATACCTACACAGTCATCTGTATAAACATGGAAATATCTACACCACTATCTGTATAAACATGGAAATATCTACACTGCCGTCTGTATAAACATGGAATTACCTACACAGACGTCTCTATAATCAATGAAATATCTACACCGCTATCTGTATAAACATGGAAGTAGCCACACCGCTATCAGTATAAACATGGAAATATCTACACCGCTATCTGTATAAACATGGAAATATCTACACCGCTATGTGAATAAACATGGAAATATCTACACCGCTATCAGTATAAACATGGATATAGTGACACCGCTATCTGTCTAAATATGGAAATATCTACACCACTATCTCTATAAACATGGAAATATCTACACCGTTATCTGTATAAACTAAGAAATATCTCCACCGCTGTCTGTATGAACTTGGAAACATCTACACCACTAGCTGTATAAACATGGAATTATCTGCAGCGTTATCTGTATAAACATGGAAATATCTACACCGCAGTCTGTGCAAAGATGGAAATATCTACAATGCTATCTCAATAAACATGGAAATAACGACACCGCCATCTGTACACACATGGAAATAGCTACACAGTCATCTGTATAAACATGGAAATATCTACACCACTATCTGTATAAACATGGAAATAACTACACTGCCATGTGTATAAACATGGAATTATCTACACAGACATCTCTATAAACATTGAAATATCTACACCGCTATATGTATAAACATGGAAGTAGCCACACCGGTATCTGTAGAAACATGGAAATATCTACACCGCCATCTGTGAAAACATGGAAATATCTACACTGCCATCTGTATATACCTGGAAATATCTACACTGCCATCTGTATAAACATGGAAATATCTACAGCGCTATCTCTATAAACATGGAAATGTCTACACGGCTATCTGTATAAACATGGAAATATCTCCACCGCTATCTGTAGAAACATGGAAATATCTACACCGCTATATGTATAAACATGGAAATATCTACACCGCTATCAGAATAAACATGGAAATATCTACACCGCTATCTGTATAAACATGGAAATATCTACACTGCCATCTGTATAAACATGGAATTACCTACACAGACATCTCTATAATCATTGATATATCTACACCGCTATCTGTACAAACATGGAAGTAGCCACACCGCTATCAGTATAAACATGGAAATATCTACACCGCTATCTGTATAAACATGGAAATATCTACACCACGACGTGTATAAACATGGAAATATCTACACCGCTATGTGAATAAACATGGAAATATCTACACCGATATCAGTATAAACATGGAAATATTGACACCGCTATCTGTATAAATATGGAAATAGCAACACCACTATCTCTATAAACATGGAAATATCTACACCGTTGTCTGTATAAACAAAGAAATATCTCCACCGCTGTCTGTATGAATATGGAAACATCTACACCGCTAGCTGTATAAACATGGAATTATCTGCAGCGTTATCTGTATAAACATGGAAATATCTACACCGCAGTCTGTGCAAAGATGGAAATATCTACAATGCTATCTCAATAAACGTGGAAATATCGACACTGCCATCTGTACACACATGGAAATACCTACACAGTCATCTGTATAAACATGGAAATATCTACACCACTATCTGTATAAACATGGAAATACCTACACTGCCATCTGTATAAACATGGAATTATCTACACAGACATCTGTATAAACATTGAAATATCTACACCGCTATCTGTATAAACATGGAAGTAGCCACACCGGTATCTGTATAAACATGGAAATATCTACACCGCCATCTGTGAAAACCTGGAAATATCTACACTGTCATCTTTATAAACATGGAAATATCTACACGTCCATCTGTATAAACATGGAAATATCTACACTGCCATCTGTATATACCTGGAAATAACTACACTGCCATCTGTATAAACATGGAAATATCTACAGCGCTATCTCTATAAACATGGAAATGTCTACACGGCTATCTGTATAAACATGGAAATTTCTCCACCGCTATCTGTATAAACATGGAAGTAGCCACACCGCTATCAGTATAAACATGGAAATATCTACACCGCTATCTGTATAAACATGGAAATATCTTCACCACGACGTGTATAAACATGGAAATATCTACACCGCTATGTGAATAAACATGGAAATATCTACACCGATATCAGTATAAACATGGAAATATTGACATCGCTATCTGTATAAATATGGAAATATCAACACCACTATCTCTATAAACATGGAAATATCTACACCGTCATCTGTATAAACAAAGAAATATCTCCACCGCTTTCTGTATGATCATGGAAACTCCTACACCGCTAGGTGTATTAACATGGAATTATCTGCAGCGTTATCTGTATAAACATGGAAATATCTACACCGCAGTCTGTGCAAAGATGGAAATATCTACAATGCTATCACAATAAACATGGAAATATCGATACCGCCATCTGTACAAACATGGAAATACCTACAGAGTCATCTCTGTAAACATGGAAATATCTACACCACTATCTGTATAAACATGGAAATATCTACACTGCCATCTGTATAAACATGGAATTATCTACACAGACATCTCTATAAACATTGAAATATCTACACCGCTATCTGTATAAACATGGAAGTAGCCACACCGGTATCTGTATAAACATGGAAATATCTACACCACCATCTGTGAAAACATGGAAATATCTACACTGTCATATTTATAAACATGGAAATATCTACACGTCCATCTGTATAAACATGGAAATATCTACACTGCCATCTGTATATACCTGGAAATATCTACACTGCCATCTCTATAAACATGGAAATATCTACAGCGCTATCTCTATAAACATGGAAATGTCTACACGGCTATCTGTATAAACATGGAAATATCTCCACCGCTATCTGTAGAAACATGGAAATATCTACACCGCTATATGTATAAACATGGAAATATCTACACCGCTATCAGTATAAACATGGAAATATCTACACCGCTATCTGTATAAACATGGAAATATCTTCACTGCCATCTGTATAAACATGGAATTACCTTCACAGACATCTCTATAATCATTGAAATATCTACACCGCTATCTGTATAAACATGGAAGTAGCCACACCGCTATCAGTATAAACATGGAAATACCTACACCGCTATCTGTATAAACATGGAAATATCTACACCACGACGTGTATAAACATGGAAATATCTACACCGCTATGTGAATAAACATGGAAACATCTACACCGATATCAGTATAAACATGGAAATATTGACACCGCTATCTGTATAAATATGGAAATATCAACACAACTATCTCTATAAACATGGAAATATCTACACCGTTATCTGTATAAACAAAGAAATATCTCCACCGCTTTCTGTATGATCATGGAAACACCTACACCGCTAGGTGTATAAACATGGAATTATCTGCAGCGTTATCTGTATAAACATGGAAATATCTACACCGCAGTCTGTGCAAAGATGGAAATATTTACAATGCTATCTCAATAAACATGGAAATATCGACACCGCCATCTGTACACACATGGAAATACCTACACAGTCATCTGTATAAACATGGAAATATCAACACCACTATCTGTATAAACATGGAAATACCTTCATTGCCATCTGTATAAACATGGAATTATCTACACAGACATCTGTATAACCATTGAAATATCTACACCGCTATCTGTATAAACATGGAAGTAGCCACACCGCTATCTGTATAAACATGGAAATATCTACACCGCAGTCTGTGCAAAGATGGAAATATCTACAATGCTATCTCAATAAACATGGAAATATCGACACCGCCATCTGTACACACATGGAAATACCTACACAGTCATCAGTATAAACATGGAAATATCTACATCACTATCTGTATAAACACGGAAATACCTTCATTGCCATCTGTATAAACACGGAATTATCTACACAGACATCTCTATAACCATTGAAATATCTACACCGCTATCTGTATAAACATGGAGGTAGCCACACCGCAATCTGTTTAAACATGGAAAGATCTACACCGCCATCTGTGAAAACATAGAAATATCTACACTGTCATCTTTATAAACATGGAAATATCTACACTGCCATCTGTATATACCTGGAAATATCTACACTGCCATCTGTATAAACATGGAAATATCTACACCGATATCTCTATAAACATGGAAATGTCTACACGGCTATCTGTATAAACATGGACATATCTCCACCGCTTTCTGTAGAAACATGGAAATATCTCCACCGCTATCTCTATAAAGATGGAAATATCTACACCGCTATCTTTATAAACATGGAAATATCTACACCGCTATCTGTATAAACATGTAAATATCTATAACACTATCTGTGTAAACATGGAAATATCTACACAGTCATCTGTGTAAACATGGAAATATGTACACAGGTCTCTGTGTAAAGATGGAAACACCTACACCGCAATCTTTGGAAATATGGAAATATCTACACCGCTATCTCAGTAAACATGGAAATATCTAAACCGCTCTCTGTACAAACATGGAAATATCAACACCGCTATCTGTATAAACATGGAAATGTCTACACCACGATCTGTATAAACATGGAAATATCAACACCACTATATGTATAAACATGGAAATATCTACACCGCTATCAGTATAAACATGGAAATATCTACACCGCTATCTGTATAAACATGGAAATATCTACACCACGACATGTATAAACATGGAAATATCTACACCGCCATATGAATAAACATGGAAATATCTACACCGCTATCAGTAAAAACATGGAAATATCGACACTGCTATCTGTATAAATATGGACATATCTACACCACTATATCTATAAACATGGAAATATCTACACCGTTATCTGTATAAACAAAGAAATATCTCCACCGCTGTCTGTATGAACATTGAAACATCTACACCGCTAGCTGTATAAACATGGAATTATCTGCAGCGTTATCTGTATAAACATGGAAATATCTACACCGCAGTCTGTGCAAAGATGGAAATATCTACAATGCTGTCTCAATAAACATGGAAATATCGACACCGCCATCTGTACACACATGGAAATACCTACACAGTCATCTGTATAAACATGGAAATATCTACACCGCTATCTCTATAAACATGTAAATGTCTACATGGCTATCTGTATAAACATGGAAATATCTCCACCGCTATCTGTAGAAACATGGAAATATCTACATCGCAATCTGTATAAACATGGAAATATCTCCACCGCTATCTCTATAAAGATGGAAATATCTACACTGCTATCTTTATAAACATGGAAATATCTACACCGCTATCTGTATAAACATGGAAATATCTATAACACTATGTGTGTAAACATGGAAATATCTACACAGCTATCTGTGTAAACATGGAAATTTGTACACAGGTGTCTGTGTAAAGATGGAAATACCTACAACGCTGTCTGTGGAAATATGGAAATATCTACACCGCTATCTGTATAAACATGGAAGTAGCCACTCCGCTATCTGTATAAACATGGGAATATCTACACCGCTATCTGTATAAACATGGAAATATCTACACCACGACGTGTATAAACATGGAAATATCTACACCGCTATGTGAATAAACATGGAAATATCTACACCGCTATCAGTATAAACATGAAAATATTGACACCGCTATCTGTATAAATATGGAAATATCTACACCACTATCTCTATAAACATGGAAATATCTACACCGTTATCTGTATAAACAAAGAAATATCTCCACCGCTGTCTGTATGAACATGGAAACATCTACACCGCTAGCTGTATAAACATGGAATTATCTGCAGCGTTATCTGTATAAACATGGAAATATCTACACCGCAGTCTGTGCAAAGATGGAAATATCTATAATGCTATCTCAATAAACATTGAAATATCGACACCGCCATCTGTACACACATGGAAATACCTACACAGTCATCTGTATAAACATGGAAATATCTACACCACCATCTGTATAAACATGGAAATAACTACACTGCCATCTGTATAAACACGGAATTACCTACACAGACATCTCTATAACCATTGAAATATCTACACCGCTATCTGTATAAATATGGAAGTAGCCACACCGCTATCTGTATAAACATGGAAATATCTACACCGCCATCTGTGAAAACATGGAAATATCTTCACTGTCATCTTTATAAACCTGGAAATATCTACACGTCCATCTGTATAAACATGGAAATATCTACACTGCCATCTGTATATACCTGGAAATACCTACACTGCCATCTGTATAAACATGGAAATATCTACACCGCTATCTCTATAAACATGGAAATGTCTACACGGCTATCTGTATAAACATGGAAATATCTCCACCGATATCTGTAGAAACATGGAAATATCTACATTGCTATCTGTATAAACATGGAAATATCTCCACCGCTATCTCTATAAAGATGGAAATATCTACACCGCTATCTTTATAAACATGGAAATATCTACACCGCTATCTGTATAAACATGGAAATATCTATAACACTATCTGTGTAAACATGGAAATACCTACACAGCTATCTGTGTAAACATGGAAATATGTACACAGGTCTCTGTGTAAAGATGGAAATATCTACACCGCAATCTGTGCAAATATGGAAATATCTACACCGCTATCTCAGTAAACATGGAAATATCTACACCGCTATCTGTATAAACATGGAAATACCAACACCGCTATCTGTATAAACATGGAAATGTCTACCCCACGATCTGTATAAACATGGAAATATCTACACCGCTATATATATAAACATGGAAATATCTACACCGCTATCAGTATAAACATGGAAATATCTACACCGCTATCTGTATAAACATGGAAATATCTACACCACGACATGTATAAACATGGAAATATCTACACCGCCATGTGAATATACATGGAAATATCCACACCGCTATCTGTATAAATATGGAAATATCTACACCACTATCTCTATAAACATGGAAATATCTACACCGTTATCTGTATAAACAAAGAAATATCTCCACCGCTGTCTGTATGAACATGGAAACATCTACACCGCTAGCTGTATAAACATGGAATTATCTGCAGCGTTATCTGTATAAACATGGAAATATCTACACCGCAGTCTGTGCAAAGATGGAAATATCTACAATGCTATCTCAATAAACATGGAAATATCGACACCGCCATCTGTACACACATGGAAATAGCTACACAGTCATCTGTATAAACATGGAAATATCTACACCACTATCTGTATAAACATGGAAATATCTACACTGCCATCTGTAAACATGAAATTACCTACACAGACATCTCTATAATCATTGAAATATCTACACCGCTATCTGTATAAACATGGAAGTAGCCACACCGCTATCAGTATAAACATGGAAATATCTACTCCCCTATCTGTATAAACATGGAAATATCTACACCACGACGTGTATAAACATGGGAATATCTACACCGCTATCAGAATAAACATGGAAATATTGACACCGCTGTCTGTATAAATATGGAAATATCTACACCACTATCTCTATAAACATGGAAATATCTACACCGTTATCTGTATAAACAAAGAAATATCTCCACCGCTGTCTGTATGAACTTGGAAACATCTACACCGCTAGCTTTATAAACATGGAATTATCTGCAGCGTTATCTGTATAAACATGGAAATATCTACACCGCTGTCTGTGCAAAGATGGAAATATCTACAGTGCTATCTCAACAAACATGGAAATATCGAAACCGCCATCTGTACACACATGGAAATACCTACACAGTCATCTGTATAAACATGGAAATATCTACACCACCATCTGTATAAACATGGAAATAACTACACTGCCATCTGTATAAACATGGAATTATCTACACAGACATCTCTATAACCATTGAAATATCTACACCGCTATCTGTATAAACATGGAAGTAGCCACACCGCTATCTGTATAAACATGGAAATATCTACACCGCCATCTGTGAAAACATGGAAATATCTTCACTGTCATCTTTATAAACCTGGAAATATCTACACGTCCATCTGTATAAACATGGAAATATCTACACTGCCATCTGTATATACCTGGAAATACCTACACTGACATCTGTATAAACATGGAAATATCTACACCGCTATCTCTATATACATGGAAATGTCTACACGGCTATCTGTATAAACATGGAAATATCTCCACCGCTATCTGTAGAAACATGGAAATATCTACATTGCTATCTGTATAAACATGGAAATATCTCCACCGCTATCTCTATAAAGATGGAAATATCTACACCGCTATCTTTATAAACATGGAAATATCTACACCGCTATCTGTATAAACATGGAAATATCTATAACACTATCTGTGTAAACATGGAAATACCTACACAGCTATCTGTGTAAACATGGAAATATGTACACAGGTCTCTGTGTAAAGATGGAAATATCTACACCGCAATCTGTGCAAATATGGAAATATCTACACCGCTATCTCAGTAAACATGGAAATATCTACACCGCTATCTGTATAAACATGGAAATACCAACATCGCTATCTGTATAAACATGGAAATGTCTACCCCACGATCTGTATAAACATGGAAATATCTACACCGCTATATGTATAAACATGGAAATATCTACACCGCTATCAGTATATACATGGAAATATCTACACCGCTATCTGTATAAACATGGAAATATCTACACCACGACATGTATAAACATGGAAATATCTACACCGCCATGTGAATATACATGGAAATATCCACACCGCTATCTGTATAAATATGGAAATATCTACACCACTGTCTCTATAAACATGGAAATATCTACACCGTTATCTGTATAAACAAAGAAATATCTCCACCGCTGTATGTATGCACATGGAAACATCTACACCGCTAGCTGTATAAACATGGAATTATCTGCAGCGTTATCTGTATAAACATGGAAATATCTACACCACTATCTGTATAAACATGGAAATATCTACACTGCCATCTGTATAAACATGGAATTACCTACACAGACATCTCTATAATCATTGAAATATCTACACCGCTATCTGTACAAACATGGAAGTAGCCACACCGCTATCAGTATAAACATGGAAATATCTATAACACTATCTGTGTAAACATGGAAATATCTACACAGCTATCTGTGTAAACATGGAAATATGTACACAGGTCTCTGTGTAAAGATGGAAATACCTACACCGCAATCTGTGCAAATATGGAAATATCTACACCACTATCTCAGTAAACATGGTAATATCTACACCGCTATCTGTAAATCATGGAAATATCAACACCGCTATCTGTATAAACATGGAAATGTCTACACCACGATCTGTATAAACATGGAAATATCTACACCGCTATCTGTATAAACATGGAAATACCTACACCGCTATTAGTATAAACATGGAAATATCTACACCGCTATCTGTATAAACATGGAAATATCTACACCACGACATGTATAAACATGGAAATATCTACACAGCCATGTGAATAAACATGGAAATATCTACACAGCTATCAGTAAAAACATGGAAATATCGACACCGCTATCTGTATAAATATGGAAATATCTACACCACTATTTCTATAAACATGGAAATATCTACACCGTTATCTGTATAAACAAAGAAATATCTCCACCGCTGTCTGTATGAACATGGAAACATCTACACCGCTAGCTGTATAAACATGGAATTATCTTCAGCGTTATCTGTATAAACATGGAAATATCTACACCGCAGTCTGTGCAAAGATGGAAATATCTACAATGCTATCTCAATAAACATGGAAATATCGACACCGCCATCTGTACACACATGGAAATACCTACACAGTCATCTGTATAAACATGGAAATATCTACACCACTATCTTTATAAACATGGAAATATCTACACTGCCATCTGTATAAACATGGAATTACCTACACTGACATCTCTATAATCATTGAAATATCTACACCGCTATCTGTATAAACATGGAAGTAGCCGCACCGCTATCAGTATATACATGGAAATATCTACACCGCTATCTGTATAAACATGGAAATATCAACACCACGACGTGTATAAACAAGGAAATATCTACACCGCTATGTGAATAAACATGGAAATATCTACACAGCTATCAGTATAAACATGGAAATATTGACACCGCTATCTGTATAAATATGGAAATATCTACACCACTATCTCTATAACCATTGAAATATCTACACCGCTATCTGTATAAACATGGAAGTAGCCACACCGCTATCTGTATAAACATGGAAATATCTACACCGCCATCTGTGAAAACATGGAAATATCTACACTGTCATCTTTATAAACATGGAAATATCTACACCGCTATCAGTATAAACATGGAAATATCTACACCGCTATCTGTATAAACATGGAAATATCTACACCACGACATGTATAAACATGGAAATATCTACACCGCCATGTGAATATACATGGAAATATCCACACCACTATCTGTATAAATATGGAAATATCTACACCACTATCTCTATAAACATGGAAATATCTACACCGTTATCAGTATAAACAAAGAAATATCTCCACCGCTGTCTGTATGAACATGGAAACATCTACACCGCTAGCTGTATAAACATGGAATTATCTGCAGCGTTATCTGTATAAACATGGAAATATCTACACCGCAGTCTGTGCAAAGATGGAAATATCTACAATGCTATCTCAATAAACATGGAAATATCGACACCGCCATCTGTACACACATGGAAATAGCTACACAGTCATCTGTATAAACATGGAAATATCTACACCACTATCTGTATAAACATGGAAATATCTACACTGCCATCTGTAAACATGAAATTACCTACACAGACATCTCTATAATCATTGAAATATCTACACCGCTATCTGTATAAACATGGAAGTAGCCACACCGCTATCAGTATAAACATGGAAATATCTACTCCCCTATCTGTATAAACATGGAAATATCTACACCACGACGTGTATAAACATGGGAATATCTACACCGCTATCAGAATAAACATGGAAATATTGACACCGCTGTCTGTATAAATATGGAAATATCTACACCACTATCTCTATAAACATGGAAATATCTACACCGTTATCTGTATAAACAAAGAAATATCTCCACCGCTGTCTGTATGAACTTGGAAACATCTACACCGCTAGCTTTATAAACATGGAATTATCTGCAGCGTTATCTGTATAAACATGGAAATATCTACACCGCTGTCTGTGCAAAGATGGAAATATCTACAGTGCTATCTCAACAAACATGGAAATATCGAAACCGCCATCTGTACACACATGGAAATACCTACACAGTCATCTGTATAAACATGGAAATATCTACACCACCATCTGTATAAACATGGAAATAACTACACTGCCATCTGTATAAACATGGAATTATCTACACAGACATCTCTATAACCATTGAAATATCTACACCGCTATCTGTATAAACATGGAAGTAGCCACACCGCTATCTGTATAAACATGGAAATATCTACACCGCCATCTGTGAAAACATGGAAATATCTTCACTGTCATCTTTATAAACCTGGAAATATCTACACGTCCATCTGTATAAACATGGAAATATCTACACTGCCATCTGTATATACCTGGAAATACCTACACTGACATCTGTATAAACATGGAAATATCTACACCGCTATCTCTATATACATGGAAATGTCTACACGGCTATCTGTATAAACATGGAAATATCTCCACCGCTATCTGTAGAAACCTGGAAATATCTACATTGCTATCTGTATAAACATGGAAATATCTCCACCGCTATCTCTATAAAGATGGAAATATCTACACCGCTATCTTTATAAACATGGAAATATCTACACCGCTATCTGTATAAACATGGAAATATCTATAACACTATCTGTGTAAACATGGAAATACCTACACAGCTATCTGTGTAAACATGGAAATATGTACACAGGTCTCTGTGTAAAGATGGAAATATCTACACCGCAATCTGTGCAAATATGGAAATATCTACACCGCTATCTCAGTAAACATGGAAATATCTACACCGCTATCTGTATAAACATGGAAATACCAACATCGCTATCTGTATAAACATGGAAATGTCTACCCCACGATCTGTATAAACATGGAAATATCTACACCGCTATATGTATAAACATGGAAATATCTACACCGCTATCAGTATATACATGGAAATATCTACACCGCTATCTGTATAAACATGGAAATATCTACACCACGACATGTATAAACATGGAAATATCTACACCGCCATGTGAATATACATGGAAATATCCACACCGCTATCTGTATAAATATGGAAATATCTACACCACTGTCTCTATAAACATGGAAATATCTACACCGTTATCTGTATAAACAAAGAAATATCTCCACCGCTGTCTGTATGCACATGGAAACATCTACACCGCTAGCTGTATAAACATGGAATTATCTGCAGCGTTATCTGTATAAACATGGAAATATCTACACCACTATCTGTATAAACATGGAAATATCTACACTGCCATCTGTATAAACATGGAATTACCTACACAGACATCTCTATAATCATTGAAATATCTACACCGCTATCTGTACAAACATGGAAGTAGCCACACCGCTATCAGTATAAACATGGAAATATCTATAACACTATCTGTGTAAACATGGAAATATCTACACAGCTATCTGTGTAAACATGGAAATATGTACACAGGTCTCTGTGTAAAGATGGAAATACCTACACCGCAATCTGTGCAAATATGGAAATATCTACACCACTATCTCAGTAAACATGGTAATATCTACACCGCTATCTGTAAGTCATGGAAATATCAACACCGCTATCTGTATAAACATGGAAATGTCTACACCACGATCTGTATAAACATGGAAATATCTACACCGCTATCTGTATAAACATGGAAATACATACACCGCTATTAGTATAAACATGGAAATATCTACACCGCTATCTGTATAAACATGGAAATATCTACACCACGACATGTATAAACATGGAAATATCTACACAGCCATGTGAATAAACATGGAAATATCTACACAGCTATCAGTAAAAACATGGAAATATCGACACCGCTATTTGTATAAATATGGAAATATCTACACCACTATTTCTATAAACATGGAAATATCTACACCGTTATCTGTATAAACAAAGAAATATCTCCACCGCTGTCTGTATGAACATGGAAACATCTACACCGCTAGCTGTATAAACATGGAATTATCTTCAGCGTTATCTGTATAAACATGGAAATATCTACACCGCAGTCTGTGCAAAGATGGAAATATCTACAATGCTATCTCAATAAACATGGAGATATCGACACCGCCATCTGTACACACATGGAAATACCTACACAGTCATCTGTATAAACATGGAAATATCTACACCACTATCTTTATAAACATGGAAATATCTACACTGCCATCTGTATAAACATGGAATTACCTACACTGACATCTCTATAATCATTGAAATATCTACACCGCTATCTGTATAAACATGGAAGTAGCCACACCGCTATCAGTATATACATGGAAATATCTACACCGCTATCTGTATAAACATGGAAATATCAACACCACGACGTGTATAAACAAGGAAATATCTACACCGCTATGTGAATAAACATGGAAATATCTACACAGCTATCAGTATAAACATGGAAATATTGACACCGCTATCTGTATAAATATGGAAATATCTACACCACTATCTCTATAACCATTGAAATATCTACACCGCTATCTGTATAAACATGGAAGTAGCCACACCGCTATCTGTATAAACATGGAAATATCTACACCGCCATCTGTGAAAACATGGAAATATCTACACTGTCATCTTTATAAACATGGAAATATCTACACGTCCATCTGTATAAACATGGAAATATCTACACTGCCATCTGTATATACCTGGAAATATCTACACTGCCATCTGTATAAACATGGAAATATCTACAGCGCTATCTCTATAAACATGGAAATGCCTACACGGCTATCTGTATAAACATGGAAATATCTCCACCGCTATCTGTAGAAGCATGGAAATATCTACATCGCTATCTGTATAAACATGGAAATATCTCCACCGTTATCTCTATAAAGATGGAAATATCTACACCGCTATCTTTATAAACATGGAAATATCTACACCGCTATCAGTATAAACATGGAAATATCTATAACACTATCTGTGTAAACATGGAAATATCTACACAGCTATCTGTGTAAACATGGAAATATGTACACAGGTCTCTGTGTAAAGATGGAAATACCTACACCGCAATCTGTGCAAATATGGAAATATATACACCACTATCTCAGTAAACATGGTAATATCTACACCGCTATCTGTAAATCATGGAAATATCAACACCGCTATATGTATAAACATGGAAATGTCTACACCACGATCTGTATAAACATGGAAATATCTACACCGCTATATGTATAAACATGGAAATATTTACACAGCTATCAGTATAAACATGGAAATATCTACACCGCTATCTGTATAAACATGGAAATATCTACACCACGACATGTATAAACATGGAAATATCTACACCGCCATGTGAATAAACATGGAAATATCTACAAAGCTATCAGTAAAAACATGGTAATATCGACACCGCTATCAGTATAAATATGGAAATATCTACACCACTATTTCTATAAACATGGAAATATCTACACCGTTATCTGTATAAACAAAGAAATATCTCCACCGCTGTCTGTATGAACATGGAAACATCTACACCGCTAGCTGTATAAACATGGAATTATCTGCAGCGTTATCTGTATAAACATGGAAATATCTACACCGCAGTCTGTGCAAAGATGGAAATATCTACAATGCTATCCCAATAAACATGGAAATATCTACACCGCTATCTGTATAAACATGGAAATACCAACACCGCTATCTGTATAAACATGGAAATGTCTACCCCACGATCTGTATAAACATGGAAATATCTACACCGCTATATATATAAACATGGAAATATCTACACCGCTATCAGTATAAACATGGAAATATCTACACCGCTATCTGTATAAACATGGAAATATCTACACCACGACATGTATAAACATGGAAATATCAACACCGCCATGTGAATATACATGGAAATATTCACACCGCTATCTGTATAAATATGGAAATATCTACACCACTATCTCTATAAACATGGAAATATCTACACCGTTATCTGTATAAACAAAGAAATATCTCCACCGCTGTCTGTATGAACATGGAAACATCTACACCGCTAGCTGTATAAACATGGAATTATCTGCAGCGTTATCTGTATAAACATGGAAATATCTACACCACAGTCTGTGCAAAGATGGAAATATCTACAATGCTATCTCAATAAACATGGAAATATCGACACCGCCATCTGTACACACATGGAAATAGCTACACAGTCATCTGTATAAACATGGAAATATCTACACCACTATCTGTATAAACATGGAAATATCTACACTGCCATCTGTAAACATGAAATTACCTACACAGACATCTCTATAATCATTGAAATATCTACACCGCTATCTGTATAAACATGGAAATATCTACTCCCCTATCTGTATAAACATGGAAATATCTACACCACGACGTGTATAAACATGGGAATATCTACACCGCTATCAGTATAAACATGGAAATATTGACACCGCTGTCTGTATAAATATGGAAATATCTACACCACTATCTCTATAAACATGGAAATATCTACACCGTTATCTGTATAAACAAAGAAATATCTCCACCGCTGTCTGTATGAACTTGGAAACATCTACACCGCTAGCTTTATAAACATGGAATTATCTGCAGCGTTATCTGTATAAACATAGAAATATCTACACCGCTGTCTGTGCAAAGATGGAAATATCTACAGTGCTATCTCAACAAACATGGAAATATCGAAACCGCCATCTGTACACACATGGAAATACCTACACAGTCATCTGTATAAACATGGAAATATCTACACCACCATCTGTATAAACATGGAAATAACTACACTGCCATCTGTATAAACATGGAATTATCTACACAGACATCTCTATAACCATTGAAATACCTACACCGCTATCTGTATAAACATGGAAGTAGCCACACCGCTATCTGTATAAACATGGAAATATCTACACCGCCATCTGTGAAAACATGGAAATATCTTCACTGTCATCTTTATAAACCTGGAAATATCTACACGTCCATCTCTATAAACATGGAAATATCTACACTGCCATCTGTATATACCTGGAAATACCTACACTGCCATCTGTATAAACATGGAAATGTCTACACCGCTATCTCTATAAACATGGAAATGTCTACACGGCTATCTGTATAAACATGGAAATATCTCCACCGCTATCTGTAGAAACATGGAAATATCTACATCGCTATCTGTATAAACATGGAAATATCTCCACCGCTATCTCTATAAAGATGGAAATATCTACACCGCTATCTTTATAAACATGGAAATATCTACACCGCTATCTGTATAAACATGGAAATATCTATAACACTATCTGTGTAAACATGGAAATACCTACACAGCTATCTGTGTAAACATGGAAATATGTACACAGGTCTCTGTTTAAAGATGGAAATATCTACACCAAAATCTGTGCAAATATGGAAATATCTACACCGCTATCTCAGTAAACATGGAAATATCTACACCGCTATCTGTATAAACATGGAAATACCAACATCGCTATCTGTATAAACATGGAAATGTCTACCCCACGATCTGTATAAACATGGAAATATCTACACCGCTGTATGTATAAACATGGAAATATCTACACCGCTATCAGTATATACATGGAAATATCTACACCGCTATCTGTATAAACATGGAAATATCTACACCACGACATGTATAAACATGGAAATATCTACATCGCCATGTGAATATACATGGAAATATCCACACCGCTATCTGTATAAATATGGATATATCTACAACACTGTCTCTATAAACATGGAAATATCTACACCGTTATCTGTATAAACAAAGAAATATCTCCACCGCTGTCTGTATGAACATGGAAACATCTACACCGCTAGCTGTATAAACATGGAATTATCTGCAGCGTTATCTGTATAAACATGGAAATATCTACACCACTATCTGTATAAACATGGAAATATCTACACTGCCATCTGTATAAACATGGAATTACCTACACAGACATCTCTATAATCATTGAAATATCTACACCGCTATCTGTACAAACATGGAAGTAGCCACACCGCTATCAGTATAAACATGGAATTATCTATAACACTATCTGTGTAAACATGGAAATATCTACACAGCTATCTGTGTAAACATGGAAATATGTACACAGGTCTCTGTGTAAAGATGGAAATACCTACACCGCAATCTGTGCAAATATGGAAATATCTACACCACTATCTCAGTAAACATGGTAATATCTACACCGCTATCTGTAAATCATGGAAATATCAACACCGCTATCTGTATAAACATGGAAATGTCTACACCACGATCTGTATAAACATGGAAATATCTACACCGCTATCTGTATAAACATGGAAATACCTACACCGCTATTAGTATAAACATGGAAATATCTACACCGCTATCTGTATAAACATGGAAATATCTACACCACGACATGTATAAACATGGAAATATCTACACAGCCATGTGAATAAACATGGAAATATCTTCACAGCTATCAGTAAAAACATGGAAATATCGACACCGCTATCTGTATAAATATGGAAATATCTACACCACTATTTCTATAAACATGGAAATATCTACACCGTTATCTGTATAAACAAAGAAATATCTCCACCGCTGTCTGTATGAACATGGAAACATCTACACCGCTAGCTGTATAAACATGGAATTATCTGCAGCGTTATCTGTATAAACATGGAAATATCTACACCGCAGTCTGTGCAAAGATGGAAATATCTACAATGCTATCTCAATAAACATGGAAATATCGACACCGCCATCTGTACACACATGGAAATACCTACACAGTCATCTGTATAAACATGGAAATATCTACACCACTATCTTTATAAACATGGAAATATCTACACTGCCATCTGTATAAACATGGAATTACCTACACTGACATCTCTATAATCATTGAAATATCTACACCGCTATCTGTATAAACATGGAAGTAGCCACACCGCTATCAGTATATACATGGAAATATCTACACCGCTATCTGTATAAACATGGAAATATCAACACCACGACGTGTATAAACAAGGAAATATCTACACCGCTATGTGAATAAACATGGAAATATCTACACAGCTATCAGTATAAACATGGAAATATTGACACCGCTATCTGTATAAATATGGAAATATCTACACCACTATCTCTATAACCATTGAAATATCTACACCGCTATCTGTATAAACATGGAAGTAGCCACACCGCAATCTGTATAAACATGGAAATATCTACACCGCCATCTGTGAAAACATGGAAATATCTACACTGTCATCTTTATAAACATGGAAATATCTACACGTCCATCTGTATAAACATGGAAATATCTACACTGCCATCTGTATATACCTGGAAATATCTACACTGCCATCTGTATAAACATGGAAATATCTACAGCGCTATCTCTATAAACATGGAAATGTCTACACGGCTATCTGTATAAACATGGAAATATCTCCACCGCTATCTGTAGAAACATGGAAATATCTACATCGCTATCTGTATAAACATGGAAACATCTCCACCGTTATCTCTATAAAGATGGAAATATCTACACCGCTATCTTTATAAACATGGAAATATCTACACCGCTATCAGTATAAACATGGAAATATCTATAACACTATCTGTGTAAACATGGAAATATCTACACAGCTATCTGTGTAAACATGGAAATATGTACACAGGTCTCTGTGTAAAGATGGAAATACCTACACCGCAATCTGTGCAAATATGGAAATATATACACCACTATCTCAGTAAACATGGTAATATCTACACCGCTATCTGTAAATCATGGAAATATCAACACCGCTATATGTATAAACATGGAAATGTCTACACCACGATCTGTATAAACATGGAAATATCTACACCGCTATATGTATAAACATGGAAATATCTACACAGCTATCAGTATAAACATGGAAATATCTACACCGCTATCTGTATAAACATGGAAATATCTACACCACGACATGTATAAACATGGAAATATCTACACCGCCATGTGAATAAACATGGAAATATCTACACAGCTATCAGTAAAAACATGGTAATATCGACAACGCTATCAGTATAAATATGGAAATATCTACACCACTATTTCTATAAACATGGAAATATCTACACCGTTATCTGTATAAACAAAGAAATATCTCCACCGCTGTCTGTATGAACATGGAAACATCTACACCGCTAGCTGCATAAACATGGAATTATCTGCAGCGTTATCTGTATAAACATGGAAATATCTACACCGCAGTCTGTGCAAAGATGGAAATATCTACAATGCTATCCCAATAAACATGGAAATATCGACACCGCCATCTGTACACACATGGAAATACCTACACAGTCATCTGTATAAACATGGAAATATCTACACCACTATCTTTATAAACATGGAAATATCTACACTGCCATCTGTATAAACATGGAATTACCTACACAGACATCTCTATAATCATTGAAATATCTACACCGCTATCTGTATAAACATGGAAGTAGCCACACCGCTATCAGTATATACATGGAAATATCTACACCGCTATCTGTATAAACATGGAAATATCAACACTACGACGTGTATAAACAAGGAAATATCTACACCGCTATGTGAATAAACATGGAAATATCTACATAGCTATCAGTATAAACATGGAAATATTGACACCGCTATCTGTATAAATATGGAAATATCTACACCACTATCCATATAAAGATGGAAATATCTACACCGTTATCTGTATAAACAAAGAAATATCTCCACCGCTGTCTGTATGAACATGGAAACATCTACACCGCTAGCTGTATAAACATGGAATTATCTGCAGCGTTATCTGTATAAACATGGAAATATCTACACCACGACATGTATAAACATGGAAATATCTACTCCGCTGTGTGAATAAACATGGAAATATCTAAACAGCTATCAGTATAAACATGGAAATATTGACACCGCTATCTGTATAAATATGGAAATATCTACACCACTATCTCTATAAACATGGAAATATCTTCACCGTTATCTGTATAAACAAAGAAATATCTCCACCGCTGTCTGTATGAACGTGGAAACATCTACACCGCTATCTGTATAAACATGGAATTATCTGCAGCGTTATCTGTATAAACATGGAAATATCCACACCGCAGTCTGTGCAAAGATGGAAATATCTACAATGCTATCTCAATAAACATGGAAATATCGACACCGCCATCTGTACACACATGGAAATACCTACACAGTCATCTGTATAAACATGGAAATATCTACACCACTATCTTTATAAACATGGAAATATCTACACTGCCATCTGTATAAACATGGAATTACCTACACTGACATCTCTATAATCATTGAAATATCTACACCGCTATCTGTATAAACATGGAAGTAGCCACACCGCTATCAGTATATACATGGAAATATCTACACCGCTATCTGTATAAACATGGAAATATCAACACCACGACGTGTATAAACAAGGAAATATCTACACCGCTATGTGAATAAACATGGAAATATCTACACAGCTATCAGTATAAACATGGAAATATTGACACCGCTATCTGTATAAATATGGAAATATCTACACCACTATCTCTATAACCATTGAAATATCTACACCGCTATCTGTATAAACATGGAAGTAGCCACACCACAATCTGTATAAACATGGAAATATCTACACCGCCATCTGTGAAAACATGGAAATATCTACACTGTCATCTTTATAAACATGGAAATATCTACACGTCCATCTGTATAAACATGGAAATATCTACACTGCCATCTGTATATACCTGGAAATATCTACACTGCCATCTGTATAAACATGGAAATATCTACAGCGCTATCTCTATAAACATGGAAATGTCTACACGGCTATCTGTATAAACATGGAAATATCTCCACCGCTATCTGTAGAAACATGGAAATATCTACATCGCTATCTGTATAAACATGGAAATATCTCCACCGTTATCTCTATAAAGATGGAAATATCTACACCGCTATCTTTATAAACATGGAAATATCTACACCGCTATCAGTATAAACATGGAAATATCTATAACACTATCTGTGTAAACATGGAAATATCTACACAGCTATCTGTGTAAACATGGAAATATGTACACAGGTCTCTGTGTAAAGATGGAAATACCTACACCGCAATCTGTGCAAATATGGAAATATATACACCACTATCTCAGTAAACATGGTAATATCTACTCCGCTATCTGTAAATCATGGAAATATCAACACCGCTATATGTATAAACATGGAAATGTCTACACCACGATCTGTATAAACATGGAAATATCTACACCGCTATATGTATAAACATGGAAATATCTACACAGCTATCAGTATAAACATGGAAATATCTACACCGCTATCTGTATAAACATGGAAATATCTACACCACGACATGTATAAACATGGAAATATCTACACCGCCATGTGAATAAACATGGAAATATCTACACAGCTATCAGTAAAAACATGGTAATATCGACAACGCTATCAGTATAAATATGGAAATATCTACACCACTATTTCTATAAACATGGAAATATCTACACCGTTATCTGTATAAACAAAGAAATATCTCCACCGCTGTCTGTATGAACATGGAAACATCTACACCGCTAGCTGTATAAACATGGAATTATCTGCAGCGTTATCTGTATAAACATGGAAATATCTACACCGCAGTCTGTGCAAAGATGGAAATATCTACAATGCTATCCCAATAAACATGGAAATATCGACACCGCCATCTGTACACACATGGAAATACCTACACAGTCATCTGTATAAACATGGAAATATCTACACCACTATCTTTATAAACATGGAAATATCTACACTGCCATCTGTATAAACATGGAATTACCTACACAGACATCTCTATAATCATTGAAATATCTACACCGCTATCTGTATAAACATGGAAGTAGCCACACCGCTATCAGTATATACATGGAAATATCTACACCGCTATCTGTATAAACATGGAAATATCAACACCACGACGTGTATAAACAAGGAAATATCTACACCGCTATGTGAATAAACATGGAAATATCTACATAGCTATCAGTATAAACATGGAAATATTGACACCGCTATCTGTATAAATATGGAAATATCTACACCACTATCCATATAAAGATGGAAATATCTACACCGTTATCTGTATAAACAAAGAAATATCTCCACCGCTGTCTGTATGAACATGGAAACATCTACACCGCTAGCTGTATAAACATGGAATTATCTGCAGCGTTATCTGTATAAACATGGAAATATCTACACCACGACATGTATAAACATGGAAATATCTACTCCGCTGTGTGAATAAACATGGAAATATCTAAACAGCTTTCAGTATAAACATGGAAATATTGACACCGCTATCTGTATAAATATGGAAATAGCTACACCACTATCTCTATAAACATGGAAATATCTTCACCGTTATCTGTATAAACAAAGAAATATCTCCACCGCTGTCTGTATGAACGTGGAAACATCTACACCGCTATCTGTATAAACATGGAATTATCTGCAGCGTTATCTGTATAAACATGGAAATATCTACACCGCAGTCTGTGCAAAGATGGAAATATCTACAATGCTATCTCAATAAACATGGAAATATCGACACCGCCATCTGTACACACATGGAAATACCTACACAGTCATCTGTATAAACATGGAAATATCTACACCACTATCTGTATAAACATGGAAATACCTACACTGCCATCAGTATAAACATGGAATTATCTACACAGACATCTCTATAACCATTGAAATATCTACACCGGTATCTGTATAAACATGGAAGTAGCCACTCCGCTATCTGTATAAACATGGAAATATCTTCACCGCCATCTGTGAAAACATGGAAATATCTACACTGTCATCTTTATAAACATGGAAATATCTACACGTCCATCTGCATAAACATGGAAATATCTACACTGCCATCTGTATATACCTGGAAATATCTACACTGCCATCTGTATAAACATGGAAATATCTACAGCGCTATCTCTATAAACATGGAAATATCTACACGGGTATCTGTATAAACATGGAAATAACTCCACTGCTATCTGTAGAAACATGGAAATATCTACATCGCTATCTGTATAAACATGGAAATATCTCCACCGTTATCTCTATAAAGTTGGAAATATCTACACCGCTATCTTTATAAACATGGAAATATCTACACCGATATCTGTATAAACATGGAAATATCTATAACAACATCTGTGTAAACATGGAAATATCTACACAGCTATCTGTGTAAACATGGAAATATGTACACAGGTCTCTGTGTAAAGATGGAAATACCTACACCGCAATCTATGCAAATATGGAAATATCTACACCGCTAACTCAGTAAACATGGAAATATCTACACCGCTATCTGTAAAAACATGGAAATATCAACACCGCTATCTGTATAAACATGGAAATGTCTACACCACGATCTGTATAAACATGAAAGTATCTACACTGCTATATGTATAAACATGGAAATATCTACACCACTATCTGTATAAACATGGAAATATCTACACTGCCATCTGTATAAACACGGAATTACCTACACAGATATCTCTATAATCATTGAAATATCCACACCGCTATCTGTATAAACATGGAAGTAGCCACACCTCTATCAGTATAAACATGGAAATATCTACACCGCTATCTGTATAAACATGGAAATATCTACACCACGACGTGTATAATCATGGAAATATCTACACCGCTATGTGAATAAACATGGAAATACCTACACCGCTATCAGTATAAACATGGAAATATTGACACCGCTATCTGTATAAATATGGAAATATCTACACCACTATCTCTATAAAGATGGAAATATCTACACCGTTATCTGTATAAACAAAGAAATATCTCCACCGCTGTCTGTATGAACATGGAAACATCTACACCGCTAGCTGTGTAAACATGGAATTATCTGCAGCGTTATCTGTATAAACATGGAAATATCTACACCACAGTCTGTGCAAAGATGGAAATATCTACAATGCTATCTCAAAAAACATGGAAATATTGACACCGCCATTTGTACACACATGGAAATACCTACACAGTCAACTGTATAAACATGGAAATATCTACACCACTATCTGTATATACATGGAAATACCAACAATGCCAACTGTATAAACATGGAATTATCTACACAGACATCTCTATAACCATTGAAATATCTACACCGCTATCTGTATAAACATGGAAGTAGCCACACCGCTATCTGTATAAACATGGAAATATCTACACCGCCATCTGTGAAAACATGGAAATATCTACACTGTCATCTTTATAAACATGGAAATATCTACACGTCCATCTGTATAAACATGGAAATATCTACGCTGCCATCTGTACATACCTGGAAATATCTACACTGCCATCTGTATAAACATGGAAATATCTACACCGTTATCTCTTTAAACATGGAAATGTCTACACGGCTATCTGTATAAACATGGAAATATCTCCACCGCTATCTGTAGAAACATGGAAATATCTACATCGCTATCTGTATAAACATGGAAATATCTCCACCGCTATCTCTATAAAGATGGAAATATCTACACCGCTATCTTTATAAACTTGGAAATATCTACACAGCTATCTGTATAAACATGGAAATATCTATAACACTATCTGTGTAAGCATGGAAATATCTACACAGCTATCTGTGTAAACATGGAAATATGTACACAGGTCTCTTTGTAAAGATGGAAATATCTACACCACAATCTGTGCAAATATGGAAATATCTACACCGCTATCTCAGTAAACATGGAAATATCTACACCGCTATCTGTAAAAACATGGAAATATCAACACCGCTATCTGTATAAACATGGAAATGTCTACACCACGATCTGTATAAACATGGAAATATCTACACCGCTATATGTATAAACATGGAAATATCTACACCGCTATCAGTATAAACATGGAAATATCTACACCGCTATCTGTATAAACATGGAAATATCTACACCACGACATGTATAAACATGGAAATATCTACACTGCCATGGGAATAAACATGGAAATATCTACACCGCTATCAGTAAAAACATGGAAATATCGACACCGCTATCTGTATAAATATGGAAATATCTTCACCACTATCTCTAAAAACATGGAAATATCTACACCGTTATCTGTATAAACAAAGAAATATCTCCACCGCTGTCTGTATGAACATGGAAACATCTACACCGCTAGCTGTATAAACATGGAATTATCTGCAGCGTTATCTGTATAAACATGGAAATATCTACACCGCAGTCTGTGCAAAGATGGAAATATCTACAATGCTATCTCAATAAACATGGAAATATCGACACCGCCATCTGTACACACATGGAAATACCTACAAAGTCATCTGTATAAACATGGAAATATCTACACCACTATCTGTATAAACATGGAAATACCTACACTGCCATCTGTATAAACATGGAATTATCTACACAGACATCTCTATAACCATTGAAATATCTACACCGCTATCTGTATAAACATGGAAGTAGCCACACCGCTATCTGTATAAACATGGAAATATCTACACCGCCATCTGTGAAAACATGGAAATATCTACACTGTCATCTTTATAAACATGGAAATATCTACACGTCCATCTGTATAAACATGGAAATATCTACACCGCTATCTCTATAAACATGGAAATGTCTACACGGCTATCTGTATAAACATGGAAATATCTCCACCGCTATCTGTAGAAACATGGAAATATCTACATCGCTATCTGTATAAACATGGAAATATCTCCACCGCTATCTCTATAAAGATGGAAATATCTACACCGCTATCTTTATAAACATGGAAATATCTACACCGCTATCTGTATAAACATGGAAATATCTATAACACTATCTGTGTAAACATGGAAATACCTACACAGCTATCTGTGTAGACATGGAAATATGTACACAGGTCTATGTGTAAAGATGGAAATATCTACACCGCAATCTGTGCAAATATGGAAATATCTACACCGCTATCTCAGTAAACATGGAAATATCTACACCGCTATCTGTATAAACATGGAAATACCAACATCGCTATCTGTATAAACATGGAAATGTCTACCCCACGATCTGTATAAACATGGAAATATCTACACCGCTATATGTATAAACATGGAAATATCTACACCGCTATCAGTATATACATGGAAATATCTACACCGCTATCTGTATAAACATGGAAATATCTACACCACGACATGTATAAACATGGAAATATCTACACCGCCATGTGAATATACATGGAAATATCCACACCGCTATCTGTATAAATATGGAAATATCTACACCACTGTCTCTATAAACATGGAAATATCTACACCGTTATCTGTATAAACAAAGAAATATCTCCACCGCTGTCTGTATGAACATGGAAACATCTACACCGCTAGCTGTATAAACATGGAATTATCTGCAGCGTTATCTGTATAAACATGGAAATATCTACACCACTATCTGTATAAACATGGAAATATCTACACTGCCATCTGTATAAACATGGAATTACCTACACAGACATCTCTATAATCATTGAAATATCTACACCGCTATCTGTACAAACATGGAAGTAGCCACACCGCTATCAGTATAAACATGGAAATATCTATAACACTATCTGTGTAAACATGGAAATATCTACACAGCTATCTGTGTAAACATGGAAATATGTACACAGGTCTCTGTGTAAAGATGGAAATACCTACACCGCAATCTGTGCAAATATGGAAATATCTACACCACTATCTCAGTAAACATGGTAATATCTACACCGCTATCTGTAAATCATGGAAATATCAACACCGCTATCTGTATAAACATGGAAATGTCTACACCACGATCTGTATAAACATGGAAATATCTACACCGCTATATGTATAAACATGGAAATACCTACACCGCTATTAGTATAAACATGGAAATATCTACAACGCTATCTGTATAAACATGGAAATATCTACACCACGACATGTATAAACATGGAAATATCTACACAGCCATGTGAATAAACATGGAAATATCTACACAGCTATCAGTAAAAACATGGAAATATCGACACCGCTATCTGTATAAATATGGAAATATCTACACCACTATTTCTATAAACATGGAAATATCTACACCGTTATCTCTATAAACAAAGAAATATCTCCACCGCTGTCTGTATGAACATGGAAACATCTACACCGCTAGCTGTATAAACATGGAATTATCTGCAGCGTTATCTGTATAAACATGGAAATATCTACACCGCAGTCTGTGCAAAGATGGAAATATCTACAATGCTATCTCAATAAACATGGAAATATCGACACCGCCATCTGTACACACATGGAAATACCTACACAGTCATCTGTATAAACATGGAAATATCTACACCACTATCTTTATAAACATGGAAATATCTACACTGCCATCTGTATAAACATGGAATTACCTACACTGACATCTCTATAATCATTGAAATATCTACACCGCTATCTGTATAAACATGGAAGTAGCCACACCGCTATCAGTATATACATGGAAATATCTACACCGCTATCTGTATAAACATGGAAATATCAACACCACGACGTGTATAAACAAGGAAATATCTACACCGCTATGTGAATAAACATGGAAATATCTACACAGCTATCAGTATAAACATGGAAATATTGACACCGCTATCTGTATAAATATGGAAATATCTACACCACTATCTCTATAACCATTGAAATATCTACACCGCTATCTGTATAAACATGGAAGTAGCCAAACCGCTATCTGTATAAACATGGAAATATCTACACCGCCATCTGTGAAAACATGGAAATATCTACACTGTCATCTTTATAAACATGGAAATATCTACACGTCCATCTGTATAAACATGGAAATATCTACACTGCCATCTGTATATACCTGGAAATATCTACACTGCCATCTGTATAAACATGGAAATATCTACAGCGCTATCTCTATAAACATGGAAATGTCTACACGGCTATCTGTATAAACATGGAAATATCTCCACCGCTATCTGTAGAAACATGGAAATATCTACATCGCTATCTGTATAAACAAGGAAATATCTCCACCGTTATCTCTATAAAGATGGAAATATCTACACCGCTATCTTTATAAACATGGAAATATCTACACCGCTATCAGTATAAACATGGAAATATCTATAACACTATTTGTGTAAACATGGAAATATCTACACAGCTATCTGTGTAAACATGGAAATATGTACACAGGTCTCTGTGTAAAGATGGAAATACCTACACCGCAATCTGTGCAAATATGGAAATATCTACACCACTATCTCAGTAAACATGGTAATATCTACACCGCTATCTGTAAATCATGGAAATATCAACACCGCTATATGTATAAACATGGAAATGTCTACACCACGATCTGTATAAACATGGAAATATCTACACCGCTATATGTATAAACATGGAAATATCTACACAGCTATCAGTATAAACATGGAAATATCTACACCGCTATTTGTATAAACATGGAAATATCTACACCACGACATGTATAAACATGGAAATATCTACACCGCCATGTGAATAAACATGGAAATATCTACACAGCTATCAGTAAAAACATGGTAATATCGACAACGCTATCAGTATAAATATGGAAATATCTACACCACTATTTCTATAAACATGGAAATATCTACACCGTTATCTGTATAAACAAAGAAATATCTCCACCGCTGTCTGTATGAACATGGAAACATCTACACCGCTAGCTGTATAAACATGGAATTATCTGCAGCGTTATCTGTATAAACATGGAAATATCTACACCGCAGTCTGTGCAAAGATGGAAATATCTACAATGCTATCCCAATAAACATGGAAATATTGACACCGCCATCTGTACACACATGGAAATACCTACACAGTCATCTGTGTAAACATGGAAATATCTACACCACTATCTTTATAAACATGGAAATATCTACACTGCCATCTGTATAAACATGGAATTACCTACACAGACATCTCTATAATCATTGAAATATCTACACCGCTATCTGTATAAACATGGAAGTAGCCACACTGCTATCAGTATATACATGGAAATATCTACACCGCTATCTGTATAAACATGGAAATATCAACACCACGACGTGTATAAACAAGGAAATATCTACACCGCTATGTGAATAAACATGGAAATATCTACACAGCTATCAGTATAAACATGGAAATATTGACACCGCTATCTGTATAAATATGGAAATATCTACACCACTATCCATATAAAGATGGAAATATCTACACCGTTATCTGTATAAACAAAGAAATATCTCCACCGCTCTCTGTATGAACATGGAAACATCTACACCGCTAGCTGTATAAACATGGAATTATCTGCAGCGTTATCTGTATAAACATGGAAATATCTACACCACGACATGTATAAACATGGAAATATCTACACCGCTGAGTGAATAAACATGGAAATATCTAAACAGCTATCAGTATAAATATGGAAATATTGACACCGCTATCTGTATAAATATGGAAATATCTACACCACTATCTCTATAAACATGGAAATATCTACACCGTTATCTGTATAAACAAAGAAATATCTCCACCGCTGTCTGTATGAACATGGAAACATCCACACCGCTAGCTGTATAAACATGGAATTTTCTGCAGCGTTATCTGTATAAACATGGAAATATCTACACCGCAGTCTGTGCAAAGATGGAAATATCTACAATGCTATCTCAATAAACATGGAAATATCGACACCACCATCTGTACACACATGGAAATACCTACAAAGTCATCTGTATAAACATGGAAATATCTACACCACTATCTGTATAAACATGGAAATACCTACACTGCCATCTGTATAAACATGGAATTATCTACACAGACATCTCTATAACCATTGAAATATCTACACCGCTATCTGTATAAACATGGAAGTAGCCACACCGCTATCTGTATAAACATGGAAATATCTACACCGCCATCTGTGAAAACATGGAAATATCTACACTGTCATCTTTATAAACATGGAAATATCTACACGTCCATCTGTATAAACATGGAAATATCTACACTGCCATCTGTATATACCTTGAAATATCTACACTGCCATCTGTATAAACATGGAAATATCTACAGCGCTATCTCAAGAAACATGGAAATGTCTACACGGCTATCTGTATAAACATGGAAATATCTCCACCGCTATCTGTAGAAACATGGAAATATCTACATCGCTATCTGTATAAACATGGAAATATCTCCACCGTTATCTCTATAAAGATGGAAATATCTACACCGCTATCTTTATAAACATGGAAATATCTACACCGCTAGCAGTATAAACATGGAAATATCTATAACACTATCTGTGTAAACATGGAAATATCTACACAGCTATCTGTGTAAACATGGAAATATGTACACAGGTCTCTGTGTAAAGATGGAAATACCTACACCGCAATCTGTGCAAATATGGAAATATCTACACCACTTTTCAGTAAACATGGTAATATCTACACCGCTATCTGTAAATCATGGAAATATCAACACCGCTATCTGTATAAACATGGAAATGTCTACACCACGATCTGTATAAACATGGAAATATCTACACCGCTATATGTATAAACATGGAAATATCTACACCGCTATCAGTATAAACATGGAAATATCTACACCGCTATCTGTATAAACATGGAAATATCTACACCACGACATGTATAAACATGGAAATATCTACACCGCCATGTGAATAAACATGGAAATATCTACACAGCTATCAGTAAAAACATGGAAATATCGACACCGCTATCAGTATAAATATGGAAATATCTACACCACTATTTCTATAAACATGGAAATATCTACAACGTTATCTGTATAAACAAAGAAATATCTCCACCGCTGTCTGTATGAACATGGAAACATCTACACCGCTAGCTGTATAAACATGGAATTATCTGCAGCGTTATCTGAATAAACATGGAATTATCTACACCGCAGTCTGTGCAAAGATGGAAATATCTACAATGGTATCTCAATAAACATGGAAATATCGACACCGCCATCTGTACACACATGGAAATACCTACACAGTCATCTGTATAAACATGGAAATATCTACACCACTACCTTTATAAACATGGAAATATCTACACTGCCATCTGTATAAACATGGAATTACCTACACAGACATCTCTATAATCATTGAAATATCTACACCACTATCTGTATAAACATGGAAGTAGCCACACCGCTATCAGTATATACATGGAAATATCTACACCGCTATCTGTATAAACATGGAAATATCAACACCACGACGTGTATAAACAAGGAAATATCTACACCGCTATGTGAATAAACATGAAAATATCTACACAGCTATCAGTATAAACTTGGAAATATTGACACCGCTATCTGTATAAATATGGAAATATCTACACCACTATCTCTATAAACATGGAAATATCTTCACCGTTATCTGTATAAACAAAGAAATATCTCCACCGCTGTCTGTATGAACGTGGAAACATCTACACCGCTATCTGTATAAACATGGAATTATCTGCAGCGTTATCTGTATAAACATGGAAATATCTACACCGCAGTCTGTGCAAAGATGGAAATATCTACAATGCTATCTCAATAAACATGGAAATATCGACACCGCCATCTGTACACACATGGAAATACCTACACAGTCATCTGTATAAACATGGAAATATCTACACCACTATCTGTATAAACATGGAAATAACTACACTGCCATCTGTATAAACATGGAATTATCTACACAGACATCTCTATAACCACTGAAATATCTACACCGCTATCTGTATAAACATGGAAGTAGCCACACCGCTATCTGTATAAACATGGAAATATCTTCACCGCCATCTGTGAAAACATGGAAATATCTACACTGTCATCTTTATAAACATGGAAATATCTACACGTCCATCTGCATAAACATGGAAATATCTACACTGCCATCTGTATATACCTGGAAATATCTACACTGCCATCTGTATAAACATGGAAATATCTACAGCGCTATCTCTATAAACATGGAAATATCTACACGGCTATCTGTATAAACATGGAAATAACTCCACTGCTATCTGTAGAAACATGGAAATATCTACATCGCTATCTGTATAAACATGGAAATATCTCCACCGTTATCTCTATAAAGTTGGAAATATCTACACCGCTATCTTTATAAACATGGAAATATCTACACCGATATCTGTATAAACATGGAAATATCTATAACAACATCTGTGTAAACATGGAAATATCTACACAGCTATCTGTGTAAACATGGAAATATGTACACAGGTCTCTGTGTAAAGATGGAAATACCTACACCGCAATCTGTGCAAATATGGAAATATCTACACCGCTAACTCAGTAAACATGGAAATATCTACACCGCTATCTGTAAAAACATGGAAATATCAACACCGCTATCTGTATAAACATGGAAATGTCTACACCACGATCTGTATAAACATGAAAGTATCTACACTGCTATATGTATAAACATGGAAATATCTACACCACTATCTGTATAAACATGGAAATATCTACACTGCCATCTGTATAAACATGGAATTACCTACACAGATATCTCTATAATCATTGAAATATCCACACCGCTATCTGTATAAACATGGAAGTAGCCACACCTCTATCAGTATAAACATGGAAATATCTACACCGCTATCTGTATAAACATGGAAATATCTACACCACGACGTGTATAATCATGGAAATATCTACACCGCTATGTGAATAAACATGGAAATACCTACACCGCTATCAGTATAAACATGGAAATATTGACACCGCTATCTGTATAAATATGGAAATATCTACACCACTATCTCTATAAAGATGGAAATATCTACACCGTTATCTGTATAAACAAAGAAATATCTCCACCGCTGTCTGTATGAACATGGAAACATCTACACCGCTAGCTGTGTAAACATGGAATTATCTGCAGCGTTATCTGTATAAACATGGAAATATCTACACCACAGTCTGTGCAAAGATGGAAATATCTACAATGCTATCTCAAAAAACATGGAAATATTGACACCGCCATTTGTACACACATGGAAATACCTACACAGTCAACTGTATAAACATGGAAATATCTACACCACTATCTGTATATACATGGAAATACCAACAATGCCAACTGTATAAACATGGAATTATCTACACAGACATCTCTATAACCATTGAAATATCTACACCGCTATCTGTATAAACATGGAAGTAGCCACACCGCTATCTGTATAAACATGGAAATATCTACACCGCCATCTGTGAAAACATGGAAATATCTACACTGTCATCTTTATAAACATGGAAATATCTACACGTCCATCTGTATAAACATGGAAATATCTACGCTGCCATCTGTATATACCTGGAAATATCTACACTGCCATCTGTATAAACATGGAAATATCTACACCGTTATCTCTTTAAACATGGAAATGTCTACACGGCTATCTGTATAAACATGGAAATATCTCCACCGCTATCTGTAGAAACATGGAAATATCTACATCGCTATCTGTATAAACATGGAAATATCTCCACCGCTATCTCTATAAAGATGGAAATATCTACACTGCTATCTTTATAAACTTGGAAATATCTACACAGCTATCTGTATAAACATGGAAATATCTATAACACTATCTGTGTAAGCATGGAAATATCTACACAGCTATCTGTGTAAACATGGAAATATGTACACAGGTCTCTTTGTAAAGATGGAAATATCTACACCACAATCTGTGCAAATATGGAAATATCTACACCGCTATCTCAGTAAACATGGAAATATCTACACCGCTATCTGTAAAAACATGGAAATATCAACACCGCTATCTGTATAAACATGGAAATGTCTACACCACGATCTGTATAAACATGGAAATATCTACACCGCTATATGTATAAACATGGAAATATCTACACCGCTATCAGTATAAACATGGAAATATCTACACCGCTATCTGTATAAACATGGAAATATCTACACCACGACATGTATAAACATGGAAATATCTACACCGCCATGGGAATAAACATGGAAATATCTACACCGCTATCAGTAAAAACATGGAAATATCGACACCGCTATCTGTATAAATATGGAAATATCTTCACCACTATCTCTAAAAACATGGAAATATCTACACCGTTATCTGTATAAACAAAGAAATATCTCCACCGCTGTCTGTATGAACATGGAAACATCTACACCGCTAGCTGTATAAACATCGAATTATCTGCAGCGTTATCTGTATAAACATGGAAATATCTACACCGCAGTCTGTGCAAAGATGGAAATATCTACAATGCTATCTCAATAAACATGGAAATATCGACACCGCCATCTGTACACACATGGAAATACCTACAAAGTCATCTGTATAAACATGGAAATATCTACACCACTATCTGTATAAACATGGAAATACCTACACTGCCATCTGTATAAACATGGAATTATCTACACAGACATCTCTATAACCATTGAAATATCTACACCGCTATCTGTATAAACATGGAAGTAGCCACACCGCTATCTGTATAAACATGGAAATATCTACACCGCCATCTGTGAAAACATGGAAATATCTACACTGTCATCTTTATAAACATGGAAATATCTACACGTCCATCTGTATAAACATGGAAATATCTACACCGCTATCTCTATAAACATGGAAATGTCTACACGGCTATCTGTATAAACATGGAAATATCTCCACCGCTATCTGTAGAAACATGGAAATATCTACATCGCTATCTGTATAAACATGGAAATATCTCCACCGCTATCTCTATAAAGATGGAAATATCTACACCGCTATCTTTATAAACATGGAAATATCTACACCGCTATCTGTATAAACATGGAAATATCTATAACACTATCTGTGTAAACATGGAAATACCTACACAGCTATCTGTGTAGACATGGAAATATGTACACAGGTCTATGTGTAAAGATGGAAATATCTACACCGCAATCTGTGCAAATATGGAAATATCTACACCGCTATCTCAGTAAACATGGAAATATCTACACCGCTATCTGTATAAACATGGAAATACCAACATCGCTATCTGTATAAACATGGAAATGTCTACCCCACGATCTGTATAAACATGGAAATATCTACACCGCTATATGTATAAACATGGAAATATCTACACCGCTATCAGTATATACATGGAAATATCTACACCGCTATCTGTATAAACATGGAAATATCTACACCACGACATGTATAAACATGGAAATATCTACACCGCCATGTGAATATACATGGAAATATCCACACCGCTATCTGTATAAATATGGAAATATCTACACCACTGTCTCTATAAACATGGAAATATCTACACCGTTATCTGTATAAACAAAGAAATATCTCCACCGCTGTCTGTATGAACATGGAAACATCTACACCGCTAGCTGTATAAACATGGAATTATCTGCAGCGTTATCTGTATAAACATGGAAATATCTACACCACTATCTGTATAAACATGGAAATATCTACACTGCCATCTGTATAAACATGGAATTACCTACACAGACATCTCTATAATCATTGAAATATCTACACCGCTATCTGTACAAACATGGAAGTAGCCACACCGCTATCAGTATAAACATGGAAATATCTATAACACTATCTGTGTAAACATGGAAATATCTACACAGCTATCTGTGTAAACATGGAAATATGTACACAGGTCTCTGTGTAAAGATGGAAATACCTACACCGCAATCTGTGCAAATATGGAAATATCTACACCACTATCTCAGTAAACATGGTAATATCTACACCGCTATCTGTAAATCATGGAAATATCAACACCGCTATCTGTATAAACATGGAAATGTCTACACCACGATCTGTATAAACATGGAAATATCTACACCGCTATATGTATAAACATGGAAATACCTACACCGCTATTAGTATAAACATGGAAATATCTACACCGCTATCTGTATAAACATGGAAATATCTACACCACGACATGTATAAACATGGAAATATCTACACAGCCATGTGAATAAACATGGAAATATCTACACAGCTATCAGTAAAAACATGGAAATATCGACACCGCTATCTGTATAAATATGGAAATATCTACACCACTATTTCTATAAACATGGAAATATCTACACCGTTATCTGTATAAACAAAGAAATATCTCCACCGCTGTCTGTATGAACATGGAAACATCTACACCGCTAGCTGTATAAACATGGAATTATCTGCAGCGTTATCTGTATAAACATGGAAATATCTACACCGCAGTCTGTGCAAAGATGGAAATATCTACAATGCTATCTCAATAAACATGGAAATATCGACACCGCCATCTGTACACACATGGAAATACCTACACAGTCATCTGAATAAACATGGAAATATCTACACCACTATCTTTATAAACATGGAAATATCTACACTGCCATCTGTATAAACATGGAATTACCTACACTGACATCTCTATAATCATTGAAATATCTACACCGCTATCTGTATAAACATGGAAGTAGCCACACCGCTATCAGTATATACATGGAAATATCTACACCGCTATCTGTATAAACATGGAAATATCAACACCACGACGTGTATAAACAAGGAAATATCTACACCGCTATGTGAATAAACATGGAAATATCTACACAGCTATCAGTATAAACATGGAAATATTGACACCGCTATCTGTATAAATATGGAAATATCTACACCACTATCTCTATAACCATTGAAATATCTACACCGCTATCTGTATAAACATGGAAGTAGCCACACCGCTATCTGTATAAACATGGAAATATCTACACCGCCATCTGTGAAAACATGGAAATATCTACACTGTCATCTTTATAAACATGGAAATATCTACACGTCCATCTGTATAAACATGGAAATATCTACACTGCCATCTGTATATACCTGGAAATATCTACACTGCCATCTGTATAAACATGGAAATATCTACAGCACTATCTCTATAAACATGGAAATGTCTACACGGCTATCTGTATAAACATGGAAATATCTCCACCGCTATCTGTAGAAACATGGAAATATCTACATCGCTATCTGTATAAACAAGGAAATATCTCCACCGTTATCTCTATAAAGATGGAAATATCTACACCGCTATCTTTATAAACATGGAAATATCTACACCGCTATCAGTATAAACATGGAAATATCTATAACACTATTTGTGTAAACATGGAAATATCTACACAGCTATCTGTGTAATCATGGAAATATGTACACAGGTCTCTGTGTAAAGATGGAAATACCTACACCGCAATCTGTGCAAATATGGAAATATCTACACCACTATCTCAGTAAACATGGTAATATCTACACCGCTATCTGTAAATCATGGAAATATCAACACCGCTATATGTATAAACATGGAAATGTCTACACCACGATCTGTATAAACATGGAAATATCTACACCGCTATATGTATAAACATGGAAATATCTACACAGCTATCAGTATAAACATGGAAATATCTACACCGCTATCTGTATAAACATGGAAATATCCACACCACGACATGTATAAACATGGAAATATCTACACCGCCATGTGAATAAACATGGAAATATCTACACAGCTATCAGTAAAAACATGGTAATATCGACACCGCTATCAGTATAAATATGGAAATATCTACACCACTATTTCTATAAACATGGAAATATCTACACCGTTATCTGTATAAACAAAGAAATATCTCCACCGCTGTCTGTATGAACATGGAAACATCTACACCGCTAGCTGTATAAACATGGAATTATCTGCAGCGTTATCTGTATAAACATGGAAATATCTACACCGCAGTCTGTGCAAAGATGGAAATATCTACAATGCTATCCCAATAAACATGGAAATATCGACACAGCCATCTGTACACACATGGAAATACCTACACAGTCATCTGTGTAAACATGGAAATATCTACACCACTATCTTTATAAACATGGAAATATCTACACTGCCATCTGTATAAACATGGAATTACCTACACAGACATCTCTATAATCATTGAAATATCTACACCGCTATCTGTATAAACATGGAAGTAGCCACACTGCTATCAGTATATACATGGAAATATCTACACCGCTATCTGTATAAACATGGAAATATCAACACCACGACGTGTATAAACAAGGAAATATCTACACCGCTATGTGAATAAACATGGAAATATCTACACAGCTATCAGTATAAACATGGAAATATTGACACGGCTATCTGTATAAATATGGAAATATCTACACCACTATCCATATAAAGATGGAAATATCTACACCGTTATCTGTATAAACAAAGAAATATCTCCACCGCTGTCTGTATGCACATGGAAACATCTACACCGCTAGATGTATAAACATGGAATTATCTGCAGCGTTATCTGTATAAACATGGAAATATCTACACCACGACATGTATAAACATGGAAATATCTACACCGCTGTGTGAATAAACATGGAAATATCTAAACAGCTATCAGTATAAATATGGAAATATTGACACCGCTATCTGTATAAATATGGAAATATCTACACCACTATCTCTATAAACATGGAAATATCTACACCGTTATCTGTATAAACAAAGAAATATCTCCACCGCTGTCTGTATGAACATGGAAACATCCACACCGCTAGCTGTATAAACATGGAATTTTCTGCAGAGTTATCTGTATAAACATGGAAATCTCTACACCGCAGTCTGTGCAAAGATGGAAATATCTACAATGCTATCTCAATAAACATGGAAATATCGACACCACCATCTGTACACACATGGAAATACCTACACAGTCATCTGTATAAACATGGAAATATCTACACCACTATCTGTATAAACATGGAAATACCTACACTGCCATCTGTATAAACATGGAATTATCTACACAGACATCTCTATAACCATTGAAATATCTGCACCGCTATCTGTATAAACATGGAAGTAGCCACACCGCTATCTGTATAAACATGGAAATATCTACACCGCCATCTGTGAAAACATGGAAATATCTACACTGTCATCTTTCTAAACATGGAAATATCTACACGTCCATCTGTATAAACATGGAAATATCTACACTGCCATCTGTATATACCTGGAAATATCTACACTGCCATCTGTATAAACATGGAAATATCTACAGCGCTATCTCAAGAAACATGGAAATGTCTACACGGCTATCTGTATAAACATGGAAATATCTCCACCGCTATCTGTAGAAACATGGAAATATCTACATCGCTATCTGTATAAACATGGAAATATCTCCACCGTTATCTCTATAAAGATGGAAATATCTACACCGCTATCTTTATAAACATGGAAATATCTACACCGCTAGCAGTATAAACATGGAAATATCTATAACACTATCTGTGTAAACATGGAAATATCTACACAGCTATCTGTGTAAACATGGAAATATGTACACAGGTCTCTGTGTAAAGATGGAAATACCTACACCGCAATCTGTGCAAATATGGAAATATCTACACCACTTTTCAGTAAACATGGTAATATCTACACCGCTATCTGTAAATCATGGAAATATCAACACCGCTATCTGTATAAACATGGAAATGTCTACACCACGATCTGTATAAACATGGAAATATCTACACCGCTATATGTATAAACATGGAAATATCTACACCGCTATCAGTATAAACATGGAAATATCTACACCGCTATCTGTATAAACATGGAAATATCTACACCACGACATGTATAAACATGGAAATATCTACACCGCCATGTGAATAAACATGGAAATATCTACACAGCTATCAGTAAAAACATGGAAATATCGACACCGCTATCAGTATAAATATGGAAATATCTACACCACTATTTCTATAAACATGGAAATATCTACAACGTTATCTGTATAAACAAAGAAATATCTCCACCGCTGTCTGTATGAACATGGAAATATCTACACCGCTAGCTGTATAAACATGGAATTATCTGCAGCGTTATCTGTATAAACATGGAATTATCTACACCGCAGTCTGTGCAAAGATGGAAATATCTACAATGCTATCTCAATAAACATGGAAATATCGACACCGCCATCTGTACACACATGGAAATACCTACACAGTCATCTGTATAAACATGGAAATATCTACACCACTACCTTTATAAACATGGAAATATCTACACTGCCATCTGTATAAACATGGAATTACCTACACAGACATCTCTATAATCATTGAAATATCTACACCACTATCTGTATAAACATGGAAGTAGCCACACCGCTATCAGTATATACATGGAAATATCTACACCGCTATCTGTATAAACATGGAAATATCAACACCACGACGTGTATAAACAAGGAAATATCTACACCGCTATGTGAATAAACATGGAAATATCTACACAGCTATCAGTATAAACTTGGAAATATTGACACCGCTATCTGTATAAATATGGAAATATCTACACCACTATCTCTATAAACATGGAAATATCTTCACCGTTATCTGTATAAACAAAGAAATATCTCCACCGCTGTCTGTATGAACGTGGAAACATCTACACCGCTATCGGTATAAACATGGAATTATCTGCAGCGTTATCTGTATAAACATGGAAATATCTACACCGCAGTCTGTGCAAAGATGGAAATATCTACAATGCTATCTCAATAAACAAGGAAATATCGACACCGCCATCTGTACACACATGGAAATACCTACACAGTCATCTGTATAAACATGGAAGTATCAACACCACTATCTGTATAAACATGGAAATACCTTCATTGGCATCTGTATAAACATGGAATTATCTACACAGACATCTCTATAACCATTGAAATATCTACACCGCTATCTGTATAAACATGGAAGTAGCCACACCGCTATCTGTATAAACATGGAATTATCTACACCGCAGTCTGTGCAAAGATGGAAATATCTACAATGCTATCTCAATAAACATGGAAATATCGACACCGCCATCTGTACACAAATGGAAATACCTACACAGTCATCTGTATAAACATGGAAATATCTACACCACTATCTGTATAATCATGGAAACACCTTCATTGCCATCTGTATAAACACGGAATTATCTACACAGACATCTCTATAACCATTGAAATATCTACACCGCTATCTGTATAAACATGGAAGTAGCCACACCGCTATCTGTATGAACATGGAAATATCTACACCGCCATCTGTGAAAACATGGAAATATCTACACTGTCATCTTTATAAACATGGAAATATCTACACGTCCATCTGTATAAACATGGAAATATCTACACTGCCATCTGTATATACCTGGAAATATCTACCCTGCCATCTGTATAAACATGGAAATATCTACACCGCTATCTCTACAAACATGTAAATGTCTACACGGCTATCTGTATAAACATGGAAATATCTCCACCGCTATCTGTAGAAACATGGAAATATCTACATCGCAATCTGTATAAACATGGAAATATCTCCACCGCTATCTCTATAAAGATGGAAATATCTACACTGCTATCTTTATAAACATGGAAATATCTACACCGCTATCTGTATAAACATGGAAATATCTATAACACTATCTGTGTAAACATGGAAATATCTACACAGCTATCTGTGTAAAATGGAAATTTGTACACAGGTCTCTGTGTAAAGATGGAAATACCTACAACGCAATCTGTGGAAATATGGAAATATCTACACCGCTATCTGTATAAACATGGAAGTAGCCACACCGCTATCTGTATAAACATGGGAATATCTACACCGCTATCTGTATAAACATGGAAATATCTACACCACGACGTGTATAAACATGGAAATATCTACACCGCTATGTGAATAAACATGGAAATATCTACACCGCTATCAGTATAAACATGAAAATATTGACACCGCTATCTGTATAAATATGGAAATATCTACACCACTATCTCTATAAACATGGAAATATCTACACCGTTATCTGTATAAACAAAGAAATATCTCCACCGCTGTCTGTATGAACATGGAAACATCTACACCGCTAGCTGTATAAACATGGAATTATCTGCAGCGTTATCTGTATAAACATGGAAATATCTACACCGCAGTCTGTGCAAAGATGGAAATATCTATAATGCTATCTCAATAAACATGGAAATATCGACACCGCCATCTGTACACACATGGAAATACCTACACAGTCATCTGTATAAACATGGAAATATCTACACCACCATCTGTATAAACATGGAAATAACTACACTGCCATCTGTATAAACATGGAATTATCAACACAGACATCTCTATAACCATTGAAATATCTACACCGCTATCTGTATAAACATGGAAGTAGCCACACCACTATCTGTATAAACATGGAAATATCTACATCGCCATCTCTATAAACATGGAAATGTCTACACGGCTATCTGTATAAACATGGAAATATCTCCACCGCTATCTGTAGAAACATGGAAATATCTACATTGCTATCTGTATAAACATGGAAATATCTCCACCGCTATCTCTATAAAGATGGAAATATCTACACCGCTATCTTTATAAACATGGAAATATCTACACCGCTATCTGTATAAACATGGAAATATCTATAACACTATCTGTGTAAACATGGAAATACCTACACAGCTATCTGTGTAAACATGGAAATATGTACACAGGTCTCTGTGTAAAGATGGAAATATCTACACCGCAATCTGTGCAAAGATGGAAATATCTACACCGCTATCTCAGTAAACATGGAAATATCTACACCGCTATCTGTATAAACATGGAAATACCAACACCGCTATCTGTATAAACATGGAAATGTCTACCCCACGATCTGTATAAACATGGAAATATCTACACCGCTATATGTATAAACATGGAAATATCTACACCGCTATCAGTATAAACATGGAAATATCTACACCGCTATCTGTATAAACATGGAAATATCTACACCACGACATGTATAAACATGGAAATATCTACACCGCCATGTGAATATACATGGAAATATCCACACCGCTATCGGTATAAATATGGAAATATCTACACCACTATCTCTATAAACATGGAAATATCTACACCGTTATCTGTATAAACAAAGAAATATCTCCACCGCTGTCTGTATGAACATGGAAACATCTACACCGCTAGCTGTATAAACATGGAATTATCTGCAGCGTTATCTGTATAAACATGGAAATATCTACACCGCAGTCTGTGCAAAGATGGAAATATCTACAATGATATCTCAATAAACATGGAAATATCGACACCGCCATGTGTACACACATAGAAATAGCTACACAGTCATCTGTATAAACATGGAAATATCTACACCACTATCTGTATAAACATGGAAATATCTACACTGCCATCTGTAAACATGAAATTACCTACACAGACATCTCTATAATCATTGAAATATCTACACCGCTATCTGTATAAACATGGAAGTAGCCACACCGCTATCAGTATAAACATGGAAATATCTACTCCCCTATCTGTATAAACATGGAAATATCTACACCACGACGTGTATAAACATGGAAATATCTACACCGCTATCAGTATAAACATGGAAATATTGACACCGCTGTCTGTATAAATATGGAAATATCTACACCACTATCTCTATAAACATGGAAATATCTACACCGTTATCTGTATAAACAAAGAAATATCTCCACCGCTGTCTGTATGAACTTGGAAACATCTACATCGCTAGCTTTATAAACATGGAATTATCTGCAGCGTTATCTGTATAAACATGGAAATATCTACACCGCAGTCTGTGCAAAGATGGAAATATCTACAATGCTATCTCAATAAACATGGAAATATCGAAACCGCCATCTGTACACACATGGAAATACCTACACAGTCATCTGTATAAACATGGAAATATCTACACCACCATCTGTATAAACATGGAAATAACTACACTGCCATCTGTATAAACATGGAATTATCTACACAGACATCTCTATAACCATTGAAATATCTACACCGCTATCTGTATAAACATGGAAGTAGCCACACCGCTATCTGTATAAACATGGAAATATCTACACCGCCATCTGTGAAAACATGGAAATATCTTCACTGTCATCTTTATAAACCTGGAAATATCTACACGTCCATCTCTATAAACATGGAAATATCTACACTGCCATCTGTATATACCTGGAAATACCTACACTGCCATCTGTATAAACATGGAAATATCTACACCGCTATCTCTATAAACATGGAAATGTCTACACGGCTATCTGTATAAACATGGAAATATCTCCACCGCTATCTGTAGAAACATGGAAATATCTACATCGCTATCTGTATAAACATGGAAATATCTCCACCGCTATCTCTATAAATATGGAAATATCTACACCGCTATCTTTATAAACATGGAAATATCTACACCGCTATCTGTATAAACATGGAAATATCTATAACACTATCTGTGTAAACATGGAAATACCTACACAGCTATCTGTGTAAACATGGAAATATGTACACAGGTCTCTGTGTAAAGATGGAAATATCTACACCGCAATCTGTGCAAATATGGAAATATCAACACCGCTATCTCAGTAAACATGGAAATATCTACACCGCTATCTGTATAAACATGGAAATACCAACATCGCTATCTGTATAAACATGGAAATGTCTACCCCACGATCTGTATAAACATGGAAATATCTACACCGCTATATGTATAAACATGGAAATATCTACACCGCTATCAGTATATACATGGAAATATCTACAACGCTATCTGTATAAACATGGAAATATCTACACCACGACATGTATAAACATGGAAATATCTACATCGCCATGTGAATATACATGGAAATATCCACACCGCTATCTGTATAAATATGGAAATATCTACACCACTGTCTCTATAAACATGGAAATATCTACACCGTTATCTGTATAAACAAAGAAATATCTCCACCGCTGTCTGTATGAACATGGAAACATCTACACCGCTAGCTGTATAAACATGGAATTATCTGCAGCGTTATCTGTATAAACATGGAAATATCTACACCACTATCTGTATAAACATGGAAATATCTACACTGCCATCTGTATAAACATGGAATTATCTACACAGACATCTCTATAATCATTGAAATATCTACACCGCTATCTGTACAAACATGGAAGTAGCCACACCGCTATCAGTATAAACATGGAAATATCTATAACACTATCTGTGTAAACATGGAAATATCTACACAGCTATCTGTGTAAACATGGAAATATGTACACAGGTCTCTGTGTAAAGATGGAAATACCTACACCGCAATCTGTGCAAATATGGAAATATCTACACCACTATCTCAGTAAACATGGTAATATCTACACCGCTATCTGTAAATCATGGAAATATCAACACCGCTATCTGTATAAACATGGAAATGTCTACACCACGATCTGTATAAACATGGAAATATCTACACCGCTATCTGTATAAACATGGAAATACCTACACCGCTATTAGTATAAACATGGAAATATCTACACCGCTATCTGTATAAACATGGAAATATCTACACCACGACATGTATAAACATGGAAATATCTACACAGCCATGTGAATAAACATGGAAATATCTTCACAGCTATCAGTAAAAACATGGAAATATCGACACCGCTATCTGTATAAATATGGAAATATCTACACCACTATTTCTATAAACATGGAAATATCTACACCGTTATCTGTATAAACAAAGAAATATCTCCACCGCTGTCTGTATGAACATGGAAACATCTACACCGCTAGCTGTATAAACATGGAATTATCTGCAGCGTTATCTGTATAAACATGGAAATATCTACACCGCAGTCTGTGCAAAGATGGAAATATCTACAATGCTATCTCAATAAACATGGAAATATCGACACCGCCATCTGTACACACATGGAAATACCTACACAGTCATCTGTATAAACATGGAAATATCTACACCACTATCTTTATAAACATGGAAATATCTACACTGCCATCTGTATAAACATGGAATTACCTACACTGACATCTCTATAATCATTGAAATATCTACACCGCTATCTGTATAAACATGGAAGTAGCCACACCGCTATCAGTATATACATGGAAATATCTACACCGCTATCTGTATAAACATGGAAATATCAACACCACGACGTGTATAAACAAGGAAATATCTACACCGCTATGTGAATAAACATGGAAATATCTACACAGCTATCAGTATAAACATGGAAATATTGACACCGCTATCTGTATAAATATGGAAATATCTACACCACTATCTCTATAACCATTGAAATATCTACACCGCTATCTGTATAAACATGGAAGTAGCCACACCGCTATCTGTATAAACATGGAAATATCTACACCGCCATCTGTGAAAACATGGAAATATCTACACTGTCATCTTTATAAACATGGAAATATCTACACGTCCATCTGTATAAACATGGAAATATCTACACTGCCATCTGTATATACCTGGAAATATCTACACTGCCATCTGTATAAACATGGAAATATCTACAGCGCTATCTCTATAAACATGGAAATGTCTACACGGCTATCTGTATAAACATGGAAATATCTCCACCGCTATCTGTAGAAACATGGAAATATCTACATCGCTATCTGTATAAACATGGAAATATCTCCACCGTTATCTCTATAAAGATGGAAATATCTACACCGCTATCTTTATAAACATGGAAATATCTACACCGCTATCAGTATAAACATGGAAATATCTATAACACTATCTGTGTAAACATGGAAATATCTACACAGCTATCTGTGTAAACATGGAAATATGTACACAGGTCTCTGTGTAAAGATGGAAATACCTACACCGCAATCTGTGCAAATATGGAAATATATACACCACTATCTCAGTAAACATGGTAATATCTACACCGCTATCTGTAAATCATGGAAATATCAACACCGCTATATGTATAAACATGGAAATGTCTACACCACGATCTGTATAAACATGGAAATATCTACACCGCTATATGTATAAACATGGAAATATCTACACAGCTATCAGTATAAACATGGAAATATCTACACCGCTATCTGTATAAACATGGAAATATCTACACCACGACATGTATAAACATGGAAATATCTACACCGCCATGTGAATAAACATGGAAATATCTCCACCGCTATCTGTAGAAACATGGAAATATCTACATCGCTATCTGTATAAACATGGAAATATCTCCACCGCTATCTCTATAAATATGGAAATATCTACACCGCTATCTTTATAAACATGGAAATATCTACACCGCTATCTGTATAAACATGGAAATATCTATAACACTATCTGTGTAAACATGGAAATACCTACACAGCTATCTGTGTAAACATGGAAATATGTACACAGGTCTCTGTGTAAAGATGGAAATATCTACACCGCAATCTGTGCAAATATGGAAATATCAACACCGCTATCTCAGTAAACATGGAAATATCTACACCGCTATCTGTATAAACATGGAAATACCAACATCGCTATCTGTATAAACATGGAAATGTCTACCCCACGATCTGTATAAACATGGAAATATCTACACCGCTATATGTATAAACATGGAAATATCTACACCGCTATCAGTATATACATGGAAATATCTACAACGCTATCTGTATAAACATGGAAATATCTACACCACGACATGTATAAACATGGAAATATCTACATCGCCATGTGAATATACATGGAAATATCCACACCGCTATCTGTATAAATATGGAAATATCTACACCACTGTCTCTATAAACATGGAAATATCTACACCGTTATCTGTATAAACAAAGAAATATCTCCACCGCTGTCTGTATGAACATGGAAACATCTACACCGCTAGCTGTATAAACATGGAATTATCTGCAGCGTTATCTGTATAAACATGGAAATATCTACACCACTATCTGTATAAACATGGAAATATCTACACTGCCATCTGTATAAACATGGAATTATCTACACAGACATCTCTATAATCATTGAAATATCTACACCGCTATCTGTACAAACATGGAAGTAGCCACACCGCTATCAGTATAAACATGGAAATATCTATAACACTATCTGTGTAAACATGGAAATATCTACACAGCTATCTGTGTAAACATGGAAATATGTACACAGGTCTCTGTGTAAAGATGGAAATACCTACACCGCAATCTGTGCAAATATGGAAATATCTACACCACTATCTCAGTAAACATGGTAATATCTACACCGCTATCTGTAAATCATGGAAATATCAACACCGCTATCTGTATAAACATGGAAATGTCTACACCACGATCTGTATAAACATGGAAATATCTACACCGCTATCTGTATAAACATGGAAATACCTACACCGCTATTAGTATAAACATGGAAATATCTACACCGCTATCTGTATAAACATGGAAATATCTACACCACGACATGTATAAACATGGAAATATCTACACAGCCATGTGAATAAACATGGAAATATCTTCACAGCTATCAGTAAAAACATGGAAATATCGACACCGCTATCTGTATAAATATGGAAATATCTACACCACTATTTCTATAAACATGGAAATATCTACACCGTTATCTGTATAAACAAAGAAATATCTCCACCGCTGTCTGTATGAACATGGAAACATCTACACCACTAGCTGTATAAACATGGAATTATCTGCAGCGTTATCTGTATAAACATGGAAATATCTACACCGCAGTCTGTGCAAAGATGGAAATATCTACAATGCTATCTCAATAAACATGGAAATATCGACACCGCCATCTGTACACACATGGAAATACCTACACAGTCATCTGTATAAACATGGAAATATCTACACCACTATCTTTATAAACATGGAAATATCTACACTGCCATCTGTATAAACATGGAATTACCTACACTGACATCTCTATAATCATTGAAATATCTACACCGCTATCTGTATAAACATGGAAGTAGCCACACCGCTATCAGTATATACATGGAAATATCTACACCGCTATCTGTATAAACATGGAAATATCAACACCACGACGTGTATAAACAAGGAAATATCTACACCGCTATGTGAATAAACATGGAAATATCTACACAGCTATCAGTATAAACATGGAAATATTGACACCGCTATCTGTATAAATATGGAAATATCTACACCACTATCTCTATAACCATTGAAATATCTACACCGCTATCTGTATAAACATGGAAGTAGCCACACCGCTATCTGTATAAACATGGAAATATCTACACCGCCATCTGTGAAAACATGGAAATATCTACACTGTCATCTTTATAAACATGGAAATATCTACACGTCCATCTGTATAAACATGGAAATATCTACACTGCCATCTGTATATACCTGGAAATATCTACACTGCCATCTGTATAAACATGGAAATATCTACAGCGCTATCTCTATAAACATGGAAATGTCTACACGGCTATCTGTATAAACATGGAAATATCTCCACCGCTATCTGTAGAAACATGGAAATATCTACATCGCTATCTGTATAAACATGGAAATATCTCCACCGTTATCTCTATAAAGATGGAAATATCTACACCGCTATCTTTATAAACATGGAAATATCTACACCGCTATCAGTATAAACATGGAAATATCTATAACACTATCTGTGTAAACATGGAAATATCTACACAGCTATCTGTGTAAACATGGAAATATGTACACAGGTCTCTGTGTAAAGATGGAAATACCTACACCGCAATCTGTGCAAATATGGAAATATATACACCACTATCTCAGTAAACATGGTAATATCTACACCGCTATCTGTAAATCATGGAAATATCAACACCGCTATATGTATAAACATGGAAATGTCTACACCACGATCTGTATAAACATGGAAATATCTACACCGCTATATGTATAAACATGGAAATATCTACACAGCTATCAGTATAAACATGGAAATATCTACACCGCTATCTGTATAAACATGGAAATATCTACACCACGACATGTATAAACATGGAAATATCTACACCGCCATGTGAATAAACATGGAAATATCTACACAGCTATCAGTAAAAACATGGTAATATCGACAACGCTATCAGTATAAATATGGAAATATCTACACCACTATTTCTATAAACATGGAAATATCTACACCGTTATCTGTATAAACAAAGAAATATCTCCACCGCTGTCTGTATGAACATGGAAACATCTACACCGCTAGCTGTATGAACATGGAATTATCTGCAGCGTTATCTGTATAAACATGGAAATATCTACACCGCAGTCTGTGCAAAGATGGAAATATCTACAATGCTATCCCAATAAACATGGAAATATCGACACCGCCATCTGTACACACATGGAAATACCTACACAGTCATCTGTATAAACATGGAAATATCTACACCACTATCTTTATAAACATGGAAATATCTACACTGCCATCTGTATAAACATGGAATTACCTACACAGACATCTCTATAATCATTGAAATATCTACACCGCTATCTGTATAAACATGGAAGTAGCCACACCGCTATCAGTATATACATGGAAATATCTACACCGCTATCTGTATAAACATGGAAATATCAACACCACGACGTGTATAAACAAGGAAATATCTACACCGCTATGTGAATAAACATGGAAATATCTACATAGCTATCAGTATAAACATGGAAATATTGACACCGCTATCTGTATAAATATGGAAATATCTACACCACTATCCATATAAAGATGGAAATATCTACACCGTTATCTGTATAAACAAAGAAATATCTCCACCGCTGTCTGTATGAACATGGAAACATCTACACCGCTAGCTGTATAAACATGGAATTATCTGCAGCGTTATCTGTATAAACATGGAAATATCTACACCACGACATGTATAAACATGGAAATATCTACTCCGCTGTGTGAATAAACATGGAAATATCTAAACAGCTATCAGTATAAATATGGAAATATTGACACCGCTATCTGTATAAATATGGAAATATCTACACCACTATCTCTATAAACATGGAAATATCTACACCGTTATCTGTATAAACAAAGAAATATCTCCACCGCTGTCTGTATGAACATGGAAACATCCACACCGCTAGCTGTATAAACATGGAATTATCTGCAGCGTTATCTGTATAAACATGGAAATATCTACACCGCAGTCTGTGCAAAGATGGAAATATCTACAATGCTATCTCAATAAACATGGAAATATCGACACCACCATCTGTACACACATGGAAATACCTACACAGTCATCTGTATAAACATGGAAATATCTACACCACTATCTGTATAAACATGGAAATACCTACATTGCCATCTGTATAAACATGGAATTATCTACACAGACATCTCTATAACCATTGAAATATCTACACCGCTATCTGTATAAACATGGAAGTAGCCACACCGCTATCTGTATAAACATGGAAAGATCTACACCGCCATCTGTGAAAACATGGAAATATCTACACTGTCATCGTTATAAACATGGAAATATCTACACGTCCATCTGTATAAACATGGAAATATCTACACTGCCATCTGTATATACCTGGAAATATCTACACTGCCATCTGTATAAACATGGAAATATCTACAGCGCTATCTCAAGAAACATGGAAATGTCTACACGGCTATCTGTATAAACATGGAAATATCTCCACCGCTATCTGTAGAAACATGGAAATATCTACATCGCTATCTGTATAAACATGGAAATATCTCCACCGTTATCTGTATAAAGATGGAAATATCTACACCGCTATCTTTATAAACATGGAAATATCTACACCGCTATCAGTATAAACATGGAAATATCTATAACACTATCTGTGTAAACATGGAAATATCTACACAGCTATCTGTGTAAACATGGAAATATGCACACAGGTCTCTGTGTAAAGACGGAAATACCTACACCGCAATCTGTGCAAATATGGAAATATCTACACCACTTTTCAGTAAACATGGTAATATCTACACCGCTATCTGTAAATCATGGAAATATCAACACCGCTATCTGTATAAACATGGAAATGTCTACACCATGATCTGTATAAACATGGAAATATCTACACCGCTATATGTATAAACATGGAAATATCTACACCGCTATCAGTATAAACATGGAAATATCTACACTGCTATCTGTATAAACATGGAAATATCTACACCACGACATGTATAAACATGGAAATATCTACACCGCCATGTGAATAAACATGGAAATATCTACACAGCTATCAGTAAAAACATGGAAATATCGACACCGCTATCAGTATAAATATGGAAATATCTACACCACTATTTCTATAAACATGGAAATATCTACACCGTTATCTGTATAAACAAAGAAATATCTCCACCGCTGTCTGTATGAACATGGAAACATCTACACCGCTAGCTGTATAAACATGGAATTATCTGCAGCGTTATCTGTATAAACATGGAATTATCTACACCGCAGTCTGTGCAAAGATGGAAATATCTACAATGCTATCTCAATAAACATGGAAATATCGACACCGCCATCTGTACACACATGGAAATACCTACACAGTCATCTGTATAAACATGGAAATATCTACACCACTACCTTTATAAACATGGAAATATCTACACTGCCATCTGTATAAACATGGAATTACCTACACAGACATCTCTATAATCATTGAAATATCTACACCACTATCTGTATAAACATGGAAGTAGCCACACCGCTATCAGTATATACATGGAAATATCTACACCGCTATCTGTATAAACATGGAAATATCAACACCACGACGTGTATAAACAAGGAAATATCTACACCGCTATGTGAATAAACATGGAAATATCTACACAGCTATCAGTATAAACATGGAAATATTGACACCGCTATCTGTATAAATATGGAAATATCTACACCACTATCTCTATAAACATGGAAATATCTTCACCGTTATCTGTATAAACAAAGAAATATCTCCACCGCTGTCTGTATGAACGTGGAAACATCTACACCGCTAGCTTTATAAACATGGAATTATCTGCAGCGTTATCTGTATAAACATGGAAATATCTACACCGCAGTCTGTGCAAAGATGGAAATATCTACAATGCTATCTCAATAAACATGGAAATATCGACACCGCCATCTGTACACACATGGAAATACCTACACAGTCATCTGTATAAACATGGAAATATCTACACCACTATCTGTATAAACATGGAAATACCTACACTGCCATCAGTATAAACATGGAATTATCTACACAGACATCTCTATAACCATTGAAATATCTACACCGCTATCTGTATAAACATGGAAGTAGCCACACCGCTATCTGTATAAACATGGAAATATCTTCACCGCCATCTGTGAAAACATGGAAATATCTACACTGTCATCTTTATAAACATGGAAATATCTACACGTCCATCTGCATAAACATGGAAATATCTACACTGCCATCTGTATATACCTGGAAATATCTACACTGCCATCTGTATAAACATGGAAATATCTACAGCGCTATCTCTATAAACATGGAAATATCTACACGGCTATCTGTATAAACATGGAAATAACTCCACTGCTATCTGTAGAAACATGGAAATATCTACATCGCTATCTGTATAAACATGGAAATATCTCCACCGTTATCTCTATAAAGTTGGAAATATCTACACCGCTATCTTTATAAACATGGAAATATCTACACCGATATCTGTATAAACATGGAAATATCTATAACAACATCTGTGTAAACATGGAAATATCTACACAGCTATCTGTGTAAACATGGAAATATGTACACAGGTCTCTGTGTAAAGATGGAAATACCTACACCGCAATCTGTGCAAATATGGAAATATCTACACCGCTAACTCAGTAAACATGGAAATTTCTACACCGCTATCTGTAAAAACATGGAAATATCAACACCGCTATCTGTATAAACATGGAAATGTCTACACCACGATCTGTATAAACATGAAAGTATCTACACTGCTATATGTATAAACATGGAAATATCTACACCACTATCTGTATAAACATGGAAATATCTTCACTGCCATCTGTATAAACATGGAATTACCTACACAGATATCTCTATAATCATTGAAATATCCACACCGCTATCTGTATAAACATGGAAGTAGCCACACCTCTATCAGTATAAACATGGAAATATCTACACCGCTATCTGTATAAACATGGAAATATCTACACCACGACGTGTATAATCATGGAAATATCTACACCGCTATGTGTATAAACATGGAAATACCTACACCGCTATCAGTATAAACATGGAAATATTGACACCGCTATCTGTATAAATATGGAAATATCTACACCACTATCTCTATAAAGATGGAAATATCTACACCGTTATCTGTATAAACAAAGAAATATCTCCACCGCTGTCTGTATGAACATGGAAACATCTACACCGCTAGCTGTGTAAACATGGAATTATCTGCAGCGTTATCTGTATAAACATGGAAATATCTACACCGCAGTCTGTGCAAAGATGGAAATATCTACAATGCTATCTCAAAAAACATGGAAATATTGACACCGCCATTTGTACACACATGGAAATACCTACACAGTGAACTGTATAAACATGGAAATATCTACACCACTATCTGTATATACATGGAAATACCAACAATGCCAACTGTATAAACATGGAATTATCTACACAGACATCTCTATAACCATTGAAATATCTACACCGCTATCTGTATAAACATGGAAGTAGCCACACCGCTATCTGTATAAACATGGAAATATCTACACCGCCATCTGTGAAAACATGGAAATATCTACACTGTCATCTTTATAAACATGGAAATATCTACACGTCCATCTGTATAAACATGGAAATATCTACGCTGCCATCTGTATATACCTGGAAATATCTACACTGCCATCTGTATAAACATGGAAATATCTACACCGTTATCTCTTTAAACATGGAAATGTCTACACGGCTATCTGTATAAACATGGAAATATCTCCACCGCTATCTGTAGAAACATGGAAATATCTACATCGCTATCTGTATAAACATGGAAATATCTCCACCGCTATCTCTATAAAGATGGAAATATCTACACCGCTATCTTTATAAACTTGGAAATATCTACACAGCTATCTGTATAAACATGGAAATATCTATAACACTATCTGTGTAAGCATGGAAATATCTACACAGCTATCTGTGTAAACATGGAAATATGTACACAGGTCTCTTTGTAAAGATGGAAATATCTACACCACAATCTGTGCAAATATGGAAATATCTACACCGCTATCTCAGTAAACATGGAAATATCTACACCGCTATCTGTAAAAACATGGAAATATCAACACCGCTATCTGTATAAACATGGAAATGTCTATACCACGATCTGTATAAACATGGAAATATCTACACCGCTATATGTATAAACATGGAAATATCTACACCGCTATCAGTATAAACATGGAAATATCTACACCGCTATCTGTATAAACATGGAAATATCTACACCACGACATGTATAAACATGGAAATATCTACACCGCCATGGGAATAAACATGGAAATATCTACACCGCTATCAGTAAAAACATGGAAATATCGACACCGCTATCTGTATAAATATGGAAATATCTTCACCACTATCTCTAAAAACTTGGAAATATCTACACCGTTATCTGTATAAACAAAGAAATATCTCCACCGCTGTCTGTATGAACATGGAAACATCTACACCGCTAGCTGTATAAACATGGAATTATCTGCAGCGTTATCTGTATAAACATGGAAATATCTACACCGCAGTCTGTGCAAAGATGGAAATATCTACAATGCTATCTCAATAAACATGGAAATATCGACACCGCCATCTGTACACACATGGAAATACCTACAAAGTCATCTGTATAAACATGGAAATATCTACACCACTATCTGTATAAACATGGAAATACCTACACTGCCATCTGTATAAACATGGAATTATCTACACAGACATCTCTATAACCATTGAAATATCTACACCGCTATCTGTATAAACATGGAAGTAGCCACACCGCTATCTGTATAAACATGGAAATATCTACACCGCCATCTGTGAAAACATGGAAATATCTACACTGTCATCTTTATAAACATGGAAATATCTACACGTCCATCTGTATAAACATGGAAATTTCTACACTGCCATCTGTATATACCTGGAAATATCTACACTGTCATCTGTATAAACATGGAAATATGTACAGCACTATCTCTATAACCATGGAAATATCTACACGGCTATCTGTATAAACATGGAAATATCTCCACCGCTGTCTGTAGAAACATGGAAATATCTACATCGCTATCTGTATAAACATGGAAATATCTCCACCGTTATCTCTATAAAGATGGAAATATCTACACCGCTATCTTTATAAACATGGAAATATCTACACCGCTATCTGTATAAACATGGAAATATCTATAAAACTATCTGTGTAAGCATGGAAATATCTACACAGCTATCTGTGTAAACATGGAAATATGTACACAGGTCTCTGTGTAAAGATGGAAATACCTACACCGCAATCTGTGCAAATATGGAAATATCTACACCGCTATCTCAGTAAACATGGAAATATCTACACCGCTATCTGTAAAAACATGGAAATATCAACACCGCTATCTGTATAAACATGGAATTACCTACACAGATATCCCTATAATCATTGAAATATCTACACCGCTATCTGTATAAACATGGAAGTAGCCACACCGCTATCAGTATAAACATGGAAATATCTACACCGCTATCTGTATAAACATGGAAATATCTACACCACGACGTGTATAATCATGGAAATATCTACACCGCTATGTGAATAAACATGGAAATACCTACACCGCTATCAGTATAAACATGGAAATATTGACACCGTTATCTGTATAAATATGGAAATATCTACACCACTGTCTCTATAAACATGGAAATATCTACACCGTTATCTGTATAAACAAAGAAATATCTCCACCGCTGTCTGTATGAACATGGAAACATCTACACCGCTAGCTGTATAAACATGGAATTATCTGCAGCGTTATCTGTATAAACATGGAAATATCTACACCACAGTCTGTGCAAAGATGGAAATATCTACAATGCTATCTCAAAAAACATGTAAATATTGACATCGCCATTTGTACACACATGGAAATACCTACACAGTCAACTGTATAAACATGGAAATATCTACACCACTATCTGTATATACATGGAAATACCAACAATACCAACTGTATAAACATGGAATTATCTACACAGACATCTCTATAACCATTGAAATATCTACACCGCTATCTGTATAAACATGGAAGTAGCCACACCGCTATCTGTATAAACATGGAAATATCTACACCGCCATCTGTGAAAACATGGAAATATCTACACTGTCATCTTTATAAACATGGAAATATCTACACGTCCATCTGTATAAACATGGAAATAACTACACTGCCATCTGTATATACCTGGAAATATCTACACTGCCATCTGTATAAACATGGAAATATCTACACCGTTATCTCTTTAAACATGGAAATGTCTACACGGCTATCTGTATAAACATGGAAATATCTCCACCGCTATCTGTAGAAACATGGAAATATCTACATCGCTATCTGTATAAACATGGAAATATCTCCACCGCTATCTCTATAAAGATGGAAATATCTACACCGCTATCTTTATAAACTTGGAAATATCTACACAGCTATCTGTATAAACATGGAAATATCTATAACACTATCTGTGTAAGCATGGAAATATCTACACAGCTATCTGTGTAAACATGGAAATATGTACACAGGTCTCTTTGTAAAGATGGAAATATCTACACCACAATCTGTGCAAATATGGAAATATCTACACCGCTATCTCAGTAAACATGGAAATATCTACACCGCTATCTGTAAAAACATGGAAATATCAACACCGCTATCTGTATAAACATGGAAATGTCTATACCACGATCTGTATAAACATGGAAATATCTACACCGCTATATGTATAAACATGGAAATATCTACACCGCTATCAGTATAAACATGGAAATATCTACACCGCTATCTGTATAAACATGGAAATATCTACACCACGACATGTATAAACATGGAAATATCTACACCGCCACGGGAATAAACATGGAAATATCTACACCGCTATCAGTAAAAACATGGAAATATCGACACCGCTATCTGTATAAATATGGAAATATCTTCACCACTATCTCTAAAAACATGGAAATATCTACACCGTTATCTGTATAAACAAAGAAATATCTCCATCACTGTCTGTATGAACATGGAAACATCTACACCGCTACCTGTATAAACATGGAATTATCTGCAGCGTTATCTGTATAAACATGGAAATATCTACACTGCAGTCTGTGCAAAGATGGAAATATCTACAATGCTGTCTCAATAAACATGGAAATATCGTCACCGCCATCTGTACACACATGGAAATACCTACACAGTCATCTGTATAAACATGGAAATATCTACACCACTATCTGTATAAACATGGAAATACCTACACTGCCCTCTGAATAAACATGGAATTATCTACACTGACATCTATATAACCATTGAAATATCTACACCGCTATCTGTATAAACATGGAAGTAGCCACACCGCTATCTGTATAAACATGGAAATATCTACACCGCTATCTGTGAAAACATGGAAATATCTACACTGTCATCTTTATAAACATGGAAATATCTACACGTCCATCTGCATAAACATGGAAATATCTACACGGCCATCTGTATATACCTAGAAATATCTACACTGCCATCTGTGTAAACATGGAAATATCTACACCGTTATCTCTATAAACATGGAAATGTCTACACGGCTATCTGTGTAAACATGGAAATATCTCCACCGCTATCTGTAGAAACATGGAAATATCTACATCGCTATCTGTATAAACATGGAAATATCTCCACCGCTATCTCAATAAAGATGGAAATATCTACACCGCTATCTTTATAAACATGGAAATATCTGCACCGCTATCTGTATAAACATGGAAATATCTGTAACATTATCTGTGTAAACATGTAAATATCTACAAAGCTATCTGTGTAAACATGGAAATATGTACACAGGTCTCTGTGTAAAGATGGAAATATCTACACCACAATCTGTGCAAATATGGAAATATCTACACCGCTATCTTAGTAAACATCGAAATATCTACACCGCTATCTGTAAAAACATGGAAATATCAACACCGCTATCTGTATAAACATGGAAATGTCTACAACACGATCTGTATAAACATGGAAATATCTACACCGCTATATGTATAAACATGGAAATATCTACACAGCTATCAGTATAAACATGGAAATATCTACACCGCTATCTGTATAAACATGGAAATATCTACACCACGACATGTATAAACATGGAAATATCTACACCGCCATGTGAATAAACATGGAAATATGTACACCGCTATCAGTAAAAACATGGAAATAGCGACACCGCTATCTGTATAAATATGGAAATATCTACACCACTATCTCTATAAACATGGAAATATCTACACTGCCATCTGTATAAACATGGAATTACCTACACAGACATCTCTATAATCATTGAAATATTTACACCGCTATCTGTATAAACATGGAAGTAGCCACACCGCCATCAGTATAAACATGGAAATATCTACACTGCTATCTGTATAAACATGGAAATATCTACACCACGACATGTATAAACATGGAAATATCTACACCGCTGTGTGAATAAACATGGAAATATCTAAACCGCTATCAGTATATATATGGAAATATTGACACCGCTATCTGTATAAATATGGAAATATCTACACCACTATATCTATAAACATGGAAATATCTACACCGTTATCTGTATAAACAAAGAAATATCTCCACCGCTGTCTGTATGAACATGGAAACATCTACACCGCTACCTGTATAAACATGGAATTATCTGCAGCGTTATCTGTATAAACTTGGAAATATCTACACTGCAGTCTGTGCAAAGATGGAAATATCTACAATGCTGTCTCAATAAACATGGAAATATCGACACCGCCATCTGTACACACATGGAAATACCTACACAGTCATCTGTATAAACATGGAAATATCTACACCACTATCTGTATAAACATGGAAATACCTACACTGCACTCTGAATAAACATGGAATTATCTACACAGACATCTATATAACCATTGAAATATCTACACCGCTATCTGTATAAACATGGAAGTAGCCACACCGCTATCTGTATAAACATGGAAATATCTACACCGCTATCTATGAAAACATGGAAATATCTACACTGTCATCTTTATAAACAGGGAAATATCTACACGTCCATCTGCATAAACATGGAAATATCTACACGGCCATCTGTATATACCTAGAAATATCTACACTGCCATCTGTGTAAACATGGAAATATCTACACCGTTATCTCTATAAACATGGAAATGTCTACACGGCTATCTGTATAAACATGGAAATATCTCCACCGCTATCTGTAGAAACATGGAAATATCTACATCGCTATCTGTATAAACATGGAAATATCTCCACCGCTATCTCAATAAAGATGGAAATATCTACACCGCTATCTTTATAAACATGGAAATATCTGCACCGCTATCTGTATAAACATGGAAATATCTATAACATTATCTGTGTAAACATGTAAATATCTACACAGCTATCTGTATAAACATGGAAATACGTACACAGGTCTCTGTGTAAAGATGGAAATATCTACACCACAATCTGTGCAAATATGGAAATATCTACACCGCTATCTTAGTAAACATCGAAATATCTACACCGCTATCTGTAAAAACATGGAAATATCAACAACGCTATCTGTATAAACATGGAAATGTCTACACCACGATCTGTATAAACATGGAAATATCTACACCGCTATATGTATAAACATGGAAATATCTACACCGCTATCAGTATAAACATGGAAATATCTAAACCGCTATCTGTATAAACATGGAAATATCTACACCACGGCATGTATAAACATGGAAATATATACACCGCCATGTGAATAAACATGGAAATATCTACACCGCTATCAGTAAAAACATGGAAATAGCGACACCGCTATCTGTATAAATATGGAAATATCTACACCACTATCTCTATAAACATGGAAATATCTACACCGTTATCTGTATAAACAAAGAAATATCTCCACCGCTGTCTGTATGAACATGGAAACATCTACACCGCTAGCTGTATAAACATGGAATTATCTGCAGCGTTATCTGTATAAACATGGAAATATCTACACCGCAGTCTGTGCAAAGATGGAAATATCTACAATGCTATCTCAATAAACATGGAAATATTGACACCGCCATCTGTACACACATGGAAATAACTACACAGTCATCTGTATAAACATGGAAATATCTACACCACTATCTGTATAAACATGGAAATACCTACACTGCCATCTGTATAAACATGGAATTATCTACACAGACATCTCTATAACCATTGAAATATCTACACCGCTATCTGTATAAACATGGAAATATCTACACCACGACATGTATAAACATGGAAATATCTCCACCGCTATCTGTAGAAGCATGGAAATATCTACATCGCTATCTGTATCAACATGGAAATATCTCCACCGTTATCTCTGTAAAGATGGAAATATCTACACCGCTATCTTTATAAACATCGAAATATCTACACCGCTATCTGTATAAACATGGAAATATCTATAACACTATCTGTGTAAACATGGAAATATCTACACAGCTATCTGTGTAAACATGGAAACATGTACACAGGTCTCTGTGTAAAGATGGAAATATCTACACCGCAATCTCTGCAAATATGGAAATATCTACACCGCTATCTGTATAAACATGGAAATATCAACACCGCTATCTGTATAAACATGGAAATGTCTACACCACGATCTATATAAACATGGAAATATCTACACCGCTATATGTATAAACATGGAAATATCTACACCGCTATCAGTATAAACATGGAAATATCTACACCGCTATCTGTATAAACATGGAAATATCTACACCACGACATGTGTAAACATGGAAATATCTACACCGCCATGTGAATAAACATGGAAATATCTACACCGCTATCAGTAAAAACATGGAAATAGCGACACCGCTATCTGTATAAATATGGAAATATCTACACCACTATCTCTATAAACATGGAAATATCTACACCGTTATCTGTATAAACAAGGAAATATCTCCACCGCTGTCTGTATGAACATGGAAACATCTACACCGCTAGCTGTATAAACATGGAATTATCTGCAGCGTTATCTGTATAAACATGGAAATATCTACACCGCAGTCTGTGCAAAGATGGAAATATCTACAATGCTATCTCAATAAACATGGAAATATCGACACCGCCATCTGTACACACGTGGAAATACCTACACAGTCATCTGTAGAAACATGGAAATATCTACACCACTATCTGTATAAACATGGAAATATCTACACTGCCATCTGTATAAACATGGAATTACCTACACAGACATCTCTATAATCATTGAAATATCTACACCGCTATCTGTATAAACATGGAAGTAGCCAAACCGCTATCAGTATAAACATGGAAATATCTACACCGCTATATGTATAAACATGGAAATATCTACACCACGACGTGTATAAACATGGAAATATCTACACCGCTATGTGAATAAACATGGAAATATCTACACCGCTATCAGTATAAACATGGAAATATTGACACCGCTATCTGTATAAATATGGAAATATCTACACCACTATCTCTATAAACATGGAAATATCTACACCGTTATCTGTATAAACAAAGAAATATCTCCACCGCTGTCTGTATGAACATGGAAACATCTACACCGCTAGCTGTATAAACATGGAATTATGTGCAGCGTTATCTGTATAAACATGGAAATATCTACACCGCAGTCTGTGCAAAGATGGAAATATCTACAATGCTATCTCAATAAACATGGAAATATTGACACCGCCATCTGTACACACATGGAAATACCTACACAGTCATCTGTATAAACATGGAAATATCTACACCACTATCTGTATAAACATGGAAATACCCACACTGCCATCTGTATAAACATGGAAGTAACCACACCGGTATCTGTATAAACGTGGAAATATCTACACCGTCATCTGTGAAAACATGGAAATATGTACACTGTCATCTTCATAAACATGGAAATATCTACACGTCCATCTGTATAAACATGGAAATATCTACACTGCCATCTGTATATACCTGGAAATATCTACACTGCCATCTGTATAAACATGGAAATATCTACTCCGCTATCTCTATAAACATGGAAATGTCTACAAGGCTATCTGTATAAACATGGAAATATCTCCACCGCTATCTGTAGAAACATGGAAATATCTACATCGCTATCTGTATAAACATGGAAATATCTCCACCGCTATCTCTATAAAGATGGAAATATCTACACCGCTATCTTTATAAACATGGAAATATCTACACCGCTATCTGTATAAACATGGAAATATCTATAACACTATCTGTGTAAACATGGAAATATCTACACCGCTATCTGTGTAAACATGGAAATATATACACAGGTCTATGTGTAAAGATGGAAATACCTACACCGCAATCTGCGGAAATATGGAAATATCTACACCGCTATCTCAGTAAATATGGAAATATCTACACCGCAGTCTGTGCAAACATGGAAATATCTACAATGCTATCACAATAAACATGGAAATATGAACACCGCCATCTGTACACACATGGAAATACCTACACAGTCATCTGTATAAACATGGAAATATCTACACCACTATCTGTATAAACATGGAAATATCTACACTGCCATCTGTATAAACATTGAATTACCTACACAGACATCTCTATAATCATTGAAATATCTACACCGCTATCTGTATAAACATGGAAGTAGCCACACCGCTATCAGTATAAACATGGAATATCTACACAGCTATATGTATAAACATGGAAATATCTACACCACGACGTGTATAAACATGGACATATCTACACCGCTATGTGAATAAACATGGAAATATCTACACCGCTATCAGTATAAACATGGAAATATTGACACCGCTATCTGTATAAATATGGAAATATCTACACCACTATCTCTATAAACATGGAAATATCTACACCGTTATCTGTATAAACAAAGAAATATCTCCACCGCTGTCTGTATGAACATGGAAACATCTACACCGCTAGCTGTATAAACATGGAATTATCTGCAGCGTTATCTGTATAAACATGGAATTATCTACACCGCAGTCTGTGCAAAGATGGAAATATCTACAATGCTATCTCAATAAACATGGAAATATCGACACCGCCATCTGTACACACATGGAAATACCTACACAGTCATCTGTATAAACATGGAAATATCTACACCACTACCTTTATAAACATGGAAATATCTACACTGCCATCTGTATAAACATGGAATTACCTACACAGACATCTCTATAATCATTGAAATATCTACACCACTATCTGTATAAACATGGAAGTAGCCACACCGCTATCAGTATATACATGGAAATATCTACACCGCTATCTGTATAAACATGGAAATATCAACACCACGACGTGTATAAACAAGGAAATATCTACACCGCTATGTGAATAAACATGGAAATATCTACACAACTATCAGTATAAACATGGAAATATTGACACCGCTATCTGTATAAATATGGAAATATCTACACCACTATCTCTATAAACATGGAAATATCTTCACCGTTATCTGTATAAACAAAGAAATATCTCCACCGCTGTCTGTATGAACGTGGAAACATCTACACCGCTATCTGTATAAACATGGAATTATCTGCAGCGTTATCTGTATAAACATGGAAATATCTACACAGCAGTCTGTGCAAAGATGGAAATATCTACAATGCTATCTCAATAAACATGGAAATATCGACACCGCCATCTGTACACACATGGAAATACCTACACAGTCATCTGTATAAACATGGAAATATCTACACCACTATCTGTATAAACATGGAAATACCTACACTGCCATCAGTATAAACATGGAATTATCTACACAGACATCTCTATAACCATTGAAATATCTACACCGCTATCTGTATAAACATGGAAGTAGCCACACCGCTATCTGTATAAACATGGAAATATCTTCACCGCCATCTGTGAAAACATGGAAATATCTACACTGTCATCTTTATAAACATGGAAATATCTACACGTCCATCTGCATAAACATGGAAATATCTACACTGCCATCTGTATATACCTGGAAATATCTACACTGCCATCTGTATAAACATGGAAATATCTACAGCGCTATCTCTATAAACATGGAAATATCTACACGGCTATCTGTATAAACATGGAAATAACTCCACTGCTATCTGTAGAAACATGGAAATATCTACATCGCTATCTGTATAAACATGGAAATATCTCCACCGTTATCTCTATAAAGTTGGAAATATCTACACCGCTATCTTTATAAACATGGAAATATCTACACCGATATCTGTATAAACATGGAAATATCTATAACAACATCTGTGTAAACATGGAAATATCTACACAGCTATCTGTGTAAACATGGAAATATGTACACAGGTCTCTGTGTAAAGATGGAAATACCTACACCGCAAACTGTGCAAATATGGAAATATCTACACCGCTAACTCAGTAAACATGGAAATATCTACACCGCTATCTGTAAAAACATGGAAATATCAACACCGCTATCTGTATAAACATGGAAATGTCTACACCACGATCTGTATAAACATGAAAGTATCTACACTGCTATATGTATAAACATGGAAATATCTACACCACTATCTGTATAAACATGGAAATATCTACACTGCCATCTGTATAAACATGGAATTACCTACACAGATATCTCTATAATCATTGAAATATCCACACCGCTATCTGTATAAACATGGAAGTAGCCACACCTCTATCAGTATAAACATGGAAATATCTACACCGCTATCTGTATAAACATGGAAATATCTACACCACGACGTGTATAATCATGGAAATATCTACACCGCTATGTGTATAAACATGGAAATACCTACACCGCTATCAGTATAAACATGGAAATATTGACACCGCTATCTGTATAAATATGGAAATATCTACACCACTATCTCTATAAAGATGGAAATATCTACACCGTTATCTGTATAAACAAAGAAATATCTCCACCGCTGTCTGTATGAACATGGAAACATCTACACCGCTAGCTGTGTAAACATGGAATTATCTGCAGCGTTATCTGTATAAACATGGAAATATCTACACCACAGTCTGTGCAAAGATGGAAATATCTACAATGCTATCTCAAAAAACATGGAAATATTGACACCGCCATTTGTACACACATGGAAATACCTACACAGTCAACTGTATAAACATGGAAATATCTACACCACTATCTGTATATACATGGAAATACCAACAATGCCAACTGTATAAACATGGAATTATCTACACAGACATCTCTATAACCATTGAAATATCTACACCGCTATCTGTATAAACATGGAAGTAGCCACACCGCTATCTGTATAAACATGGAAATATCTACACCGCCATCTGTGAAAACATGGAAATATCTACAATGTCATCTTTATAAACATGGAAATATCTACACGTCCATCTGTATAAACATGGAAATATCTACGCTGCCATCTGTATATACCTGGAAATATCTACACTGCCATCTGTATAAACATGGAAATATCTACACCGTTATCTCTTTAAACATGGAAATGTCTACACGGCTATCTGTATAAACATGGAAATATCTCCACCGCTATCTGTAGAAACATGGAAATATCTACATCGCTATCTGTATAAACATGGAAATATCTCCACCGCTATCTCTATAAAGATGGAAATATCTACACCGCTATCTTTATAAACTTGGAAATATCTACACAGCTATCTGTATAAACATGGAAATATCTATAACACTATCTGTGTAAGCATGGAAATATCTACACAGCTATCTGTGTAAACATGGAAATATGTACACAGGTCTCTTTGTAAAGATGGAAATATCTACACCACAATCTGTGCAAATATGGAAATATCTACACCGCTATCTCAGTAAACATGGAAATATCTACACCGCTATCTGTAAAAACATGGAAATATCAACACCGCTATCTGTATAAACATGGAAATGTCTATACCACGATCTGTATAAACATGGAAATATCTACACCGCTATATGTATAAACATGGAAATATATACACCGCTATCAGTATAAACATGGAAATATCTACACCGCTATCTGTATAAACATGGAAATATCTACACCACGACATGTATAAACATGGAAATATCTACACCGCCATGGGAATAAACATGGAAATATCTACACCGCTATCAGTAAAAACATGGAAATATCGACACCGCTATCTGTTTAAATATGGAAATATCTTCACCACTATCTCTAAAAACATGGAAATATCTACACCGTTATCTGTATAAACAAAGAAATATCTCCACCGCTGTCTGTATGAACATGGAAACATCTACACCGCTAGTTGTATAAACATGGAATTATCTGCAGCGTTATCTGTATAAACATGGAAATATCTACACCGCAGTCTGTGCAAAGATGGAAATATCTACAATGCTATCTCAATAAACATGGAAATATCGACACCGCCATCTGTACACACATGGAAATACCTACAAAGTCATCTGTATAAACATGGAAATATCTACACCACTATCTGTATAAACATGGAAATACCTACACTGCCATCTGTATAAACATGGAATTATCTACACAGACATCTCTATAACCATTGAAATATCTACACCGCTATCTGTATAAACATGGAAGTAGCCTCACCGCTATCTGTATAAACATGGAAATATCTACACCGCCATCTGTGAAAACATGGAAATATCTACACTGTCATCTTTATAAACATGGAAATATCTACACGTCCATCTGTATAAACATGGAAATTTCTACACTGCCATCTGTATATACCTGGAAATATCTACACTGTCATCTGTATAAACATGGAAATATGTACAGCACTATCTCTATAAACATGGAAATACCTACACGGCTATCTGTATAAACATGGAAATATCTCCACCGCTGTCTGTAGAAACATGGAAATATCTACATCGCTATCTGTATAAACATGGAAATATCTCCACCGTTATCTCTATAAAGATGGAAATATCTACACCGCTATCTTTATAAACATGGAAATATCTACACCGCTATCTGTATAAACATGGAAATATCTATAACACTATCTGTGTAAGCATGGAAATATCTACACAGCTATCTGTGTAAACATGGAAATATGTACACAGGTCTCCGTGTAAAGATGGAAATACCTACACCGCAATCTGTGCAAATATGGAAATATCTACACCGCTAACTCAGTAAACATGGAAATATCTACACCGCTATCTGTAAAAACATGGAAATATCAACACCGCTATCTGTATAAACATGGAAATGTCTACACCACGATCTGTATAAACATGAAAGTATCTACACTGCTATATGTATAAACATGGAAATATCTACACCACTATCTGTATAAACATGGAAATATCTACACTGCCATCTGTATAAACATGGAATTACCTACACAGATATCTCTATAATCATTGAAATATCCACACCGCTATCTGTATAAACATGGAAGTAGCCACACCTCTATCAGTATAAACATGGAAATATCTACACCGCTATCTGTATAAACATGGAAATATCTACACCACGACGTGTATAATCATGGAAATATCTACACCGCTATGTGTATAAACATGGAAATACCTACACCGCTATCAGTATAAACATGGAAATATTGACACCGCTATCTGTATAAATATGGAAATATCTACACCACTATCTCTATAAAGATGGAAATATCTACACCGTTATCTGTATAAACAAAGAAATATCTCCACCGCTGTCTGTATGAACATGGAAACATCTACACCGCTAGCTGTGTAAACATGGAATTATCTGCAGCGTTATCTGTATAAACATGGAAATATCTACACCACAGTCTGTGCAAAGATGGAAATATCTACAATGCTATCTCAAAAAACATGGAAATATTGACACCGCCATTTGTACACACATGGAAATACCTACACAGTCAACTGTATAAACATGGAAATATCTACACCACTATCTGTATATACATGGAAATACCAACAATGCCAACTGTATAAACATGGAATTATCTACACAGACATCTCTATAACCATTGAAATATCTACACCGCTATCTGTATAAACATGGAAGTAGCCACACCGCTATCTGTATAAACATGGAAATATCTACACCGCCATCTGTGAAAACATGGAAATATCTACACTGTCATCTTTATAAACATGGAAATATCTACACGTCCATCTGTATAAACATGGAAATATCTACGCTGCCATCTGTATATACCTGGAAATATCTACACTGCCATCTGTATAAACATGGAAATATCTACACCGTTATCTCTTTAAACATGGAAATGTCTACACGGCTATCTGTATAAACATGGAAATATCTCCACCGCTATCTGTAGAAACATGGAAATATCTACATCGCTATCTGTATAAACATGGAAATATCTCCACCGCTATCTCTATAAAGATGGAAATATCTACACCGCTATCTTTATAAACTTGGAAATATCTACACAGCTATCTGTATAAACATGGAAATATCTATAACACTATCTGTGTAAGCATGGAAATATCTACACAGCTATCTGTGTAAACATGGAAATATGTACACAGGTCTCTTTGTAAAGATGGAAATATCTACACCACAATCTGTGCAAATATGGAAATATCTACACCGCTATCTCAGTAAACATGGAAATATCTACACCGCTATCTGTAAAAACATGGAAATATCAACACCGCTATCTGTATAAACATGGAAATGTCTATACCACGATCTGTATAAACATGGAAATATCTACACCGCTATATGTATAAACATGGAAATATCTACACCGCTATCAGTATAAACATGGAAATATCTACACCGCTATCTGTATAAACATGGAAATATCTACACCACGACATGTATAAACATGGAAATATCTACACCGCCATGGGAATAAACATGGAAATATCTACACCGCTATCAGTAAAAACATGGAAATATCGACACCGCTATCTGTTTAAATATGGAAATATCTTCACCACTATCTCTAAAAACATGGAAATATCTACACCGTTATCTGTATAAACAAAGAAATATCTCCACCGCTGTCTGTATGAACATGGAAACATCTACACCGCTAGTTGTATAAACATGGAATTATCTGCAGCGTTATCTGTATAAACATGGAAATATCTACACCGCAGTCTGTGCAAAGATGGAAATATCTACAATGCTATCTCAATAAACATGGAAATATCGACACCGCCATCTGTACACACATGGAAATACCTACAAAGTCATCTGTATAAACATGGAAATATCTACACCACTATCTGTATAAACATGGAAATACCTACACTGCCATCTGTATAAACATGGAATTATCTACACAGACATCTCTATAACCATTGAAATATCTACACCGCTATCTGTATAAACATGGAAGTAGCCACACCGCTATCTGTATAAACATGGAAATATCTACACCGCCATCTGTGAAAACATGGAAATATCTACACTGTCATCTTTATAAACATGGAAATATCTACACGTCCATCTGTATAAACATGGAAATTTCTACACTGCCATCTGTATATACCTGGAAATATCTACACTGTCATCTGTATAAACATGGAAATATGTACAGCACTATCTCTATAAACATGGAAATATCTACACGGCTATCTGTATAAACATGGAAATATCTCCACCGCTGTCTGTAGAAACATGGAAATATCTACATCGCTATCTGTATAAACATGGAAATATCTCCACCGTTATCTCTATAAAGATGGAAATATCTACACCGCTATCTTTATAAACATGGAAATATCTACACCGCTATCTGTATAAACATGGAAATATCTATAACACTATCTGTGTAAGCATGGAAATATCTACACAGCTATCTGTGTAAACATGGAAATATGTACACAGGTCTCCGTGTAAAGATGGAAATACCTACACCGCAATCTGTGCAAATATGGAAATATCTACACCGCTATCTCAGTAAACATGGAAATATCTACACCGCTATCTGTAAAAACATGGAAATATCAACACCGCTCTCTGTATAAACATGGAATTACCTACACAGATATCTCTATAATCATTGAAATATCTACACCGCTATCTGTATAAACATGGAAGTAGCCACACCGCTATCAGTATAAACATGGAAATATCTACACCGCTATCTGTATAAACATGGAAATATCTACACCACGACGTGTATAATCATGGAAATATCTACACCGCTATGTGAATAAACATGGAAATACCTACACCGCTATCAGTATAAACATGGAAATATTGACACCGTTATCTGTATAAATATGGAAATATCTACACCACTGTCTCTATAAACATGGAAATATCTACACCGTTATCTGTATAAACAAAGAAATATCTCCACCGCTGTCTGTATGAACATGGAAACATCTACACCGCTAGCTGTATAAACATGGAATTATCTGCAGCGTTATCTGTATAAACATGGAAATATCTACACCACAGTCTGTGCAAAGATGGAAATATCTACAATGCTATCTCAAAAAACATGGAAATATTGACATCGCCATTTGTACACACATGGAAATACCTACACAGTCAACTGTATAAACATGGAAATATCTACACCACTATCTGTATATACATGGAAATACCAACAATGCCAACTGTATAAACATGGAATTATCTACACAGACATCTCTATAACCATTGAAATATCTACACCGCTATCTGTATAAACATGGAAGTAGCCACACCGCTATCTGTATAAACATGGAAATATCTACACCGCCATCTGTGAAAACATGGAAATATCTACACTGTCATCTTTATAAACATGGAAATATCTACACGTCCATCTGTATAAACATGGAAATATCTACGCTGCCATCTGTATATACCTGGAAATATCTACACTGCCATCTGTATAAACATGGAAAGATCTACACCGTTATCTCTTTAAACATGGAAATGTCTACACGGCTATCTGTATAAACATGGAAATATCTCCACCGCTATCTGTAGAAACATGGAAATATCTACATCGCTATCTGTATAAACATGGAAATATCTCCACCGCTATCTCTATAGAGATGGAAATATCTACACCGCTATCTTTATAAACTTGGAAATATCTACACAGCTATCTGTATAAACATGGAAATATCTATAACACTATCTGTGTAAGCATGGAAATATCTACACAGCTATCTGTGTAAACATGGAAATATGTACACAGGTCTCTTTGTAAAGATGGAAATATCTACACCACAATCTGTGCAAATATGGAAATATCTACACCGCTATCTCAGTAAACATGGAAATATCTACACCGCTATCTGTAAAAACATGGAAATATCAACACCGCTATCTGTATAAACATGGAAATGTCTATACCACGATCTGCATAAACATGGAAATATCTACACCGCTATATGTATAAACATGGAAATATCTACACCGCTATCAGTATAAACATGGAAATATCTACACCGCTATCTGTATAAACATGGAAATATCTACACCACGACATGTATAAACATGGAAATATCTACACCGCCATGGGAATAAACATGGAAATATCTACACCGCTATCAGTAAAAACATGGAAATATCGACACCGCTATCTGTATAAATATGGAAATATCTTCACCACTATCTCTAAAAACATGGAAATATCTACACCGTTATCTGTATAAACAAAGAAATATCTCCACCACTGTCTGTATGAACATGGAAACATCTACACCGCTACCTGTATAAACATGGAATTATCTGCAGCGTTATCTGTATAAACATGGAAATATCTACACTGCAGTCTGTGCAAAGATGGAAATATCTACAATGCTGTCTCAATAAACATGGAAATATCGTCACCGCCATCTGTACACACATGGAAATACCTACACAGTCATCTGTATAAACATGGAAATATCTACACCACTATCTGTATAAACATGGAAATACCTACACTGCCCTCTGAATAAACATGGAATTATCTACACTGACATCTATATAACCATTGAAATATCTACACCGCTATCTGTATAAACATGGAAGTAGCCACACCGCTATCTGTGTAAACATGGAAATATCTACACCGCTATCTGTGAAAACATGGAAATATCTACACTGTCATCTTTATAAACATGGAAATATCTACACGTCCATCTGCATAAACATGGAAATATCTACACGGCCATCTGTATATACCTAGAAATATCTACACTGCCATCTGTGTAAACATGGAAATATCTACACCGTTATCTCTATAAACATGGAAATGTCTACACGGCTATCTGTGTAAACATGGAAATATCTCCACCGCTATCTGTAGAAACATGGAAATATCTACATCCCTATCTGTATAAACATGGAAATATCTCCACCGCAATCTCAATAAAGATGGAAATATCTACACCGCTATCTTTATAAACATGGAAATATCTGCACCGCTATCTGTATAAACATGGAAATATCTGTAACATTATCTGTGTAAACATGTAAATATCTACACAGCTATCTGTGTAAACATGGAAATATGTACACAGGTCTCTGTGTAAAGATGGAAATATCTACACCACAATCTGTGCAAATATAGAAATATCTACACCGCTATCTTAGTAAACATCGAAATATCTACACCGCTATCTGTAAAAACATGGAAATATGAACACCGCTATCTGTATAAACATGGAAATGTCTACAACACGATCTGTATAAACATGGAAATATCTACACCGCTATATGTATAAACATGGAAATATCTACACAGCTATCAGTATAAACATGGAAATATCTACACCGCTATCTGTATAAACATGGAAATATCTACACCACGACATGTATAAACATGGAAATATCTACACCGCCATGTGAATAAACATGGAAATATGTACACCGCTATCAGTAAAAACATGGAAATAGCGACACCGCTATCTGTATAAATATGGAAATATCTACACCACTATCTCTATAAACATGGAAATATCTACACTGCCATCTGTATAAACATGGAATTACCTACACAGACATCTCTATAATCATTGAAATATTTACACCGCTATCTGTATAAACATGGAAGTAGCCACACCGCCATCAGTATAAACATGGAAATATCTACACTGCTATCTGTATAAACATGGAAATATCTACACCACGACATGTATAAACATGGAAATATCTACACCGCTGTGTGAATAAACATGGAAATATCTAAACCGCTATCAGTATATATATGGAAATATTGACACCGCTATCTGTATAAATATGGAAATATCTACACCACTATATCTATAAACATGGAAATATCTACACCGTTATCTGTATAAACAAAGAAATATCTCCACCGCTGTCTGTATGAACATGGAAACATCTACACAGCTACCTGTATAAACATGGAATTATCTGCAGCGTTATCTGTATAAACTTGGAAATATCTACACTGCAGTCTGTGCAAAGATGGAAATATCTACAATGCTGTCTCAATAAACATGGAAATATCGACACCGCCATCTGTACACACATGGAAATACCTACACAGTCATCTGTATAAACATGGAAATATCTACACCACTATCTGTATAAACATGGAAATACCTACACTGCACTCTGAATAAACATGGAATTATCTACACAGACATCTATATAACCATTGAAATATCTACACCGCTATCTGTATAAACATGGAAGTAGCCACACCGCTATCTGTATAAACATGGAAATATCTACACCGCTATCTATGAAAACATGGAAATATCTACACTGTCATCTTTATAAACAGGGAAATATCTACACGTCCATCTGCATAAACATGGAAATATCTACACGGCCATCTGTATATACCTAGAAATATCTACACTGCCATCTGTGTAAACATGGAAATATCTACACCGTTATCTCTATAAACATGGAAATGTCTACACGGCTATCTGTATAAACATGGAAATATCTCCACCGCTATCTGTAGAAACATGGAAATATCTACATCGCTATCTGTATAAACATGGAAATATCTCCATCGCTATCTCAATAAAGATGGAAATATCTACACCGCTATCTTTATAAACATGGAAATATCTGCACCGCTATCTGTATAAACATGGAAATATCTATAACATTATCTGTGTAAACATGTAAATATCTACACAGCTATCTGTATAAACATGGAAATACGTACACAGGTCTCTGTGTAAAGATGGAAATATCTACACCACAATCTGTGCAAATATGGAAATATCTACACCGCTATCTTAGTAAACATCGAAATATCTACACCGCTATCTGTAAAAACATGGAAATATCAACACCGCTATCTGTATAAACATGGAAATGTCTACACCACGATCTGTATAAACATGGAAATATCTACACCGCTATATGTATAAATATGGAAATATCTACACCGCTATCAGTATAAACATGGAAATATCTACACCGCTATCTGTATAAACATGGAAATATCTACACCACGGCATGTATAAACATGGAAATATATACACCGCAATGTGAATAAACATGGAAATATCTACACCGCTATCAGTAAAAACATGGAAATAGCGACACCGCTATCTGTATAAATATGGAAATATCTACACCACTATCTCTATAAACATGGAAATATCTACACCGTTATCTGTATAAACAAAGAAATATCTCCACCGCTGTCTGTATGAACATGGAAACATCTACACCGCTAGCTGTATAAACATGGAATTATCTGCATCGTTATCTGTATAAACATGGAAATATCTACACCGCAGTCTGTGCAAAGATGGAAATATCTACAATGCTATCTCAATAAACATGGAAATATTGACACCGCCATCTGTACACACATGGAAATAACTACACAGTCATCTGTATAAACATGGAAATATCTCCACCACTAACTGTATAAACATGGAAATACCTACACTGCCATCTGTATAAACATGGAATTATCTACACAGACATCTCTATAACCATTGAAATATCTACACCGCTATCTGTATAAACATGGAAATATCTACACCGCTATCTGTATAAACATGGAAATATCTACACCACGACATGTATAAACATGGAAATATCTCCACCGCTATCTGTAGAAACATGGAAATATCTACATCGCTATCTGTATCAACATGGAAATATCTCCACCGTTATCTCTGTAAAGATGGAAATATCTACACCGCTATCTTTATAAACATCGAAATATCTACACCGCTATCTGTATAAACATGGAAATATCTATAACACTATCTGTGTAAACATGGAAATATCTACACAGCTATCTGTGTAAACATGGAAACATGTACACAGGTCTCTGTGTAAAGATGGAAATATCTACACCGCAATCTCTGCAAATATGGAAATATCTACACCGCTATCTGTATAAACATGGAAATATCAACACCGCTATCTTTATAAACATGGAAATGTCTACACCACGATCTATATAAACATGGAAATATCTACACCGCAATATGTATAAACATGGAAATATCTACACCGCTATCAGTATAAACATGGAAATATCTACACCGCTATCTGTATAAACATGGAAATATCTACACCACGACATGTGTAAACATGGAAATATCTACACCGCCATGTGAATAAACATGGAAATATCTACACCGCTATCAGTAAAAACATGGAAATAGCGACACCGCTATCTGTATAAATATGGAAATATCTACACGACTATCTCTATAAACATGGAAATATCTACACCGTTATCTGTATAAACAAGGAAATATCTCCACCGCTGTCTGTATGAACATGGAAACATCTACACCGCTAGCTGTATAAACATGGAATTATCTGCAGCGTTATCTGTATAAACATGGAAATATCTACACCGCAGTCTGTGCAAAGATGGAAATATCTCAATGCTATCTCAATAAACATGGAAATATCGACACCGCCATCTGTACACACGTGGAAATACCTACACAGTCATCTGTAGAAACATGGAAATATCTACACCACTATCTGTATAAACATGGAAATATCTACACTGCCATCTGTATAAACATGGAATTACCTACACAGACATCTCTATAATCATTGAAATATCTACACCGCTATCTGTATAAACATGGAAGTAGCCACACCGCTATCAGTATAAACATGGAAATATCTACACCGCTATATGTATAAACATGGAAATATCTACACCACGACGTGTATAAACATGGAAATATCTACACCGCTATGTGAATAAACATGGAAATATCTACACCGCTATCAGTATAAACATGGAAATATTGACACCGCTATCTGTATAAATATGGAAATATCTACACCACTATCTCTATAAACATGGAAATATCTACACCGTTATCTGTATAAACAAAGAAATATCTCCACAGCTGTCTGTATGAACATGGAAACATCTACACCGCTAGCTGTATAAACATGGAATTATGTGCAGCGTTATCTGTATAAACATGGAAATATCTACACCACAGTCTGTGCAAAGATGGAAATATCTACAATGCTATCTCAATAAACATGGAAATATTGACACCGCCATCTGTACACACATGGAAATACCTACACAGTCATCTGTATAAACATGGAAATATCTACACCACTATCTGTATAAACATGGAAATACCCACACTGCCATCTGTATAAAGATGGAATTATCTACACAGACATCTCTATAACCATTGAAATATCTACACCGCTATCTGTATAAACATGGAAGTAACCACACCGGTATCTGTATAAACGTGGAAATATCTACACCGTCATCTGTGAAAACATGGAAATATGTACACTGTCATCTTCATAAACATGGAAATATCTACACGTCCATCTGTATAAACATGGAAATATCTACACTGCCATCTGTATATACCTGGAAATATCTACACTGCCATCTGTATAAACATGGAAATATCTACTCCGCTATCTCTATAAACATGGAAATGTCTACAAGGCTATCTGTATAAACATGGAAATATCTCCACCGCTATCTGTAGAAACATGGAAATATCTACATCGCTATCTGTATAAACATGGAAATATCTCCACCGCTATCTCTATAAAGATGGAAATATCTACACCGCTATCTTTATAAACATGGAAATATCTACACCGCTATCTGTATAAACATGGAAATATCTATAACACTATCTGTGTAAACATGGAAATATCTACACCGCTATCTGTGTAAACATGGAAATATATACACAGCTCTATGTGTAAAGATGGAAATACCTACACCGCAATCTGCGGAAATATGGAAATATCTACACCGCTATCTCAGTAAATATGGAAATATCTACACCGCAGTCTGTGCAAACATGGAAATATCTACAATGCTATCTCAATAAACATGGAAATATGAACACCGCCATCTGTACACACATGGAAATACCTACACAGTCATCTGTATAAACATGGAAATATCTACACCACGACATGTGTAAACATGGAAATATCTACACCGCCATGTGAATAAACATGGAAATATCTACACCGCTATCAGTAAAAACATGGAAATAGCGACACCGCTATCTGTATAAATATGGAAATATCTACACGACTATCTCTATAAACATGGAAATATCTACACCGTTATCTGTATAAACAAGGAAATATCTCCACCGCTGTCTGTATGAACATGGAAACATCTACACCGCTAGCTGTATAAACATGGAATTATCTGCAGCGTTATCTGTATAAACATGGAAATATCTACACCGCAGTCTGTGCAAAGATGGAAATATCTCAATGCTATCTCAATAAACATGGAAATATCGACACCGCCATCTGTACACACGTGGAAATACCTACACAGTCATCTGTAGAAACATGGAAATATCTACACCACTATCTGTATAAACATGGAAATATCTACACTGCCATCTGTATAAACATGGAATTACCTACACAGACATCTCTATAATCATTGAAATATCTACACCGCTATCTGTATAAACATGGAAGTAGCCACACCGCTATCAGTATAAACATGGAAATATCTACACCGCTATATGTATAAACATGGAAATATCTACACCACGACGTGTATAAACATGGAAATATCTACACCGCTATGTGAATAAACATGGAAATATCTACACCGCTATCAGTATAAACATGGAAATATTGACACCGCTATCTGTATAAATATGGAAATATCTACACCACTATCTCTATAAACATGGAAATATCTACACCGTTATCTGTATAAACAAAGAAATATCTCCACAGCTGTCTGTATGAACATGGAAACATCTACACCGCTAGCTGTATAAACATGGAATTATGTGCAGCGTTATCTGTATAAACATGGAAATATCTACACCACAGTCTGTGCAAAGATGGAAATATCTACAATGCTATCTCAATAAACATGGAAATATTGACACCGCCATCTGTACACACATGGAAATACCTACACAGTCATCTGTATAAACATGGAAATATCTACACCACTATCTGTATAAACATGGAAATACCCACACTGCCATCTGTATAAAGATGGAATTATCTACACAGACATCTCTATAACCATTGAAATATCTACACCGCTATCTGTATAAACATGGAAGTAACCACACCGGTATCTGTATAAACGTGGAAATATCTACACCGTCATCTGTGAAAACATGGAAATATGTACACTGTCATCTTCATAAACATGGAAATATCTACACGTCCATCTGTATAAACATGGAAATATCTACACTGCCATCTGTATATACCTGGAAATATCTACACTGCCATCTGTATAAACATGGAAATATCTACTCCGCTATCTCTATAAACATGGAAATGTCTACAAGGCTATCTGTATAAACATGGAAATATCTCCACCGCTATCTGTAGAAACATGGAAATATCTACATCGCTATCTGTATAAACATGGAAATATCTCCACCGCTATCTCTATAAAGATGGAAATATCTACACCGCTATCTTTATAAACATGGAAATATCTACACCGCTATCTGTATAAACATGGAAATATCTATAACACTATCTGTGTAAACATGGAAATATCTACACCGCTATCTGTGTAAACATGGAAATATATACACAGCTCTATGTGTAAAGATGGAAATACCTACACCGCAATCTGCGGAAATATGGAAATATCTACACCGCTATCTCAGTAAATATGGAAATATCTACACCGCAGTCTGTGCAAACATGGAAATATCTACAATGCTATCTCAATAAACATGGAAATATGAACACCGCCATCTGTACACACATGGAAATACCTACACAGTCATCTGTATAAACATGGAAATATCTACACCACTATCTGTATAAACATGGAAATATCTACACTGCCATCTGTATAAACATTGAATTACCTACACAGACATCTCTATAATCATTGAAATATCTACACCGCTATCTGTATAAACATGGAAGTAGCCACACCGCTATCAGTATAAACATGGAATATCTACACAGCTATATGTATAAACATGGAAATATCTACACCACGACGTGTATAAACATGGACATATCTACACCGCTATGTGAATAAACATGGAAATATCTACACCGCTATCAGTATAAACATGGAAATATTGACACCGCTATCTGTATAAATATGGAAATATCTACACCACTATCTCTATAAACATGGAAATATCTACACCGTTATCTGTATAAACAAAGAAATATCTCCACCGCTGTCTGTATGAACATGGAAACATCTACACCGCTAGCTGTATAAACATGGAATTATCTGCAGCGTTATCTGTATAAACATGGAATTATCTACACCGCAGTCTGTGCAAAGATGGAAATATCTACAATGCTATCTCAATAAACATGGAAATATCGACACCGCCATCTGTACACCCATGGAAATACCTACACAGTCATCTGTATAAACATGGAAATATCTACACCACTACCTTTATAAACATGGAAATATCTACACTGCCATCTGTATAAACATGGAATTACCTACACAGACATCTCTATAATCATTGAAATATCTACACCACTATCTGTATAAACATGGAAGTAGCCACACCGCTATCAGTATATACAAGGAAATATCTACACCGCTATCTGTATAAACATGGAAATATCAACACCACGACGTGTATAAACAAGGAAATATCTACACCGCTATGTGAATAAACATGGAAATATCTACACAGCTATCAGTATAAACATGGAAATATTGACACCGCTATCTGTATAAATATGGAAATATCTACACCACTATCTCTATAAACATGGAAATATCTTCACCGTTATCTGTATAAACAAAGAAATATCTCCACCGCTGTCTGTATGAACGTGGAAACATCTACACCGCTATCTGTATAAACATGGAATTATCTGCAGCGTTATCTGTATAAACATGGAAATATCTACACCGCCGTCTGTGCAAAGATGGAAATATCTACAATGCTATCTCAATAAACATGGAAATATCGACACCGCCATCTGTACACACATGGAAATACCTACACAGTCATCTGTATAAACATGGAAATATCTACACCACTATCTGTATAAACATGGAAATACCTACACTGCCATCAGTATAAACATGGAATTATCTACACAGACATCTCTATAACCATTGAAATATCTACACCGCTATCTGTATAAACATGGAAGTAGCCACACCGCTATCTGTATAAACATGGAAATATCTTCACCACCATCTGTGAAAACATGGAAATATCTACACTGTCATCTTTATAAACATGGAAATATCTACACGTCCATCTGCATAAACATGGAAATATCTACACTGCCATCTGTATATACCTGGAAATATCTACACTGCCATCTGTATAAACATGGAAATATCTACAGCGCTATCTCTATAAACATGGAAATATCTACACGGCTATCTGTATAAACATGGAAATAACTCCACTGCTATCTGTAGAAACATGGAAATATCTACATCGCTATCTGTATAAACATGGAAATATCTCCACCGTTATCTCTATAAAGTTGGAAATATCTACACCGCTATCTTTATAAACATGGAAATATCTACACCGATATCTGTATAAACATGGAAATATCTATAACACTATCTGTGTAAACATGGAAATACCTACACAGCTATCTGTGTAAACATGGAAATATGTACACAGGTCTCTGTGTAAAGATGGAAATACCTACAGCGCAATCTGTGCAAATATGGAAATATCTACACCGCTATCTCAGTAAACATGGAAATATCTACACCGCTATCTGTAAAAACATGGAAATATCAACACCGCTATCTGTATAAACATGGAAATGTCTACACCACGATCTGTATAAACATGAAAGTATCTACACTGCTATATGTATAAACATGGAAATATCTACACCACTATCTGTATAAACATGGAAATATCTACACTGCCATCTGTATAAACATGGAATTACCTACACAGATATCTCTATAATCATTGAAATATCCACACCGCTATCTGTATAAACATGGAAGTAGCCACACCTCTATCAGTATAAACATGGAAATATCTACACCGCTATCTGTATAAACATGGAAATATCTACACCACGACGTGTATAATCATGGAAATATCTACACCGCTATGTGAATAAACATGGAAATACCTACACCGCTATCAGTATAAACATGGAAATATTGACACCGCTATCTGTATAAATATGGAAATATCTACACCACCATCTCTATAAATATGGAAATATCTACACCGTTATCTGTATAAACAAAGAAATATCTCCACCGCTGTCTGTATGAACATGGAAACATCTACACCGCTAGCTGTATAAACATGGAATTATCTGCAGCGTTATCTGTATAAACATGGAAATATCTACACCACAGTCTGTGCAAAGATGGAAATATCTACAATGCTATCTCAAAAAACATGGAAATATTGACACCGCCATTTGTACACACATCGAAATACCTACACAGTCAACTGTATAAACATGGAAATATCTACACCACTATCTGTATATACATGGAAATACCAACAATGCCAACTGTATAAACATGGAATTATCTACACAGACATCTCTATAACCATTGAAATATCTACACCGCTATCTGTATAAACATGGAAGTAGCCACAGCGCTATCTGTATAAACATGGAAATATCTACACCGCCATCTGTGAAAACATGGAAATATCTACACTGTCATCTTTATAAACATGGAAATATCTACACGTCCATCTGTATAAACATGGAAATATCTACACTGCCATCTGTATATACCTGGAAATATCTACACTGCCATCTGTATAAACATGGAAATATCTACACCGTTATCTCTTTAAACATGGAAATGTCTACACGGCTATCTGTATAAACATGGAAATATCTCCACCGCTATCTGTAGAAACATGGAAATATCTACATCGCTATCTGTATAAACATGGAAATATCTCCACCGCTATCTCTATAAAGATGGAAATATCTACACCGCTATCTTTATAAACTTGGAAATATCTACACAGCTATCTGTATAAACATGGAAATATCTATAACACTATCTGTGTAAGCATGGAAATATCTACACAGCTATCTGTGTAAACATGGAAATATGTACACAGGTCTCTTTGTAAAGATGGAAATATCTACACCACAATCTGTGCAAATATGGAAATATCTACACCGCTATCTCAGTAAACATGGAAATATCTACACCGCTATCTGTAAAAACATGGAAATATCAACACCGCTATCTGTATAAACATGGAAATGTCTACACCACGATCTGTATAAACATGGAAATATCTACACCGCTATATGTATAAACATGGAAATATCTACACCGCTATCAGTATAAACATGGAAATATCTACACTGCTATCTGTATAAACATGGAAATATCTACACCACGACATGTATAAACATGGAAATATCTACACCGCCATGGGAATAAACATGGAAATATCTACACCGCTATCAGTAAAAACATGGAAATATCGACACCGCTATCTGTATAAATATGGAAATATCTTCACCACTATCTCTAAAAACATGGAAATATCTACACCGTTATCTGTATAAACAAAGAAATATCTCCACCGCTGTCTGTATGAACATGGAAACATCTACACCGCTAGCTGTATAAACATGGAATTATCTGCAGCGTTATCTGTATAAACATGTAAATATCTACACCGCAGTCTGTGCAAAGATGGAAATATCTACAATGCTATCTCAATAAACATGGAAATATTGACACCGCCATCTGTACACACATGGAAATACCTACAAAGTCATCTGTATAAACATGGAAATATCTACACCACTATCTGTATAAACATGGAAATACCTACACTGCCATCTGTATAAACATGGAATTATCTACACAGACATCTCTATAACCATTGAAATATCTACACCGCTATCTGTATAAACATGGAAGTAGCCACACCGCTATCTGTATAAACATGGAAATATCTACACCGCCATCTGTGAAAACATGGAAATATCTACACTGTCATCTTTATAAACATGGAAATATCTACACGTCCATCTGTATAAACATGGAAATTTCTACACTGCCATCTGTATATACCTGGAAATATCTACACTGTCATCTGTATAAACATGGAAATATGTACAGCACTATCTCTATAAACATGGAAATATCTACACGGCTATCTGTATAAACATGGAAATATCTCCACCGCTGTCTGTAGAAACATGGAAATATCTACATCGCTATCTGTATAAACATGGAAATATCTCCACCGTTATCTCTATAAAGATGGAAATATCTACACCGCTATCTTTATAAACATGGAAATATCTACACCGCTATTTTTATAAACATGGAAATAGCTATAACACTATCTGTGTAAGCATGGAAATATCTACACAGCTATCTGTGTAAACATGGAAATATGTACACAGGTCCCTGTGTAAAGATGGAAATACCTACACCGCAATCTGTGCAAATATGGAAATATCTACACCGCTATCTCAGTAAACATGGAAATATCTACACCGCTATCTGTAAAAACATGGAAATATCAACACCGCTATCTGTATAAACATGGAAATGTCTACACCACGATCTGTATAAACATGGAAATATCTACACTGCCATCTGTATAAACATGGAATTACCTACACAGATATCTCTATAATCATTGAAATATCTACACCGCTATCTGTATAAACATGGAAGTAGCCACACCGCTATCAGTATAAACATGGAAATATCTACACCGCTATCTGTATAAACATGGAAATATCTACACCACGACGTGTATAATCATGGAAATATCTACACCGCTATGTGAATAAACATGGAAATACCTACACCGCTATCAGTATAAACATGGAAATATTGACACCGCTATCTGTATAAATATGGAAATATCTACACCACTGTCTCTATAAACATGGAAATATCTACACCGTTATCTGTATAAACAAAGAAATATCTCCACCGCTGTCTGTATGAACATGGAAACATCTACACCGCTAGCTGTATAAACATGGAATTATCTGCAGCCTTATCTGTATAAACATGGAAATATCCACACCACAGTCTGTGCAAAGATGGAAATATCTACAATGCTATCTCAAAAAACATGGAAATATTGACATCGCCATTTGTACACACATGGAAATACCTACACAGTCAACTGTATAAACATGGAAATATCTACACCACTATCTGTATAAACATGGAAATACCAACAATGCCAACTGTATAAACATGGAATTATCTACACAGACATCTCTATAACCATTGAAATATATACACTGCTATCTGTATAAACATGGAAGTAGCCACACCGCTATCTGTATAAACATGGAAATATCTACACCGCCATCTGTGAAAACATGGAAATATCTACACTGCCATCTGTATATACCTGGAAATATCTACACTGCCATCTGTATAAACATGGAAATATCTACACCGTTATCTCTTTAAACATGGAAATGTCTACACGGCTATCTGTATAAACATGGAAATATCTCCACCGCTATCTGTAGAAACATGGAAATATCTACATCGCTATCTGTATAAACATGGAAATATCTCCACCGCTATCTCTATAAAGATGGAAATATCTACACCGCTATCTTTATAAACATGGAAATATCTACACCGCTATCTGTATAAACATGGAAATATCTATAACACTATCTGTGTAAACATGGAAATATCTACACAGCTATCTGAGTAAACATGGAAATATGTACACAGGTCTCTGTGTAAAGATGGAAATATCTACACCGCAATCTGTGCAAATATGGAAATATCTACACCGCTATCTCAGTAAACATGGAAATATCTACACCGCTATCTGTAAAAACATGGAAATATCAACTCCGCTATCTGTATAAACATGGAAATGTCTACACCACGATCTGTATAAACATGGAAATATCTACACCGCTATATGTATAAACATGGAAATATCTACACCACTATCAGTATAAACATGGAAATATCTACAACGCTATCTGTATAAACATGGAAATATCTACACCACGATGTGTATAAACATGGAAATATCTACACCGCTATATGAATAAACATGGAAATATCTACACCGCTATCAGTATAAACATGGAAATATTGACACCGCTATCTGTATAAATATGGAAATATCTACACCACTATCTCTATAAACATGGAAATATCTACAACGTTATCTGTATAAACAAAGAAATATCTCCACCGCTGTCTGTATGAACATGGAAACATCTACACCGCTAGCTGTATAAACATGGAATTATCTGCAGCGTTATCTGTATAAACATGGAAATATCTACACCGCAGTCTGTGCAAAGATGGAAATATCTACAATGCTATCTCAATAAACATGGAAATATCGACACCGCCATCTGTACACACATGGAAATACCTACACAGTCATCTGTATAAACATGGAAATATCTAAAGCACTATCTGTATAAACATGGAAATACCTACACTGCCATCTGTATAAACATGGAATTATCTACACAGACATCTCTATAACCATTGAAATATCTACACCGTTATCTGTATAAACATGGAAGTAGCCACACCGCTATCTGTATAAACATGGAAATATCTTCACCGCCATCTGTGAAAACATGGAAATATCTACACTGTCATCTTTATAAACATGGAAATATCTACACGTCCATCTGCATAAACATGGAAATATCTACACTGCCATCTGTATATACCTACAAATATCCACACTGCCATCTGTATAAACATGGAAATATCTACACCATTATCTCTATAAACATGGAAATGTCTACACGGCTATCTGTATAAACATGGAAATATCTCCACCGCTATCTGTAGAAACATGGAAATGTCTACATCGCTATCCGTATAAACATGGAAATATCTCCACCGCTATCTCAATAAAGATGGAAATATCTACACCGCTATCTTTATAAACATGGAAATATCTGCACCGCTATCTGTATAAACATGGAAATATCTATAACATTATCTGTGTAAACATGTAAATATCTACACAGCTATCTGTGTAAACATGGAAATATGTACACAGGTCTCTGTGTAAAGATGGAAATATCTACACCACAATCTGTGCAACTATGGAAATATCTACACCGCTATCTTAGTAAACATGGAAATATCTACACCGCTGTCTGTAAAAACATGGAAATATCAACACCGCTATCTGTATAAACATGGAAATGTCTACACCACGATCTGTATAAACATGGAAATATCTACACCGCTATATGTATAAACATGGAAATATCTACACCGCTATCAGTATAAACATGGAAATATCTACACCGCTATCTGTATAAACACGGAAATATCTACACCACGACATGTATAAACATGGAAATATCTACACCGCTATCAGTAAAAACATGGAAATAGCGACACCGCTATCTGTATAAATATGGAAATATCTACACCACTATCTCTATAAACATGGAAATATCTACACTGCCATCTGTATAAACATGGAATTACCTACACAGACATCTCTATAATCATTGAAATATTTACACCGCTATCTGTATAAACATTGAAGTAGCCACACCGCCATCAGTATAAACATGGAAATATCTACACTGCTATCTGTATAAACATGGAAATATCTACACCACGACATGTATAAACATGGAAATATCTACACCGCTGTGTGAATAAACATGGAAATATCTAAACCGCTATCAGTATAAATATGGAAATATTGACACCGCTATCTGTATAAATATGGAAATATCTACACCAGTATCTCTATAAACATGGAAATATCTACACCGTTATCTGTATAAACAAAGAAATATCTCCACCACTGTCTGTATGAACATGGAAACATCTACACCGCTACCTGTATAAACATGGAATTATCTGCAGCGTTATCTGTATAAACATGGAAATATCTACACTGCAGTCTGTGCAAAGATGGAAATATCTACAATGCTGTCTCAATAAACATGGAAATATCGTCACCGCCATCTGTACACACATGGAAATACCTACACAGTCATCTGTATAAACATGGAAATATCTACACCACTATCTGTATAAACATGGAAATACCTACACTGCCCTCTGAATAAACATGGAATTATCTACACAGACATCTATATAACCATTGAAATATCTACACCGCTATCTGTATAAACATGGAAGTAGCCACACCGCTATCTGTATAAACATGGAAATATCTACACCGCTATCTGTGAAAACATGGAAATATCTACACTGTCATCTTTATAAACATGGAAATATCTACACGTCCATCTGCATAAACATGGAAATATCTTCACGGTCATCTGTATATACCTAGAAATATCTACACTGCCATCTGTGTAAACATGGAAATATCTACACCATTATCTCTATAAACATGGAAATGTCTACACGGCTATCTGTGTAAACATGGAAATATCTCCACCGCTATCTGTAGAAACATGGAAATATCTACATCGCTATCTGTATAAACATGGAAATATCTCCACCGCTATCTCAATAAAGATGGAAATATCTACACCGCTATCTTTATAAACATGGAAATATCTGCACCGCTATCTGTATAAACATGGAAATATCTGTAACATTATCTGTGTAAACATGTAAATATCTACACAGCTATCTGTGTAAACATGGAAATATGTACACAGGTCTCTGTGTAAAGATGGAAATATCTACACCACAATCTGTGCAAATATGGAAATATGTACACCGATATCTTAGTAAACATCGAAATATCTACACCGCTATCTGTAAAAACATGGAAATATCAACACCGCTATCTGTATAAACATGGAAATGTCTACAACACGATCTGTATAAACATGGAAATATCTACACCGCTATATGTATAAACATGGAAATATCTACACAGCTATCACTATAAAGATGGAAATATCTACACCGCTATCTGTATAAACATGGAAATATCTACACCACGACATGTATAAACATGGAAATATCTACACCGCCATGTGAATAAACATGGAAATATGTACACCGCTATCAGTAAAAACATGGAAATAGCGACACCGCTATCTGTATAAATATGGAAATATCTACACCACTATCTCTATAAACATGGAAATATCTACACTGCCATCTGTATAAACATGGAATTACCTACACAGACATCTCTATAATCATTGAAATATTTACACCGCTATCTGTATAAACATGGAAGTAGCCACACCGCCATCAGTATAAACATGGAAATATCTACACTGCTATCTGTATAAACATGGAAATATCTACACCACGACATGTATAAACATGGAAATATCTACACCGCTGTGTGAATAAACATGGAAATATCTAAACCGCTATCAGTATATATATGGAAATATTGACACCGCTATCTGTATAAATATGGAAATATCTACACCACTATCTCTATAAACATGGAAATATCTACACCGTTATCTGTATAAACAAAGAAATATCTCCACCGCTGTCTGTATGAACATGGAAACATCTACACCGCTACCTGTATAAACATGGAATTATCTGCAGCGTTATCTGTATAAACTTGGAAATATCTACACTGCAGTCTGTGCAAAGATGGAAATATCTACAATGCTGTCTCAATAAACATGGAAATATCGACACCGCCATCTGTACACACATGGAAATACCTACACAGTCATCTGTATAAACATGGAAATATCTACACCACTATCTGTATAAACATGGAAATACCTACACTGCACTCTGAATAAACATGGAATTATCTACACAGACATCTATATAACCATTGAAATATCTACACCGCTCTCTGTATAAACATGGAAGTAGCCACACCGCTATCTGTATAAACATGGAAATATCTACACCGCTATCTGTGAAAACATGGAAATATCTACACTGTCATCTTTATAAACAGGGAAATATCTACACGTCCATCTGCATAAACATGGAAATATCTACACGGCCATCTGTATATACCTAGAAATATCTACACTGCCATCTGTGTAAACATGGAAATATCTACACCGTTATCTCTATAAACATGGAATTGTCTACACGGCTATCTGTATAAACATGGAAATATCTCCACCGCTATCTGTAGAAACATGGAAATATCTACATCGCTATCTGTATAAACATGGAAATATCTCCACCGCTATCTCAATAAAGATGGAAATATCTACACCGCTATCTTTATAAACATGGAAATATCTGCACCGCTATCTGTATAAACATGGAAATATCTATAACATAATCTGTGTAAACATGTAAATATCTACACAGCTATCTGTATAAACATGGAAATACGTACACAGGTCTCTGTGTAAAGATGGAAATATCTACACCACAATATGTGCAAATATGGAAATATCTACACCGCTATCTTAGTAAACATCGAAATATCTACACCGCTATCTGTAAAAACATGGAAATATCAACAACGCTATCTGTATAAACATGGAAATGTCTACACCACGATCTGTATAAACATGGAAATATCTACACCGCTATCTTAGTAAACATCGAAATATCTACACCGCTATCAGTATAAACATGGAAATATCTACACCGCTATCTGTATAAACATGGAAATATCTACACCACGACATGTATAAACATGGAAATATATACACCGCCATGTGAATAAACATGGAAATATCTACACCGCTATCAGTATAAACATGGAAATATTGACACCGCTATCTGTATAAATATGGAAATATCTACACCACTATCTCTATAAACATGGAAATATCTACACCGTTATCTGTATAAACAAAGAAATATCTCCACCGCTGTCTGTATGAACATGGAAACATCTACACCGCTAGCTGTATAAACATGGAATTATCTGCAGCGTTATCTGTATAAACATGGAAATATCTACACCACGACATGTATAAACATGGAAATATCTACACCGCTGTGTGAATAAACATGGAAATATCTAAACAGCTATCAGTATAAATATGGAAATATTGACACCGCTATCTGTATAAATATGGAAATATCTACACCACTATCTCTATAAACATGGAAATATCTACACCGTTATCTGTATAAACAAAGAAATAACTCCACCGCTGTCTGTATGAACATGGAAACATCCACACCGCTAGCTGTATAAACATGGAATTATCTGCAGCGTTATCTGTATAAACATGGAAATATCTACACCGCAGTCTGTGCAAAGATGGAAGTATCTACAATGCTATCTCAATAAACATGGAAATATCGACACCACCATCTGTACACACATGGAAATACCTACACAGTCATCTGTATAAACATGGAAATATCTACACCACTATCTGTATAAACATGGAAATACCTACACTGCCATCTGTATAAACATGGAATTATCTACACAGACATCTCTATAACCATTGAAATATCTACACCGCTATCTGTATAAACATGGAAGTAGCCACACCGCTATCTGTATAAACATGGAAATATCTACACCGCCATCTGTGAAAACATGGAAATATCTACACTGTCATCTTTATAAAGATGGAAATATCTACACGTCCATCTGTATAAACATGGAAATATCTACACTGCCATCTGTATATACGTGGAAATATCTACACTGCCATCTGTATAAACATGGAAATATCTACAGCGCTATCTCAAGAAACATGGAAATGTCTACACGGCTATCTGTATAAACATGGAAATATCTCCACCGCTATCTGTAGAAACATGGAAATATCTACATCGCTATCTGTATAAACATGGAAATATCTCCACCGTTATCTCTATAAAGATGGAAATATCTACACCGCTATCTTTATAAACATGGAAATATCTACACCGCTAGCAGTATAAACATGGAAATATCTATAACACTATCTGTGTAAACATGGAAATATCTACACAGCTATCTGTGTAAACATGGAAATATGTACACAGGTCTCTGTGTAAAGATGGAAATACCTACACCGCAATCTGTGCAAATATGGAAATATCTACACCACTTTTCAGTAAACATGGTAATATCTACACCGCTATCTGTAAATCATGGAAATATCAACACCGCTATCTGTATAAACATGGAAATGTCTACACCACGATCTGTATAAACATGGAAATATCTACACCGCTATATGTATAAACATGGAAATATCTACACCGCTATCAGTATAAACATGGAAATATCTACACAGCTATCAGTAAAAACATGGAAATATCGACACCGCTATCAGTATAAATATGGAAATATCTACACCACTATTTCTATAAACATGGAAATATCTACACCGTTATCTGTATAAACAAAGAAATATCTCCACCGCTGTCTGTATGAACATGGAAACATCTACACCGCTAGCTGTATAAACATGGAATTATCTGCAGCGTTATCTGTATAAACATGGAATTATCTACACCGCAGTCTGTGCAAAGATGGAAATATCTACAATGCTATCTCAATAAACATGGAAATATCGACACCGCCATCTGTACACACATGGAAATACCTACACAGTCATCTGTATAAACATGGAAATATCTACACCACTACCTTTATAAACATGGAAATATCTACACTGCCATCTGTATAAACATGGAATTACCTACACAGACATCTCTATAATCATTGAAATATCTACACCACTATCTGTATAAACATGGAAGTAGCCACACCGCTATCAGTATATACATGGAAATATCTACACCGCTATCTGTATAAACATGGAAATATCAACACCGCGACGTGTATAAACAAGGAAATATCTACACCGCTATGTGAATAAACATGGAAATATCTACACAGCTATCAGTATAAACATGGAAATATTGACACCGCTATCTGTATAAATATGGAAATATCTACACCACTATCTCTATAAACATGGAAATATCTTCACCGTTATCTGTATAAACAAAGAAATATCTCCACCGCTGTCTGTATGAACGTGGAAACATCTACACCGCTATCTGTATAAACATGGAATTATCTGCAGCGTTATCTGTATAAACATGGAAATAACTACACCGCAGTCTGTGCAAAGATGGAAATATCTACAATGCTATCTCAATAAACATGGAAATATCGACACCGCCATCTGTACACACATGGAAATACCTACACAGTCATCTGTATAAACATGGAAATATCTACACCACTATCTGTATAAACATGGAAATACCTACACTGCCATCAGTATAAACATGGAATTATCTACACAGACATCTCTATAACCATTGAAATATCTACACCGCTATCTGTATAAACATGGAAGTAGCCACACCGCTATCTGTATAAACATGGAAATATCTTCACCGCCATCTGTGAAAACATGGAAATATATACACTGTCATCTTTATAAACATGGAAATATCTACACGTCCATCTGCATAAACATGGAAATATCTACACTGCCATCTGTATATACCTGGAAATATCTACACTGCCATCTGTATAAACATGGAAATATCTACAGCGCTATCTCTATAAACATGGAAATATCTACACGGCTATCTGTATAAACATGGAAATAACTCCACTGCTATCTGTAGAAACATGGAAATATCTACATCGCTATCTGTATAAACATGGAAATATCTCCACCGTTATCTCTATAAAGTTGGAAATATCTACACCACTATCTTTATAAACATGGAAATATCTACACCGATATCTGTATAAACATGGAAATATCTATAACAACATCTGTGTAAACATGGAAATATCTACACAGCTATCTGTGTAAACATGGAAATATGTACACAGGTCTCTGTGTAAAGATGGAAATACCTACACCGCAATCTGTGCAAATATGGAAATATCTACACCGCTATCTCAGTAAACATGGAAATATCTACACCGCTATCTGTAAAAACATGGAAATATCAACACCGCTATCTGTATAAACATGGAAATGTCTACACCACGATCTGTATAAACATGAAAGTATCTACACTGCTATATGTATAAACATGGAAATATCTACACCACTATCTGTATAAACATGGAAATATCTACACTGCCATCAGTATAAACATGGAATTACCTACACAGATATCTCTATAATCATTGAAATATCCACACCGCTATCTGTATAAACATGGAAGTAGCCACACCTCTATCAGTATAAACATGGAAATATCTACACCGCTATCTGTATAAACATGGAAATATCTACACCACGACGTGTGTAATCATGGAAATATCTACACCGCTATGTGAATAAACATGGAAATACCTACACCGCTATCAGTATAAACATGGAAATATTGACACCGCTATCTGTATAAATATGGAAATATCTACACCACTATCTCTATAAAGATGGAAATATCTACACCGTTATCTGTATAAACAAAGAAATATCTCCACCGCTGTCTGTATGAACATGGAAACATCTACACCGCTAGCTGTATAAACATGGAATTATCTGCAGCGTTATCTGTATAAACATGGAAATATCTACACCACAGTCTGTGCAAAGATGGAAATATCTACAATGCTATCTCAAAAAACATGGAAATATTGACACCGCCATTTGTACACACATGGAAATACCTACACAGTCAACTGTATAAACATGGAAATATCTACACCACTATCTGTATATACATGGAAATACCAACAATGCCAACTGTATAAACATGGAATTATCTACACAGACATCTCTATAACCATTGAAATATCTACACCGCTATCTGTATAAACATGGAAGTAGCCACACCGCTATCTGTATAAACATGGAAATATCTACACCGCCATCTGTGAAAACATGGAAATATCTACACTGTCATCTTTATAAACATGGGAATATCTATTCGTCCATCTGTATAAACATGGAAATATCTACACTGCCATCTGTATATACCTGGAAATATCTACACTGCCATCTGTATAAACATGGAAATATCTACACCGTTATCTCTTTAAACATGGAAATGTCTACACGGCTATCTGTGTAAACATGGAAATATCTCCACCACTATCTGTAGAAACATGGAAATATCTACATCGCTATCTGTATAAACATGGAAATATCTCCACCGCTATCTCTATAAAGATGGAAATATCTACACCGCTATCTTTATAAACTTGGAAATATCTACATAGCTATCTGTATAAACATGGAAATATCTATAACACTATCTGTGTAAGCATGGAAATATCTACACAGCTATCTGTGTAAACATGGAAATATGTACACAGGTCTCTTTGTAAAGATGGAAATATCTACACCACAATCTGTGCAAATATGGAAATATCTACACCGCTATCTCAGTAAACATGGAAATATCTACACCGCTATCTGTAAAAACATGGAAATATCAACACCGCTATCTGTATAAACATGGAAATGTCTACACCACGATCTGTATAAACATGGAAATATCTACACCGCTATATGTATAAACATGGAAATATCTACACCGCTATCAGTATAAACATGGAAATATCTACACCGCTATCTGTATAAACATGGAAATATCTACACCACGACTTGTATAAACATGGAAATATCTACACCGCCATGGGAATAAACAAGGAAATATCTACACCGCTATCAGTAAAAACATGGAAATATCGACACCGCTATCTGTATAAATATGGAAATATCTTCACCACTATCTCTAAAAACTTGGAAATATCTACACCGTTATCTGTATAAACAAAGAAATATCTCCACCGCTGTCTGTATGAACATGGAAACATCTACACCGCTAGCTGTATAAACATGGAATTATCTGCAGCGTTATCTGTATAAACATGGAAATATCTACACCGCAGTCTGTGCAAAGATGGAAATATCTACAATGCTATCTCAATAAACATGGAAATATCGACACCGCCATCTGTACACACATGGAAATACCTACAAAGTCATCTGTATAAACATGGAAATATCTACACCACTATCTGTATAAACATGGAAATACCTACACTGCCATCTGTATAAACATGGAATTATCTACACAGACATCTCTATAACCATTGAAATATCTACACCGCTATCTGTATAAACATGGAAGTAGCCACACCGCTATCTGTATAAACATGGAAATATCTACACCGCCATCTGTGAAAACATGGAAATATCTACACTGTCATCTTTATAAACATGGAAATATCTACACGTCCATCTGTATAAACATGGAAATTTCTACACTGCCATCTGTATATACCTGGAAATATCTACACTGTCATCTGTATAAACATGGAAATATGTACAGCACTATCTCTATAAACATGGAAATATCTACACGGCTATCTGTATAAACATGGAAATATCTCCACCGCTGTCTGTAGAAACATGGAAATATCTACATCGCTATCTGTATAAACATGGAAATATCTCCACCGTTATCTCTATAAAGATGGAAATATCTACACCGCTATCTTTATAAACATGGAAATATCTACACCGCTATCTGTATAAACATGGAAATATTTATAACACTATCTGTGTAAGCATGGAAATATCTACACAGCTATCTGTGTAAACATGGAAATATGTACACAGGTCTCTGTGTAAACATGGAAATACCTACACCACAATCTGTGCAAATATGGAAATATCTACACCGCTATCTCAGTAAACATGGAAATATCTACACCGCTATCTGTAAAAACATGGAAATATCAACACCGCTATCTGTGTAAACATGGAAATGTCTACACCACGATCTGTATAAACATGGAAGTATCTACACTGCTATATGTATAAACATGGAAATATCTACAAAACTATCTGTATAAACATGGAAATATCTACACTGCCATCTGTATGAACATGGAATTACCTACACAGATATCTCTATAATCATTGAAATATCTACACCGCTATCTGTATAAACATGGAAGTAGCCACACCGCTATCAGTATAAACATGGAAATATCTACACCGCTATCTGTATAAACATGGAAATATCTACACCACGACGTGTATAATCATTAAAATATCTACACCGCTATGTGAATAAACATGGAAATACCTACACCGCTATCAGTATAAACATGGAAATATTGACACCGCTATCTGTATAAATATGGAAATATCTACACCACTGTCTCTATAAACATGGAAATATCTACACCGTTATCTGTATAAACAAAGAAATATCTCCTCCGCTGTCTGTATGAACATGGAAACATCTACACCGCTAGCTGTATAAACATAGAATTATCTGCAGCGTTATCTGTATAAACATGGAAATATCTACACCACAGTCTGTGCAAAGATGGAAATATCTACAATGCTATCTCAAAAAACATGGAAATATTGACATCGCCATTTGTACACACGGAAATACCTACACAGTCAACTGTATAAACATGGAAATATCTACACCACTATCTGTATAAACACGGAAATACCAACAATGCCAACTGTATAAACATGGAATTATCTACACAGACATCTCTATAACCATTGAAATATCTACACTGCTATCTGTATAAACATGGAAGTAGCCACACCGCTATCTGTATAAACATGGAAATATCTACACCGCCATCTGTGAAAACATGGAAATATCTACACTGTCATCTTTATAAACATGGAAATATCTACACGTCCATCTGTATAAACATGGAAATATCTACACTGCCATCTGTATATACCTGGAAATATCTACACTGCCATCGGTATAAACTTGGAAATATCTACACCGTTATCTCTTTAAACATGGAAATGTCTACACGGCTATCTGTATAAACATGGAAATATCTCCACCGCTATCTGTAGAAACATGGAAATATCTACATCGCTATCTGTATAAACATGGAAATATCTCCACCGCTATCTCTATAAAGATGGAAATATCTACCCCGCTATCTTTATAAACATGGAAATATGTACACCGCTATCTGTATAAACATGGAAATATCTATAACACTATCTGTGTAAACATGGAAATATCTACACAGCTATCTGAGTAAACATGGAAATATGTACACAGGTCTCTGTGTAAAGATGGAAGTATCTACACCACAATCTGTGCAAATATGGAAATATCTACACCGCTATCTCAGTAAACATGGAAATATCTACACCGCTATCTGTAAAAACATGGAAATATCAACTCCGCTATCTGTATAAACATGGAAATGTCTACACCACGATCTGTATAAACATGGAAATATCTACACCGCTATATGTATAAACATGGAAATATCTACACCGCTATCAGTATAAACATGGAAATATCTACACCACGACATGTATAAACATGGAAATATCTACACCGCCATGTGAATAAACATGGAAATATCTACACCGCTATCAGTAAAAACATGGAAATAGCGACACCGCTATCTGTATAAATATGGAAATATCTACACCACTATCTCTATAAACATGGAAATATCTACACTGCCATCTGTATAAACATGGAATTACCTACACAGACATCTCTATAATCATTGAAATATTTACACCGCTATCTGTATAAACATGGAAGTAGCCACACCGCCATCAGTATAAACATGGAAATATCTACACCGCTATCTGTATAAACATGGAAATATCTTCACCACGACATGTATAAACATGGAAATATCTACACCGCTGTGTGAATAAACATGGAAATATCTAAACCGCTATCAGTATAAATATGGAAATATTGACACCGCTATCTGTATAAATATGGAAATATCTACACCAGTATCTCTATAAACATGGAAATATCTACACCGTTATCTGTATAAACAAAGAAATATCTCCACCACTGTCTGTATGAACATGGAAACATCAACACCGCTACCTGTATAAACATGGAATTATCTGCAGCGTTATCTGTATAAACATGGAAATATCTACACTGCAGTCTGTGCAAAGATGGAAATATCTACAATGCTGTCTCAATAAACATGGAAATATCGTCACCGCCATCTGTACACACATGGAAATACCTACACAGTCATCTGTATAAACATGGAAATATCTACACCACTATCTGTATAAACATGGAAATACCTTCACTGCCCTCTGAATAAACATGGAATTATCTACACAGACATCTATATAACCATTGAAATATCTACACCGCTATCTGTATAAACATGGAAGTAGCCACACCGCTATCTGTATAAACATGGAAATATCTACACCGCTATCTGTGAAAACATGGAAATATCTACACTGTCATCTTTATAAACATGGAAATATCTACACGTCCATCTGCATAAACATGGAAATATCTACACGGCCATCTGTATATACCTAGAAATATCTACACTGCCATCTGTGTAAACATGGAAATATCTACACCGTTATCTCTATAAACATGGAAATGTCTACACGGCTATCTGTGTAAACATGGAAATAACTCCACCGCTATCTGTAGAAACATGGAAATATCTACATCGCTATCTGTATAAACATGGAAATATCTCCACCGCTATCTTTATAAACATGGAAATATCTGCACCGCTATCTGTATAAACATGGAAATATCTGTAACATTATCTGTGTAAACATGTAAATATCTACACAGCTATCTGTGTAAACATGGAAATATGTACACAGGTCTCTGTGTAAAGATGGAAATATCTACACCACAATCTGTGCAAATATGGAAATATCTACACCGCTATCTTAGTAAACATCGAAATATCTACACCGCTATCTGTAAAAACATGGAAATATCAACACCGCTATCTGTATAAACATGGAAATGTCTACAACACGATCTGTATAAACATGGAAATATCTACACCGCTATATGTATAAACATGGAAATATCTACACAGCTATCAGTATAAACATGGAAATATCTACACCGCTATCTGTATAAACATGGAAATATCTACACCACGACATGTATAAACATGGAAATATCTACACCGCCATGTGAATAAACATGGAAATATGTACACCGCTATCAGTAAAAACATGGAAATAGCGACACCGCTATCTGTATAAATATGGAAATATCTACACCACTATCTCTATAAACATGGAAATATCTACACTGCCATCTGTATAAACATGGAATTACCTACACAGACATCTCTATAATCATTGAAATATTTACACCGCTATCTGTTTAAACATGGAAGTAGCCACACCGCCATCAGTATAAACATGGAAATATCTACACTGCTATCTGTATAAACATGGAAATATCTACACCACGACATGTATAAACATGGAAATATCTACACCGCTGTGTGAATAAACATGGAAATATCTAAACCGCTATCAGTATATATATGGAAATATTGACACCGCTATCTGTATAAATATGGAAATATCTACACCACTATATCTATAAACATGGAAATATCTACACCGTTATCTGTATAAACAAAGAAATATCTCCACCGCTGTCTGTATGAACATGGAAACATCTACACCGCTACCTGTATAAACATGGAATTATCTGCAGCGTTATCTGTATAAACTTGGAAATATCTACACTGAAGTCTGTGCAAAGATGGAAATATCTACAATGCTGTCTCAATAAACATGGAAATATCGACACCGCCATCTGTACACACATGGAAATACCTACACAGTCATCTGTATAAACATGGAAATATCTACACCACTATCTGTATAAACATGGAAATACCTACACTGCACTCTGAATAAACATGGAATTATCTACACAGACATCTATATAACCATTGAAATATCTACACCGCTATCTGTATAAACATGGAAGTAGCCACACCGCTATCTGTATAAACATGGAAATATCTACACCGCTATCTGTGAAAACATGGAAATATCTACACTGTCATCTTTATAAACAGGGAAATATCTACACGTCCATCTGCATAAACATGGAAATATCTACACGGCCATCTGTATATACCTAGAAATATCTACACTGCCATCAGTGTAAACATGGAAATATCTACACCGTTATCTCTATAAACATGGAAATGTCTACACGGCTATCTGTATAAACATGGAAATATCTCCACCGCTATCTGTAGAAACATGGAAATATCTACATCGCTATCTGTATAAACATGGAAATATCTCCACCGCTATCTCAATAAAGATGGAAATATCTACACCGCTATCTTTATAAACATGGAAATATCTGCACCGCTATCTGTATAAACATGGAAATATCTATAACATTATCTGTGTAATCATGTAAATATCTACACAGCTATCTGTATAAACATGGAAATACGTACACAGGTCTCTGTGTAAAGATGGAAATATCTACACCACAATCTGTGCAAATATGGAAATATCTACACCGCTATCTTAGTAAACATCGAAATATCTACACCGCTATCTGTAAAAACATGGAAATATCAACAACGCTATCTGTATAAACATGGAAATGTCTACACCACGATCTGTATAAACATGGAAATATCTACACCGCTATATGTATAAACATGGAAATATCTACACCGCTATCAGTATAAACATGGAAATATCTACACCGCTATCTGTATAAACATGGAAATATCTACACCACGGCATGTATAAACATGGAAATATATACACCGCCATGTGAATAAACATGGAAATATCTACACCGCTATCAGTAAAAACATGGAAATAGCGACACCGCTATCTGTATAAATATGGAAATATCTACACCACTATCTCTATAAACATGGAAATATCTACACTGCCATCTGTATAAACATGGAATTACCTACACAGACATCTCTATAATCATTGAAATATTTACACCGCTATCTGTTTAAACATGGAAGTAGCCACACCGCCATCAGTATAAACATGGAAATATCTACACTGCTATCTGTATAAACATGGAAATATCAACACCACGACATGTATAAACATGGAAATATCTACACCGCTGTGTGAATAAACATGGAAATATCTAAACCGCTATCAGTATATATATGGAAATATTGACACCGCTATCTGTATAAATATGGAAATATCTACACCACTATATCTATAAACATGGAAATATCTACACCGTTATCTGTATAAACAAAGAAATATCTCCACCGCTGTCTGTATGAACATGGAAACATCTACACCGCTAGCTGTATAAACATGGAATTATCTGCAGCGTTATCTGTATAAACATGGAAATATCTACACCGCAGTCTGTGCAAAGATGGAAATATCTACAATGCTATCTCAATAAACATGGAAATATTGACACCGCCATCTGTACACACATGGAAATAACTACACAGTCATCTGTATAAACATGGAAATATCTACACCACTATCTGTATAAACATGGAAATACCTACACTGCCATCTGTATAAACATGGAATTATCTACACAGACACCTCTATAACCATTGAAATATCTACACCGCTATCTGTATAAACATGGAAATATCTACACCGCTATCTGTATAAACATGGAAATATCTACACCACGACATGTATAAACATGGAAATATCTCCACCGCTATCTGTAGAAACATGGAAATATCTACATCGCTATCTGTATAAACATGGAAATATCTCCACCGTTATCTCTGTAATGATGGAAATATCTACACCGCTATCTTTATAAACATCGAAATATCTACACCGCTATCTGTATAAACATGGAAATATCTATAACACTATCTGTGTAAACATGGAAATATCTACACAGCTATCTGTGTAAACATGGAAACATGTACACAGGTCTCTGTGTAAAGATGGAAATACCTACACCGCAATCTCTGCAAATATGGAAATATCTACACCGCTATCTGTATAAACATGGAAATATCAACACCGCTATCTGTATAAACATGGAAATGTCTACACCACGATCTATATAAACATGGAAATATCTACACCGCTATATGTATAAACATGGAAATATCTACACCGCTATCAGTATAAACATGGAAATATCTACACCGCTATCTGTATAAACATGGAAATATCTACACCACGACATGTGTAAACATGGAAATATCTACACCGCCATGTGAATAAACATGGAAATATCTACACCGCTATCAGTAAAAACATGGAAATAGCGACACCGCTATCTGTATAAATATGGAAATATCTACACCACTATCTCTATAAACATGGAAATATCTACACCGTTATCTGTATAAACAAGGAAATATCTCCACCGCTGTCTGTATGAACATGGAAACATCTCCACCGCTAGCTGTATAAACATGGAATTATCTGCAGCGTTATCTGTATAAACATGGAAATATCTACACAGCAGTCTGTGCAAAGATGGAAATATCTACAATGCTATCTCAATAAACATGGAAATATCGACACCGCCATCTGTACACACGTGGAAATACCTACACAGTCATCTGTAGAAACATGGAAATATCTACACCACTATCTGTATAAACATGGAAATATCTACACTGCCATCTGTATAAACATGGAATTACCTACACAGACATCTCTATAATCATTGAAATATCTACACCGCTATCTGTATAAACATGGAAGTAGCCACACCGCTATCAGTATAAACATGGAAATATCTACACCGCTATATGTATAAACATGGAAATATCTACACCACGACGTGTATAAACATGGAAATATCTACACCGCTATGTGAATAAACATGGAAATATCTACACCGCTATCAGTATAAACATGGAAATATTGACACCGCTATCTGTATAAATATGGAAATATCTACACCACTATCTCTATAAACATGGAAATATCTACACCGTTATCTGTATAAACAAAGAAATATCTCCACAGCTGTCTGTATGAACATGGAAACATCTACACCGCTAGCTGTATAAACATGGAATTATTTGCAGCGTTATCTGTATAAACATGGAAATATCTACACCGCAGTCTGTGCAAAGATGGAAATATCTACAATGCTATCTCAATAAACATGGAAATATTGACACCGCCATCTGTACACACATGGAAATACCTACACAGTCATCTGTATAAACATGGAAATATCTACACCAGTATCTGTATAAACATGGAAATACCCACACTGCCATCTGTATAAACATGGAATTATCTACACAGACATCTCTATAACCATTGAAATATCTACACCGCTATCTGTATAAACATTGAAGTAACCACACCGGTATCTGTATAAACGTGGAAATATCTACACCGTCATCTGTGAAAACATGGAAATATGTACACTGTCATCTTCATAAACATGGAAATATCTACACGTCCATCTGTATAAACATGGAAATATCTACACTGCCATCTGTATATACCTGGAAATATCTACACTGCCATCTGTATAAACATGGAAATATCTACACCGCTATCTCTATAAACATGGAAATGTCTACAAGGCTATCTGTATAAACATGGAAATATCTCCACCGCTATCTGTAGAAACATGGAAATATCTACATCGCTATCTGTATAAACATGGAAATATCTCCACCGCTATCTCTATAAAGATGGAAATATCTACACCGCTATCTTTATAAACATGGAAATATCTACACCGCTATCTGTATAAACATGGAAATATCTATAACACTATCTGTGTAAACATGGAAATATCTACACCGCTATCTGTGTAAACATGGAAATATATACACAGGTCTATGTGTAAAGATGGAAATACCTACACCGCAATCTGCAGAAATATGGAAATATCTACACCGCTATCTCAGTAAATATGGAAATATCTACACCGCAGTCTGTGCAAAGATGGAAATATCTACAATGCTATCTCAATAAACATGGAAATATGAACACCGCCATCTGTACACACATGGAAATACCTACACAGTCATCTGTATAAACATGGAAATATCTACACCACTATCTGTATAAACATGGAAATATCTACACTGCCATCTGTATAAACATTGAATTACCTACACAGACATCTCTATAATCATTGAAATATCTACACCGCTATCTGTATAAACATGGAAGTAGCCACACCGCTATCAGTATAAACATGGAATATCTACACCGCTATATGTATAAACATGGAAATATCTACACCACGACGTGTATAAACATGGACATATCTACACCGCTATGTGAATAAACATGGAAATATCTACACCGCTATCAGTATAAACATGGAAATATTGACACCGCTATCTGTATAAATATGGAAATATCTACACCACTATCTCTATAAACATGGAAATATCTACACCGTTATCTGTATAAACAAAGAAATATCTCCACCGCTGTCTGTATGAACATGGAAACATCTACACCGCTAGCTGTATAAACATGGAATTATCTGCAGCGTTATGTGTATAAACATGGAAATATCTACACCGCAGTCTGTGCAAAGATGGAAGTATCTACAATGCTATCTCAATAAACATGGAAATATCGACACCACCATCTGTACACACATGGAAATACCTACACAGTCATCTGTATAAACATGGAAATATCTACACCACTATCTGTATAAACATGGAAATACCTACACTGCCATCTGTATAAACATGGAATTATCTACACAGACATCTCTATAACCATTGAAATATCTACACCGCTATCTGTATAAACATGGAAGTAGCCACACCGCTATCTGTATAAACATGGAAATATCTACACCGCCATCTGTGAAAACATGGAAATATCTACACTGTCATCTTTATAAACATGGAAGTATCTACACGTCCATCTGTATAAACATGGAAATATCTACACTGCCATCTGTATATACCTGGAAATATCTACACTGCCATCTGTATAAACATGGAAATATCTACAGCGCTATCTCAAGAAACATGGAAATGTCTACACGGCTATCTGTATAAACATGGAAATATCTCCACCGCTATCTGTAGAAACATGGAAATATCTACATCGCTATCTGTATAAACATGGAAATATCTCCACCGTTATCTCTATAAAGATGGAAATATCTACACCGCTATCTTTATAAACATGGAAATATCTACACCGCTAGCAGTATAAACATGGAAATATCTATAACACTATCTGTGTAAACATGGAAATATCTACACAGCTATCTGTGTAAACATGGAAATATGTACACAGGTCTCTGTGTAAAGATGGAAATACCTACACCACAATCTGTGCAAATATGGAAATATCTACGCCACTTTTCAGTAAACATGGTAATATCTACACCGCTATCTGTAAATCATGGAAATATCAACACCGCTATCTGTATAAACATGGAAATGTCTACACCACGATCTGTATAAACATGGAAATATCTACACCGCTATATGTATAAACATGGAAATATCTACACCGCTATCAGTATAAACATGGAAATATCTACACCGCTATCTGTATAAACATGGAAATATCTACACCACGACATGTATAAACATGGAAATATCTACACCGCCATGTGAATAAACATGGAAATATCTACACAGCTATCAGTAAAACATGGAAATATCGACACCGCTATCAGTATAAATATGGAAATATCTACACCACTATTTCTATAAACATGGAAATATCTACACCGTTATCTGTATAAACAAAGAAATATCTCCACCGCTGTCTGTATGAACATGGAAACATCTACACCGCTAGCTGTATAAACATGGAATTATCTGCAGCGTTATCTGTATAAACATGGAATTATCTACACCGCAGTCTGTGCAAAGATGGAAATATCTACAATGCTATCTCAATAAACATGGAAATATCGACACCGCCATCTGTACACACATGGAAATACCTACACAGTCATCTGTATAAACATGGAAATATCTACACCACTACCTTTATAAACATGGAAATATCTACACTGCCATCTGTATAAACATGGAATTACCTACACAGACATCTCTATAATCATTGAAATATCTACACCACTATCTGTATAAACATGGAAGTAGCCACACCGCTATCAGTATATACCTGGAAATATCTACACCGCTATCTGTATAAACATGGAAATATCAACACCGCGACGTGTATAAACAAGGAAATATCTACACCGCTATGTGAATAAACATGGAAATATCTACACAGCTATCAGTATAAACATGGAAATATTGACACCGCTATCTGTATAAATATGGAAATATCTACACCACTATCTCAATAAACATGGAAATATCGACACCGCCATCTGTACACACATGGAAATACCTACACAGTCATCTGTATAAACATGGAAATATCTACACCACTATCTGTATAAACATGGAAATACCTACACTGCCATCAGTATAAACATGGAATTATCTACACAGACATCTCTATAACCATTGAAATATCTACACCGCTATCTGTATAAACATGGAAGTAGCCACACCGCTATCTGTATAAACATGGAAATATCTTCACCGCCATCTGTGAAAACATGGAAATATCTACACTGTCATCTTTATAAACATGGAAATATCTACACGTCCATCTGCATAAACATGGAAATATCTACACTGCCATCTGTATATACCTGGAAATATCTACACTGCCATCTGCATAAACATGGAAATATCTACAGCGCTATCTCTATAAACATGGAAATATCTACACGGCTATCTGTATAAACATGGAAATAACTCCACTGCTATCTGTAGAAACATGGAAATATCTACATCGCTATCTGTATAAACATGGAAATATCTCCACCGTTATCTCTATAAAGTTGGAAATATCTACACCACTATCTTTATAAACATGGAAATATCTACACCGATATCTGTATAAACATGGAAATATCTATAACAACATCTGTGTAAACATGGAAATATCTACACAGCTATCTGTGTAAACATGGAAATATGTACACAGGTCTCTGTGTAAAGATGGAAATAACTACACCGCAATCTGTGCAAATATGGAAATATCTACACCGCTATCTCAGTAAACATGGAAATATCTACACCGCTATCTGTAAAAACATGGAAATATCAACACCGCTATCTGTATAAACATGGAAATGTCTACACCACGATCTGTATAAACATGAAAGTATCTACACTGCTATATGTATAAACATGGAAATATCTACACCACTATCTGTATAAACATGGAATTATCTACACTGCCATCAGTATAAACATGGAATTACCTACACAGATATCTCTATAATCATTGAAATATCCACACCGCTATCTGTATAAACATGGAAGTAGCCACACCTCTATCAGTATAAACATGGAAATATCTACACCGCTATCTGTATAAATATGGAAATATCTACACCACGACGTGTATAATCATGGAAATATCTACACCGCTATGTGAATAAACATGGAAATACCTACACCGCTATCAGTATAAACATGGAAATATTGACACCGCTATCTGTATAAATATGGAAATATCTACACCACTATCTCTATAAAGATGGAAATATCTACACCGTTATCTGTATAAACAAAGAAATATCTCCACCGCTGTCTGTATGAACATGGAAACATCTACACCGCTAGCTGTATAAACATGGAATTATCTGCAGCGTTATCTGTATAAACATGGAAATATCTACACCACAGTCTGTGCAAAGATGGAAATATCTACAATGCTATCTCAAAAAACATGGAAATATTGACACCGCCATTTGTACACACATGGAAATACCTACACAGTCAACTGTATAAACATGGAAATATCTACACCACTATCTGTATATACATGGAAATACCAACAATGCCAACTGTATAAACATGGAATTATCTACACAGACATCTCTATAACCATTGAAATATCTACACCGCTATCTGTATAAACATGGAAGTAGCCACACCGCTATCTGTATAAACATGGAAATATCTACACCGCCATCTGTGAAAACATGGAAATATCTACACTGTCATCTTTATAAACATGGAAATATCTACACGTCCATCTGTATAAACATGGAAATATCTACACTGCCATCTGTATATACCTGGAAATATCTACACTGCCATCTGTATAAACATTGAAATATCTACACCGTTATCTCTTTAAACATGGAAATGTCTACACGGCTATCTGTGTAAACATGGAAATATCTCCACCACTATCTGTAGAAACATGGAAATATCTACATCGCTATCTGTATAAACATGGAAATATCTCCACCGCTATCTCTATAAAGATGGAAATATCTACACCGCTATCTTTATAAACTTGGAAATATCTACACAGCTATCTGTATAAACATGGAAATATCTACAACACTATCTGTGTAAGCATGGAAATATCTACACAGCTATCTGTGTAAACATGGAAATATGTACACAGGTCTCTTTGTAAAGATGGAAATATCTACACCACAATCTGTGCAAATATGGAAATATCTACACCGCTATCTCAGTAAACATGGAAATATCTACACCGCTATCTGTAAAAACATGGAAATATCAACACCGCTATCTGTATAAACATGGAAATGTCTACACCACGATCTGTATAAACATGGAAATATCTACACCGCTATATGTATAAACATGGAAATATCTACACCGCTATCAGTATAAACATGGAAATATCTACACCGCTATCTGTATAAACATGGAAATATCTACACCACGACTTGTATAAACATGGAAATATCTACACCGCCATGGGAATAAACAAGGAAATATCTACACCGCTATCAGTAAAAACATGGAAACATCGACACCGCTATCTGTATAAATATGGAAATATCTTCACCACTATCTCTAAAAACATGGAAATATCTACACCGTTATCTGTATAAACAAAGAAATATCTCCACCGCTGTCTGTATGAACATGGAAACATCTACACCGCTAGCTGTATAAACATGGAATTATCTGCAGCGTTATCTGTATAAACATGGAAATATCTACACCGCAGTCTGTGCAAAGATGGAAATATCTACAATGCTATCTCAATAAACATGGAAATATCGACACCGCCATCTGTACACACATGGAAATACCTACAAAGTCATCTGTATAAACATGGAAATATCTACACCACTATCTGTATAAACATGGAAATACCTACACTGCCATCTGTATAAACATGGAATTATCTACACAGACATCTCTATAACCATTGAAATATCTACACCGCTATCTGTATAAACATGGAAGTAGCCACACCGCTATCTGTATAAACATGGAAATATCTACACCGCCATCTGTGAAAACATGGAAATAGCTACACTGTCATCTTTATAAACATGGAAATATCTACACGTCCATCTGTATAAACATGGAAATTTCTACACTGCCATCTGTATATACCTGGAAATATCTACACTGTCATCTGTATAAACATGGAAATATGTACAGCACTATCTCTATAAACATGGAAATATCTACACGGCTATCTGTATAAACATGGAAATATCTCCACCGCTGTCTGTAGAAACATGGAAATATCTACATCGCTATCTGTATAAACATGGAAATATCTCCACCGTTATCTCTATAAAGATGGAAATATCTACACTGCTATCTTTATAAACATGGAAATATCTACACCGCTATCTGTATAAACATGGAAATATCTATAACACTATCTGTGTAAGCATGGAAATATCTACACAGCTATCTGTGTAAACATGGAAATATGTACACAGGTCTCTGTGTAAACATGGAAATACCTACACCGCAATCTGTGCAAATATGGAAATATCTACACCGCTATCTCAGTAAACATGGAAATATCTACACCGCTATCTGTAAAAACATGGAAATATCAACACCGCTATCTGTGTAAACATGGAAATGTCTACACCACGATCTGTATAAACATGGAAGTATCTACACTGCTATATGTATAAACATGGAAATATCTACAAAACTATCTGTATAAACATGGAAATATCTACACTGCCATCTGTATAAACATGGAATTACCTACACAGATATCTCTATAATCATTGAAATATCTACACCGCTATCTGTATAAACATAGAAGTAGCCACACCGCTATCAGTATAAACATGGAAATATCTACACCGCTATCTGTATAAACATGGAAATATCTACACCACGACGTGTATAATCATGGAAATATCTACACCGCTATGTGAATAAACATGGAAATACCTACACCGCTATCAGTATAAACATGGAAATATTTACACCGCTATCTGTATAAATATGGAAATATCTACACCACTGTCTCTATAAACATGGAAATATTTACACCGTTATCTGTATAAACAAAGAAATATCTCCTCCGCTGTCTGTATGAACATGGAAACATCTACACCGCTAGCTGTATAAACATGGAATTATCTGCAGCGTTATCTGTATAAACATGGAAATATCTACACCACAGTCTGTGCAAAGATGGAAATATCTACAATGCTATCTCAAAAAACATGGAAATATTGACATCGATATTTGTACACACATGGAAATACCTACACAGTCAACTGTATAAACATGGAAATATCTACACCACTATCTGTATAAACACGGAAATACCAACAATGCCAACTGTATAAACATGGAATTATCTACACAGACATCTCTATAACCATTGAAATATCTACACTGCTATCTGTATAAATATGGAAGTAGCCACACCGCTATCTGTATAAACATGGAAATATCTACACCGCCATCTGTGAAAACATGGAAATATCTACACTGTCATCTTTATAAACATGGAAATATCTACACGTCCATCTGTATAAACATGGAAATATCTACACTGCCATCTGTATATACCTGGAAATATCTACACTGCCATCTGTATAAACATGGAAATATCTACACCGTTATCTCTTTAAACATGGAAATGTCTACACGGCTATCTGTATAAACATGGAAATATCTCCACCGCTATCTGTAGAAACATGGAAATATCTACATCGCTATCTGTATAAACATGGAAATATCTCCACCGCTATCTCTATAAAGATGGAAATATCTACCCCGCTATCTTTATAAACATGGAAATATCTACACCGCTATCTGTATAAACATGGAAATATCTATAACACTATCTGTGTAAACATGGAAATATCTACACAGCTATCTGAGTAAACATGGAAATATGTACACAGGTCTCTGTGTAAAGATGGAAATATCTACACCGCAATCTGTGCAAATATGGAAATATCTACACCGCTATCTCAGTAAACATGGAAATATCTACACCGCTATCTGTAAAAACATGGAAATATCAACTCCGCTATCTGTATAAACATGGAAATGTCTACACCACGATCTGTATAAACATGGAAATATCTACACCGCTATATGTATAAACATGGAAATATCTACACCGCTATCAGTATAAACATGGAAATATCTACACCGCTATCTGTATAAACATGGAAATATCTACACCGCCATGTGAATAAACATGGAAATATCTACACCGCTATCAGTAAAAACATGGAAATAGCGACACCGCTATCTGTATAAATATGGAAATATCTACACCACTATCTCTATAAACATGGAAATATCTACACTGCCATCTGTATAAACATGGAATTACCTACACAGACATCTCTATAATCATTGAAATATTTACACCGCTATCTGTATAAACATGGAAGTAGCCACACCGCCATCAGTATAAACATGGAAATATCTACACCGCTATCTGTATAAACATGGAAATATCTTCACCACGACATGTATAAACATGGAAATATCTACACCACTGTGTGAATAAATATGGAAATATCTAAACCGCTATCAGTATAAATATGGAAATATTGACACCGCTATCTGTATAAATATGGAAATATCTACACCAGTATCTCTATAAACATGGAAATATATACACCGTTATCTGTATAAACAAAGAAATATCTCCACCACTGTCTGTATGAACATGGAAACATCAACACCGCTACCTGTATAAACATGGAATTATCTGCAGCGTTATCTGTATAAACATGGAAATATCTACACTGCAGTCTGTGCAAAGATGGAAATATCTACAATGCTGTCTCAATAAACATGGAAATATCGTCACCGCCATCTGTACACACATGGAAATACCTACACAGTCATCTGTATAAACATGGAAATATCTACACCACTATCTGTATAAACATGGAAATACCTACACTGCCCTCTGAATAAACATGGAATTATCTACACAGACATCTATATAACCATTGAAATATCTACACCGCTATCTGTATAAACATGGAAGTAGCCACACCGCTATCTGTATAAACATGGAAATATCTACACCGCTATCTGTGAAAACATGGAAATATCTACACTGTCATCTTTATAAACATGGAAATATCTACACGTCCATCTGCATAAACATGGAAATATCTACACGGCCATCTGTATATACCTAGAAATATCTACACTGCCATCTGTGTAAACATGGAAATATCTACACCGTTATCTCTATAAACATGGAAATGTCTACACGGCTATCTGTGTAAACATGGAAATATCTCCACCGCTATCTGTAGAAACATGGAAATATCTACATCGCTAGCTGTATAAACATGGAAATATCTCCACCGCTATCTCAATAAAGATGGAAATATCTACACCGCTATCTTTATAAACATGGAAATATCTGCACCGCTATCTGTATAAACATGGAAATATCTGTAACATTATCTGTGTAAACATGTAAATATCTACACAGCTATCTGTGTAAACATGGAAATATGTACACAGGTCTATGTGTAAAGATGGAAATATCTACACCACAATCTGTGCAAATATGGAAATATCTACACCGCTATCTTAGTAAACATCGAAATATCTACACCGCTATCTGTAAAAACATGGAAATATCAACACCGCTATCTGTATAAACATGGAAATGTCTACAACACGATCTGTATAAACATGGAAATATCTACACCGCTATATGTATAAACATGGAAATATCTACACAGCTATCAGTATAAACATGGAAATATCTACACCGCTATCTGTATAAACATGGAAATATCTACACCACGACATGTATAAACATGGAAATATCTACACCGCCATGTGAATAAACATGGAAATATGTACACCGCTATCAGTAAAAACATGGAAATAGCGACACCGCTATCTGTATAAATATGGAAATATCTACACCACTATCTCTATAAACATGGAAATATCTACACTGCCATCTGTATAAACATGGAATTACCTACACAGACATCTCTATAATCATTGAAATATTTACACCGCTATCTGTATAAACATGGAAGTAGCCACACCGCCATCAGTATAAACATGGAAATATCTACACTGCTATCTGTATAAACATGGAAATATCCACACCACGACATGTATAAACATGGAAATATCTACACCGCTGTGTGAATAAACATGGAAATATCTAAACCGCTATCAGTATATATATGGAAATATTGACACCGCTATCTGTATAAATATGGAAATATCTACACCACTATATCTATAAACATGGAAATATCTACACCGTTATCTGTATAAACAAAGAAATATCTCCACCGCTGTCTGTATGAACATGGAAACATCTACACCGCTACCTGTATAAACATGGAATTATCTGCAGCGTTATCTGTATAAACTTGGAAATATCTACACTGCAGTCTGTGCAAAGATGGAAATATCTACAATGCTGTCTCAATAAACATGGAAATATCGACACCGCCATCTGTACACACATGGAAATACCTACACAGTCATCTGTATAAACATGGAAATATCTACACCACTATCTGTATAAACATGGAAATACCTACACTGCACTCTGAATAAACATGGAATTATCTACACAGACATCTATATAACCATTGAAATATCTACACCGCTATCTGTATAAACATGGAAGTAGTCACACCGCTATCTGTATAAACATGGAAATATCTACACCGCTATCTGTGAAAACATGGAAATATCTACACTGTCATCTTTATAAACAGGGAAATATCTACACGTCCATCTGCATAAACATGGAAATATCTACATGGCCATCTGTATATACCTAGAAATATCTACACTGCCATCAGTGTAAACATGGAAATATCTACACCGTTATCTCTATAAACATGGAAATGTCTACACGGCTATCTGTATAAACATGGAAATATCTCCACCGCTATCTGTAGAAACATGGAAATATCTACATCGCTATCTGTATAAACATGGAAATATCTCCACCGCTATCTCAATAAAGATGGAAATATCTACACCGCTATCTTTATAAACATGGAAATATCTGCACCGCTATCTGTATAAACATGGAAATATCTATAACATTATCTGTGTAATCATGTAAATATCTACACAGCTATCTGTATAAACATGGAAATACGTACACAGGTCTCTGTGTAAAGATGGAAATATCTACACCACAATCTGTGCAAATATGGAAATATCTACACCGCTATCTTAGTAAACATCGAAATATCTACACCGCTATCTGTAAAAACATGGAAATATCAACAACGCTATCTGTATAAACATGGAAATGTCTACACCACGATCTGTATAAACATGGAAATATCTACACCGCTATATGTATAAACATGGAAATATCTACACCGCTATCAGTATAAACATGGAAATATCTACACCGCTATATGTATAAACATGGAAATATCTACACCATGGCATGTATAAACATGGAAATATATACACCGCCATGTGAATAAACATGGAAATATCTACACCGCTATCAGTAAAAACATGGAAATAGCGACACCGCTATCTGTATAAATATGGAAATATCTACACCAGTATCTCTATAAACATGGAAATATCTACACCGTTATCTGTATAAACAAAGAAATATCTCCACCGCTGTCTGTATGAACATGGAAACATCTACACCGCTAGCTGTATAAACATGGAATTATCTGCAGCGTTGTCTGTATAAACATGGAAATATCTACACCGCAGTCTGTGCAAAGATGGAAATATCTACAACGCTATCTCAATAAACATGGAAATATTGACACCGCCATCTGTACACACATGGAAATAACTACACAGTCATCTGTATAAACATGGAAATATCTACATCACTATCTGTATAAACATGGAAATACCTACACTGCCATCTGTATAAACATGGAATTATCTACACAGACATCTCTATAACCATTGAAATATCTACACCGCTATCTGTATAAACATGGAAATATCTACACCGCTATCTGTATAAACATGGAAATATCTACACCACGACATGTATAAACATGGAAATATCTCCACCGCTATCTGTAGAAACATGGAAATATCTACATCGCTATCTGTATAAACATGGAAATATCTCCACCGTTATCTCTGTAAAGATGGAAATATCTACACCGCTATCTTTATAAACATCGAAATATCTACACCGCTATCTGTATAAACATGGAAATATCTATAACACTATCTGTGTAAACATGGAAATATCTACACAGCTATCTGTGTAAACATGGAAACATGTACACAGGTCTCTGTGTAAAGATGGAAATATCTAGACCGCAATCTGTGCAAATATGGAAATATCTACACCGCTATCTCAGTAAACATGGAAATATCTACACCGCTATCTGTATAAACATGGAAATATCAACACCGCTATCTGTATAAACATGGAAATGTCTACACCACGATCTATATAAACATGGAAATATCTACACCGCTATATGTATAAACATGGAAATATCTACACCGCTATCAGTATAAACATGGAAATATCTACACCGCTATCTGTATAAACATGGAAATATCTACACCACGACATGTGTAAACATGGAAATATCTACACCGCCATGTGAATAAACATGGAAATATCTACACCGCTATCAGTAAAAACATGGAAATAGCGACACCGCTATCTGTATAAATATGGAAATATCTACACCACTATCTCTATAAACATGGAAATATCTACACCGTTATCTGTATAAACAAGGAAATATCTCCACCGCTGTCTGTATGAACATGGAAACATCTACACCGCTAGCTGTATAAACATGGAATTATCTGCAGCGTTATCTGTATAAACATGGAAATATCTACACCGCAGTCTGTGCAAAGATGGAAATATCTACAATGCTATCTCAATAAACATGGAATATCGACACCGCCATCTGTACACACGTGGAAATACCTACACAGTCATCTGTAGAAACATGGAAATATCTACACCACTATCTGTATAAACATGGAAATATCTACACTGCCATCTGTATAAACATGGAATTACCTACACAGACATCTCTATAATCATTGAAATATCTACACCGCTATCTGTATAAACATGGAAGTAGCCACACCGCTATCAGTATAAACATGGAAGTATCTACACCGCTATATGTATAAACATGGAAATATCTACACCACGACGTGTATAAACATGGAAATATCTACACCGCTATGTGAATAAACATGGAAATATCTACACCGCTATCAGTATAAACATGGAAATATTGACACCGCTATCTGTATAAATATGGAAATATCTACACCACTATCTCTATAAACATGGAAATATCTACACCGTTATCTGTATAAACAAAGAAATATCTCCACAGCTGTCTGTATGAACATGGAAACATCTACACCGCTAGCTGTATAAACATGGAATTATGTGCAGCGTTATCTGTATAAACATGGAAATATCTACACCGCAGTCTGTGCAAAGATGGAAATATCTACAATGCTATCTCAATAAACATGGAAATATTGACACCGCCATCTGTACACACATGGAAATACCTACACAGTCATCTGTATAAACATGGAAATATCTACACCACTATCTGTATAAACATGGAAATACCCACACTGCCATCTGTATAAACATGGAATTGTCTACACAGACATCTCTATAACCATTGAAATATCTACACCGCTATCTGTATAAACATGGAAGTAACCACACCGGTATCTGTATAAACCTGGAAATATCTACACCGTCATCTGTGAAAACATGGAAATATGTACACTGTCATCTTCATAAACATGCAAATATCTACACGTCCATCTGTATAAACATGGAAATATCTACACTGCCATCTGTATATACCTGGAAATATCTACACTGCCATCTGTATAAACATGGAAATATCTACACCGCTATCTCTATAAACATGGAAATGTCTACAAGGCTATCTGTATAAACATGGAAATATCTCCACCGCTATCTGTAGAAACATGGAAATATCTACATCGCTATCTGTATAAACATGGAAATATATCCACCGCTATCTCTATAAAGATGGAAATATCTACACCGCTATCTTTATAAACATGGAAATATCTACACCGCTATCTGTATAAACATGGAAATATCTATAACACTATCTGTGTAAACATGGAAATATCTACACCGCTATCTTTGTAAACATGGAAATATATACACAGGTCTATGTGTAAAGATGGAAATACCTACACCACAATCTGCAGAAATATGGAAATATCTACACCGCTATCTCAGTAAATATGGAAATATCTACATCGCAGTCTGTGCAACGATGGAAATATCTACAATGCTATCTCAATAAACATGGAAATATCAACACCGCCATCTGTACACACATGGAAATACCTACACAGTCATCTGTATAAACATGGAAATATCTACACCACTATCTGTATAAACATGGAAATATCTACACTGCCATCTGTATAAACATTGAATTACCTACACAGACATCTCTATAATCATTGAAATATCTACACCGCTATCTGTATAAACATGGAAGTAGCCACACCGCTATCAGTATAAACATGGAAATATCTACACCGCTATATGTATAAACATGGAAATATCTACACCACGACGTGTATAAACATGGACATATCTACACCGCTATGTGAATAAACATGGAAATATCTACACCGCTATCAGTATAAACATGGAAATATTGACACTGCTATCTGTATAAATATGGAAATATCTACACCACTATCTCTATAAACATGGAAATATCTACACCGTTATCTGTATAAACAAAGAAATATCTCCACTGCTGTCTGTATGAACATGGAAACATCTACACCAGTAGCTGTATGAATATGGAATTATCTGCAGCGTTATCTGTATAAACATGGAAATATCTACACCGCAGTCTGTGCAAAGATGGAAATATCTACAATGCTATCTCAATAAACATGGAAATATTGACACCACCATCTGTACACACATGGAAATACCTACACAGTCATCTGTATAAACATGGAAATATCTACACCACTATCTGTATAAACATGGAAATACCTACACTGCCATCTGTATAAACATGGAATTATCTACACAGACATCTCTATAACCATTGAAATATCTACACCGCTATCTGTATAAACATGGAAGTAACCACACCGGTATCTGTATAAACGTGGAAATATCTACACCGCCATCTGTGAAAACATGGAAATATCTACACTGTCATCTTCATAAACATGGAAATATCTACACGTCCATCTGTATAAACATGGAAATATCTACACTGCCATCTGTATATACCTGGAAATATCTACACTGCCATCTGTATAAACATGGAAATATCTACACCGCTATCTCTATTAACATGGAAATGTCTACACGTCTATCTGTATAAACATGGAAATATCTGCACCGCTATCTGTAGAAACATGGAAATATCTACATCGCTATCTGTATAAACATGGAAATATCTCCACCGTTATCTCTATAAAGATGGAAATATCTACACCGCTATCTTTATAAACATGGAAATATCTACACCGCTATCTGTATAAACATGGAAATATCTATAACACTATCTGTGTAAACATGGAAATATCTACACAGCTATCTGTGTAAACATGGAAACATGTACACAGGTCTCTGTGTAAAGATGGAAATATCTACACCGCAATCTGTGCAAATATGGAAATATCTACACCGCTACCTCAGTAAACATGGAAATATCTACACCGCTATCTGTATAAACATGGAAATAACAACACCGCTATCTGTATAAACATGGAAATGTCTACACCACGATCTATATAAACATGGAAATATCTACACCGCTATATGTATAAACATGGAAATATCTACACCGCTATCAGTATAAACATGGAAATATCTACACCGCTATCTGTATAAACATGGAAATATCCACACCACGACATGTATAAACATGGAAATATCTACACCGCCATGTGAATAAACATGGAAATATCTACACCGCTATCAGTAAAAACATGGAAATATCGACACCGCTATCTGTATAAATATGGAAATATCTACACCACTATCTCTATAAACATGGAAATATCTACACCGTTATCTGTATAAGCAAAGAAATATCTCCACCGCAGTCTGTATGTACATGGAAACATCTACACCGCTAGCTGTATAAACATGGAATTATCTGCAGCGTTATCTGTATAAACATGGAAATATCTACACCGCAGTCTGTGCCAAGATGGAAATATCTACAATGCTATCTCAATAAACATGGAAATATCGACACCGCCATCTGTACACACGTGGAAATACCTACACAGTCATCTGTAGAAACATGGAAATATCTACACCACTATCTGTATAAACATGGAAATATCTACACTGCCATCTGTATAAACATGGAATTACCTACACAGACATCTGTATAATCATTGAAATATCTACACCGCTATCTGTATAAACATGGAAGTAGCCACACCGCTATCAGTATAAACATGGAAATATCTACACCGCTATGTGTATAAACATGGAAATAACTACACCACGACGGGTATAAACATGGAAATATCTACACCGCTATGTGAATAAACATGGAAATATCTACACCGCTATCAGTATAAACATGGAAATATTGACACCGCTATCTGTATAAATATGGAAATATCTACACCACTATCTCTATAAACATGGAAATATCTACACCGTTATCTGTATAAACAAAGAAATATCTCCACCGCTGTCTGTATGAACATGGAAACATCTACACCGCTAGGTGACACAGTCATCTGTATAAACATGGAAATATCTACACCACTATCTGTATAAACATGGAAATAACTACACTGCCATCTGTATAAACATGGAATTATCTACACAGACATCTCTATAACCATTGAAATATCTACACCGCTATCTGTATAAACATGGAATTAACCACACCGGTATCTGTATAAACGTGGAAATATCTACACCGTCATCTGTGAAAACATGGAAATATGTACACTGTCATCTTCATAAACATGGAAATATCTACACGTCCATCTGTATAAACATGGAAATATCTACACTGCCATCTGTATATACCTGGAAATATCTACACTGCCATCTGTATAAACATGGAAATATCTACACCGCTATCTCTATAAACATGGAAATGTCTACACGGATGTCTGTATAAACATGGAAATATCTCCACCGCTATCTGTAGAAACATGGAAATATCTACACTGCCATCTGTAAAACATGGAATTACCTACACAGACATCTCTATAATCATTGAAATATCCACACCGCTATCTGTATATACATGGAAGTAGCCACACCGCTATCAGTATAAACATGGAAATATCTACATCGCTATCTGTATAATCATGGAAATATCTACACCCCCATCTCTTTAAACATGGATATATCTACACCGCTATCTGTATAAACATGGAAATATCTACACCGCTATCTGAATAAACATGGAAATATCTACATCGCTATCTGTATAAACATGGAAATATCTTCATCGCTATCTGTATAAACAAGGAAATATCTCCACCGCTATCTATATAAACATGGAAATATCTACATCGGTATCTTCATAAACTTGGAAATATCTACACCACTACCTGTATAAATATGGAAATATCTACACCTCTATCTCTATAAACACGGAAATGTCTACAGCGCTATCTGTATAAACATGGAAATATCTACATGGCTATCTCTATAAACATGGAAATATCAACAGCGCCATTTATATAATCATGGAAATATTACACGGCAATCTGTATAAACATGGAAATATCTACACAGCCATCTGTATAAACATGGAAATATCTACACAGCCATCTGTATAAACATGGAAATATCTACACCGCTATCTGTATATACATGGATATATGAGCACCGCTATCTGTATAAACTTGGAAATATCTACACCACCAGCTGTATAAACATTTAAATATCTACACTGCTATCTGCATAAACATGGAAATATCTCCACTGCTATCGGTATAAACATGAATATATCTACACGGCTATGTATATTAACATGGAAATATCTACACCGCTATCTGTATGAACATGGAAATATATACACCGCTATCTGTATGAACATGGAAATATCCACACCGCTGTCTGTATAAACATGGAAATATCTACATCGCTGTCTGTATAAATATGGAAATATCTCCACCGCCATTTGTAGAAACTTGGAAATATCTACACCGCTTTCTTTATAAACATGGAAATATCTACACCGCTCTCTGTATAAATATGGAAATATCTACAAAACTTTCTGTGTAAACGTGGAAATATCTAAACAGCTATCTGTGTAAAGTTGGAAATATGTACACCGCTATCTTTGTAAGGATGGATACATCTACACCCCAATCAGTGAAAATATGGAAATATCTACACTGCTATCTGTATAAACATGGAAATATCTACACCGCTGTCTGTATAAATATGGAAATATCTACACAGCTATCTCTATAAACTGGGAAATGTCTACACCGCTATCTGTATAAACATGGAAATATCTATATGGCTATCTCTATAAACATGGAAATATCTACACCGCCATCTGTATAAACATGGAAATAACTACACACTCATCTGTATAAACATGGAAATATATACACCACTATCTGTATAAACATGCAAATATCTACAACGATAACTGTGTAAACATGGAAATATCTGCACCGCTATCTGTGTAAAAATGGAAATATCTGCACCGCTATCTGGGTAAAGATAGAAATATCTACACCGCAGTCTGTGCAAAGATGGAAATATCTACACCTCTCTCTGTGTAAAGTTGGAAACATCTACACTGCAATCTGTGTAAACATGGTAACATATACACTGCTATCTGTATAAACATGGAAATATCTATATCGCAATATGTAAAAACATGGAATTATCTACACAGTCATTGGTATGAAGATGGAAATATCTACAACTCCATCTCTATAAACATGGAAATATCTACACTGCCATCTGCATACACATGGAAATATCTACACAGCCATCTGTATAATCATGGAAATAACTACATCGCTATCTCTATAAACATGGAAATATCTACACCGCAATCTGTATAAACATGGAAATATCTACACCGCTATCTGTATAAACATGGAAATATCTACACCGCTATCTGTATAAACTTAGAAATATCTCCACGGCGATCTGTATAAACATGGAAATATGTCCACCGCTACCTGTATAAACATGGAAATATCTCCACCGCCATCTCTTTAAACATGGAAATATCTACACCGCTATCTGTATAAAGATGGAAATATCTACACCGCTATCTGAATAAACATGGAAATATCTCCACCGCTACCTGTATAAACATGAAAATATCTCCACCGCCATCTCCTTAAACATGGAAATATCTACACCGCTATCTGTATATACATGGAAATACCTACATCGCTATCTGTATAAACAAGGAAATATCTCCACCTCTATCTATATAAACATGGAAATATCTACATCGGTATCTTCATAAACATGGAAATATCTACACCACTACCTCTATAAATATGGAAATACCTACACTGGTATCTCTATAAACATGGAAATGTCTACACCGCTATCTGTATATACATGGAAATATCTACATGGCTATCTCTATAAACATGGAAATATCAACACCACCATTTATATAATCATGGAAATATTACACGGCCATCTGTATAAACATGGAAATATCTACACCACTATCTGTATAAAGATGGAAATATCCACACTGCCATCTGTATAAACATGGAAATATCTACACAGCCATCTGTATAAACATGGAAATATCTACACACCCATCTGTATAAACATGGAAATATCTACACCGCTATCTGTATATACATGGATATATGTGCACCGCTATCTGCATAAACTTGGAAATATCTACACCACCATCTGCATATACATTTAAATATCTACACCGCTATCTGTATAAACATGGAAATATCTCCACTGCTATCGGTATAAACATGAAAATATCTACACGGCTATCTATATTAACATGGAAATATCTACACCGCTATCTGTATGAACATGGAAATATATACACCGCTATCTATATGAACATGGAAATATCCACACCGCTGTCTGTATAAACATGGAAATATCTACATCGCTGTCTGTATAAACATGGAAATATCTCCACCGCCATTTGTAGAAACATGGAAATATCTACACCGCTTTCTATATAAACATGGAAATATCTACACCGCTCTCCGTGTAAATATGGAAATATCTACAAAACTGTCTGTGTAAACGTGGAAATATCTAAACAGCTATCTGTGTAAAGTTGGAAATATGTACACCGCTATCTTTGTAAGGATGGATACATCTACATCCCAATCAGTGCAAATATGGAAATATCTACACTGCTATCTGTATAAACATGGAAATATCTACACCGCTGTCTGTATAAATATGGAAATATCTACACCACTATCTCTATAAACATGGAAATGTCTACACGGCTATCTGTATAAACATGGAAATATCTCCACCGCTCTCTGTAGAAACATGGAAATATCCACATCGCTATCTGTTCAAATATGGAAATATCTCCACCGCTATCTCCATAAAGATGGAAATATCTACACCGCTATCTTTATAAACATGAATATATCTACACCGCTATCTGTATAAACATGGAAATATCAATAACACTATCTCTGTAAACATGGAAATATCTACACAGCTATCTGTGTAAACATGGAAATATGTACAGAGCTCTCTGTGTAAAGATGGAAATATCTACAGCGTAATCTGTGCAAATATGGAAATATCTAAACTGCTATCTCTGTAAACATGGAAATATCTACACCACTATCTGTATAAACATGGAGATATCAACAACGCTATCAGTATAAACATGGAAATGTCTACACCACGATCTGTATAAACATGGAAATATCTACACCGCTATCAATATAAAGATGGAAATATCTACACAGCTATCTGTATAAACATGGAAATACCTACACCACGATGTGTATAAACATGGAAATATCTACACCGCTATATGAATAAACATGGAAATATCTACACCGCTATCAGTATAAACATGGAAATATCTACACCGCCATCTGTATAAATATGGAAATATCTACACCACTATCTCTATAAGCATGGAAGTATCTCCACCGTTATCTCTATAAAGATGGAAATATCTACACCGGTATCTTTATAAACATGGAAATATCTACACCGCTATCTGTATAAACAAGGAAATATCTATCACACTATCTGTGTAAACATGGAAATATCTACACAGCTATCTGTGTAAACATGGAAATATGTACACAGCTCTCTGTGTAAAGATGGAAATATCTACACCGAAATCTGTGCAAATATGGAAATATGTACACCGCTATCTCTGTAAACATGGAAATATCTACACCGCTATCTGTATAAACATGGAAATATCAACACCGCTATCTGTATAAACATGGAAATGTCTACACCACGATCTGTATAAACATGGAAATATCTACACCACCATCTCCATAAACATGGAACTAAAAACACCGCCATTAGTATAAACATGGAAATATCTACACCGCTATATGTATAAACATGGAAATATCTACACCGCTATCTGCATAAACATGGAAGTAGCCACACCGCTATCTGTATAAACATGGAAATATCTACACCGCCATCTGTGAAAACATGGAAATATCTACACTGTCATCTTTATAAACTTGGAAATATCTACACGTCCATCTGAATAAACATGGAAATATCTACACTGCCATCTGTATACACCAGGAAATATCTACACTGCCATCTGTATAAACATGGAAATACCACACCGCTATCTCTATAAACATGGAAATCTCTACACGGCTATCTGCATAAACATGGAAATATCTCCACCGCTCTCTGTAGAAACATGGAAATATCTACATCGCTATCTGTATAAACTTGGAAATATCTCCACCGCTATCTGTATAAAGATGGAAATATCTACACCGCTATCTTTATAAACATGGAAATATCTAAACCGCTATCTGTATAAACACGGAAATATCTATAACACTATCTGAGTAAATATAGAAATATCTACACAGCTATCTGTGTAAACATGGAAATATTTACACAGCTCTCTGTGTAAAGATGGAAATATCTACACCGCAATCTGTGCAAATATGGAAATATCTACACCGCTATCTCTGTAAACATGGAAATATCTACAATGCTCTCTGTATAAACATGAAAGTATCAACACCGCTATCGGTATAAACATGGAAATATCTACACCACGATCTGTATAAACATGGAATATATCTACAACGCTATATGTATAAACATGGAAATATCTACACCGCTATCAGTATAAACATGGAAATATCTGCACCGCTATCTGTATAAACATGGAAATATCTACACCACGACGTGTATAAACATGGAAATATCTACACCGCCATCTGTATAAACATGGAAATATCTACACCGCTATCAGTATAAACATGGAAATATCTACACCGCTATCTGTATAAATATGGAAATATCTACACCACTATCTGTATAAACATGGAAATACCTACACCGCTATCGGTATAAACATGGAAATATCTACACCGCTATCTGTATAAACTTGGAAATATCTACATCGCCGTCTGTATAAACATGGAAATATGTCCACCGCTATCTGTACAAACATGGAAAATCTCCACCGCTATCTGTATTAACATGGAAATAAATACACCGCTATCTGTATAAACATGGAAATATCTGCACCGCTTTCTCTATAAACATGGAAATATATACACCGCTATCTGTATAAACCTGAAAATATCTGCATCGCTATCTGTATAAACATGGAAATACCTAAACAGTCAACTGTATAAACATGGAAATATCTACACCACTGTCTGTATAATCATGGAAATATCTACTCTGCCATCTGTATAAACATGGAAATATCTACACCTCCATCTGTGTAAACGTGGAAATAACTACACTGCCATCTGTATACACATGGAAATATCTACACAGCCATCTGTATAAACGTGGAAATATATACACCGCAATGTGTATAAACATGGAAATAACTCCACCGCTATCTGTATAAACATGGAAATATCTACATCGCTATCTGTATAAACAAGGAAATATCTCCACCGCTATCTGTATAAACATGGAAATATCTACACCGTTATCAGTATAAACATGGAAATACCTACACCGCTATCAGTATAAACATGGAAATACCTACACCGTTCTCGGTATAAATATGGAAATATCTACTCCGCTATCTCTATAAACATGGAAATATCTACGCAGCCATCTCTATAAACATGAAAATAACTCCACTGCTATGTGTATAAACATGGCAATAGCCACAACGCTATCTGCATAAACATGGAAATATCTACACCGCCATCTATAAAAACATGGAAATACCTACACAGTCATCTGTATAAACATGGAAATATCTAAACCTACATTTCAATAAACATGGAAATATCTAAACCTCCATTTCTATAAACATGGAAATATCTACACTGAAATATGTATACACATGGAAATATCTACACAGCCATCTGTATAAACATGGAAAATCACCACCGCTATCTCTATAAACATGGAAATACCTACACCGCTATCTGTATAAACATGGAAATAGCATTACCGTTATCTGTATAAACATGGAAATATCAACAACGCCATCTGAAAACATTGGAAATATCAACACAGTCATCTGTATAAACATGGAAATATCTACACCTCCATCTGTATAAACATGGAAATATCTCCGCCGCTATCTGTAGAAACATGGAAATATCTTCATCGCTATCTGTAAACATGGAAATATCTCCACCGCTATCTCTATAAAGATGGAAATAACTACACCGGTATCTTTATAAACATGGAAATATCTACACCGCTATCTGTATAAACATGGAAATATCTATAACACTATCTGTGTAAACATGGAAATATCTACACAGCTATCTGTGTAAACATGGAAATATGTACACAGCTCTCTGTGTAAAGATGGACATATCTACACCGCAATCTGTGCAAATATGGAAATATCTACACCGCTATCTCTGTAAACAAGGAAATATCTACATCGCTATCTGTATAAACATGGAAATATCAACACCGCTATCTGTATAAACATGGAAATGTCTACACCACGATCTGTATAAACATGGAAATATCTACACCGCTATATGTATAAACATGGAAATATCTACACCGCTATATGTATAAACATGGAAATATCTACACCGCTATCAGTATAAACATGGAAATATCTACACTGCTATCTGTATAAACATGGAAATATCTACACCATGACGTGTATAAACATGGAAATATCTACACTGCTATGTGAATAAACATGGAAATATCTACACCGCTATCAGTGTGAACATGGAAATATCTACACCGCTATCTGTATAAATATGGAAATATCTACATCACTATCTGTTTAAACATGGAAATTTCTACACTGTTATCTGTATAAACACAGAAATATCTCCACCGCTGTCTGTATGAACATGGAAACATCTTCACCGCTTGCTGTATAAAGATGGAATTATCTACAGCGTTATCTGTATAAACATGGAAATATCTACACCGCAGTCTGTGCAAAGATGGAAAGATGTAAAATGCTATCTCAATAAACATGGAAATATCTACACCGCCATCTGTAAAAACATGGAAATACCTACACAGTCATCTGTATAAACATGGAAATATCTACACCTCCATTTCTATAAACATGGAAATATCTACACTGCCATCTGTATACACATGGAAATATCTACACAGCCATCTGTATAAACATGGAAAATATCCACCGCTATCTCTATAAACATGGAAATACCTACACTGCTATCTGTATATACATGGAAATAGCATTACAACTATCTGTATAAACATGGAAATATCAGCAACGCCATCTGTAAAAACATGGAAATATCAACACAGTCATCTGTATAAACATGGAAATATCTGCACCTCCATCTGTATAAACATGGAAATATATCCACCGCTATCTGAAGAAACATGGAAATATCTTCATAGCTATCTGTATAAACTTGGAAACATCTCCACCGCTATCTCTATAAAGATGGATATATCTACTCCGCTATCAGTATAAACATGGAAATATCTACACCGCTATCAGTATAAACATGGAAATATCTACACCACGACATGTATAACATGGAAATATCTACACTGCTATGTGAATAAACATGGAAATATCTACACCGCTATCAGTATGAACATGGAAATATCTACACCGCTATCTGTATAAATATGGAAATATCTACATCACTATCTCTATAAACATGGAAATATCTACACCGTTATCTGTATAAACAGAGAAATATCTCCACTGCTGTCTGTATGAACATGGAAACATCTTCACCGCTTGCTGTACAAAGATGGAATTATCTACAGCGATATCTGTATAAACATGGAAATATCTACACCGCAGTCTGTGCAAAGATGGAAAGATGTACAATGCTATCTCAATAAACATGGAAATATCTACACCGCCATCTGTAAAAACATGGAAATAACTACACAGTCATCTGTATAAACATGGAAATATCTACACCTCCATTTCTATAAACATGGAAATATCTACACAGCCATCTGTATACACATGGAAATATCTACACAGCCATCTGTATAAACATGGAAAATATCCACCGCGATCTCTATAAACATGGAAATACCTACACCGCTATCTGTATAAACATGGAAATAGCATTACAGCTATCTGTATAAACATGGAAATATCAACAACGCCATCTGTAAAAACATGGAAATATCAACACAGTCATCTGCATAAACATGGAAATATCTACACCTCCATCTGTATAAACATGGAAATATATCCACCGCTATCTGAAGAAACATGGAAATATCTTCATCGCTATCTGTATAAACATGGAAACATCTCCACCGCTATCTCTATAAAGATGGATATATCTACACCGCTATCAGTATAAACATGGAAATATCTACACCGCTATCAGTATAATCATGGAAATATCTACACCACGACATGTATAACATGGAAATATCTACACTGCTATGTGAATAAACATGGAAATATCTACACCTCTATCAGTATGAACATGGAAATATCTACACCGCTATCTGTATAAATATGGAAATATCTACACCACTATCTCTATAAACATGGAAATATCTACACCGTTATCTGTATAAACACAGAAATATCTCCACCGCTGTCTGTATGAACATGGAAACATCTTCACCGCTTGCTCTATAAACATGGAATTATCTACAGCGTTATCTGTATAAACATGGAAATATCTGCACCGCAGTGTGTGCAAAGATGGAAATATCTACAATGCTATCTCAATAAACATGGAAATATCTACACCACCATCTGTATAAACATAGAAATACCTACACAGTCATCTGTATAAACATGGAAATATCTACACCACAATCTGTATAAACATGGAAATATCTACACTGCCATCTGTATAAACATGGAATTATCTACACAGACATCTCTATAACCATTGAAATATCTACACCGCTATCTGTATAAACATGGAAGTAGCCACACCACTATCTGTATAAACATGAAAATATCTACACCGCCATCTGTGAAAACATGGAAATATCTACACTGTCATCTTTATAAACATGGAAATATCTACAACTCCATCTGAGTAAACATGGAAATATCTACACTGCCATCTGTATTCACATGGAAAATCCACAAAACCATCTGTATACACGTGGAAATATCTACACTGCCATCTGTATACACGAGAAAATATCTACACAGCCATCTTTATAAACATGGAAATAGCCAAAACGCTATCTGTATAAACATGGAAATAACTATAGCACCATATGAATAAACATGGAAATGTCTACAGGGCTATCTGTATAAATATAGAAATATCTACACCGCTATCTCTATAAACTTGGAAATACCTACAACGCAATCTGTATAAACATGGAAATATCTACACCGCTATCGGTAAAAACATGGAAATATCTCCACCGCTATCTCCATAAAGATGGAAATATCTGCACCGTTATCTTTATAAACATGGAAAAACCTACACCGCTATCTGTATAAACATGGAAATATATATAACACTACCAGTGTAAACATGGAAATATCTACACAGCTATCTGTTTAAACATGGAAATATGTACACTGCTATCAGTGTAAAGATGGACATATCTACACCGCAATCTGAGCAAATATGGAAATATCTACACCGCTATATCTGTAAACATGGAAATATCTACACCGCTATATGTATAAACATGGAAATATCAACACCGTTATCTGTATAAACATGGAAATATCTACACCACGATCTGTATAAACATGGAAATATCTACACCGCTATATGTATAAACATGGAAATGTCTACACCGCTATCTGTATAAACATGGAAATATCTACATGGCTATCTCTATAAACATGGAAATGTCTTCACCGCCATCTGTATAAACTTGGAAATAACTACACAGTCATCTATATAAACATGTAAATATCTACACCACTATCTGAATAAACATTGAAATATCTACACTGCCATCTGTAGTAACATGGATATATCTACACAGCAATCTCTATAAACATGGAATATCTACATCACTATCTGTATAAACATGGAAATAGCCACACTGCTCTCTTTATACACATGGGAATAACTAAAGCGCCATCTGTAAAAACATGGAAATATCTACACAGTCATCTGTATAAACATGGAAATATCTAGAAATCCAACTGAGTAAACATGGAAATATCTACAAAGCCATCTGTATACACATGGAAATATCCACACAGCCATCTGTATAAACATGGAAATATCTACACTGCCATCTGTATATACGTGGAAATATCTACAAAGCCACCTGTATAAACATGGAAATAGCCACAACGCTATCTGTATAAACATGGAAATATCTATACCGCCATATGAAAAAAACATGCAAATGTTTACATGGCTATCTGTATAAATATGGAAATATCTACACCGCTAACTCTATAAACTTGGAAATACCTGCACCGTTATCTTTATAAACATGGAAATATCTACACCGCTATCGGTATAAACATAGAAATATATATAACACTATATGTGTAAACATGGAAATATCTACACAGCTATCTGTTTAAACATAGAAATATGTACACTGCTATCAGTGTAAAGATGGAAATATCTACACTGCAATCTCTGCAAATATGGAAATGTCTACACCGATATCTCTGGAAACAGGGAAATATCTACATCGCTATCTGTATAAACATGGAAATATCAACACCGTTATCTGAATAAACATGGAAATAGCCACACCGCTCTCTGTATAAACATGGAAAAATCTACACCACGATCTGTAAAAACATGGAAATATCTACACAGTCATCTGTATAAACATGGAAATATCTGCACCTCCATCTGTATAAACATGGAAATATCTACACTGCCATCTGAATACACATGGAAATATCTACACAGCCATCTGTATAAACATGGAAAATCTCCAGCGCTATCTCTATAAACATGGAAATACCTACACCGCTATCTGTATAAACATGGAAATAACTACACCGCTATCTGTATAAACATGGAAATATCTACACCGCTGTCTGTATAAACTTGGAAATATCTACACCGCCGTCTGTATAAACATGGAAATATCTCCACCGCTATCTGTATAAACATGGAAAATCTACACTGCTATCTGTATAAACATGGAAATAAATACACCGCTATCTGTATAAACATGGAAATATCTGCACCGCTATCTGTATAAACATGGAAATATATACACCGCTATCTGTATAAACCTGGAAATATCTTCATCGCTATCTGTATAAACATGGAAATACGGACACAGTCATCTGTAGAAACATGGAAATATCTACAACACTGTCTGTATAATCATGGAAATATCTACTCGGCCATCTGTATAAACATGGAAATATCTACACCTGCATCTGTATAAACGTGGAAATAACTACACTGCCATCTGTATACACATGGAAATATCTACACAGTCATCTTTATAAACATGGAAATAGATACACCGAAATCTGTATAAACATGGAAATATCTCACCCGCTATCTGCATAAACATGGAATTATCTACACTGCTATCAGTATAAACATGGGAATATCTACACCGCTATCTGTATAAACATGGAAATATTGACACCGCTATCTGTATAAATATGGAAATATCTACACCACTATCTCTATAAACATGGAAACATCTACACAGTTATCTGTATAAACAAAGAAATATCTCCACCGCTGTCTGTATGAACATGGAAAAATCTACACTGCTAGCTGTATAAACATGGAATTATCTGTAGCATTATCTGTATAAACATGGAAATATCTACTCCGCAGTCTGTGCAAAGATGGAAATATCTACAATGCTATCTCAATAAACATGGAAATATCGACACCACCATCTGTACACACTTGGAAATACCTACACAGTCATCTGTATAAACATGGAAATATCTACACCACTATCTGTATAAACATGGAAATACCTACACTGCCATCTGTATAAACATGGAATTATCTACACAGACATCTCTATAACCATTGAAATATCTACACCGCTATCTGTATAAACATGGAAGTAGCCACACCGCTATCTGTATAAACATGGAAATATCTACACCGCCATCTGTGAAAACATGGAAATATCTACACTGTCATCTTTATAAACATGGAAATATCTACACGTCCATCTGTATAAACATGGAAATATCTACACTGCCATCTGAATATACCTGGAAATATCTACACTGCCATCTGTATAAACATGGAAATATATACAGCGCTATCTCTGTAAACATGGAAATATCTACACGGCTATCTGTATAAACATGGAAATATCTCCACCACTATCTGTAGAAACATGGAAATATCTACATCGCTATCTGTATAAACATGTAAATATCTCCACCGCTATCTCTATAAAGATGGAAATATCTACACTGCTATCTCTATAAACATGGAAATATCTACACCGCTATCTGTATAAACATGGAAATGTCTACACCACGATCTGTATAAACATGGAAATATCTACAACGCTATATGTATAAACATGGAAATATCTACACCGCTATCAGTATAAACATGGAAATATCTACACCGCTATCTGTATAAACATGGAAATATCTACACCACGACATGTATAAACATGGAAATATCTACACCGCTATCAGTAAAAACATGGAAATATCGGCACCGCTATCTGTATAAATATGGAAATATCTACACCACTATCTCTATAAACATGGAAATATCTACACCGTTATCTGTATAAACAAAGAAATATCTCCACCGCTGTCTGCATGAACATGGAAACATCTACACCGCTAGCTGTATAAACATGGAATTATCTGCAGCGTTATCTGTATAAACATGGAAATATCTACACCGCAGTCGGTGCAAAGATGGAAATATCTACAATGCTATCTCAATAAACATGGAAATATCGACACCGCCATCTGTACACACATGGAAATACCTACACAGTCATCTGTATAAACATGGAAATATCTACACCACAATCTGTATAAACATGGAAATATCTAGACTGCCATCACTATAAACATGGAATTACCTACACAGACTTCTCTATAATCATTGAAATATCTACACCGCTATCTGTATAAACATGGAAGTAGCCACACCGCTATCAGTATAAACATGGAAATATCTACACCGCTATCTGTATAAACATGGAAATCTCTACATCACGACGTGTATAAACATGGAAATATCTACAACGCTATGTGAATAAACATGGAAATATCTACACCGCTATCATTATAAACATGGAAATATTGACACCGCTATCTGTATAAATATGGAAATATCTACACCACTATCTGTATAAACATGGAAATATCTACACCGTTATCTGTATAAACAAAGAAATATCTCCACCGCTGTCTGTATGAACATGGAAACATCTACACCGCTAGCTGTATAAACATGGAATTATCTGCAGCGTTATCTGTATAAACATGGAAATATCTACACTGCAGTATGTGCAAAGATGGAAATATCTACAATGCTATCTCAATAAACATGGAAATATCGAGACCGCCATCTGTACACACATGGAAATACCTACACAGTCATCTGTATAAACATGGAAATATCTACACCGTTATCTGTATAAACATTGAAATATCTATAACTCTATCTGTGTAAACATGGAAATATCTACACAGCTATCTGTGTAAACATGGAAATATGTACACAGGTCTCTGTGTAAAGATGGAAATACCTACACCGCAATCTGTGGAAATATGGAAATATCTACACCGCTATCTCAGTAAACATGGAAATATCTAAACCGCTATCTGTACAAACATGGAAATATCAACACCGCTATCTGTATAAACATGGAAATGTCTACACCACGATCTGTATAAACATGGAAATATCTTCACCGCTATATGTATAAACATGGAAATATCTACACCGCTATCAGTATAAACATGGAAATATCTACACCGCTATCTGTATAAACATGGAAATATTGACACCGCTATCTGTATAAATATGGAAATATGTACACCACTATCTCTATAAACATGGAAATATCTACACCGTTATCTGTATAAACAAAGAAATATCTCCACCGCTGTCTGTATGAACATGGAAACATCTACACCGCTAGCTGTATAAACTTGGAATTATCTGCAGCGCTATCTGTATAAACATGGGAATATCTACACCGCAGTCTGTGCAAAGATGGAAATATCTACAATGCTATCTCAATAAACATGGAAATATTGACACCGCCATCTGTACACACATGGAAATACCTACACAGTCATCTGAATAAACATGGAAATATCTACACCACTATCTGTATAAACATGGAAATACCTACACTGCCATCTGTATAAACATGGAATTATCCACACAGACATCTCTATAACCATTGAAATATCTACACCGCTATCTGTATAAACATGGAAGTAGCCACACCGCTATCTGTATAAAGATGGAAATATATACACCGCCATCTGTGAAAACATGGAAATATCTACACTATCATCTTTATAAACATGGAAATATCTACACGTCCATCTGCATAAACATGGAAATATCTACACTGCCATCTGTATATACCTAGAAATATCTACACTGCCATCTGTATAAACATGGAAATATCTACACGGCTATCTCTATAAACATGGAAATGTCTACACGGCTATCTGTATAAACATGGAAATATCTCCACCGCTATCTGTAGAAACATGGAAATATCTACATCGCTATCTGTATAAACATGGAAATATCTCCACCGCTATCTCTATAAAGATGGAAATATCTACACCGCTATCTTTATAAACATGGAAATATCTGCACCGCTATCTGTATAAACATGGAAATATCTATAACATTAGCTGTGTAAACATGGAAATATCTACACAGCTATCTGTGTAAACATGGAAATATGTACACAGGTCTCTGTGTAAAGATGGAAATATCTACACCACAATCTGTGCAAATATGGAAATATCTACACCGCTATCTTAGTAAACATGGAAATATCTACACCGCAATCTGTATAAACATGGAAATATCAACACCGCTATCTGTATAAACATGGAAATGACAACACCACGATCTGTATAAACTTGGAAATATCTACACCGCAGTCTGTGCAAAGATGGAAATATCTACAATGCTATCTCAATAAACATGGAAATATCGACACCGCCATCCGTACACACATGGAAATACCTACACAGTCATCTGTATAAACATGGAAATATCTACACCACTATCTGTATATACATGGAAATATCTACACAGCCATCTGTATAAACATGGAATTACCTACACAGAAATTTCTATAACCATTGAAATATCTACACCGCTATCTGTATAAACATGGAAGTAGCCACACCGCTATCTGTATAAACATGGAAATATCTACACCGCCATCTGTGAAAACATGGAAATATCTACACTGTCACCTTTATAAACATGGAAATATCTACATGTCCATCTGTATAAACATGGAAATATCTACAACGCCATCTGTATATACCTGGAAATATCTACACTGCCATCTCTATAAACATGGAAATATCTACACCGCTATCTCTACAAACATGGAAATGTCTACACGGCTATCTGTGTAAACATGGAAATATCTCCACCGCTATCTGAAGAAACATGGAAATATCTACATCGCTATCTGTAAAAACATGGAAATATCTCCACTGCTGTCTCTATAAACATGGAAATATCTACACTGCCATCTGTATATACCTGGAAATATCTACACCGCTATCTGTATAAACATGGAAATATCTATAACACTATCTGTGTAAACATGGAAATATCTACACAGCTATCTGTGTAAACATGGAAATATGTACACAGGTCTCTGTGTAAAGATGAAAATATCGACAACGCAATCTGTGCAAATATGGAAATATCTACACCGCTATCTCAGTAAATATGGAAATATCTACACCGCTATCTGTATGAACATGGAAATATCAACACCGCTATCTGCATAAACATGGAAATGTCTACACCACGATCTGTATAAACATGGAAATATCTACACCGCTATATGTATAATCATGGAAATATCTACACCGCTATCAGTATAAACATGGAAATATCTACACCGCTATCTGTGTAAACATGGAAATATCTACAACACGACATGTATAAACATGGAAATATCTACACCGCCATGTGAATAAACATGGAAATGTCTACACCGCTATCAATAAAAACATGGAAATATCGACACCGCTATCTGTATAAATATGGAAATATCTACACCACTATCTCTATAAACATGGAAATATCTACACCGTTATCTGTATAAACAAAGAAATATCTCCACCGCTGTCTGTATGAACATGGAAACATCTACACAGCTAGCTGTATAAACATGGAATTATCTGCAGCGTTTTCTGTATAAACATGGAAATATCTACACCGCAGTCTGTGCAAAGATGGAAATATCTACAATGCTATCTCAATAAACATGGAAATATCGACACCGCCATCTGTACACACATGGAAATACCTACACAGTCATCTGTATAAACATGGAAATACCTACACCACTATCTGTATAAACATGGAAATACCTACACTGCCATCTGTATAAACATGGAATTATCCACACAGACATCTCTATAACCATTGAAATATCTACACCGCTATCTGTATAAACATGGAAGTAGCCACACCGCTATCTGTATAAACATGGAAATATCTACACCGCCATCTGTGAAAACATGGAAATATCTACACTGTCATCTTTATAAACCTGGAAATATCTACACGTCCACCTGTATAAACATGGAAATATCTACACTGCCATCTGTATATACCTGGAAATATCTACACTGCCATCTGTATAAACATGGAAATATCTACAGCGATATCTCTATAAACATGGAAATGTCTACACGGCTATCTGTATAAACATGGAAATATCTCCACCGCTATCTGTAGAAACATGGAAATATCTACACCGCTATATGTATAAACATGGAAATATCTACACCGCTATCTGTATAAACATGGAAATATCTACACCGCTATCTGTATGAACATGGAATTATCTTCACTGCCATCTGTATAAACATGGAATTACCTACACAGACATCTCTATAATCATTGAAATATCTACACCGCTATCTGTATAAACATGGAAGTAGCCACACCGCTATCAGTATAAACATGGAAATATCTACACCGCTATCTGTATAAACATGGAAATATCTACACCACGACGTGTATAAACATGGAAATATCTACACCGCTATGTGAATAAACATGCAAATATCTACACCGATATCTGTATAAACATGGAAATATTGACACCGCTATCTGTATAAATATGGAAATATCAACACAACTATCTCTATAAACATGGAAATATCTACACCGTTATCTGTATAAACAAAGAAATATATCCACAGCTTTCTGTATGATCATGGAAACACCTACACCGCTAGGTGTATAAACATGTAATTATCTGCAGCGTGATCTGTACAAACATGGAAATATCTACACCGCAGTCTGTGCAAAGAAGGAAATACCTACAATGCTGTCTCAATAAACATGGAAATATCGACACTGCCATCTGTACCCACATGGAAATACCTACACAGTCATCTGTATTATCATGGAAATATCTACACCAATATCTGTATAAACATGGAGATATCTACACTGCCATCTGTATAAACATGGAATTACCTACACAGACATCTCTACAATCAATGAAATATCTACACCGCTATCTGTATAAACATGGAAGTAGCCACACCGCTATCAGTATAAACATGGAAATATCTACACCGCTATCTGTATAAACATGGAAATATCTTCACCGCTATGTGAATAAACATGGAAAAATCTACACCACTATCAGTAAAAACATGGAAATATTGACACCGCTATCTGTATAAATATGGAAATATCTACACCACTATCTCTATAAAAATGGAAATATCTACACCGTTATCTGTAAAAACAAAGAAATATCTCCACCGCTGTCTGTATGAACTTGGAAACATCTACACCGCTAGCTGTATAAACATGGAATTATCTGCAGCGTTATCTGCATAAACATGGAAATATCTACACCGCAGTCTGTACAAAGATGGAAATATCTACAATGCTATCTCAATAAACATGGAAATATCGACACCACCATCTGTACACATATGGAAATACCTACACAGTCATCTGTATAAACATGGAAATATCTACACCACTATCTGTATAAACATGGAAATATCTACACCGCCATCTGTGAAAACATGGAAATATCTACACTGTCATCTTTATAAACATGGAAATATCTACACGTCCATCTGTATAAACATGGAAATATCTACACTGCCATCTGTATATACCTGGAAATATCTACACTGCCATCTGTATAAACATGGAAATATCTACAGCGCTATCTCTATAAACATGGAAATGTCTACACGGCTATCTGTATAAACATGGAAATATCTCCACCGCTATCTGTAGAAACATGGAAATATCTACACCGCTATATGTATAAACATGGAAATATCTACACCGCTATCAGTATAAACATGGAAATATCTACACCGCTATCTGTATAAACATGGAAATATCTACACCACGACGTGTATAAACATGGAAATATCTACACCGCTATGTGAATAAACATGGAAATATCTACACCGATATCAGTATAAACATGGAAATATTGACACCGCTATCTGTATAAATATGGAAATATCAACAGCACTATCTCTATAAACATGGAAATATCTACACCGTTATCTGTATAAACAAAGAAATATCTCCACCGCTTTCTGTATGATCATGGAAACACCTACACCGCTAGGTGTATAAACATGGAATTATCTGCAGCGTTATCTGTATAAACATGGAAATATCTACACCGCAGTCTGTGCAAAGATGGAAATATCTACAACGCTATCTCAATAAACATGGAAATATCGACACCGCCATCTGTACACACATGGAAATACCTACACAGTCATCTGTATAAACATGGAAATATCAACACCACTATCTGTATAAACATGGAAATACCTTCATTGCCATCTGTATAAACATGGAATTATCTACACAGACATCTCTATAACCATTGAAATATCTACACCGCTATCTGTATAAACATGGAAGTAGCCACACCGCTATCTGTATAAACATGGAAATATCTACACCGCAGTCTGTGCAAAGATGGAAATATCTACAATGCTATCTCAATTAACATGGAAATATCGACACCGCCATCTGTACACACATGGAAATACCTACACAGTCAACTGTATAAACATGGAAATATCTACACCACTATCTGTATAAACATGGAAATACCTTCATTGCCATCTGTATAAACACGGAATTATCTACACAGACATCTCTATAACCATTGAAATATCTACACCGCTATCTGTATAAACATGGAAGTAGCCACACCGCTATCTGTGTAAACATGGAAATATCTACACCGCCATCTGTGAAAACATGGAAATATCTACACTGTCATCTTTATAAACATGGAAATATCTACACGTCCATCTGTATAAACATGGAAATAACTACACTGCCGTCTGTGTATACCTGGAAATATCTACACTGCCATCTGTATAAACATGGAAATATCTACACCGCTATCTCTATAGACATGGAAATGTCTACATGGCTATCTGTATAAACATGGAAATTACTCCACCGCTATCTGTAGAAACATGGAAATATCTACACCGCTATCTGTATAAACATGGAAATATCTCCACCGCTATCTATATAAAGATGGAAATAACTACACCGCTATCTTTATAAACATGGAAATATCTACACCGCTATCTGTATAAACATGGAAATATCTATAACACTATCTGTGTAAACATGGAAATATCTACACAGCTATCTGTGTAAACATGGAAATATGTACACAAGTCTCTGTGTAAAGATGGAAATACCTACACCGCAATCTGTGGAAATATGGAAAAATCTACACCGCTATCTCAGTAAACATGGAAATATCTAAACCGCTATCTGTACAAACATGGAAATATCAACACCGCTATCTGTATAAACATGGAAATGTCTACACCACGATCTGTATAAACATGGAAATATCTACACCGCTATATATATAAACATGGAAATATCTACATCGCTATCAGTATAAACATGGAAATATCTACACCGTTATCTGTATAAACATGGAAATATCTACACCACGACATGTATAAACATGGAAATATCTACACCGCCATGTGAATAAACATGGAAATATCTACACCGCTATCAGTAAAAACATGGAAATAGCGACACCGCTATCTGTATAAATATGGAAATATCTACACCACTATCTCTATAAACATGGAAATATCTACACCGTTATCTGTATAAACAAAGAAATATCTCCACCGCTGTCTGTATGAACATGGAAACATCTACACCGCTAGCTGTATAAACATGGAATTATCTGAAGCGTTATCTGTATAAACATGGAAATATCTACACCGCAGTCTGTGCAAAGATGGAAATATCTACAATGCTATCTCAATAAACATGGAAATATCGACACCGGCATCTGTACACACATGGAAATACCTACACAGTCAACTGTATAAACATGGAAATATCTACACCACTATCTGTATAAACATGGAAATACCTACACTGCCATCTGTATAAACATGGAATTATATACACAGACATCTCTATAACCATTGAAATATCTACACCGCTCTCTGTATAAACATGGAAGTAGCCACACCGGTATCTGTATAAACATGGAAATATCTACACCGCCATCTGTGAAAACATGGAAATATCTACACTGTCATCTTTATAAACATGGAAATATCTACACATCGATCTGTATAAACATGGAAATATCTACACTGCCATCTGTATATACCTCGAAATATCTACACTGCCATCTGTATAAACATGGAAATATCTACAGCGCTATCTCTATAAACATGGAAATGTCTACACGGCTATCTGTATAAACATGGAAATTTCTCCACCGCTATCTGTATAAACATGGAAGTAGCCACACCGCTATCTGTATAAACATGGAAATATCTACACCGCTATCTGTATAAACATGGAAATATCTACACCACGACGTGTATAAACATGGAAATATCTACACCGCTATGTGAATAAACATGGAAATATCTACACCGATATCAGTATAAACATGGAAATATTGACACCGCTATCTGTATAAATATGGAAATATCAACTCCACTATCTCTATAAACATGGAAATATCTACACCGTCATCTGTATAAACAAAGAAATATCTCCACCGCTTTCTGTATGATCATGGAAACTCCTACACCGCTAGGTGTATAAACATGGAATTATCTTCAGCGTTATCTGTATAAACATGGAAATATCTACACCGCAGTCTGTGCAAAGATGGAAATATCTACAATGCTATCACAATAAACATGGAAATATCGACACCGCCATCTGTACAAACATGGAAATACCTACAGAGTCATCTCTGTAAACATGGAAATATCTACACCACTATCTGTATAAACATGGAAATACCTACACTGCCATCTGTATAAACATGGAATTATCTACACAGACATCTCTATAAACATTGAAATATCTACACCGCTATCTGTATAAACATGGAAGTAGCCACACCGGTATCTGTATAAACATGGAAATATCTACACCACCATCTGTATAAACATGGAAATACCTTCATTGCCATCTGTATAAACATGGAATTATCTACACAGACATCTCTATAACCATTGAAATAACTACACCGCTATCTGTATAAACATGGAAGTAGCCACACCGCTATCTGTACAAACATGGAAATATCTACACCGCAGTCTGGGCAAAGATGGAAATATCTACAATGCTGTCTCAACAAACATGGAAATATCGACACTGCCATCTGTACCCACATGGAAATACCTACACAGTCATCTGTATAAACATGGAAATATCTACACCACTATCTGTATAAACATGGAAATATCTACACTGCCATCTGTATAAACATGGAATTACCTACACAGACATCTGTATAATCAATGAAATATCTACACCGCTATCTGTATAAACATGGAAGTAGCCACACCGCTATCAGTATAAACATGGAAATATCTACACCGCTATCTGTATAAACATGGAAATATCTTCACCGCTATGTGAATAAACATGGAAAAATCTACACCGCTATCAGTATAAACATGGAAATATTGACTCCGCTATCTGTATAAATATGGAAATATCTTCACCACTATCTCTATAAACATGGAAATATCAACACCGTTATCTGTATAAACGAAGAAATATCTCCACCGCTGTCTGTATGAACTTGGAAACATCTACACCGCTAGCTGTATAAACATGGAATTATCTGCAGCGTTATCTGCATAAACATGGAAATATCTACACCGCAGTCTGTGCAAAGATGGAAATATCTACAATGCTATCTCAATAAACATGGAAATATCGACTCCACCATCTGTACACATATGGAAATACCTACACAGTCATCTGTATAAACATGGAAATATCTACACCATTATCTGTATAAACATGGAAATAACTACACTGCCATCTGTATAAACATGGAATTATCTACACAGACATCTCTATAAACATTGAAATATCTACACCGCTATCTGTATAAACATGGAAGTAGCCACACCGGTATCTGTATAAACATGGAAATAACTACACCGCCATCTGTGAAAACATGGAAATATCTACACTGTCATCTTTATAAACATGGAAATATCTACACGTCCATCTGTATAAACATGGAAATATCTACACTGCCATCTGTATATACCTGGGAATATCTACACTGCCATCTGTATAAACATGGAAATATCTACAGCGCTATCTCTATAAACATGGAAATGTCTACACGGCTATCTGTATAAACATGGAAATATCTCCACCGCTATCTTTAGAAACATGGAAATATCTACACCGCTATATGTATAAACATGGAAATAACTACACCGCTATCAGTATAAACATGGAAATATCTACACCGCTATCTGTATAAACATGGAAATATCTACACTGCCATCTGCATAAACATGGAATTACCTACACAGACATCTCTATAATCATTGAAATATCTACACCGCTATCTGTATAAACATGGAAGTAGCCACACCGCTATCAGTATAAACATGGAAATATCTACACCGCTATCTGTATAAACATGGAAATATCTACACCATGACGTGTATAAACATGGAAATCTCTACACCGCTATGTGAATAAACATGGAAATATCTACACTGATATCAGTATAAACATGGAAATATTGACACCGCTATCTGTATAAATATGGAAATATCAACACAACTATCTCTATAAACATGGAAATATCTACACCGTTATCTGTATAAACAAAGAAATATCTCCACCGCTTTCTGTATGATCATGGAAACACCTACACCGCTAGGTGTATAAACATGGAATTGTCTGCAGCGTTATCTGTATAAACATGGAAATATCTACACCGCAGTCTGTGCAAAGATGGAAATATCTACAATGCTATCTCAATAAACATGGAAATATCGACACCGCCATCTGTACACACATGGAAATACCTACACAGTCATCTGTATAAACATGGAAATATCAACACCACTATCTGTATAAACATGGAAATACCTTCATTGCCATCTGTATAAACATGGAATTATCTACACAGACATCTCTATAACCATTGAAATATCTACACCGCTATCTGTATAAACATGGAAGTAGCCACACCGCTATCTGTATAAACATGGAAATATCTACACCGCAGTCTGTGCAAAGATGGAAATATCTACAATGCTATCTCAATAAACATGGAAATATCGACACCGCCATCTGTTCACACATGGAAATACCTACACAGTCATCAGTATAAACATGGAAATATCTACACCACTATCTGTATAAACATGGAAATACCTTCATTGCCATCTGTATAAACACGGAATTATCTACACAGACATCTCTATAACCATTGAAATATCTGCACCGCTATCTGTATAAACATGGAAGTAGCCACACCGCTATCTGTATAAACATGGAAAGATCTACACCGCCATCTGTGAAAACATGGAAATATCTACACTGTCATCTTTATAAACCTGGAAATATCTACACGTCCATCTGTATAAACATGGAAATATCTACACTGCCATCTGTATATACCTGGAAATATCTACACTGCCATCTGTATAAACATGGAAATATCTACACCGATATCTCTATAAACATGGAAATGTCTACACGGCTATCTGTATAAACATGGAAATATCTCCACCGCTATCTGTAGAAACATGGAAATATCTACACCGCTATCTGTATAAACATGGAATTATCTCCACCGCTATCTCTGTAAAGATGGAAATATCTACACCGCTATCTTTATAAACATGGAAATATCTACACCGCTATCTGTATAAACATGGAATTATCTACACGACTATATGTATAAACATGGAAATATCTATACCGCTATCAGTATAAACATGGAAATATCTACACCGCTATCTGTATAAACATGGAAATATCTACACCACGACATGTATAAACATGGAAATATCTACACCGCCATGTGAATAAACATGGAAATATCTACAATGCTATCACAATAAACATGGAAATATCGACACCGCCATCTGTACAAACATGGAAATACCTACAGAGTCATCTCTGTAAACATGGAAATATCTACACCACTATCTGTATAAACATGGAAATACCTACACTGCCATCTGTATAAACATGGAATTATCTACACAGAGATCTCTATAAACATTGAAATATCTACACCGCTATCTGTATAAACATGGAAGTAGCCACACCGGTATCTGTATAAACATGGAAATATCTACACCACCATCTGTGAAAACATGGAAATATCTACACTTTCATATTTATAAACATGGAAATATCTACACGTCCATCTGTATAAACATGGAAATATCTACACTGCCATCTGTATATACCTGGAAATATGTACACTGCCATCTCTATAAACATGGAAATATCTACAGCGCTATCTCTATAAACATGGAAATGTCTACACGGCTATCTGTATAAACATGGAAATATCTCCACCGCTATCTGTAGAAACATGGAAATATCTACACCGCTATATGTATAAACATGGAAATATCTACACCGCTATCAGTATAAACATGGAAATATCTACACCGCTATCTGTATAAACATGGAAATATCTTCACTGCCATCTGTATAAACATGGAATTACCTTCACAGACATCTCTATAATCATTGAAATATCTACACCGCTATCTGTATAAACATGGAAGTAGCCACACCGCTATCAGTATAAACATGGAAATATCTACACCGCTATCTGTATAAACATGGAAATATCTACACCACGACGTGTATAAACATGGAAATATCTACACCGCTATGTGAATAAACATGGAAATATCTACACCGATATCAGTATAAACATGGAAATATTGACACCGCTATCTGTATAAATATGGAAATATCAACACAACTATCTCTATAAACATGGAAATATCTACACCGTTATCTGTATAAACAAAGAAATATCTCCACCGCTTTCTGTATGATCATGGAAACCCCTACACCGCTAGGTGCATAAACATGGAATTATCTGCAGCGTTATCTGTATAAACATGGAAATATCTACACCGCAGTCTGTGCAAAGATGGAAATATTTACAATGCTATCTCAATAAACATGGAAATATCGACACCGCCATCTGTACACACATGGAAATACCTACACAGTCGTCTGTATAAACATGGAAATATCAACACCACTATCTGTATAAACATGGAAATACCTTCATTGCCATCTGTATAAACATGGAATTATCTACACAGACATCTCTATAACCATTGAAATATCTACACCGCTCTCTGTATAAACATGGAAGTAGCCACACCGCTATCTGTACAAACATGGAAATATCTACACCGCAGTCTGGGCAAAGATGGAAATATCTACAATGCTGTCTCAATAAACATGGAAATATCGACACTGCCATCTGTACCCACATGGAAATACCTACACAGTCATCTGTATAAACATGGAAATATCTACACCACTATCTGTATAAACATGGAAATACCTACACTGCCATCTGTATAAACACGGAATTATCTACACAGACATGTCTATAAACATTGAAATATCTACACCGCTATCTGTATAAACATCGAAGTAGCCACACCGGTATCTGTATAAACATGGAAATATCTACACCGCCATCTGTGAAAACATGGAAATATCTACACTGTCATCTTTATAAACATGGAAATATCTACACGTCCATCTGTATAAACATGGAAATATCTACACTGCCATCTGTATATACCTGGAAATATCTACACTGCCATCTGTATAAACATGGAAATATCTACAGCGCTATCTCTATAAACATGGAAATGTCTACACGGCTATCTGTATAAACATGGAAATATCTACACCACGACGTGTATAAACATGGAAATATCTACACCGCTATGTGAATAAACATGGAAATATCTACACCGATATCATTATAAACATGGAAATATTGACACCGCTATCTGTATAAATATGGAAATATCAACACCACTATCTCTATAAACATGGAAATATCTACACCGTCATCTGTATAAACAAAGAAATATCTCCACCGCTTTCTGTATGATCATGGAAACTCCTACACCGATAGGTGTATAAACATGGAATTATCTGCAGCGTTATCTGTATAAACATGGAAATATCTACACTGCAGTCTGTGCAAAGATGGAAATATCTACAATGCTATCACAATATACATGGAAATATCGACACCGCCATCTGTACACACATGGAAATACCTACACAGTCATCTGTGTAAACATGGAAATATCTACACCACTATCTCTATAAACATGGAAATACCTACACTGCCATCTGTATAAACATGGAATTATCTACACAGACATCTCTATAAACATTGAAATATCTACACCGCTATCTGTATAAACATGGAAGTAGCCACACCGGTATCTGTATAAACATGGAAATACCTACACCGCCATCTGTGAAAACATGGAAATATCTACACTGTCATCTCCATAAACATGGAAATATCTACACGTCCATCTGTATAAACATGGAAATATCTACACTGCCATCTGTATATACCTGGAAATATCTACACTGCCATCTGTATAAACATGGAAATATCTACAGCGCTATCTCTATAAACATGGAAATGTCTACACGGCTATCTGTATAAACATGGAAATATCTCCACCGCTATCTGTAGAAACATGGAAATATCTACACCGCTATATGTATAAACATGGAAATATCTACACCGCTATCTGTATAAACATGGAAATATCTACACCACTATCTGTATGAACATGGAATTATCTTCACTGCCATCTGTATATACATGGAATTACCTACACAGACATCTCTATAATCATTGAAATATCTACACCGCTATCTGTATAAACATGGAAGTAGCCACACCGCTATCAGTATAAACATGGAAATATCTACACCGCTATCTGTATAAACATGGAAATATCTACACCACGACGTGTATAAACATGGAAATATCTACACCGCTATGTGAATAAACATGCAAATATCTACACCGATATCAGTATAAACATGGAAATATTGACACCGCTATCTGTATAAATATGGAAATATCAACACAACTATCTCTATAAAGATGGAAATATCTACACCGTTATCTGTATAAACAAAGAAATATATCCACAGCTTTCTGTATGATCATGGAAACACCTACACCGCCAGGTGTATAAACATGGAATTATCTGCAGCGTGATCTGTATAAACATGGAAATATCTACACCGCAGTCTGTGCAAAGATGGAAATATTTACAATGCTATCTCAATAAACATTGAAATATCGACACCGCCATCTGTACACACATGGAAAAACCTACACAGTCGTCTGTATAAACATGGAAATATCAACACCACTATCTGTATAAACATGGAAATACCTTCATTGCCATCTGTATAAACATGGAATTATCTACACAGACATCTCTATAACCATTGAAATATCTACACCGCTATCTGTATAAACATGGAAGTAGCCACACCGCTATCTGTACAAACATGGAAATATCTACACCGCAGTCTGTGCAAAGATGGAAATATCTACAATGCTGTCTCAATAAACATGGAAATATCGACACTGCCATCTGTACCCACATGGAAATACCTACACAGTCATCTGTATAAACATGGAAATATCTACACCACTATCTGTATAAACATGGAAATATCTACACTGCCATCTGTATAAACATGGAATTACCTACACAGACATCTCTATAATCAATGAAATATCTACACCGCTATCTGTATAAACATGGAAGTAGCCACACCGCTATCAGTATAAACATGGAAATATCTACACCGCTATCTGTATAAACATGGAAATATCTTCACCGCTATGTGAATAAACATGGAAAAATCTACACCGCTATCAGTATAAACATGGAAATATTGACACCGCTATCTGTATAAATATGGAAATATCTACACCACTATCTCTATAAACATGGAAATATCTACACCGTTATCTGTATAAACGAAGAAATATCTCCACCGCTGTCTGTATGAACTTGGAAACATCTACACCGCTAGCTGTATAAACATGGAATTATCTGCAGCGTTATCTGCATAAACATGGAAATATCTACAGCGCAGTCTTTGCAAAGATGGAAATATCTACAATGATATCTCAATAAACATGGAAATATCGATACCGCCATCTGTACACACATGGAAATACCTACAAAGTCATCTGTATAAACATGGAAATATCTACACCACTATCTGTATAAACATGGAAATACCTACACTGCCATCTGTATAAACATGGAATTATCTACACAGACATCTCTATAACCATTGAAATATCTACACCGTTATCTGTATAAACATGGAAGTAGCCACACCGCTATCTGTATAAACATGGAAATATCTACACCGCCATCTGTGAAAACATGGAAATATCTACACTGTCATCTTTATAAACATGGAAATATCTACACGTCCATCTGTATAAACATGGAAATTTCTACACTGCCATCTGTATATACCTGGAAATATCTACACTGTCACCTGTATAAACATGGAAATATGTACAGCACTATCTCTATAAACATGGAAATATCTACACGGCTATCTGTATAAACATGGAAATATCTCCACCGCTGTCTGTAGAAACATGGAAATATCTACATCGCTATCTGTATAAACATGGAAATATCTCCACCGTTATCTCTATAAAGATGGAAATATCTACACCGCTCTCTTTATAAACATGGAAATATCTACACCGCTATCTGTATAAACATGGAAATATCTATAACACTATCTGTGTAAGCATGGAAATATCTACACAGCTATCTGTGTAAACATGGAAATATGTACACACGTCTCTGTGTAAAGATGGAAATACCTACACCGCAATCTGTGCAAATATGGAAATATCTACACCGCTATCTCAGTAAACATGGAAATATCTACACCGCTATCTGTAAAAACATGGAAATATCAACACCGCTATCTGTATAAACATGGAAATGTCTACACCACGATCTGTATAAACATGGAAGTATCTACACTGCTATATGTATAAACATGGAAATATCTACACCACTATCTGTATAAACATGGAAATATCTACACTGCCATCTGTATAAACATGGAATTACCTACACAGATATCTCTATAATCATTGAAATATCTACACTGCTATCTGTATAAACATGGAAGTAGCCACACCTCTATCAGTATAAACATGGAAATATCTACACCGCTATCTGTATAAACATGGAAATATCTACACCACGACGTGTATAATCATGGAAATATCTACACCGCTATGTGAATAAACATGGAAATACCTACACCGCTATCAGTATAAACATGGAAATATTGACACCGCTATCTGTATAAATATGGAAATATCTACACCACAGTCTGTGCAAAGATGGAAATATCTACAATGCTATCTCAAAAAACATGGAAATATTGACATCGCCATTTGTACACACATGGAAATACCTACACAGTCAACTGTAAAAACATGGAAATATCAACACCGCTATCTGTATAAACATGGAAATGTCTACAACACGATCTGTATAAACATGGAAATATCTACACCGCTATCTGTATAAACATGGAAATATCTACACCACGACATGTATAAACATGGAAATATCTACACCGCCATGTGAATAAACATGGAAATATGTACACCGCTATCAGTAAAAACATGGAAATAGCGACACCGCTATCTGTATAAATATGGAAATATCTACACCACTATCTCTATAAACATGGAAATATCTACACTTCCATCTGTATAAACATGGAATTACCTACACAGACATCTCTATAATCATTGAAATATTTACACCGCTATCTGTATAAACATGGAAGTAGCCACACCGCCATCAGTATAAACATGGAAATATCTACACCGCTATCTGAATAAACATGGAAATATCTACACCACGACATGTATAAACATGGAAATATCTACACTGCTGTGTGAATAAACATGGAAATATCTAAACCGCTATCAGTATAAATATGGAAATATTGACACCGCTATCTGTATAAATATGGAAATATCTACATCACTATATCTATAAACATGGAAATATCTACACCGTTATCTGTATAAACAAAGAAATATCTCCACCGCTGTCTGTATGAACATGGAAACATCTACACCGCTACCTGTATAAACATGGAATTATCTGCAGTGTTATCTGTATAAACTTGGAAATATCTACACTGCAGTCTGTGCAAAGATGGAAATATCTACAATGATGTCTCAATAAACATGGAAATATCGACACCGCCATCTGTACACACATGGAAATACCTACACAGTCATCTGTATAAACATGGAAATATCTACACCACTATCTGTATAAACATGGAAATACCTACACTGCCCTCTGAATAAACATGGAATTATCTACACAGACATCTATATAACCATTGAAATATCTACACCGCTATCTGTATAAACATGGAAGTAGCCACACCGCTATCTGTATAAACATGGAAATATCTACACCGCTATCTGTGAAAACATGGAAATATCTACACTGTCATCTTTATAAACAGGGAAATATCTACACGTCCATCTGCATAAACATGGAAATATCTACACGGCCATCTGTATATTCCTAGAAATATCTACACTGCCATCTGTGTAAACATGGAAATATCTACACCGTTATCTCTATAAACATGGAAATGTCTACACGGCTATCTGTATAAACATGGAAATATCTCCACCGCTATCTGTAGAAACATGGAAATACCTACATCGCTATCTGTATAAACATGGAAATATCTCCACCGCTATCTCAATAAAGATGGAAATATCTACACCGCTATCTTTATAAACATGGAAATATCTGCACCGCTATCTGTATAAACATGGAAATATCTATAACATTATCTGTGTAAACATGTAAATATCTACACAGCTATCTGTATAAACATGGAAATACGTACACAGGTCTCTGTGTAAAGATGGAAATATCTACACCACAATCTGTGCAAATATGGAAATATCTACACCGCTATCTTAGTAAACATCGAAATATCTACACCGCTATCTGTAAATCATGGAAATATCAACACCGCTATCGGTATAAACATGGAAATGTCTACACCACGATCTGTATAAACATGGAAATATCTACACCGCTATATGTATAAACATGGAAATATCTACACCGCTATCAGTATAAACATGGAAATATCTACACCGCTATCTGTATAAACATGGAAATATCTACACCACGGCATGTATAAACATGGAAATATATACACCGCCATGTGAATAAACATGGAAATATCTACACCGCTCTCAGTAAAAACATGGAAATAGCGACACCGCTATCTGTATAAATATGGAAATATCTACACCACTATCTCTGTAAACATGGAAATATCTTCACCGTTATCTGTATAAACAAAGAAATATCTCCACCGCTGTCTGTATAAACATGGAAACATCTACACCGCTAGCTGTATAAACATGGAATTATCTGCAGCGTTATCTGTATAAACATGGAAATATTTACACCGCAGTCTGTGCAAAGATGGAAATATCTACAATGCTATCTCAATAAACATGGAAATATTGACACCGCCATCTGTACACACATGGAAATAACTACACAGTCATCTGTATAAACATGGAAATATCTACACCACTATCTGTATAAACATGGAAATATTTACACTGCCATCTGTATAAACATGGAATTACCTACACAGACATCTCTATAATCATTGAAATATCTACACCTCTATCTGTATAAACATGGAAGTCGCCACACCGCTATCAGTATAAACATGGAAATATCTACACCGCTATCTGTATAAACATGGAAATATCTACACCACGACCTGTATAAACATGGAAATATCTACACCGCTATGTGAATAAACATGGAAATATCTACACCGCTATCTGTGTAAATATGGAAATATTGACACCGCTATCTGTATAAATATGGAAATATCTACACCACTATCTCTATAAACATGGAAATATCTACACCGTTATCTGTATAAACAAAGAAATATCTCCACCGCTGTCTGTATGAACATGGAAACATCTCCACCGCTAGCTGTATAAACATGGAATTATCTGCAGCGTTATCTGTATAAATATGGAAATATCTACACTGCAGTCTGTGCAAAGATGGAAATATCTACAATGCTGTCTCAATAAACATGGAAATATCGACACCGCCATCTGTACACACATGGAAATAGCTACACAGTCATCTGTATAAACATGGAAATATCTACACCACTATCTGTATAAAGATGGAAATACCTACACTGCCATCTGTATAAACATGGAATTATCTACACAGACATCTCTATAACCATTGAAATATCTACACCGGTATCTGTATTAACATGGAAGTAGCCACACCGCTATCTGTATAAACATGGAAATATCTACACCGCCATCTGGGAAAAAATGGAAATATCTACACTGTAATCTTCATAAACATGGAAATATCTACACTGCCATCTGTATATACCTGGAAATATCTACACTGCCATCTGTATAAACATGGAAATATGTACAGCGCTATCTCTATACACATGGAAATGTCTACACGGCTATCTGTATAAACATGGGAATATCTCCACCGCTATCTGTAGAAACATGGAAATATCTACATCGCTATCTGTATAAACATGGAAATATCTCCACCGCTATCTCTATAAAGATGGAAATATCTACACCGCTATCTTTATAAACATGGAAATATCTACACCGCTATCTGTGTAAACATGGAAATATGTACACAGGTCTATGTGTAAAGATGGAAATACCTACACCGCAATCTGTGCAAATATGGAAATAACTACACCGCTATCTCAGTAAACATGGAAATATCTACACCTCAGTCTGTGCAAAGATGGAAATATCTCCAATGCTATCTCAATAAACATGGAAATATCGACACCGCCATCTGTACACACGTGGAAATACCTACAAAGTCATCTGTATAAACATGGAAATATCTACACCACTATCTGTATAAACATGGAAATACCTACACTGCCATCTGTATAAACATGGAATTATCTACACAGACATCTCTATAACCATTGAAATATCTACACCGCTATCTGTATAAACATGGAAGTAGCCACACCGCTATCTGTATAAACATGGAAATATCTACACCGCCATCTGTGAAAACATGGAAATATCTACACTGTCATCTTTATAAACATGGAAATATCTACACGTCCATCTGTATAAACATGGAAATTTCTACACTGCCATCTGTATATACCTGGAAATATCTACACTGTCATCTGTATTAACATGGAAATATGTACAGCACTATCTCTATAAACATGGAAATATCTACACGGCTATCTGTATAAACATGGAAATATCTCCACCGCTGTCTGTAGAAACATGGAAATATCTACATCGCTATCTGTATAAACATGGAAATATCTCCACCGTTATCTCTATAAAGATGGAAATATCTACACCGCTATCTTTATAAACATGGAAATATCTACACCGCTATCTGTATAAACATGGAAATATCTATAACACTATCTGTGTAAGCATGGAAATATCTACACAGCTATCTGTGTAAACATGGAAATATGTACACAGGTCTCTGTGTAAAGATGGAAATACCTACACCGCAATCTGTGCAAATATGGAAATATCTACACCGCTATCTCAGTAAACATGGAAATATATACACCGCTATCTGTAAAAACATGGAAATATCAACACCGCTATCTGAATAAACATGGAAATGTCTACACCACGATCTGTATAAACATGGAAGTATCTACACTGCTATATGTATAAACATGGAAATATCTACACCACTATCTGTATAAACATGGAAATATCTACACTGCCATCTGTATAAACATGGAATTACCTACACAGACATCTCTATAATCATTGAAATATCTACACCGCTATCTGTATAAACATGGAAGTCGCCACACCGCTATAAGTATAAACATGGAAATATCTACACCGCTATCTGTATAAACATGGAAATATCTACACCACGACCTGTATAAACATGGAAATATCTACACCGCTATGTGAATAAACATGGAAATATCTACACCGCTATCTGTGTAAATATGGAAATATTGACACCGCTATCTGTATAAATATGGAAATATCTACACCACTATCTCTATAAACATGGAAATATCTACACCGTTATCTGTATAAACAAAGAAATATCTCCACCGCTGTCTGTATGAACATGGAAACATCTCCACCGCTAGCTGTATAAACATGGAATTATCTGCAGCGTTATCTGTATAAATATGGAAATATCTACACTGCAGTCTGTGCAAAGATGGAAATATCTACAATGCTGTCTCAATAAACATGGAAATACCGACACCGCCATCTGTACACACATGGAAATAGCTACACAGTCATCTGTATAAACATGGAAATATCTACACCACTATCTGTATAAAGATGGAAATACCTACACTGCCATCTGTATAAACATGGAATTATCTACACAGACATCTCTATAACCATTGAAATATCTACACCGGTATCTGTATTAACATGGAAGTAGCCACACCGCTATCTGTATAAACATGGAAATATCTACACCGCCATCTGGGAAAAAATGGAAATATCTACACTGTAATCTTCATAAACATGGAAATATCTACACTGCCATCTGTATATACCTTGAAATATCTACACTGCCATCTGTATAAACATGGAAATATGTACAGCGCTATCTCTATACACATGGAAATGTCTACACGGCTATCTGTATAAACTTGGGAATATCTCCACCGCTATCTGTAGAAACATGGAAATATCTACATCGCTATCTGTATAAACATGGAAATATCTCCACCGCTATCTCTATAAAGATGGAAATATCTACACCGCTATCTTTATAAACATGGAAATATCTACACCGCTATCTGTGTAAACATGGAAATATGTACACAGGTCTATGTGTAAAGATGGAAATACCTACACCGCAATCTGTGCAAATATGGAAATAACTACACCGCTATCTCAGTAAACATGGAAAAATCTACACCTCAGTCTGTGCAAAGATGGAAATATCTCCAATGCTATCTCAATAAACATGGAAATATCGACACCGCCATCTGTACACACGTGGAAATACCTACAAAGTCATCTGTATAAACATGGAAATATCTACACCACTATCTGTATAAACATGGAAATACCTACACTGCCATCTGTATAAACATGGAATTATCTACACAGACATCTCTATAACCATTGAAATATCTACACCGCTATCTGTATAAACATGGAAGTAGCCACACCGCTATCTGTATAAACATGGAAATATCTACACTGCCATCTGTGAAAACATGGAAATATCTACACTGTCATCTTTATAAACATGGAAATATCTACACGTCCATCTGTATAAACATGGAAATTTCTACACTGCCATCTGTATATACCTGGAAATATCTACACTGTCATCTGTATTAACATGGAAATATGTACAGCACTATCTCTATAAACATGGAAATATCTACACGGCTATCTGTATAAACATGGAAATATCTCCACCGCTGTCTGTAGAAACATGGAAATATCTACATCGCTATCTGTATAAACATGGAAATATCTCCACCGTTATCTCTATAAAGATGGAAATATCTACACCGCTATCTTTATAAACATGGAAATATCTACACCGCTATCTGTATAAACATGGAAATATCTATAACACTATCTGTGTAAGCATGGAAATATCTACACAGCTATCTGTGTAAACATGGAAATATGTACACAGGTCTCTGTGTAAAGATGGAAATACCTACACCGCAATCTGTGCAAATATGGAAATATCTACACCGCTATCTCAGTAAACATGGAAATATATACACCGCTATCTGTAAAAACATGGAAATATCAACACCGCTATCTGAATAAACATGGAAATGTCTACACCACGATCTGTATAAACATGGAAGTATCTACACTGCTATATGTATAAACATGGAAATATCTACACCACTATCTGTATAAACATGGAAATATCTACACTGCCATCTGTATAAACATGGAATTACCTACACAGACATCTCTATAATCATTGAAATATCTACACCGCTATCTGTATAAACATGGAAGTCGCCACACCGCTATCAGTATAAACATGGAAATATCTACACCGCTATCTGTATAAACATGGAAATATCTACACCACGACCTGTATAAACATGGAAATATGTACACCGCTATGTGAATAAACATGGAAATATCTACACCGCTATCTGTGTAAATATGGAAATATTGACACCGCTATCTGTATAAATATGGAAATATCTACACCACTATCTCTATAAACATGGAAATATCTACACCGTTATCTGTATAAACAAAGAAATATCTCCACCGCTGTCTGTATGAACATGGAAACATCTCCACCGCTAGCTGTATAAACATGGAATTATCTGCAGCGTTATCTGTATAAATATGGAAATATCTACACTGCAGTCTGTGCAAAGATGGAAATATCTACAATGCTGTCTCAATAAACATGGAAATATCGACACCGCCATCTGTACACACATGGAAATAGCTACACAGTCATCTGTATAAACATGGAAATATCTACACCACTATCTGTATAAAGATGGAAATACCTACACTGCCATCTGTATAAACATGGAATTATCTACACAGACATCTCTATAACCATTGAAGTATCTACACCGGTATCTGTATTAACATGGAAGTAGCCACACCGCTATCTGTATAAACATGGAAATATCTACACCGCCATCTGGGAAAAAATGGAAATATCTACACTGTAATCTTCATAAACATGGAAATATCTACACTGCCATCTGTATATACCTGGAAATATCTACACTGCCATCTGTAGAAACATGGAAATATGTACAGCGCTATCTCTATACACATGGAAATGTCTACACGGCTATCTGTATAAACATGGGAATATCTCCACCGCTATCTGTAGAAACATGGAAATATCTACATCGCTATCTGTATAAACATGGAAATATCTCCACTGCTATCTCTATAAAGATGGAAATATCTACACCGCTATCTTTATAAACATGGAAATATCTACACCGCTATCTGTGTAAACATGGAAATATGTACACAGGTCTATGTGTAAAGATGGAAATACCTACACCGCAATCTGTGCAAATATGGAAATAACTACACCGCTATCTCAGTAAACATGGAAATATCTACACCTCAGTCTGTGCAAAGATGGAAATATCTCCAATGCTATCTCAATAAACATGGAAATATCGACACCGCCATCTGTACACACGTGGAAATACCTACAAAGTCATCTGTATAAACATGGAAATATCTACACCACTATCTGTATAAACATGGAAATACCTACACTGCCATCTGTATAAACATGGAATTATCTACACAGACATCTCTATAACCATTGAAATATCTACACCGCTATCTGTATAAACATGGAAGTAGCCACACCGCTATCTGTATAAACATGGAAATATCTACACTGCCATCTGTGAAAACATGGAAATATCTACACTGTCATCTTTATAAACATGGAAATATCTACACGTCCATCTGTATAAACATGGAAATTTCTACACTGCCATCTGTATATACCTGGAAATATCTACACTGTCATCTGTATTAACATGGAAATATGTACAGCACTATCTCTATAAACATGGAAATATCTACACGGCTATCTGTATAAACATGGAAATATCTCCACCGCTGTCTGTAGAAACATGGAAATATCTACATCGCTATCTGTATAAACATGGAAATATCTCCACCGTTATCTCTATAAAGATGGAAATATCTACACCGCTATCTTTATAAACATGGAAATATCTACACCGCTATCTGTATAAACATGGAAATATCTATAACACTATCTGTGTAAGCATGGAAACATCTACACAGCTATCTGTGTAAACATGGAAATATGTACACAGGTCTCTGTGTAAAGATGGAAATACCTACACCGCAATCTGTGCAAATATGGAAATATCTACACCGCTATCTCAGTAAACATGGAAATATATACACCGCTATCTGTAAAAACATGGAAATATCAACACCGCTATCTGAATAAACATGGAAATGTGTACACCACGATCTGTATAAACATGGAAGTATCTACACTGCTATATGTATAAACATGGAAATATCTACACCACTATCTGTATAAACATGGAAATATCTACACTGCCATCTGTATAAACATGGAATTACCTACACAGATATCTCTATAATCATTGAAATATCTACACCGCTATCTGTATAAACATGGAAGTAGCCACACCTCTATCAGTATAAACATGGTAATATCTACACCGCTATATGTATAAACATGGAAATATCTACACCACGACGTGTATAATCATGGAAATATCTACACCGCTATGTGAATAAACATGGAAATACCTACACCGCTATCAGTATAAACATGGAAATATTGACACCGCTATCTGTATAAATATGGAAATATCTACACCACTATCTCTATAAACATGGAAATATCTACACCGTTATCTGTATAAACAAAGAAATAGCTAAACCGCTGTCTTTATGAACATGGAAACATCTACACCGCTAGCTGTATAAACATGGAATTATCTGCAGCGTTATCTGTATAAACATGGAAATATCTACACCACAGTCTGTGCAAAGATGGAAATATCTACAATGCTATCTCAAAAAACATGGAAATATTGACATCGCCATTTGTACACACATGGAAATACCTACACAGTCAACTGTATAAACATGGAAATATCTACACCACTATCTGTATAAACATGGAAATATCAACAATGCCAACTGTATAAACATGGAATTATCTACACAGACATCTCTATAACCATTGAAATATCTACACTGCTATCTGTATAAACATGGAAGTAGCCACACCGCTATCTGTATAAACATGGAAATATCTACACCGCCATCTGTGAAAACATGGAAATATCTACACTGTCATCTTTATAAACATGGAAATATCTACACGTCCATCTGTATAAACATGGAAATATCTACACTGCCATCTGTATATACCTGGAAATATCTACACTGCCATCTGTATAAACATGGAAATATCTACACCGTTATCTCTTTAAACATGGAAATGTCTACACGGCTATCTGTATAAACATGGAAATATCTCCACCGCTATCTGTAGAAACATGGAAATATCTACATCGCTATCTGTATAAACATGGAAATATCTCCACCGCTATCTCTATAAAGATGGAAATATCTACACCGCTATCTTTATAAACATGGAAATATCTACACCGCTATCTGTATAAACATGGAAATATCTATAACACTATCTGTGTAAACATGGAAATATCTACACAGCTATCTGAGTAAACATGGAAATATGTACAAAGGTCTCTGTGTAAAGATGGAAATATCTACACCGCAATCTGTGCAAATATGGAAATATCTACACCGCTATCTCAGTAAACATGGAAATATCTACACCGCTATCTGTAAAAACATGGAAATATCAACTCCGCTATCTGTATAAACATGGAAATGTCTACACCACGATGTGTATAAACATGGAAATATCTACACCGCTATATGTATAAACATGGAAATATCTACACCACTATCAGTATAAACATGGAAATATCTACACCGCTATCTGTATAAACATGGAAATATCTACACCACGACCTGTATAAACATGGAAATATCTACACAGCTATGTGAATAAACATGGAAATATCTACACCGCTATCAGTATAAACATGGAAATATTGACACCGCTATCTGTATAAATATGGAAATATCTACACCACTATCTCTATAAACATGGAAATATCTACACCGTTATCTGTATAAACAAAGAAATAGCTCCACCGCTGTCTTTATGAACATGGAAACATCTACACCGCTAGCTGTATAAACATGGAATTATCTGCAGCGTTATCTGTATAAACATGGAAATATCTACACCACAGTCTGTGCAAAGATGGAAATATCTACAATGCTATCTCAAAAAACATGGAAATATTGACATCGCCATGTGTACACACATGGAAATACCTACACAGTCAACTGTATAAACATGGAAATATCTACACCACTATCTGTATAAACATGGAAATACCAACAATGCCAACTCTATAAACATGGAATTATCTACACAGACATCTCTATAACCATTGAAATATCTACACTGCTATCTGTATAAACATGGAAGTAGCCACACCGCTATCTGTATAAACATGGAAATATCTACACCGCCATCTGTGAAAACATGGAAATATCTACACTGTCATCTTTATAAACATGGAAATATCTACACGTCCATCTGTATAAACATGGAAATATCTACACTGCCATCTGTATATACCTGGAAATATCTACACTGCCATCTGTATAAACATGGAAATATCTACACCGTTATCTCTTTAAACATGGAAATGTCTACACGGCTATCTGTATAAACATGGAAATATCTCCACCGCTATCTGTAGAAACATGGAAATATCTACATCGCTATCTGTATAAACATGGAAATATCTCCACCGCTATCTCTATAAAGATGGAAATATCTACACCGCTATCTTTATAAACATGGAAATATCTACACCGCTATCTGTATAAACATGGAAATATCTATAACACTATCTGTGTAAACATGGAAATATCTACACAGCTATCTGAGTAAACATGGAAATATGTACAAAGGTCTCTGTGTAAAGATGGAAATATCTACACCGCAATCTGTGCAAATATGGAAATATCTACACCGCTATCTCAGTAAACATGGAAATATCTACACCGCTATCTGTAAAAACATGGAAATATCAACTCCGCTATCTGTATAAACATGGAAATGTCTACACCACGATCTGTATAAACATGGAAATATCCACACCGCTATCTGTATAAACATGGAAATATCTACACCACGACGTGTATAAACATGGAAATATCTACACCGCTATGTGAATAAACATGGAAATATCTACACCGCTATCAGTATAAACATGGAAATATTGACACCGCTATCTGTATAAATATGGAAATATCTACACCACTATCTCTATAAACATGGAAATATCTACACCGTTATCTGTATAAACAAAGAAATATCTGCACCGCTGTCTGTATGAACATGGAAACATCTACACCGCTAGCTGTATAAACATGGAATTATCTGCAGCGTTATCTGTATGAACATGGAAATATCTACACCGCAGTCTGTGCAAAGATGGAAATATCTACAATGCTATCTCAATAAACATGGAAATATCGACACCGCCATCTGTACACACATGGAAATACCTACACAGTCATCTGTATAAACATGGAAATATCTACACCACTATCTGTATAAACATGGAAATACCTACACTGCCATCTGTATAAACATGGAATTATCTACACAGACATCTCTATAATCATTGAAATATCTACACCGTTATCTGTATAAACATGGAAGTAGCCACACCGCTATCTGTATAAACATGGAAATATCTACACCGCCATCTGTGAAAACATGGAAATATCTACACTGTCATCTTTATAAACATGGAAATATCTACACGTCCATCTGCATAAACATGGAAATATCTACACTGCCATCTGTATATACCTACAAATATCTACACTGCCATCTGTATAAACATGGAAATATCTACACCATTATCTCTATAAACATGGAAATGTCTACACGGCTATCTGTATAAACATGGAAATATCTCCACCGCTATCTGTAGAAACATGGAAATATCTACATCGCTATCCGTATAAACATGGAAATATCTCCACCGCTATCTCAATAAAGATGGAAATATCTACACCGCTATCTTTATAAACACGGAAATATCTGCACCGCTATCTGTATAAACACGGAAATATCTATAACATTATCTGTGTAAACATGTAAATATCTACACAGCTATACGTGTAAACATGCAAATATGTACACAGGTCTCTGTGTAAAGATGGAAATATCTACACCACAATCTGTGCAACTATGGAAATATCTACACCGCTATCTTAGTAAACATGGAAATATCTACACCGCTATCTGTAAAAACATGGAAATATCAACACCGCTATCTGTATAAACATGGAAATGTCTACACCACGATCTGTATAAACATGGAAATATCTACACCGCTATATGTATAAACATGGAAATATCTACACCGCTATCAGGATAAACATGGAAATATCTACAACGCTATCTGTATAAACACGGAAATATCTACACCACGACATGTATAAACATGGAAATATCTACACCGCCATGTGAAAAAACATGGAAATATCTACACCGCTATCAGTAAAAACATGGAAATAGCGACACCGCTATCTGTATAAATATGGAAATATCTACACCACTATCTCTATAAACATGGAAATATCTACACTGCCATCTGTATAAACATGGAATTACCTACACAGACATCTCTATAATCATTGAAATATTTACACCGCTATCTGTATTAACATGGAAGTAGCCACACCGCCATCAGTATAAACATGGAAATATCTACACCGCTATCTGTATAAACATGGAAATATCTACACCACGACATGTATAAACATGGAAATATCTACACCGCTGTGTGAATAAACATGGAAATATCTAAACCGCTATCAGAATAAATATGGAAATATTGACACCGCTATCTGTATAAATATGGAAATATCTACACCACTATCTCTATAAACATGGAAATATCTACACCGTTATCTGTATAAATAAAGAAATATCTCCACCACTGTCTGTATGAACATGGAAACATCTACACCGCTACCTGTATAAACATGGAATTATCTGCAGCGTTATCTGTATAAACATGGAAATATCTACACTGCAGTCTGTGCAAAGATGGAAATATCTACAATGCTGTCTCAATAAACATGGAAATATCGTCACAGCCATCTGTACACACATGGAAATACCTACACAGTCATCTGTATAAACATGAAAATATCGACACCACTATCTGTATAAACATGGAAATACCTACACTGCCCTCTGAATAAACATGGAATTATCTACACAGACATCTATATAACCATTGAAATATCTACACCGCTATCTGTATAAACATGGAAATACCAACAATGCCAACTGTATAAACATGGAATTATCTACACAGACATCTCTATAACCATTGAAATATCTACACTGCTATCTGTATAAACATGGAAGTAGCCACACCGCTATCTGTATAAACATGGAAATATCTACACCGCCATCTGTGAAAACATGGAAATATCTACACTGTCATCTTTATAAACATGGAAATATCTACACATCCATCTGTATAAACATGGAAATATCTACACTGCCATCTGTATATACCTGGAAATATCTACACTGCCATCTGTATAAACATGGAAATATCTGCACCGTTATCTCTTTAAACATGGAAATGTCTACACGGCTATCTGTATAAACATGGAAATATCTCCACCGCTATCTGTAGAATCATGGAAATATCTACATCGCTATCTGTATAAACATGGAAATATCTCCACCGCTATCTCTATAAAGATGGAAATATCTACACCGCTATCTTTATAAACATGGAAATATCTACACCGCTATCTGTATAAACATGGAAATATCTATAACACTATCTGTGTAAACATGGAAATATCTACACAGCTATCTGAGTAAACATGGAAATATGTACAAAGGTCTCTGTGTAAAGATGGAAATATCTTCACCGCAATCTGTGCAAATATGGAAATATCTACACCGCTATCTCAGTAAACATGGAAATATCTACACCGCTATCTGTAAAAACATGGAAATATCAACTCCGCTATCTGTATAAACATGGAAATGTCTACACCACGATCTGTATAAACATGGAAATATCTACACCGCTATATGTATAAACATGGAAATATCTACACCACTATCAGTATAAACATGGAAATATCTACACCGCTATCTGTATAAACATGGAAATATCTACACCACGACGTGTATAAACATGGAAATATCTACACCGCTATGTGAATAAACATGGAAATATCTACACCGCTATCAGTATAAACATGGAAATATTGACACCGCTATCTGTATAAATATGGAAATATCTACACCACTATCTCTATAAACATGGAAATATCTACACCGTTATCTGTATAAACAAAGAAATATCTGCACCGCTGTCTGTATGAACATGGAAACATCTACACCGCTAGCTGTATAAACATGGAATTATCTGCAGCGTTATCAGTATGAACATGGAAATATCTACACCGCAGTCTGTGCAAAGATGGAAATATCTACAATGCTATCTCAATAAACATGGAAATATCGACACCGCCATCTGTACACACATGGAAATACCTACACAGTCATCTGTATAAACATGGAAATATCTACACCACTATCTGTATAAACATGGAAATACCTACACTGCCATCTGTATAAACATGGAATTATCTACACAGACATCTCTATAACCATTGAAATATCTACACCGTTATCTGTATAAACATGGAAGTAGCCACACCGCTATCTGTATAAACATGGAAATATCTACACCGCCATCTGTGAAAACATGGAAATATCTACACTGTCATCTTTATAAACATGGAAATATCTACACGTCCATCTGCATAAACATGGAAATATCTACACTGCTATCTGTATATACCTACAAATATCTACACTGCCATCTGTATAAACATGGAAATATCTACACCATTATCTCTATAAACATGGAAATGTCTACACGGCTATCTGTATAAACATGGAAATATCTCCACCGCTATCTGTAGAAACATGGAAATATCTACATCGCTATCCGTATAAACATGGAAATATCTCCACCGCTATCTCAATAAAGATGGAAATATCTACACCGCTATCTTTATAAACACGGAAATATCTGCACCGCTATCTGTATAAACACGGAAATATCTATAACATTATCTGTGTAAACATGTAAATATCTACAGAGCTATACGTGTAAACATGCAAATATGTACACAGGTCTCTGTGTAAAGATGGAAATATCTACACCACAATCTGTGCAACTATGGAAATATCTACACCGCTATCTTAGTAAACATGGAAATATCTACACCGCTATCTGTAAAAACATGGAAATATCAACACCGCTATCTGTATAAACATGGAAATGTCTACACCACGATCTGTATAAACATGGAAATATCTACACCGCTATATGTATAAACATGGAAATATCTACACCGCTATCAGGATAAACATGGAAATATCTACAACGCTATCTGTATAAACACGGAAATATCTACACCACGACATGTATAAACATGGAAATATCTACACCGCCATGTGAAAAAACATGGAAATATCTACACCGCTATCAGTAAAAACATGGAAATAGCGACACCGCTATCTGTATAAATATGGAAATATCTACACCAATATCTCTATAAACATGGAAATATCTACACTGCCATCTGTATAAACATGGAATTACCTACACAGACATCTCTATAATCATTGAAATATTTACACCGCTATCTGTATTAACATGGAAGTAGACACACCGCCATCAGTATAAACATGGAAATATCTACACCGCTATCTGTATAAACATGGAAATATCTACACCACGACATGTATAAACATGGAAATATCTACACCGCTGTGTGAATAAACATGGAAATATCTAAACCGCTATCAGAATAAATATGGAAATATTGACACCGCTATCTGTATAAATATGGAAATAACTACACCACTATCTCTATAAACATGGAAATATCTACACCGTTATCTGTATAAACAAAGAAATATCTCCACCACTGTCTGTATGAACATGGAAACATCTACACCGCTACCTGTATAAACATGGAATTATCTGCAGCGTTATCTGTATAAACATGGAAATATCTACACTGCAGTCTGTGCAAAGATGGAAATATCTACAATGCTGTCTCAATAAACATGGAAATATCGTCACAGCCATCTGTACACACATGGAAATACCTACACAGTCATCTGTATAAACATGGAAATATCTACACCACTATCTGTATAAACATGGAAATATCTACACTGCCATCTGTATAAACATGGAATTACCTACACAGACATCTCTATAATCATTGAAATATCTACACCGCTATCTGTATAAACATGGAAGTAGCCACACCGCTATCAGTATAAACATGGAAATATCTACACCGCTATCTGTATAAACATGGAAATATCTACACCACGACGTGTATAAACATGGAAATATCTACACCGCAATGTGAATAAACATGGAAATATCTACACAGCTATCAGTATAAACATGGAAATATTGACACCGCTATCTGTATAAACATGGAAATATCTACACCACTATCTCTATAAACATGGAAATATCTACACCGTTATCTGTATAAACAAAGAAATATCTCCACCGCTGTCTGTATGAACATGGAAACATCTACACCGCTATCTGTATAAACATGGAATTATCTGCAGCGTTATCTGTATAAACATGGAAATATCTACACCGCAGTCTGTGCAAAGATGGAAATATCTACAATGCTATCTCAATAAACATGGAAATATCGACACCGCCATCTGTACACACATGGAAATACCTACACAGTCATCTGTATAAACATGGAAATATCTACACCACTATCTGTATAAACATGGAAATACCTACACTGCCATCTATATAAACATGGAATTATCTACACAGACATCTCTATAACCAATGAAATATCTACACCGCTATCTGTATAAACATGGAAGTAGCCACACCGCTATCTGTATAAACATGGAAATATCTACACAGGCATCTGTGAAAACATTTAAATATCTACACTGTCATCTTTATAAACATGGAAATATCTACACGTCCATCTGTATAAACATGGAAATATCTACACTGCCATCTGTATATACCTGGAAATGTCTACACTGCCATCTGTATAAACATGGAAATATGTACAGCGCCATCTCTATAAACATGGAAATATCTACACGGCTATCTGTATAAAAATGGAAATATCTATAACACTATCTGTGTAAACATGGAAATATCTACACAGCTATCTGTGTAAACATGGAAATATGTACACAGGTCTCTGTGTAAAGATGGAAATACCTACAACGCAATCTGTGCAAATATGGAAATATCTACACCGCTATCTCAGTAAACATGGAAATATCTACACCGCTATCGGTAAAAACATGGAAATATCAACACCGCTATCTGTATAAACATGGAAATGTCTACACCACGATCTGTATAAACATGGAAGTATCTACACCGATATATGTATAAACATGGAAATATCTACACCGCTATCAGTATAAACATGGAAATATCTACACCGCTATCTGTATAAACATGGAAATATCTACACCACAACATGTATAAACATGGAAATATCTACACCGCCATGTGAATAAACATGGAAATATCTACACCGCTATCAGTAAAAACATGGAAATAGCGACTCCGCTATCTGTCTAAATATGGAAATATCTACACCACTATCTCTATAAACATGGAAATATCTACACCGTTATCTGTATAAACAAAGAAATAACTCCACCGCTGTCTGTATGGACATGGAAACATCTACACCGCTAGCTGTATAAACATGGAATTATCTGCAGCGTTATCTGTATAAATATGGAAATATCTACACCGAAGTCTGTGCAAAGATGGAAATATCTACAATGCTATCTCAATAAACATGGAAATATCGACACCGCCATCTGTACACACATGGAAATACCTACACAGTCATCTGTATAAACATGGAAATATCTACACCACTATCTGTATAAACATGGAAATATCTACACTTCCATCTGTATAAACATGGAATTACCTACAAAGACATCTGTATAATCATTGAAATATCTACACCGCTATCTGTATAAACATGGAAGTAGCCACACCGCTATCAGTATAAACATGGAAATATCTACACCGCTATCTGTATAAACATGGAAATATCTACACCACGACATGCATAAACACGGAAATATCTACACCGCTATGTGAATAAACATGGAAATATCTACACCGCTATCAGTATAAACATGGAAATATTGACACCACTATCTGTATAAATATGGAAATATCTACACCACTATCTCTATAAACATGGAAATATCTACACCGTTATCTGTATAAACAAAGAAATATCTCCACCGCTGTCTGTATGAACATGGAAACATCTACACCGCTAGCTGTATAAACATGGAATTATCTGCAGCGTTATCTGTATAAACATGGAAATATCTACACCGCAGTCTGTGCAAAGATGGAAATATCTACAATGCTATCTCAATAAACATGGAAATATCGACACCGCCATCTGTACACACATGGAAATACCTACACAGTCATCTGTATAAACATGGAAATATCTACACCACTATCTGTATAAACATGGAAACACCTACACTGCCATCTGTATAAACATGGAATTATCTACACAGACATCTCTATAAACATTGAAATATCTATACCGCTATCTGTATAAACATGGAAGTCGCCACACCGCTATCTGTATGAACATGGAAATATCTACACCGCCATCTGTGAAATCATGGAAATATGTACACTGTCATCTTTATAAACATGGAAATATCTACACGTCCATCTGTATAAACATGGAAATATCTACACTGCCATCTGTATATACCTGGAAATATCTACACTGCCATCTGTATAAACATGGAAATATGTACAGCGCTATCTCTATAAACATGGAAATATCTACACGGCTATCTGTATAAACATGGAAATAACTCCACCGCTATCTGTACAAACATGGAAATATCTACATCGCTACCTGTATAAACATGGAAATATCTCCACCGTTATCTCTATAAAGATGGAAATATCTACACCGCTATCTTTATAAACATGGAAATATCTACACCGCTATCTGTATAAACATGGAAATATCTATAACACTATCTGTGTAAACATGGAAATATCTACACAGCTATCTGTGTAAACATGGAAATATGTACACAGGTCTCTGTGTAAAGATGGAAATACCTACACCGCAATCTGTGCAAATATGGAAATATGTACACCGCTATCTCAGTAAACATGGAAATATCTACACCGCTATCTGTAAAAACATGGAAATATCAACACCGCTATCTGTATAAACATGGAAATGTCTACACCACGATCTGTATAAACATGGAAATGTCTACAACGCTATATGTATAAACATGGAAATATCTACACCGCTATCAGTATAAACATGGAAATATCTACACCGCTATCTGTATAAACATGGAAATATCTACACCACGACATGTATAAACATGGAAATATCTCCACCGCAGTCTGTATGAACATGGAGATATCTACACCGCTATCTGTTTAAACATGGAATTATCTGCAGCGTTATCTGTATAAACATGGAAATATCTACACCGTAGTCTGTGCAAAGATGGAAATATCTACAATGCTATCTCAATAAACATGGAAATATCGACACCGCCATCTGTACACACATGGAAATACCTACACAGTCATCTGTATAAACATGGAAATATCTACACCACTATCTGTATAAACATCTAAATACCTACACTGCCATCTGTATAAACATGGAATTATCTACACAGACATCTCTATAACCATTGAAATATCTACACCGTTATCTGTATAAACATGGAAGTAGCCACACCGCTATCTGTATAAACATGGAAATATCTACACCGCCATCTGTGAAAACATGGAAATATCTACACTGTCATCTTAATAAACATGGAAATATCTACACGTCCATCTGTATAAACATGCAAATATGTACAGCGCTATCTCTATAAACATGGAAATATCTACATGGCTATGTGTATAAACATGGAAATATCTCCACCGCTGTCTGTAGAAACATGGAAATATCTACATCGCTATCTGTATAAACATGGAAATATCTACACTGTCATCTTAATAAACATGGAAATATCTACACGTCCATCTGTATAAACATGCAAATATGTACAGCGCTATCTCTATAAACATGGAAATATCTACATGGCTATGTGTATAAACATGGAAATATCTCCACCGCTGTCTGTAGAAACATGGAAATATCTACATCGCTATCTGTATAAACATGGAAATATCTCCACCGTTACCTCTATAAAGATGGAAATATCTACACCGCTATCTTTATAAACATGGAAATATCTACACCGCTATCTGTATAAACATGGAAATATCTATAACACTATCTGTGTAAGCATGGAAATATCTACACAGCTATCTGTGTAAACATGGAAATATGTACACAGGTCTCTGTGTAAAGATGGAAATACCTACACCGCAATCTGTGCAAATATGGAAATATCTACACCGCTATCTCAGTAAACATGGAAATATCTACACCGCTATCTGTATAAACATGGAAATGTCTACACCACGATCTGTATAAACATGGAAGTATCTACACTGCTATATGTATAAACATGGAAATATCTACACCACTATCTGTATAAACATGGAAATATCTACACTGCCATCTGTATAAACATGGAATTACCTACACAGATATCTCTATAATCATTGAAATATCTTCACCACAATCTGTATAAACATGGAAATAGTCACACCGCTATCAGTATAAACATGGAAATATCGACACCGCTATCTGTATAAACATGGAAATATCTACACCACGACGTGTATAAAGATGGAAATATCTACACTGCTATGTGAATAAACATGGAAATATCCACACCGCTATCAGTATAAACATGGAAATATTGACACCGCTATCTGTATAAATATGGAAATATCTACACCACTATCTCTATAAAGATGGAAATATCTACACCGTTATCTGTATAAACAAAGAAATATCTCCACCGCTGTCTGTATGATCATGGAAACATCTACAATGCTAGCTGTATAAACATGGAATTATCTGCAGCGTTATCTGTATAAACATGGAAATATCTACACCGCAGTCTGTGCAAAGATGGAAATATCTACAATGCTATCTCAATAAACATGGAAATATCGACACCGCCATCTGTACACACATGGAAATACCTACACAGTTATCTGTATAAACATGGAAATATCTACACCACTATCTGTATAAACATGGAAATACCTACACTGCCATCTGTATAAACATGGAATTATCTACACAGACATGTCTATAACCATTGAAATATCTACACCGCTATCTGTATAAACATGGAAGTAGCCACACCACTATCTGTATAAACATGGAAATATCTACACCGCCATTTGTGAAAACATGGAAATATCTACACTGTCATCTTTATAAACATGGAAATATCTACACGTCGATCTGTATAAACATGGAAATTTCTACACTGCCATCTGTATATACCTGGAAATATCTACACTGCCATCTGTATAAACATGGAAATATGTACAGCGCTATCTCTATAAACATGGAAATATCTACACGGCTATCTGTATAAACATGGAAACATCTCCACCGCTGTCTGTTGAAACATGGAAATATCTACATCGCTATCTGTGTAAACATTGAAATATCTCCACCGTTATCTCTATAAAGATGGAAATATCTACATCGCTATCTTTATAAACATGGAAATATCTACACCGCTATCTGTATAAACATGGAAATATCTATAACACTATCTGTGTAAGCATGGAAATATCTACACAGCTGTCTGTGTAAACATGGAAATATGTACACAGGTCTCTGTGTAAAGATGGAAATAACTACACCGCAAACTGTGCAAATATGGAAATATCTACACCGCTATCTCAGTAAACATGGAAATATCTACACCGCTATCTGTAAAAACATGGAAATATCAACACCGCTATCTGTATAAACATGGAAATGTCTACACCACGATCTGTATAAACATGGAAGTATCTACAATGCTATATGTATAAACATGGAAATATCTACACCACTATCTGTATAAACATGGAAATATCTACACTGCCATCTGTATAAACATGGAATTACCTACACAGACATCTCTATAATCATTGAAATATCTACACCGCTATCTGTACAAACATGGAAGTACCCACACCGCTATCAGTATAAACATGGAAATATCTACACCGCTATCTGTATAAACATGGAAATATCTACACCACGACGTGTATAAACATGGAAATATCTACACCGCTATGTGAATAAACATGGAAATATCTACACCGCTATCAGTATAAACATGGAAATATTGACACAGCTATCTGTATAAATATGGAAATATCTACACCACTATCTCTATAAACATGGAAATATCTACACCGTTATCTGTATAAACAAAGAAATATCTCCACCGCTGTCTGTATGAACATGGAAACTTCTACACCGCTAGCTGTATAAACAAGGAATTATCTGCAGGGTTATCTGTATAAACATGGAAATATCTACACCGCAGTCTGTGCAAAGATGGAAATATCTACAATGCTATCTCAATAAACATGGAAATATCGACACCGCCATCTGTACAAACATGGAGATACCTACACAGTCATCTGTATAAACATGGAAATATCTACACCACTATCTGTATAAACATGGAAATACCTACACTGCCATCTGTATAAACTTGGAATTATCTACACAGACATCTCTATAACCATGGAAATATCTACACCTCTATCTGTATAAACATGGAAGTAGACACACCGGCATCTGTATAAACATGGAAATATCTACACCGCCATCTGAGAAAACATGGAAATATCTACACTGTCATCTTTATAAACATGGAAATATCTGCACGTCCATCTGTATAAACATGGAAATATCTACACTGCCATCTGTATATACCTGGAAATACCTACACTGCCATCTGTATAAACATGGAAATATCTACACCGCTATCTCTATAAACATGGAAATGTCTACACGGCTATCTGTATAAACATGGAAATATCTATAACACTATCTGTGTAAACATGGAAATATCTACACAGCTATCTGAGTAAACATGGAAATATGTACACAGGTCTCTGTGTAAAGATGGAAATATCTACACCGCAATCTGTGCAAATATGGAAATATCTACAACGCTATCTCAGTAAACATGGAAATATCTACACCGCTATCTGTATAAACATGGAAATATCAACACCGCTATCTGTATAAACGTGGAAATGTCTACACCACGATCTGTATAAACATGGAAATATCTACACCGCTATATGTATAAACTTGGAAATATCTACACCGCTATCAGAATAAACATGGAAATATCTACACCGCTATCTGTATAAACATGGAAATATCTACACAACGACATGTATAAACATGGAAATATCTACACCGCCATGTGAATAAACATGGAAATATCTACACCGCTATCAGTAAAAACATGGAAATATCGACACCGCTCTCTGTATAAATATGGAAATATCTACACCACTATCTCTATAAACATGGAAATATCTACACCGTTATCTGTATAAACAAAGAAATATCTCCACCGCTGTCTGTATGAACATGGAAACATCTACACCGCTAGCTGTATAAACATGGAATTATCTGCAGCGTTATCTGTATAAACATGGAAATATCTACACCGCAGTCTGTGCAAAGATGGAAATATCTACAATGCTGTCTCAATAAACATGGAAATATAGACACCGCCATCTGTACACACATGGAAATACCTACACAGTCATCTGTATGAACATGGAAATATCTCCACCACTAACTGTATAAACATGGAAATATCTACACTGCCATCTGTATATACCTGGAAATACCTACACTGCCATCTGTATAAACATGTAAATATCTACACCGCTATCTCTATAAACATGGAAATGTCTACACGGCTATCTCTATAAACATGGAAATATCTACACTGCCATCTGTGTAAACATGGAATTACCTACACAGATATCTCTATAAACATTGAAATATCTACACCGCTATCTGTATAAACACGGAAGTAGCCACACCGCTACCTGTATAAACATGGAAATATCTACACCGCCATCTGTGAATACATGGAAATATCTACACTGTCATCTTTATAAACATGGAAATATCTACACGTCCATCTGTATAAACATGGAAATATCTACACTGCCATCTGTATAAACATGTAAATATCTACACCGCTACCTCTATAAACATGGAAATGTCTACACGGCTATCTGTATAAACATGGAAATATCTCCACCGCTATCTGTAGAAATATGGAAATATCTACGTCTCTATCTGTATAAACATGGAAATATCTCCACCGCTATCTCTATAAAGATGGAAATATCTACACCGCTATCTTTATAAACATGGAAATATCTACACCGTTATCTGTATAAACATGGAAATATCTATAACACTATCTGTGTAAACATGGAAATATCTACACAGCTATCTGTGTAAACATGGAAATATGTACACAGGTCTCTGTGTAAAGATGGAAATACCTACACCGCAATCTGTGCAAATATGGAAATATGTACACCGCTATCTCAGTAAACATGGAAATATCTACACCGCTATCTGTAAAAACATGGAAATATCAACACCGCTATCTGTATAAACATGGAAATGTCTACACCACGATCTGTATAAACATGGAAATGTCTACAACGCTATATGTATAAACATGGAAATATCTACACCGCTATCAGTATAAACATGGAAATATCTACACCGCTATCTGTATAAACATGGAAATATCTACACCACGACATGTATAAACATGGAAATATCTTCACCGCCATATGAATAAACATGCAAATATCTACACAGCTATCAGTAAAAACATGGAAATATCGACACCGCTATCAGTATAAATATGGAAATATCTACACCACTATCTCTATAAACATGGAAATATCTACACCGTTATCTGTATAAACAAAGAAATGTCTCCACCGCTGTCTGTATGAACATGGAAACATCTACACCGCTAGCTGTATAAACATGGAATTAACTGCAGCGTTATCTGTATAAACATGGAAATATCTACACTGCAGTCTGTGCAAAGGTGGAAATATCTACAATGCTATCTCAATAAACATGGAAATATCGACACCGCCATCTGTACACACATGGAAATACCTACACAGTCATCTGTGTAAACATGGAAATATCTGCACCACTATCTGTATAAACATGGAAATATCTACACTGCCATCTGTATAAACATGGAATTACCTACACAGACATCTCTATAATCATTGAAATATCTACAGCGCTGTCTGTATAAACATGGAAGTAGCCACACCGCTATCAGTATAAACATGGAAATATCTACACCGCTATCTGTATAAACATGGAAATATCTACACCACGACGTGTATAAACATGGAAATATCTACACCGCTATGTGAATAAACATGGAAATATCTACACCGCTATCAGTATAAACATGGAAATATTGACACCGCTATCTGTATAAATATGGAAATATCTACACCACTATCTCTATAAACATGGAAATATCTACACCGTTATCTGTATAAACAAAGAAATATCTCCACCGCAGTCTGTATGAACATGGAAATATCTACACCGCTATCTGTTTAAACATGGAATTATCTGCAGCGTTATCTGTATAAACATGGAAATATCTACACCGTAGTCTGTGCAAAGATGGAAATATCTACAATGCTATCTCAATAAACATGGAAATATCGACACCGCCATCTGTACACACATGGAAATACCTACACAGTCATCTGTATAAACATGGAAATATCTACACCACTATCTGTATAAACATCTAAATACCTACACTGCCATCTGTATAAACATGGAATTATCTACACAGACATCTCTATAACCATTGAAATATCTACACCGTTATCTGTATAAACATGGAAGTAGCCACACCGCTATCTGTATAAACATGGAAATATCTACACCGCCATCTGTGAAAACATGGAAATATCTACACTGTCATCTTAATAAACATGGAAATATCTACACGTCCATCTGTATAAACATGCAAATATGTACAGCGCTATCTCTATAAACATGGAAATATCTACATGGCTATGTGTATAAACATGGAAATATCTCCACCGCTGTCTGTAGAAACATGGAAATATCTACATCGCTATCTGTATAAACATGGAAATATCTACACTGTCATCTTAATAAACATGGAAATATCTACACGTCCATCTGTATAAACATGCAAATATGTACAGCGCTATCTCTATAAACATGGAAATATCTACATGGCTATGTGTATAAACATGGAAATATCTCCACCGCTGTCTGTAGAAACATGGAAATATCTACATCGCTATCTGTATAAACATGGAAATATCTCCACCGTTACCTCTATAAAGATGGAAATATCTACACCGCTATCTTTATAAACATGGAAATATCTACACCGCTATCTGTATAAACATGGAAATATCTATAACACTATCTGTGTAAGCATGGAAATATCTACACAGCTATCTGTGTAAACATGGAAATATGTACACAGGTCTCTGTGTAAAGATGGAAATACCTACACCGCAATCTGTGCAAATATGGAAATATCTACACCGCTATCTCAGTAAACATGGAAATATCTACACCGCTATCTGTATAAACATGGAAATGTCTACACCACGATCTGTATAAACATGGAAGTATCTACACTGCTATATGTATAAACATGGAAATATCTACACCACTATCTGTATAAACATGGAAATATCTACACTGCCATCTGTATAAACATGGAATTACCTACACAGATATCTCTATAATCATTGAAATATCTTCACCACAATCTGTATAAACATGGAAATAGTCACACCGCTATCAGTATAAACATGGAAATATCGACACCGCTATCTGTATAAACATGGAAATATCTACACCACGACGTGTATAAAGATGGAAATATCTACACTGCTATGTGAATAAACATGGAAATATCCACACCGCTATCAGTATAAACATGGAAATATTGACACCGCTATCTGTATAAATATGGAAATATCTACACCACTATCTCTATAAAGATGGAAATATCTACACCGTTATCTGTATAAACAAAGAAATATCTCCACCGCTGTCTGTATGATCATGGAAACATCTACAATGCTAGCTGTATAAACATGGAATTATCTGCAGCGTTATCTGTATAAACATGGAAATATCTACACCGCAGTCTGTGCAAAGATGGAAATATCTACAATGCTATCTCAATAAACATGGAAATATCGACACCGCCATCTGTACACACATGGAAATACCTACACAGTTATCTGTATAAACATGGAAATATCTACACCACTATCTGTATAAACATGGAAATACCTACACTGCCATCTGTATAAACATGGAATTATCTACACAGACATGTCTATAACCATTGAAATATCTACACCGCTATCTGTATAAACATGGAAGTAGCCACACCACTATCTGTATAAACATGGAAATATCTACACCGCCATTTGTGAAAACATGGAAATATCTACACTGTCATCTTTATAAACATGGAAATATCTACACGTCGATCTGTATAAACATGGAAATTTCTACACTGCCATCTGTATATACCTGGAAATATCTACACTGCCATCTGTATAAACATGGAAATATGTACAGCGCTATCTCTATAAACATGGAAATATCTACACGGCTATCTGTATAAACATGGAAACATCTCCACCGCTGTCTGTTGAAACATGGAAATATCTACATCGCTATCTGTGTAAACATTGAAATATCTCCACCGTTATCTCTATAAAGATGGAAATATCTACATCGCTATCTTTATAAACATGGAAATATCTACACCGCTATCTGTATAAACATGGAAATATCTATAACACTATCTGTGTAAGCATGGAAATATCTACACAGCTGTCTGTGTAAACATGGAAATATGTACACAGGTCTCTGTGTAAAGATGGAAATAACTACACCGCAAACTGTGCAAATATGGAAATATCTACACCGCTATCTCAGTAAACATGGAAATATCTACACCGCTATCTGTAAAAACATGGAAATATCAACACCGCTATCTGTATAAACATGGAAATGTCTACACCACGATCTGTATAAACATGGAAGTATCTACAATGCTATATGTATAAACATGGAAATATCTACACCACTATCTGTATAAACATGGAAATATCTACACTGCCATCTGTATAAACATGGAATTACCTACACAGACATCTCTATAATCATTGAAATATCTACACCGCTATCTGTACAAACATGGAAGTACCCACACCGCTATCAGTATAAACATGGAAATATCTACACCGCTATCTGTATAAACATGGAAATATCTACACCACGACGTGTATAAACATGGAAATATCTACACCGCTATGTGAATAAACATGGAAATATCTACACCGCTATCAGTATAAACATGGAAATATTGACACAGCTATCTGTATAAATATGGAAATATCTACACCACTATCTCTATAAACATGGAAATATCTACACCGTTATCTGTATAAACAAAGAAATATCTCCACCGCTGTCTGTATGAACATGGAAACTTCTACACCGCTAGCTGTATAAACAAGGAATTATCTGCAGGGTTATCTGTATAAACATGGAAATATCTACACCGCAGTCTGTGCAAAGATGGAAATATCTACAATGCTATCTCAATAAACATGGAAATATCGACACCGCCATCTGTACAAACATGGAGATACCTACACAGTCATCTGTATAAACATGGAAATATCTACACCACTATCTGTATAAACATGGAAATACCTACACTGCCATCTGTATAAACTTGGAATTATCTACACAGACATCTCTATAACCATGGAAATATCTACACCTCTATCTGTATAAACATGGAAGTAGCCACACCGGCATCTGTATAAACATGGAAATATCTACACCGCCATCTGAGAAAACATGGAAATATCTACACTGTCATCTTTATAAACATGGAAATATCTGCACGTCCATCTGTATAAACATGGAAATATCTACACTGCCATCTGTATATACCTGGAAATAGCTACACTGCCATCTGTATAAACATGGAAATATCTACACCGCTATCTCTATAAACATGGAAATGTCTACACGGCTATCTGTATAAACATGGAAATATCTATAACACTATCTGTGTAAACATGGAAATATCTACACAGCTATCTGAGTAAACATGGAAATATGTACACAGGTCTCTGTGTAAAGATGGAAATATCTACACCGCAATCTGTGCAAATATGGAAATATCTACAACGCTATCTCAGTAAACATGGAAATATCTACACCGCTATCTGTATAAACATGGAAATATCAACACCGCTATCTGTATAAACGTGGAAATGTCTACACCACGATCTGTATAAACATGGAAATATCTACACCGCTATATGTATAAACATGGAAATATCTACACCGCTATCAGAATAAACATGGAAATATCTACACCGCTATCTGTATAAACATGGAAATATCTACACAACGACATGTATAAACATGGAAATATCTACACCGCCATGTGAATAAACATGGAAATATCTACACCGCTATCAGTAAAAACATGGAAATATCGACACCGCTCTCTGTATAAATATGGAAATATCTACACCACTATCTCTATAAACATGGAAATATCTACACCGTTATCTGTATAAACAAAGAAATATCTCCACCGCTGTCTGTATGAACATGGAAACATCTACACCGCTAGCTGTATAAACATGGAATTATCTGCAGCGTTATCTGTATAAACATGGAAATATCTACACCGCAGTCTGTGCAAAGATGGAAATATCTACAATGCTGTCTCAATAAACATGGAAATATAGACACCGCCATCTGTACACACATGGAAATACCTACACAGTCATCTGTATGAACATGGAAATATCTCCACCACTAACTGTATAAACATGGAAATATCTACACTGCCATCTGTATATACCTGGAAATACCTACACTGCCATCTGTATAAACATGTAAATATCTACACCGCTATCTCTATAAACATGGAAATGTCTACACGGCTATCTCTATAAACATGGAAATATCTACACTGCCATCTGTGTAAACATGGAATTACCTACACAGATATCTCTATAAACATTGAAATATCTACACCGCTATCTGTATAAACACGGAAGTAGCCACACCGCTACCTGTATAAACATGGAAATATCTACACCGCCATCTGTGAATACATGGAAATATCTACACTGTCATCTTTATAAACATGGAAATATCTACACGTCCATCTGTATAAACATGGAAATATCTACACTGCCATCTGTATAAACATGTAAATATCTACACCGCTACCTCTATAAACATGGAAATGTCTACACGGCTATCTGTATAAACATGGAAATATCTCCACCGCTATCTGTAGAAATATGGAAATATCTACATCTCTATCTGTATAAACATGGAAATATCTCCACCGCTATCTCTATAAAGATGGAAATATCTACACCGCTATCTTTATAAACATGGAAATATCTACACCGTTATCTGTATAAACATGGAAATATCTGTAACACTATCTGTGTAAACATGGAAATATCTACACAGCTATCTGTGTAAACATGGAAATATGTACACAGGTCTCTGTGTAAAAATGGAAATATCTACACCGCAATCTGTGCAAATATGGAAATATCTACACCGCTATCTCAGTAAACATGGAAATATCTACACCGCTATCTGTATAAACATGGAAATATCAACACTGTTATCTGTAGAAACATGGAAATGTCTACACCACGATCTGTATAAACATGGAAATATCTACACCGCTATATGTATAAACATGGAAATATCTACACCGCTATCAGTATAAACATGGAAATATCTACACCGCTATCTGTATAAACATGGAAATATCTACACCACGACATGTATAAACATGGAAATATCTACACCACCATGTGAATAAACATGGAAATATCCACACCGCTATCAGTAAAAACATGGAAATATCGACACCGCCATCTGCACACATGGAAATACCTACACAGTCATCTGTATAAACATGGAAATATCTACACCACTATCTGTATAAACATGGAAATAACTACACTGCCATCTGTGTAAACATGGAATTACCTACACAGATATCTCTATAAACATTGATATATCTACACCGCTATCTGTATAAACACGGAAGTAGCCACACCGCTATCTGTATAAACATGGAAATATCTACACCGCCATCTGTGAAAACATGGAAATATCTACACTGTCATCTTTATAAACATGGAAATATCTACACGTCCATCTGTATAAACATGGAAATATCTACACTGCCATCTGTATAAACATGTAAATATCTACACCGCTATCTCTATAAACATGGAAATGTCTACACGGCTATCTGTATAAACATGGAAATATCTCCACCGCTATCTGTAGAAACATGGAAATATCTACATCTCTATCTGTATAAACATGGAAATATCTCCTACGCTATATCTATAAAGATGGAAATATCTACACCGCTATCTGTATAAACATGGAAATATCAACACCGCTATCTGTATAAACATGGAAATGTCTACACCACGATCTGTATAAACATGGAAATATCTACACCGCTATATGTATAAACATGGAATTATCTACACCGCTATCAGTATAAACATGGAAATATCTACACCGCTATCTGTATAAACATGGAAATATCTATACCACGACATGTATAAACATGGAAATATCTACACCGCCATGTGAATAAACATGGAAATATCTACACCGCTATCAGTAAAAACATGGAAATATCGACACCGCTATCTGTATAAATATGGAAATATCTACACCACTATCTCTATAAACATGGAAATATCTACACCGTTATCTGTATAAACAAAGAAATATCTCCACCGCTATCTGTATGAACATGGAAACATCTACACCGCTAGCTGTATAAACATGGAATTATCTGCATCGTTATCTGTATAAACATGGAAATATCTAAACCGCAGTCTGTGCAAAGATGGAAATATCTACAATGCTATCTCAATAAACATGGAAATATCGACACCGCCATCTGTACACACATGGAAATACATACAAAGTCATCTGTATAAACATGGAAATATCAACACCACTATTTGTATAAACATGGAAATATCTAAACTGCCATCTGTATAAACATGGAATTACCTACACAGTCATCTCTATAACCATTGAAATATCTATGCCGCTATCTGTATAAACATAGAAGTAGCCACACCGCTATCAGTATAAACATGGAAATATCTACACAGCTATCTGTGTAAACATGGAAATATGTACACAGTTCTCTGTGTAAAGATGGAAATATCTACACCGCAATCTGTGCAAATATGAAAATATCTACACCGCTATCTCAGTAAACATGGAAATATCTACACCGCTATCTGTATAAACATGGAAATATCAACACCGCTATCTGTATAAACATGGAAATATCTACACCGCTATCAGTATAAACATGGAAATATCTTCACCGCTATATGTATAAATATGGAAATATCTACACCACTATCTCTATAAACATGGAAATATCTACACCGTTATCTGTATAAACAAAGAAATATCTCCACCGCTGTCTGTATGAACATGGAAACATCTACACCGCTACCTGTATAAACATGGAATTATCTGCAGCGTTATCTGTATAAACGTGGAAATATCTACACCGTAGTCTGTGCAAAGATGGAAATATCTACAATGCTGTCTCAATAAACATGGAAATATCGACACCGCCATCTGTACACACATGGAAATACCTACACAGTCATCTGTATAAACATGGAAATATCTACACCACTATCTGTATAAACATGGAAATACCTACACTGCCATCTGTATAAACATGGAATTATCTACACAGACATCTCTATAACCATTGAAATATCTACACCGCTATCTGTATAAACATGGAAGTAGCCACACCGCTATCTGTATAAACATGGAAATATCTACACCGCCATCTGTGAAAACATGGAAATATCTACACTGTCATCTTTATAAACATGGAAATATCTACACGTCCATCTGTATAAACATGGAAATTTCTACACTGCCATCTGTATATACCTGGAAATATCTACACTGTCATCTGTATATATCTGGAAATATCTACACTGCCATCTGTATAAACATGGAAATATCTACACCGCTATCTCTATAAACATGGAAATATCTACACGGCTATCTGTATAAACATGGAAATATCTACACCACTATCTCTATAAACATGGAAATATCTACACCGCTATCTGTATAAACATGGAAATATCAACACCGCTATCTTTATAAACATGGAAATACCTACACCGCTATCTCTATAAACATGGAAATATCTACACAACCATCTCTATAAACATCAAATATATACAACGCCATCTGCATAATCATGGAAATATCTACACCATCATCTACATAAACAAGGAAATATCTACACCGCCACCTATATAAACATGGAAATATCTACACCGCTATCTCTATAAACATGGAAATATATAGACCGCCAGCTCTATAAACATGGAAATAACTACACCACCATCTACATAAACAAGGAAGTTTCTACAGCGCCATCTATATAAACATGGAAATATCTACACCGCCATCTGCATAAACATGGAAATATCTACAATGCCATCTGTAAATAGATGGAAATATCTACAACGCGATCTGTATTAACACGGAAATATCAACACTACTATCGGTATAAACATGGAAATATTTTCAATGATATCTGTATAAACATGGAAATGTCTACACCATGAACTTTATAAACATGGAAATATCTACACCGCTATGTGTATAAACATGGAAATATCAACAACATTATCTGTATATACATGGAAATATCTACACCGCTATCTCTATACACATGGAAATATCTACACCAATATCTCTATAAACATGGAAGTATCTACGCCGCCAACTCTATGAATATGGAAATATCTACACCACCATCTGCATAATCATGGAAATATCTACTCCGCCATCTGTATAAACGTGGAAATATCTACACGGACATCTGTATAAACATGGAAATATCAACACCACCATCTGTATCAACATGGAAATATCTACACCGCTGTCTGTGTAAACATGGAAATATCTACACGGTGATCTGTATAAACATGGAAATAATTACACCGCTATCTGTATAAACATGGAAATATCTACACCGCTATCTGTGCAAACATGGATATATCTACACCACCATCTGTATAAACATGGAAATATATACACCGCCATCTGTACAAACATGGAAATATCTACAATGCCATCTGTAAAAAAATGTAAATATCTACAACACCATCTGTAAAAACATGGAAATACCTACACTGCTATCTGTATAAACATGGAAATATCTACACCGCCATCTGTAAATAAATGTAAATATCTACAACGCCATCTGTAAAAACATGGAAATTTCTACACAGTCAACTGTAGAAGCATGGAAATATCTACACCACCATCTCTATAAACAAGAAAATATCTACACGGCCATCTATAGAAGCATGGAAATATGTACACCGCTATCTCTATAAACATGGAAATATATAGACCACCATCTCTATAAACATGGAAATATCTACACCTCCATCTATATAAACATGGAAATATCTACATCTCTATCTGTATAAATATGGAAATATCTACACTGCCATCTGTAAATAGATGGAAACATCTACACCGCGATCTGTATTAACATGGAAATATCAACACTACTATCTGTATAGACATGGAAATATCTACAACGCTATCTGTATAAACATGGAAATATCTACACCGCTATCTGTATAAACATGGAAATATCTACACTGCTATCAGTATAAATATGTAAATATCTACACTGCTATCTTTATAAATATGGAAATATCTTCAGAGCTATCACCATAAAGATGGAAATATCTACACCACTATCTGTATAAACATGGAAATATCTACACCGATATCTCTATAAACATGGAAATATCATCACCGCCATCCATATAAACATTGAAATATCTACACTGCCATCTGTATAAAGATGTATATATCGACACCACGAGCTGTATAAATATCAAAATATCTACATCGCTATCTTTATAAACATGGAAATACCAACACCGCTTTCTGTATAAACATGGAAATATCTACACCGCTATCTCTATAAACATGGAAATATCAACACCGCTATCTTTATAAACATGGAAATACCTACACCGCTATCTCTATAAACATGGAAATATCTACACAACCATCTCTATAAACATCAAATATATACAACGCCATCTCCATAATCATGGAAATATCTACACCATCATCTACATAAACAAGGAAATATCTACACCGCCACCTATATAAACATGGAAATATCTACACCGCTATCTCTATAAACATGGAAATATATAGACAGCCATCTCTATAAACATGGAAATAACTACACCACCATCTACATAAACAAGGAAATATCTACAGCGCCATCTATATAAACATGGAAATATCTACACCGCCATCTGCATAAACATGGAAATATCTACAATGCCATCTGTAAATAGATGGAAATATCTACAACGCGATCTGTATTAACACGGAAATATCAACACTACTATCGGTATAAACATGGAAATATTTTCAATGATATCTGTATAAACCTGGAAATGTCTACACCATGAACTTTATAAACATGGAAATATCTACACCGCTATGTGTATAAACATGGAAATATCTACACCACTATCTGTATAAACATGGAAATATCTACACTGCTATCTGTGTAAATATGGAAATATCTACACCGCTATTTCCATAAACATGGAAATATCAACAACACTATCTGTATAAACATGGAAATATCTACACCGCTATCTCTATACACATGGAAATATCTACACCAATATCTCTATAAACATGGAAGTATCTACGCCGCCAATTCTATGAATATGGAAATATCTACACCACCATCTGCATAATCATGGAAATATCTACTCCGCCATCTGTATAAACGTGGAAATATCTACACGGACATCTGTATAAACATGGAAATATCAACACCACCATCTGTATCAACATGGAAATATTTACACCGCTGTCTGTGTAAACATGGAAATATCTACACGGTGATCTGTATAAACATGGAAATAATTACACCGCTATCTGTATAAACATGGAAATATCTACACCGCTATCTGTGCAAACATGGATATATCTACACCACCATCTGTATAAACATGGAAATATATACACCGCCATCTGTACAAACATGGAAATATCTACAATGCCATCTGTAAAAAAATGTAAATATCTACAACACCATCTGTAAAAACATGGAAATATCTACACTGCTATCTGTATAAACATGGAAATATCTACACCGCGATCTGTATAAACATGGAAATATCTACACCGCTATCTTTGTAAACATGGAAATATATACACAGTGATCTGTATAAACATGGAAATAATTACACCACTATCTGTATAAACATGGAAATATCTACACCGCCATCTGTAAAAAAATGTAAATATCTACAACACCATCTGTAAAAACATGGAAATTTCTACACAGTCAACTGTAGAAGCATGGAAATATCTACACCACCATCTCTATAAACAAGAAAATATCTACACCGCCATCTATATAAGCATGGAAATATGTACACCGCTATCTCTATAAGCATGGATATATATGGACCAAAATCTCTATAAACATGGAAATACCTACACGGTCATCTTCATAAACAGGGAAATATCTACACCTCCTTCTACATAAACATGGAAATATCTACATCTCTATCTGTATAATTATGGAAATATCTACACTGCCATCTGTAAATAGATGGAAATATCTACACCGCGATCTGTTAACATGGAAATAGCAACACTACTATCTGTATAGACATGGAAATATTTACAACGCTATCTGTATAAACATGGAAATATCTACACGGCTATCTGTATAAATATGCAAATATCTACACTGCTATCTGTATAAATATGGAAATATCTACAGAGCTATCACCATAAGGATGGAAATATCTACACCGCTATCTGTATAAACATGGAAATATCTACACCGCTATCTCTAAACATGGAAATATCTACACCGCTATCGCTATAAACATGGAAATATCTTCACCGCCATCCGTATAAACATGGAAATGTCAACACTGCCATCTGTATAAAGATGAAAATATCGACACCGTGAGCTGTATAAAGATGGAAATATCAACACCGCTATCTGTATAAACATGGAAATACCAACACCGCTTTCTGTATAAACATGGAAATATCTACACCGCTATCTGTATAAACATGGAAATATCAACACCGCTATCTCTATAAACATGGAAATACCTACACCGCTATCTCTATTAACATGGAAATATCCACACCACCATCTCTATGAACATCAAATATATACAACGACATCTCCATAATCATGGAAATATCTACACCATCATCTACATAAACAAGGAAATATCTACACCGCAATCTATATAAACATGGAAATAGCTACACCGCTATCTCCATAAACATGGATATATATAGACCGCCATCTCTATAAACATGGAAATAACTACACCGCCATCTACATAAACAAGGAATTATCTACACCGCCATATATATAAACATGGAAATATCTACACCGCCATCTGTGTAAACAGGGAAATATCCACAGTGCCATCTGTAAGTAGATGGAAATAACTTCAACACGATCTGTATTAACACGGAAATATCTACACTACTATCTGTATAAACATGGAAATATTTACAATGATATCTGTATGAACACGGAAATATCTACACCATGAACTTTATAAAAATGGAAATATCTACACCGCTATGTGTATAAACATGGAAATATCTACACCGCTATCTGTATAAACATGGAAATATGTACACTGCTATCTGTATAAATACGGAAATATCTACACCGCTATTTCCATAAACATGAAAATATCTACACTGCTATCTGTATAAACATGGAAATATCAACACCGCGATCTCTATAAACATGGAAGTAACTACGCCGCCATCTCTATGAATATGGAAATATCTACACCACCTTCTGCATAATCATGGAAATATCTACTCCGCCATCTGTATAAACGTGGAAATATCTACACGGACATCTGTATAAACATGGAAATATCTACACCGCTATCTCTATAGACATGGAAATATCTACATGGCTATCTGTATAAACATGGAAATATCTACACCGCCATCTCTATAAACATGAAAACATCTAAACTGCCATCTCCATAAACATAGAATTATCTACACCGCCATCTGTATAAACATGGAAATATCTACACCGCCATCTGTATAAACATGGAAATATCTACATCGCCATCTGTTTAAAAATGGAAATACCTACACATCGAGCTGTATAAACATGGAAATATCTACACCCCTATCTGTATTAACAAGGAAATACCAACACCGCTATCTGTATAAACATGGAAAAATCTACACCGCCATTTCTATAAACATGAAAGTATCTACTCTGCCGTCTTCATAAACATGGAACTAACTACACCGCGATCTCTATAAACATGGAAATATCTACACCGCTATCTGTATAAACTTGGAAATATCTACACCGCTATGTGTATAAACATGGAAATATCTACACCGCTATCTTTATAAACATGGAAATATCTACACCGCTATCTGTGTAAAGATGGAAATTTCTACACCGCAATCTGTGCATAGATTTAAATATCTACACAGCTATCTGTGTAAACATGGAAATATCTACACCACTATCTGAATAATCATGTAAATGTCTACATCGCTATCTCTATAAACATGGAACTATCTACACCGCTATCTGTATAAACATGAAAATAACTACACTGCCATCTACATAAACATGGAACTATCTACACCGCCATATGTATAAACATGGAAATATCTACTCCGCCATCTGTATAAAGATGGAAATATCTACACTGCCATCTGGATAAAGATGTATATTTCTACACCGTGAGCTGTATTAACATGGAAATATCTACACCGCTATCTCAATAAAAGTGGAAATATCTACAACGCCATCTGTATAAACATGAAACTATAAACAGAGCCATCTCTATAAACATGGAACCATCTTCACCGTGAACTGTATAAACATGGAAATTTCTACACCGCTGTCAGTGTAAACATTGAAATATCTTCACCGCTATCCCTATAAACATGGAAATGTCAACAGAGCTATGTCTATAAACATGGAAATATCTACACCGCTATCAGTATAAACATTCTAATACCTACACCGTTATCACTATAAACATGGAAATACCTACACCGCTATATCTATAAACATGGAAATGTCTGCACCGCTATCTCTATGAACATGGAAATATATACACCGCCATCTCTATCTACATGGAAATATCTACACCGCCATCTGCATAAACAAGGAAATTTGTACACCGCCATCTGTAGAAAGATGGAAATATCTACACCACAATCTGTATAAACATGGAAATATCTACAACGCTATCTGTATAAACATGGAAATATCTACTACGTGATCTGTATAAACATGGAAATATCTACTCCGCTATCTGTATAAAAATGGAAATATATACAACCGCTATCTCCATAAACATGGAAATACCTACACCGCTATCTCTATAATCATGGAAATACCTACACTGACATCTGTATAAACATGGAAATATCTACAATACCATCTGTATAAACATGGAAATATCTTCACTGCCATCTGTATAAACAAGGAAATACCTACACAGCCATCTCTTCAAACATGGAAATAGCTACACCGCTATTTGTATAAACATGGAAATAGCCACACCATCATCTGTATAAACATGGACATATTTACACCGCCATCTGTAAAAACATGGAAATATCTACACAGTCATCTATAGAAACATGGAAATATCTACACCTCCATTCATATAAACATGGAAATATCTACACAGTCATCTATAGAAACATGGAAATAACTACACCTCCATCTGTATAAACATGGAAATATCTACACTGCCGTCTGTATACACATGGAAATATCTACAACACCATCTTTATAAACATGGAAATATCTACACCGCCATCTGTATAAACATGGAAATATCTACACTGTCATTGGGATAAAGATGTAAATATCTACACCGCGAGCTGTATAAACATGGAAATAACTACATCACGATCTGCAAAAACATGGAAATATCTACACCGTTATGTGTATAAACTTGGAAATATCTACACCGCTATGTGTATAAACATGGAAATATCTACACCGCCATCTGAATAAACATGGAAATATCTACAGGGCTATCTGTATAAACATGGAAATATCTACACCGCTATCTCTATAAACATGGAAATATCTACAGCGCTGTCAGTATAAACTTGGAAATATCTACACCGCCATCTCTATAAACTTGGAAATATCTCCAACGCTATCTGTATTAACATGGAAATATCTCCACCGCTATCTGTATAAATATGGAAATATCTCAACCGCTGTCTGTATAAACATGGAAATATATACACCGCTATCTGTAAACATGGAAATATCTTCAACGTTATCTGTATTAACATGGAAATATCTACCCTGCCGTCTGTATAAACATGGGAATACCCACAGCGCTATCTGAATAAACATGGAAATAACTACACCGCCATCTGAATAAACATGGAAATATCTACATGGCTATCTGTATATATATGGAAATACCTACACCGCTATCTCTATAAACATGGAAATATCTACACCACTATCTGTATAAACATGGAAATATCTACATGGTTATCTCTATAAACATGGAAATATTTACACCGCCATTTGTATATATCTCGAAATACCTACAATCCTATTTCAATAGACATAGAAATATCTACACCGCTTTCTGTATAAACATGGAAATATCTACATGGCTATCTCTATAAACACGGAAATATCTACACCGCCATCTCAACAAACACGGAAATACCTACACAGTCATCTGTATCAACCTGTAAATACCTACACCATTATCTGTATAAACATGGAAATATCTACACTGACAAATGCATAAACATGGAAATATCTACACAGCCATCTCTATAAACATGGAAATATCTACATCGTTATCTGTATAAACATGGAAATATCCACACCGATATCTATATAAACATGGAAATATCTTCACCGCCATCTGTAAAAACATGGACATATCTCCACCGCTATCTCTATAAACTTGGAATTATCTACACCGCTATCAGTATAAACATGGAAATATCTCCACCGCAATCAGTATAAACATGGAAATACCTAGATCGCTATCTGCATTTACATGGAAATATCTACATCGTTATCTGTAGAAACATGGAAATATCTCGACCGTTATCTCTATAAACATGGAAATATCTCCAACGCTGTCTCTATAAACATGGAAATATCTACACCGCTATCTTTATAAACCTGGAAATATCTACACCACTATCTGTATAAACATGGAAATACGTACACTGCCATCTGTATAAACATGGAAACAGCCACACAGCTATGTGTATAAACATGGGAATATCTACACCGACATCTAAATGAACATGGAAATATCTACACGGCTATCTGTATAAATTTGGAAATATCTACACCGCTATCTCTATAAACATGGAAATATCTACACTGCTATCTGTATAAACATGGAAATATCTACACAGCCATTTGTATAAACATGGAAATATCTACACCACTATCTCTGTAAACACAGAAACACCTACATCGCTATCTGTATAAACATGGAAATATCTACACCGCTATCTGTATAAACTTGAAAATATCTACACCGCTATCTGTATAAACTTGGAAATATCTACACCGATATCTGTATAAATATGGAAATTTATACTCCGCTCTCTGTATATAAATGGAAATATCTACATGGCTGTCTCTATAAACTTGGATATTTCTAAACCGCCATCTGTATAAACATGGAAATATCTACACTGCGATGTGTATAAACAGGGAAATATCTACACAGCCATATCTATAAACATGGAAATATCTGCATCGCTATCTGTATAAACATGGAAATAGCCACACCGCTATCTGTATAAACGTGGAAATATCTACACCGACATCTGTAAAAACATGGAAATATCTACACAGTCATCTGTGTAAACATGGAAGATATCTACACCTCCATCTGTATAAACATGAAAATATCTACACCACCGTCTAAATGAACACCGAAATGTCTACACGATTATTTGTATAAATATGGAAATATCTACACCGCTATCTCCATAAACGTGGAAAATCTACAAAGCTATTTGTATAAACATGGAAATATCTACCCCGCTATCTCTATAAACATGGAAATATCTACACCGCGATCTCTATGAACATGGAAATATCTACATCGCTATCTGTACAAACATGGAAATACCTCCACCACTATCTCTGTTAACATGGAATTATCTACACTTCTATCTCTATAAACATGGAAATATCTCCAACGCAGTCTGTATAAACATGGAAATACCTACACTGCTATCTGTATAAACATGGAAATATCTTCACCGCTATCTGTGTTAACATAGAAATATCAACACCACTGTCTGTATTAACATGGAAATATCTACATCTTCATCTGTATAAACATGGAAATATCTCCACCGCTATCTATATAAACATGAAAATATCTCCAAAGCTATCTGCATAAACTTGGAAATATCTACACTGCCATCTGTGTAAACATGGAAATATCTTCACCGCTATCTGTATAAACATGGAAATATCTTCATCGCTATCTGTGTAAACATGGAAATAGCCACACCGCTATCTGTATAAACATGGAAATATCTTCACCGCCATCTGTAAAAACATGGAAATATCTACACAGCCATCTGTAGAAACATGGACATATCTACATCTCCATCTGTATTAACATGGAAATATCTACACTGCCATCTGTATACACATGGAAGTATCAACACAGACATCTGCATTAACATGGAAATATCTACACCGCTATCTCTATAAACATGGAAATACCTACACCGCTATCTCTATAAACATGGAAATATCTACACTGCCATCTGTATACACATGGAAATATCCACACAGCCATCTGTTTAAACATGGAAATATCTACACCGCTATCTCGAAATACATGGAAATATCTACATCGCTATCTGTAAAAACATGGAAATATTTACAATGCCATCTGTATAAACATGGAAGTAGCCACACCGCTATCTATATAAACATGGAAATATCTACACCACCATCGGAATAAACATCGAAATATCTACACGGCTATCTGTATAAATATGGAAATACCTACACCGCCATCTCTATAAACATGGAAATACCTCTAACGCTATCTGTATTAACATGGAAATATCTCCACCGCTATCTGTATAAACTTGGAAATATCTCCACCGCTATCTGTATAAACATGGAAATATCTACAACGCTATCTGTATAAACATGGAATTATCTACAAAGCTATCTGTATTAACATGGAAATATCTGCACTGCCATGTGTATAAACATGGAAATATCTACAGAGTCATCTGTATAAACATGGAAATACCTACTCCTCCTTCTGTGTAAACCTGGAAATATCTACACTGCCATCTGTATACACATGGAAATATCCACACAGCCATCTGTATAAACATGGAAATATCTACACCGATATCTCGATATACATGGAAATATCTACATCGCTATCTGTATAAACATGGAAATATCTACAATGCCATCTGTATAACATGGATGTAGCCACACCGCTCTCTGTATAAACATGGAAAAAACTACACCACCAGTTGAATAAACATCGAAATATCTACATGGCTATCTGTATAAATATGGAAATATCTACACAGCCATCTCTGTAAACATCGAAATATCTCCAACGCTATCTGTATAAACATGGAAATATCTCCACCGCTATCGGTATAAACATGGAAATATCTCCACCGCTATCTGTATGAACATGGCAATATCTACATTGCTATATGTACAAACATGGAAATATCTCCACCGCTATCTCTATAAACATGGAATTATCTACACCGCTATCTGTATAAACGTGGAAATATCTATGCCGCTATCTGTATAAACATGGAAATATCTACACCGCTACCTGTATAAACATGGAAATATCTACATCGTTATATGTATAAACATGGAAACATCTTGACCGCTATCTCTATAAACATGGAAATATCTCCACCGCTATATCTATAAACATGGAAATATGTACACCGCTATCTTTATAAACATGGAAATATCTACACCGCTATCTTTATAAACATGGAAATACCTACACCACTGTCTGCATAAACCTGGAAATATCCACACTGCCATCTGTATAATCATGGGAACAGCCACACCGCAATGTGTGTAAACCTGGAAATATCTACACCGCCATCTGAATAAACATGGAATTATCTACACCGCTATCTGTATAAATATGAAAATATCTACACCGCTATCTCTATAAACATGGAAATAACTACACCACTATCTGTATAAACATGGAAATATCTACACAGCCATCTCTATTAACATGGAAATATCTACATCGCTATCTGCATAAACATAGAAACAGACTCACCGCTATATGTATAAACATAGAAATATCTACTCCGCCCTGTGTAAAAACATGGAAATATCTCCACTGCTATCTGTATAAATGTGGAAATATCTACACCACTATGTGTATAATTATGGAAATATCTACACCGCTATCACTATAAACATGGAAGTATCTACACCGCCATCTGTATAAACATGGAAATACCTACAAACTCATCGGTAAATACATGGAAATATCCACACCACTATCTGTATAAACATGGAAATATCTACACTGCCGTCTGGATTAACATGGAAATATCTACACAGCCATCTCTATATACATGGAAATATATACATCGCTATCTCTATAAACGTGGAAATGACTACACCGCTATCTGTATAATCATGGAAATGTCTACATGGCTATCCCTATAAACATGGAAATATCTACCCCGCCATCTCTATAACGATAGAAATATCTACATCGATATCTGTAAAAACATGGAAATAGCCACACCGATATCTGTATAAACATGGAAATATCTACACCGTCATCTGTAAAAACTTGGAAATATCTAAACAGTTATCTGTATAAACGTGGAAGTATCTACACCTCCATGTGTATAAACATGGAAATATCTACACTGCCATCTGTATACACATGGAAATACCTACACAGCCATCTGTGTAAACCTGGAAATATTTACATCACTATCTCTATAAACATGGAAATATCTACACAGCCATCTGTATAAACCTAGAAATCACTACATCGCTATCTGTATAAACATGTAAATAGCCACACCGCTATCTGTATAAACATGGAAATATCTACACTGCCAACTGTATAAACATGGAAATATCTATACCGCAGTCTCTATAAACATGGAAATATCTCTACCGCTATCTGTATAAACATGAAAATATCTACATCGCTATCTGTATAATCATGGAAATATTTACACCACTATCTCTATAAACATAGAAATAACGACAGCGCCATCCCTATAAACATGGAAATATCTACACCGCCATCTGCATATACATGGAAATATCTGCACACACATCTGTATAAACATGGAACCATCCACACTGCCATCTGTATAAACTTGGAAATATCTACACTGACATCTGTAGAAAGATGGAAATGTCTACAAAGCGATCAGTATAAACATGGGAATTTCTACACTGCTACCTGTATAAACATGGAAATATCTACACCACTATCTGTATCAACATGGAAATAACTACACCGCAATCTGTATAAACATGGAAATATCTACAGCGCTATCTCTATAAACATGGAAATGTCTACACGGCTATCTGTATAAACATGGAAATATCTCCACCGCTATCTGTAGAAACATGGAAATATCTACATCGCTATCTGTATAAACATGGAAATATCTCCACCGTTATCTCTATAAACATGGAAATATCTACACCGCTATCTGTATAAACATGGAAATATCTATAACACTATCTGTGTAAACATGGAAATATCTACACAGCTATCTGTGTAAACATGGAAATATGTACACAGGTCTCTGTGTAAAGATGGAAATACCTTCACCGCAATCTGTGCAAATATGGAAATATCTACACCACTATCTCAGTAAACATGGTAATATCTACACCGCTATCTGTAAAAACATGGAAATATCAACACCGCTATCTGTATAAACATGGAAATGTCTACACCACGATCTGTATAAACATGGAAATATCTACACCGCTATATGTATAAACATGGAAATATCTACACCGCTATCGTTATAAACATGGAAATATCTACACCGCTATCTGTATAAACATGGAAATATCTACACCACGACATGTACAAACATGGAAATATCTACACCACCATGTGAATAAACATGGAAATATCTACACAGCTATCAGTAAAAACATGGAAATATCAACACCGCTATCAGTATAAATATGGAAATATCTACACGACTATTTCTATAAACATGGAAATATCTACACCGTTATCTGTATAAACAAAGAAATATCTCCACCGCTGTCTGTATGAACATGGAAACATCTACACCGCTAGCTGTATAAACATGGAATTATCTGCAGCGTTATCTGTATAAACATGGAAATATCTACACCGCAGTCTGTGCAAAGATGGAAATATCTACAATGCTATCTCAATAAACATGGAAATATCGACACCGCCATCTGTACACACATGGAAATACCTACACAGTCATCTGTATAAACATGGAAATATCTACACCACTATCTGTATAAACATGGAAATATCTACACTGCCATCTGTATAAACATGGAATTACCTACACAGACATCTCTATAATCATTGAAATATCTACACCGCTATCTGTATAAACATGGAAGTAGCCACACCGCTATCAGTATATACATGGAAATATCTACACCGCTATCTGTATAAACTTGGAAATATCTACACCACGACGTGTATAAACAAGGAAATATCTACACCGCTATGTGAATAAACATGGAAATATCTACACAGCTATCAGTATAAACATGGAAATATTGACACCGCTATCTGTATAAATATGGAAATATCTACACCACTATCTCTATAAACATGGAAATATCTACACCGTTATCTGTATAAACAAAGAAATATCTCCACCGCTGTCTGTATGAACATGGAAACATCTACACCGCTATCTGTATAAACATGGAATTATCTGCAGCGTTATCTGTATAAACATGGAAATATCTACACCGCAGTCTGTGCAAAGATGGAAATATCTACAATGCTATCTCAATAAACATGGAAATATCGACACCGCCATCTGCACACACATGGAAATACCTACACAGTCATCTGTATAAACATCGAAATATCTACACCACTATCTGTATAAACATGGAAATACCTACACTGCCATCTGTATAAACATGGAATTATCTACACAGACATCTCTATAACCATTGAAATATCTACACCGCTATCTGTATAAACATGGAAGTAGCCACACCGCTATCTGTATAAACATGGAAATATCTACACCGCCATCTGTGAAAACATGGAAATATCTACACTGTCATCTTTATAAACATGGAAATATCTACACGTCCATCTGTATAAACATGGAAATATCTACACTGCCATCTGTATATACCTGGAAATATATACACTGCCATCTGTATAAACATGGAAATATCTACAGCGCTATCTCTATAAACATGGAAATGTCTACACGGCTATCTGTATAAACATGGAAATATCTCCACCGCTATCTGTAGAAACATGGAAATATCTACATCGCTATCTGTATAAACATGGAAATATCTCCACCGTTATCTCTATAAAGATGGAAATATCTACACCGCTATCTTTATAAACATGGAAATATCTAAACCGCTATCTGTATAAACATGGAAATATCTATAACACTATCTGTGTAAACATGGAAATATCTACACAGCTATCTGTGTAAACATGGAAATATGTACACAGGTCTCTGTGTAAAGATGGAAATACCTACACCGCAATCTGTGCAAATATGGAAATATCGACACCACTATCTCAGTAAACATGGTAATATCTACACCGCTATCTGTAAAAACATGGAAATATCAACACCGCTATCTGTATAAACATGGAAATGTCTACACCACGATCTGGATAAACATGGAAATATCTACACCGCTATATGTATAAACATGGAAATATCTACACCGCTATCATTATAAACATGGAAATATCTACACCGCTATCTGTATAAACATGGAAATATCTACACCACGACATGTATAAACATGGAAATATCTACACCGCCATGTGAAAAAACATGGAAATATCTACACAGCTATCAGTAAAAACATGGAAATATTGACACCACTATCAGTATAAATATGGAAATATCTACACCACTATTTCTATAAACATGGAAATATCTACACCGTTATCTGTATAAACAAAGGAATATCTCCACCGCTGTCTGTATGAACATGGAAACATCTACAACGCTAGCTGTATAAACATGGAATTATCTGCAGCGTTATCTGTATAAACATGGAAATATCTACACCGCAGTCTGTGCAAAGATGGAAATATCTACAATGCTATCTCAATAAACATGGTAATATCGACACCGCCATCTGTACACACATGGAAATACCTACACAGTCATCTGTATAAACATGGAAATATCTACACCACTATCTGTATAAACATGGAAATATCTACACTGCCATCTGTATAAACATGGAATTACCTACACAGACATCTCTATAATCATTGAAATATCTACACCGCTATCTGTATAAACATGGAAGTAGCCACACCGCAATCAGTATATACATGGAAATATCTACACCGCTATCTGTATAAACTTGGAAATATCTACACCACGACGTGTATAAACAGGGAAATATCTACACCGCTATGTGAATAAACATGGAAATATCTACACAGCTATCAGTATAAACATGGAAATATTGACACCGCTATCTGTATAAATATGGAAATATCTACACCACTATCTCTATAAACATGGAAGTATCTACACCGTTATCTGTATAAACAAAGAAATATCTCCACCGCTGTCTGTATGAACATGGAAACATCTACACCGCTATCTGTATAAACATGGAATTATCTGCAGCGTTATCTGTATAAACATGGAAATATCTACACCGCAGTCTGTGCAAAGATGGAAATATCTACAATGCTATCTCAATAAACATGGAAATATCGACACCGCCATCTGTACACACATGGAAATACCTACACAGTCATCGGTATAAACATCGAAATATCTACACCACTATCTGTATAAACATGGAAATACCTACACTGCCATCTGTATAAACATGGAATTATCTACACAGACATCTCTATAACCATTGAAATATCTACACCGCTATCTGTATAAACATGGAAGTAGCCACACCGCTATCTGTATAAACATGGAAATATCTTCACCGCCATCTGTGAAAACATGGAAATATCTACACTGTCATCTTTATAAACATGGAAATATCTACACCTCCATCTGCATAAACATGGAAATATCTACACTGCCATCTGTATATACCTGGAAATATCTACACTGCCATCTGTATAAACATGGAAATATCTACAGCGCTATCTCTATAAACATGGAAATATCTACACGGCTATCTGTATAAACATGGAAATAACTCCACTGCTATCTGTAGAAACATGGAAATATCTACATCGCTATCTGTATAAACATGGAAATATCTCCACCGTTATCTCTATAAAGATGGAAATATCTACACCGCTATCTTTATAAACATGGAAATATCTACACCGATATCTGTATAAACATGGAAATATCTATAACAATATCTGTGTAAACATGGAAATATCTACACAGCTATCTGTGTAAACATGGAAATATGTACACAGGTCTCTGTGTAAAGATGGAAATACCTACACCGCAATCTGTGCAAATATGGAAATATCTACACCGCTATCTCAGTAAACATGGAAATTTCTACACCGCTATCTTTAAAAACATGGAAATAACAACACCGCTACCAGTATAAACATGGAAATGTCTACACCACGATCTGTATAAAGATGGAAATATCTACACCGCTATATGTATAAACATGGAAATATCTACACCGCTATCAGTATAAACAAGTTAGTATCTACACCGCTATCTGTATAAACATGGAAATATCTACACCACGACATGTATAAACATGGAAATATCTACACCGCCATGGGAATAAACATGGAAATATCTACACAGCTATCAGTAAAAACATGGAAATATCGACACCGCTATCAGTATAAATATGGAAATATCTACACCACTATCTCTATAAACATGGAAATATCTACACCGTTATCTGTATAAACAAAGAAATATCCCCACCGCTGTCTGTATGAACATGGGAACATCTACACCGCTAGCTGTATAAACATGGAATTATCTGCAGCGTTATCTGTATAAACATGGAAATATCTACACCGCAGTCTGTGCAAAGATGGAAATATGTACAATGATATCTCAATAAACATGGAAATATCGACACCGCCATCTGTACACACATGGAAATACCTACACAGTCATCTGTATAAACATGGAAATATCTACACCGCTGTCTTTATAAACATGGAAATATCTTCACCGCCATCAGTGAAAACATGGAAATATCTACACTGTCCTCTTTATAAACATGGAAATATCTACACCTCCATCTGCATAAACATGGAAATATCTACACTGCCATCTGTATATACCTGGAAATATCTACACTGCCATCTGTATAAACATGGAAATATCTACAGCGCTATCTCTATAAACATGGAAATATCTACACCGCTATCTGTATAAACATGGAAATATCTACACCACGACATGTATAAACATGGAAATATCTACACCGCCATGTGAATAAACATGGAAATATCTACACAGCTATCAGTAAAAACATGGAAATATCGACACCGCTATCAGTATAAATATGGAAATATCTACACCACTATCTCTATAAACATGGAAATATCTACACCGTTATCTGTATAAACAAAGAAATATCTCCACCGCTGTCTGTATGAACATGGAAACATCTACAACGCTAGCTGTATAAACATGGAATTATCTGCAGCGTTATCTGTATAAACATGGAAATATCTACACCGCAGTCTGTGCAAAGATGGAAATATCTACAATGATATCTCAATAAACATGGAAATATCGACACCGCCATCTGTACACACATGGAAATACCTACACAGTCATCTGTATAAACATGGAAATATCTACACCACTATCTGTATAATCATGGAAATATCTACACTGCCATCTGTATAAACATGGAATTACCTACACAGACATCTCTATAATCTTTGAAATATCTACACCGCTATCTGTATAAACATGGAAGTAGCCACACCACTATCTGTATATACATGGAAATATCTACACCGTTATCTGTATAAACATGGAAATATCTACACCACGACGTGTATAAACATGGAAATATCTACACCGCCATGTGAATAAACATGGAAATATCTACACAGCTATCAGTATAAACATGGAAATATTGACACCGCTATCTGTATAAATATGGAAATATCTACACCACTATCTCTATAAACATGGAAATATCTACACCGTTATCTGTATAAACAAAGAAATATCTCCACCGCTGTCTGTATGAACATGGAAACATCTGCACCGCTAGCTGTATAAACATGGAATTATCTGCAGCGTTATCTGTATAAACATGGAAATGTCTACACCGCAGTCTGTGCAAAGATGGAAATATCTGCAATGCTATCTCAATAAACATGGAAATATCGACACCGCCATCTGTACACACATGGAAATACCTACACAGTCATCTGTATAAACATGGAAATATCCACACCACTATCTGTATAAACATGGAAATATCTACACTGCCATCTGTATAAACATGGAATTACCTACACAGGCATCTCTATAATCATTGAAATATCTACACCGCTATCTGTATAAACATGGAAGTAGCCACACCGCTATCAGTATATACATGGAAATATCTACACCGCTATCTGTATAAACATGGAAATATCTACACCACGACGTGTATAAACAAGGAAATATCTACACCGCTATGTGAATAAACATGGAAATATCTACACAGCTATCAGTGTAAACATGGAAATATTGACACCGCTATCTGTATAAATACGGAAATATCTACACCACTATCTGTATAAACATGGAAATACCTACACTGCCATCTGTATAAACATGGAATTATCTACACAGACATCTCTATAACCATTGAAATATCTACACCGCTATCTGTATAAACATGGAAGTAGCCACACCGCTATCTGTATAAACATGGAAATATCTACACCGCCATCTGTGAAAATATGGAAATATCTACACTGTCATCTTTATAAACATGGAAATATCTACACGTCCATCTGTATAAACATGGAATTACCTACACAGACATCTCTATAATCATTGAAATATCTACACCGCTATCTGTATAAACATGGAAGTAGCCACACCACTATCAGTATAAACTTGGAAATACCTACACCGCTATCTGTATAAACATGGAAATATCTACACCACGACGTGTATAAACATGGAAATATCTACACCGCTATGTGAATAAACATGGAAATATCTACACCGCTATCAGTATAAACATGGAAATATTGACACCGCTATCTGTATAAATATGGAAATATCTACACCACTATCTCTACAAACATGGAAATATCTACACCGTTATCTGTATAACCAAAGAAATATCTCCACCGCTGTCTGTATGAACATGGAAACATCTACACCGCTAGCTGTATAAACATGGAATTATCTGCAGCGTTATCTGTATAAACATGGAAATGTCTACACCGCAGTCTGTGCAAAGATGGAAATATCTACAATGCTATCTCCATAAACATGGAAATATCGACACCGCCATCTGTACACACATGGAAATACCTACACAGTCATCTGTATAAACATGGAAATATCTACACCACTATCTGTATAAACATGGAAATACCTACACTGCCATCTGTATAAACATGGAATTATCTACACAGACATCTCTATAACCATTGAAATATCTACACTGCTATCTGTATAAACATGGAAGTAGCCACACCGCTATCTGTATAAACATGGAAATATCTACACCGCCATCTGTGAAAACATGGAAATATCTACACTGTCATCTTTATAAACATGGAAATATCTACACGTCCATCTGTATAAACATGGAAATATCTACACTGCCATCTGTATATACCTGGAAATATCTACACTGCCATCTGTATAAACATGGAAATATCTACACCGTTATCTCTTTAAACATGGAAATGTCTACACGGCTATCTGTATAAACATGGAAATATCTCCACCGCTATCTGTACAAACATGGAAATATCTACATCGCTATCTGTATAAACATGGAAATATCTCCACCGCTATCTCTATAAAGATGGAAATATCTACACCGCTATCTTTATAAACCTGGAAATATCTACACCGCTATCTGTATAAACATGGAAATATCTATAACACTATCTGTGTAAACATGGAAATATCTACACAGCTATCTGAGTAAACATGGAAATATGTACACAGGTCTCTGTGTAAAGATGGAAATATCTACACCACAATCTGTAAAAACATGGAAATATCAACACCGCTATCTTAGTAAACATCGAAATATCTACACCGCTATCTGTAAAAACATGGAAATATCAACACCGCTATCTGTATAAACATGGAAATGTCTACACCACGATCTGCATAAACATGGAAATATCTACACCGCTATATGTATAAACATGGAAATATCTACACCGCTATCAGTATAAACATGGAAATATCTACACCGCTATCTGTATAAACATGGAAATATCTACACCACGACATGTATAAACATGGAAATATCTACACCGCCATGTGAATAAACATGGAAATATCTACACCGCTATCAGTAAAAACATGGAAATATCGACACCGCTATCTGTATAAATATGGAAATATCTACACCACTATCTCTAAAAACATGGAAATATCTACACCTTTATCTGTATAAACAAAGAAATATCTCCACCGCTGTCTGTATGAACATGGAAACATCTACACCGCTAGCTGTATAAACATGGAATTATCTGCAGCGTTATCTGTATAAACATGGAAATATCTACACCGCAGTCTGTGCAAAGATGGAAATATTTACAATGCTATCTCAATAAACATGGAAATATCGACACCGCCATCTGTACACACATGGAAATACCTACACAGTCATCTGTATAAACATGGAAATATCTACACCACTATCTGTATAAACATGGAAATATCTACACTGCCATCTGTATAAACATGGAATTACCTACACAGACATCTCTATAATCATTGAAATATCTACACCGCTATCTGTAGAAACATGGAAGTAGCCACACCACTATCAGTATAAACATGGAAATATCTACACCGCTATCTGTATAAACATGGAAATATCTACTCCACGACGTCTATAAACATGGAAATATCTACACCGCTATGTGAATAAACATGGAAATATCTACACCGCTATCAGTAAAAACATGGAAATATCGACACCGCTATCTGTATAAATATGGAAATATCTACACCACTATCTCTATAAACATGGAAATATCTACACCGTTATATGTATAAACAAAGAAATATCTCCACCGCTGTCTGTATGAACATGGAAACATCTACACCGCTAGCTGTATAAACATGGAATTATCTGCAGCGTTATGGGTATAAACATGGAAATGTCTACACCGCAGTCTGTGCAAAGATGGAAATATCTACAATGCTATCTCAATAAACATGGAAATATCGACACCGCCATCTGTACACACATGGAAATACCTACACAGTCATCTGTATAAACATGGAAATATCTACACCACTATCTGTATAAACATGGAAATACCTACACTGCCATCTGTATAAACATGGAATTATCTACACAGACATCTCTATAACCATTGAAATATCTACACCGTTATCTGTATAAACATGGAAGTAGCCACACCGCTATCTGTATAAACATGGAAATATCCACACCGCCATCTGTGAAAACATGGAAATATCTACACTGTCATCTTTATGAACATGGAAATATCTACACGTCCATCTGCAAAAACATGGAAATATCTACACTGCCATCTGTATATACCTAGAATTATCTACACTGCCATCTGTATAAACATGGAAATATCTACACCATTATCTCTATAAACATCGAAATGTCTACACGGCTATCTGTATAAACATGGAAATATCTCCACCGCTATCGGTAGAAACATGGAAATATCTACATCGCTATCTGTATAAACATGGAAATATCTCCACCGCTATCTCAATAAAGATGGAAATATCTACACCGCTATCTTTATAAACATGGAAATATCTGCACCGCTATCTGCATAAACATGGAAATATCTATAACATTATCTGTGTAAACATGTAAATATCAACACAGCTATCTGTGTAAACATGGAAATATGTACACAGGTCTTTGTGTAAAGATGGAAATACCTACACCACAATCTGTGCAACTATGGAAATATCTACACCGCTATCTTAGTAAACATGGAAATATCTACACCGCTATCTGTAAAAACATGGAAATATCAACACCGCTATCTGTATAAACATGGAAATGTCTACACCACGATCTGTATAAACATGGAAATATCTACACCGCTATATGTATAAACATGGAAATATCTTCACCGCTATCAGTATAAACATGGAAATATCTACACCGCTATCTGTATAAACATGGAAATATCTACACCACGACATGTATAAACATGGAAATATCTACACCGCCATGTGAATAAACATGGAAATATCTACACCGCTATCACTAAAAACATGGAAATAGCGACACCGCTATCTGTATAAATATGGAAATATCTACACCACTATCTCTATAAACATGGAAATATCTACACTGCCATCTGTATAAACATGGAATTACCTACACAGACATCTCTATAATCATTGAAATATCTACAACGCTATCTGTATAAACATGGAAGTAGCCACACCGCCATCAGTATAAACATGGAAATATCTACACCGCTATCTGTATAAACATGGAAATATCTACACCACAACATGTATAAACATGGAAATATCTACACCGCTGTGTGAATAAACATGGAAATATCTAAACCGCTATCAGTATAAATATGGAAATATTGACACCGCTATCTTTATAAATATGGAAATATCTACACCACTATCTCTATAAACATGGAAATATCTACACCGTTATCTGTATACACAAAAAATATCTCCACCGCTGTCTGTATGAACATGGAAACATCTCCACCGCTAGCTGTATAAACATGGAATTATCTGCAGCGTTATCTGTATAAACATGGAAATATCTACACTGCAGTCTGTGCAAAGATGGAAATATCTACAATGCTGTCTCAATAAACATGGAAATATCGACACCGCCATCTGTACACACATGGAAATACCTACACAGTCATCTGTATAAACATGGAAATATCTACACCACCATCTGTATAAACATGGAAATACCTACACTGCCATCTGTATAAACATGGAATTATCTACACAGACATCTGTATAACCATTGAAATATCTACACCGCTATCTGTATAAACATGGAAGTAGCCACACCGCTATCTGTATAAACATGGAAATATCTACACCGCCATCTGTGAAAACACGGAAATATCTACACTGTCATCTTTATAAACATGGAAAATTCTACACGTCCATCTGTATAAACATGGAAATCTCTACACTGCCATCTGTATATACCTGGAAATATCTACACTGCCATCTGTATAAACATGGAAATATGTACAGAGCTATCTCTATATACATGGAAATGTCTACACGGCTATCTGTATAAACATGGGAATATCTCCACCGCTATCTGTAGAAACATGGAAATATCTACATCGCTGTCTGTATAAACATGGAAATATCTCCACCGCTATCTCTATAAAGATGGAAATATCTACACCGCTATCTTTATAAACATGGAAATATCTACACCGCTATCTGTATAAACATGGAAATATCTATAACACTATCTGTGTAAACATGGAAATATCTACACCGCTATCTGTGTAAACATGGAAATATATACACAGGTCTATGTGTAAAGATGGAAATACCTACACCGCAATCTGCGCAAATATGGAAATATCTACACCGCTATCTCAGTAAACATGGAAATATCTACACCGCAGTCTGTGCAAAGATGGAAATATCTACAATGCTATCTCAATAAACATGGAAATATCAACACCGCCATCTGTACACACATGGAAATACCTACACAGTCATCTGTAGAAACATGGAAATATCTACACCACTATCTGTATAAACATGGAAATATCTACACTGCCATCTGTATAAACATGGAATTACCTACACAGACATCTGTATAATCATTGAAATATCTACACCGCTATCTGTATAAACATGGAAGTAGCCACACCGCTATCAGTATAAACATGGAAATATCTACACCGCTATGTGTATAAACATGGAAATATCTACACCACGACGTGTATAAACATGGACATATCTACACCGCTATGTGAATAAACATGGAAATATCTACACCGCTATCAGTATAAACATGGAAATATTGACACCGCTATCTGTATAAATATGGAAATATCTACACCACTATCTCTATAAACATGGAAATATCTACACCGTTATCTGTATAAACAAAGAAATATCTCCACCGCTGTCTGTATGAACATGGAAACATCTGCACCGCTAGCTTTATAAACATGGAATTATCTGCAGCGTTATCTATATAAACATGGAAATATCTACACCGCAGACTGTGCAAAGATGGAAATATCTACAATGCTATCTCAATAAACATGGAAATATTGACACCGCCATCTGTACACACATGGAAATACCTACACAGTCATCTGTATAAACTTGGAAATATCTACACCACTATCTGTATAAACATGGAAATACCCACACTGCCATCTGTATAAACATGGAATTATCTACACAGACATCTCTATAACCATTGAAATATCTACACCGCTATCTGTATAAACATGGAAGTAACCACACCGGTATCTGTATAAACGTGGAAATATCTACACCGTCATCTGTGAAAACATGGAAATATGTACACTGTCATCTTCATAAACATGGAAATATCTACACGTCCATCTGTATAAACATGGAAATATCTACACTGCCATCTGTATATACCTAGAAATATCTACACTGCCATCTGTATAAACATGGAAATATCTACACCGCTATCTCTATAAACATGGAAATGTCTACACGGCTATCTGTATAAACATGGAAATAACTCCACCGCTATCTGTAGAAACATGGAAATATCTACATCGCTATCTGTATAAACATGGAAATATCTCCAGCGCTATCTCAATAAAGATGGAAATATCTACACCGCTATCTTTATAAACATGGAAATATCTGCACCGCTATCTGTATAAACATGGAAATATCTATAACATTATCTGTGTAAACATGTAAATATCTACACAGATATCTGTGTAAACATAGAAATATGTACACAGGTCTCTGTGTAAAGATGGAAATATCTACACCACAATCTGTGCAAATATGGAAATACCTACACCGCTATCTTAGTAAACATGGAAATATCTACACCGCTATCAGTAAAAACATGGAAATATCAACACCGCTATCTGTATAAACATGGAAATGTCTACACCACGATCTGTATAAACATGGAAATATCTACACCGCTATATGTATAAACATGGAAATATCTACACCGCTATCATTATAAACATGGAAATATCTACACCGCTATCTGTATAAACATGGAAATATCTACACCACGACATGTATAAACATGGAAATATCTACACCGCCATGTGAATAAACCTGGAAATATCTACACCGCTATCAGTAAAAACATGGAAATAGCGACACCGCTGTCTGTATAAATATGGAAATATCTACACCACTATCTCTATAAACATGGAAATATCTACACCGTTATCTGTATAAACAAAGAAATATCTCCACCGCTGTCTGTATAAACATGGAAACATCTACACCGCTAGCTGTATAAACATGGAATTATCTGCAGCGTTATCTGTATAAACATGGAAATATTTACACCGCAGTCTGTGCAAAGATGGAAATATCTACAATGCTATCTCAATAAACATGGAAATATCGACACCGCCATCTGTACACACATGGAAATAACTACACAGTCATCTGTATAAACATGGAAATATCTACACCACTATCTGTATAAACATGGAAATATCTACACTGCCATCTGTATAAACATGGAATTACCTACACAGACATCTCTATAATCATTGAAATATCTACACCGCTCTCTGTATAAACATGGAAGTCGCCACACCGCTATCAGTATAAACATGGAAATATCTACACCGCTATCTGTATAAACATGGAAATATCTACACCACGACATGTATAAACATGGAAATATCTACACCGCTATGTGAATAAACATGGAAATATCTACACAGCTATCTGTATAAATATGGAAATATTGACACCGCTATCTGTATAAATATGGAAATATCTACACCACTATCTCTATAAACATGGAAATATCTACACCGTTATCTGTATAAACAGAGAAATATCTCCACCGCTGTCTGTATGAACATGGAAACATCTACACCGCTAGCTGTATAATCATGGAATTATCTGCAGCGTTATCTGTATAAACATGGAAATATCTACACTGCAGTCTGTGCAAAGATGGAAATATCTACAATGCTGTCTCAATAAACATGGAAATATCGACACCGCCATCTGTACACACATGGAAATACCTACACAGTCATCTGTATATACATGGAAATATCTACACCACCATCTGTAAAAACATGGAAATACCTACACTGCCATCTGTATAAACATGGAATTATCTACACAGACATCTCTATAACCATTGAAATATCTACACCGCTATCTGTATAAACATGGAAGTAGCCACACCGCTATCTGTATAAACATGGAAATATCTACACCGCCATCTGTGAAAACATGGAAATATCTACACTGTCGTCTTTATAAACATGGAAATTTCTACACGTCCATCTGTATAAACATGGAAATCTCTACACTGCCATCTGTATATACCTGGAAATATCTACACTGCCATCTGTATAAACATGGAAATATGTACAGAGCTATCTCTATATACATGGAAATGTCTACACGGCTATCTGTATAAACATGGGAATATCTCCACCGCTATCTGTAGAAACATGGAAATATCTACATCGCTGTCTGTATAAACATGGAAATATCTCCACCGCTATCTCTATAAAGATGGAAATATCTACACCGCTATCTTTATAAACATGGAAATATCTACACCGCTATCTGTATAAACATGGAAATATCTATAACACTATCTGTGTAAACATGGAAATATCTACACCGCTATCTGTGTAAACATGGAAATATATACACAGGTCTATGTGTAAAGATGGAAATACCTACACCGCAATCTGCGCAAATATGGAAATATCTACACCGCTATCTCAGTAAACATGGAAATATCTACACCGCCATCTGTGAAAACATGGAAATATCTACACTGTCATCTTTATAAACATGGAAATTTCTACACGTCCATCTGTATAAACATGGAAATCTCTACACTGCCATCTGTATATACCTGGAAATATCTACACTGCCATCTGTATAAACATGGAAATATGTACAGAGCTATCTCTATATACATGGAAATGTCTACACGGCTATCTGTATAAACATGGGAATATCTCCACCGCTATCTGTAGAAACATGGAAATATCTACATCGCTGTCTGTATAAACATGGAAATATCTCCACCGCTATCTCTATAAAGATGGAAATATCTACACCGCTATCTTTATAAACATGGAAATATCTACACCGCTATCTGTATAAACATGGAAATATCTATAACACTATCTGTGTAAACATGGAAATATCTACACAGCTATCTGTGTAAACATGGAAACATGTACACAGGTCTCTGTGTAAAGATGGAAATATCTACACCGCAATATGTGCAAATATGGAAATATCTACACCGCTATCTCAGTAAACATGGAAATATCTACACCGCTATCTGTATAAACATGGAAATAACAACACCGCTATCTGTATAAACATGGAAGTGTCTACACCACGATCTATATAAACATGGAAATATCTACACCGCTATATGTATAAACATGGAAATATCTACACCGCTATCAGTATAAACATGGAAATATCTACACCGCTATCTGTAGAAACATGGAAATATCTACACCACGACATGTATAAACATGGAAATATCTACACCGCCATGTGAATAAACATGGAAATATCTACACCGCTATCAGTAAAAACATGGAAATATCGACACCGCTATCTGTATAAATATGGAAATATCTACACCACTATCTCTATAAACATGGAAATATCTACACCGTTATCTGTATAAACAAAGAAATATCTCCACCGCTGTCTGTATGAACATGGAAACATCTACACCGCTAGCTGTATAAACATGGAATTATCTGCAGCGTTATCTGTAAACATGGAAATATCTACACCGTAGTCTGTGCCAAGATGGAAATATCTACAATGCTATCTCAATAAACATGGAAATATCGACACCGCCATCTGTACACACGTGGAAATACCTACACAGTCATCTGTAGAAACATGGAAATATCTACACCACTATCTGTATAAACATGGAAATATCTACACTGCCATCTGTATAAACATGGAATTACCTACACAGACATCTGTATAATCATTGAAATATCTACACCGCTATCTGTATAAACATGGAAGTAGCCACACCGCTATCAGTATAAACATGGAAATATCTACACCGCTATGTGTATAAACATGGAAATATCTACACCACGACGTGTATAAACATGGACATATCTACACCGCTATGTGAATAAACATGGAAATATCTACACCGCTATCAGTATAAACATGGAAATATTGACACCGCTATCTGTATAAATATGGAAATATCTACACCACTATCTCTATAAACATGGAAATATCTACACCGTTATCTGTATAAACAAAGAAATATCTCCACCGCTGTCTGTATGAACATGGAAACATCTGCCCCGCTAGCTTTATAAACATGGAATTATCTGCAGCGTTATCTGTATAAACATGGAAATATCTACACCGCAGTCTGTGCAAAGATGGAAATATCTACAATGCTATCTCAATAAACATGGAAATATCAACACCGCCATCTGTACACACATGGAAATAACTACACAGTCATCTGTATAAACATGGAAATATCTACACCACTATCTGTATAAACATGGAAATATCTACACTGCCATCTGTATAAACATTGAATTACCTACACAGACATCTCTATAATCATTGAAATATCTACACCGCTATCTGTATAAACATGGAAGTAGCCACACCGCTATCAGTATAAACATGGAAATATCTACACCGCTATATGTATAAACATGGAAATATCTACACCACGACGTGTATAAACATGGACATATCTACACCGCTATGTGAATAAACATGGAAATATCTACACCGCTATCAGTATAAACATGGAAATATTGACACCGCTATCTGTATAAATATGGAAATTTCTACACCACTATCTCTATAAACATGGAAATATCTACACCGTTATCTGTATAAACAAAGAAATATCTCCACCGCTGTCTGTATGAACATGGAAACATATACACCGCTAGCTGTATGAATATGGAATTATCTGCAGCGTTATCTGTATAAACATGGAAATATCTACACCGCAGTCTGTGCAAAGATGGAAATATCTACAATGCTATCTCAATAAACATGGAAATATTGACACCGCCATCTGTACACACATGGAAATACCTACACAGTCATCTGTATAAAAATGGAAATATCTACACCACTATCTGTATAAACATGGAAATACCTACACTGCCATCTGTATAAACATGGAATTATCTACACAGACATCTCTATAACCATTGAAATATCTACACCGCTATCTGTATAAACATGGAAGTAACCACACCCGTATCTGTATAAACGTGGAAATATCTACACTGCCATCTGTGAAAACATGGAAATATCTACACTGTCATCTTCATAAACATGGAAATATCTACACGTCTATCTGTATAAACATGGAAATATCTACACTGCCATCTGTATATACCTGGAAATATCTACACTGCCATCTGTATAAACATGGAAATATCTACACCGCTATCTCTATAAACATGGAAATGTCTACACGGCTATCTGTATAAACATGGAAATATCTCCACCGCTATCTGTAGAAACATGGAAATATCTACATCGCTATCTGTATAAACATGGAAATATCTCCACCGTTATCTCTATAAAGATGGAAATAACTCCACCGCTATCTGTAGAAACATGGAAATATCTACATCGCTATCTGTATAAACATGGAAATACCTCCACCGCTATCTCAATAAAGATGGAAATATCTACACCGCTATCTTTATAAACATGGAAATATCTGCACCGCTATCTGTATAAACATGGAAATATCTATAACATTATCTGTGTAAACATATGAATATCTACACAGCTATCTGTGTAAACATAGAAATATGTACACAGGTCTCTGTGTAAAGATGGAAATATCTACACCACAATCTGTGCAAATATGGAAATACCTACACCGCTATCTTAGTAAACATGGAAATATCTACACCGCTATCTGTAAAAACATGGAAATATCAACACCGCTATCTGTATAAACATGGAAATGTCTACACCACGATCTGTATAAACATGCAAATATCTACACCGCTATATGTATAAACATGGAAATATCTACACCGCTATCATTATAAACATGGAAATATCTACACCGCTATCTGTATAAACATGGAAATATCTACACCACGAAATGTATAAACATGGAAATATATACACCGCCATGTGAATAAACCTGGAAATATCTACACCGCTATCAGTTAAAACATGGAAATAGCGACACCGCTGTCTGTATAAATATGGAAATATCTACACCACTATCTCTATAAACATGGAAATATCTACACTGTTATCTGTATAAACAAAGAAATATCTCCACCGCTGTCTGTATAAACATGGAAACATCTACACCGCTAGCTGTATAAACATGGAATTATCTGCAGCGTTATCTGTATAAACATGGAAATATTTACACCGCAGTCTGTGCAAAGATGGAAATATCTACAATGCTATCTCAATAAACATGGAAATATCGACACCGCCATCTGTACACACATGGAAATAACTACACAGTCATCTGTATAAACATGGAAATATCTACACCACTATCTGTATAAACATGGAAATATCTACACTGCCATCTGTATAAACATGGAATTACCTACACAGACATCTCTATAATCATTGAAATATCTACACCGCTATCTGTATAAACATGGAAGTCGCCACACCGCTATCAGTATAAACATGGAAATATCTACACCGCTATCTGTATAAACATGGAAATATCTACACCACGACATGTATAAACATGGAAATATCTACACCGTTATGTGAATAAACATGGAAATATCTACACCGCTATCTTTATAAATATGGAAATATTGACACCGCTATCTGTATAAATATGGAAATATCTACACCACTATCTCTATAAACATAGAAATATCTACACCGTTATCTGTATAAACAGAGAAATATCTCCACCGCTGTCTGTATGAACATGGAAACATCTACACCGCTAGCTGTATAAACATGGAATTATCTGCAGCGTTATCTGTATAAACATGGAAATATCTACACTGCAGTCTGTGCAAAGATGGAAATATCTACAATGCTGTCTCAATAAACATGGAAATATCGACACCGCCATCTGTACACACATGGAAATACCTACACAGTCATCTGTGTAAACATGGAAATATCTACACCACCATCTGTATAAACATGGAAATACCTACACTGCCATCTGTATAAACATGGAATTATCTACACAGACATCTCTATAACCATTGAAATATCTACACCGCTATCTGTATAAACATGGAAGTAGCCACACCGCTATCTGTATAAACATGGAAATATCTACACCGCCATCTGTGAAAACATGGAAATGTCTACACTGTCATCTTTATAAACATGGAAATTTCTACACGTCCATCTGTATAAACATGGAAATATCTACACTGCCATCTGTATATACCTGGAAATATCTACACTGCCATCTGTATAAACATGGAAATATGTACAGAGCTATCTGTATATACATGGAAATGTCTACACGGCTATCTGTATAAACATGGGAATATCTCCACCGCTATCTGTAGAAACATGGAAATATCTACATCGCTATGTGTATAAACATGGAAATATCTCCACCGCTATCTCTATAAAGATGGAAATATCTACACCGCTATCTTTATAAACATGGAAATATCTACACCGCTATCTGTATAAACATGGAAATATCTATAACACTGTCTGTGTAAACATGGAAATATCTACACCGCTATCTGTGTAATCATGGAAATATATACACAGGTCTATGTGTAAAGATGGAAATACCTACACCGCAATCTGCGCAAATATGGAAATATCTACACCGCTATCTCAGTAAACATGGAAATATCTACACCGCAGTCTGTGCAAAGATGGAAATATCTACAATGATATCTCAATAAACATGGAAATATCAACACCGCCATCTGTACACACATGGAAATACCTACACAGTCATCTGTATAAACATGGAAATATCTACACCACTATCTGTATAAACATGGAAATATCTACACTGCCATCTGTATAAACATTGAATTACCTACACAGACATCTCTATAATCATTGAAATATCTACACCGCTATCTGTATAAACATGGAAGTAGCCACACCGCTATGAGTATAAACATGGAAATATCTACACCGCTATATGTATAAACATGGAAATATCTACACCACGACGTGTATAAACATGGACATATCTACACCGCTATGTGAATAAACATGGAAATATCTACACCGCTATCAGTATAAACATGGAAATATTGACACCGCTATCTGTATAAATATGGAAATTTCTACACCACTATCTCTATAAACATGGAAATATCTACACCGTTATCTGTATAAACAAAGAAATATCTCCACCGCTGTCTGTATGAACATGGAAACATATACACCGCTAGCTGTATGAATATGGAATTATCTGCAGCGTTATCTGTATAAACATGGAAATATCTACACCGCAGTCTGTGCAAAGATGGAAATATCTACAATGCTATCTCAATAAACATGGAAATATTGACACCGCCATCTGTACACACATGGAAATACCTACACAGTCATCTGTATAAAAATGGAAATATCTACACCACTATCTGTATAAACATGGAAATAGCTACACTGCCATCTGTATAAACATGGAATTATCTACACAGACATCTCTATAACCATTGAAATATCTACACCGCTATCTGTATAAACATGGAAGTAACCACACCCGTATCTGTATAAACGTGGAAATATCTACACTGCCATCTGTGAAAACATGGAAATATCTACACTGTCATCTTCATAAACATGGAAATATCTACACGTCTATCTGTATAAACATGGAAATATCTACACTGCCATCTGTATATACCTGGAAATATCTACACTGCCATCTGTATAAACATGGAAATATCTACACCGCTATCTCTATAAACATGGAAATGTCTACACGGCTATCTGTATAAACATGGAAATATCTCCACCGCTATCTGTAGAAACATGGAAATATCTACATCGCTATCTGTATAAACATGGAAATATCTCCACCGTTATCTCTATAAAGATGGAAATAACTCCACCGCTATCTGTAGAAACATGGAAATATCTACATCGCTATCTGTATAAACATGGAAATACCTCCACCGCTATCTCAATAAAGATGGAAATATCTACACCGCTATCTTTATAAACATGGAAATATCTGCACCGCTATCTGTATAAACATGGAAATATCTATAACATTATCTGTGTAAACATATAAATATCTACACAGCTATCTGTGTAAACATAGAAATATGTACACAGGCCTCTGTGTAAAGATGGAAATATCTACACCACAATCTGTGCAAATATGGAAATACCTACACCGCTATCTTAGTAAACATGGAAATATCTACACCGCTATCTGTAAAAACATGGAAATATCAACACCGCTATCTGTATAAACATGGAAATGTCTACACCACGATCTGTATAAACATGCAAATATCTACACCGCTATATGTATAAACATGGAAATATCTACACCGCTATCATTATAAACATGGAAATATCTACACCGCTATCTGTATAAACATGGAAATATCTACACCACGAAATGTATAAACATGGAAATATATACACCGCCATGTGTATAAACCTGGAAATATCTACACCGTTATCAGTAAAAACATGGAAATAGCGACACCGCTGTCTGTATAAATATGGAAATATCTACACCACTATCTCTATAAACATGGAAATATCTACACTGTTATCTGTATAAACAAAGAAATATCTCCACCGCTGTCTGTATAAACATGGAAACATCTACACCGCTAGCTGTATAAACATGGAATTATCTGCAGCGTTATCTGTATAAACATGGAAATATTTACACCGCAGTCTGTGCAAAGATGGAAATATCTACAATGCTATCTCAATAAACATGGAAATATCGACACCGCCATCTGTACACACATGGAAATAACTACACAGTCATCTGTATAAACATGGAAATATCTACACCACTATCTGTATAAACATGGAAATATCTACACTGCCATCTGTATAAACATGGAATTACCTACACAGACATCTCTATAATCATTGAAATATCTACACCGCTATCTGTATAAACATCGAAGTCGCCACACCGCTATCAGTATAAACATGGAAATATCTACACCGCTATCTGTATAAACATGGAAATATCTACACCACGACATGTATAAACATGGAAATATCTACACCGTTATGTGAATAAACATGGAAATATCTACACCGCTATCTTTATAAATATGGAAATATTGACACCGCTATCTGTATAAATATGGAAATATCTACACCACTATCTCTATAAACATAGAAATATCTACACCGTTATCTGTATAAACAGAGAAATATCTCCACCGCTGTCTGTATGAACATGGAAACATCTACACCGCTAGCTGTATAAACATGGAATTATCTGCAGCGTTATCTGTATAAACATGGAAATATCTACACTGCAGTCTGTGCAAAGATGGAAATATCTACAATGCTGTCTCAATAAACATGGAAATATCGACACCGCCATCTGTACACACATGGAAATACCTACACAGTCATCTGTGTAAACATGGAAATATCTACACCACCATCTGTATAAACATGGAAATACCTACACTGCCATCTGTATAAACATGGAATTATCTACACAGACATCTCTATAACCATTGAAATATCTACACCGCTATCTGTATAAACATGGAAGTAGCCACACCGCTATCTGCATAAACATGGAAATATCTACACCGCCATCTGTGAAAACATGGAAATGTCTACACTGTCATCTTTATAAACATGGAAATTTCTACACGTCCATCTGTATAAACATGGAAATATCTACACTGCCATCTGTATATACCTGGAAATATCTACACTGCCATCTGTATAAATATGGAAATATGTACAGAGCTATCTGTATATACATGGAAATGTCTACACGGCTATCTGTATAAACATGGGAATATCTCCACCGCTATCTGTAGAAACATGGAAATATCTACATCGCTATGTGTATAAACATGGAAATATCTCCACCGCTATCTCTATAAAGATGGAAATATCTACACCACTATCTTTATAAACATGGAAATATCTACACCGCTATCTGTATAAACATGGAAATATCTATAACACTGTCTGTGTAAACATGGAAATATCTACACCGCTATCTGTGTAAACATGGAAATATATACACAGGTCTATGTGTAAAGATGGAAAAACCTACACCGCAATCTGCGCAAATATGGAAATATCTACACCGCTATCTCAGTAAACATGGAAATATCTACACCGCAGTCTGTGCAAAGATGGAAATATCTACAATGCTATCTCAATAAACATGGAAATATCAACACCGCCATCTGTACACACATGGAAATACCTACACAGTCATCTGTATAAACATGGAAATATCTACACCACTATCTGTATAAACATGGAAATATCTACACTGCCATCTGTATAAACATTGAATTACCTACACAGACATCTCTATAATCATTGAAATATCTACACCGCTATCTGTATAAACATGGAAGTAGCCACACCGCTATCAGTATAAACATGGAAATATCTACACCGCTATATGTATAAACATGGAAATATCTACACCAGGACGTGTATAAACATGGACATATCTACACCGCTATGTGAATAAACATGGAAATATCTACACCGCTATCAGTATAAACATGGAAATATTGACACCGCTATCTGTATAAATATGGAAATTTCTACACCACTATCTCTATAAACATGGAAATATCTACACCGTTATCTGTATAAACAAAGAAATATCTCCACCGCTGTCTGTATGAACATGGAAACATCTACACCGCTAGCTGTATGAATATGGAATTATCTGCAGCGTTATCTGTATAAACATGGAAATATCTACACCGCAGTCTGTGCAAAGATGGAAATATCTACAATGCTATCTCAATAAACATGGAAATATTGACACCGCCATCTGTACACACATGGAAATACCTACACAGTCATCTGTATAAACATGGAAATATCTACACCACTATCTGTATAAACATGGAAATACCTACACTGCCATCTGTATAAACATGGAATTATCTACACAGACATCTCTATAACCATTGAAATATCTACACCGCTATCTGTATAAACATGGAAGTAACCACACCCGTATCTCTATAAACGTGGAAATATCTACACTGCCATCTGTGAAAACATGGAAATATCTACACTGTCATCTTCATAAACATGGAAATATCTACACGTCCATCTGTATAAACATGGAAATATCTACACTGCCATCTGTATATACCTGGAAATATCTACACTGCCATCTGTATAAACATGGAAATATCTACACCGCTATCTCTATAAACATGGAAATGTCTACACGGCTATCTGTATAAACATGGAAATATCTCCACCGCTATCTGTAGAAACATGGAAATATCTACATCGCTATCTGTATAAACATGGAAATATCTCCACCATTATCTCTATAAAGATGGAAATAACTACACCGCTATCTTTATAAACATGGAAATATCTACACCGCTATCTGTATAAACATGGAAATATCTATAACACTATCTGTGTAAACATGGAAATATCTACACAGCTATCTGTGTAAACATGGAAACATGTACACAGGTCTCTGTGTAAAGATGGAAATATCTACACCGCAATCTGTGCAAATATGGAAATATCTACACCGCTATCTCAGTAAACATGGAAATATCTACACCGCTATCTGTATAAAAATGGAAATAACAACACCGCTATCTGTATAAACATGGAAATGTCTACACCACGATCTATATAAACATGGAAATATCTACTCCGCTATATGTATAAACATGGAAATATCTACACCGCTATCAGTATAAACATGGAAATATCTACACCGCTATCTGTAGAAACATGGAAATATCTACACCACGACATGTATAAACATGGAAATATCTACACCGCCATGTGAATAAACATGGAAATATCTACACCGCTATCAGTAAAAACATGGAAATATCGACACCGCTATCTGTATAAATATGGAAATATCTACACCACTATCTCTATAAACATGGAAATATCTACACCGTTATCTGTATAAACAAAGAAATATCTCCACCGCTGTCTGTATGAACCTGGAAATGTCTACACCGCTAGCTGTATAAACATGGAAATATCTGCAGCGTTATCTGTATAAACATGGAAATATCTACAGCGCAGTCTGTGCAAAGATGGAAATATCTACAATGCTATCTCAATAAACATGGAAATATCGACACCGCCATCTGTACACACGTGGAAATACCTACACAGTCATCAGTATAAACATGGAAATATCTACACCACTATCTGTATAAACATGGAAATATCTACACTGCCATCTGTAAAACTTGGAATTACCTACACAGACATCTCTATAATCATTGAAATATCCACACCGCTATCTGTATATACATGGAAGTAGCCACACCGCTATCAGTATAAACATGGAAATATCTACATCGCTATCTGTATAAACATGGAAATATCTACACCACGACGTCTATAAACATGGAAATACCTACACCGCTATGTGAATAAACATGGAAATATCTACATCGCTATCTGTATAAACATGGAAATATCTACACCGCCATCTGTGAAAACATGGAAATATCTACACTGTCATCTGTATAAACATGGAAATATCTACACGTCCATCTGTATAAACATGGAAATATCTACACTGCCATCTGTATATACCAGGATTTACCTACACTGCCATCTGTATAAACATGGAAATATCTACACCGCTATCTCTATAAAGATGGAAACGTCTACACGGCTATCTATATAAACATGGAAATATATCCACCGCTATCTGTAGAAACATGCAAATATCTACATCGCTATCTGTATAAACATGGAAATATCTCCACCGCTATCTGTAGAAACATGGAAATATCTACATTGCTATCTGTATAAACATGGAAATATCTCCACCGCTATCTCCATAAGGATGGAAATATCTACACCGCTATCTTTATAAACATGGAAATATCTACACCGCTATCTGTATAAACATTGAAATATCTATAACACTATCGGTGTAAACATGGAAATATCTACACAGCTATCTGTGTAAACATGGAAATATGCACACAGGTCTCTGTGTAAAGATGGAACTATCTACACTGCAGTCTGTGCAAATATGGAAATGTCTACACCGCTATCTCAGTAAACATGGAATTATCTACACCTCTATCTGTGTAAACATGGAAATATCAACACTGCTATCTGTATAAACATGGAAATATCTACACGGCTATCAGTATAAACATGGAAATATCTACACCGCTATCTGTATAAACATGGAAATAGCTACACCACGACATGTATAAACATGGAAATATCTACACCACCATGTGAATAAATATGGAAATATCCACATCGCTATCAGTGAAAACATGGAAATATCGACACCGCTATCTGTATAAATATGGAAATATCTACACCACTATCTCTATAAACATGGAAATATCTACACTGTTATCTGTATAAACAAAGAAATATCTCCACCGCTGTCTGTATGAACTTGGAAACATCTTCACCGCTAGCTGTATAAACATGGAAATATCTACACCGCTATCAGTATAAACATGGAAATATCTACACCGCTATCTGTATAAACATGGAAATATCTACACCACGACATGTATAAACATGGAAGTAGCCACACCGCTATCTGTATAAACATGGAAATATCTACACCGCCATCTGTGAAAACATGGAAATATCAACACTGTCATCTTTATAAACATGGAATTATCTACACGTCCATCTGTATAAACATGGAAATAACTACACTGCCGTCTGTATATACTGGGAAATATCTACACTGCCATCTGTATAAACATGGAAATATCTACACCCCTATCTCTATAAATATGGAAATGTCTACACGGCTATCTGTATAAACATGGAAATATCTCCACCGCTATCTGTAAAAACATGGAAATATCTACATCGCTATCTGTATAAACATGGAAATATCTCCAACGCTATCTCTATAAAGATGGAAATATCTACACCGCTATCTTTATAAACATGGAAATATCTACACCACTATCTCTATAAACATGGAAATATCTACACCGTTATCTGTATAAACAAAGAAATAACTCCACCGCTGTCTGTATGAACATGGAAACATCTACACCGCTAGCTGTATAAACATGGAATTGTCTGCAGCGTTATCTGTATAAACATGGAAATATCTACACCGCAGTCTGTGCAAAGATGGAAATATCTACAATGCTGTCTCAATAAACATGGAAATATCGACACCGCCATCTGTACACACGGAAATACCTACACAGTCATCTGTATAAACATGGAAATATCTACACCACTATCTGTATAAACATGGAAATATCTACACTGCCATCTGTATAAACAAGCAATTACCTACACAGACATCTCTATAATCATTGAAATATCTACACCGCTATCTGTATAAACATGGAAGTAGCCACACCGCTATCTGTATAAACATGGAAGTATCTACACCGCTATCTGTATAAACATGGAAATATCTACACCACGACGTGTATAAACATGGAAATATCTACACTGTCATCTTTATAAACATGGAAATATCTACACTGCCATCTGTATAAACATGTAAATATCTACACCGCTATCTCTATAAACATGGAAATGTCTACACGGCTATCTGTATAAACATGGAAATATCTCCACCGCTATCTGTAGAAACATGGAAATATCTACATCTCTATCTGTATAAACATGGAAATATCTCCTACGCTATCTCTATAAAGATGGAAATATCTACACTGCTATCTTTATAAACATGGAAATATCTACACCGATATCTGTATAAACATGGAAATATCTATAACACTATCTGTGTAAACATGGAAATACCTACACAGCTATCTGTGTAAACATGGAAATATGTACACAGGTCTCTGTGTAAAGATGGAAATATCTACAGAGCAATCTGTGCAAATATGTTAATATCTACACCGCTATCTCAGTAAACATGGAAATATCTACACCGCTATCTGTATAAACATGGAAATATCAACACCGCTATCTGTATAAACATGGAAATGTCTACACCACGATCTGTATAAACATGGAAATATCTACACCGCTATATGTATAAACATGGAAATATCTACACCGCTATCTGTATAAACATGGAAATATCTACACCGCTATCTGTATAAACATGGAAATATCTACACCACGACATGTATAAACATGGAAATATCTTCACCGCCATGTGAATAAACATGGAAATATCTACACCGCTATCAGTAAAAACATGGAAATATCGACACCGCTATCTGTATAAATATGGAAATATCTACACCACTATCTCTATAAACATGGAAATATCTACACCGTTATCTGTATAAACAAAGAAATATCTCCACCGCTGTCTGTATGAACATGGAAACATCTACACCGCTAGCTGTATAAACATGGAATTATCTGCAGCGTTATCTGTATAAACATAGAAATATCTACACCGCAGTCTGTGCAAAGATGGAAATATCTACAATGCTATCTCAATAAACATGGAAATATCGACACCGCCATCTGTACACACATGGAAATACCTACACAGTCATCTGTATAAACATGGAAATATCTACACCACTATCTGTATAAACATGGAAATACCTACAGTGCCATCTGTATAAACATGGAATTATCTACACAGACATCTCTATAACCATTGAAATATCTACACCGCTATCTGTATAAACATGGAAGTAGCCACACCGCTATCTGTATAAACATGGATATATCTACACCGCCATCTGTGAAAACATGGAAATATCTACACTATCATCTTTATAAAGATGGAAATATCTACACGTCCATCTGTATAAACATGGAAATATCTACACTGCCATCTGTATATACCTGGAAATACCTACACTGCCATCTGTATAAACATGGAAATATCTACACCGCTATCTCTATAAACATGGAAATGTCTACACGGCTATCTCTATAAACATGGAAATATATCCACCGCTATCTGTAGAAACATGCAAATATCTACATCGCTATCTGTATAAACATGGAAATATCTCCACCGCTATCTCTATAAAGATGGAAATATCTACACTGCTATCTTTATAAACATGGAAATATCTCCACCGTTATCTGTATAAACATGGAAATATCTATAACACTATCTGTGTAAACATGGAAATATCTACACAGCTATCTGTGTAAACATGGAAATATGTACACAGGTATCTGTGTAAAAATGGAAATATCTACACCGCAATCTGTGCAAATATGGAAATATCTACACCGCTATCTCAGTAAACATGGAAATATCTACACCGCTATCTGTATAAACATGGAAATATCAACACCGCTATCTGTAGAAACATGGAAATGTCTACACCACGATCTGTATAAACATGGAAATATCTACACCGCTATATGTATAAACATGGAAATATCTACACCGCTATCAGTATAAACATGGAAATATCTACACCGCTATCTGTATAAACATGGAAATATCTACACCACGACATGTATAAACATGGAAATATCTACACCACCATGTGAATAAACATGGAAATATCCACACCGCTATCAGTAAAAACATGGAAATATCGACACCGCTATCTGTATAAATATGGAAATATCTACACCACTATCTCTATAAACATGGAAATATCTACACCGTTATCTGTATAAACAAAGAAATATCTCCACCGCTGTCTGTATGAACATGGAAACATCTAAACCGCTAGCTGTATAAACATGGAATTATCTGCAGCGTTATCTGTATAAACATGGAAATATCTACACCGCAGTCTGTGCAAAGATGGAAATATCTACAATGCTATCTCAATAAACATGGAAATATTGACACCGCCATCTGTACACACATGGAAATACCTACACAGTCATCTGTATAAACATGGAAATATCTACACCACTATCTGTATAAACGGAAATATCTACACTGCCATCTGTGTAAACATGGAATTACCTACACAGATATCTCTATAAACATTGAAATATCTACACCACTATCTGTATAAACACGGAAGTAGCCACACCGCTATCTGTATAAACATGGAAATATCTACACCGCCATCTGTGAAAACCTGGAAATATCTACACTGTCATCTTTATAAACATGGAAATATCTACACGTCCATCTGTATAAACATGGAAATATCTACACTGCCATCTGTATAAACATGTAAATATCTACACCGCTATCTCTATAAACATGGAAATGTCTACACGGCTATCTGTATAAACATGGAAATATCTCCACCGCTATCTGTAGAAAGATGGAAATATCTACATCTCTATCTGTATAAACATGGAAATATCTCCTACGCTATCTCTATAAAGATGGAAATATCTACACCGCTATCTTTATAAACATGGAAACATCTACACCGTTATCTGTATAAACAAAGAAATATCTGCACCACTCTCTGTATGAACATGGAAACATCTACACCGCTAGCTGTATAAACATGGAATTATCCGCATCGTTATCTGTATAAACATGGAAATATCTACACCCCAGTCTGTGCAAAGATGGAAATATCTTCAATGCTATCTCAATAAACATGGAAATATCGACACCGCCATCTGTACACACATGGAAATACATACACAGTCATCTGTATAAACATGGAAATATCAACACCACTACTTGTATAAACATGGAAATATCTAAACTGCCATCTGTATAAACATGGAATTACCTACACAGTCATCTCTATAACCATTGAAATATCTATGCCGCTATGTGAATAAACATGGAAATATCTACACCGCTATCAGTATAAACATGGAAATATTGACACCGCTATCTGTATAAATATGGAAATATCTACACCACTATCTCTATAAACATGGAAATATCTACACCGTTTTCTGTATAAACAAAGAAATATCTCCACCGCTGTCTGTATGAACATGGAAACATCTACACCGCTAGCTGTATAAACATAGAATTATCTGCAGCGTTATCTGTATAAACATGGAAATATCAACACGGCAGTCTGTGCAAAGATGGAAATATCTCCAATGCTATCTCAATAAACATGGAAATATCGACACCGCCATCTGTACACACATGGAAATACCTACACAGTCATCTGTATAAACATGGAAATATCTACACCACTATCTGTATAAACATGGAAATACCTTCACTGCAATCTGTATAAACATGGAATTATCTACACAGACATCTCTATAACCATTGAAATATCTAAAGCGCTATCTGTATAAACATGGAAGTAGCCACACCGCTATCTGTATAAACATGGAAGTATCTACACCGCCATCTGTGAAAACATGGAAATATCTACACTGTCATCTTTATAAACATGGAAATATCTACACGTCCATCTGTATAAACATGGAAATATCTACACTGCCATATGTATATACCTGGAAATACCTACACTGCCATCTGTATAAACATGGAAATATCTACACCGCTATCTCTATAAATATGGAAATGTCTACACGGCTATCTGTATAAACATGGAAATATATCCACCGCTATCTGTAGAAACATGCAAATATCTACATCGCTATCTGTATAAACATGGAAATATCTCCACCGCTATCTGTAGAAACATGGAATTATCTACATTGCTATCTGTATAAATATGGAAATATCTCCACCGCTATCTCTATAAAGATGGAAATATCTACACCGCTATCTTTATAAACATGGAAATATCTACACCGCTATCTGTAAAAACATGGAAATATCTATAACACTATCGGTGTAAACATGGAAATATCTACACAGCTATCTGTGTAAACATGGAAATATGCACACAGGTCTCTGTGTAAAGATGGAAATATCTACACTGCAATCTGTGCAAATATGGAAATGTCTACACCGCTATCTCAGTAAACATGGAAATATCTACACCGCTATCTGTATAAACATGGAAATATCAACACCGCTATCTGTATAAACATGGAAATGTCTACCCAACGATCTGTATTAACATGGAAATAACTACACCGCTATATGTATAAATATGGAAATATCTACACGGCTATCAGTATAAACATGGAAATATCTACACCGCTATCTGTATAAACATGGAAGTAGCTACACGACGACATGTATAAACATGGAAATATCTACACCACCATGTGAATAAACATGGAAATATCCACACGGCTATCAGTAAAAACATGGAAATATCGACACCGCTACCTGTATAAATATGGAAATATCTACACCACTATCTCTATAAACATGGAAATATCTACACCGTTATCTGTATAAACAAAGGAATATCTCCACCGCTGTCTGTATGAACATGGAAACATCTACACCGCTAGCTGTATAAACATGGAATTATCTGAAGCGTTATCTGTATAAACATGGAAATATCTACACCGCAGTCTGTGCAAAGATGGAAATATCTGCAATGCTATCTCAATAAACATGGAAATATCGACACCGCCATCTGTACACACATGGGAATACCTACACAGTCATCTGTATAAACATGGAAATATCTACACCACTATCTGTATAAACATGGAAGTAGCCACACCGCTATCAGTATAAACATGGAAATATCTACACCGCTATCTGTATAAACATGAAAGTAACCACACCGGAATCTGTATAAACGTGGAAATATCTACACGTCCATCTGTATAAACATGGAAATATCTACACTGCCATCTGTATATACCTGGAAATATCTACACTGCCATCTGTGTAAACATGGAAATATGTACAGCGCTATCTCTATAAACATGGAAATATCTACACGGCTATCTGTATAAACATGGAAATAACTCCACCGCTATCTGTAGAAACATGGAAATATCTACATCGCTATCTGTATAAACATGGAAATATCTCCACCGTTATCTCTATAAAGATGGAAATATCTACACCACTATCTTTATAAACATGGAAATGTCTACACCGCTATCTGTATAAACATGGAAATATCTATAACACTATCTGTGTAAACATGGAAATATCTACACAGCTGTCTGTGTAAACATGGAAATATGTACACAGGTCTCTGTGTAAAGATGGAAATACCTACACCGCAATCTGTGCAAATATGGAAATATCTACACCGCTATCTCAGTAAACATGGAAATATCTACACCGCTATCTGTAAAAACATGGAAATATTAACACTGCTATCTGTATAAACATGGAAATGTCTACACCACGATCTGTATAAACATGCAAATATCTACACCGCTATATGTATAAACATGGAAATATCTACACCGCTATATGTATAACACGGAAATATCTACACCGCTATCTGTATAAACATGGAAATATCTACACCACGACATGTATAAACATGGAAATATCTACACCGCCATGTGAATAAACATGGAAATATCTACACAGCTATCAGTAAAAACATGGAAATATCGACACCGCTATCAGTATACATATGGAAATATCTACACCACTATCTCTATAAACATGGAAATATCTACACCGTTATCTGTATAAACAAAGAAATATCTCCACCGCTGTCTGTATGAACATGGAAACATCTACACTGCTAGCTGTATAAACATGGAATTATCTGCAGCGTTATCTGTATAAACATGGAAATATCTACACCGCAGTCTGTGCAAAGATGGAAATATCTACAATGCTATCTCAATAAACATGGAAATATCGACACCGCCATCTGTACACACATGAAAATACCTACACAGTCATCTGTATAAACATGGAAATATCTACACCACTATCTGTATAAACATGGAAATACCTACACTGCCATCTGTATAAACATGGAATTATCTACACAGACATCTCTATAAACGTTGAAATACCTACACCGCTATCTGTATAAACATGGAAGTAGCCACACCGCTATCTGTATAAACATGGACATAACTACACAGCCCTCTGTGAAAACATGGAAATATCTACACTGTCATCTTTATAAATATGGAAATATCTACACGTCCATCTGTATAAACATGGAAATATCTACACTGCCATCTGTATATACCTGGAAATATCTACACTGCCATCTGTATAAACATGGAAATATGTACAGCGCTATCTCTATAAACATGGAAATATCTACACGGCTATCCGTATAAACATGGAAATAACTCCACCGCTATCTGTAGAAACATGGAAATATCTACATCGCTATCTGTATAAACATGGAAATATCTACACCGCTATCTGTATAAACATGGAAGTGTCTACACAACGATCTGTATAAACATGGAAGTATCTACACTGCTATATGTATAAAAATGGATATATCTACACCACTATCTGTATAAACATGGAAATATCTACACTGCCATCTGTATAAACATGGAATTACCTACACAGATATCTCTATAATCATTGAAATATCTACACCGCTATGTGTATAAACATGGAAGTAGTCACACCGCTATCAGTATAAACATGGAAATATCGACACCGCTATCTGTATAAACATGGAAATATCTACACCACGACGTGTATAAACATGGAAATATCTACACCGCTATGTGAATAAACATGGAAATATCTACACCGCTATCAGTATAAACATGGAAATATTGACACCGCTATCTGTATAAATATGGAAATATCTACACCACTATCTCTATAAACATGGAAATATCTACACCGTTATCTGTATAAACAAAGAAATATCTCCACCGCTGTCTGTATGAACATGGAAACATCTACACCGCTAGCTGTATAAACATGGAATTATCTGCAGCGTTATCTGTATAAACATGGAAATATCTGCACCGCAGTCTGTGCAAAGATGGAAATATCTACAATGCTATCTCAATAAACATGGAAATATCAACACCGCCATCTGTACTCACATGGAAATACCTACACAGTCATCTGTATAAACATGGAAATATCTACACCACTATATGTATAAACATGGAAATATCTACACTGCCATCTGTATAAACATGGAATTACCTACACAGACATCTCTATAATCATTGAAATATCTACACCGCTATCTGTATAAACATGGAAGTAGCCCCACCGCTATCAGTATATACATGGAAATATCTACACCGCTATCTGTATAAACATGGAAATATCTACACCACGACGTGTATAAACAAGGAAATATCTACACCGCTATGTGAATAAACATGGAAATATCTACACAGCTATCAGTATAAACATGGAAATATCGACACCGCCATCTGTACACACATGGAAATACCTACACAGTCATCTGTATAAACATGGAAATATCAACACCACTATCTGTATAAACATGGAAACACCTACACTGCCATCTGTATAAACATGGAATTATCTACACAGACATCTCTATAAACATTGAAATATCTACACCGCTATCTGTGTAAACATGGAAGTAGCCACAGCGCTATCTGTATAAACATGGAAATATCTACACCGCCATCTGTGAAAACATGGAAATATCTACACTGTCATCTTTATAAACATGGAAATATCAACACGTCCATCTCTATAAACATGGAAATATCTACACTGCCATCTGTATAAACCTGGATTTACCTACACTGCCATCTGTATAAACATGGAAATATCTACACCGCTATCTCTATAAAGATGGAAACGTCTACACGGCTATCTATATAAACATGGAAATATATCCACCGCTATCTGTAGAAACATGCAAATATCTACATCGCTATCTGTATAAACATGGAAATATCTCCACCGCTATCTGTAGAAACATGGAATTATCTACATTGCTATCTGTATAAATATGGAAATATCTCCACCGCTATCTCTATAAAGATGGAAATATCTACACCGCTATCTTTATAAACATGGAAATATCTACACCGCTATCTGTAAAAACATGGAAATATCTATAACACTATCGGTGTAAACATGAAAATATCTACACAGCTATCTGTGTAAACATGGAAATATGCACACAGGTCTCTGTGTAAAGATGGAAATATCTACACTGCAATCTGTGCAAATATGGAAATGTCTACACCGCTATCTCAGTAAACATGGAAATATCTACACCGCTATCTGTATAAACATGGAAATATCAACACCGCTATCTGTATAAACATGGAAATGTCTACCCAACGATCTGTATAAACATGGAAATAACTACACCGCTATATGTATAAATATGGAAATATCTACACGGCTATCAGTATAAACATGGAAATATCTACACCGCTATCTGTATAAACATGGAAGTAGCTACACGACGACATGTATAAACATGGAAATATCTACACCACCATGTGAATAAACATGGAAATATCCACACCGCTATCAGTAAAAACATGGAAATATCGACACCGCTATCTGTATAAATATGGAAATATCTACACCACTATCTCTATAAACATGGAAATATCTACACCGTTATCTGTATAAACAAAGAAATATCTCCACCGCTGTCTGTATTAACATGGAAACATCTACACCGCTAGCTGTATAAACATGGAATTATCTGAAGCGTTATCTGTATAAACATGGAAATATCTACACCGCAGTCTGTGCAAAGATGGAAATATCTGCAATGCTATCTCAATAAACATGGAAATATCGACACCGCCATCTGTACACACATGGGAATACCTACACAGTCATATGTATAAACATGGAAATATCTACACCACTATCTGTATAAACATGGAAATATCTACACTGCCATCTGTATAAACATGGAATTACCTACACAGACATCTCAATAATCATTGAAATATCTACACCGCTATCTGTATAAACATGGAAGTAGCCACACCGCTATCAGTATAAACATGGAAATATCTACACCGCTATCTGTATAAACATGAAAGTAACCACACCGGAATCTGTATAAACGTGGAAATATCTACACGTCCATCTGTATAAACATGGAAATATCTACACTGCCATCTGTATATACCTGGAAATATCTACACTGCCATCTGTAAAAACATGGAAATATGTACAGCGCTATCTCTATAAACATGGAAATATCTACACGGCTATCTGTATAAACATGGAAATAACTCCACCGCTATCTGTAGAAACATGGAAATATCTACATCGCTATCTGTATAAACATGGAAATATCTCCACCGTTATCTCTATAAAGATGGAAATATCTACACCACTATCTTTATAAACATGGAAATGTCTACACCGCTATCTGTATAAACATGGAAATATCTATAACACTATCTGTGTAAACAAGGAAATATCTACACAGCTGTCTGTGTAAACATGGAAATATGTACACAGGTCTCTGTGTAAAGATGGAAATACCTACACCGCAATCTGTGCAAATATGGAAATATCTACACCGCTATCTCAGTAAACATGGAAATATCTACACCGCTATCTGTAAAAACATGGAAATATTAACACCGCTATCTGTATAAACATGGAAATGTCTACACCACGATCTGTATAAACATGCAAATATCTACACCGCTATATGTATAAACATGGAAATATCTACACCGCTATATGTATAACACGGAAATATCTACACCGCTATCAGTATAAACATGGAAATATCTACACCGCTATCTGTATAAACATGGAAATATCTACACCACGACATGTATAAACATGGAAATATCTACACCGCCATGTGAATAAACGTGGAAATATCTACACAGCTATCAGTAAAAGCATGGAAATATCGACACCGCTATCAGTATACATATGGAAATATCTACACCACTATCTCTATAAACATGGAAATATCTACACCGTTATCTGTATAAACAAAGAAATATCTCCACCGCTGTCTGTATGAACATGGAAACATCTACACCGCTAGCTGTATAAACATGGAATTATCTGCAGCGTTATCTGTATAAACATGGAAATATCTACACCGCAGTCTGTGCAAAGATGGAAATATCTACAATGCTATCTCAATAAACATGGAAATATCGACACCGCCATCTGTACACACATGAAAATACCTACACAGTCATCTGTATAAACATGGAAATATCTACACCACTATCTGTATAAACATGGAAATACCTACACTGCCATCTGTATAAACATGGAATTATCTACACAGACATCTCTATAAACATTGAAATACCTACACCGCTATCTGTATAAACATGGAAGTAGCCACACCGCTATCTGTATAAACATGGACATATCTACACAGCCCTCTGTGAAAACATGGAAATATCTACACTGTCATCTTTATAAATATGGAAATATCTACACGTCCATCTGTATAAACATGGAAATATCTACACTGCCATCTGTATATACCTGGAAATATCTACACTGCCATCTGTATAAACATGGAAATATGTACAGCGCTATCTCTATAAACATGGAAATATCTACACGGCTATCCGTATAAACATGGAAATAACTCCACCGCTATCTGTAGAAACATGGAAATATCTACATCGCTATCTGTATAAACATGGAAATATCTACACCGCTATCTGTATAAACATGGAAGTGTCTACACAACGATCTGTATAAACATGGAAGTATCTACACTGCTATATGTATAAAAATGGATATATCTACACCACTATCTGTATAAACATGGAAATATCTACACTGCCCTCTGTATAAACATGGAATTACCTACACAGATATCTCTATAATCATTGAAATATCTACACCGCTATGTGTATAAACATGGAAGTAGTCACACCGCTATCAGTATAAACATGGAAATATCGACACCGCTATCTGTATAAACATGGAAATATCTACACCACGACGTGTATAAACATGGAAATATCTACACCGCTATGTGAATAAACATGGAAATATCTACACCGCTATCAGTATAAACATGGAAATATTGACACCGCTATCTGTATAAATATGGAAATATCTACACCACTATCTCTATAAACATGGAAATATCTACACCGTTATCTGTATAAACAAAGAAATATCTCCACCGCTGTCTGTATGAACATGGAAACATCTACACCGCTAGCTGTATAAACATGGAATTATCTGCAGCGTTATCTGTATAAACATGGAAATATCTGCACCGCAGTCTGTGCAAAGATGGAAATATCTACAATGCTATCTCAATAAACATGGAAATATCAACACCGCCATCTGTACTCACATGGAAATACCTACACAGTCATCTGTATAAACATGGAAATATCTACACCACTATATGTATAAACATGGAAATATCTACACTGCCATCTGTATAAACATGGAATTACCTACACAGACATCTCTATAATCATTGAAATATCTACACCGCTATCTGTATAAACATGGAAGTAGCCCCACCGCTATCAGTATATACATGGAAATATCTACACCGCTATCTGTATAAACATGGAAATATCTACACCACGACGTGTATAAACAAGGAAATATCTACACCGCTATGTGAATAAACATGGAAATATCTACACAGCTATCAGTATAAACATGGAAATATTGACACCGCTATCTGTATAAGTATGGAAATATCTACACCACTATCTCTATAAACATGGAAATATCTACACCGTTATCTGTATAAACAAAGAAATATCTCCACCGCTGTCTGTATGAACATGGAAACATCTACACCGCTAGCTGTATAAACATGGAATTATCTGCAGCGTTATCTGTATAAACATGGAAATGTCTACACCGCAGTCTGTGCAAAGATGGAAATATCTACAATGCTACCTCAATAAACATGGAAATATCGACACCGCCATCTGTACACACATGGAAATACCTACACAGTCATCTGTATAAACATGGAAATATCAACACCACTATCTGTATAAACATGGAAACACCTACACTGCCATCTGTATAAACATGGAATTATCTACACAGACATCTCTATAAACATTGAAATATCTACACCGCTATCTGTGTAAACATGGAAGTAGCCACACCGCTATCTGTATAAACATGGAAATATCTACACCGCCATCTGTGAAAACATGGAAATATCTACACTGTCATCTTTATAAACATGGAAATATCAACACGTCCATCTGTATAAACATGGAAATATCTACACTGCCATCTGTATATACCTGGATTTACCTACACTGCCATCTGTATAAACATGGAAATATCTACACCGCTATCTCTATAAAGATGGAAACGTCTACACGGCTATCTATATAAACATGGAAATATATCCACCGCTATCTGTAGAAACATGCAAATATCTACATCGCTATCTGTATAAACATGGAAATATCTCCACCGCTATCTGTAGAAACATGGAAATATCTACATTGCTATCTGTATAAACATGGAAATATCTCCACCGCTATCTCTATAAAGAAGGAAATATCTACACCGCTATCTTTATAAACATGGAAATATCTACACCGCTATCTGTATAAACATTGAAATATCTATAACACTATCGGTGTAAACATGGAAATATCTACACAGCTATCTGTGTAAACATGGAAATATGCACACAGGTCTCTCTGTAAAGATGGAAATATCTACACTGCAGTCTGTGCAAATATGGAAATGTCTACACCGCTATCTCAGTAAACATGGAAATATCTACACCTCTATCTGTGTAAACATGGAAATATCAACACTGCTATCTGTATAAACATGGAAATATCTACACGGCTATCAATATAAACATGGAAATATCTACACCGCTATCTGTATAAACATGGAAATAGCTACACCACGACATGTATAAACATGGAAATATCTACACCACCATGTGAATAAATATGGAAATATCCACATCGCTATCAGTGAAAACATGGAAATATCGACACCGCTATCTGTATAAATATGGAAATATCTACACCACTATCTCTATAAACATGGAAATATCTACACTGTTATCTGTATAAACAAAGAAATATCTCCACCGCTGTCTGTATGAACATGGAAACATCTACACCGCTAGCTGTATAAACATGGAAATATCTACACCGCTATCAGTATAAACATGGAAATATCTACACCGCTATCTGTATAAACATGGAAATATCTACACCACGACATGTATAAACATGGAAGTAGCCACACCGCTATCTGTATAAACATGGAAATATCTACACCGCCATCTGTGAAAACATGGAAATATCTACACTGTCATCTTTATAAACATGGAATTATCTACACGTCCATCTGTATAAACATGGAAATAACTACACTGCCGTCTGTATATACTGGGAAATATCTACACTGCCATCTGTATAAACATGGAAATATCTACACCCCTATCTCTATAAATATGGAAATGTCTACACGGCTATCTGTATAAACATGGAAATATCTCCACCGCTATCTGTAAAAACATGGAAATATCTACATCGCTATCTGTATAAACATGGAAATATCTCCAACGCTATCTCTATAAACATGGAAATATCTACACCGCTATCTTTATAAACATGGAAATATCTACACCACTATCTCTATAAACATGGAAATATCTACACCGTTATCTGTATAAACAAAGAAATAACTCCACCGCTGTCTGTATGAACATGGAAACATCTACACCGCTAGCTGTATAAACATGCAATTGTCTGCAGCGTTATCTGTATAAACATGGAAATATCTACACCGCAGTCTGTGCAAAGATGGAAATATCTACAATGCTGTCTCAATAAACATGGAAATATCGACACCGCCATCTGTACACACGGAAATACCTACACAGTCATCTGTATAAACATGGAAATATCTACACCACTATCTGTATAAACATGGAAATATCTACACTGCCATCTGTATAAACAAGGAATTACCTACACAGACATCTCTATAATCATTGAAATATCTACACCGCTATCTGTATAAACATGGAATTATCTGCAGCGTTATCTGTATAAACATGGAAATATCTACACCGCAGTCTGTGCAAAGATGGAAATATCTACAATGCTACCTCAATAAACATGGAAATATCGACACCGCCATCTGTACACACATGGAAATACCTACACAGTCATCTGTATAAACATGGAAATATCAACACCACTATCTGTATAAACATGGAAACACCTACACTGCCATCTGTATAAACATGGAATTATCTACACAGACATCTCTATAAACATTGAAATATCTACACCGCTATCTGTGTAAACATGGAAGTAGCCACAGCGCTATCTGTATAAACATGGAAATATCTACACCGCCATCTGTGAAAACATGGAAATATCTACACTGTCATCTTTATAAACATGGAAATATCAACACGTCCATCTCTATAAACATGGAAATATCTACACTGCCATCTGTATAAACCTGGATTTACCTACACTGCCATCTGTATAAACATGGAAATATCTACACCGCTATCTCTATAAAGATGGAAACGTCTACACGGCTATCTATATAAACATGGAAATATATCCACCGCTATCTGTAGAAACATGCAAATATCTACATCGCTATCTGTATAAACATGGAAATATCTCCACCGCTATCTGTAGAAACATGGAATTATCTACATTGCTATCTGTATAAATATGGAAATATCTCCACCGCTATCTCTATAAAGATGGAAATATCTACACCGCTATCTTTATAAACATGGAAATATCTACACCGCTATCTGTAAAAACATGGAAATATCTATAACACTATCGGTGTAAACATGAAAATATCTACACAGCTATCTGTGTAAACATGGAAATATGCACACAGGTCTCTGTGTAAAGATGGAAATATCTACACTGCAATCTGTGCAAATATGGAAATGTCTACACCGCTATCTCAGTAAACATGGAAATATCTACACCGCTATCTGTATAAACATGGAAATATCAACACCGCTATCTGTATAAACATGGAAATGTCTACCCAACGATCTGTATAAACATGGAAATAACTACACCGCTATATGTATAAATATGGAAATATCTACACGGCTATCAGTATAAACATGGAAATATCTACACCGCTATCTGTATAAACATGGAAGTAGCTACACGACGACATGTATAAACATGGAAATATCTACACCACCATGTGAATAAACATGGAAATATCCACACCGCTATCAGTAAAAACATGGAAATATCGACACCGCTATCTGTATAAATATGGAAATATCTACACCACTATCTCTATAAACATGGAAATATCTACACCGTTATCTGTATAAACAAAGAAATATCTCCACCGCTGTCTGTATTAACATGGAAACATCTACACCGCTAGCTGTATAAACATGGAATTATCTGAAGCGTTATCTGTATAAACATGGAAATATCTACACCGCAGTCTGTGCAAAGATGGAAATATCTGCAATGCTATCTCAATAAACATGGAAATATCGACACCGCCATCTGTACACACATGGGAATACCTACACAGTCATATGTATAAACATGGAAATATCTACACCACTATCTGTATAAACATGGAAATATCTACACTGCCATCTGTATAAACATGGAATTACCTACACAGACATCTCAATAATCATTGAAATATCTACACCGCTATCTGTATAAACATGGAAGTAGCCACACCGCTATCAGTATAAACATGGAAATATCTACACCGCTATCTGTATAAACATGAAAGTAACCACACCGGAATCTGTATAAACGTGGAAATATCTACACGTCCATCTGTATAAACATGGAAATATCTACACTGCCATCTGTATATACCTGGAAATATCTACACTGCCATCTGTAAAAACATGGAAATATGTACAGCGCTATCTCTATAAACATGGAAATATCTACACGGCTATCTGTATAAACATGGAAATAACTCCACCGCTATCTGTAGAAACATGGAAATATCTACATCGCTATCTGTATAAACATGGAAATATCTCCACCGTTATCTCTATAAAGATGGAAATATCTACACCACTATCTTTATAAACATGGAAATGTCTACACCGCTATCTGTATAAACATGGAAATATCTATAACACTATCTGTGTAAACAAGGAAATATCTACACAGCTGTCTGTGTAAACATGGAAATATGTACACAGGTCTCTGTGTAAAGATGGAAATACCTACACCGCAATCTGTGCAAATATGGAAATATCTACACCGCTATCTCAGTAAACATGGAAATATCTACACCGCTATCTGTAAAAACATGGAAATATTAACACCGCTATCTGTATAAACATGGAAATGTCTACACCACGATCTGTATAAACATGCAAATATCTACACCGCTATATGTATAAACATGGAAATATCTACACCGCTATATGTATAACACGGAAATATCTACACCGCTATCAGTATAAACATGGAAATATCTACACCGCTATCTGTATAAACATGGAAATATCTACACCACGACATGTATAAACATGGAAATATCTACACCGCCATGTGAATAAACGTGGAAATATCTACACAGCTATCAGTAAAAGCATGGAAATATCGACACCGCTATCAGTATACATATGGAAATATCTACACCACTATCTCTATAAACATGGAAATATCTACACCGTTATCTGTATAAACAAAGAAATATCTCCACCGCTGTCTGTATGAACATGGAAACATCTACACCGCTAGCTGTATAAACATGGAATTATCTGCAGCGTTATCTGTATAAACATGGAAATATCTACACCGCAGTCTGTGCAAAGATGGAAATATCTACAATGCTATCTCAATAAACATGGAAATATCGACACCGCCATCTGTACACACATGAAAATACCTACACAGTCATCTGTATAAACATGGAAATATCTACACCACTATCTGTATAAACATGGAAATACCTACACTGCCATCTGTATAAACATGGAATTATCTACACAGACATCTCTATAAACATTGAAATACCTACACCGCTATCTGTATAAACATGGAAGTAGCCACACCGCTATCTGTATAAACATGGACATATCTACACAGCCCTCTGTGAAAACATGGAAATATCTACACTGTCATCTTTATAAATATGGAAATATCTACACGTCCATCTGTATAAACATGGAAATATCTACACTGCCATCTGTATATACCTGGAAATATCTACACTGCCATCTGTATAAACATGGAAATATGTACAGCGCTATCTCTATAAACATGGAAATATCTACACGGCTATCCGTATAAACATGGAAATAACTCCACCGCTATCTGTAGAAACATGGAAATATCTACATCGCTATCTGTATAAACATGGAAATATCTACACCGCTATCTGTATAAACATGGAAGTGTCTACACAACGATCTGTATAAACATGGAAGTATCTACACTGCTATATGTATAAAAATGGATATATCTACACCACTATCTGTATAAACATGGAAATATCTACACTGCCCTCTGTATAAACATGGAATTACCTACACAGATATCTCTATAATCATTGAAATATCTACACCGCTATGTGTATAAACATGGAAGTAGTCACACCGCTATCAGTATAAACATGGAAATATCGACACCGCTATCTGTATAAACATGGAAATATCTACACCACGACGTGTATAAACATGGAAATATCTACACCGCTATGTGAATAAACATGGAAATATCTACACCGCTATCAGTATAAACATGGAAATATTGACACCGCTATCTGTATAAATATGGAAATATCTACACCACTATCTCTATAAACATGGAAATATCTACACCGTTATCTGTATAAACAAAGAAATATCTCCACCGCTGTCTGTATGAACATGGAAACATCTACACCGCTAGCTGTATAAACATGGAATTATCTGCAGCGTTATCTGTATAAACATGGAAATATCTGCACCGCAGTCTGTGCAAAGATGGAAATATCTACAATGCTATCTCAATAAACATGGAAATATCAACACCGCCATCTGTACTCACATGGAAATACCTACACAGTCATCTGTATAAACATGGAAATATCTACACCACTATATGTATAAACATGGAAATATCTACACTGCCATCTGTATAAACATGGAATTACCTACACAGACATCTCTATAATCATTGAAATATCTACACCGCTATCTGTATAAACATGGAAGTAGCCCCACCGCTATCAGTATATACATGGAAATATCTACACCGCTATCTGTATAAACATGGAAATATCTACACCACGACGTGTATAAACAAGGAAATATCTACACCGCTATGTGAATAAACATGGAAATATCTACACAGCTATCAGTATAAACATGGAAATATTGACACCGCTATCTGTATAAGTATGGAAATATCTACACCACTATCTCTATAAACATGGAAATATCTACACCGTTATCTGTATAAACAAAGAAATATCTCCACCGCTGTCTGTATGAACATGGAAACATCTACACCGCTAGCTGTATAAACATGGAATTATCTGCAGCGTTATCTGTATAAACATGGAAATGTCTACACCGCAGTCTGTGCAAAGATGGAAATATCTACAATGCTACCTCAATAAACATGGAAATATCGACACCGCCATCTGTACACACATGGAAATACCTACACAGTCATCTGTATAAACATGGAAATATCAACACCACTATCTGTATAAACATGGAAACACCTACACTGCCATCTGTATAAACATGGAATTATCTACACAGACATCTCTATAAACATTGAAATATCTACACCGCTATCTGTGTAAACATGGAAGTAGCCACACCGCTATCTGTATAAACATGGAAATATCTACACCGCCATCTGTGAAAACATGGAAATATCTACACTGTCATCTTTATAAACATGGAAATATCAACACGTCCATCTGTATAAACATGGAAATATCTACACTGCCATCTGTATATACCTGGATTTACCTACACTGCCATCTGTATAAACATGGAAATATCTACACCGCTATCTCTATAAAGATGGAAACGTCTACACGGCTATCTATATAAACATGGAAATATATCCACCGCTATCTGTAGAAACATGCAAATATCTACATCGCTATCTGTATAAACATGGAAATATCTCCACCGCTATCTGTAGAAACATGGAAATATCTACATTGCTATCTGTATAAACATGGAAATATCTCCACCGCTATCTCTATAAAGAAGGAAATATCTACACCGCTATCTTTATAAACATGGAAATATCTACACCGCTATCTGTATAAACATTGAAATATCTATAACACTATCGGTGTAAACATGGAAATATCTACACAGCTATCTGTGTAAACATGGAAATATGCACACAGGTCTCTCTGTAAAGATGGAAATATCTACACTGCAGTCTGTGCAAATATGGAAATGTCTACACCGCTATCTCAGTAAACATGGAAATATCTACACCTCTATCTGTGTAAACATGGAAATATCAACACTGCTATCTGTATAAACATGGAAATATCTACACGGCTATCAATATAAACATGGAAATATCTACACCGCTATCTGTATAAACATGGAAATAGCTACACCACGACATGTATAAACATGGAAATATCTACACCACCATGTGAATAAATATGGAAATATCCACATCGCTATCAGTGAAAACATGGAAATATCGACACCGCTATCTGTATAAATATGGAAATATCTACACCACTATCTCTATAAACATGGAAATATCTACACTGTTATCTGTATAAACAAAGAAATATCTCCACCGCTGTCTGTATGAACATGGAAACATCTACACCGCTAGCTGTATAAACATGGAAATATCTACACCGCTATCAGTATAAACATGGAAATATCTACACCGCTATCTGTATAAACATGGAAATATCTACACCACGACATGTATAAACATGGAAGTAGCCACACCGCTATCTGTATAAACATGGAAATATCTACACCGCCATCTGTGAAAACATGGAAATATCTACACTGTCATCTTTATAAACATGGAATTATCTACACGTCCATCTGTATAAACATGGAAATAACTACACTGCCGTCTGTATATACTGGGAAATATCTACACTGCCATCTGTATAAACATGGAAATATCTACACCCCTATCTCTATAAATATGGAAATGTCTACACGGCTATCTGTATAAACATGGAAATATCTCCACCGCTATCTGTAAAAACATGGAAATATCTACATCGCTATCTGTATAAACATGGAAATATCTCCAACGCTATCTCTATAAACATGGAAATATCTACACCGCTATCTTTATAAACATGGAAATATCTACACCACTATCTCTATAAACATGGAAATATCTACACCGTTATCTGTATAAACAAAGAAATAACTCCACCGCTGTCTGTATGAACATGGAAACATCTACACCGCTAGCTGTATAAACATGCAATTGTCTGCAGCGTTATCTGTATAAACATGGAAATATCTACACCGCAGTCTGTGCAAAGATGGAAATATCTACAATGCTGTCTCAATAAACATGGAAATATCGACACCGCCATCTGTACACACGGAAATACCTACACAGTCATCTGTATAAACATGGAAATATCTACACCACTATCTGTATAAACATGGAAATATCTACACTGCCATCTGTATAAACAAGGAATTACCTACACAGACATCTCTATAATCATTGAAATATCTACACCGCTATCTGTATAAACATGGAAGTAGCCACACCGCTATCTGTATAAACATGGAAGTATCTACACCGCTATCTGTATAAACATGGAAATATCTACACCACGACGTGTATAAACATGGAAATATCTACACTGTCATCTTTATAAACATGGAAATATCTACACTGCCATCTGTATAAACATGTAAATATCTACACCGCTATCTCTATAAACATGGAAATGTCTACACGGCTATCTGTATAAACATGGAAATATCTCCACCGCTATCTGTAGAAACATGGAAATATCTACATCTCTATCTGTATAAACATGGAAATATCTCCTACGCTATCTCTATAAAGATGGAAATATCTACACCGCTATCTTTATAAACATGGAAATATCTACAACGATATCTGTACAAACATGGAAATATCTATAACACTATCTGTGTAAACATGGAAATACCTACACAGCTATCTGTGTAAACATGGAAATATGTACACAGGTCTCTGTGTAAAGATGGAAATATCTACAGAGCAATCTGTGCAAATATGTTAATATCTACACCGCTATCTCAGTAAACATGGAAATATCTACACCGCTATCTGTATAAACATGGAAATATCAACACCGCTATCTGTATAAACATGGAAATGTCTACACCACGATCTGTATAAACATGGAAATATCTACACCGCTATATGTATAAACATGGAAATATCTACACCGCTATCTGTATAAACATGGAAATATCTACACCGCTATCTGTATAAACCTGGAAATATCTACACCACGACATGTATAAACATGGAAATATCTTCACCGCCATGTGAATAAACATGGAAATATCTACACCGCTATCAGTAAAAACATGGAAATATCGACACCGCTATCTGTATAAATATGGAAATATCTACACCACTATCTCTATAAACATGGAAATATCCACACCGTTATCTGTATAAACAAAGAAATATCTCCACCACTGTCTGTATGAACATGGAAACATCTACACCGCTAGCTGTATAAACATGGAATTATCTGCAGCGTTATCTGTATAAACATGGAAATATCTACACCGCAGTCTGTGCAAAGATGGAAATATCTACAATGCTATCTCAATAAACATGGAAATATCGACACCGCCATCTGTACACACATGGAAATAACTACACAGTCATCTGTATAAACATGGAAATATCTACACCACTATCTGTATAAACATGGAAATACCTACAGTGCCATCTGTATAAACATGGAATTATCTACACAGACATCTCTATAACCATTGAAATATCTACACCGCTATCTGTATAAACATGGAAGTAGCCACACCGCTATCTGTATAAACATGGATATATCTACACCGCCATCTGTGAAAACATGGAAATATCTACACTATCATCTTTATAAACATGGAAATATCTACACGTCCATCTGTATAAACATGGAAATATCTACACTGCCATCTGTATATACCTGGAAATACCTACACTGCCATCTGTATAAACATGGAAATATCTACACCGCTATCTCTATAAACATGGAAATGTCTACACGGCTATCTCTATAAACATGGAAATATATCCACCGCTATCAGTAGAAACATGCAAATATCTACATCGCTATCTGTATAAACATGGAAATATCTCCACCGCTATCTCTATAAAGATGGAAATATCTACACTGCTATCTTTATAAACATGGAAATATCTACACCGTTATCTGTATAAACATGGAAATATTTATAACACTATCTGTGTAAACATGGAAATATCTACACAGCTATCTGTGTAAACATGGAAATATGTACACAGGTATCTGTGTAAAAATGGAAATATCTACACCGCAATCTGTGCAAATATGGAAATATCTACACCGCTATCTCAGTAAACATGGAAATATCTACACCGCTATCTGTATAAACATGGAAATAACACCGCTATCTGTAGAAACATGGAAATGTCTACACCACGATCTGTATAAACATGGAAATATCTACACCGCTATATGTATAAACATGGAAATATCTACACCGCTATCAGTATAAACATGAATATATCTACACCGCTATCTGTATAAACATAGAAATATCTACACCACGACATGTATAAACATGGAAATATCTACACCACCATGTGAATAAACATGGAAATATCCACACCGCTATCAGTAAAAACATGGAAATATCGACACCGCTATCTGTATAAATATGGAAATATCTACACCACTATCTCTATAAACATGGAAATATCTACACCGTTATCTGTATAAACAAAGAAATATCTCCACCGCTGTCTGTATGAACATGGAAACATCTAAACCGCTAGCTGTATAAACATGGAATTATCTGCAGCGTTATCTGTATAAACATGGAAATATCTACACGGCAGTCTGTGCAAAGATGGAAATATCTACAATGCTATCTCAATAAACATGGAAATATCGACACCGCCATCTGTACACACATGGAAATACCTACACAGTCATCTGTATAAACATGGAAATATCTACACCACTATCTGTATAAACATGGAAATACCTTCACTGCCATCTGTGTAAACATGGAATTACCTACACAGATATCTCTATAAACATTGAAATAACTACACCGCTATCTGTATAAACACGGAAGTAGCCACACCGCTATCTGTATAAACATGGAAATATCTACACCGCCATCTGTGAAAACATGGAAATATCTACACTGTCATCTTTATAAACATGGAAATATCTACACGTCCATCTGTATAAACATGGAAATATCTACACTGCCATCTGTATAAACATGTAAATATCTACAACGCTATCTCTATAAACATGGAAATGTCTACACGGCTATCTGTATAAACATGGAAATATCTCCACCGCTATCTGTAGAAACATGGAAATATCTACATCTCTATCTGTATAAACATGGAAATATCTCCTACGCTATCTCTATAAAGATGGAAATACCTACACCGCTATCTTTATAAACATGGAAACATCTACACCGTTATCTGTATAAACAAAGAAATATCTGCACCAATGTCTGTATGAACATGGAAACATCTACACCGCTAGCTGTATAAACATGGAATTATCTGCATCGTTATCTGTATAAACATGGAAATATCTACACCGCAGTCTGTGCAAAGATGGAAATATCTACAATGCTATCTCAATAAACATGGAAATATCGACACCGCCATCTGTACACACATGGAAATACATACACAGTCATCTGTATAAACATGGAAATATCAACACCACTATTTGTATAAACATGGAAATATCTAAACTGCCATCTGTATAAACATGGAATTACCTACACAGTCATCTCTATAACCATTGAAATATCTATGCCGCTATCTGTATAAACATAGAAGTAGCCACACCGCTATCAGTATAAACATGGAAATATCTACACCGCTATCTGTATAAACATGGAAATATCTACACCACGACGTGTATAAACATGGAAATATCTACACCGCTATGTGAATAAACATGGAAATATCTACACCGCTATCAGTATAAACATGGAAATATTGACACCGCTATCTGTATAAATATGGAAATATCTACACCACTATCTCTATAAACATGGAAATATCTACACCGTTTTCTGTATAAACAAAGAAATATCTCCACCGCTGTCTGTATGAACATGGAAACATCTACACCGCTAGCTGTATAAACATAGAATTATCTGCAGCGTTATCTGTATAAACATGGAAATATCAACACGGCAGTCTGTGCAAAGATGGAAATATCTACAATGCTATCTCAATAAACATGGAAGTATCGACACCGCCATCTGTACACACATGGAAATACCTACACAGTCATCTGTATAAACATGGAAATATCTACACCACTATCTGTATAAACATGGAAATACCTTCACTGCCATCTGTATAAACATGGAATTATCTACACAGACATCTCTATAACCATTGAAATATCTAAACCGCTATCTGTATAAACATGGAAGTAGCCACACCGCTATCTGTATAAACATGGAAATATCTACACCGCCATCTGTGAAAACATGGAAATATCTACACTGTCATCTTTATAAACATGGAAATATCTACACGTCCATCTGTATAAACATGGAAATATCTACACTGCCATATGTATATACCTGGAAATACCTACACTGCCATCTGTATAAACATGGAAATATCTACACCGCTATCTCTATAAATATGGAAATGTCTACACGGCTATCTGTATAAACATGGAAATATATCCACCGCTATCTGTAGAAACATGCAAATATCTACATCGCTATCTGTATAAACATGGAAATATCTCCACCGCTATCTGTAGAAACATGGAATTATCTACATTGCTATCTGTATAAATATGGAAATATCTCCACCGCTATCTCTATAAAGATGGAAATATCTACACCGCTATCTTTATAAACATGGAAATATCTACACCGCTATCTGTAAAAACATGGAAATATCTATAACACTATCGGTGTAAACATGGAAATATCTACACAGCTATCTGTGTAAACATGGAAATATGCACACAGGTCTCTGTGTAAAGATGGAAATATCTACACTGCAATCTGTGCAAATATGGAAATGTCTACACCGCTATCTCAGTAAACATGGAAATATCTACACCGCTATCTGTATAAACATGGAAATATCAACACCGCTATCTGTATAAACATGGAAATGTCTACCCAACGATCTGTATAAACATGGAAATAACTACACCGCTATATGTATAAGTATGGAAATATCTACACGGCTATCAGTATAAACATGGAAATATCTACACCGCTATCTGTATAAACATGGAAGTAGCTACACGACGACATGTATAAACATGGAAATATCTACACCACCATGTGAATAAACATGGAAATATCCACACCGCTATCAGTAAAAACATGGAAATATCGACACCGCTATCTGTATAAATATGGAAATATCTACACCACTATCTCTATAAACATGGAAATATCTACACCGTTATCTGTATAAACAAAGAAATATCTCCACCGCTGTCTGTATGAACATGGAAACATCTACACCGCTAGCTGTATAAACATGGAATTATCTGAAGCGTTATCTGTATAAACATGGAAATATCTACACCGCAGTCTGTGCAAAGATGGAAATATCTGCAATGCTATCTCAATAAACATGGAAATATCGACACCGCCATCTGTACACACATGGGAATACCTACACAGTCATCTGTATAAACATGGAAATATCTACACCACTATCTGTATAAACATGGAAATACCTACACTGCCATCTGTATAAACATGGAATTATCTACACAGACATCTCTATAACGATGGAAATATCTACACCGCTATCTGTATAAACATGGAAGTAGCCACACCGGCATCTGTATAAACATGGAAATATCTACACCGCCATCTGTGAAAACATGGAAATATCTACACTGTCATCTTTATAAACATGGAAATATCTACACGTCCATCTGTATAAACATGGAAATATCTACACTGCCATCTGTATATACCTGGAAATACCAACACTGCCATCTGTATAAACATGGAAATATCTACACCGCTATCTCTATAAACATGGAAATGTCTACACGGCTATCTGTATAAACATGGAAATATATCCTCCGTTATCAGTAGAAACATGCAAATATCTACATCGCAATCTGTATAAACATGGAAATATCTACACCGCTATCTGTAGAAACATGGAAATATCTACATCGCTATCTGTATAAACATGGAAATATCTCCACCGCTATCTCTATAAAGATGGAAATATCTACACCGCTATCTTTATAAACAGGGAAATATCTACACCGCTATCTGTATAAACATGGAAATATCTATAACACTATCGGTGTAAACATGGAAATATCTCCACCGATATCTGTAGAAACATGGAAATATCTACATCGCTATCTGTATAAACATGGAAATATCTCCACCGCTATCTCTATAAAGATGGTAATATCTACACCGCTATCTTTATAAACATGGAAATATCTACACCGCTATCTGTATAAACATGGAAATATCTATAACACTATCTGTGTAAACATGGAAATATCTACAGAGCTATCTGTGTAAACATGGAAATATGTACACAGGTCTCTGTGTAAAGATGGAAATATCTACACCGCAATCTGTGCAAATATGGAAATATCTACACCGCTATCTCAGTAAACATGGAAATATCTACACCGCTATCTGTATAAACATGGAAATATCAACACCGCTATCTGTATAAACATGGAAATGTCTACACCACGATCTGTATAAACATGGAAATATCTACACCGGTATATGTATAAACATGGAAATATCTACACCGCTATCAGTATAAACATGGAAATATCTACACCGCTATCTGTATAAACATGGAAATATCTACACCACGACATGTATAAACATGGAAATATCTACACCGCCATGTGAATAAACATGGAAATATCTCCACCGCTATCAGTAAAAACATGGAAATATCGACACCGCTATCTGTATAAATATGGAAATATCTACACCACTATCTCTATAAACATGGAAATATCTACACCGTTATCTGTATAAACAAAGAAATATCTCCACCGCTGTCTGTATGAACATGGAAACATCTACACCGCTAGCTGTATAAACATGGAATTATCTGCAGCGTTATCTGTATAAACATGGAAATATCTACACCGCAGTCTGTGCAAAGATGGAAATATCTACAATGCTGTCTCAATAAACATGGAAATATAGACACCGCCATCTGTACACACATGGAAATACCTACACAGTCATCTGTATGAACATGGAAATATCTCCACCACTAACTGTATAAACATGGAAATATCTACACTGCCATCTGTATAAACATGGAATTACCTACAGAGACATCTCTATAATCATTGAAATATCTACACCGCTATCTGTATAAACATGGAAGTAGCCACACCGCTATCAGTATAAACATGGAAATATCTACTCCGCTATCTGTATAAACATGGAAATATCTACACCACGACGTGTATAAACATGGAAATATCTACACCGCTATGTGAATAAACATGGAAATATCTACACCGCTATCAGTATAAACATGGAAATATTGACACCGCTATCTGTATAAATATGGATATATCTACACCACTATCTCTATTAACATGGAAATATCTATACCGTTATCTGTAAAAACAAAGAAATATCTCCACCGCTGTCTGTATTAACATGGAGACATCTACACCGCTAGATGTATAAACTAGGAATTATCTGCAGCGTTATCTGTATAAACATGGAAATATCTACACCGCAGTCTGTGCAAAGATGGAAATATCTACAATGCTATCTCAATAAACATGGAAATATCGACACCGCCATCTGTACACACATTGAAATACCTACACAGTCATCTGTATAAACATGGAAATACCTACACCACTATCTGTATAAACATGGAAATACCTACACTGCCATCTGTATAAACATGGAATTATCTACACAGACATCTCTATAACCATGGAAATATCTACACCGCTATCTGTATAAACATGGAAGTAGCCACACCGGCATCTGTATAAACATGGAAATATCTACACCGCCATCTGTGAAAACATGGAAATATCTACACTGTCATCTTTATAAACATGGAAATATCTACACGTCCATCTGTATAAACATGGAAATATCTACACTGCCATCTGTATATACCTGGAAATACCAACACTGCCATCTGTATAAACATGGAAATATCTACACCGCTATCTCTATAAACATGGAAATGTCTACACGGCTATCTGTATAAACATGGAAATATATCCTCCGTTATCAGTAGAAACATGCAAATATCTATATCGCAATCTGTATAAACATGGAAATATCTACACCGCTATCTGTAGATACATGGAAATATCTACATCGCTATCTGTATAAACATGGAAATATCTCCACCGCTATCTCTATAAAGATGGAAATATCTACACCGCTATCTTTATAAACAGGGAAATATCTACACCGCTATCTGTATAAACATGGAAATATCTATAACACTATCGGTGTAAACATGGAAATATCTCCACCGATATCTGTAGAAACATGGAAATATCTACATCGCTATCTGTATAAACATGGAAATATCTCCACTGCTATCTCTATAAAGATGGTAATATCTACACCGCTATCTTTATAAACATGGAAATATCTACACCGCTATCTGTATAAACATGGAAATATCTATAACACTATCTGTGTAAACATGGAAATATCTACAGAGCTATCTGTGTAAACATGGAAATATGTACACAGGTCTCTGTGTAAAGATGGAAATATCTACACCGCAATCTGTGCAAATATGGAAATATCTACACCGCTATCTCAGTAAACATGGAAATATCTACACCGCTATCTGTATAAACATGGAAATATCTCCACCGCTATCTGTAGAAACATGGAAATATCTACATCTCTATCTGTATAAACATGGAAATATCTCCTACGCTATCTCTATAAAGATGGAAATATCTACACCGCTATCTTTATAAACATGGAAACATCTACACCGTTATCTGTATAAACAAAGAAATATCTGCACCAATGTCTGTATGAACATGGAAACATCTACACCGCTAGCTGTATAAACATGGAATTATCTGCATCGTTATCTGTATAAACATGGAAATATCTACACCGCAGTGTGTGCAAAGATGGAAATATCTACAATGCTATCTCAATAAACATGGAAATATCGACACCGCCATCTGTACACACATGGAAATACATACACAGTCATCTGTATAAACATGGAAATATCAACACCGCTATTTGTATAAACATGGAAATATCTAAACTGCCATCTGTATAAACATGGAATTACCTACACAGTCATCTCTATAACCATTGAAATATCTATGCCGCTATCTGTATAAACATAGAAGTAGCCACACCGCTATCAGTATAAACATGGAAATATCTACACCGCTATCTGTATAAACATGGAAATATCTACACCACGACGTGTATAAACATGGAAATATCTACACCGCTATGTGAATAAACATGGAAATATCTACACCGCTATCAGTATAAACATGGAAATATTGACACCGCTATCTGTATAAATATGGAAATATCTACACCACTATCTCTATAAACATGGAAATATCTACACCGTTTTCTGTATAAACAAAGAAATATCTCCACCGCTGTCTGTATGAACATGGAAACATCTACACCGCTAGCTGTATAAACATAGAATTATCTGCAGCGTTATCTGTATAAACATGGAAATATCAACACGGCAGTCTGTGCAAAGATGGAAATATCTACAATGCTATCTCAATAAACATGGAAATATCGACACCGCCATCTGTACACACATGGAAATACCTACACAGTCATCTGTATAAACATGGAAATATCTACACCACTATCTGTATAAACATGGAAATACCTTCACTGCCATCTGTATAAACATGGAATTATCTTCACAGACATCTCTATAACCATTGAAATATCTAAACCGCTATCTGTATAAACATGGAAGTAGCCACACCGCTATCTGTATAAACATGGAAATATCTACACCGCCATCTGTGAAAACATGGAAATATCTACACTGTCATCTTTATAAACATGGAAATATCTACACGTCCATCTGTATAAACATGGAAATATCTACACTGCCATATGTATATACCTGGAAATACCTACACTGCCATCTGTATAAACATGGAAATATCTACACCGCTATCTCTATAAATATGGAAATGTCTACACGGCTATCTGTATAAACATGGAAATATATCCACCGCTATCTGTAGAAACATGCAAATATCTACATCGCTATCTGTATAAACATGGAAATATCTCCACCGCTATCTGTAGAAACATGGAATTATCTACATTGCTATCTGTATAAATATGGAAATATCTCCACCGCTATCTCTATAAAGATGGAAATATCTACACCGCTATCTTTATAAACATGGAAATATCTACACCGCTATCTGTAAAAACATGGAAATATCTATAACACTATCGGTGTAAACATGGAAATATCTACACAGCTATCTGTGTAAACATGGAAATATGCACACAGGTCTCTGTGTAAAGATGGAAATATCTACACTGCAATCTGTGCAAATATGGAAATGTCTACACCGCTATCTCAGTAAACATGGAAATATCTACACCGCTATCTGTATAAACATGGAAATATCAACACCGCTATCTGTATAAACATGGAAATGTCTACCCAACGATCTGTATAAACATGGAAATAACTACACCGCTATATGTATAAGTATGGAAATATCTACACGGCTATCAGTATAAACATGGAAATATCTACACCGCTATCTGTATAAACATGGAAGTAGCTACACGACGACATGTATAAACATGGAAATATCTACACCACCATGTGAATAAACATGGAAATATCCACACCGCTATCAGTAAAAACATGGAAATATCGACACCGCTATCTGTATAAATATGGAAATATCTACACCACTATCTCTATAAACATGGAAATATCTACACCGTTATCTGTATAAACAAAGAAATATCTCCACCGCTGTCTGTATGAACATGGAAACATCTACACCGCTAGCTGTATAAACATGGAATTATCTGAAGCGTTATCTGTATAAACATGGAAATATCTACACCGCAGTCTGTGCAAAGATGGAAATATCTGCAATGCTATCTCAATAAACATGGAAATATCGACACCGCCATCTGTACACACATGGGAATACCTACACAGTCATCTGTATAAACATGGAAATATCTACACCACTATCTGTATAAACATGGAAATATCTACACTGCCATCTGTATAAACATGGAATTACCTACACAGACATCTCAATAATCATTGAAATATCTACACCGCTATCTGTATAAACATGGAAGTAGCCACACCGCTATCAGTATAAACATGGAAATATCTACACCGCTATCTGTATAAACATGAAAGTAACCACACCGGAATCTGTATAAACGTGGAAATATCTACACGTCCATCTGTATAAACATGGAAATATCTACACTGCCATCTGTATAAACATGGAATTACCTACAGAGACATCTCTATAATCATTGAAATATCTACACCGCTATCTGTATAAACATGGAAGTAGCCACACCGCTATCAGTATAAACATGGAAATATCTACTCCGCTATCTGTATAAACATGGAAATATCTACACCACGACATGTATAAACATGGAAATATCTACACCGCTATGTGAATAAACATGGAAATATCTACACCGCTATCAGTATAAACATGGAAATATCGACACCGCTATCTGTATAAATATGGATATATCTACACCACTATCTCTATTAACATGGAAATATCTACACCGTTATCTGTAAAAACAAAGAAATATCTCCACCGCTGTCTGTATGAACATGGAGACATCTACACCGCTAGATGTATAAACAAGGAATTATCTGCAGCGTTATCTGTATAAACATGGAAATATCTACACCGCAGTCTGTGCAAAGATGGAAATATCTACAATGCTATCTCAATAAACATGGAAATATCGACACCGCCATCTGTACACACATTGAAATACCTACACAGTCATCTGTATAAACATGGAAATATCTACACCACTATCTGTATAAACATGGAAATACCTACACTGCCATCTGTATAAACATGGAATTATCTACACAGACATCTCTATAACCATGGAAATATCTACACCGCTATCTGTATAAACATGGAAGTAGCCACACCGGCATCTGTATAAACATGGAAATATCTACACCGCCATCTGTGAAAACATGGAAATATCTACACTGTCATCTTTATAAACATGGAAATATCTACACGTCCATCTGTATAAACATGGAAATATCTACACTGCCATCTGTATATACCTGGAAATACCAACACTGCCATCTGTATAAACATGGAAATATCTACACCGCTATCTCTATAAACATGGAAATGTCTACACGGCTATCTGTATAAACATGGAAATATATCCTCCGTTATCAGTAGAAACATGCAAATATCTACATCGCAATCTGTATAAACATGGAAATATCTACACCGCTATCTGTAGAAACATGGAAATATCTACATCGCTATCTGTATAAACATGGAAATATCTCCACCGCTATCTCTATAAAGATGGAAATATCTACACCGCTATCTTTATAAACAGGGAAATATCTACACCGCTATCTGTATAAACATGGAAATATCTATAACACTATCGGTGTAAACATGGAAATATCTCCACCGATATCTGTAGAAACATGGAAATATCTACATCGCTATCTGTATAAACATGGAAATATCTCCACCGCTATCTCTATAAAGATGGTAATATCTACACCGCTATCTTTATAAACATGGAAATATCTACACCGCTATCTGTATAAACATGGAAATATCTATAACACTATCTGTGTAAACATGGAAATATCTACAGAGCTATCTGTGTAAACATGGAAATATGTACACAGGTCTCTGTGTAAAGATGGAAATATCTACACCGCAATCTGTGCAAATATGGAAATATCTACACCGCTATCTCAGTAAACATGGAAATATCTACACCGCTATCTGTATAAACATGGAAATATCAACACCGCTATCTGTATAAACATGGAAATGTCTACACCACGATCTGTATAAACATGGAAATATCTACACCGGTATATGTATAAACATGGAAATATCTACACCGCTATCAGTATAAACATGGAAATATCTACACCGCTATCTGTATAAACATGGAAATATCTACACCACGACATGTATAAACATGGAAATATCTACACCGCCATGTGAATAAACATGGAAATATCTCCACCGCTATCAGTAAAAACATGGAAATATCGACACCGCTATCTGTATAAATATGGAAATATCTACACCACTATCTCTATAAACATGGAAATATCTACACCGTTATCTGTATAAACAAAGAAATATCTCCACCGCTGTCTGTATGAACATGGAAACATCTACACCGCTAGCTGTATAAACATGGAATTATCTGCAGCGTTATCTGTATAAACATGGAAATATCTACACCGCAGTCTGTGCAAAGATGGAAATATCTACAATGCTGTCTCAATAAACATGGAAATATAGACACCGCCATCTGTACACACATGGAAATACCTACACAGTCATCTGTATGAACATGGAAATATCTCCACCACTAACTGTATAAACATGGAAATATCTACACTGCCATCTGTATAAACATGGAATTACCTACAGAGACATCTCTATAATCATTGAAATATCTACACCGCTATCTGTATAAACATGGAAGTAGCCACACCGCTATCAGTATAAACATGGAAATATCTACTCCGCTATCTGTATAAACATGGAAATATCTACACCACGACGTGTATAAACATGGAAATATCTACACCGCTATGTGAATAAACATGGAAATATCTACACCGCTATCAGTATAAACATGGAAATATTGACACCGCTATCTGTATAAATATGGATATATCTACACCACTATCTCTATTAACATGGAAATATCTATACCGTTATCTGTAAAAACAAAGAAATATCTCCACCGCTGTCTGTATTAACATGGAGACATCTACACCGCTAGATGTATAAACTAGGAATTATCTGCAGCGTTATCTGTATAAACATGGAAATATCTACACCGCAGTCTGTGCAAAGATGGAAATATCTACAATGCTATCTCAATAAACATGGAAATATCGACACCGCCATCTGTACACACATTGAAATACCTACACAGTCATCTGTATAAACATGGAAATACCTACACCACTATCTGTATAAACATGGAAATACCTACACTGCCATCTGTATAAACATGGAATTATCTACACAGACATCTCTATAACCATGGAAATATCTACACCGCTATCTGTATAAACATGGAAGTAGCCACACCGGCATCTGTATAAACATGGAAATATCTACACCGCCATCTGTGAAAACATGGAAATATCTACACTGTCATCTTTATAAACATGGAAATATCTACACGTCCATCTGTATAAACATGGAAATATCTACACTGCCATCTGTATATACCTGGAAATACCAACACTGCCATCTGTATAAACATGGAAATATCTACACCGCTATCTCTATAAACATGGAAATGTCTACACGGCTATCTGTATAAACATGGAAATATATCCTCCGTTATCAGTAGAAACATGCAAATATCTATATCGCAATCTGTATAAACATGGAAATATCTACACCGCTATCTGTAGATACATGGAAATATCTACATCGCTATCTGTATAAACATGGAAATATCTCCACCGCTATCTCTATAAAGATGGAAATATCTACACCGCTATCTTTATAAACAGGGAAATATCTACACCGCTATCTGTATAAACATGGAAATATCTATAACACTATCGGTGTAAACATGGAAATATCTCCACCGATATCTGTAGAAACATGGAAATATCTACATCGCTATCTGTATAAACATGGAAATATCTCCACTGCTATCTCTATAAAGATGGTAATATCTACACCGCTATCTTTATAAACATGGAAATATCTACACCGCTATCTGTATAAACATGGAAATATCTATAACACTATCTGTGTAAACATGGAAATATCTACAGAGCTATCTGTGTAAACATGGAAATATGTACACAGGTCTCTGTGTAAAGATGGAAATATCTACACCGCAATCTGTGCAAATATGGAAATATCTACACCGCTATCTCAGTAAACATGGAAATATCTACACCGCTATCTGTATAAACATGGAAATATCTCCACCGCTATCTGTAGAAACATGGAAATATCTACATCTCTATCTGTATAAACATGGAAATATCTCCTACGCTATCTCTATAAAGATGGAAATATCTACACGGCTATCTTTATAAACATGGAAACATCTACACCGTTATCTGTATAAACAAAGAAATATCTGCACCAATGTCTGTATGAACATGGAAACATCTACACCGCTAGCTGTATAAACATGGAATTATCTGCATCGTTATCTGTATAAACATGGAAATATCTACACCGCAGTGTGTGCAAAGATGGAAATATCTACAATGCTATCTCAATAAACATGGAAATATCGACACCGCCATCTGTACACACATGGAAATACATACACAGTCATCTGTATAAACATGGAAATATCAACACCGCTATTTGTATAAACATGGAAATATCTAAACTGCCATCTGTATAAACATGGAATTACCTACACAGTCATCTCTATAACCATTGAAATATCTATGCCGCTATCTGTATAAACATAGAAGTAGCCACACCGCTATCAGTATAAACATGGAAATATCTACACCGCTATCTGTATAAACATGGAAATATCTACACCACGACGTGTATAAACATGGAAATATCTACACCGCTATGTGAATAAACATGGAAATATCTACACCGCTATCAGTATAAACATGGAAATATTGACACCGCTATCTGTATAAATATGGAAATATCTACACCACTATCTCTATAAACATGGAAATATCTACACCGTTTTCTGTATAAACAAAGAAATATCTCCACCGCTGTCTGTATGAACATGGAAACATCTACACCGCTAGCTGTATAAACATAGAATTATCTGCAGCGTTATCTGTATAAACATGGAAATATCAACACGGCAGTCTGTGCAAAGATGGAAATATCTACAATGCTATCTCAATAAACATGGAAATATCGACACCGCCATCTGTACACACATGGAAATACCTACACAGTCATCTGTATAAACATGGAAATATCTACACCACTATCTGTATAAACATGGAAATACCTTCACTGCCATCTGTATAAACATGGAATTATCTTCACAGACATCTCTATAACCATTGAAATATCTAAACCGCTATCTGTATAAACATGGAAGTAGCCACACCGCTATCTGTATAAACATGGAAATATCTACACCGCCATCTGTGAAAACATGGAAATATCTACACTGTCATCTTTATAAACATGGAAATATCTACACGTCCATCTGTATAAACATGGAAATATCTACACTGCCATATGTATATACCTGGAAATACCTACACTGCCATCTGTATAAACATGGAAATATCTACACCGCTATCTCTATAAATATGGAAATGTCTACACGGCTATCTGTATAAACATGGAAATATATCCACCGCTATCTGTAGAAACATGCAAATATCTACATCGCTATCTGTATAAACATGGAAATATCTCCACCGCTATCTGTAGAAACATGGAATTATCTACATTGCTATCTGTATAAATATGGAAATATCTCCACCGCTATCTCTATAAAGATGGAAATATCTACACCGCTATCTTTATAAACATGGAAATATCTACACCGCTATCTGTAAAAACATGGAAATATCTATAACACTATCGGTGTAAACATGGAAATATCTACACAGCTATCTGTGTAAACATGGAAATATGCACACAGGTCTCTGTGTAAAGATGGAAATATCTACACTGCAATCTGTGCAAATATGGAAATGTCTACACCGCTATCTCAGTAAACATGGAAATATCTACACCGCTATCTGTATAAACATGGAAATATCAACACCGCTATCTGTATAAACATGGAAATGTCTACCCAACGATCTGTATAAACATGGAAATAACTACACCGCTATATGTATAAGTATGGAAATATCTACACGGCTATCAGTATAAACATGGAAATATCTACACCGCTATCTGTATAAACATGGAAGTAGCTACACGACGACATGTATAAACATGGAAATATCTACACCACCATGTGAATAAACATGGAAATATCCACACCGCTATCAGTAAAAACATGGAAATATCGACACCGCTATCTGTATAAATATGGAAATATCTACACCACTATCTCTATAAACATGGAAATATCTACACCGTTATCTGTATAAACAAAGAAATATCTCCACCGCTGTCTGTATGAACATGGAAACATCTACACCGCTAGCTGTATAAACATGGAATTATCTGAAGCGTTATCTGTATAAACATGGAAATATCTACACCGCAGTCTGTGCAAAGATGGAAATATCTGCAATGCTATCTCAATAAACATGGAAATATCGACACCGCCATCTGTACACACATGGGAATACCTACACAGTCATCTGTATAAACATGGAAATATCTACACCACTATCTGTATAAACATGGAAATATCTACACTGCCATCTGTATAAACATGGAATTACCTACACAGACATCTCAATAATCATTGAAATATCTACACCGCTATCTGTATAAACATGGAAGTAGCCACACCGCTATCAGTATAAACATGGAAATATCTACACCGCTATCTGTATAAACATGAAAGTAACCACACCGGAATCTGTATAAACGTGGAAATATCTACACGTCCATCTGTATAAACATGGAAATATCTACACTGCCATCTGTATAAACATGGAATTACCTACAGAGACATCTCTATAATCATTGAAATATCTACACCGCTATCTGTATAAACATGGAAGTAGCCACACCGCTATCAGTATAAACATGGAAATATCTACTCCGCTATCTGTATAAACATGGAAATATCTACACCACGACATGTATAAACATGGAAATATCTACACCGCTATGTGAATAAACATGGAAATATCTACACCGCTATCAGTATAAACATGGAAATATTGACACCGCTATCTGTATAAATATGGATATATCTACACCACTATCTCTATTAACATGGAAATATCTACACCGTTATCTGTAAAAACAAAGAAATATCTCCACCGCTGTCTGTATGAACATGGAGACATCTACACCGCTAGATGTATAAACAAGGAATTATCTGCAGCGTTATCTGTATAAACATGGAAATATCTACACCGCAGTCTGTGCAAAGATGGAAATATCTACAATGCTATCTCAATAAACATGGAAATATCGACACCGCCATCTGTACACACATTGAAATACCTACACAGTCATCTGTATAAACATGGAAATATCTACACCACTATCTGTATAAACATGGAAATACCTACACTGCCATCTGTATAAACATGGAATTATCTACACAGACATCTCTATAACAATGGAAATATCTACACCGCTATCTGTATAAACATGGAAGTAGCCACACCGGCATCTGTATAAACATGGAAATATCTACACCGCCATCTGTGAAAACATGGAAATATCTACACTGTCATCTTTATAAACATGGAAATATCTACACGTCCATCTGTATAAACATGGAAATATCTACACTGCCATCTGTATATACCTGGAAATACCAACACTGCCATCTGTATAAACATGGAAATATCTACACCGCTATCTCTATAAACATGGAAATGTCTACACGGCTATCTGTATAAACATGGAAATATATCCTCCGTTATCAGTAGAAACATGCAAATATCTACATCGCAATCTGTATAAACATGGAAATATCTACACCGCTATCTGTAGAAACATGGAAATATCTACATCGCTATCTGTATAAACATGGAAATATCTCCACCGCTATCTCTATAAAGATGGAAATATCTACACCGCTATCTTTATAAACAGGGAAATATCTACACCGCTATCTGTATAAACATGGAAATATCTATAACACTATCGGTGTAAACATGGAAATATCTCCACCGATATCTGTAGAAACATGGAAATATCTACATCGCTATCTGTATAAACATGGAAATATCTCCACCGCTATCTCTATAAAGATGGTAATATCTACACCGCTATCTTTATAAACATGGAAATATCTACACCGCTATCTGTATAAACATGGAAATATCTATAACACTATCTGTGTAAACATGGAAATATCTACAGAGCTATCTGTGTAAACATGGAAATATGTACACAGGTCTCTGTGTAAAGATGGAAATATCTACACCGCAATCTGTGCAAATATGGAAATATCTACACCGCTATCTCAGTAAACATGGAAATATCTACACCGCTATCTGTATAAACATGGAAATATCAACACCGCTATCTGTATAAACATGGAAATGTCTACACCACGATCTGTATAAACATGGAAATATCTACACCGGTATATGTATAAACATGGAAATATCTACACCGCTATCAGTATAAACATGGAAATATCTACACCGCTATCTGTATAAACATGGAAATATCTACACCACGACATGTATAAACATGGAAATATCTACACCGCCATGTGAATAAACATGGAAATATCTCCACCGCTATCAGTAAAAACACGGAAATATCGACACCGCTATCTGTATAAATATGGAAATATCTACACCACTATCTCTATAAACATGGAAATATCTACACCGTTATCTGTATAAACAAAGAAATATCTCCACCGCTGTCTGTATGATCATGGAAACATCTAAACCGCTAGCTGTATAAACATGGAATTATCTGCAGCGTTATCTGTATAAACATGGAAATATCTACACCGCAGTCTGTGCAAAGATGGAAATATCTACAATGCTGTCTCAATAAACATGGAAATATAGACACCGCCATCTGTACACACATGGAAATACCTACACAGTCATCTGTATGAACATGGAAATATCTCCACCACTAACTGTATAAACATGGAAATATCTACACTGCCATCTGTATAAACATGGAATTACCTACAGAGACATCTCTATAATCATTGAAATATCTACACCGCTATCTGTATAAACATGGAAGTAGCCACACCGCTATCAGTATAAACATGGAAATATCTACTCCGCTATCTGTATAAACATGGAAATATCTACACCACGACGTGTATAAACATGGAAATATCTACACCGCTATGTGAATAAACATGGAAATATCTACACCGCTATCAGTATAAACATGGAAATATTGACACCGCTATCTGTATAAATATGGATATATCTACACCACTATCTCTATTAACATGGAAATATCTACACCGTTATCTGTAAAAACAAAGAAATATCTCCACCGCTGTCTGTATTAACATGGAGACATCTACACCGCTAGATGTATAAACAAGGAATTATCTGCAGCGTTATCTGTATAAACATGGAAATATCTACACCGCAGTCTGTGCAAAGATGGAAATATCTACAATGCTATCTCAATAAACATGGAAATATCGACACCGCCATCTGTACACACATTGAAATACCTACACAGTCATCTGTATAAACATGGAAATACCTACACCACTATCTGTATAAACATGGAAATACCTACACTGCCATCTGTATAAACATGGAATTATCTACACAGACATCTCTATAACCATGGAAATATCTACACCGCTATCTGTATAAACATGGAAGTAGCCACACCGGCATCTGTATAAACATGGAAATATCTACACCGCCATCTGTGAAAACATGGAAATATCTACACTGTCATCTTTATAAACATGGAAATATCTACACGTCCATCTGTATAAACATGGAAATATCTACACTGCCATCTGTATATACCTGGAAATACCTACACTGCCATCTGTATAAACATGGAAATATCTACACCGCTATCTCTATAAACATGGAAATGTCTACACGGCTATCTGTATAAACATGGAAATATATCCTCCGTTATCAGTAGAAACATGCAAATATCTACATCGCAATCTGTATAAACATGGAAATATCTACACCGCTATCTGTAGATACATGGAAATGTCTACATCGCTATCTGTATAAACATGGAAATATCTCCACCGCTATCTCTATAAAGATGGAAATATCTACACCGCTATCTTTATAAACAGGGAAATATCTACACCGCTATCTGTATAAACATGGAAATATCTATAACACTATCGGTGTAAACATGGAAATATCTCCACCGATATCTGTAGAAACATGGAAATATCTACATCGCTATCTGTATAAACATGGAAATATCTCCACCGCTATCTCTATAAAGATGGTAATATCTACACCGCTATCTTTATAAACATGGAAATATCTACACCGCTATCTGTATAAACATGGAAATATCTATAACACTATCTGTGTAAACATGGAAATATCTACAGAGCTATCTGTGTAAACATGGAAATATGTACACAGGTCTCTGTGTAAAGATGGAAATATCTACACCGCAATCTGTGCAAATATGGAAATATCTACACCGCTAGCTCAGTAAACATGGAAATATCTACACCGCTATCTGTATAAACATGGAAATATCAACACCGCTATCTGTATAAACGTGGAAATGTCTACACCACGATCTGTATAAACATGGAAATATCTACACCGGTATATGTATAAACATGGAAATATCTACACCGCTATCAGTATAAACATGGAAATATCTACACCGCTATCTGTATAAACATGGAAATATCTACACCACGACATGTATAAACATGGAAATATCTACACCGCCATGTGAATAAACATGGAAATATCTCCACCGCTATCAGTAAAAACATGGAAATATCGACACCGCTATCTGTATAAATATGGAAATATCTACACCACTATCTCTATAAACATGGAAATATCTACACCGTTATCTGCATAAACAAAGAAATATCTCCACCGCAGTCTGCATGAACATGGAAACATCTACACCGCTAGCTGTATATACATGGAATTATCTGCAGCGTTATCTGTATAAACATGGAAATATCTACACTGCAGTCTGTGCAAAGATGGAAATATCTACAATGCTGTCTCAATAAACATGGAAATATCGACACCGCCATCTGTACACTCGGAAATACCTACAGAGTCATCTGTATAAACATGGAAATATCTACACTGCCATCTGTAAAAACATGGAATTACCTACACAGACATCTCTATAATTATTGAAATATCTACACTGATATCTGTATAAACATGGAAGTAGCCACACCGCTATCAGTATAAACATGGAAATATCTACACCGCTATCTGTATAAACATGGAAATATCTACACCACGACGTGTATAAACATGGAAATATCTACACCGCTATGTGAATAAACATGGAAATATCTACACCGCTATCAGTATAAACATGGAAATATTGACACCGCTATCTGTGTAAATATGGAAATATCTACACCACTATCTCTATAAACATGGAAATATCCACACCGTTATCTGTATAAACCAAGAAATATCTCCACCGCTGTCTGTATGAAAATGGAAACATCTACACCGCTAGATGTATAAACAAGGAATTATCTGCAGCGATATCTGTATAAACATGGAAATATCTACACCGCAGTCTGTGCAAAGATGGAAATATCTACAATGCTATCTCAATAAACATGGAAATATCGACACCGCCATCTGTACACACATGGAAATACCTACACAGTCATCTGTATAAACATGGAAATATCTATACCACTATCTGTATAAACATGGAAATACCTACACTGCCATCTGTATAAACATGGAATTATCTACACAGACATCTCTATAACCATGGAAATATCTACACCGCTATCTGTATAAACATGGAAGTAGCCACACCGGCATCTGTATAAACATGGAAATATCTACACCGCCATCTGTGAAAACATGGAAATATCTACACTGTCATCTTTATAAACATGGAAATATCTACACGTCCATCTGTATAAACGTGGAAATATCTACACTGCCATCTGTATATACCTGGAAATACCTACACTGCCATCTGTATGAACATGGAAATATCTACACCGCTATCTCTATAAACATGGAAATGTCTACACCGCTATCTGTATAAACATGGAAATATCTATAACACTATCTGTGTAAACATGGAAATATCTACACAGCTATCTGTGTAAACATGGAAATATGTACACAGGTCTCTGTGTAAAGATGGAAATATCTACACCGCAATCTGTGCAAATATGGAAATATCTACACCGCTATCTCAGTAAACATGTAAATATCTACACCGCTATCTGTATAAACATGGAAATATCAACACCGCTATCTGTATAAACATGTAAATGTCTACACCACGATCTATATAAACATGGAAATATCTACACCGCTATCTGTATAAACATGGAAATATCTACACCGCTATCAGTATAAACATGGAAATATCTACACCGCTATCTGTATAAACATGGAAATATCTACACCACGACATGTATAAACATGGAAATATCTACACCGCCATGTGAATAAACATGGAAATATCTACACCGCTATCAGTAAAAACATGGAAATATCGACACCGCTATCTGTATAAATATGGAAATATCTACACCACTATCTCTATAAACATGGAAATATCTACACCGTTATCTGTATAAACAAAGAAATATCTCCACCGCTGTCTGTATGAACATGGAAACATCTACACCGCTAGCTGTATAAACATGGAATTATCTTCAGCGTTATCAGTATAAACATGGAAATATCTACACCGCAGTCTGTGCAAAGATGGAAATATCTACAATGCTGTCTCAATAAACATGGAAATATCGACACCGCCATCTGTACACACGGAAATACCTACACAGTCATCTGTATAAACATGGAAATATCTACACCACTATCTGTATAAACATGGAAATATCTACACTGCCATCTGTATAAACATGGAATTACCTACACAGACATCTCCATAATCATCGAAATATCCACACCGATATCTGTATAAACATGGAAGTAGCCACACCGCTATCTGTATAAACATGGAAATATCTACACCGCTATCTGTATAAACATGGAAATATCTACACCACGACGTGTATAAAAATGGAAATATCTACACCGCTATGTGAATAAACATGGAAATATCTACACCGCTATCAGTATAAACATGGAAATATTGACACCGTTATCTGTATAAACAAAGAAATATCTCCACCGCTGTCTTTATGAACATGGAAACTTCTACACCGCTAGCTGTATAAACATGGAATTATCTGCAGCGTTATGTGTATAAACATGGAAATATCTACACCGCAGTCTGTGCAAAGATGGAAGTATCTACAATGATATCGCAATAAACATGGATATATCGACACCGCCATCTGTACACACATGGAAATACCTACACAGTCATCTGTATAAACATGGAAATATCTACACCACTATCTGTATAAACTTGGAAATACCTACACTGCCATCTGTATAAACATGGAATTATCTACACCGACATCTCTATAACCATTGAAATATCTACACCGCTATCAGTATAAACATGGAAGTAGCCACACCGCTATCTGTATAAACATGGATACATCTACACCGCCATCTGTGAAAACATGGAAATATCTACACTATCATCTTTATAAACATGCAAATATATACACGTCCATCTGTATAAACATGGAAATATCTACACTGCCATCTGTATATACCTGGAAATACCTACACTGCCATCTGTATAAACATGGAAATATCTACACCGCTATCTCTATAAACATGGAAATGTCTACACGGCTATCTGTATAAACATGGAAATATATCCACCGCTATCTGTGGAAACATGCAAATATCTACATCGCTATCTGTATAAACATGGAAATATCTCCACCGCTATCTCTATAAAGATGGAAATATCTACACCGCTATCTTTATAAACATGGAAATATCTACACAGTTATCTGTATAAACATGGAAATATCTATAACACTATCTGTGAAAACATGGAAATATCTACACAGCTATCTGTGTAAACATGGAAATATGTACACAGGTCTCTGTGTAAAGATGGAAATATCTGCACTGCAATCTGTGCAAATATGGAAATATCTACACCGCTATCTCAGTAAACATGGAAATATCTACACCGCTATCTGTATAAACATGGATATATCAACACCGCTATCTGTATAAACATGGAAATCTCTACACCACGATCTGTATAAACATGGAAATACCTACACCGCTATATGTATAAACATGGAAATATCTACACCGCTATCAGTATAAACATGGAAATATCTACACCGCTATCTGTATAAACATGGAAATATCTACACCACGACATGTATAAACATGGAAATATCTACACCACCATGTGAATAAACATGGAAATATCCACACCGCTATCAGTTAAAACATGGAAATATCGACACCGCTATCTGTATAAATATGGAAATATCTACACCACTATCTCTATAAACATGGAAATATCTTCACCGTTATCTGTATAAACAAAGAAATATCTCCACCGCTGTCTGTTTGAACATGGAAACATCTACACCGCTAGCTGTATAAACATGGAATTATCTGCAGCGTTATCTGTATAAACATGGAAATATCTACACCGCAGTCTGTGCAAAGATGGAAATATCTACAATGCTATCTCAATAAACATGGAAATATCGACACCGCCATCTGTACACACATGGAAATACCTACACAGTCATCGGTATAAACATGGAAATATCTACACCACTATCTGTATAAACATGGAAATACCTACAGTGCTTCTGTATAAACATGGAATTATCTACACAGACATCTCTATAACCATTGAAATATCTACACCGCTATCTGTATAAACATGGAAGTTGCCACACCGCTATCTGTATAAACATGGATATATCTACACCGACATCTGTGAAAACATGGAAATATCTACACTATCATCTTTATAAACATGGAAATATCTACACGTCCGTCTGTATAAACATGGAAATATCTACACTGCCATCTGTATATACCTGGAAATACCTACACTGCCATCTGTATAAACATGGACTTATCTACACCGCTATCTCTATAAACATGGAAATGTCTACACGGCTATCTCTATAAACATAGAAATATATCCACCGCTATCTGTAGAAACATGGAAATATCTACATCGCTATCTGTATAAACATGGAAATATCTCCACCGCTGTCTGTAGAAACATGGAAATATCTACATCGCTATCTGTATAAACATGGAAATATCTCCACCGTTATCTCTATAAAGATGGAAATATCTACACCGCTATCTTTATAAACATGGAAATATCTACACCGCTATCTGTATAAACATGGAAATATCTATAACACTATCTGTGTAAGCATGTAAATATCTACACAGCTATCTGTGTAAACATGGAAATACGTACACAGGTCTCTGTGTAAAGATGGAAATACCTACACCGCAATCTGTGCAAATATGGAAATATCTACACCGCTATCTCAGTAAACATGGAAATATCTAAACCGCTATCTGTAAAAACATGGAAATATCAACACCGCTATCTGTATAAACATGGGTATGTCTACACCACGATCTGTATAAACATGGAAGTATCTACACTGCTATATGTATAAACATGGAAATATCTACACCACTATCTGTATAAACATGGAAATATCTACACTGCAATCTGTATAAACATGGAATTACCTACACAGACATCTCTATAATCATTGAAATATCTACACCGCTATCTGTATAAACATGGAAGTAGCCACACCGCTATCAGTATAATCATGGAAATATCTACACCGCTATCTGTATAAACATGGAAATATCTACACCACGACGTGTATAAACATGGAAATATCTACACATGGAAATATCTACACCGCTATGTGAATAAACATGGCAATATCTACACCGCTATCAGTGTAAACATGGAAATATTGACACAGCTATCTGTATAAATATGGAAATATCTACACCACTATCTCTATAAACATGGAAATATCTACACCGTTATCTGTATAAACAAAGAAATATCTCCACCGCTGTCTGTATGAACATGGAAACTTCTACACCGCTAGCTGTATAAACAAGGAATTATCTGCAGCGTTATCTGTATAAACATGGAAATAACTACACCGCAGTCTGTGCAAAGATGGAAGTATCTACAATGCTATCTCAATAAACATGGATATATCGACACCGCCATCTGTACACACATGGAAATACCTACACAGTCATCTGTATAAACATGGAAATATCTACACCACTATCTGTATAAACATGGAAATACCTACACTGCCATCTGTATAAACATGGAATTATCTACACCGACATCTCAATAACCATTGAAATATCTACACCGCTATCTGTATAAACATGGAAGTAGCCACACCGCTATCTGTATAAACATGGATACATCTACACCGCCATCTGTGAAAACATGGAAATATCTACACTATCATCTTTATAAACATGCAAATATCTACACGTCCATCTGTATAAACATGGAAATATCTACACTGCCATCTGTATATACCTGGAAATACCTACACTGCCATCTGTATAAACATGGAAATATCTACACCGCTATCTCTATAAACTTGGAAATGTCTACACGGCTATCTGTATAAACATGGAAATATCTCCACCGCTATCTGTAGAAACATGCAAATATCTACATTGCTATCTGTATAAACATGGAAATATTTCCACCGCTATCTCTATAAAGATGGAAATATCTACACCGCTATCTTTATAAACATGGAAATATCTTCACCGTTATCTGTATAAACATGGAAATATCTATAACACTATCTGTGTAAACATGGAAATATCTACACAGCTATCTGTGTAAACATGGAAATATGTACACAGGTCTCTGTGTAAAGATGGAAATATCTGCACCGCAATCTGTGCAAATATGGAAATATCTACACCGCTATCTCAGTAAACATGGAAATATCTACACCGCTATCTGTATAAACATGGATATATCAACACCGCTATCTGTATAAACATGGAAATGTCTACACCACGATCTGTATAAACATGGAAATACCTACACCGCTATATGTATAAACATGGAAATATCTACACCGCTATCAGTATAAACATGGAAATATCTACACCGCTATCTGTATAAACATGGAAATATCTACACCACGACATGTATAAACATGGAAATATCTACACCACCATGTGAATAAACATCGAAATATCCACAAGGCTATCAGTTAAAACATGGAAATATCGACACCGCTATCTGTATAAATATGGAAATATCTACACCACTATCTCTATAAACATGGAAATATCTTCACCGTTATCTGTATTAACAAAGAAATATCTCCACCCCTGTCTGTATGAACATGGAAACATCTACACCGCTAGCTGTATAAACATGGAATTATCTGCAGCGTTATCTGTATAAACATGGAAATATCTACACCGCAGTCTGTGCAAAGATGGAAATATCTACAATGCTATCTCAATAAACATGGAAATATCGACACCGCCATCTGTACACACATGGAAATACCTACACAGTCATCGGTATAAACATGGAAATATCTACACCACTATCTGTATAAACATGGAAATACCTACAGTGCTTCTGTATAAACATGGAATTATCTACACAGACATCTCTATAACCATTGAAATATCTACACCGCTATCTGTATAAACATGGAAGTTGCCACACCGCTATCTGTATAAACATGGAAATATCTACACCGCTATCTGTATAAACATGGAAATATCTACACCACGACGTGTATAAAAATGGAAATATCTACACCGCTATGTGAATAAACATGGAAATATCTACACCGCTATCAGTATAAACATGGAAATATTGACACCGTTATCTGTATAAACAAAGAAATATCTCCACCGCTGTCTTTATGAACATGGAAACATCTACACCGCTAGCTGTATAAACATGGAATTATCTGCAGCGTTATGTGTATAAACATGGAAATATCTACACCGCAGTCTGTGCAAAGATGGAAGTATCTACAATGATATCGCAGTAAACATGGATATATCGACACCGCCATCTGTACACACATGGAAATACCTACACAGTCATCTGTATAAACATGGAAATATCTACACCACTATCTGTATAAACTTGGAAATACCTACACTGCCATCTGTATAAACATGGAATTATCTACACCGACATCTCTATAACCATTGAAATATCTACACCGCTATCAGTATAAACATGGAAGTAGCCACACCGCTATCTGTATAAACATGGATACATCTACACCGCCATCTGTGAAAACATGGAAATATCTACACTATCATCTTTATAAACATGCAAATATATACACGTCCATCTGTATAAACATGGAAATATCTACACTGCCATCTGTATATACCTGGAAATACCTACACTGCCATCTGTATAAACATGGAAATATCTACACCGCTATCTCTATAAACATGGAAATGTCTACACGGCTATCTGTATAAACATGGAAATATATCCACCGCTATCTGTGGAAACATGCAAATATCTACATCGCTATCTGTATAAACATGGAAATATCTCCACCGCTATCTCTATAAAGATGGAAATATCTACACCGCTATCTTTATAAACATGGAAATATCTACACCGTTATCTGTATAAACATGGAAATATCTATAACACTATCTGTGAAAACATGGAAATATCTACACAGCTATCTGTGTAAACATGGAAATATGTACACAGGTCTCTGTGTAAAGATGGAAATATCTGCACTGCAATCTGTGCAAATATGGAAATATCTACACCGCTATCTCAGTAAACATGGAAATATCTACACCGCTATCTGTATAAACATGGATATATCAACACCGCTATCTGTATAAACATGGAAATGTCTACACCACGATCTGTATAAACATGGAAATACCTACACCGCTATATGTATAAACATGGAAATATCTACACCGCTATCAGTATAAACATGGAAATATCTACACCGCTATCTGTATAAACATGGAAATATCTACACCACGACATGTATAAACATGGAAATATCTACACCACCATGTGAATAAACATGGAAATATCCACACCGCTATCAGTTAAAACATGGAAATATCGACACCGCTATCTGTATAAATATGGAAATATCTACACCACTATCTCTATAAACATGGAAATATCTTCACCGTTATCTGTATAAACAAAGAAATATCTCCACCGCTGTCTGTTTGAACATGGAAACATCTACACCGCTAGCTGTATAAACATGGAATTATCTGCAGCGTTATCTGTATAAACATGGAAATATCTACACCGCAGTCTGTGCAAAGATGGAAATATCTACAATGCTATCTCAATAAACATGGAAATATCGACACCGCCATCTGTACACACATGGAAATACCTACACAGTCATCGGTATAAACATGGAAATATCTACACCACTATCTGTATAAACATGGAAATACCTACAGTGCTTCTGTATAAACATGGAATTATCTACACAGACATCTCTATAACCATTGAAATATCTACACCGCTATCTGTATAAACATGGAAGTTGCCACACCGCTATCTGTATAAACATGGATATATCTACACCGACATCTGTGAAAACATGGAAATATCTACACTATCATCTTTATAAACATGGAAATATCTACACGTCCGTCTGTATAAACATGGAAATATCTACACTGCCATCTGTATATACCTGGAAATACCTACACTGCCATCTGTATAAACATGGACTTATCTACACCGCTATCTCTATAAACATGGAAATGTCTACACGGCTATCTCTATAAACATAGAAATATATCCACCGCTATCTGTAGAAACATGGAAATATCTACATCGCTATCTGTATAAACATGGAAATATCTCCACCGCTGTCTGTAGAAACATGGAAATATCTACATCGCTATCTGTATAAACATGGAAATATCTCCACCGTTATCTCTATAAAGATGGAAATATCTACACCGCTATCTTTATAAACATGGAAATATCTACACCGCTATCTGTATAAACATGGAAATATCTATAACACTATCTGTGTAAGCATGGAAATATCTACACAACTATCTGTGTAAACATGGAAATACGTACACAGGTCTCTGTGTAAAGATGGAAATACCTACACCGCAATCTGTGCAAATATGGAAATATCTACACCGCTATCTCAGTAAACATGGAAATATCTAAACCGCTATCTGTAAAAACATGGAAATATCAACACCGCTATCTGTATAAACATGGCTATGTCTACACCACGATCTGTATAAACATGGAAGTATCTACACTGCTATATGTATAAACATGGAAATATCTACACCACTATCTGTATAAACATGGAAATATCTACACTGCAATCTGTATAAACATGGAATTACCTACACAGACATCTCTATAATCATTGAAATATCTACACCGCTATCTGTATAAACATGGAAGTAGCCACACCGCTATCAGTATAATCATGGAAATATCTACACCGCTATCTGTATAAACATGGAAATATCTACACCACGACGTGTATAAACATGGAAATATCTACACATGGAAATATCTACACCGCTATGTGAATAAACATGGCAATATCTACACCGCTATCAGTGTAAACATGGAAATATTGACACAGCTATCTGTATAAATATGGAAATATCTACACCACTATCTCTATAAACATGGAAATATCTACACCGTTATCTGTATAAACAAAGAAATATCTCCACCGCTGTCTGTATGAACATGGAAACTTCTACACCGCTAGCTGTATAAACAAGGAATTATCTGCAGCGTTATCTGTATAAACATGGAAATAACTACACCGCAGTCTGTGCAAAGATGGAAGTATCTACAATGCTATCTCAATAAACATGGATATATCGACACCGCCATCTGTACACACATGGAAATACCTACACAGTCATCTGTATAAACATGGAAATATCTACACCACTATCTGTATAAACATGGAAATACCTACACTGCCATCTGTATAAACATGGAATTATCTACACCGACATCTCAATAACCATTGAAATATCTACACCGCTATCTGTATAAACATGGAAGTAGCCACACCGCTATCTGTATAAACATGGATACATCTACACCGCCATCTGTGAAAACATGGAAATATCTACACTATCATCTTTATAAACATGCAAATATCTACACGTCCATCTGTATAAACATGGAAATATCTACACTGCCATCTGTATATACCTGGAAATACCTACACTGCCATCTGTATAAACATGGAAATATCTACACCGCTATCTCTATAAACTTGGAAATGTCTACACGGCTATCTGTATAAACATGGAAATATTTCCACCGCTATCTGTAGAAACATGCAAATATCTACATCGCTATCTGTATAAACATGGAAATATTTCCACCGCTATCTCTATAAAGATGGAAATATCTACACCGCTATCTTTATAAACATGGAAATATCTTCACCGTTATCTGTATAAACATGGAAATATCTATAACACTATCTGTGTAAACATGGAAATATCTACACAGCTATCTGTGTAAACATGGAAATATGTACACAGGTCTCTGTGTAAAGATGGAAATATCTGCACCGCAATCTGTGCAAATATGGAAATATCTACACCGCTATCTCAGTAAACATGGAAATATCTACACCGCTATCTGTATAAACATGGATATATCAACACCGCTATCTGTATAAACATGGAAATGTCTACACCACGATCTGTATAAACATGGAAATACCTACACCGCTATATGTATAAACATGGAAATATCTACACCGCTATCAGTATAAACTTGGAAATATCTACACCGCTATCTGTATAAACATGGAAATATCTACACCACGACATGTATAAACATGGAAATATCTACACCACCATGTGAATAAACATCGAAATATCCACAAGGCTATCAGTTAAAACATGGAAATATCGACACCGCTATCTGTATAAATATGGAAATATCTACACCACTATCTCTATAAACATGGAAATATCTTCACCGTTATCTGTATTAACAAAGAAATATCTCCACCCCTGTCTGTATGAACATGGAAACATCTACACCGCTAGCTGTATAAACATGGAATTATCTGCAGCGTTATCTGTATAAACATGGAAATATCTACACCGCAGTCTGTGCAAAGATGGAAATATCTACAATGCTATCTCAATAAACATGGAAATATCGACACCGCCATCTGTACACACATGGAAATACCTACACAGTCATCGGTATAAACATGGAAATATCTACACCACTATCTGTATAAACATGGAAATACCTACAGTGCTTCTGTATAAACATGGAATTATCTACACAGACATCTCTATAACCATTGAAATATCTACACCGCTATCTGTATAAACATGGAAGTTGCCACACCGCTATCTGTATAAACATGGATATATCTTCACCGCCATCTGTGAAAACATGGAAATATCTACACTATCATCTTTATAAACATGGAAATATCTACACGTCCGTCTGTATAAACATGGAAATATCTACACTGCCATCTGTATATACCTGGAAATACCTACACTGCCATCTGTATAAACATGGACTTATCTACACCGCTATCTCTATAAACATGGAAATGTCTACACGGCTATCTCTATAAACATAGAAATATATCCACCGCTATCTGTAGAAACATGCAAATATCTACATCGCTATCTGTATAAACATGGAAATATCTCCACCGCTATCTCTATAAAGATGGAAATATCTACACCGCTATCTTTATAAACATGGAAATATGTACACCGTTATCTGTATAAACATGGAAATATCTATAACACTATCTGTGTAAACATGGAAATATCTACACAGCTATCTGTGTGAACATGGAAATATGTACACAGGTCTCTGTGTAAAGATGGAAATATCTAAACCGCAATCTGTGCAAATATGGAAATATCTACACTGCTATCTCAGTAAACATGGAAATATCAACACCGCTATCTGTATAAACATGGAAATGTCTACACGACGATCTGTATAAACATGGAAATATCTACACCGCTATATGTATAAACATGGAAATATCTACACCGCTATCAGTATAAACATGGAAATATCTACACCGCTATCTGTATAAACATGGAAATATCTACACCACGACATGTATAAACATGAAAATATCTACACCACCATGTGAATAAACATGGAAATATCCACACCGCTATCAGTAAAAACATGGAAATATCGACACCGCTATCTGTATAAATATGGAAATATCTACACCACTATCTCTATAAACATGGAAATATCTACACCGTTATCTGTATAAACAAAGAAATATCTCCACCGCTGTCTGTATGAACAGGGAAACATCTACACCGCTAGCTGTATAAACATGGAATTATCTGCAGCGTTATCTGTATAAACATGGAAATATCTACACCGCAGTCAGTGCAAAGATGGAAACATCTACAATGCTATCTCAATAAACATGGAAATATCGACACCGCCATCTGTACACACATGGAAATACCTACACAGTCATCTGTATAAACATGGAAATATCTACACCACTATCTGTATAAACATGGAAATAACTACACCGCCATCTGTGAAAACATGGAAATATCTACACTGTCATGTTTATAAACATGGAAATATCTACTCGTCCATCTGTATAAACATGGAAATTTCTACACTGCCATCTCTATATACCTGGAAATATCTACACTGCCATCTGTATATACATGGAAATATGTACAGCGCTATCTCTATAAACATGGAAATATCTACACGGCTATCTGTATAAACATGGAAATATCTCCACCGCTGTCTGTAGAAACATGGAAATATCTACATCGCTATCTGTATAAACATGGAAATATCTCCACCGTTATCTCTATAAAGATGGAAATATCTACACCGCTATCTTTATAAACATGGAAATATCTACACCGCTATCTGTATAAACATGGAAATATCTATAACACTATCTGTGTAAGCATGGAAATATCTACACAGCTATCTGTGTAAACATGGAAATATGTACACAGGTCTCTGTGTAAAGATGGAAATACCTACACCGCAATCTGTGCAAATATGGAAATATCTACACCGCTATCTCAGTAAACATGGAAATATCTAAACTGCTATCTGTAAAAACATGGAAATATCAACACCGCTATCTGTATAAACCTGGGTATGTCTACACCACGATCTGTATAAACATGGAAGTATCTACACTGCTATATGTATAAACATGGAAATATCTACACCACTATCTGTATAAACATGGAAATATCTACACTGCCATCTGTATAAACATGGAATTACCTACACAGACTTCTCTATAATCCTTGAAATATCTACACCGCTATCTGTATAAACATGGAAGTAGCCACACCGCTATCAGTATAATCATGGAAATATCTACACCGCTATCTGTATAAACATGGAAATATCTACACCACGACGTGTATAAACATGGAAATATCTACACCGCTATGTGAATAAACATGGAAATATCTACACCGCTATCAGTATAAACATGGAAATATTGACACCGCTATCTGTATAAATATGGAAATATCTACACCACTATCTCTATAAACATGGAAATATCTACACCGTTATCTGTATAAACAAAGAAACATCTCCATCGCTGTCTGTATGAACATGGAAACTTCTACACCGCTAGCTGTATAAACAAGGAATTATCTGCAGCGTTATCTGTATAAACATGGAAATATCTACACCGCAGTCTGTGCAAAGATGGAAATATCTACAATGCTATCTCAATAAACATGGAAATATCGACACCGCCATCTGTACACACATGGAAATACCTACACAGTCATCTGTATAAACATGGAAATATCTACACCACTATCTGTATAAACATGGAAATACCTACACTGCCATCTGTATAAACATGGAATTATCTACACAGACATCTCTATAACCATGGAAATATCTACACCGCTATCTGTATAAACATGGAAGTAGCCACACCGGCATCTGTATAAACATGGAAATATCTACACCGCCATCTGTGAAAACATGGAAATATCTACACTGTCATGTTTATAAACATGGAAATATCTACACGTCCATCTGTATAAACATGGAAATATCTACACTGCCATCTGTATATACCTGGAAATACCTACACTGCCATCTGTATAAACATGGAAATATCTACACCGCTATCTCTATAAACATGGAAATGTCTACACGGCTATCTGTATAAACATGGAAATATATCCACCGCTATCAGTAGAAACATGCAAATATCTACATCGCAATCTGTATAAACATGGAAATATCTACACCGCTATCTGTAGAAACATGGAAATATCTACATCGCTATCTGTATAAACATGGAAATATCTCCACCGCTATCTCTATAAAGATGGAAATATCTACACCGCTATCTTTATAAACAGGGAAATATCTACACCGAAATCTGTATAAACATGGAAATATCTATAACACTATCGGTGTAAACATGGAAATATCTCCACCGATATCTGTAGAAACATGGAAATATCTACATCGCTATCTGTATAAACATGGAAATATCTCCGCCGCTATCTCTATAAAGATGGTAATATCTACACCGCTATCTTTATAAACATGGAAATATCTACACCGCTATCTGTATAAACATGGAAATATCTATAACACTATCTGTGTAAACATGGAAATATCTACACAGCTATCTGTGTAAACATGGAAATATGTACACAGGTCTCTGTGTAAAGATGGAAATATCTACACCGCAATCTGTGCAAATATGGAAAAACTACACCGCTATCTCAGTAAACATGGAAATATCTACACCGCTATCTGTATAAACATGGAAATATCAACACCGCTATCTGTATAAACATGGAAATGTCTACACCGCGATCTGTATAAACATGGAAATATCTACACCGCTATATGTATAAACATGGAAATATCTACACCGCTATCAGTATAAACATGGAAATATCTACACCGCTATCTGTATAAACATGTTAATATCTACACCACGACATGTATAAACATGGAAATATCTACACCGCCATGTGAATAAACATGGAAATATCTCCACCGCTATCAGTAAAAACATGGAAATATCGACACCGCTATCTGTATAAATATGGAAATATCTACACCACTATCTCTATAAACATGGAAATATCTACAACGTTATCAGCATAAACAAAGAAATATCTCCACCGCTGTCTGTATGAACATGGAAACATCTACTCCGATAGCTGTATATATATGGAATTATCTGCAGCGTTATCTGCATAAACATGGAAATATCTACACTGCAGTCTGTGCAAAGATGGAAATATCTACAATGCTGTCTCAATAAACATGGAAATATCGACACCGCCATCTGTACACTCGGAAATACCTACTGAGTCATCTGTATAAACATGGAAATATCTACACTGCCATCTGTAAAAACATGGAATTACCTACACAGACATCTCTATAATCATTGAAATATCTACACCGCTATCTGTATAAACATGGAAGTAGCCACACCGCTATCAGTATAAACATGGAAATATCTACACCGCTATCTGTATAAACATGGAAATATCTACACCACGACATGTATAAACATGGAAATATCTACACCGCTATGTGAATAAACATGGAAATATCTACACCGCTATCAGTAAAAACATGGAAATATCGGCACCGCTCTCTGTGTAAATATGGAAATATCTACACCACTATCTCTATAAACATGGAAATATCTACACCGTTATCTGTATAAACCAAGAAATATCTCCACCGCTGTCTGTATGAAAATGGAAACGTCTACACCGCTAGATGTATAAACAAGGAATTATCTGCAGCGATATCTGTATACACATGGAAATATCTACACCGCAGTCTGTGCAAAGATGGAAATATCTACAATGCTATCTCAATAAACATGGAAATATCGACACCGCCATCTGTACACACATGGAAATACCTACACAGTCATCTGTATAAACATGGAAATATCTACACCACTATCTGTATAAACATGGAAATACCTACACTGCCATCTGTATAAACATGGAATTATCTACACAGACATCTCTATAACCATGGAAATATCTACACCGCTATCTGTATAAACATGGAAGTAGCCACACCGGCATCTGTATAAACATGGAAATATCTACACCGCCATCTGTGAAAACATGGAAATATCTACAGTGTCATCTTTATAAACATGGAAATATCTACACGTCCATCTGTATAAACATGGAAATATCTACACTGCCATCTGTATATACCTGGAAATACCTACACTGCCATCTGTATAAACATGGAAATATCTACACCGCTATCTCTATAAACATGGAAATGTCTACACCGCTATCTGTATAAATATGGAAATATCTATAACACTATCTGTGTAAACATGGAAATATCTACACAGCTATCTGTGTAAACATGGAAATATGTACACAGGTCTCTGTGTAAAGATGGAAATATCTACACCGCAATCTGTGCAAATATGGAAATATCTACACCGCTATCTCAGTAAACATGGAAATATCTACACCGCTATCTGTATAAACATGGAAATATCAACACCGCTATCTGTATAAACATGGAAATGTCTACACCACGATCTGTATAAACATGGAAATATCTACACCGCTATATGTATAAACATGGAAATATCCACACGGCCATCAGCATAAACATGGAAATATCTACACCGCTATCAGTATAAACATGGAAATATCTACACCACGACATGTATAAACATGAAATATCTACACCGCCATGTGAATAAACATGGAAATATCTACACCGCTATCAGTAAAAACATGGAAATAACGACACCGCTATCTGTATAAATATGGAAATAGCTACACCACTATCTCTATAAACATGGAAATATCTACACCGTTATCTGTATAAACAAAGAAATATCTCCACCGCTGTCTGTATGAACATGGAAACATCTACACCGCTAGCTGTATAAACATGGAATTATCTGCAGCGTTATCTGTATAAACATGGAAATATCTACACCGCAGTCTGTGCAAAGATGGAAATATCTACAATGCTGTCTCAATAAACATGGAAATATCGACACCGATATCTGTACACACATGGAAATACCTACACAGTCATCTGTATGAACATGGAAATATCTCCACCACTGTCTGTATAAACATGGAAATAACTACACTGCCATCTGTATAAACATGGAATTACCTACACAGACATCTCTATAAACATTGAAATATCTACACCGCTATCTGTATAAACATGGAAGTAGCCACACCGCTATCAGTATAAACATGGAAATATCTACTCCGCTATCTGTATAAACATGGAAATACCTACACCACGACGTGTATAAACATGGGAATATCTACACCGCTATGTGAATAAACATGGAAATATCTACAATGCTATCTCAATAAACATGGAAATATCGACACCGCCATCTGTACACACATGGAAATACCTACACAGTCATCTGTATAAACATGGAAATATCTACACCACTATCTGTATAAACATGGAAATACCTACACTGCCATCTGTATAAACATGGAATTATCTACACAGACATCTCTATAACCACGGAAATATCTACACCGCTATCTGTATAAACATGGAAGTAGCCACACCGGCATCTGTATAAACATGGAAATATCTACACCGCCATCTGTGAAAACATGGAAATATCTACACTGTCATCTTTATAAACATGGAAATATCTACACGTCCATCTGTATAAACATGGAAATATCTACACTGCCATCTGTATATACCTGGAAATACCTACACTGCCATCTGTACAAACATGGAAATATCTACACCGCTATCTCTATAAACAAGGAAATGTCTACACGGCTATCTGTACAAACATGGAAATATATCCACCGCTATCTGTAGAAACATGCAAATATCTACATCGCTATCTGTATAAACTTGGAAATATCTACGCCGCTATCTGTAGAAACATGGAAATATCTACATCGCTATCTGTATAAACATGGAAATATCTCCACCACTATCTCTATAAAGATGGAAATATCTACACCGCTATCTTTATAAACAGGGAAATATCTACACCGCTATCTGTATAAACATGGAAATATCTCCACCGATATCTGTAGAAACATGGAAATATCTACATCGCTATCTGTATAAACATGGAAATATCTCCACCGCTATCTCTATAAAGATGGTAATATCTACACCGCTATCTTTATAAACATGAAAATATCTACACCGCTATCTGTATAAACATGGAAATATCTATAACACTATCTGTGTAAACATGGAAATATCTACACAGCTATCTGTGTAAACATGGAAATATGTACACAGGTCTCTGTGTAAAGATGGAAATATCTACACCGCAATCTGTGAAAATATGGAAATATCTACACCGCTATCTCAGTAAACATGTAAATATCTACACCGCTATCTGTATAAACATGGAAATATCAACACCGCTATCTGTATAAACATGTAAATGTCTACACCACGATCTCTATAAACATGGAAATATCTACACCGCTATATGTATATACATGGAAATATCTACACCGCTATCAGTATAAACATGGAAATATCTACACTGCTATCTGTATAAACATGGAAATATCTACACCACGACATGTATAAACATGGAAATACCTACACCGCCATGTGAATAAACATGGAAATATCTACACCGCAATCAGTAAAAACATGGAAATATCGACACCGCTATCTGTATAAATATGGAAATATCTACACCACTATCTCTATAAACATGGAAATATCTACACCGTTATTTGTATAAACAAAGAAATATCTCCACCGCTGTCTGTATGAACATGGAAACATCTACACCGCTAGCTGTATAAACATGGAATTATCTGCAGCGTTATCTGTATAAACATGGAAATATCTACACCGCAGTCTGTGCAAAGATGGAAATATCTACAATGCTGTCTCAATAAACATGGAAATATCGACACCGCCATCTGTACACACGGAAATACCTACACAGTCATCTGTATAAACATGGAAATATCTACACCACTATCTGTATAAACATGGAAATATCTACAATGCCATCTGTATAAACATGGAATTACCTACACAGACATCTCCATAATCATTGAAATATCCACACCGCTATGTGTATAAACATGGAAGTAGCCACACCGCTATCTGTATAAACATGGAAATATCTACACCGCTATCTGTATAAACATGGAAATATCTACACCACGACGTGTATAAACATGGAAATATCTACACCGCTATGTGAATAAACATGGAAATATCTACACCGCTATCAGTATAAACATGGAAATATTGACACCGCTATCTATATAAATATGGAAATATCTACACCACTATCTCTATAAACATGGAAATATCTACACCGTTATCTGTATAAACAAAGAAATATCTCCACCGCTGTCTGTATGAACATGGAAACATCTACACCGCTAGCTGTATAAACAAGGAATTATCTGCAGCGTTATCTGTATAAACATGGATATATCTACACCGCAGTCTGTGCAAAGGTGGAAGTATCTACAATGCTATCTCAATAAACAAGGATATATCAACACCGCCATCTGTACACACATGGAAATACCTACACAGTCATCTGTATAAACATGGAAATATCTTCACCACTATCTGTATAAACATGGAAATACCTACACTGCCATCTGTATAAACATGGAATTATCTACACAGACATCTCTATAACCATTGAAATATCTACATCGCTATCTGTATAAACATGGAAGTAGCCACACCGCTATCTGTATAAACATGGATACATCTGCACCGCCATCTGTGAAAACATGGAAATATCTACACTATCATCTTTATAAACATGCAAATATCTACACGTCGATCTGTATAAACATGGAAATATCTACACTGCCATCTGTATATACCTGGAAATACCTACACTGCCATCTGTATAAACATGGGAATAGCTACACCGCTATCTCTATAAACATGGAAATGTCTACACGGCTATCTGTATAAACATGGAAATATATCCACCGCTATCTGTAGAAACATGCAAATATCTACATCGCTATCTGCATAAACATGGAAATATCTCCCCCGCTATCTCTATAAAGATGGAACTATCTACACCGCTATCTTTATAAACATGGAAATATCTACACCGTTATCTGTATAAACGTGGAAATACCTATAACACTATCTGTGTAAACATGGAAATATCTACACAGCTATCTGTGTAAACATGGAAATATGTACACAGGTCTCTGTGTAAAGATGGAAATATCTACACCGCAATCCGTGCAAATATGGAAATATCTACACTGCTATCTCAGTAAACATGGAAATATCAACACCGCTATCTGTGTAAACATGGAAATGTCTACACCACGATCTGTGAAAACATGGAAATATCTACACTGTCATCTTTATAAACATGGAAATATATACACGTCCATCTGTATAAACATGGAAATATCTACACTGCCATCTGTATAAACATGGAAATATCTAAACCGCTATCTCTATAAACATGGAAATGTCTACACGGCTATCTGTATAAACATGGAAATATCTCCACCGCTATCTGTAGAAACATGGAAATATCTACATCTCTATCTGTATAAACATGGAAATATCTCCAACGCTATCTCTAAAAAGATGGAAATATCTACACTGCTATCTTTATAAACATGGAAATATCTACACCGATATCTGTATAAACATGGAAATATCTATAACACTATCTGTGTAAACATGGAAATATCTACACAGGTATCTGTGTAAACGTTGAAATATGTACACAGGTCTCTGTGTAAAGATGGAAATATCTGCACCGCAATCTGTGCAAATATGGAAATATATACACCGCTATCTCAGTAAACATGGAAATATCTACACCGCTATCTGTATAAACATGGAAATATCAACACCGCTATCTGTATAAACATGGAAATGTCTACACCACGATCTCTATAAACATGGAAATATCTACACCGCTATATGTATAAACATGGAAATATCTACACCGCTATCAGTATAAACATGGAAATATCTACACCGCTATCTGTATAAACATGGAAATATCTACACCACGACATGTATAAACATGGAAATATCTACACCGCCATGTGAATAAACATGGAAATATCTACACCGCTATCAGTAAAAACATGGAAATATCGGCACCGCTCTCTGTATAAATATGGAAATATCTACACCACTATCTCTATAAACATGGAAATATCTACACCGTTATCTGTATAAACAAAGAAATATCTGCACCACTGTCTGTATGAACATGGAAACATCTACACCGCTAGCTGTATAAACATGGAATTATCTGCATCGTTATCTGTATAAACATGGAAATATCTACACCGCAGTCTGTGCAAAGATGGAAATATCTACAATGCTATCTCAATAAACATGGAAATATCGACACCGCCATCTGTACACACATGGAAATACATACACAGTCATCTGTGTAAACATGGAAATATCAACACCACTATTTGTATAAACATGGAAATATCTAAACTGCCATCTGTATAAACATGGAATTACCTACACAGACATCTCTATAACCATTGAAATATCTACACCGCTATCTGTATAAACATGGAAGTAGCCACGCCGCTATCAGTATAAACATGGAAATATCTACACCGCTATCTGTATAAACATGGAAATATCTTCACCATGACGTGTATAAACATGGAAATATCAACACCGCTATGTGAATAAACATGGAAATGTCTACACCGCCATCTGTGAAAACATGGAAATATCTACACCACGACGTGTATAAACATGGAAATATCTACACCGCTATGTGAATAAACATGGAAATATCTACACCGCTATCTCTATAAACATGGAAATGTCTACACGGCTATCTGTATAAACATGGAAATATCTCCACCGCTATCTGTAGAACCATGGAAATATCTACATCGCTATCTGTATAAACATGGAAATATCTCCACAGCTATCTCTATAAAGATGGAAATATCTACACCGCTATCTTTATAAACATCGAAATATCTACACCGCTATCTGTATAAACATGGAAATATCTATAACACTATCTGTGTAAACATGGAAATATCTACACAGCTATCTGTGTAAACATGGAAATATCTACACAGGTCTCTGTGTAAAGATGGAAATATCTACACCGCAATCTGTATAAACATGGAAATATCTATAACACTGTCTGTGTAAACATGGAAATATCTACACCGCTATCTGTATAAACATGGAAATATCTATAACACTATCTGTGTAAACATGGAAATATCTACACCGCTATATGTATAAACATGGAAATATCTACACCACTATCAGCATCAACATGGAAATATCTACACCGCCATCTGTGAAAACATGGAAATATCTTCACCATGACGTGTATAAACATGGAAATATCTACAACACTATGTGAATAAACATGGAAATATCTACACCGCTATCAGTATAAACATGGAAATATTGACACTGCTATCAGAATAAATATGGAAATATGTACACCACTATCTCTATAAACATGGAAATATCTACACTGTTATCTGTATAAACAAAGAAATATCTCCACCGCTGTCTGTAAGAACATGGAAACATCTACACCGCTAGCTGTATAAACATGGAATTATTTGCAGCGTTATCTGTATAAACATGGAAATATCTACACCGCAGTCTGTGCAAAGATGGAAATATCTTCAATGCTATCTCAATAAACATGGAAATATCGACACCGCCATCTGTACACACATGGAAATACCTACACTCTCATCTTTATAAACATGGAAATATCTACACGTCCATCTGTATAAACATGGAAATATCTACACTGCCATCTGAATACACTTGGAAATATCTACACTGCCATCTGTATAAACATGGAAATATCTACACCGCTATCTCTATAAACATGGAAATATCTACACGGCTATCTGTATAAACATGGAAATATCTCCACTGCTATCTGTATAAACATGGAAATATCTACACCGCTATCTATATAAACATGGAAATATCTACACTGCTATCTGTAAAAATATGAAAATATCTACACCGCTATTTCCATAAACATGGAACTATCTACAACGCTATCTGTATAAACATGGAAATATCTACACCGCTATCTCTATACACATGGAAATATCTACTCCGCTATCTCTATAAACATGGAAGTACCTTCGCCGCCATCTCTATGAATATGGAAATATCTACACCACCATCGGCATAATCATGGAAATATCTACTCCGCCATCTGTATAAACGTGGAAATATCTACACGGACATCTGTATAAACATGGAAATATCAACACCACCATCTGTATCAACATGGAAATACCTACACCGCTATCTGTATGAACATGGAAATATATACACCGCGATCTGTATAAACATGGAAATATCTACACCGCTGTCTGTGTAAACATGGAAATATCTACACGGTGATCTGTATAAACATGGAAATAATTACACCGCTATCTCTATAAACATGGAAATATCTACACTGCTATCTGTGCAAACATGGATATATCTACACCGCCAATTGTATAAACATGGAAATATCTACACCGCCATCTGTACAAACATGGAAATATCTACAATGCCATCTGTAAAAAAATGAAAACATCTACAATGCCATCTGTAAAAACATGGAAATTTCTACACCGCTATCTGTATAAACATGGAAATAGCTACACCGCGATCTGTATAAACATGGAAATATCTACACAGTGTTCTGTATAAACATGGAAATAATTGCACCGCTATCTGTATAAACATGGAAATATCTACACCGCCATCTGTAAATAAATGTAAACATCTACAACCCCATCTGTAAAAACATGGAAATTTCTACACAGTCAACTGTAGAAGCATGGAAATATCTACACCACCATCTCTATAAACAAGAAAATATCTACACGGCCATCTATATAAGCATGGAAATATGTACACCGCTATCTCTATAAACATGGAAATATATAGACCACCATCTCTATAAACATGGAAATATCTACACCGCCATCTTCATAAACAAGGAAATATCTACACCTCCATCTATATAAACATGGAAATATCTACATCTCTATCTGTATAAATATGGAAATATCTACACTGCCATCTGTAAATAGATGGAAACATCTACACCGCGATCTGTATTAACATGGAAATATCAACACTACTATCTGTATAGACATGGAAATATCTACAACGCTATCTGTATAAACATGGAAATATCTACACCGCTATCTGTATAAACATGGAAATATCTACACTGCTATCAGTATAAATATGGAAATATCTACACTGCTATCTGTATAAATATGGAAATATCTACAGAGCTATCACCATAAAGATGGAAATATCTACACCACTCTCTGTATAAACATGGAAATATCTAAACCGATATCTCTATAAACATGGAAATATCTACACCGCTATCTCTATAAACATGGAAATATCTACACCGCTATCTCTATAAACATGGAAATATCTTCACCGCCATCCTTATAAACATTGAAATATCTACACTGCCATCTGTATAAAGATGTAAATATCGACACCGCGAGCTGTATAAATATCAAAATATCTACATCGCTATCTTTATAAACATGGAAATACCAACACCGCTTTCTGTATAAACATGGAAATATCTACACCGCTATCTGTATAAACATGGAAATATCAACACCGTTATCTTTATAAACATGGAAATACCTACACCGCTATCTCTATAAACATGGAAATATCTACACCACCATCTCTATAAACATCAAATATATACAACGCCATCTCCATAATCATGGAAATATCTACACCATCATCTACATAAACAAGGAAATATCTACACCGCCACCTATATAAACATGGAAATATCTACACCGCTATCTCTATAAACATGGAAATATATAAACCGCCATCTCTATAAACATGGAAATAACTACACCGCCATCTACATGAACAAGGAAATATCTACAGCGCCATCTATATAAACATGGAAATATCTACACCACCATCTGCATAAACATGGAAATATCTACAATGCCATCTGTAAATAGATGGAAATATCTACAACGCGATCTGTATTAACACGGAAATATCAACACTACTATCGGTATAAACATGGAAATACTTACAACAATATCTGTATAAACATGGAAATGTCTACACCATGAACTTTATAAACATGGAAATATCTACACCGCTATGTGTATAAACATGGAAATATCTACACCACTATCTGTATAAACATGGAAATATCTACACTGCTATCTGTATAAATATGGAAATATCTACACCGCTATTTCCATAAACATGGAAATATCAACAACACTATCTGTATAAACATGGAAATATCTACACCGCTATCTCTATACACATGGAAATATCTACACCACTATCTCTATAAACATGGAAGTATCTAAGCCGCCAACTCTATGAATATGGAAATATCTACACCACCATCTGCATAATCATGGAAATATCTACTCCGCCATCTGTATAAACGTGGAAATATCTACACGGACATCTGTATAAACATGGAATTATCAACACCACCATCTGTATCAACATGGAAATATCTACACCGCTATCTGTATAAACATGGAAATATCTACACCACGATCTGTATAAACATGGAAATATCTACACTGCTGTCAGTGTAAACATGGAAATATCTACACGGTGATCTGTAGAAACTTGGAAATATCAACACCGCTATCTCTATAAACATGGAAATATCTTCACCGCCATCCGTATAAACATGGAAATATCTACACTGCCATCTGTATAAAGATGTAAATATCGACACCGCGAGCTGTATAAAGATCGAAATATCTACACCGCTATCTGTATAAACATGGAAATAACAACACCGCTTTCTGTATAAACATAGAAATATCTACACCGCTCTCTGTATAAACATGGAAATATCACCACCGCTATCTCTATAAACATGGAAATACCTACACCGCTATCTCTATAAACATGGAAATATCTACACCACTATCTCTATAAACATCAAATGTATACAACGCCATCTCCATAATCATGGAAATATCTACACCATCATCTACATAAACAAGGAAATATCTACACCGCCATCTATATAAACATGGAAGTATCTACACCGCTATCTCTATAAACATGGAAATACATAGACCGCCATCTCTATAAACATGGAAATAACTACACCGCCATCTTCATAAACAAGGAAATATCTACAGCGCCATCTATATAAACATGGAAATATCTACACCGCCATCTGCATAAACGTGGAAATATCTACAATGCCATCTGTAAATAGATGGAAATATCTGAAACGCGATCTGTATTAACACGGAAATATCTACACTACTATCTGTATAAACATGGAAATATTTACAACGATATCTGTATAAAAATGGAAATGTCTACACCATGAACTTTATAAACATGGAAATATCTACACCCCTATGTGTATAAACATGGAAATATCTACACCGCTATCTGTATAAACATGGAAATATCTACACTGCTATCTGTATAAATATGGAAATATCTACACCGCTATTTCCATAAACATGGAAATATCTACAACACTATGTGTATAAACATGGAAATATCTACACCGCTATCTCTATACACATGGAAATATCTACACCGCTATCTCTATAAACACGGAAGTATCTACGCCGCCATCTTTATGAATATGGAAATATCTACACCACCATCAGCATAATCATGTAAATATCTACTCCACCATCTGTATAAACGTGGAAATATCTACACAGACATCTGTATAAACATGGAAATATTAACACCACCATCTGTATCAACATGGAAATATCTACACCACGATCTGTATAAACCTGGAAATATCTACACCGCTGTCTGTGTAAACATGGAAACATCTACACCGCTATCTTTATTAACATGGAAATATCTACACCGCTATCTGTATAAATATGGAAATATCTACACCACTGTCTCTATAAACATGGAAATAACTAGACCGCTATCTGTATAAACATGGAAATATCTACACCGCTATCTCCGTAAACATGGAAATATCTACACGGCTATCTGCATAAACTTGGAAATATCTACACCGCCATATGTATAAACATGTAAATATCTCCACCGCTATCTGTATAAACATGGAAATATCTTCATCGCTATCTGTATAAACATGGAAATAGCCACACCGCTATCTGTATAAACATGGAAATATCTTCACCGCCATCTGTAAAAACATGGAAATATCTACAGAGTCATCTGTAGAAACATGGACATATCTACAACTCCATCTGTATTAACTTGGAAATATCTACCCTGCCATCTGTATACACATGGAAATATCAACACGGCCATCTGTATTAACATGGAAATATCTACACCGCTATCTCTGTAAACATGGAAATACCTACACCGCTATCTCTATAAACATGGAAATATCTACACCGCTATCTGTATAAACATGGTAATATCTACAGCGCTTTCTGTATTAACATGGAAATAACTACACTGCTGTCTGTATAAACATGGAAATAGCCACAGCGCTATCCGTATAAACATGGAAATATCTACACCGCTATCTGTATAAACATGGAAATATCTACACCGCTATCTCCGTAAACATGGAAATATCTACACGGCTATCTGCATAAACTTGGAAATATCTACACCGCCATGTGTATAAACATGTAAATACCTCCACCGCTATCTGTATAAACATGGAAATATCAACACCGCTATCTGTATAAACATGGAAATGACTACACCACGAACAGTATAAACATGGAAATACCTACACCGCTATATGTATAAACATGGAAATATCTACACCGCTATCAGTATAAACATGGAAATATCTACACCGCTATCTGTATAAACATGGAAATATCTACACCACGACATGTATAAACATGGAAATATCTACACCACCATGTGAATAAACATGGAAATATCCACACCGCTATCAGTTAAAACATGGAAATATCGACACCGCTATCTGTATAAATATGGAAATATCTACACCACTATCTCTATAAACATGGAAATATCCACACCGTTATCTGTATAAACAAAGAAATATCTCCACCGTTGTCTGTATGAACATGGAAACATCTACACCGCTAGCTGTATGAACATGGAATTATCTGCAGCGTTATCTGTATAAACATGGAAATATCTACACCGCAGTCTGTGCAAAGATGGAAATATCTACAATGCTATCTCAATAAACATGGAAATATCGACACCGCCATCTGTACACACATGGAAATACCTACACAGTCATCTGTATAAACATGGAAATATCTACACCACTATCTGTATAAACATGGAAATACCTACAGTGCTTCTGTATAAACATGGAATTATCTACACAGACATCTCTATAACCATTGAAATATCTACACCGCTATCTGTATAAACATGGAAGTTGCCACACCGCTATCTGTATAAACATGGATATATCTAAACCGCCATCTGTGAAAACATGGTAATATCTACATTATCATCTTTATAAACATGGAAATATCTACACGTCCATCTGTATAAACATGGAAATATCTACACTGCCATCTGTATATACCTGGAAATACCTACACTGCCATCTGTATAAACATGGACTTATCTACACCGCTATCTCTATAAACATGGAAATGTCTACACGGCTATCTCTATAAACATAGAAATATATCCACCGCTATCTGTAGAAACATGCAAATATCTACATCGCTATCTGTATAAACATGGAAATATCTCCACCGCTATCTCTATAAAGATGGAAATATCTACACCGCTATCTTTATAAACATGGAAATATATACACCGTTATCTGTATAAACATGGAAATATCTATAACACTATCTGTGTAAACATGGAAATATCTACACAGCTATCTGTGTAAACATGGAAATATGTACACAGGTCTCTGTGTAAAGATGGAAATATCTACACCGCAATCTGTGCAAATATGGAAATATCTACACTGCTATCTCAGTAAACATGGAAATATCAACACCGCTATCTGTATAAACATGGAAATGTCTACACCACGATCTGTGAAAACATGGAAATATCTACACTGTCATCTTTATAAACATGGAAATATCTACACGTCCATCTGTATAAACATGGAAATATCTACACTGCCATCTGTATAAACATGGAAATATCTAAACCGCTATCTCTATAAACATGGAAATGTCTACACGGCTATCTGTATAAACATGGAAATATCTCCACCACTATCTGTAGAAACATGGAAATATCTACATCTCTATCTGTATAAACATGGAAATATCTCCAACGCTATCTCTAAAAAGATGGAAATATCTACACTGCTATCTTTATAAACATGGAAATATCTACACCGATATCTGTATAAACATGGAAATATCTATAACACTATCTGTGTAAACATGGAAATATCTACACAGGTATCTGTGTAAACATTGAAATATGTACACAGGTCTCTGTGTAAAGATGGAAATATCTGCACCGCAATCTGTGCAAATATGGAAATATATACACCGCTATCTCAGTAAACATGGAAATATCTACACCGCTATCTGTATAAACATGGAAATATCAACACCGCTATCTGTATAAACATGGAAATGTCTACACCACGATCTCTATAAACATGGAAATATCTACACCGCTATATGTATAAACATGGAAATATCTACACCGCTATCAGTATAAACATGGAAATATCTACACCGCTATCTGTATAAACATGGAAATATCTACACCACGACATGTATAAACATGGAAATATCTACACCGCCATGTGAATAAACATGGAAATATCTACACCGCTATCAGTAAAAACATGGAAATATCGGCACCGCTCTCTGTATAAATATGGAAATATCTACACCACTATCTCTATAAACATGGAAATATCTACACCGTTATCTGTATAAACAAAGAAATATCTGCACCACTGTCTGTATGAACATGGAAACATCTACACCGCTAGCTGTATAAACATGGAATTATCTGCATCGTTATCTGTATAAACATGGAAATATCTACACCGCAGTCTGTGCAAAGATGGAAATATCTACAATGCTATCTCAATAAACATGGAAATATCGACACCGCCATCTGTACACACATGGAAATACATACACAGTCATCTGTGTAAACATGGAAATATCAACACCACTATTTGTATAAACATGGAAATATCTAAACTGCCATCTGTATAAACATGGAATTACCTACACAGACATCTCTATAACCATTGAAATATCTACACCGCTATCTGTATAAACATGGAAGTAGCCACGCCGCTATCAGTATAAACATGGAAATATCTACACCGCTATCTGTATAAACATGGAAATATCTTCACCATGACGTGTATAAACATGGAAATATCAACACCGCTATGTGAATAAACATGGAAATGTCTACACCGCCATCTGTGAAAACATGGAAATATCTACACCACGACGTGTATAAACATGGAAATATCTACACCGCTATGTGAATAAACATGGAAATATCTACACCGCTATCTCTATAAACATGGAAATGTCTACACGGCTATCTGTATAAACATGGAAATATCTCCACCGCTATCTGTAGAACCATGGAAATATCTACATCGCTATCTGTATAAACATGGAAATATCTCCACCGCTATCTCTATAAAGATGGAAATATCTACACCGCTATCTTTATAAACATCGAAATATCTACACCGCTATCTGTATAAACATGGAAATATCTATAACACTATCTGTGTAAACATGGAAATATCTACACAGCTATCTGTGTAAACATGGAAATATCTACACAGGTCTCTGTGTAAAGATGGAAATATCTACACCGCAATCTGTATAAACATGGAAATATCTATAACACTATCTGTGTAAACATGGAAATATCTACACCGCTATCTGTATAAACATGGAAATATCTATAACACTATCTGTGTAAACATGGAAATATCTACACCGCTATATGTATAAACATGGAAATATCTACACCGCTATCAGCATCAACATGGAAATATCTACACCGCCATCTGTGAAAACATGGAAATATCTTCACCACGACGTGTATAAACATGGAAATATCTACAACACTATGTGAATAAACATGGAAATATCTACACCGCTATCAGTATAAACATGGAAATATTGACACTGCTATCAGAATAAATATGGAAATATGTACACCACTATCTCTATAAACATGGAAATATCTACAATGTTATCTGTATAAACAAAGAAATATCTCCACCGCTGTCTGTATGAACATGGAAACATCTACACCGCTAGCTGTATAAACATGGAATTATTTGCAGCGTTATCTGTATAAACATGGAAATATCTACACCGCAGTCTGTGCAAAGATGGAAATATCTACAATGCTATCTCAATAAACATGGAAATATCGACACGGCCATCTGTACACACATGGAAATACCTACACTCTCATCTTTATAAACATGGAAATATCTACACGTCCATCTGTATAAACATGGAAATATCTACACTGCCATCTGAATACACTTGGAAATATCTACACTGCCATCTGTATAAACATGGAAATATCTACACGGCTATCTGTATAAACATGGAAATATCTCCACTGCTATCTGTATAAACATGGAAATATCTACACCGCTATCTATATAAACATGGAAATATCTACACTGCTATCTGTAAAAATATGGAAATATCTACACCGCTATTTCCATAAACATGGAACTATCTACAACGCTATCTGTATAAACATGGAAATATCTACACCGCTATCTCTATACACATGGAAATATCTACTCCGCTATCTCTATAAACATGGAAGTACCTTCGCCGCCATCTCTATGAATATGGAAATATCTACACCACCATCGGCATAATCATGGAAATATCTACTCCGCCATCTGTATAAACGTGGAAATATCTACACGGACATCTGTATAAACATGGAAATATCAACACCACCATCTGTATCAACATGGAAATACCTACACCGCTATCTGTATGAACATGGAAATATATACACCGCGATCTGTATAAACATGGAAATATCTACACCGCTGTCTGTGTAAACATGGAAATATCTACACGGTGATCTGTATAAACATGGAAATAATTACACCGCTATCTCTATAAACATGGAAATATCTACACTGCTATCTGTGCAAACATGGATATATCTACACCGCCAATTGTATAAACATGGAAATATCTACACCGCCATCTGTACAAACATGGAAATATCTACAATGCCATCTGTAAAAAAATGAAAACATCTACAATGCCATCTGTAAAAACATGGAAATTTCTACACCGCTATCTGTATAAACATGGAAATAGCTACACCGCGATCTGTATAAACATGGAAATATCTACACAGTGTTCTGTATAAACATGGAAATAATTGCACCGCTATCTGTATAAACATGGAAATATCTACACCGCCATCTGTAAATAAATGTAAACATCTACAACCCCATCTGTAAAAACATGGAAATTTCTACACAGTCAACTGTAGAAGCATGGAAATATCTACACCACCATCTCTATAAACAAGAAAATATCTACACGGCCATCTATATAAGCATGGAAATATGTACACCGCTATCTCTATAAACATGGAAATATATAGACCACCATCTCTATAAACATGGAAATATCTACACCGCCATCTTCATAAACAAGGAAATATCTACACCTCCATCTATATAAACATGGAAATATCTACATCTCTATCTGTATAAATATGGAAATATCTACACTGCCATCTGTAAATAGATGGAAACATCTACACCGCGATCTGTATTAACATGGAAATATCAGCACTACTATCTGTATAGACATGGAAATATCTACAACGCTATCTGTATAAACATGGAAATATCTACACCGCTATCTGTATAAACATGGAAATATCTACACCGCTATCAGTATAAATATGGAAATATCTACACTGCTATCTGTATAAATATGGAAATATCTACAGAGCTATCACCATAAAGATGGAAATATCTACACCACTCTCTGTATAAACATGGAAATATCTAAACCGATATCTCTATAAACATGGAAATATCTACACCGCTATCTCTATAAACATGGAAATATCTACACCGCTATCTCTATAAACATGGAAATATCTTCACCGCCATCCTTATAAACATTGAAATATCTACACTGCCATCTGTATAAACATGTAAATATCGACACCGCGAGCTGTATAAATATCAAAATATCTACATCGCTATCCTTATAAACATGGAAATACCAACACCGCTTTCTGTATATACATGGAAATATCTACACCGCTATCTGTATAAACATGGAAATATCAACACCGCTATCTTTATAAACATGGAAATATCTACACCGCTATCTCTATAAACATGGAAATATCTACACCACCATCTCTATAAACATCAAATATATACAACGCCATCTCCATAATCATGGAAATATCTACACCATCATCTACATAAACAAGGAAATATCTACACCGCCACCTATATAAACATGGAAATATCTACACCGCTATCTCTATAAACATGGAAATATATAAACCGCCATCTCTATAAACATGGAAATAACTACACCACCATCTACATGAACAAGGAAATATCTACAGCGCCATCTATATAAACATGGAAATATCTACACCGCCATCTGCATAAACATGGAAATATCTACAATGCCATCTGTAAATAGATGGAAATATCTACAACGCGATCTGTATTAACACGGAAATATCAACACTACTATCGGTATAAACATGGAAATACTTACAACAATATCTGTATAAACATGGAAATGTCTACACCATGAACTTTATAAACATGGAAATATCTACACCGCTATGTGTATAAACGTGGAAATATCTACACCACTATCTGTATAAACATGGAAATATCTACACTGCTATCTGTATAAATATGGAAATATCTACACCGCTATTTCCATAAACATGGAAATATCAACAACACTATCTGTATAAACATGGAAATATCTACACCGCTATCTCTATACACATGGAAATATCTACACCACTATCTCTATAAACATGGAAGTATCTAAGCTGCCAACTCTATGAATATGGAAATATCTACACCACCATCTGCATAATCATGGAAATATCTACTCCGCCATCTGTATAAACGTGGAAATATCTACACGGACATCTGTATAAACATGGAATTATCAACACCACCATCTGTATCAACATGGAAATATCTACACCGCTATCTGTATAAACATGGAAATATCTACACCACGATCTGTATAAACATGGAAATATCTACACTGCTGTCAGTGTAAACATGGAAATATCTACACGGTGATCTGTATAAACTTGGAAATATCAACACCGCTATCTCTATAAACATGGAAATATCTTCACCGCCATCCGTATAAACATGGAAATATCTACACTGCCATCTGTATAAAGATGTAAATATCGACACCGCGAGCTGTATAAAGATCGAAATATCTACACCGCTATCTGTATAAACATGGAAATAACAACACCGCTTTCTGTATAAACATAGAAATATCTACACCGCTCTCTGTATAAACATGGAAATATCACCACCGCTATCTCTATAAACATGGAAATACCTACACCGCTATCTCTATAAACATGGAAATATCTACACCACTATCTCTATAAACATGAAATGTATACAACGCCATCTCCATAATCATGTAAATATCTACACCATCATCTACATAAACAAGGAAATATCTACACCGCCATCTATATAAACATGGAAGTATCTACACCGCTATCTCTATAAACATGGAAATACATAGACCGCCATCTCTATAAACATGGAAATAAATACACCGCCATCTTCATAAACAAGGAAATATCTACAGCGCCATCTATATAAACATGGAAATATCTACACCGCCATCTGCATAAACGTGGAAATATCTACAATGCCATCTGTAAATAGATGGAAATATCTGAAACGCGATCTGTATTAACACGGAAATATCTACACTACTATCTGTATAAACATGGAAATATTTACAACGATATCTGTATAAAAATGGAAATGTCTACACCATGAACTTTATAAACATGGAAATATCTACACCCCTATGTGTAGAAACATGGAAATATCTACACCGCTATCTGTATAAACATGGAAATATCTACACTGCTATCTGTATAAATATGGAAATATCTACACCGTTATTTCCATAAACATGGAAATATCTACAACACTATGTGTATAAACATGGAAATATCTACACCGCTATCTCTATACACATGGAAATATCTACACCGCTATCTCTATAAACACGGAAGTATCTACGCCGCCATCTTTATGAATATGGAAATATCTACACCACCATCAGCATAATCATGTAAATATCTACTCCACCATCTGTATAAACGTGGAAATATCTACACGGACATCTGTATAAACATGGAAATATTAACACCACCATCTGTATCAACATGGAAATATCTACACCACGATCTGTATAAACCTGGAAATATCTACACCGCTGTCTGTGTAAATATGGAAACATCTCCACCGCTATCTTTATTAACATGGAAATATCTACACCGCTATCTGTATAAATATGGAAATATCTACACCACTGTCTCTATAAACATGGAAATAACTAGACCGCTATCTGTATAAACATGGAAATATCTACACCGCTATCTCCGTAAACATGGAAATATCTACACGGCTATCTGCATAAACTTGGAAATATCTACACCGCCATATGTATAAACATGTAAATATCTCCACCGCTATCTGTATAAACATGGAAATATCTTCATCGCTATCTGTATAAACATGGAAATAGCCACACCGCTATCTGTATAAACATGGAAATATCTTCACCGCCCTCTGTAAAAACATGGAAATATCTACACAGTCATCTGTAGAAACATGGACATATCTACACCTCCATCTGTATTAACTTGGAAATATCTACCCTGCCATCTGTATACACATGGAAATATCAACACGGCCATCTGTATTAACATGGAAATATCTACACCGCTATCTCTGTAAACATGGAAATACCTACACCGCTATCTCTATAAACATGGAAATATCTACACCGCTATCTGTATAAACATGGTAATATCTACAGCGCTTTCTGTATTAACATGGAAATAACTACACTGCTGTCTGTATAAACATGGAAATAGCCACAGCGCTATCCGTATAAACATGGAAATATCTACACCGCCATCTGAATAAACATGGAAATATCTACACCGCTATCTCTATAAACATGGAAATATCTACAGCGCTGTCAGTATAAACTTGGAAATATCTACACCGCCATCTCTATAAACTTGGAAATATCTACAACGCTATCTGTATTAACATGGAAATATCTCCACCGCTATCTGTATAAACATGGAAATATCTCAACCGCTATCTGTATAAACATGGAAATATATACACCGCTATCTGTAAACATGGAAATATCTACAACGTTATCTGTATTAACATGGAAATATCTACCCTGCCGTCTGTATAAACATGGGAATACCCACAGCGCTATCTCTATAAACATGGAATTATCTACACCGCTATCAGTATAAACATGGAAATACCTACACCGCTACCTGTATAAACATGTAAATATCTTCACCGCTGTCTGTGTAAACATGGAAATATCTACACCGCTATCTGCATTTACATGGAAATATCTACATCGTTATCTGTATAAACATGGAAATATCTCGACCGTTATCTCTATAAACATGGAAATATCTCCAACGCTGTCTCTATAAACATGGAAATATCTACACCGCTATCTTTATAAACCTGGAAATATCTACACCACTATCTGTATAAACATGGAAATACGTACACTGCCATCTGTATAAACATGGAAACAGCCACACAGCTATGTGTATAAACATGGGAATATCTACACTGACATCTAAATGAACATGGAAATATCTACACGGCTATCGGTATAAATTTGGAAATATCTACACCGCTATCTCTATAAACATGGAAATATCTACACTGCTATCTGTATAAACATGGAAATATCTACACAGCCATTTGTATAAACATGGAAGTATCTACACCACTATCTCTGTAAACACAGAAACACCTACATCGCTATCTGTATAAACATGGAAATATCTACACCGCTATCTGTATAAACTTGAAAATATCTACACCGCTATCTGTATAAACTTGGAAATATCTACACCGATATCTGTATAAATATGGAAATTTCTACACCGCTCTCTGTATATAAATGGAAATATCTACATGGCTGTCTCTATAAAATTGGAAATTTCTAAACCGCCATCTGTATAAACATGGAAATATCTACACTGCGATGTGTATAAACAGGGAAATATCTACACAGCCATATCTATAAACATGGAAATATCTGCATCGCTATCTGTATAAACATGGAAATAGCCACACCGCTATCTGTATAAACGTGGAAATATCTACACCGACATCTGTAAAAACATGGAAATATCTACACAGTCATCTGTGTAAACATGGAAGATATCTACACCTCCATCTGTATAAACATGAAAATATCTACACCACCGTCTAAATGAACTCCGAAATGTCTACACGATTATTTGTATAAATATGGAAATATCTACACCGCTATCTCCATAAACATGGAAAATCTACAAAGCTATTTGTATAAACATGGAAATATCTACACCGCTATCTCTATAAACATGGAAATATCTACACCGCGATCTCTATGAACATGGAAATATCTACATCGCTATCTGTACAAACATGGAAATACCTCCACCACTATCTCTGTTAACATGGAATTATCTACACTTCTATCTCTATAAACATGGAAATATCCCCAACGCAATCTGTATAAACATGGAAATACCTACACTGCTATCTGTATAAACATGGAAATATCTACACCGCTATCTGTATTAACATGGAAATATCAACACCACTGTCTGTATTAACATGGAAATATCTACATCTTCATCTGTATAAACATGGAAATATCTCCACCGCTATCTATATAAACATGAAAATATCTCCACCGCTATCTGCATAAACTTGGAAATATCTACACTGCCATCTGTGTAAACATGGAAATATCTTCACCGCTATCTGTATAAACATGGAAATATCTTCATCGCTATCTGTGTAAACATGGAAATTGCCACACCGCTATCTGTATAAACATGGAAATATCTTCACCGCCATCTGTAAAAACATGGAAATATCTACACAGCCATCTGTAGAAACATGGACATATCTACATCTCCATCTGTATTAACATGGAAATATCTACACTGCCATCTGTATACACATGGAAGTATCAACACAGCCATGTGTATTAACATGGAAATATCTACACTGCTATCTCTATAAACTTGGAAATACCTACACCGCTATCTCTATAAACATGGAAATATCTACACTGCCATCTGTATACACATGGAAATATCCACACAGCCATTTGTTTAAACATGGAAATATCTACACCGCTATCTCGAAATACATGGAAATATCTACATCGCTATCTGTAAAAACATGGAAATATTTACAATGCCATCTGTATAAACATGGAAGTAGCCACACCGCTATCTGTATAAACATGGAAATATCTACACCACCATCGGAATAAACATCGAAATATCTACACGGCTATCTGTATAAATATGGAAATACCTACACCGCCATCTCTATAAACATGGAAATACCTCCAACGCTATCTGTATTAACATGGAAATTTCTCCACCGCTATCTGTATAAACTTGGAAATATCTCCACCGCTATCTGTATAAACATGGAAATATCTACAACGCTATCTGTATAAACATGGAATTATCTACAAAGCTATCTGTATTAACATGGAAATATCTACACCGCCATCTGTATAAACATGGAAATACCTATACTGTCATCTGTGTAAACATGGATATATCTACACAACCATCTGTAAACATGGAAATATCTTCAATGCCATCTGAATACACATGGAAATACCTACACGGCAATCTGTGTATAGATGGAAACATCAACACCGCCATCTGTACAAACATGGAAATATCTACACTGCTATCTCTATAAACATGGAAATATCTACACTGCCGTCTGTATAAACATGGAAATTTCTACACCGGTATCTGTATAAACATGGAAATATCTACACCATGATCTGTGTAAACATGGAAATATATACACCGCAATCTGTATAAACAAGGAAATATCTACACCGCCATCTTTAGAAACATGGAAATATCTACACCGCCATTTGTATAAACATGGAAATACCTACACTGCTACCTGTATAAATATAGAAATGTCTACACTGCCATCTCTATAAACATGGAAATACCTACACCACTTGCACTATAAAGATGGAAATATCTACACCGCAATCTCTGTAAACATGGAAATATCTACACCGCCATCTATGTAAACATGAAAATATCTACACTGCCATACTCAGAAACATGGCTGTATCTACACCGCCATCTGTATAAACATGGAAATATCTACACCACTCTCTGTATAAAGATGGAAATATTTAAACCGCTATCTCTATAAACATGGAAATATCTACACCGCTATCTCTATAAACATGGAAATATCTACACCGCCATCTGTATTAACATGGAAATATCTAAACAGTCATCTGTATAAACCTGGAAATATCTACACTGTCATCTATATAAACATGGAAATATCTACAGAGAACTCTGTATAAACATGGAATTATCGGCACAGCCATCTGTATAAACATGGAAATATCTTCACCGCAACCTTTATTAACATGGAAATACCTACACAATCATCTGCATAAACATGGAGACATGTAAACAGCTATCTGTATAGTCATGGAAATATCTACACCGCTATCAGTATAAACACGGAAATATCTACAACGCTATCTGTGTAAACATGGAAATGTCTACACAGCTATCTGTGTAAACATGGAAATATCTACACCGCTATTTTTGCAAAGATGGAAATATCTGCAATGCAATCTTTGCAAACATAGAAATATTTACACCGCTATCTCTGTAAACATGGAAATATCTGCACCGCTAACTGTATAAACATGGAAATATCTACACCGCTATCTCTATACACATGGAAATATCTACACCGCCATCTGTATAAACATGGATATATCTACACAGTCATCTGTATATACATGGAAATATCTACGCTACCATCTCTATAAACATGGAAATATCTACACTGCCATGTGCATACAGATGGAAATATCTACACAGCCATCAGTATAAACTTGGAAACATCTGCACCGCTATCTGAATACACATGGAAATAACTACACCGCTAACTCTATAAAAATTGAAAGATCTAAACTGCTATCTGTATAAACATGGAAATAACTACGGCGCTATCTGCATAAACATGGAAATACCTACACTGCCATCTGTATAAACATGGAAATACCTGCACCGTGAGCTGAATAAACATGGAAATACCTACACCGTCATGTGTAGGAACATTTAAATATCAACACTGCCATCTGTATAAACATAGCAATATCTACAGAGCCCTCTGTATAAATATGGATATATCTGCATAGGCATCTGTGTAAACATGGAAATATCTGCACCGCTATCTGTATAAACATGGAAATACCTACACCGCTGTCTCTAAAAACATGGAAATACGTACACCGCTATGTGTATAAACATGGAAATATCTCCACTGCACTCTGTATAAACATGGAAGTATCTCCACCATTATCTGTATAAACACGGAAATATCTACAGCGCCATATCTATAAAAATTGAAATATGTACACTGCCATCTGTAAAAACATGGAAATATCTACACAGTCATCTGAAAAAACATGGAAATACCTACACCACCATCTGTATAAACATGGAAATACCTACAATACCATCTGTATACACATGGAAATATCTACACAGACATCTGTATAAATATGGAAATACCTACAAGGCCATCAGTATAATCATGGAAATATCTACACTGCCATCTGTAGAAAGATGGAAATATCTACACCGCTATCTCTATAAATATGGAAATATCTACACCGCCAGCTCTATAAACATGAAAATATCAACACTGCCATCTCCATAAAGATGGAAGTATCTACACCGCCATGTGTAAACACGGAAATATCTACAACACCATCTGTGTAAACATGGAAATATCTACACCGCTATCTGTATAAACATGGAAATATCTACACCGCCATCTGCATGTCCTTGGAAATATCTATGCCGCCATCTGTATAAACATGGAAATATCTACACGGCCATCTGTGTATAGATGGAAATATCAACACCGCCATCTGTACAAACATGGAAATATCTACACCGCTATCTCTATAAACATGGAAATATCTGCACTGCCATCTGTAAAAACATGGAAATACCTATACAGTCATCTGTATAAACATGGAAATATCTACAATGTCATCGGTATACACATGGAAATATCTACACAGTCATCTGTATAAACATGTAAATATCTACACTGCCGTCTCCATAAACATAGAACTAGCTACTCCGTCATCTGTATAAACATGGAAACATCTACACCGCCATCTGTGTGAATAAGGAAATATCTACAATGCCATCTGTAGAAAGATGGAAATACCTACACCGCAATCTGTGTAAACATGGAAATATCTACACCGCAATCTATATATACATGGAAATAACAACACCGCTATCTGTATAAACATGGAAATATCTACACCGCCATCTACATATCCATGGAAATATCTGCGCCACCATCTGTATAAACATTTAAATATCTACACGGTCATCTGTGTATAGATGGAAATATCAACACCGCCGTCTGTACAAACATGGAAATATCTGCACCGCTATCTGTATAAACATGGAAATATCCACACCGCTTTCTGTATAAACATGGAAATATCTACACCGCTGTCTCTATAAACATAGAAATATCTACACCGTGATCTGTATAAACATGGAAATATTTACACCGCTATCTGTATAAACATGGAAACTTCTACACCGTTATCTGTATAAACATGGAAATATTTACACCGCTATCTGTATAAACATGGAAACTTCTACACCGCTATCTGTATAAACTTGGAAATATCTACACCGCCATCTGTATAAACATGGAAATATCTACAATGCCATCTGTATACACATGGAAATACCTACACGGCAATCTGTGTATAGATGGAAACATCAACACCGCCATCTTTTCAAACATGGAAATATCTACACTGCTATCTCTATAAACATGGAAATATCTACACTGCGGTCTGTATAAACATGGAAATATCTACACCGGTATCTGTATAAACATGGAAATATTTACACCACGATGTGTATAAAAATGGAAATATATACACCGCTATCTGTATAAACATGGAAATTTCTGCACCGCTATCTCTATAAACATGGAAATATCTACAAAGCCATCTGTATAAACATGGAAATACCTACACAGTCATGTGTAGGAACATGGAAATATCTACACTGCCATCGGTATAAACATAGAAATATCTACACAGCTCTCTGTATAAATATGGAAATATATGCATAGGCATCTGTGTAAACATGGAAATATCTGCAGCGCTATCTGTATAAACATGGAAATATCTCCAATGCTCTCTGTATAAACATGGAAATATCTCCACCGTTATCTGTATAAACATGGAAATATCTACAGCGCCATCTCTATAAGCATAGAAATATCTACCCTGCCATCTGCAAAAACATGGAAATATCTACACAGTCATCTGAATAAACATGGAAATATCTACACCACCATCTCTATAAACATGGAAATTCCTACAATACCATCTGTATACACATGGAAATATCTACACAGACATCTGTATAAATATGGAAATATCTACACGGCCATCTGTATAAACATGGAAATATCTACACTGCCATCTGTAGAAAGATGGAAATATCTACACCGCTATCTCTATAAATATGGAAATATCTACACCACCATCTGTGTAAACATGGAAATATCTACACCGCTATCTGTATACACATGGAAATATCTACAATGCCATCTGTACACACATGGAAATATCTACATCGTGATCTGTATAAACATGGAAATATTTACACCGCTTTCTGTATAAACATGGAAATTTCTACACCGTTGTCAGTATAAATATGGAAATATCTACACCGCTATCTCTATAAACATGGAAATATCTACACTGCCATCTGTATAAACATGGAAATACCTATACAGTCATCTATGTAAACATGGAAATATCTACACCACCATCTGTATAAACATGGAAATATCTACAATGCCATCTGTATGCACATGCAAATACCTGCACGGAAATCTGTGTATAGATGGAAACGACAACAGCGCCATTTGTACAAACATGTAAATATCTACACTGCGGTCTGTATAAACATGGAAATATCTACACCGGTATCTGTTTAAACATGGAAATATCTACAGCGCCATCTCTATAAACATTGAAATATCTACACTGCCATCTGTAAAAACATGGAAATATCTACACAGTCATCTCAATAAACATGGAAATATGTACACCATCATCTGTATAAATATGGAAATACCTACAATACCATCTGTATACAAATGGAAATATCTACACAGACATCTATATAAATATGGAAATACCTACACGGCCATCTGTATAAACATGGAAATATCTACACTGCCATCTGTAGAAAGATGGAAATATGTACACCGCTATCTCTATAAATATGGAAATATCTACACCGCCATCTCTATAAACATGAAAATATCTACACTGCCATCTGTAGAAATATGGAAACTTCTACACCGTTATCTGTATAAATATGGAAATATCTACACCGCTATCTCTATAAACATGGAAATATCTACACCGTGATCTGTATAAACATGGAAATATCTTCAAAACGATCTGTATAAACATGGAAATATCTACACCGCTATCTGTATAAACATGGTAATATCTACACCACCATCTATATAAACATGGAAATATCTACACCGCCATCTGTATAAACATGGAAATAACAACACAGTCATCTGTATAAACATGGAAATATCTACAGTGCCATCTGTGAAAACATGGAAATACCTACACTGCCATCTGTATAAACATGGTAATATTTCCACCGCTATCTGTATAAACATGGAATTATCTCCACTGCTATCTGCATAAAGATGGAAATATCTACACCACGATCTGCATAAACATGGAAATATCTACACCGCTATCTCTATAATCATGGAAATATCTACACCGCCATCTGTATAAAGATGGAAACATCTACACCGCTATCTTTATAAACATAGAAATACCTACATCGCTATCTGTATAAAGATGGAAACATCTGCACCGCTATCTTTATAAACATAGAAATATCTACACGGCTATTTGTATAAACATGGAAATATCTGCAACACTATCTGTGTAAACATGGAAATATCTACACCACACTCTGTGCAAAGATGGAAAGATCTACACCGCTATCTCTATAAATATGGAAATACCTACACCGCCATCTGTATAAACATGGAAATATCTACACCGCTATCTGTATAAAGATGGAAACATCTACACCGCTATCTTTATAAACATAGAAATACCTACATCGCTATCCGTATAAAGATGGAAACATCTGCACCGCTATCTTTATAAACATAGAAATATCTAACCCGCTATTTGTATAAACATGGAAATATCTAAAACACTATCTGTGTAAACATAGAAATATCTACACCACACTCTGCGCAAAGATGGAAAGATCTACACCGCTATCTCTATAAACATGGAAATATCTACACTGCCATCTGTATAAACTTGGAAATATCTACTCAGACATCTCTATAAACATGGAAATATCTACACTACTATCTGTATAAACATGGAAATAACCACACGGCTATCTGTATAAACATGGAAATATCTACACCGCCAACTGTAAAAACATGAGAATACCTACACAGTCATCTGTATAAACCTGGAAATATCTACAACTCCATCTGTATAAACCTGGAAATATCTACACTGCCATCTCTATACACATGGAAATATCTACACTGACATCGGTATAAACATGGAAATATCTACACCGCTATCTCTATAAACATGGAAATAATTACACAGCTATCTGTATTAACATGGAAATATCTACAACACTATCTGTGTTAACACGGAAATAAATACACCTCTATCTGTGTAAACATGGAAATATGTACACAGCTATCAGTGTAAAGACGGAAATATCTACAGCGCAATCTGTGCAAATATGGAAATATCTACACAACTCTCTCTGTAAACATGGAAATATCTAAACCGCTGTCTGAATAAACATGGAAATATCTACACCGCTATCTGTATAAATATGGATATATCTACACCACGATCTCTATAAACATGGAAATATCTACACTGCTGTCTGTATAAATATGGAAATATCTACACCGCAATCTCTGTAAACATGGAAATGTCTACACCTCAATCTGTATAAACATGGAAATATCTACATGGCTATCTCTATAAACATGGAAATACCTACAACGCCATCTGTATGAACATGGAAATACCTACACCGCTATCTGTATAAACATGGAAATATCTACACCACGATCTGTATAAACATGGAAATATCTACACCGCTATCTGTATAAACATGGAAATACCTACAACACTATCTGTGTAAATATGGAAATATCTACACCGCTATCACTATAAACATCAAATGTCTACACCGCTATCTGTATAAACATGGAAATATCTACATGGCTATCTCTATAAACATGGAAATATCTTCACCGCTATCTGTGTAAACATGGAAATATGTACACCGCTATCTGTGTAAAGATGGAAATATTTACACCGCAATCTTGGCAAATATGGAAATATCTACACCGCTATCTCGGTAAACATGGAAATACCTACACCGCTATCTGTATAAACATGGAAATATCCACACTTCAATCTGTATAAACATGGAAATGTCTACACCACGATCTGTATAAACATGGAAATACCTCCACCGCTATCTGTACAGGCATGGAAACATCTACACCGCTATCTGTATAAACATGGAAATATCTAAACCGCTATCTGTATAAACCTGGAAATATCTACAAAGCTATTTGTGTAAACATGGAAATATCTAAACAGCTATCTGTGTAAACGTGGAAATACCTACACCGCTCTCTGTGGAAAGATGGAAATATCTAAACTGCAATCTGTGCAAAGATGGAAATATCTACAACGCTATCTCTATAAAAATGGATTTACCTGCACCGCTATCTGTATAAACATGGAAATATCTACACCCCTGTCTGTATAAACATGGAAATATCTACAATGCTATCTGTGTAAACATGGAAATATCTAAAGAGCTATCTGTGTAAACATGGAAATATCTACACCGCTTTCTGTGGAAAGATGGAAATATCTACACTGAAATCTGTGCAAAATGGAAATATCTACAACGCTATCTCTATAAACATGGAATTATCTGCACCGCTATCTGTATAAACATGGAAATATCTACAACGCTTTCAGTATAAACATGGAAATATTTACAAGGCTATCTCTATAAATATGGAAATACCTACACCGCCATCTTTATAAACATGGAAGTACCTACACCGCTGTCTGTATAAACATGGAAATATCTACACCACGATCTGTATAAACATGGAAATATCTACACTGCCATCTGTATAAACATGGAAATATCTACACCGCTATCTGTATAAACATGGAAATACCTACAACACTATCTGTGTAAATATGGAAATATCTACACCGCTATCACTATAAACATCGAAATGGAACACCGCTATCTTTATAAACATGGAAATATCTACATGGCTATCTCTATATACATGGAAATACCTTCACCGCTATCTGTGTAAACATGGAAATATGTACACAGCTATCAGTGTAAAGACGGAAATATCTACAGCGCAATCTGTGCAAATATGGAAATATCTACACAACTCTCTCTGTAAACATGGAAATATCTAAACCGCTGTCTGAATAAACATGGAAATATCTACACCGCTATCTGTATAAATATGGATATATCTACACCACGATCTCTATAAACATGGAAATATCTACACTGCTGTCTGTATAAATATGGAAATATCTACACCGCAATCTCTGTAAACATGGAAATGTCTACACCTCAATCTGTATAAACATGGAAATATCTACATGGCTATCTCTATAAACATGGAAATATCTACAACGCCATCTGTATGAACATGGAAATACCTACACCGCTATCTGTATAAACATGGAAATATCTACACCACGATCTGTATAAACATGGAAATATCTACACCGCTATCTGTATAAACATGGAAATACCTACAACACTATCTGTGTAAATATGGAAATATCTACACCGCTATCACTATAAACATCAAATGTCTACACCGCTATCTGTATAAACATGGAAATATCTACATGGCTATCTCTATAAACATGGAAATATCTTCACCGCTATCTGTGTAAACATGGAAATATGTACACCGCTATCTGTGTAAAGATGGAAATATTTACACCGCAATCTTGGCAAATATGGAAATATCTACACCGCTATCTCGGTAAACATGGAAATACCTACACCGCTATCTGTATAAACATGGAAATATCCACACTTCAATCTGTATAAACATGGAAATGTCTACACCACGATCTGTATAAACATGGAAATACCTCCACCGCTATCTGTACAGGCATGGAAACATCTACACCGCTATCTGTATAAACATGGAAATATCTAAACCGCTATCTGTATAAACCTGGAAATATCTACAAAGCTATTTGTGTAAACATGGAAATATCTAAACAGCTATCTGTGTAAACGTGGAAATACCTACACCGCTCTCTGTGGAAAGATGGAAATATCTAAACTGCAATCTGTGCAAAGATGGAAATATCTACAACGCTATCTCTATAAAAATGGATTTACCTGCACCGCTATCTGTATAAACATGGAAATATCTACACCCCTGTCTGTATAAACATGGAAATATCTACAATGCTATCTGTGTAAACATGGAAATATCTAAAGAGCTATCTGTGTAAACATGGAAATATCTACACCGCTTTCTGTGGAAAGATGGAAATATCTACACTGAAATCTGTGCAAAATGGAAATATCTACAACGCTATCTCTATAAACATGGAATTATCTGCACCGCTATCTGTATAAACATGGAAATATCTACAACGCTTTCAGTATAAACATGGAAATATTTACAAGGCTATCTCTATAAATATGTAAATACCTACACCGTCATCTTTATAAACATGGAAGTACCTACACCGCTGTCTGTATAAACATGGAAATATCTACACCACGATCTGTATAAACATGGAAATATCTACACTGCCATCTGTATAAACATGGAAATATCTACACCGCTATCTGTATAAACATGGAAATACCTACAACACTATCTGTGTAAATATGGAAATATCTACACCGCTATCACTATAAACATCGAAATGGAACACCGCTATCTTTATAAACATGGAAATATCTACATGGCTATCTCTATATACATGGAAATACCTTCACCGCTATCTGTGTAAACATGGAAATATGTACACAGCTATCTGTGTAAAGATGGAAATATTTACACCGCAATCTTGGCAAATATGGAAATATCTTTTCCGCTATCTCGGTAAACATGGAAATACCTACACCGCTATCTGTATAAACATGGAAATATCCACACTTCCATCTGTATAAACATGGAAATGTCTACACCACGATCTGTATAAACATGGAAATACCTCCACCGCTATCTGTATAGGCATGGAAACATCTACACTGATATCTGTATAAACATGGAAATATCTACGCCGCTATCTGTATAAACCTGGAAATATCTACAAAGCTATTTGTGTAAACATGGAAATATCTAAACAGCTATCTGTATAAACATGGAAATATCTACACCGCTTTCTGTATAAACCTGGAAATATCTGCATCACTATCTGTATAAACATGGAAATGTCTATACCGCTATCTCTATAAACATGGAAATATCTACACCGCTATTTTTATAAACATGGAAATATCTACACCACAATCTGTATAAACATGGAAAATCTACAGCGCTATCTGTATAAACATGGAAATATCTACATGGCTATCTCTATAAACATGGATATATCTACACCACCATCTGTATAAACATGGAAATATATCCACCGCTATCTGTATAAACATGGAAATATCTACAAAACTATCTGTGTTAACATGGAAATATCTACACCGCTATCTGTGGAAACATGGAAATATGTACACCGCTATCTGTGTAAAGATGGAAATACCAACTCCGCTATCTGTGCAAATATGGAAATATCTACACCGCTATCTCTATAAACATGGAAATATCTACACCGTTATCTGTATAAATATGGAAATATCTACACCACGATCTCTATGAACATGGAAATAGCCAAACCGCTATCTGCGTAAACATGGAAATATCTACACCGCTTTCTGTAAAAACATGGAAATACCTACACCGCTATCTGTATAAACACGGAAATTACACCTCTACCAGTATAAAAATGGAAGTATCTACACAGCCATCTGAATAAACATGGAAATATTTTACACCGCTCTCTGTGTAAACATGGAAATATCTACACCATTATCTGCACAAAGATGCAAATATCAACCCTGCCATCTGTATAAACATGGAAATATCTACACCTCCATCTGTAAAAACATGGAAATATCTACACTGTCATCTGTAAAAACATGGAAATATCAACACCGCCATCTGTACAAACATGGAAATATCTACACAGATATCTGAAAACATGGAACTATCTACACAGCTATCTGTATAAACATGGAAATACCAACACTGCTGTCTGTATAAAGATGGAAATATCTACAACGCTATCTGTATAAACATGGAAATATCTACACCACCATGTATATAAACATGAAAATATCAACACTGTCATCTGTATAAACATGGAAATATATACATAGCCATCTCTAAATACATGGAAATAAGTACACCGCTATCTGTATAAACATGGAAATATCTGCACCGCTATCTGTATAAACATGTAAAGATCTACACCGCTATCTGTATAAAAAAGGAAATATCTACACCGCTATCTGTATGAAGGTGGAAATATTTACACCGCGAGCTGTATAAACATGGAAATATCTACATCGCTATCTGTATAAACATGGAAATATCTACACCGCTATCTCTATAAACATGGAAATATATACAATGCCATCTCTATAAACATAGAAATATCTACACCGACATCTACATAAACAAGGATATATCAACACCGCCATCTGTACAAACATGGAAATATCTACACAGATATCTGAAAACATGGAACTATCTACACCGCTATCTGTATAAACATGGAAATACCTACCAAGGTAACTCTATAAATATGGGAATATCTACACTGCTATCTGTATAAACATGGAAATATCTACACCGTTATCTGTATAAACATGGAGATATCTACATGGCTATCTTTATAAAGATGGAAAAACCTACACCACCATCTGTATAAACCTGGAAATACGTACACAGTCATCTCTATAATCATGGAAATACCTACACCAGCATCTGTATAATAATGGAAATATCTACACTGCCATAGGTATAAACATGGAAATATCTACACTGCCATCTCTACAAACATGGAAATAACTACACCACTATCTGTATAAAAATGGAAATAGCCACACCGCTATCAGTATAAACATGGAAATGTCTACACCGCTGTCTGTATAATCATGGAAATATCTACACCGCTATATGTATAAATATGGAAATAACTACACCACTATCTCTATAACCATGGAAATATCTGCACCGCTATCTGTATAAACATAGAAAGAACTACACTGCTATCTCTATAAACATGGAAATATCTACTCCGCCATCTGTATAAACATGGAAATATCTCCACCGCTATGTGCATAAAAATGGAAATATCTACTCCGCTATCTGTATAAACATGATAATATCAACACCGCTATCTGTATAAACCTGGAAATATCTACACCGCTATCTCTATAAACATGGAAATATCTACACCGCCATCTGTATAAACCTGGAAATATCTACACAGTCATCGGTATAAACATGGAAATATCTACACCACCATCTCTATAAACATGGAAATACCTACACTGCCAACGGTATACAAATGGAAATACCTACACAGCCATCAGTATAAACATGGAAATATCTACACCGCTATCTCTATACACATGGAAATACCCACACCGCTACCTCTACAAACATGGAAATATCTACAGCGCAATCTCTATAAACAGGGAAATATCTACACCGCCATCTCTATAAACATGAAAATATCTACACCACCATCTCCACAAAGATGGAAATAACTACACCACCATTTGTGTAAACATGGAAATAACGATACCGATATCTGTATAAACATGGAAATATCTACACTGGCATCTGTATAACGATGGAAATATCAACAATGTGAGCTGAATAAACATGGAAATATCTACACCGCTATCTGTATAAACATGGAAATACCAACACCGGTATCTGTATAAACATGGAAATACCTACACCACTATCTCTATACACTTGGAAATATCTACACCGCTATCTGTATAAACATGGAAATATCTACACCGCCTTCTGTATAAACATGGAAATATCTCCACCACGATCTGTATGAACATGGAAATATCTACAATGCTATCTGTATAACCATGGAAATACATACACCATTATCTGTATAAACATGAAAATACCTAAACTGCTATCTGTATAAACATGGAAATACCTACACCACTACCTGTAAAAACTTGGAACTATCTACACCATTATCTGTATAAACATGCAAACATATACAATGCTATCTGTGTAAACATGGAAATATCTACACCGCTGTCTGTGTAAACATGGAAATATTTACACCACTATCAGTGTAAAGATTGAAATATCTACAGCATAATCCGTGCAACGATGGAAATACCTACACCTCTATCTGTGTAAAGGTGGAAATAACTACACCGCAATCTGTGCAAATATGGAAATATCTACACCGCAATCTGTGTAGACTTGGTAATATCTACAACGTTAACTGTATAAACATGGAAGTATCTACACCACTATCTGTATAAACTTGGAAATATCTACACCACCATCAGTATAAACATGGAAATATCTACACCGACATCTGAATAAACATGGAAATATCTACAACGCCATCTGTATAAATATGGAAATATCTACACCGTTATCTCTATGAACATGGAAATATCTACACCGCTATCTGTATAATCATGGAAATATCTACACCGCTATCTGTATAAACATGCAAATATATACAACGCTATCTGTGTAAACATGGAAATATCTACACTGCTGTCTGTGTAAACATGGAAATATCTACACCACTATCTGTGTAAAGATTGAAATATCTACAGCACAATCTGTGCAACGATGGAAATTTCTTCACCACTATCTGTTTAAAAATGGAAATATCTACACCGCAATCTGAGCAAAGATGGAAATATCTACACCGCTATCTGCATAAACATCTAAATATCTACACCACCATCTGTATAAACATGGAAATACCTACACCGCCATCTGTATAAACTTGGAAATATCAACACCGCCATCTGTATAATAATGGAAATACCCACACCGCCAACAGTATAAACATGGAAATATCTACACCGCCATCTGTGAAAACATGGAAATATCTACACAGTCATTTGCATAAACATGGAAATATCTACACCTCCGAGAGTATAAGCATGGAAATATCTACACTGCCTTCTGTACACACATGGAAATACCTTCACAGCAATCTGTATAAACATGGAAATATATACACCGCTATCTCTAAAAACACGGAAATTCCTACACCGCTATCTGTATAAAAATGGAAATATCTACACCGCTATCTGCATGTACATGGAAATACCTTCACCAGTATCTTTATAAACTTGGAAAAACCTACAACACTATCTGTATAAACATGGAAATATCTACATCGCCATCTGAATAAACATGGAAATATCTTCACCGCGATCTGTATGAACATGAAATTACGTTCACTGCTATCTGTATAAACATGGAAATATCTAGACCGTTATCTGTATAAACATGCAAATATCTACACCGCTATGTGTATAAACATGGAAATGTCTACACAACCATGTGTAGAAACATGGAAATATCTACACCGCTATCTCTATAAACACGGAAATACCTACAGCGCTATCTCTATAAACATGGAAGTATCTACACCGCTATCTCTATAAATATGGAAATAACTACACCGCTTTCTTTATACACATGGAAATATCTACACCGCTATGTGTATGAACATGGAGATATCTACAATACTATCTCTATATACATGGAAATATCTACACCGCCATCTGCAAAAACATGGAAATACCTTCACATTCATCTGTATAAACATGGAAATATCTACACCACCGTCTGTATAAACATGGAAATAACTACACTGCCATCTGTATACACATGGAAATAACTTCACAGCCATCTGCATAAACATGGAAATATGTACAGCGCTATCTCTAAAAACATGGAAATACCTACACTGCTATCTCTATAAATTTGGAAATACTTACACCGCTATCTCTATAAACATGGAAATATCTCCACTGCCATCTCAATACACATGAAAATATCTACACCGCCATCTCCATAAACATGGAATTATCTACACCGCCATCTCAATAAACATGGAAATATTTACGCTGCCATATGTATAAACACGGAACTAACTACACCGCCATCTGTATAAACATGGAAATATCTACACCGCAATCTTTGTAAACATGGAAATATCTACAATGCCATCTGTATAAACATGGAAATACCAACACCGCTATCTGTATAAACATGGAAATAGGTACACCGCGATCTATTTAAACATGGAAATAACTACACCGCTATCTGTATAAACATGGATATATCTACACCGCTATCTGTATAAACATGGAAATATCTACACCGCCATCTGTAAAAACATGGAAATATCTACAGAGTCATCTGTATAAAAATGGAAATATCTACACCTCCGTGAGTATAAACTTGGAAATATCTACTCTGCCATCTGTATACACATGGAAATATCTACACAGCCATGAGTATAAACACGGAAATATCTACACCGTTATCTCTATAAACATGAAAATTCCTACACCTCTATATGTATAAACATGGAAATATCTACACCGCTATCTGTATAAACATGGAAATACCTACACCAATATATCCTTAAATATGGAAATATCTACACCGCTATCTCTATAAACATGGAAATGTCTACACCGCTATCTGTATAAACTTGGAAATATCTAAACCGCCATCCCTATAAACGTTGGTATATCTACAAATCTATCTCTGTAAACATGGAAATATATAAACTGCTATCTCTATAAGCATGGAAATATCAACAATGCTATCTGTGTAAACATGGAAATATCTACACCGCTATCTGTATAAACATTGAAATATCTACACCGCTATCTGTATAAACATGGAAATATCTACACAACCATCTGTATAAACATGGAAATATCTACCCAGCTATCTCTATAAACATGGAAATACCTACACCGCTATCTCTATAAACATGGAAATATCTACACCACTATCTCTATAAACATGAATATAACTACACCGCCATCTCCATAAACATGAAAATATCTACACTGTCATCTCCATAAACATGGAACTATCTACACCGCCATCTGTATAAACATGGAAATATCTACACTGCCATCTGTGTACACATGGAAATATCTACACAGCCATCTGTATAAACAAGGAAATATCTACACCGTTATCTCTGTTAACATGGAAATAAATACACCACTATCTCTATAAACATGGAAATATCTACACCACTATCTGTATAAACATGTAAATATCTACACCTCCATCTCTATAAATATGAAAATATCTACACTGCCATCTCCATAATCATTGAACTATCTACACCGCCATCTGTATAAATATGGAAATATCTACACCGCCATCTGAATAAACATGGAAATATCTACAATGCCATCTATATAAAGATGTAAGTATCTACTCCGCGAGGTAAATAAACATGGAAATATCTACACCGATATCTGTATAAACATGGAAATATCAACACTGCCATCTGCATAATCATGAAAAAATCCACACCGCAATCTGCCTAAACATGGAAATATCTACACTGCAATTTGGAAAAACATGGAAATATCTACACAGTCATCTGTATAAACTTGGAAATATCTACACCTCCGTGAGTATAAACATCGAAATATCTACACTGCCATCTGTATACACATGGAAATATCTCCACAGCTATCAGTATAAACATGGAAACATCTACACCGCTATCTCTATAAACATGGAAATACCTACACCGCTTTCTGTATAAACATGGAAATGCCTACACCAATATCTGTATAAACATGGAAATACCGACACCACTACCTGTATAAACTTGGAAATATCTACACTGCTATCTGCATAAACATGGAAATATCTACACCGCCATCTGTATAAACATGGAAATATCTCCACCGCTATGTGCATAAACATGGAAATATCTACTCCGCTATCTGTATAAACATGAAAATATCAACACCGCTCTCTGTATAAACACGCTAACATCCTCACCGCTGTCTGTATAGACATGGAAATATCTACACCGATATCTATATAAACATGGAAATATCTACACCGCCATCTGTATAAACGTGGAAATCTCTACACAGTCATCTGTATAAACATGGAAATACCTACACCACCATCTCTATAAACATGGAAATATCTACACTGCCTTCGGTATACAAATGGAAATATCTACACAGCCATCAGTATAAACATGGAAACATCTAAACCTCTATCTCTGTACACATGGAAATACCTACACCGCTATCTCTATAAACATGGAAATATCTACACCGCAATCTCTATAAACATGGAAATATCTACACCGCCATCTCTATAAACATGAAAATATCTACACCACCATCTCCATAAAGATGGAACTATCTACACCACCATTTGCGTAAACATGGAAATAACGACACCGATATCTGTATTAACATGGAAATATCTACACTGCCATCTGTATAACGATGGAAGTATCTTCATCGTGAGCTGAATAAACATGGAAATGTCTACAACGCTATCTGTATAAACATGGAAATACCAACACCGCTATCTGTATAAACATGGAAATATCTACTCCGCTATCTGTATAAACATGGAAATACCAACACAGCTACCTGTATAAACATGGAAATATCGACACCGCTATCAGTATAAACATGGAAATATCTACACCACTATACCCATAAACATGGAAGTACCTACAACGCCATCTCTATAAACATGGAAATATCTACAATGCTATCTGTATAAACGTGGATATATCTTCACCGCTATCTGTATAAATTTGGAAATCTCTACACCAAGATCTGTATAAACATGGAAATATCTACACCACTATCTGTATAAACATGGAAATATCCACACCGATATCTCTATAAACATGGAAATGTCTACACCGCTATCTGGATAAACTTGGAAATACCAAAACCGCTCTCTCCATAAACGTGGAGATATCTACAATGCTATCTGTGTAAACAAGGGAATATATAAACCACTATCTCTATAAACATGGAAACATATACAATGCTATCTGTGTAAACATGGAAATATCTACAACTCTATCTGTATAAACATGGAAATACCTACACCGCAATCTGTATAAACATGGAAATATCTACAAAACCATCTGTATATCTTGGAAATATCTACATCGCTATCTCTATAAACATAGAAATATCTATACCGCTATCTATATAAACATGGAAATACCTACACCACTATCTCTATAAACATGGAAATATCTACACCGCCATCTCTATAAACATGAAAATATCTACACTGCCATCTCCATAATCATGGAACTATCTACACCGCCATCTGTATATACATGGAAATATCTACACCACCATCAGTATAGACAAGGAAATATCTACACCGTGAGCTGTAGAAACATGGAAATATCTACACCGCTATCTGTGTAAACATGGAAATATCTATACCGCGATCTGTATAATCATGGAAATATCAACACCGCCATCTGTATAATCATGGAAATATCCACACCGCCATCAGTATAATCATGGAAATATCTAAACCGCCATCTGTAAAAATCTGGAAATATCTACACAGTCATCTGTAAAAACATGGAAATATCTACACTGCCATCTGTACACACATGGAAATATCTACACGGACATCAGTATAAACATGGAAATATCTACACCGCTATCTCTATAAACATGGATATTACTACACCGCTATCTGTATAAACATGGAAATGTCTACACCGCTATCTGTATAAACATGGAAATACCTACACCACTATATCTTTAAATATGGAAATATCCACACTGCTATCTCTATAAACATGGAAATGTTTACACCGCTATCTGTATAAACTTGGAAATATCTAAACTGCTGTCTGTATAAATTTAGAAATAACTACAACGCTATCTGTGAAACATGGAAATACATAAACCACTATCTCTATAAACATGGAAATATCTACAACGCTATCTGTGTAAACATGGAAATATCTACACCGCTATATGTATAAACATGGAAATACCTACTCCACTATCTGTATAAACATGGAAATAACTACACCGCTAACTCTATAAACATGGATATATCTACACCGACATCTATAAAAACATGGAAATACCTACACAGTCATCTGTATAAACATGGAAATATGTACACCTCCGTGAGTATAAACATGGAAACATCTACACTGCCATCTGTATACACATGGAAATATCTACACGGGCATCAGTATAAACATGGAATTATCTACACCGCTATCTCTATAAACATGGAAATTCCTACACCGCTATCTGTATAAACATGGAAATATCTATACCGCTATCTGTATAAACATGGAAATATATTCCTCACTATCTGTGTAAAGGTTTAAGTATCTACACAGCTATCTGTGTAAACTTGGAAATATCTACACCGCTATCTGTGTATAGATGGAAATATCTACACCACAATCTGTGCAAAGATGGAAATATCTACACCGCTATCTCTGTAAACATGGAAATATCTACACCGCTATCTGTATAAACATGGAAATATCTACATCGCGATCTGTATAAACATGGAAATATCTACACCGCTGTCTCTTTAACATGGAAATATCTGCACCGCTCTCTGTATACACATGGAAATATCTACACCACTATGTCTATAAACATGGAAATATCTACACCGCAGTCGGTATACACATGGAAATATCTACACACCCATCTGTATAAACATGGAAATATCTACACCACTATCTCTAGAAACATGGATATATCTCCACCACTACCTGTAGAAACATGGAAATATCTACACCGCCGTCTGTATCAACATGGAAATATCTACACTGATATCTGTATAAATATGTAAATATCTACACTGCTATCTCTATAAACCTGGAAATAACTGCACTGCCATGTGTTTAAGCATGCGAATATCCTCACAGCCATCTGTATAAACATGGAAATATCTACACCACCATCTCTATAAACATGGAAATATCTACACCGCTATCTGTAAAAACATGGAAATGTCAACATCGCTATCTGCATAAAGATGGAAACATCTCCACCGCTATCTGTATAAACATTGAAATATCTACACCGCTATCTGTATAAACATGGAAATATCTACACCACTATCTCTATAAACATGAATATAACTACACCGCCATCTCCATAAACATGAAAATATCTACACTGTCATCTCCATAAACATGGAACTATCTACACCGCCATCTGTATAAACATGGAAATATCTACACTGCCATCTGTGTACACATGGAAATATCTACACAGCCATCTGTATAAACAAGGAAATATCTACACCGTTATCTCTGTTAACATGGAAATAAATACACCACTATCTCTATAAACATGGAAATATCTACACTACTATCTGTATAAACATGTAAATATCTACACCTCCATCTCTATAAATATGAAAATATCTACACTGCCATCTCCATAATCATTGAACTATCTACACCACCATCTGTATAAATATGGAAATATCTACACCGCCATCTGAATAAACATGGAAATATCTACAATGCCATCTATATAAAGATGTAAGTATCTACTCCGCGAGGTAAATAAACATGGAAATATCTACACCGATATCTGTATAAACATGGAAATATCAACACTGCCATCTGCATAATCATGAAAAAATCCACACCGCAATCTGCCTAAACATGGAAATATCTACACTGCAATTTGGAAAAACATGGAAATATCTACACAGTCATCTGTATAAACTTGGAAATATCTACACCTCCGTGAGTAAAAACATCGAAATATCTACACTGCCATCTGTATACACATGGAAATATCTCCACAGCTATCAGTATAAACATGGAAACATCTACACCGCTATCTCTATAAACATGGAAATACCTACACCGCTTTCTGTATAAACATAGAAATGCCTACACCAATATCTGTATAAACATGGAAATACCGACACCACTACCTGTATAAACTTGGAAATATCTACACTGCTATCTGCATAAACATGGAAATATCTACACCGCCATCTGTATAAACATGGAAATATCTCCACCGCTATGTGCATAAACATGGAAATATCTACTCCGCTATCTGTATAAACATGAAAATATCAACACCGCTCTCTGTATAAACACGCTAACATCCTCACCGCTATCTGTATAGACATGGAAATATCTACACCGATATCTCTATAAACATGGAAATAACTACACCGCCATCTGTATAAACGTGGAAATCTCTACACAGTCATCTGTATAAACATGGAAATACCTACACCACCATCTCTATAAACATGGAAATATCTACACTGCCTTCGGTATACAAATGGAAATATCTACACAGCCATCAGTATAAACATGGAAACATCTAAACCTCTATCTCTGTACACATGGAAATACCTACACTGCTATCTCTATAAACATGGAAATATCTACACCGCAATCTCTATAAACATGGAAATATCTACACCGCCATCTCTATAAACATGAAAATATCTACACCACCATCTCCATAAAGATGGAACTATCTACACCACCATTTGCGTAAACATGGAAATAACGACACCGATATCTGTATTAACATGGAAATATCTACACTGCCATCTGTATAACGATGGAAATATCTTCATCGTGAGCTGAATAAACATGGAAATGTCTACAACGCTATCTGTATAAACATGGAAATACCAACACCGCTATCTGTATAAACATGGAAATATCTACTCCGCTATCTGTATAAACATGGAAATACCAACACAGCTACCTGTGTAAACATGGAAATATCGACACCGCTATCAGTATAAACATGGAAATATCTACACCACTATACCCATAAACATGGAAGTACCTACAACGCCATCTCTATAAACATGGAAATATCTACAATGCTATCTGTATAAACGTGGATATATCTTCACCGCTATCTGTATAAATTTGGAAATATCTACACCAAGATCAGTATAAACATGGAAATATCTACACCACTATCTGTATAAACATGGAAATATCCACACCGATATCTCTATAAACATGGAAATGTCTACACCGCTATCTGGATAAACTTGGAAATACCAAAACCGCTCTCTCCATAAACGTGGAGATATCTACAATGCTATCTGTGTAAACATGGAAATATATAAACCACTATCTCTATAAACATGGAAACATATACAATGCTATCTGTGTAAACATGGAAATATCTACAACTCTATCTGTATAAACATGGAAATACCTACACCGCAATCTGTATAAACATGGAAATATCTACAAAACCATCTGTATATCTTGGAAATATCTACATCGCTATCTCTATAAACATAGAAATATCTATACCGCTATCTATATAAACATGGAAATACCTACACCACTATCTCTATAAACATGGAAATATCTACACCGCCATCTCTATAAACATGAAAATATCTACACTGTCATCTCCATAATCATGGAACTATCTACACCGCCATCTGTATATACATGGAAATATCTACACCACCATCAGTATAAACAAGGAAATATCTACACCGTGAGCTGTAGAAACATGGAAATATCTACACCGCTATCTGTGTAAACATGGAAATATCTATACCGCGATCTGTATAATCATGGAAATATCAACACCGCCATCTGTATAATCATGGAAATATCCACACCGCCATCAGTATAATCATGGAAATATCTAAACCGCCATCTGTAAAAATCTGGAAATATCTACACAGTCATCTGTAAAAACATGGAAATATCTACACTGCCATCTGTACACACATGGAAATATCTACACGGACATCAGTATAAACATGGAAATATCTACACCGCTATCTCTATAAACATGGATATTACTACACCGCTATCTGTATAAACATGGAAATGTCTACACCGCTATCTGTATAAACATGGAAATACCTACACCACTATATCTTTAAATATGGAAATATCCACACTGCTATCTCTATAAACATGGAAATGTTTACACCGCTATCTGTATAAACTTGGAAATATCTAAACTGCTGTCTGTATAAATTTAGAAATAACTACAACGCTATCTGTGAAACATGGAAATACATAAACCACTATCTCTATAAACATGGAAATATCTACAACGCTATCTGTGTAAACATGGAAATATCTACACCGCTATCTGTATAAACATGGAAATACCTACTCCACTATCTGTATAAACATGGAAATAACTACACCGCTAACTCTATAAACATGGATATATCTACACCGACATCTATAAAAACATGGAAATACCTACACAGTCATCTGTATAAACATGGAAATATGTACACCTCCGTGAGTATAAACATGGAAACATCTACACTGCCATCTGTATACACATGGAAATATCTACACGGGCATCAGTATAAACATGGAAATTTGTACACCTCCGTGAGTATAAACATGGAAACATCTACACTGCCATCTGTATACACATGGAAATATCTACACGGGCATCAGTATAAACATGGAAGTATCTACACCGCTATCTCTATAAACATGGAAATTCCTACACCGCTATCTGTATAAACATGGAAATATCTATACCGCTATCTGTATAAACATGGAAATATATTCCTCACTATCTGTGTAAAGGTTTAAGTATCTACACAGCTATCTGTGTAAACTTGGAAATATCTACACCGCTATCTGTGTATAGATGGAAATATCTACACCACAATCTGTGCAAAGATGGAAATATCTACACCGCTATCTCTGTAAACATGGAAATATCTACACCGCTATCTGTATAAACATGGAAATATCTACATCGCGATCTGTATAAACATGGAAATATCTACACCGCTGTCTCTTTAACATGGAAATATCTGCACCGCTCTCTGTATACACATGGAAATATCTACACCACTATGTCTATAAACATGGAAATATCTACACCGCAGTCGGTATACACATGGAAATATCTACACACCCATCTGTATAAACATGGAAATATCTACACCACTATCTCTATAAACATGGATATATCTCCACCACTACCTGTAGAAACATGGAAATATCTACACCGCTGTCTGTATCAACATGGAAATATCTACACTGATATCTGTATAAATATGTAAATATCTACACTGCTATCTCTATAAACCTGGAAATAACTGCACTGCCATGTGTTTAAGCATGCGAATATCCTCACAGCCATCTGTATAAATATGGAAATATCTACACCACCATCTCTATAAACATGGAAATATCTACACCGCTATCTGTAAAAACATGGAAATGTCAACATCGCTATCTGCATAAAGATGGAAACATCTCCACCGCTATCTGTATAAACATTGAAATATCTACACCGCTATCTGTATAAACATGGAAATATCTACACCACTATCTCTATAAACATGAATATAACTACACCGCCATCTCCATAAACATGAAAATATCTACACTGTCATCTCCATAAACATGGAACTATCTACACCGCCATCTGTATAAACATGGAAATATCTACACTGCCATCTGTGTACACATGGAAATATCTACACAGCCATCTGTATAAACAAGGAAATATCTACACCGTTATCTCTGTTAACATGGAAATAAATACACCACTATCTCTATAAACATGGAAATATCTACACCACTATCTGTATAAACATGTAAATATCTACACCTCCATCTCTATAAATATGAAAATATCTACACTGCCATCTCCATAATCATTGAACTATCTACACCACCATCTGTATAAATATGGAAATATCTACACCGCCATCTGAATAAACATGGAAATATCTACAATGCCATCTATATAAAGATGTAAGTATCTACTCCGCGAGATAAGTAAACATGGAAATATCTACACCGATATCTGTATAAACATGGAAATATCAACACTGCCATCTGCATAATCATGAAAAAATCCACATCGCAATCTGCCTAAACATGGAAATATCTACACTGCAATTTGGAAAAACATGGAAATATCTACACAGTCATCTGTATAAACTTGGAAATATCTACACCTCCGTGAGTAAAAACATCGAAATATCTACACTGCCATCTGTATACACATGGAAATATCTCCACAGCTATCAGTATAAACATGGAAACATCTACACCGCTATCTCTATAAACATGGAAATACCTACACCGCTTTCTGTATAAACATAGAAATGCCTACACCAATATCTGTATAAACATGGAAACACCGACACCACTACCTGTATAAACTTGGAAATATCTACACTGCTATCTGCATAAACATGGAAATATCTACACCGCCATCTGTATAAACATGGAAATATCTCCACCGCTATGTGCATAAACATGGAAATATCTACTCCGCTATCTGTATAAACATGAAAATATCAACACCGCTCTCTGTATAAACACGCTAACATCCTCACCGCTATCTGTATAGACATGGAAATATCTACACCGATATCTCTATAAACATGGAAATAACTACACCGCCATCTGTATAAACGTGGAAATCTCTACACAGTCATCTGTATAAACATGGAAATACCTACACCACCATCTCTATAAACATGGAAATATCTACACTGCCTTCGGTATACAAATGGAAATATCTACACAGCCATCAGTATAAACATGGAAACATCTAAACCTCTATCTCTGTACACATGGAAATACCTACACTGCTATCTCTATAAACATGGAAATATCTACACCGCAATCTCTATAAACATGGAAATATCTACACCGCCATCTCTATAAACATGAAAATATCTACACCACCATCTCCATAAAGATGGAACTATCTACACCACCATTTGCGTAAACATGGAAATAACGACACCGATATCTGTATTAACATGGAAATATCTACACTGCCATCTGTATAACGATGGAAATATCTTCATCGTGAGCTGAATAAACATGGAAATGTCTACAACGCTATCTGTATAAACATGGAAATACCAACACCGCTATCTGTATAAACATGGAAATATCTACTCCGCTATCTGTATAAACATGGAAATACCAACACAGCTACCTGTGTAAACATGGAAATATCGACACCGCTATCAGTATAAACATGGAAATATCTACACCACTATACCCATAAACATGGAAGTACCTACAACGCCATCTCTATAAACATGGAAATATCTACAATGCTATCTGTATAAACGTGGATATATCTTCACCGCTATCTGTATAAATTTGGAAATATCTACACCAAGATCTGTATAAACATGGAAATATCTACACCACTATCTGTATAAACATGGAAATATCCACACCGATATCTCTATAAACATGGAAATGTCTACACCGCTATCTGGATAAACTTGGAAATACCAAAACCGCTCTCTCCATAAACGTGGAGATATCTACAATGCTATCTGTGTAAACATGGAAATATATAAACCACTATCTCTATAAACATGGAAACATATACAATGCTATCTGTGTAAACATGGAAATATCTACAACTCTATCTGTATAAACATGGAAATACCTACACCGCAATCTGTATAAACATGGAAATATCTACAAAACCATCTGTATATCTTGGAAATATCTACATCGCTATCTCTATAAACATAGAAATATCTATACCGCTATCTATATAAACATGGAAATACCTACACCACTATCTCTATAAACATGGAAATATCTACACCGCCATCTCTATAAACATGAAAATATCTACACTGTCATCTCCATAATCATGGAACTATCTACACCGCCATCTGTATATACATGGAAATATCTACACCACCATCAGTATAAACAAGGAAATATCTACACCGTGAGCTGTAGAAACATGGAAATATCTACACCGATATCTGTGTAAACATGGAAATATCTATACCGCGATCTGTATAATCATGGAAATATCAACACCGCCATCTGTATAATCATGGAAATATCCACACCGCCATCAGTATAATCATGGAAATATCTAAACCGCCATCTGTAAAAATCTGGAAATATCTACACAGTCATCTGTAAAAACATGGAAATATCTACACTGCCATCTGTACACACATGGAAATATCTACACGGACATCAGTATAAACATGGAAATATCTACACCGCTATCTCTATAAACATGGATATTACTACACCGCTATCTGTATAAACATGGAAATGTCTACACCGCTATCTGTATAAACATGGAAATACCTACACCACTATATCTTTAAATATGGAAATATCCACACTGCTATCTCTATAAACATGGAAATGTTTACACCGCTATCTGTATAAACTTGGAAATATCTAAACTGCTGTCTGTATAAATTTAGAAATAACTACAACGCTATCTGTGAAACATGGAAATACATAAACCACTATCTCTATAAACATGGAAATATCTACAACGCTATCTGTGTAAACATGGAAATATCTACACCGCTATCTGTATAAACATGGAAATACCTACTCCACTATCTGTATAAACATGGAAATAACTACACCGCTAACTCTATAAACATGGATATATCTACACCGACATCTATAAAAACATGGAAATACCTACACAGTCATCTGTATAAACATGGAAATATGTACACCTCCGTGAGTATAAACATGGAAACATCTACACTGCCATCTGTATACACATGGAAATATCTACACGGGCATCAGTATAAACATGGAAATTTGTACACCTCCGTGAGTATAAACATGGAAACATCTACACTGCCATCTGTATACACATGGAAATATCTACACGGGCATCAGTATAAACATGGAAGTATCTACACCGCTATCTCTATAAACATGGAAATTCCTACACCGCTATCTGTATAAACATGGAAATATCTATACCGCTATCTGTATAAACATGGAAATATATTCCTCACTATCTGTGTAAAGGTTTAAGTATCTACACAGCTATCTGTGTAAACTTGGAAATATCTACACCGCTATCTGTGTATAGATGGAAATATCTACACCACAATCTGTGCAAAGATGGAAATATCTACACCGCTATCTCTGTAAACATGGAAATATCTACACCGCTATCTGTATAAACATGGAAATATCTACATCGCGATCTGTATAAACATGGAAATATCTACACCGCTGTCTCTTTAACATGGAAATATCTGCACCGCTCTCTGTATACACATGGAAATATCTACACCACTATGTCTATAAACATGGAAATATCTACACCGCAGTCGGTATACACATGGAAATATCTACACACCCATCTGTATAAACATGGAAATATCTACACCACTATCTCTATAAACATGGATATATCTCCACCACTACCTGTAGAAACATGGAAATATCTACACCGCTGTCTGTATCAACATGGAAATATCTACACTGATATCTGTATAAATATGTAAATATCTACACTGCTATCTCTATAAACCTGGAAATAACTGCACTGCCATGTGTTTAAGCATGCGAATATCCTCACAGCCATCTGTATAAATATGGAAATATCTACACCACCATCTCTATAAACATGGAAATATCTACACCGCTATCTGTAAAAACATGGAAATGTCAACATCGCTATCTGCATAAAGATGGAAACATCTCCACCGCTATCTGTATAAACATTGAAATATCTACACCGCTATCTGTATAAACATGGAAATATCTACACCACTATCTCTATAAACATGAATATAACTACACCGCCATCTCCATAAACATGAAAATATCTACACTGTCATCTCCATAAACATGGAACTATCTACACCGCCATCTGTATAAACATGGAAATATCTACACTGCCATCTGTGTACACATGGAAATATCTACACAGCCATCTGTATAAACAAGGAAATATCTACACCGTTATCTCTGTTAACATGGAAATAAATACACCACTATCTCTATAAACATGGAAATATCTACACCACTATCTGTATAAACATGTAAATATCTACACCTCCATCTCTATAAATATGAAAATATCTACACTGCCATCTCCATAATCATTGAACTATCTACACCACCATCTGTATAAATATGGAAATATCTACACCGCCATCTGAATAAACATGGAAATATCTACAATGCCATCTATATAAAGATGTAAGTATCTACTCCGCGAGATAAGTAAACATGGAAATATCTACACCGATATCTGTATAAACATGGAAATATCAACACTGCCATCTGCATAATCATGAAAAAATCCACACCGCAATCTGCCTAAACATGGAAACATCTACACTGCAATTTGGAAAAACATGGAAATATCTACACAGTCATCTGTATAAACTTGGAAATATCTACACCTCCGTGAGTAAAAACATCGAAATATCTACACTGCCATCTGTATACACATGGAAATATCTCCACAGCTATCAGTATAAACATGGAAACATCTACACCGCTATCTCTATAAACATGGAAATACCTACACCGCTTTCTGTATAAACATAGAAATGCCTACACCAATATCTGTATAAACATGGAAACACCGACACCACTACCTGTATAAACTTGGAAATATCTACACTGCTATCTGCATAAACATGGAAATATCTACACCGCCATCTGTATAAACATGGAAATATCTCCACCGCTATGTGCATAAACATGGAAATATCTACTCCGCTATCTGTATAAACATGAAAATATCAACACCGCTCTCTGTATAAACACGCTAACATCCTCACCGCTATCTGTATAGACATGGAAATATCTACACCGATATCTCTATAAACATGGAAATAACTACACCGCCATCTGTATAAACGTGGAAATCTCTACACAGTCATCTGTATAAACATGGAAATACCTACACCACCATCTCTATAAACATGGAAATATCTACACTGCCTTCGGTATACAAATGGAAATATCTACACAGCCATCAGTATAAACATGGAAACATCTAAACCTCTATCTCTGTACACATGGAAATACCTACACTGCTATCTCTATAAACATGGAAATATCTACACCGCAATCTCTATAAACATGGAAATATCTACACCGCCATCTCTATAAACATGAAAATATCTACACCACCATCTCCATAAAGATGGAACTATCTACACCACCATTTGCGTAAACATGGAAATAACGACACCGATATCTGTATTAACATGGAAATATCTACACTGCCATCTGTATAACGATGGAAATATCTTCATCGTGAGCTGAATAAACATGGAAATGTCTACAACGCTATCTGTATAAACATGGAAATACCAACACCGCTATCTGTATAAACATGGAAATATCTACTCCGCTATCTGTATAAACATGGAAATACCAACACAGCTACCTGTGTAAACATGGAAATATCGACACCGCTATCAGTATAAACATGGAAATATCTACACCACTATACCCATAAACATGGAAGTACCTACAACGCCATCTCTATAAACATGGAAATATCTACAATGCTATCTGTATAAACGTGGATATATCTTCACCGCTATCTGTATAAATTTGGAAATATCTACACCAAGATCAGTATAAACATGGAAATATCTACACCACTATCTGTATAAACATGGAAATATCCACACCGATATCTCTATAAACATGGAAATGTCTACACCGCTATCTGGATAAACTTGGAAATACCAAAACCGCTCTCTCCATAAACGTGGAGATATCTACAATGCTATCTGTGTAAACATGGAAATATATAAACCACTGTCTCTATAAACATGGAAACATATACAATGCTATCTGTGTAAACATGGAAATATCTACAACTCTATCTGTATAAACATGGAAATACCTACACCGCAATCTGTATAAACATGGAAATATCTACAAAACCATCTGTATATCTTGGAAATATCTACATCGCTATCTCTATAAACATAGAAATATCTATACCGCTATCTATATAAACATGGAAATACCTACACCACTATCTCTATAAACATGGAAATATCTACACCGCCATCTCTATAAACATGAAAATATCTACACTGCCATCTCCATAATCATGGAACTATCTACACCGCCATCTGTATATACATGGAAATATCTACACCACCATCAGTATAAACAAGGAAATATCTACACCGTGAGCTGTAGAAACATGGAAATATCTACACCGCTATCTGTGTAAACATGGAAATATCTATACCGCGATCTGTATAATCATGGAAATATCAACACCGCCATCTGTATAATCATGGAAATATCCACACCGCCATCAGTATAATCATGGAAATATCTAAACCGCCATCTGTAAAAATCTGGAAATATCTACACAGTCATCTGTAAAAACATGGAAATATCTACACTGCCATCTGTACACACATGGAAATATCTACACGGACATCAGTATAAACATGGAAATATCTACACCGCTATCTCTATAAACATGGATATTACTACACCGCTATCTGTATAAACATGGAAATGTCTACACCGCTATCTGTATAAACATGGAAATACCTACACCACTATATCTTTAAATATGGAAATATCCACACTGCTATCTCTATAAACATGGAAATGTTTACACCGCTATCTGTATAAACTTGGAAATATCTAAACTGCTGTCTGTATAAATTTAGAAATAACTACAACGCTATCTGTGAAACATGGAAATACATAAACCACTATCTCTATAAACATGGAAATATCTACAACGCTATCTGTGTAAACATGGAAATATCTACACCGCTATCTGTATAAACATGGAAATACCTACTCCACTATCTGTATAAACATGGAAATAACTACACCGCTAACTCTATAAACATGGATATATCTACACCGACATCTATAAAAACATGGAAATACCTACACAGTCATCTGTATAAACATGGAAATATGTACACCTCCGTGAGTATAAACATGGAAACATCTACACTGCCATCTGTATACACATGGAAATATCTACACGGGCATCAGTATAAACATGGAAATTTGTACACCTCCGTGAGTATAAACATGGAAACATCTACACTGCCATCTGTATACACATGGAAATATCTACACGGGCATCAGTATAAACATGGAAGTATCTACACCGCTATCTCTATAAACATGGAAATTCCTACACCGCTATCTGTATAAACATGGAAATATCTATACCGCTATCTGTATAAACATGGAAATATATTCCTCACTATCTGTGTAAAGGTTTAAGTATCTACACAGCTATCTGTGTAAACTTGGAAATATCTACACCGCTATCTGTGTATAGATGGAAATATCTACACCACAATCTGTGCAAAGATGGAAATATCTACACCGCTATCTCTGTAAACATGGAAATATCTACACCACTATCTGTATAAACATGGAAATATCTACATCGCGATCTGTATAAACATGGAAATATCTACACCGCTGTCTCTTTAACATGGAAATATCTGCACCGCTCTCTGTATACACATGGAAATATCTACACCACTATGTCTATAAACATGGAAATATCTACACCGCAGTCGGTATACACATGGAAATATCTACACACCCATCTGTATAAACATGGAAATATCTACACCACTATCTCTATAAACATGGATATATCTCCACCACTACCTGTAGAAACATGGAAATATCTACACCGCTGTCTGTATCAACATGGAAATATCTACACTGATATCTGTATAAATATGTAAATATCTACACTGCTATCTCTATAAACCTGGAAATAACTGCACTGCCATGTGTTTAAGCATGCGAATATCCTCACAGCCATCTGTATAAATATGGAAATATCTACACCACCATCTCTATAAACATGGAAATATCTACACCGCTATCTGTAAAAACATGGAAATGTCAACATCGCTATCTGCATAAAGATGGAAACATCTCCACCGCTATCTGTATAAACATTGAAATATCTACACCGCTATCTGTATAAACATGGAAATATCTACACCACTATCTCTATAAACATGAATATAACTACACCGCCATCTCCATAAACATGAAAATATCTACACTGTCATCTCCATAAACATGGAACTATCTACACCGCCATCTGTATAAACATGGAAATATCTACACTGCCATCTGTGTACACATGGAAATATCTACACAGCCATCTGTATAAACAAGGAAATATCTACACCGTTATCTCTGTTAACATGGAAATAAATACACCACTATCTCTATAAACATGGAAATATCTACACCACTATCTGTATAAACATGTAAATATCTACACCTCCATCTCTATAAATATGAAAATATCTACACTGCCATCTCCATAATCATTGAACTATCTACACCACCATCTGTATAAATATGGAAATATCTACACCGCCATCTGAATAAACATGGAAATATCTACAATGCCATCTATATAAAGATGTAAGTATCTACTCCGCGAGATAAGTAAACATGGAAATATCTACACCGATATCTGTATAAACATGGAAATATCAACACTGCCATCTGCATAATCATGAAAAAATCCACACCGCAATCTGCCTAAACATGGAAATATCTACACTGCAATTTGGAAAAACATGGAAATATCTACACAGTCATCTGTATAAACTTGGAAATATCTACACCTCCGTGAGTAAAAACATCGAAATATCTACACTGCCATCTGTATACACATGGAAATATCTCCACAGCTATCAGTATAAACATGGAAACATCTACACCGCTATCTCTATAAACATGGAAATACCTACACCGCTTTCTGTATAAACATAGAAATGCCTACACCAATATCTGTATAAACATGGAAACACCGACACCACTACCTGTATAAACTTGGAAATATCTACACTGCTATCTGCATAAACATGGAAATATCTACACCGCCATCTGTATAAACATGGAAATATCTCCACCGCTATGTGCATAAACATGGAAATATCTACTCCGCTATCTGTATAAACATGAAAATATCAACACCGCTCTCTGTATAAACACGCTAACATCCTCACCGCTATCTGTATAGACATGGAAATATCTACACCGATATCTCTATAAACATGGAAATAACTACACCGCCATCTGTATAAACGTGGAAATCTCTACACAGTCATCTGTATAAACATGGAAATACCTACACCACCATCTCTATAAACATGGAAATATCTACACTGCCTTCGGTATACAAATGGAAATATCTACACAGCCATCAGTATAAACATGGAAACATCTAAACCTCTATCTCTGTACACATGGAAATACCTACACTGCTATCTCTATAAACATGGAAATATCTACACCGCAATCTCTATAAACATGGAAATATCTACACCGCCATCTCTATAAACATGAAAATATCTACACCACCATCTCCATAAAGATGGAACTATCTACACCACCATTTGCGTAAACATGGAAATAACGACACCGATATCTGTATTAACATGGAAATATCTACACTGCCATCTGTATAACGATGGAAATATCTTCATCGTGAGCTGAATAAACATGGAAATGTCTACAACGCTATCTGTATAAACATGGAAATACCAACACCGCTATCTGTATAAACATGGAAATATCTACTCCGCTATCTGTATAAACATGGAAATACCAACACAGCTACCTGTGTAAACATGGAAATATCGACACCGCTATCAGTATAAACATGGAAATATCTACACCACTATACCCATAAACATGGAAGTACCTACAACGCCATCTCTATAAACATGGAAATATCTACAATGCTATCTGTATAAACGTGGATATATCTTCACCGCTATCTGTATAAATTTGGAAATATCTACACCAAGATCTGTATAAACATGGAAATATCTACACCACTATCTGTATAAACATGGAAATATCCACACCGATATCTCTATAAACATGGAAATGTCTACACCGCTATCTGGATAAACTTGGAAATACCAAAACCGCTCTCTCCATAAACGTGGAGATATCTACAATGCTATCTGTGTAAACATGGAAATATATAAACCACTATCTCTATAAACATGGAAACATATACAATGCTATCTGTGTAAACATGGAAATATCTACAACTCTATCTGTATAAACATGGAAATACCTACACCGCAATCTGTATAAACATGGAAATATCTACAAAACCATCTGTATATCTTGGAAATATCTACATCGCTATCTCTATAAACATAGAAATATCTATACCGCTATCTATATAAACATGGAAATACCTACACCACTATCTCTATAAACATGGAAATATCTACACCGCCATCTCTATAAACATGAAAATATCTACACTGTCATCTCCATAATCATGGAACTATCTACACCGCCATCTGTATATACATGGAAATATCTACACCACCATCAGTATAAACAAGGAAATATCTACACCGTGAGCTGTAGAAACATGGAAATATCTACACCGATATCTGTGTAAACATGGAAATATCTATACCGCGATCTGTATAATCATGGAAATATCAACACCGCCATCTGTATAATCATGGAAATATCCACACCGCCATCAGTATAATCATGGAAATATCTAAACCGCCATCTGTAAAAATCTGGAAATATCTACACAGTCATCTGTAAAAACATGGAAATATCTACACTGCCATCTGTACACACATGGAAATATCTACACGGACATCAGTATAAACATGGAAATATCTACACCGCTATCTCTATAAACATGGATATTACTACACCGCTATCTGTATAAACATGGAAATGTCTACACCGCTATCTGTATAAACATGGAAATACCTACACCACTATATCTTTAAATATGGAAATATCCACACTGCTATCTCTATAAACATGGAAATGTTTACACCGCTATCTGTATAAACTTGGAAATATCTAAACTGCTGTCTGTATAAATTTAGAAATAACTACAACGCTATCTGTGAAACATGGAAATACATAAACCACTATCTCTATAAACATGGAAATATCTACAACGCTATCTGTGTAAACATGGAAATATCTACACCGCTATCTGTATAAACATGGAAATACCTACTCCACTATCTGTATAAACATGGAAATAACTACACCGCTAACTCTATAAACATGGATATATCTACACCGACATCTATAAAAACATGGAAATACCTACACAGTCATCTGTATAAACATGGAAATATGTACACCTCCGTGAGTATAAACATGGAAACATCTACACTGCCATCTGTATACACATGGAAATATCTACACGGGCATCAGTATAAACATGGAAATTTGTACACCTCCGTGAGTATAAACATGGAAACATCTACACTGCCATCTGTATACACATGGAAATATCTACACGGGCATCAGTATAAACATGGAAGTATCTACACCGCTATCTCTATAAACATGGAAATTCCTACACCGCTATCTGTATAAACATGGAAATATCTATACCGCTATCTGTATAAACATGGAAATATATTCCTCACTATCTGTGTAAAGGTTTAAGTATCTACACAGCTATCTGTGTAAACTTGGAAATATCTACACCGCTATCTGTGTATAGATGGAAATATCTACACCACAATCTGTGCAAAGATGGAAATATCTACACCGCTATCTCTGTAAACATGGAAATATCTACACCGCTATCTGTATAAACATGGAAATATCTACATCGCGATCTGTATAAACATGGAAATATCTACACCGCTGTCTCTTTAACATGGAAATATCTGCACCGCTCTCTGTATACACATGGAAATATCTACACCACTATGTCTATAAACATGGAAATATCTACACCGCAGTCGGTATACACATGGAAATATCTACACACCCATCTGTATAAACATGGAAATATCTACACCACTATCTCTATAAACATGGATATATCTCCACCACTACCTGTAGAAACATGGAAATATCTACACCGCTGTCTGTATCAACATGGAAATATCTACACTGATATCTGTATAAATATGTAAATATCTACACTGCTATCTCTATAAACCTGGAAATAACTGCACTGCCATGTGTTTAAGCATGCGAATATCCTCACAGCCATCTGTATAAATATGGAAATATCTACACCACCATCTCTATAAACATGGAAATATCTACACCGCTATCTGTAAAAACATGGAAATGTCAACATCGCTATCTGCATAAAGATGGAAACATCTCCACCGCTATCTGTATAAACATTGAAATATCTACACCGCTATCTGTATAAACATGGAAATATCTACACCACTATCTCTATAAACATGAATATAACTACACCGCCATCTCCATAAACATGAAAATATCTACACTGTCATCTCCATAAACATGGAACTATCTACACCGCCATCTGTATAAACATGGAAATATCTACACTGCCATCTGTGTACACATGGAAATATCTACACAGCCATCTGTATAAACAAGGAAATATCTACACCGTTATCTCTGTTAACATGGAAATAAATACACCACTATCTCTATAAACATGGAAATATCTACACCACTATCTGTATAAACATGTAAATATCTACACCTCCATCTCTATAAATATGAAAATATCTACACTGCCATCTCCATAATCATTGAACTATCTACACCACCATCTGTATAAATATGGAAATATCTACACCGCCATCTGAATAAACATGGAAATATCTACAATGCCATCTATATAAAGATGTAAGTATCTACTCCGCGAGATAAGTAAACATGGAAATATCTACACCGATATCTGTATAAACATGGAAATATCAACACTGCCATCTGCATAATCATGAAAAAATCCACACCGCAATCTGCCTAAACATGGAAACATCTACACTGCAATTTGGAAAAACATGGAAATATCTACACAGTCATCTGTATAAACTTGGAAATATCTACACCTCCGTGAGTAAAAACATCGAAATATCTACACTGCCATCTGTATACACATGGAAATATCTCCACAGCTATCAGTATAAACATGGAAACATCTACACCGCTATCTCTATAAACATGGAAATACCTACACCGCTTTCTGTATAAACATAGAAATGCCTACACCAATATCTGTATAAACATGGAAACACCGACACCACTACCTGTATAAACTTGGAAATATCTACACTGCTATCTGCATAAACATGGAAATATCTACACCGCCATCTGTATAAACATGGAAATATCTCCACCGCTATGTGCATAAACATGGAAATATCTACTCCGCTATCTGTATAAACATGAAAATATCAACACCGCTCTCTGTATAAACACGCTAACATCCTCACCGCTATCTGTATAGACATGGAAATATCTACACCGATATCTCTATAAACATGGAAATAACTACACCGCCATCTGTATAAACGTGGAAATCTCTACACAGTCATCTGTATAAACATGGAAATACCTACACCACCATCTCTATAAACATGGAAATATCTACACTGCCTTCGGTATACAAATGGAAATATCTACACAGCCATCAGTATAAACATGGAAACATCTAAACCTCTATCTCTGTACACATGGAAATACCTACACTGCTATCTCTATAAACATGGAAATATCTACACCGCAATCTCTATAAACATGGAAATATCTACACCGCCATCTCTATAAACATGAAAATATCTACACCACCATCTCCATAAAGATGGAACTATCTACACCACCATTTGCGTAAACATGGAAATAACGACACCGATATCTGTATTAACATGGAAATATCTACACTGCCATCTGTATAACGATGGAAATATCTTCATCGTGAGCTGAATAAACATGGAAATGTCTACAACGCTATCTGTATAAACATGGAAATACCAACACCGCTATCTGTATAAACATGGAAATATCTACTCCGCTATCTGTATAAACATGGAAATACCAACACAGCTACCTGTGTAAACATGGAAATATCGACACCGCTATCAGTATAAACATGGAAATATCTACACCACTATACCCATAAACATGGAAGTACCTACAACGCCATCTCTATAAACATGGAAATATCTACAATGCTATCTGTATAAACGTGGATATATCTTCACCGCTATCTGTATAAATTTGGAAATATCTACACCAAGATCAGTATAAACATGGAAATATCTACACCACTATCTGTATAAACATGGAAATATCCACACCGATATCTCTATAAACATGGAAATGTCTACACCGCTATCTGGATAAACTTGGAAATACCAAAACCGCTCTCTCCATAAACGTGGAGATATCTACAATGCTATCTGTGTAAACATGGAAATATATAAACCACTGTCTCTATAAACATGGAAACATATACAATGCTATCTGTGTAAACATGGAAATATCTACAACTCTATCTGTATAAACATGGAAATACCTACACCGCAATCTGTATAAACATGGAAATATCTACAAAACCATCTGTATATCTTGGAAATATCTACATCGCTATCTCTATAAACATAGAAATATCTATACCGCTATCTATATAAACATGGAAATACCTACACCACTATCTCTATAAACATGGAAATATCTACACCGCCATCTCTATAAACATGAAAATATCTACACTGCCATCTCCATAATCATGGAACTATCTACACCGCCATCTGTATATACATGGAAATATCTACACCACCATCAGTATAAACAAGGAAATATCTACACCGTGAGCTGTAGAAACATGGAAATATCTACACCGCTATCTGTGTAAACATGGAAATATCTATACCGCGATCTGTATAATCATGGAAATATCAACACCGCCATCTGTATAATCATGGAAATATCCACACCGCCATCAGTATAATCATGGAAATATCTAAACCGCCATCTGTAAAAATCTGGAAATATCTACACAGTCATCTGTAAAAACATGGAAATATCTACACTGCCATCTGTACACACATGGAAATATCTACACGGACATCAGTATAAACATGGAAATATCTACACCGCTATCTCTATAAACATGGATATTACTACACCGCTATCTGTATAAACATGGAAATGTCTACACCGCTATCTGTATAAACATGGAAATACCTACACCACTATATCTTTAAATATGGAAATATCCACACTGCTATCTCTATAAACATGGAAATGTTTACACCGCTATCTGTATAAACTTGGAAATATCTAAACTGCTGTCTGTATAAATTTAGAAATAACTACAACGCTATCTGTGAAACATGGAAATACATAAACCACTATCTCTATAAACATGGAAATATCTACAACGCTATCTGTGTAAACATGGAAATATCTACACCGCTATCTGTATAAACATGGAAATACCTACTCCACTATCTGTATAAACATGGAAATAACTACACCGCTAACTCTATAAACATGGATATATCTACACCGACATCTATAAAAACATGGAAATACCTACACAGTCATCTGTATAAACATGGAAATATGTACACCTCCGTGAGTATAAACATGGAAACATCTACACTGCCATCTGTATACACATGGAAATATCTACACGGGCATCAGTATAAACATGGAAATTTGTACACCTCCGTGAGTATAAACATGGAAACATCTACACTGCCATCTGTATACACATGGAAATATCTACACGGGCATCAGTATAAACATGGAAGTATCTACACCGCTATCTCTATAAACATGGAAATTCCTACACCGCTATCTGTATAAACATGGAAATATCTATACCGCTATCTGTATAAACATGGAAATATATTCCTCACTATCTGTGTAAAGGTTTAAGTATCTACACAGCTATCTGTGTAAACTTGGAAATATCTACACCGCTATCTGTGTATAGATGGAAATATCTACACCACAATCTGTGCAAAGATGGAAATATCTACACCGCTATCTCTGTAAACATGGAAATATCTACACCACTATCTGTATAAACATGGAAATATCTACATCGCGATCTGTATAAACATGGAAATATCTACACCGCTGTCTCTTTAACATGGAAATATCTGCACCGCTCTCTGTATACACATGGAAATATCTACACCACTATGTCTATAAACATGGAAATATCTACACCGCAGTCGGTATACACATGGAAATATCTACACACCCATCTGTATAAACATGGAAATATCTACACCACTATCTCTATAAACATGGATATATCTCCACCACTACCTGTAGAAACATGGAAATATCTACACCGCTGTCTGTATCAACATGGAAATATCTACACTGATATCTGTATAAATATGTAAATATCTACACTGCTATCTCTATAAACCTGGAAATAACTGCACTGCCATGTGTTTAAGCATGCGAATATCCTCACAGCCATCTGTATAAATATGGAAATATCTACACCACCATCTCTATAAACATGGAAATATCTACACCGCTATCTGTAAAAACATGGAAATGTCAACATCGCTATCTGCATAAAGATGGAAACATCTCCACCGCTATCTGTATAAACATTGAAATATCTACACCGCTATCTGTATAAACATGGAAATATCTACACCACTATCTCTATAAACATGAATATAACTACACCGCCATCTCCATAAACATGAAAATATCTACACTGTCATCTCCATAAACATGGAACTATCTACACCGCCATCTGTATAAACATGGAAATATCTACACTGCCATCTGTGTACACATGGAAATATCTACACAGCCATCTGTATAAACAAGGAAATATCTACACCGTTATCTCTGTTAACATGGAAATAAATACACCACTATCTCTATAAACATGGAAATATCTACACCACTATCTGTATAAACATGTAAATATCTACACCTCCATCTCTATAAATATGAAAATATCTACACTGCCATCTCCATAATCATTGAACTATCTACACCACCATCTGTATAAATATGGAAATATCTACACCGCCATCTGAATAAACATGGAAATATCTACAATGCCATCTATATAAAGATGTAAGTATCTACTCCGCGAGATAAGTAAACATGGAAATATCTACACCGATATCTGTATAAACATGGAAATATCAACACTGCCATCTGCATAATCATGAAAAAATCCACACCGCAATCTGCCTAAACATGGAAATATCTACACTGCAATTTGGAAAAACATGGAAATATCTACACAGTCATCTGTATAAACTTGGAAATATCTACACCTCCGTGAGTAAAAACATCGAAATATCTACACTGCCATCTGTATACACATGGAAATATCTCCACAGCTATCAGTATAAACATGGAAACATCTACACCGCTATCTCTATAAACATGGAAATACCTACACCGCTTTCTGTATAAACATAGAAATGCCTACACCAATATCTGTATAAACATGGAAACACCGACACCACTACCTGTATAAACTTGGAAATATCTACACTGCTATCTGCATAAACATGGAAATATCTACACCGCCATCTGTATAAACATGGAAATATCTCCACCGCTATGTGCATAAACATGGAAATATCTACTCCGCTATCTGTATAAACATGAAAATATCAACACCGCTCTCTGTATAAACACGCTAACATCCTCACCGCTATCTGTATAGACATGGAAATATCTACACCGATATCTCTATAAACATGGAAATAACTACACCGCCATCTGTATAAACGTGGAAATCTCTACACAGTCATCTGTATAAACATGGAAATACCTACACCACCATCTCTATAAACATGGAAATATCTACACTGCCTTCGGTATACAAATGGAAATATCTACACAGCCATCAGTATAAACATGGAAACATCTAAACCTCTATCTCTGTACACATGGAAATACCTACACTGCTATCTCTATAAACATGGAAATATCTACACCGCAATCTCTATAAACATGGAAATATCTACACCGCCATCTCTATAAACATGAAAATATCTACACCACCATCTCCATAAAGATGGAACTATCTACACCACCATTTGCGTAAACATGGAAATAACGACACCGATATCTGTATTAACATGGAAATATCTACACTGCCATCTGTATAACGATGGAAATATCTTCATCGTGAGCTGAATAAACATGGAAATGTCTACAACGCTATCTGTATAAACATGGAAATACCAACACCGCTATCTGTATAAACATGGAAATATCTACTCCGCTATCTGTATAAACATGGAAATACCAACACAGCTACCTGTGTAAACATGGAAATATCGACACCGCTATCAGTATAAACATGGAAATATCTACACCACTATACCCATAAACATGGAAGTACCTACAACGCCATCTCTATAAACATGGAAATATCTACAATGCTATCTGTATAAACGTGGATATATCTTCACCGCTATCTGTATAAATTTGGAAATATCTACACCAAGATCAGTATAAACATGGAAATATCTACACCACTATCTGTATAAACATGGAAATATCCACACCGATATCTCTATAAACATGGAAATGTCTACACTGCTATCTGGATAAACTTGGAAATACCAAAACCGCTCTCTCCATAAACGTGGAGATATCTACAATGCTATCTGTGTAAACATGGAAATATATAAACCACTGTCTCTATAAACATGGAAACATATACAATGCTATCTGTGTAAACATGGAAATATCTACAACTCTATCTGTATAAACATGGAAATACCTACACCGCAATCTGTATAAACATGGAAATATCTACAAAACCATCTGTATATCTTGGAAATATCTACATCGCTATCTCTATAAACATAGAAATATCTATACCGCTATCTATATAAACATGGAAATACCTACACCACTATCTCTATAAACATGGAAATATCTACACCGCCATCTCTATAAACATGAAAATATCTACACTGCCATCTCCATAATCATGGAACTATCTACACCGCCATCTGTATATACATGGAAATATCTACACCACCATCAGTATAAACAAGGAAATATCTACACCGTGAGCTGTAGAAACATGGAAATATCTACACCGCTATCTGTGTAAACATGGAAATATCTATACCGCGATCTGTATAATCATGGAAATATCAACACCGCCATCTGTATAATCATGGAAATATCCACACCGCCATCAGTATAATCATGGAAATATCTAAACCGCCATCTGTAAAAATCTGGAAATATCTACACAGTCATCTGTAAAAACATGGAAATATCTACACTGCCATCTGTACACACATGGAAATATCTACACGGACATCAGTATAAACATGGAAATATCTACACCGCTATCTCTATAAACATGGATATTACTACACCGCTATCTGTATAAACATGGAAATGTCTACACCGCTATCTGTATAAACATGGAAATACCTACACCACTATATCTTTAAATATGGAAATATCCACACTGCTATCTCTATAAACATGGAAATGTTTACACCGCTATCTGTATAAACTTGGAAATATCTAAACTGCTGTCTGTATAAATTTAGAAATAACTACAACGCTATCTGTGAAACATGGAAATACATAAACCACTATCTCTATAAACATGGAAATATCTACAATGCTATCTGTGTAAACATGGAAATATCTACACCGCTATCTGTATAAACATGGAAATACCTACTCCACTATCTGTATAAACATGGAAATAACTACACCGCTAACTCTATAAACATGGATATATCTACACCGACATCTATAAAAACATGGAAATACCTACACAGTCATCTGTATAAACATGGAAATATGTACACCTCCGTGAGTATAAACATGGAAACATCTACACTGCCATCTGTATACACATGGAAATATCTACACGGGCATCAGTATAAACATGGAAATTTGTACACCTCCGTGAGTATAAACATGGAAACATCTACACTGCCATCTGTATACACATGGAAATATCTACACGGGCATCAGTATAAACATGGAAGTATCTACACCGCTATCTCTATAAACATGGAAATTCCTACACCGCTATCTGTATAAACATGGAAATATCTATACCGCTATCTGTATAAACATGGAAATATATTCCTCACTATCTGTGTAAAGGTTTAAGTATCTACACAGCTATCTGTGTAAACTTGGAAATATCTACACCGCTATCTGTGTATAGATGGAAATATCTACACCACAATCTGTGCAAAGATGGAAATATCTACACCGCTATCTCTGTAAACATGGAAATATCTACACCACTATCTGTATAAACATGGAAATATCTACATCGCGATCTGTATAAACATGGAAATATCTACACCGCTGTCTCTTTAACATGGAAATATCTGCACCGCTCTCTGTATACACATGGAAATATCTACACCACTATGTCTATAAACATGGAAATATCTACACCGCAGTCGGTATACACATGGAAATATCTACACACCCATCTGTATAAACATGGAAATATCTACACCACTATCTCTATAAACATGGATATATCTCCACCACTACCTGTAGAAACATGGAAATATCTACACCGCTGTCTGTATCAACATGGAAATATCTACACTGATATCTGTATAAATATGTAAATATCTACACTGCTATCTCTATAAACCTGGAAATAACTGCACTGCCATGTGTTTAAGCATGCGAATATCCTCACAGCCATCTGTATAAATATGGAAATATCTACACCACCATCTCTATAAACATGGAAATATCTACACCGCTATCTGTAAAAACATGGAAATGTCAACATCGCTATCTGCATAAAGATGGAAACATCTCCACCGCTATCTGTATAAACATTGAAATATCTACACCGCTATCTGTATAAACATGGAAATATCTACACCACTATCTCTATAAACATGAATATAACTACACCGCCATCTCCATAAACATGAAAATATCTACACTGTCATCTCCATAAACATGGAACTATCTACACCGCCATCTGTATAAACATGGAAATATCTACACTGCCATCTGTGTACACATGGAAATATCTACACAGCCATCTGTATAAACAAGGAAATATCTACACCGTTATCTCTGTTAACATGGAAATAAATACACCACTATCTCTATAAACATGGAAATATCTACACCACTATCTGTATAAACATGTAAATATCTACACCTCCATCTCTATAAATATGAAAATATCTACACTGCCATCTCCATAATCATTGAACTATCTACACCACCATCTGTATAAATATGGAAATATCTACACCGCCATCTGAATAAACATGGAAATATCTACAATGCCATCTATATAAAGATGTAAGTATCTACTCCGCGAGATAAGTAAACATGGAAATATCTACACCGATATCTGTATAAACATGGAAATATCAACACTGCCATCTGCATAATCATGAAAAAATCCACACCGCAATCTGCCTAAACATGGAAATATCTACACTGCAATTTGGAAAAACATGGAAATATCTACACAGTCATCTGTATAAACTTGGAAATATCTACACCTCCGTGAGTAAAAACATCGAAATATCTACACTGCCATCTGTATACACATGGAAATATCTCCACAGCTATCAGTATAAACATGGAAACATCTACACCGCTATCTCTATAAACATGGAAATACCTACACCGCTTTCTGTATAAACATAGAAATGCCTACACCAATATCTGTATAAACATGGAAACACCGACACCACTACCTGTATAAACTTGGAAATATCTACACTGCTATCTGCATAAACATGGAAATATCTACACCGCCATCTGTATAAACATGGAAATATCTCCACCGCTATGTGCATAAACATGGAAATATCTACTCCGCTATCTGTATAAACATGAAAATATCAACACCGCTCTCTGTATAAACACGCTAACATCCTCACCGCTATCTGTATAGACATGGAAATATCTACACCGATATCTCTATAAACATGGAAATAACTACACCGCCATCTGTATAAACGTGGAAATCTCTACACAGTCATCTGTATAAACATGGAAATACCTACACCACCATCTCTATAAACATGGAAATATCTACACTGCCTTCGGTATACAAATGGAAATATCTACACAGCCATCAGTATAAACATGGAAACATCTAAACCTCTATCTCTGTACACATGGAAATACCTACACTGCTATCTCTATAAACATGGAAATATCTACACCGCAATCTCTATAAACATGGAAATATCTACACCGCCATCTCTATAAACATGAAAATATCTACACCACCATCTCCATAAAGATGGAACTATCTACACCACCATTTGCGTAAACATGGAAATAACGACACCGATATCTGTATTAACATGGAAATATCTACACTGCCATCTGTATAACGATGGAAATATCTTCATCGTGAGCTGAATAAACATGGAAATGTCTACAACGCTATCTGTATAAACATGGAAATACCAACACCGCTATCTGTATAAACATGGAAATATCTACTCCGCTATCTCTATAAACATGGAAATACCAACACAGCTACCTGTGTAAACATGGAAATATCGACACCGCTATCAGTATAAACATGGAAATATCTACACCACTATACCCATAAACATGGAAGTACCTACAACGCCATCTCTATAAACATGGAAATATCTACAATGCTATCTGTATAAACGTGGATATATCTTCACCGCTATCTGTATAAATTTGGAAATATCTACACCAAGATCAGTATAAACATGGAAATATCTACACCACTATCTGTATAAACATGGAAATATCCACACCGATATCTCTATAAACATGGAAATGTCTACACCGCTATCTGGATAAACTTGGAAATACCAAAACCGCTCTCTCCATAAACGTGGAGATATCTACAATGCTATCTGTGTAAACATGGAAATATATAAACCACTGTCTCTATAAACATGGAAACATATACAATGCTATCTGTGTAAACATGGAAATATCTACAACTCTATCTGTATAAACATGGAAATACCTACACCGCAATCTGTATAAACATGGAAATATCTACAAAACCATCTGTATATCTTGGAAATATCTACATCGCTATCTCTATAAACATAGAAATATCTATACCGCTATCTATATAAACATGGAAATACCTACACCACTATCTCTATAAACATGGAAATATCTACACCGCCATCTCTATAAACATGAAAATATCTACACTGCCATCTCCATAATCATGGAACTATCTACACCGCCATCTGTATATACATGGAAATATCTACACCACCATCAGTATAAACAAGGAAATATCTACACCGTGAGCTGTAGAAACATGGAAATATCTACACCGCTATCTGTGTAAACATGGAAATATCTATACCGCGATCTGTATAATCATGGAAATATCAACACCGCCATCTGTATAATCATGGAAATATCCACACCGCCATCAGTATAATCATGGAAATATCTAAACCGCCATCTGTAAAAATCTGGAAATATCTACACAGTCATCTGTAAAAACATGGAAATATCTACACTGCCATCTGTACACACATGGAAATATCTACACGGACATCAGTATAAACATGGAAATATCTACACCGCTATCTCTATAAACATGGATATTACTACACCGCTATCTGTATAAACATGGAAATGTCTACACCGCTATCTGTATAAACATGGAAATACCTACACCACTATATCTTTAAATATGGAAATATCCACACTGCTATCTCTATAAACATGGAAATGTTTACACCGCTATCTGTATAAACTTGGAAATATCTAAACTGCTGTCTGTATAAATTTAGAAATAACTACAACGCTATCTGTGAAACATGGAAATACATAAACCACTATCTCTATAAACATGGAAATATCTACAACGCTATCTGTGTAAACATGGAAATATCTACACCGCTATCTGTATAAACATGGAAATACCTACTCCACTATCTGTATAAACATGGAAATAACTACACCGCTAACTCTATAAACATGGATATATCTACACCGACATCTATAAAAACATGGAAATACCTACACAGTCATCTGTATAAACATGGAAATATGTACACCTCCGTGAGTATAAACATGGAAACATCTACACTGCCATCTGTATACACATGGAAATATCTACACGGGCATCAGTATAAACATGGAAATTTGTACACCTCCGTGAGTATAAACATGGAAACATCTACACTGCCATCTGTATACACATGGAAATATCTACACGGGCATCAGTATAAACATGGAAGTATCTACACCGCTATCTCTATAAACATGGAAATTCCTACACCGCTATCTGTATAAACATGGAAATATCTATACCGCTATCTGTATAAACATGGAAATATATTCCTCACTATCTGTGTAAAGGTTTAAGTATCTACACAGCTATCTGTGTAAACTTGGAAATATCTACACCGCTATCTGTGTATAGATGGAAATATCTACACCACAATCTGTGCAAAGATGGAAATATCTACACCGCTATCTCTGTAAACATGGAAATATCTACACCACTATCTGTATAAACATGGAAATATCTACATCGCGATCTGTATAAACATGGAAATATCTACACCGCTGTCTCTTTAACATGGAAATATCTGCACCGCTCTCTGTATACACATGGAAATATCTACACCACTATGTCTATAAACATGGAAATATCTACACCGCAGTCGGTATACACATGGAAATATCTACACACCCATCTGTATAAACATGGAAATATCTACACCACTATCTCTATAAACATGGATATATCTCCACCACTACCTGTAGAAACATGGAAATATCTACACCGCTGTCTGTATCAACATGGAAATATCTACACTGATATCTGTATAAATATGTAAATATCTACACTGCTATCTCTATAAACCTGGAAATAACTGCACTGCCATGTGTTTAAGCATGCGAATATCCTCACAGCCATCTGTATAAATATGGAAATATCTACACCACCATCTCTATAAACATGGAAATATCTACACCGCTATCTGTAAAAACATGAAAATGTCAACATCGCTATCTGCATAAAGATGGAAACATCTCCACCGCTATCTGTATAAACATTGAAATATCTACACCGCTATCTGTATAAACATGGAAATATCTACACCACTATCTCTATAAACATGAATATAACTACACCGCCATCTCCATAAACATGAAAATATCTACACTGTCATCTCCATAAACATGGAACTATCTACACCGCCATCTGTATAAACATGGAAATATCTACACTGCCATCTGTGTACACATGGAAATATCTACACAGCCATCTGTATAAACAAGGAAATATCTACACCGTTATCTCTGTTAACATGGAAATAAATACACCACTATCTCTATAAACATGGAAATATCTACACCACTATCTGTATAAACATGTAAATATCTACACCTCCATCTCTATAAATATGAAAATATCTACACTGCCATCTCCATAATCATTGAACTATCTACACCACCATCTGTATAAATATGGAAATATCTACACCGCCATCTGAATAAACATGGAAATATCTACAATGCCATCTATATAAAGATGTAAGTATCTACTCCGCGAGATAAGTAAACATGGAAATATCTACACCGATATCTGTATAAACATGGAAATATCAACACTGCCATCTGCATAATCATGAAAAAATCCACACCGCAATCTGCCTAAACATGGAAATATCTACACTGCAATTTGGAAAAACATGGAAATATCTACACAGTCATCTGTATAAACTTGGAAATATCTACACCTCCGTGAGTAAAAACATCGAAATATCTACACTGCCATCTGTATACACATGGAAATATCTCCACAGCTATCAGTATAAACATGGAAACATCTACACCGCTATCTCTATAAACATGGAAATACCTACACCGCTTTCTGTATAAACATAGAAATGCCTACACCAATATCTGTATAAACATGGAAACACCGACACCACTACCTGTATAAACTTGGAAATATCTACACTGCTATCTGCATAAACATGGAAATATCTACACCGCCATCTGTATAAACATGGAAATATCTCCACCGCTATGTGCATAAACATGGAAATATCTACTCCGCTATCTGTATAAACATGAAAATATCAACACCGCTCTCTGTATAAACACGCTAACATCCTCACCGCTATCTGTATAGACATGGAAATATCTACACCGATATCTCTATAAACATGGAAATAACTACACCGCCATCTGTATAAACGTGGAAATCTCTACACAGTCATCTGTATAAACATGGAAATACCTACACCACCATCTCTATAAACATGGAAATATCTACACTGCCTTCGGTATACAAATGGAAATATCTACACAGCCATCAGTATAAACATGGAAACATCTAAACCTCTATCTCTGTACACATGGAAATACCTACACTGCTATCTCTATAAACATGGAAATATCTACACCGCAATCTCTATAAACATGGAAATATCTACACCGCCATCTGTATCAACATGGAAATATCTACACTGATATCTGTATAAATATGTAAATATCTACACTGCTATCTCTATAAACCTGGAAATAACTGCACTGCCATGTGTTTAAGCATGCGAATATCCTCACAGCCATCTGTATAAACATGGAAATATCTACACCACCATCTCTATAAACATGGAAATATCTACACCGCTATCTGTAAAAACATGGAAATGTCAACATCGCTATCTGCATAAAGATGGAAACATCTCCACCGCTATCTGTATAAACATTGAAATATCTACACCGCTATCTGTATAAACATGGAAATATCTACACCGCCATCTCTATAAACATGAAAATATCTACACCACCATCTCCATAAAGATGGAACTATCTACACCACCATTTGCGTAAACATGGAAATAACGACACCGATATCTGTATTAACATGGAAATATCTACACTACCATCTGTATAACGATGGAAATATCTTCATCATGAGCTGAATAAACATGGAAATGTCTACAACGCTATCTGTATAAACATGGAAATACCAACACCGCTATCTGTATAAACATGGAAATATCTACTCCGCTATCTGTATAAACATGGAAATACCAACACAGCTAACTGTATAAACATTTAAATATCGACACCGTTATCAGTATAAACATGGAAATATCTACACCACTATACCCATAAACATGGAAGTACCTACAACGCCATCTCTATAAACATGGAAATATCTACAATGCTATCTGTATAAACGTGGAAATATCTTCACCGCTATCTGTATAAATTTGGAAATATCTACACCAAGATCTGTATAAACATGGAAATATCTACACCACTATCTGTATAAACATGGAAATATCCACACCGATATCTCTATAAACATGGAAATGTCTACACCGCTATCTGGATAAACTTGGAAATACCAAAACCGCTCTCTCCATAAACGTGGAGATATCTACAATGCTATCTGTGTAAACATGGAAATATATAAACCACTATCTCTATAAACATGGAAACATATACAATGCTATCTGTGTAAACATGGAAATATCTACAACTCTATCTGTATAAACATGGAAATACCTACACCGCAATCTGTATAAACATGGAAATATCTACAAAACCACCTGTATATCTTGGAAATATCTACATCGCTATCTCTATAAACATAGAAATATCTATACCGCTATCTATATAAACATGGAAATACCTACACCACTATCTCTATAAACATGGAAATATCTACACCGCCATCTCTATAAACATGAAAATATCTACACTGTCATCTCCATAATCATGAAACTATCTACACCGCCATCTGTATATACATGGAAATATCTACACCACCATCAGTATAAACAAGGAAATATCTACACCGTGAGCTGTAGAAACATGGAAATATCTACACCGCTATCTGTGTAAACATGGAAATATCTATACCGCGATCTGTATAATCATGGAAATATCAACACCGCCATCTGTATAATCATGGAAATATCCACACCGCCATCAGTATAATCATGGAAATATCTAAACCGCCATCTGTAAAAATCTGGAAATATCTACACAGTCATCTGTAAAAACATGGAAATATCTACACTGCCATCTGTACACACATGGAAATATCTACACGGACATCAGTATAAACATGGAAATATCTACACCGCTATCTCTATAAACATGGATATTACTACACCGCTATCTGTATAAACATGGAAATGTCTACACCGCTATCTGTATAAACATGGAAATACCTACACCACTATATCTTTAAATATGGAAATATCCACACTGCTATCTCTATAAACATGGAAATGCTTACACCGCTATCTGTATAAACTTGGAAATATCTAAACTGCTGTCTGTATAAATTTAGAAATAACTACAACGCTATCTGTGAAACATGGAAATACATAAACCACTATCTCTATAAACATGGAAATATCTACAACGCTATCTGTGTAAACATGGAAATATCTACACCGCTATCTGTATAAACATGGAAATACCTACTCCACTATCTGTATAAACATGGAAATAACTACACCGCTAACTCTATAAACATGGATATATCTACACCGACATCTATAAAAACATGGAAATACCTACACAGTCATCTGTATAAACATGGAAATATGTACACCTCCGTGAGTATAAACATGGAAACATCTACACTGCCATCTGTATACACATGGAAATATCTACACGGGCATCAGTATAAACATGGAAGTATCTACACCGCTATCTCTATAAACATGGAAATTCCTACACCGCTATCTGTATAAACATGGAAATATCTATACCACTATCTGTATAAACATGGAAATATATTCCTCACTATCTGTGTAAAGGTTTAAGTATCTACACAGCTATCTGTGTAAACTTGGAAATATCTACACCGCTATCTGTGTATAGATGGAAATATCTACACCACAATCTGTGCAAAGATGGAAATATCTACACCGCTATCTCTGTAAACATGGAAATATCTACACCGCTATCTGTATAAACATGGAAATATCTACATCGCGATCTGTATAAACATGGAAATATCTACACCGCTGTCTCTTTAACATGGAAATATCTGCACCGCTCTCTGTATACACATGGAAATATCTACACCACTATGTCTATAAACATGGAAATATCTACACCGCAGTCGGTATACACATGGAAATATCTACACACCCATCTGTATAAACATGGAAATATCTACACCACTATCTCTATAAACATGGATATATCTCCACCACTACCTGTAGAAACATGGAAATATCTACACCGCCGTCTGTATCAACATGGAAATATCTACACTGATATCTGTATAAATATGTAAATATCTACACTGCTATCTCTATAAACCTGGAAATAACTGCACTGCCATGTGTTTAAGCATGCGAATATCCTCACAGCCATCTGTATAAACATGGAAATATCTACACCACCATCTCTATAAACATGGAAATATCTACACCGCTATCTGTAAAAACATGGAAATGTCAACATCGCTATCTGCATAAAGATGGAAACATCTCCACCGCTATCTGTATAAACATTGAAATATCTACACCGCTATCTGTATAAACATGGAAATATCTACACCGCCATCTCTATAAACATGAAAATATCTACACCACCATCTCCATAAAGATGGAACTATCTACACCACCATTTGCGTAAACATGGAAATAACGACACCGATATCTGTATTAACATGGAAATATCTACACTGCCATCTGTATAAACATGGAATTATCTACACAGACATCTCTATAAACATTGAAATATCTACACCGCTATCTGTGTAAACATGGAAGTAGCCACACCGCTATCTGTATAAACATGGAAATATCTACACCGCCATCTGTGAAAACATGGAAATATCTACACTGTCATCTTTATAAACATGGAAATATCAACACGTCCATCTGTATAAACATGGAAATATCTACACTGCCATCTGTATATACCTGGATTTACCTACACTGCCATCTGTATAAACATGGAAATATCTACACCGCTATCTCTATAAAGATGGAAACGTCTACACGGCTATCTATATAAACATGGAAATATATCCACCGCTATCTGTAGAAACATGCAAATATCTACATCGCTATCTGTATAAACATGGAAATATCTCCACCGCTATCTGTAGAAACATGGAAATATCTACATTGCTATCTGTATAAACATGGAAATATCTCCACCGCTATCTCTATAAAGAAGGAAATATCTACACCGCTATCTTTATAAACATGGAAATATCTACACCGCTATCTGTATAAACATTGAAATATCTATAACACTATCGGTGTAAACATGGAAATATCTACACAGCTATCTGTGTAAACATGGAAATATGCACACAGGTCTCTCTGTAAAGATGGAAATATCTACACTGCAGTCTGTGCAAATATGGAAATGTCTACACCGCTATCTCAGTAAACATGGAAATATCTACACCTCTATCTGTGTAAACATGGAAATATCAACACTGCTATCTGTATAAACATGGAAATATCTACACGGCTATCAATATAAACATGGAAATATCTACACCGCTATCTGTATAAACATGGAAATAGCTACACCACGACATGTATAAACATGGAAATATCTACACCACCATGTGAATAAATATGGAAATATCCACATCGCTATCAGTGAAAACATGGAAATATCGACACCGCTATCTGTATAAATATGGAAATATCTACACCACTATCTCTATAAACATGGAAATATCTACACTGTTATCTGTATAAACAAAGAAATATCTCCACCGCTGTCTGTATGAACATGGAAACATCTACACCGCTAGCTGTATAAACATGGAAATATCTACACCGCTATCAGTATAAACATGGAAATATCTACACCGCTATCTGTATAAACATGGAAATATCTACACCACGACATGTATAAACATGGAAGTAGCCACACCGCTATCTGTATAAACATGGAAATATCTACACCGCCATCTGTGAAAACATGGAAATATCTACACTGTCATCTTTATAAACATGGAATTATCTACACGTCCATCTGTATAAACATGGAAATAACTACACTGCCGTCTGTATATACTGGGAAATATCTACACTGCCATCTGTATAAACATGGAAATATCTACACCCCTATCTCTATAAATATGGAAATGTCTACACGGCTATCTGTATAAACATGGAAATATCTCCACCGCTATCTGTAAAAACATGGAAATATCTACATCGCTATCTGTATAAACATGGAAATATCTCCAACGCTATCTCTATAAACATGGAAATATCTACACCGCTATCTTTATAAACATGGAAATATCTACACCACTATCTCTATAAACATGGAAATATCTACACCGTTATCTGTATAAACAAAGAAATAACTCCACCGCTGTCTGTATGAACATGGAAACATCTACACCGCTAGCTGTATAAACATGCAATTGTCTGCAGCGTTATCTGTATAAACATGGAAATATCTACACCGCAGTCTGTGCAAAGATGGAAATATCTACAATGCTGTCTCAATAAACATGGAAATATCGACACCGCCATCTGTACACACGGAAATACCTACACAGTCATCTGTATAAACATGGAAATATCTACACCACTATCTGTATAAACATGGAAATATCTACACTGCCATCTGTATAAACAAGGAATTACCTACACAGACATCTCTATAATCATTGAAATATCTACACCGCTATCTGTATAAACATGGAAGTAGCCACACCGCTATCTGTATAAACATGGAAGTATCTACACCGCTATCTGTATAAACATGGAAATATCTACACCACGACGTGTATAAACATGGAAATATCTACACTGTCATCTTTATAAACATGGAAATATCTACACTGCCATCTGTATAAACATGTAAATATCTACACCGCTATCTCTATAAACATGGAAATGTCTACACGGCTATCTGTATAAACATGGAAATATCTCCACCGCTATCTGTAGAAACATGGAAATATCTACATCTCTATCTGTATAAACATGGAAATATCTCCTACGCTATCTCTATAAAGATGGAAATATCTACACCGCTATCTTTATAAACATGGAAATATCTACAACGATATCTGTACAAACATGGAAATATCTATAACACTATCTGTGTAAACATGGAAATACCTACACAGCTATCTGTGTAAACATGGAAATATGTACACAGGTCTCTGTGTAAAGATGGAAATATCTACAGAGCAATCTGTGCAAATATGTTAATATCTACACCGCTATCTCAGTAAACATGGAAATATCTACACCGCTATCTGTATAAACATGGAAATATCAACACCGCTATCTGTATAAACATGGAAATGTCTACACCACGATCTGTATAAACATGGAAATATCTACACCGCTATATGTATAAACATGGAAATATCTACACCGCTATCTGTATAAACATGGAAATATCTACACCGCTATCTGTATAAACCTGGAAATATCTACACCACGACATGTATAAACATGGAAATATCTTCACCGCCATGTGAATAAACATGGAAATATCTACACCGCTATCAGTAAAAACATGGAAATATCGACACCGCTATCTGTATAAATATGGAAATATCTACACCACTATCTCTATAAACATGGAAATATCCACACCGTTATCTGTATAAACAAAGAAATATCTCCACCACTGTCTGTATGAACATGGAAACATCTACACCGCTAGCTGTATAAACATGGAATTATCTGCAGCGTTATCTGTATAAACATGGAAATATCTACACCGCAGTCTGTGCAAAGATGGAAATATCTACAATGCTATCTCAATAAACATGGAAATATCGACACCGCCATCTGTACACACATGGAAATAACTACACAGTCATCTGTATAAACATGGAAATATCTACACCACTATCTGTATAAACATGGAAATACCTACAGTGCCATCTGTATAAACATGGAATTATCTACACAGACATCTCTATAACCATTGAAATATCTACACCGCTATCTGTATAAACATGGAAGTAGCCACACCGCTATCTGTATAAACATGGATATATCTACACCGCCATCTGTGAAAACATGGAAATATCTACACTATCATCTTTATAAACATGGAAATATCTACACGTCCATCTGTATAAACATGGAAATATCTACACTGCCATCTGTATATACCTGGAAATACCTACACTGCCATCTGTATAAACATGGAAATATCTACACCGCTATCTCTATAAACATGGAAATGTCTACACGGCTATCTCTATAAACATGGAAATATATCCACCGCTATCAGTAGAAACATGCAAATATCTACATCGCTATCTGTATAAACATGGAAATATCTCCACCGCTATCTCTATAAAGATGGAAATATCTACACTGCTATCTTTATAAACATGGAAATATCTACACCGTTATCTGTATAAACATGGAAATATTTATAACACTATCTGTGTAAACATGGAAATATCTACACAGCTATCTGTGTAAACATGGAAATATGTACACAGGTATCTGTGTAAAAATGGAAATATCTACACCGCAATCTGTGCAAATATGGAAATATCTACACCGCTATCTCAGTAAACATGGAAATATCTACACCGCTATCTGTATAAACATGGAAATAACACCGCTATCTGTAGAAACATGGAAATGTCTACACCACGATCTGTATAAACATGGAAATATCTACACCGCTATATGTATAAACATGGAAATATCTACACCGCTATCAGTATAAACATGAATATATCTACACCGCTATCTGTATAAACATAGAAATATCTACACCACGACATGTATAAACATGGAAATATCTACACCACCATGTGAATAAACATGGAAATATCCACACCGCTATCAGTAAAAACATGGAAATATCGACACCGCTATCTGTATAAATATGGAAATATCTACACCACTATCTCTATAAACATGGAAATATCTACACCGTTATCTGTATAAACAAAGAAATATCTCCACCGCTGTCTGTATGAACATGGAAACATCTAAACCGCTAGCTGTATAAACATGGAATTATCTGCAGCGTTATCTGTATAAACATGGAAATATCTACACGGCAGTCTGTGCAAAGATGGAAATATCTACAATGCTATCTCAATAAACATGGAAATATCGACACCGCCATCTGTACACACATGGAAATACCTACACAGTCATCTGTATAAACATGGAAATATCTACACCACTATCTGTATAAACATGGAAATACCTTCACTGCCATCTGTGTAAACATGGAATTACCTACACAGATATCTCTATAAACATTGAAATAACTACACCGCTATCTGTATAAACACGGAAGTAGCCACACCGCTATCTGTATAAACATGGAAATATCTACACCGCCATCTGTGAAAACATGGAAATATCTACACTGTCATCTTTATAAACATGGAAATATCTACACGTCCATCTGTATAAACATGGAAATATCTACACTGCCATCTGTATAAACATGTAAATATCTACAACGCTATCTCTATAAACATGGAAATGTCTACACGGCTATCTGTATAAACATGGAAATATCTCCACCGCTATCTGTAGAAACATGGAAATATCTACATCTCTATCTGTATAAACATGGAAATATCTCCTACGCTATCTCTATAAAGATGGAAATACCTACACCGCTATCTTTATAAACATGGAAACATCTACACCGTTATCTGTATAAACAAAGAAATATCTGCACCAATGTCTGTATGAACATGGAAACATCTACACCGCTAGCTGTATAAACATGGAATTATCTGCATCGTTATCTGTATAAACATGGAAATATCTACACCGCAGTCTGTGCAAAGATGGAAATATCTACAATGCTATCTCAATAAACATGGAAATATCGACACCGCCATCTGTACACACATGGAAATACATACACAGTCATCTGTATAAACATGGAAATATCAACACCACTATTTGTATAAACATGGAAATATCTAAACTGCCATCTGTATAAACATGGAATTACCTACACAGTCATCTCTATAACCATTGAAATATCTATGCCGCTATCTGTATAAACATAGAAGTAGCCACACCGCTATCAGTATAAACATGGAAATATCTACACCGCTATCTGTATAAACATGGAAATATCTACACCACGACGTGTATAAACATGGAAATATCTACACCGCTATGTGAATAAACATGGAAATATCTACACCGCTATCAGTATAAACATGGAAATATTGACACCGCTATCTGTATAAATATGGAAATATCTACACCACTATCTCTATAAACATGGAAATATCTACACCGTTTTCTGTATAAACAAAGAAATATCTCCACCGCTGTCTGTATGAACATGGAAACATCTACACCGCTAGCTGTATAAACATAGAATTATCTGCAGCGTTATCTGTATAAACATGGAAATATCAACACGGCAGTCTGTGCAAAGATGGAAATATCTACAATGCTATCTCAATAAACATGGAAGTATCGACACCGCCATCTGTACACACATGGAAATACCTACACAGTCATCTGTATAAACATGGAAATATCTACACCACTATCTGTATAAACATGGAAATACCTTCACTGCCATCTGTATAAACATGGAATTATCTACACAGACATCTCTATAACCATTGAAATATCTAAACCGCTATCTGTATAAACATGGAAGTAGCCACACCGCTATCTGTATAAACATGGAAATATCTACACCGCCATCTGTGAAAACATGGAAATATCTACACTGTCATCTTTATAAACATGGAAATATCTACACGTCCATCTGTATAAACATGGAAATATCTACACTGCCATATGTATATACCTGGAAATACCTACACTGCCATCTGTATAAACATGGAAATATCTACACCGCTATCTCTATAAATATGGAAATGTCTACACGGCTATCTGTATAAACATGGAAATATATCCACCGCTATCTGTAGAAACATGCAAATATCTACATCGCTATCTGTATAAACATGGAAATATCTCCACCGCTATCTGTAGAAACATGGAATTATCTACATTGCTATCTGTATAAATATGGAAATATCTCCACCGCTATCTCTATAAAGATGGAAATATCTACACCGCTATCTTTATAAACATGGAAATATCTACACCGCTATCTGTAAAAACATGGAAATATCTATAACACTATCGGTGTAAACATGGAAATATCTACACAGCTATCTGTGTAAACATGGAAATATGCACACAGGTCTCTGTGTAAAGATGGAAATATCTACACTGCAATCTGTGCAAATATGGAAATGTCTACACCGCTATCTCAGTAAACATGGAAATATCTACACCGCTATCTGTATAAACATGGAAATATCAACACCGCTATCTGTATAAACATGGAAATGTCTACCCAACGATCTGTATAAACATGGAAATAACTACACCGCTATATGTATAAGTATGGAAATATCTACACGGCTATCAGTATAAACATGGAAATATCTACACCGCTATCTGTATAAACATGGAAGTAGCTACACGACGACATGTATAAACATGGAAATATCTACACCACCATGTGAATAAACATGGAAATATCCACACCGCTATCAGTAAAAACATGGAAATATCGACACCGCTATCTGTATAAATATGGAAATATCTACACCACTATCTCTATAAACATGGAAATATCTACACCGTTATCTGTATAAACAAAGAAATATCTCCACCGCTGTCTGTATGAACATGGAAACATCTACACCGCTAGCTGTATAAACATGGAATTATCTGAAGCGTTATCTGTATAAACATGGAAATATCTACACCGCAGTCTGTGCAAAGATGGAAATATCTGCAATGCTATCTCAATAAACATGGAAATATCGACACCGCCATCTGTACACACATGGGAATACCTACACAGTCATCTGTATAAACATGGAAATATCTACACCACTATCTGTATAAACATGGAAATACCTACACTGCCATCTGTATAAACATGGAATTATCTACACAGACATCTCTATAACCATGGAAATATCTACACCGCTATCTGTATAAACATGGAAGTAGCCACACCGGCATCTGTATAAACATGGAAATATCTACACCGCCATCTGTGAAAACATGGAAATATCTACACTGTCATCTTTATAAACATGGAAATATCTACACGTCCATCTGTATAAACATGGAAATATCTACACTGCCATCTGTATATACCTGGAAATACCAACACTGCCATCTGTATAAACATGGAAATATCTACACCGCTATCTCTATAAACATGGAAATGTCTACACGGCTATCTGTATAAACATGGAAATATATCCTCCGTTATCAGTAGAAACATGCAAATATCTACATCGCAATCTGTATAAACATGGAAATATCTACACCGCTATCTGTAGAAACATGGAAATATCTACATCGCTATCTGTATAAACATGGAAATATCTCCACCGCTATCTCTATAAAGATGGAAATATCTACACCGCTATCTTTATAAACAGGGAAATATCTACACCGCTATCTGTATAAACATGGAAATATCTATAACACTATCGGTGTAAACATGGAAATATCTCCACCGATATCTGTAGAAACATGGAAATATCTACATCGCTATCTGTATAAACATGGAAATATCTCCACCGCTATCTCTATAAAGATGGTAATATCTACACCGCTATCTTTATAAACATGGAAATATCTACACCGCTATCTGTATAAACATGGAAATATCTATAACACTATCTGTGTAAACATGGAAATATCTACAGAGCTATCTGTGTAAACATGGAAATATGTACACAGGTCTCTGTGTAAAGATGGAAATATCTACACCGCAATCTGTGCAAATATGGAAATATCTACACCGCTATCTCAGTAAACATGGAAATATCTACACCGCTATCTGTATAAACATGGAAATATCAACACCGCTATCTGTATAAACATGGAAATGTCTACACCACGATCTGTATAAACATGGAAATATCTACACCGGTATATGTATAAACATGGAAATATCTACACCGCTATCAGTATAAACATGGAAATATCTACACCGCTATCTGTATAAACATGGAAATATCTACACCACGACATGTATAAACATGGAAATATCTACACCGCCATGTGAATAAACATGGAAATATCTCCACCGCTATCAGTAAAAACATGGAAATATCGACACCGCTATCTGTATAAATATGGAAATATCTACACCACTATCTCTATAAACATGGAAATATCTACACCGTTATCTGTATAAACAAAGAAATATCTCCACCGCTGTCTGTATGAACATGGAAACATCTACACCGCTAGCTGTATAAACATGGAATTATCTGCAGCGTTATCTGTATAAACATGGAAATATCTACACCGCAGTCTGTGCAAAGATGGAAATATCTACAATGCTGTCTCAATAAACATGGAAATATAGACACCGCCATCTGTACACACATGGAAATACCTACACAGTCATCTGTATGAACATGGAAATATCTCCACCACTAACTGTATAAACATGGAAATATCTACACTGCCATCTGTATAAACATGGAATTACCTACAGAGACATCTCTATAATCATTGAAATATCTACACCGCTATCTGTATAAACATGGAAGTAGCCACACCGCTATCAGTATAAACATGGAAATATCTACTCCGCTATCTGTATAAACATGGAAATATCTACACCACGACGTGTATAAACATGGAAATATCTACACCGCTATGTGAATAAACATGGAAATATCTACACCGCTATCAGTATAAACATGGAAATATTGACACCGCTATCTGTATAAATATGGATATATCTACACCACTATCTCTATTAACATGGAAATATCTATACCGTTATCTGTAAAAACAAAGAAATATCTCCACCGCTGTCTGTATTAACATGGAGACATCTACACCGCTAGATGTATAAACTAGGAATTATCTGCAGCGTTATCTGTATAAACATGGAAATATCTACACCGCAGTCTGTGCAAAGATGGAAATATCTACAATGCTATCTCAATAAACATGGAAATATCGACACCGCCATCTGTACACACATTGAAATACCTACACAGTCATCTGTATAAACATGGAAATACCTACACCACTATCTGTATAAACATGGAAATACCTACACTGCCATCTGTATAAACATGGAATTATCTACACAGACATCTCTATAACCATGGAAATATCTACACCGCTATCTGTATAAACATGGAAGTAGCCACACCGGCATCTGTATAAACATGGAAATATCTACACCGCCATCTGTGAAAACATGGAAATATCTACACTGTCATCTTTATAAACATGGAAATATCTACACGTCCATCTGTATAAACATGGAAATATCTACACTGCCATCTGTATATACCTGGAAATACCAACACTGCCATCTGTATAAACATGGAAATATCTACACCGCTATCTCTATAAACATGGAAATGTCTACACGGCTATCTGTATAAACATGGAAATATATCCTCCGTTATCAGTAGAAACATGCAAATATCTATATCGCAATCTGTATAAACATGGAAATATCTACACCGCTATCTGTAGATACATGGAAATATCTACATCGCTATCTGTATAAACATGGAAATATCTCCACCGCTATCTCTATAAAGATGGAAATATCTACACCGCTATCTTTATAAACAGGGAAATATCTACACCGCTATCTGTATAAACATGGAAATATCTATAACACTATCGGTGTAAACATGGAAATATCTCCACCGATATCTGTAGAAACATGGAAATATCTACATCGCTATCTGTATAAACATGGAAATATCTCCACTGCTATCTCTATAAAGATGGTAATATCTACACCGCTATCTTTATAAACATGGAAATATCTACACCGCTATCTGTATAAACATGGAAATATCTATAACACTATCTGTGTAAACATGGAAATATCTACAGAGCTATCTGTGTAAACATGGAAATATGTACACAGGTCTCTGTGTAAAGATGGAAATATCTACACCGCAATCTGTGCAAATATGGAAATATCTACACCGCTATCTCAGTAAACATGGAAATATCTACACCGCTATCTGTATAAACATGGAAATATCTCCACCGCTATCTGTAGAAACATGGAAATATCTACATCTCTATCTGTATAAACATGGAAATATCTCCTACGCTATCTCTATAAAGATGGAAATATCTACACCGCTATCTTTATAAACATGGAAACATCTACACCGTTATCTGTATAAACAAAGAAATATCTGCACCAATGTCTGTATGAACATGGAAACATCTACACCGCTAGCTGTATAAACATGGAATTATCTGCATCGTTATCTGTATAAACATGGAAATATCTACACCGCAGTGTGTGCAAAGATGGAAATATCTACAATGCTATCTCAATAAACATGGAAATATCGACACCGCCATCTGTACACACATGGAAATACATACACAGTCATCTGTATAAACATGGAAATATCAACACCGCTATTTGTATAAACATGGAAATATCTAAACTGCCATCTGTATAAACATGGAATTACCTACACAGTCATCTCTATAACCATTGAAATATCTATGCCGCTATCTGTATAAACATAGAAGTAGCCACACCGCTATCAGTATAAACATGGAAATATCTACACCGCTATCTGTATAAACATGGAAATATCTACACCACGACGTGTATAAACATGGAAATATCTACACCGCTATGTGAATAAACATGGAAATATCTACACCGCTATCAGTATAAACATGGAAATATTGACACCGCTATCTGTATAAATATGGAAATATCTACACCACTATCTCTATAAACATGGAAATATCTACACCGTTTTCTGTATAAACAAAGAAATATCTCCACCGCTGTCTGTATGAACATGGAAACATCTACACCGCTAGCTGTATAAACATAGAATTATCTGCAGCGTTATCTGTATAAACATGGAAATATCAACACGGCAGTCTGTGCAAAGATGGAAATATCTACAATGCTATCTCAATAAACATGGAAATATCGACACCGCCATCTGTACACACATGGAAATACCTACACAGTCATCTGTATAAACATGGAAATATCTACACCACTATCTGTATAAACATGGAAATACCTTCACTGCCATCTGTATAAACATGGAATTATCTTCACAGACATCTCTATAACCATTGAAATATCTAAACCGCTATCTGTATAAACATGGAAGTAGCCACACCGCTATCTGTATAAACATGGAAATATCTACACCGCCATCTGTGAAAACATGGAAATATCTACACTGTCATCTTTATAAACATGGAAATATCTACACGTCCATCTGTATAAACATGGAAATATCTACACTGCCATATGTATATACCTGGAAATACCTACACTGCCATCTGTATAAACATGGAAATATCTACACCGCTATCTCTATAAATATGGAAATGTCTACACGGCTATCTGTATAAACATGGAAATATATCCACCGCTATCTGTAGAAACATGCAAATATCTACATCGCTATCTGTATAAACATGGAAATATCTCCACCGCTATCTGTAGAAACATGGAATTATCTACATTGCTATCTGTATAAATATGGAAATATCTCCACCGCTATCTCTATAAAGATGGAAATATCTACACCGCTATCTTTATAAACATGGAAATATCTACACCGCTATCTGTAAAAACATGGAAATATCTATAACACTATCGGTGTAAACATGGAAATATCTACACAGCTATCTGTGTAAACATGGAAATATGCACACAGGTCTCTGTGTAAAGATGGAAATATCTACACTGCAATCTGTGCAAATATGGAAATGTCTACACCGCTATCTCAGTAAACATGGAAATATCTACACCGCTATCTGTATAAACATGGAAATATCAACACCGCTATCTGTATAAACATGGAAATGTCTACCCAACGATCTGTATAAACATGGAAATAACTACACCGCTATATGTATAAGTATGGAAATATCTACACGGCTATCAGTATAAACATGGAAATATCTACACCGCTATCTGTATAAACATGGAAGTAGCTACACGACGACATGTATAAACATGGAAATATCTACACCACCATGTGAATAAACATGGAAATATCCACACCGCTATCAGTAAAAACATGGAAATATCGACACCGCTATCTGTATAAATATGGAAATATCTACACCACTATCTCTATAAACATGGAAATATCTACACCGTTATCTGTATAAACAAAGAAATATCTCCACCGCTGTCTGTATGAACATGGAAACATCTACACCGCTAGCTGTATAAACATGGAATTATCTGAAGCGTTATCTGTATAAACATGGAAATATCTACACCGCAGTCTGTGCAAAGATGGAAATATCTGCAATGCTATCTCAATAAACATGGAAATATCGACACCGCCATCTGTACACACATGGGAATACCTACACAGTCATCTGTATAAACATGGAAATATCTACACCACTATCTGTATAAACATGGAAATATCTACACTGCCATCTGTATAAACATGGAATTACCTACACAGACATCTCAATAATCATTGAAATATCTACACCGCTATCTGTATAAACATGGAAGTAGCCACACCGCTATCAGTATAAACATGGAAATATCTACACCGCTATCTGTATAAACATGAAAGTAACCACACCGGAATCTGTATAAACGTGGAAATATCTACACGTCCATCTGTATAAACATGGAAATATCTACACTGCCATCTGTATAAACATGGAATTACCTACAGAGACATCTCTATAATCATTGAAATATCTACACCGCTATCTGTATAAACATGGAAGTAGCCACACCGCTATCAGTATAAACATGGAAATATCTACTCCGCTATCTGTATAAACATGGAAATATCTACACCACGACATGTATAAACATGGAAATATCTACACCGCTATGTGAATAAACATGGAAATATCTACACCGCTATCAGTATAAACATGGAAATATCGACACCGCTATCTGTATAAATATGGATATATCTACACCACTATCTCTATTAACATGGAAATATCTACACCGTTATCTGTGAAAACAAAGAAATATCTCCACCGCTGTCTGTATGAACATGGAGACATCTACACCGCTAGATGTATAAACAAGGAATTATCTGCAGCGTTATCTGTATAAACATGGAAATATCTACACCGCAGTCTGTGCAAAGATGGAAATATCTACAATGCTATCTCAATAAACATGGAAATATCGACACCGCCATCTGTACACACATTGAAATACCTACACAGTCATCTGTATAAACATGGAAATATCTACACCACTATCTGTATAAACATGGAAATACCTACACTGCCATCTGTATAAACATGGAATTATCTACACAGACATCTCTATAACCATGGAAATATCTACACCGCTATCTGTATAAACATGGAAGTAGCCACACCGGCATCTGTATAAACATGGAAATATCTACACCGCCATCTGTGAAAACATGGAAATATCTACACTGTCATCTTTATAAACATGGAAATATCTACACGTCCATCTGTATAAACATGGAAATATCTACACTGCCATCTGTATATACCTGGAAATACCAACACTGCCATCTGTATAAACATGGAAATATCTACACCGCTATCTCTATAAACATGGAAATGTCTACACGGCTATCTGTATAAACATGGAAATATATCCTCCGTTATCAGTAGAAACATGCAAATATCTACATCGCAATCTGTATAAACATGGAAATATCTACACCGCTATCTGTAGAAACATGGAAATATCTACATCGCTATCTGTATAAACATGGAAATATCTCCACCGCTATCTCTATAAAGATGGAAATATCTACACCGCTATCTTTATAAACAGGGAAATATCTACACCGCTATCTGTATAAACATGGAAATATCTATAACACTATCGGTGTAAACATGGAAATATCTCCACCGATATCTGTAGAAACATGGAAATATCTACATCGCTATCTGTATAAACATGGAAATATCTCCACCGCTATCTCTATAAAGATGGTAATATCTACACCGCTATCTTTATAAACATGGAAATATCTACACCGCTATCTGTATAAACATGGAAATATCTATAACACTATCTGTGTAAACATGGAAATATCTACAGAGCTATCTGTGTAAACATGGAAATATGTACACAGGTCTCTGTGTAAAGATGGAAATATCTACACCGCAATCTGTGCAAATATGGAAATATCTACACCGCTATCTCAGTAAACATGGAAATATCTACACCGCTATCTGTATAAACATGGAAATATCAACACCGCTATCTGTATAAACATGGAAATGTCTACACCACGATCTGTATAAACATGGAAATATCTACACCGGTATATGTATAAACATGGAAATATCTACACCGCTATCAGTATAAACATGGAAATATCTACACCGCTATCTGTATAAACATGGAAATATCTACACCACGACATGTATAAACATGGAAATATCTACACCGCCATGTGAATAAACATGGAAATATCTCCACCGCTATCAGTAAAAACATGGAAATATCGACACCGCTATCTGTATAAATATGGAAATATCTACACCACTATCTCTATAAACATGGAAATATCTACACCGTTATCTGTATAAACAAAGAAATATCTCCACCGCTGTCTGTATGAACATGGAAACATCTACACCGCTAGCTGTATAAACATGGAATTATCTGCAGCGTTATCTGTATAAACATGGAAATATCTACACCGCAGTCTGTGCAAAGATGGAAATATCTACAATGCTGTCTCAATAAACATGGAAATATAGACACCGCCATCTGTACACACATGGAAATACCTACACAGTCATCTGTATGAACATGGAAATATCTCCACCACTAACTGTATAAACATGGAAATATCTACACTGCCATCTGTATAAACATGGAATTACCTACAGAGACATCTCTATAATCATTGAAATATCTACACCGCTATCTGTATAAACATGGAAGTAGCCACACCGCTATCAGTATAAACATGGAAATATCTACTCCGCTATCTGTATAAACATGGAAATATCTACACCACGACGTGTATAAACATGGAAATATCTACACCGCTATGTGAATAAACATGGAAATATCTACACCGCTATCAGTATAAACATGGAAATATTGACACCGCTATCTGTATAAATATGGATATATCTACACCACTATCTCTATTAACATGGAAATATCTATACCGTTATCTGTAAAAACAAAGAAATATCTCCACCGCTGTCTGTATTAACATGGAGACATCTACACCGCTAGATGTATAAACTAGGAATTATCTGCAGCGTTATCTGTATAAACATGGAAATATCTACACCGCAGTCTGTGCAAAGATGGAAATATCTACAATGCTATCTCAATAAACATGGAAATATCGACACCGCCATCTGTACACACATTGAAATACCTACACAGTCATCTGTATAAACATGGAAATACCTACACCACTATCTGTATAAACATGGAAATACCTACACTGCCATCTGTATAAACATGGAATTATCTACACAGACATCTCTATAACCATGGAAATATCTACACCGCTATCTGTATAAACATGGAAGTAGCCACACCGGCATCTGTATAAACATGGAAATATCTACACCGCCATCTGTGAAAACATGGAAATATCTACACTGTCATCTTTATAAACATGGAAATATCTACACGTCCATCTGTATAAACATGGAAATATCTACACTGCCATCTGTATATACCTGGAAATACCAACACTGCCATCTGTATAAACATGGAAATATCTACACCGCTATCTCTATAAACATGGAAATGTCTACACGGCTATCTGTATAAACATGGAAATATATCCTCCGTTATCAGTAGAAACATGCAAATATCTATATCGCAATCTGTATAAACATGGAAATATCTACACCGCTATCTGTAGATACATGGAAATATCTACATCGCTATCTGTATAAACATGGAAATATCTCCACCGCTATCTCTATAAAGATGGAAATATCTACACCGCTATCTTTATAAACAGGGAAATATCTACACCGCTATCTGTATAAACATGGAAATATCTATAACACTATCGGTGTAAACATGGAAATATCTCCACCGATATCTGTAGAAACATGGAAATATCTACATCGCTATCTGTATAAACATGGAAATATCTCCACTGCTATCTCTATAAAGATGGTAATATCTACACCGCTATCTTTATAAACATGGAAATATCTACACCGCTATCTGTATAAACATGGAAATATCTATAACACTATCTGTGTAAACATGGAAATATCTACAGAGCTATCTGTGTAAACATGGAAATATGTACACAGGTCTCTGTGTAAAGATGGAAATATCTACACCGCAATCTGTGCAAATATGGAAATATCTACACCGCTATCTCAGTAAACATGGAAATATCTACACCGCTATCTGTATAAACATGGAAATATCTCCACCGCTATCTGTAGAAACATGGAAATATCTACATCTCTATCTGTATAAACATGGAAATATCTCCTACGCTATCTCTATAAAGATGGAAATATCTACACCGCTATCTTTATAAACATGGAAACATCTACACCGTTATCTGTATAAACAAAGAAATATCTGCACCAATGTCTGTATGAACATGGAAACATCTACACCGCTAGCTGTATAAACATGGAATTATCTGCATCGTTATCTGTATAAACATGGAAATATCTACACCGCAGTGTGTGCAAAGATGGAAATATCTACAATGCTATCTCAATAAACATGGAAATATCGACACCGCCATCTGTACACACATGGAAATACATACACAGTCATCTGTATAAACATGGAAATATCAACACCGCTATTTGTATAAACATGGAAATATCTAAACTGCCATCTGTATAAACATGGAATTACCTACACAGTCATCTCTATAACCATTGAAATATCTATGCCGCTATCTGTATAAACATAGAAGTAGCCACACCGCTATCAGTATAAACATGGAAATATCTACACCGCTATCTGTATAAACATGGAAATATCTACACCACGACGTGTATAAACATGGAAATATCTACACCGCTATGTGAATAAACATGGAAATATCTACACCGCTATCAGTATAAACATGGAAATATTGACACCGCTATCTGTATAAATATGGAAATATCTACACCACTATCTCTATAAACATGGAAATATCTACACCGTTTTCTGTATAAACAAAGAAATATCTCCACCGCTGTCTGTATGAACATGGAAACATCTACACCGCTAGCTGTATAAACATAGAATTATCTGCAGCGTTATCTGTATAAACATGGAAATATCAACACGGCAGTCTGTGCAAAGATGGAAATATCTACAATGCTATCTCAATAAACATGGAAATATCGACACCGCCATCTGTACACACATGGAAATACCTACACAGTCATCTGTATAAACATGGAAATATCTACACCACTATCTGTATAAACATGGAAATACCTTCACTGCCATCTGTATAAACATGGAATTATCTTCACAGACATCTCTATAACCATTGAAATATCTAAACCGCTATCTGTATAAACATGGAAGTAGCCACAACGCTATCTGTATAAACATGGAAATATCTACACCGCCATCTGTGAAAACATGGAAATATCTACACTGTCATCTTTATAAACATGGAAATATCTACACGTCCATCTGTATAAACATGGAAATATCTACACTGCCATATGTATATACCTGGAAATACCTACACTGCCATCTGTATAAACATGGAAATATCTACACCGCTATCTCTATAAATATGGAAATGTCTACACGGCTATCTGTATAAACATGGAAATATATCCACCGCTATCTGTAGAAACATGCAAATATCTACATCGCTATCTGTATAAACATGGAAATATCTCCACCGCTATCTGTAGAAACATGGAATTATCTACATTGCTATCTGTATAAATATGGAAATATCTCCACCGCTATCTCTATAAAGATGGAAATATCTACACCGCTATCTTTATAAACATGGAAATATCTACACCGCTATCTGTAAAAACATGGAAATATCTATAACACTATCGGTGTAAACATGGAAATATCTACACAGCTATCTGTGTAAACATGGAAATATGCACACAGGTCTCTGTGTAAAGATGGAAATATCTACACTGCAATCTGTGCAAATATGGAAATGTCTACACCGCTATCTCAGTAAACATGGAAATATCTACACCGCTATCTGTATAAACATGGAAATATCAACACCGCTATCTGTATAAACATGGAAATGTCTACCCAACGATCTGTATAAACATGGAAATAACTACACCGCTATATGTATAAGTATGGAAATATCTACACGGCTATCAGTATAAACATGGAAATATCTACACCGCTATCTGTATAAACATGGAAGTAGCTACACGACGACATGTATAAACATGGAAATATCTACACCACCATGTGAATAAACATGGAAATATCCACACCGCTATCAGTAAAAACATGGAAATATCGACACCGCTATCTGTATAAATATGGAAATATCTACACCACTATCTCTATAAACATGGAAATATCTACACCGTTATCTGTATAAACAAAGAAATATCTCCACCGCTGTCTGTATGAACATGGAAACATCTACACCGCTAGCTGTATAAACATGGAATTATCTGAAGCGTTATCTGTATAAACATGGAAATATCTACACCGCAGTCTGTGCAAAGATGGAAATATCTGCAATGCTATCTCAATAAACATGGAAATATCGACACCGCCATCTGTACACACATGGGAATACCTACACAGTCATCTGTATAAACATGGAAATATCTACACCACTATCTGTATAAACATGGAAATATCTACACTGCCATCTGTATAAACATGGAATTACCTACACAGACATCTCAATAATCATTGAAATATCTACACCGCTATCTGTATAAACATGGAAGTAGCCACACCGCTATCAGTATAAACATGGAAATATCTACACCGCTATCTGTATAAACATGAAAGTAACCACACCGGAATCTGTATAAACGTGGAAATATCTACACGTCCATCTGTATAAACATGGAAATATCTACACTGCCATCTGTATAAACATGGAATTACCTACAGAGACATCTCTATAATCATTGAAATATCTACACCGCTATCTGTATAAACATGGAAGTAGCCACACCGCTATCAGTATAAACATGGAAATATCTACTCCGCTATCTGTATAAACATGGAAATATCTACACCACGACATGTATAAACATGGAAATATCTACACCGCTATGTGAATAAACATGGAAATATCTACACCGCTATCAGTATAAACATGGAAATATTGACACCGCTATCTGTATAAATATGGATATATCTACACCACTATCTCTATTAACATGGAAATATCTACACCGTTATCTGTAAAAACAAAGAAATATCTCCACCGCTGTCTGTATGAACATGGAGACATCTACACCGCTAGATGTATAAACAAGGAATTATCTGCAGCGTTATCTGTATAAACATGGAAATATCTACACCGCAGTCTGTGCAAAGATGGAAATATCTACAATGCTATCTCAATAAACATGGAAATATCGACACCGCCATCTGTACACACATTGAAATACCTACACAGTCATCTGTATAAACATGGAAATATCTACACCACTATCTGTATAAACATGGAAATACCTACACTGCCATCTGTATAAACATGGAATTATCTACACAGACATCTCTATAACAATGGAAATATCTACACCGCTATCTGTATAAACATGGAAGTAGCCACACCGGCATCTGTATAAACATGGAAATATCTACACCGCCATCTGTGAAAACATGGAAATATCTACACTGTCATCTTTATAAACATGGAAATATCTACACGTCCATCTGTATAAACATGGAAATATCTACACTGCCATCTGTATATACCTGGAAATACCAACACTGCCATCTGTATAAACATGGAAATATCTACACCGCTATCTCTATAAACATGGAAATGTCTACACGGCTATCTGTATAAACATGGAAATATATCCTCCGTTATCAGTAGAAACATGCAAATATCTACATCGCAATCTGTATAAACATGGAAATATCTACACCGCTATCTGTAGAAACATGGAAATATCTACATCGCTATCTGTATAAACATGGAAATATCTCCACCGCTATCTCTATAAAGATGGAAATATCTACACCGCTATCTTTATAAACAGGGAAATATCTACACCGCTATCTGTATAAACATGGAAATATCTATAACACTATCGGTGTAAACATGGAAATATCTCCACCGATATCTGTAGAAACATGGAAATATCTACATCGCTATCTGTATAAACATGGAAATATCTCCACCGCTATCTCTATAAAGATGGTAATATCTACACCGCTATCTTTATAAACATGGAAATATCTACACCGCTATCTGTATAAACATGGAAATATCTATAACACTATCTGTGTAAACATGGAAATATCTACAGAGCTATCTGTGTAAACATGGAAATATGTACACAGGTCTCTGTGTAAAGATGGAAATATCTACACCGCAATCTGTGCAAATATGGAAATATCTACACCGCTATCTCAGTAAACATGGAAATATCTACACCGCTATCTGTATAAACATGGAAATATCAACACCGCTATCTGTATAAACATGGAAATGTCTACACCACGATCTGTATAAACATGGAAATATCTACACCGGTATATGTATAAACATGGAAATATCTACACCGCTATCAGTATAAACATGGAAATATCTACACCGCTATCTGTATAAACATGGAAATATCTACACCACGACATGTATAAACATGGAAATATCTACACCGCCATGTGAATAAACATGGAAATATCTCCACCGCTATCAGTAAAAACACGGAAATATCGACACCGCTATCTGTATAAATATGGAAATATCTACACCACTATCTCTATAAACATGGAAATATCTACACCGTTATCTGTATAAACAAAGAAATATCTCCACCGCTGTCTGTATGATCATGGAAACATCTAAACCGCTAGCTGTATAAACATGGAATTATCTGCAGCGTTATCTGTATAAACATGGAAATATCTACACCGCAGTCTGTGCAAAGATGGAAATATCTACAATGCTGTCTCAATAAACATGGAAATATAGACACCGCCATCTGTACACACATGGAAATACCTACACAGTCATCTGTATGAACATGGAAATATCTCCACCACTAACTGTATAAACATGGAAATATCTACACTGCCATCTGTATAAACATGGAATTACCTACAGAGACATCTCTATAATCATTGAAATATCTACACCGCTATCTGTATAAACATGGAAGTAGCCACACCGCTATCAGTATAAACATGGAAATATCTACTCCGCTATCTGTATAAACATGGAAATATCTACACCACGACGTGTATAAACATGGAAATATCTACACCGCTATGTGAATAAACATGGAAATATCTACACCGCTATCAGTATAAACATGGAAATATTGACACCGCTATCTGTATAAATATGGATATATCTACACCACTATCTCTATTAACATGGAAATATCTACACCGTTATCTGTAAAAACAAAGAAATATCTCCACCGCTGTCTGTATTAACATGGAGACATCTACACCGCTAGATGTATAAACAAGGAATTATCTGCAGCGTTATCTGTATAAACATGGAAATATCTACACCGCAGTCTGTGCAAAGATGGAAATATCTACAATGCTATCTCAATAAACATGGAAATATCGACACCGCCATCTGTACACACATTGAAATACCTACACAGTCATCTGTATAAACATGGAAATACCTACACCACTATCTGTATAAACATGGAAATACCTACACTGCCATCTGTATAAACATGGAATTATCTACACAGACATCTCTATAACCATGGAAATATCTACACCGCTATCTGTATAAACATGGAAGTAGCCACACCGGCATCTGTATAAACATGGAAATATCTACACCGCCATCTGTGAAAACATGGAAATATCTACACTGTCATCTTTATAAACATGGAAATATCTACACGTCCATCTGTATAAACATGGAAATATCTACACTGCCATCTGTATATACCTGGAAATACCTACACTGCCATCTGTATAAACATGGAAATATCTACACCGCTATCTCTATAAACATGGAAATGTCTACACGGCTATCTGTATAAACATGGAAATATATCCTCCGTTATCAGTAGAAACATGCAAATATCTACATCGCAATCTGTATAAACATGGAAATATCTACACCGCTATCTGTAGATACATGGAAATGTCTACATCGCTATCTGTATAAACATGGAAATATCTCCACCGCTATCTCTATAAAGATGGAAATATCTACACCGCTATCTTTATAAACAGGGAAATATCTACACCGCTATCTGTATAAACATGGAAATATCTATAACACTATCGGTGTAAACATGGAAATATCTCCACCGATATCTGTAGAAACATGGAAATATCTACATCGCTATCTGTATAAACATGGAAATATCTCCACCGCTATCTCTATAAAGATGGTAATATCTACACCGCTATCTTTATAAACATGGAAATATCTACACCGCTATCTGTATAAACATGGAAATATCTATAACACTATCTGTGTAAACATGGAAATATCTACAGAGCTATCTGTGTAAACATGGAAATATGTACACAGGTCTCTGTGTAAAGATGGAAATATCTACACCGCAATCTGTGCAAATATGGAAATATCTACACCGCTAGCTCAGTAAACATGGAAATATCTACACCGCTATCTGTATAAACATGGAAATATCAACACCGCTATCTGTATAAACATGGAAATGTCTACACCACGATCTGTATAAACATGGAAATATCTACACCGGTATATGTATAAACATGGAAATATCTACACCGCTATCAGTATAAACATGGAAATATCTACACCGCTATCTGTATAAACATGGAAATATCTACACCACGACATGTATAAACATGGAAATATCTACACCGCCATGTGAATAAACATGGAAATATCTCCACCGCTATCAGTAAAAACATGGAAATATCGACACCGCTATCTGTATAAATATGGAAATATCTACACCACTATCTCTATAAACATGGAAATATCTACACCGTTATCTGCATAAACAAAGAAATATCTCCACCGCAGTCTGCATGAACATGGAAACATCTACACCGCTAGCTGTATATACATGGAATTATCTGCAGCGTTATCTGTATAAACATGGAAATATCTACACTGCAGTCTGTGCAAAGATGGAAATATCTACAATGCTGTCTCAATAAACATGGAAATATCGACACCGCCATCTGTACACTCGGAAATACCTACAGAGTCATCTGTATAAACATGGAAATATCTACACTGCCATCTGTAAAAACATGGAATTACCTACACAGACATCTCTATAATTATTGAAATATCTACACTGATATCTGTATAAACATGGAAGTAGCCACACCGCTATCAGTATAAACATGGAAATATCTACACCGCTATCTGTATAAACATGGAAATATCTACACCACGACGTGTATAAACATGGAAATATCTACACCGCTATGTGAATAAACATGGAAATATCTACACCGCTATCAGTATAAACATGGAAATATTGACACCGCTATCTGTGTAAATATGGAAATATCTACACCACTATCTCTATAAACATGGAAATATCCACACCGTTATCTGTATAAACCAAGAAATATCTCCACCGCTGTCTGTATGAAAATGGAAACATCTACACCGCTAGATGTATAAACAAGGAATTATCTGCAGCGATATCTGTATAAACATGGAAATATCTACACCGCAGTCTGTGCAAAGATGGAAATATCTACAATGCTATCTCAATAAACATGGAAATATCGACACCGCCATCTGTACACACATGGAAATACCTACACAGTCATCTGTATAAACATGGAAATATCTATACCACTATCTGTATAAACATGGAAATACCTACACTGCCATCTGTATAAACATGGAATTATCTACACAGACATCTCTATAACCATGGAAATATCTACACCGCTATCTGTATAAACATGGAAGTAGCCACACCGGCATCTGTATAAACATGGAAATATCTACACCGCCATCTGTGAAAACATGGAAATATCTACACTGTCATCTTTATAAACATGGAAATATCTACACGTCCATCTGTATAAACGTGGAAATATCTACACTGCCATCTGTATATACCTGGAAATACCTACACTGCCATCTGTATGAACATGGAAATATCTACACCGCTATCTCTATAAACATGGAAATGTCTACACCGCTATCTGTATAAACATGGAAATATCTATAACACTATCTGTGTAAACATGGAAATATCTACACAGCTATCTGTGTAAACATGGAAATATGTACACAGGTCTCTGTGTAAAGATGGAAATATCTACACCGCAATCTGTGCAAATATGGAAATATCTACACCGCTATCTCAGTAAACATGTAAATATCTACACCGCTATCTGTATAAACATGGAAATATCAACACCGCTATCTGTATAAACATGTAAATGTCTACACCACGATCTATATAAACATGGAAATATCTACACCGCTATCTGTATAAACATGGAAATATCTACACCGCTATCAGTATAAACATGGAAATATCTACACCGCTATCTGTATAAACATGGAAATATCTACACCACGACATGTATAAACATGGAAATATCTACACCGCCATGTGAATAAACATGGAAATATCTACACCGCTATCAGTAAAAACATGGAAATATCGACACCGCTATCTGTATAAATATGGAAATATCTACACCACTATCTCTATAAACATGGAAATATCTACACCGTTATCTGTATAAACAAAGAAATATCTCCACCGCTGTCTGTATGAACATGGAAACATCTACACCGCTAGCTGTATAAACATGGAATTATCTTCAGCGTTATCAGTATAAACATGGAAATATCTACACCGCAGTCTGTGCAAAGATGGAAATATCTACAATGCTGTCTCAATAAACATGGAAATATCGACACCGCCATCTGTACACACGGAAATACCTACACAGTCATCTGTATAAACATGGAAATATCTACACCACTATCTGTATAAACATGGAAATATCTACACTGCCATCTGTATAAACATGGAATTACCTACACAGACATCTCCATAATCATCGAAATATCCACACCGATATCTGTATAAACATGGAAGTAGCCACACCGCTATCTGTATAAACATGGAAATATCTACACCGCTATCTGTATAAACATGGAAATATCTACACCACGACGTGTATAAAAATGGAAATATCTACACCGCTATGTGAATAAACATGGAAATATCTACACCGCTATCAGTATAAACATGGAAATATTGACACCGTTATCTGTATAAACAAAGAAATATCTCCACCGCTGTCTTTATGAACATGGAAACTTCTACACCGCTAGCTGTATAAACATGGAATTATCTGCAGCGTTATGTGTATAAACATGGAAATATCTACACCGCAGTCTGTGCAAAGATGGAAGTATCTACAATGATATCGCAATAAACATGGATATATCGACACCGCCATCTGTACACACATGGAAATACCTACACAGTCATCTGTATAAACATGGAAATATCTACACCACTATCTGTATAAACTTGGAAATACCTACACTGCCATCTGTATAAACATGGAATTATCTACACCGACATCTCTATAACCATTGAAATATCTACACCGCTATCAGTATAAACATGGAAGTAGCCACACCGCTATCTGTATAAACATGGATACATCTACACCGCCATCTGTGAAAACATGGAAATATCTACACTATCATCTTTATAAACATGCAAATATATACACGTCCATCTGTATAAACATGGAAATATCTACACTGCCATCTGTATATACCTGGAAATACCTACACTGCCATCTGTATAAACATGGAAATATCTACACCGCTATCTCTATAAACATGGAAATGTCTACACGGCTATCTGTATAAACATGGAAATATATCCACCGCTATCTGTGGAAACATGCAAATATCTACATCGCTATCTGTATAAACATGGAAATATCTCCACCGCTATCTCTATAAAGATGGAAATATCTACACCGCTATCTTTATAAACATGGAAATATCTACACAGTTATCTGTATAAACATGGAAATATCTATAACACTATCTGTGAAAACATGGAAATATCTACACAGCTATCTGTGTAAACATGGAAATATGTACACAGGTCTCTGTGTAAAGATGGAAATATCTGCACTGCAATCTGTGCAAATATGGAAATATCTACACCGCTATCTCAGTAAACATGGAAATATCTACACCGCTATCTGTATAAACATGGATATATCAACACCGCTATCTGTATAAACATGGAAATCTCTACACCACGATCTGTATAAACATGGAAATACCTACACCGCTATATGTATAAACATGGAAATATCTACACCGCTATCAGTATAAACATGGAAATATCTACACCGCTATCTGTATAAACATGGAAATATCTACACCACGACATGTATAAACATGGAAATATCTACACCACCATGTGAATAAACATGGAAATATCCACACCGCTATCAGTTAAAACATGGAAATATCGACACCGCTATCTGTATAAATATGGAAATATCTACACCACTATCTCTATAAACATGGAAATATCTTCACCGTTATCTGTATAAACAAAGAAATATCTCCACCGCTGTCTGTTTGAACATGGAAACATCTACACCGCTAGCTGTATAAACATGGAATTATCTGCAGCGTTATCTGTATAAACATGGAAATATCTACACCGCAGTCTGTGCAAAGATGGAAATATCTACAATGCTATCTCAATAAACATGGAAATATCGACACCGCCATCTGTACACACATGGAAATACCTACACAGTCATCGGTATAAACATGGAAATATCTACACCACTATCTGTATAAACATGGAAATACCTACAGTGCTTCTGTATAAACATGGAATTATCTACACAGACATCTCTATAACCATTGAAATATCTACACCGCTATCTGTATAAACATGGAAGTTGCCACACCGCTATCTGTATAAACATGGATATATCTACACCGACATCTGTGAAAACATGGAAATATCTACACTATCATCTTTATAAACATGGAAATATCTACACGTCCGTCTGTATAAACATGGAAATATCTACACTGCCATCTGTATATACCTGGAAATACCTACACTGCCATCTGTATAAACATGGACTTATCTACACCGCTATCTCTATAAACATGGAAATGTCTACACGGCTATCTCTATAAACATAGAAATATATCCACCGCTATCTGTAGAAACATGGAAATATCTACATCGCTATCTGTATAAACATGGAAATATCTCCACCGCTGTCTGTAGAAACATGGAAATATCTACATCGCTATCTGTATAAACATGGAAATATCTCCACCGTTATCTCTATAAAGATGGAAATATCTACACCGCTATCTTTATAAACATGGAAATATCTACACCGCTATCTGTATAAACATGGAAATATCTATAACACTATCTGTGTAAGCATGTAAATATCTACACAGCTATCTGTGTAAACATGGAAATACGTACACAGGTCTCTGTGTAAAGATGGAAATACCTACACCGCAATCTGTGCAAATATGGAAATATCTACACCGCTATCTCAGTAAACATGGAAATATCTAAACCGCTATCTGTAAAAACATGGAAATATCAACACCGCTATCTGTATAAACATGGGTATGTCTACACCACGATCTGTATAAACATGGAAGTATCTACACTGCTATATGTATAAACATGGAAATATCTACACCACTATCTGTATAAACATGGAAATATCTACACTGCAATCTGTATAAACATGGAATTACCTACACAGACATCTCTATAATCATTGAAATATCTACACCGCTATCTGTATAAACATGGAAGTAGCCACACCGCTATCAGTATAATCATGGAAATATCTACACCGCTATCTGTATAAACATGGAAATATCTACACCACGACGTGTATAAACATGGAAATATCTACACATGGAAATATCTACACCGCTATGTGAATAAACATGGCAATATCTACACCGCTATCAGTGTAAACATGGAAATATTGACACAGCTATCTGTATAAATATGGAAATATCTACACCACTATCTCTATAAACATGGAAATATCTACACCGTTATCTGTATAAACAAAGAAATATCTCCACCGCTGTCTGTATGAACATGGAAACTTCTACACCGCTAGCTGTAGAAACAAGGAATTATCTGCAGCGTTATCTGTATAAACATGGAAATAACTACACCGCAGTCTGTGCAAAGATGGAAGTATCTACAATGCTATCTCAATAAACATGGATATATCGACACCGCCATCTGTACACACATGGAAATACCTACACAGTCATCTGTATAAACATGGAAATATCTACACCACTATCTGTATAAACATGGAAATACCTACACTGCCATCTGTATAAACATGGAATTATCTACACCGACATCTCAATAACCATTGAAATATCTACACCGCTATCTGTATAAACATGGAAGTAGCCACACCGCTATCTGTATAAACATGGATACATCTACACCGCCATCTGTGAAAACATGGAAATATCTACACTATCATCTTTATAAACATGCAAATATCTACACGTCCATCTGTATAAACATGGAAATATCTACACTGCCATCTGTATATACCTGGAAATACCTACACTGCCATCTGTATAAACATGGAAATATCTACACCGCTATCTCTATAAACTTGGAAATGTCTACACGGCTATCTGTATAAACATGGAAATATCTCCACCGCTATCTGTAGAAACATGCAAATATCTACATTGCTATCTGTATAAACATGGAAATATTTCCACCGCTATCTCTATAAAGATGGAAATATCTACACCGCTATCTTTATAAACATGGAAATATCTTCACCGTTATCTGTATAAACATGGAAATATCTATAACACTATCTGTGTAAACATGGAAATATCTACACAGCTATCTGTGTAAACATGGAAATATGTACACAGGTCTCTGTGTAAAGATGGAAATATCTGCACCGCAATCTGTGCAAATATGGAAATATCTACACCGCTATCTCAGTAAACATGGAAATATCTACACCGCTATCTGTATAAACATGGATATATCAACACCGCTATCTGTATAAACATGGAAATGTCTACACCACGATCTGTATAAACATGGAAATACCTACACCGCTATATGTATAAACATGGAAATATCTACACCGCTATCAGTATAAACATGGAAATATCTACACCGCTATCTGTATAAACATGGAAATATCTACACCACGACATGTATAAACATGGAAATATCTACACCACCATGTGAATAAACATCGAAATATCCACAAGGCTATCAGTTAAAACATGGAAATATCGACACCGCTATCTGTATAAATATGGAAATATCTACACCACTATCTCTATAAACATGGAAATATCTTCACCGTTATCTGTATTAACAAAGAAATATCTCCACCCCTGTCTGTATGAACATGGAAACATCTACACCGCTAGCTGTATAAACATGGAATTATCTGCAGCGTTATCTGTATAAACATGGAAATATCTACACCGCAGTCTGTGCAAAGATGGAAATATCTACAATGCTATCTCAATAAACATGGAAATATCGACACCGCCATCTGTACACACATGGAAATACCTACACAGTCATCGGTATAAACATGGAAATATCTACACCACTATCTGTATAAACATGGAAATACCTACAGTGCTTCTGTATAAACATGGAATTATCTACACAGACATCTCTATAACCATTGAAATATCTACACCGCTATCTGTATAAACATGGAAGTTGCCACACCGCTATCTGTATAAACATGGAAATATCTACACCGCTATCTGTATAAACATGGAAATATCTACACCACGACGTGTATAAAAATGGAAATATCTACACCGCTATGTGAATAAACATGGAAATATCTACACCGCTATCAGTATAAACATGGAAATATTGACACCGTTATCTGTATAAACAAAGAAATATCTCCACCGCTGTCTTTATGAACATGGAAACATCTACACCGCTAGCTGTATAAACATGGAATTATCTGCAGCGTTATGTGTATAAACATGGAAATATCTACACCGCAGTCTGTGCAAAGATGGAAGTATCTACAATGATATCGCAGTAAACATGGATATATCGACACCGCCATCTGTACACACATGGAAATACCTACACAGTCATCTGTATAAACATGGAAATATCTACACCACTATCTGTATAAACTTGGAAATACCTACACTGCCATCTGTATAAACATGGAATTATCTACACCGACATCTCTATAACCATTGAAATATCTACACCGCTATCAGTATAAACATGGAAGTAGCCACACCGCTATCTGTATAAACATGGATACATCTACACCGCCATCTGTGAAAACATGGAAATATCTACACTATCATCTTTATAAACATGCAAATATATACACGTCCATCTGTATAAACATGGAAATATCTACACTGCCATCTGTATATACCTGGAAATACCTACACTGCCATCTGTATAAACATGGAAATATCTACACCGCTATCTCTATAAACATGGAAATGTCTACACGGCTATCTGTATAAACATGGAAATATATCCACCGCTATCTGTGGAAACATGCAAATATCTACATCGCTATCTGTATAAACATGGAAATATCTCCACCGCTATCTCTATAAAGATGGAAATATCTACACCGCTATCTTTATAAACATGGAAATATCTACACCGTTATCTGTATAAACATGGAAATATCTATAACACTATCTGTGAAAACATGGAAATATCTACACAGCTATCTGTGTAAACATGGAAATATGTACACAGGTCTCTGTGTAAAGATGGAAATATCTGCACTGCAATCTGTGCAAATATGGAAATATCTACACCGCTATCTCAGTAAACATGGAAATATCTACACCGCTATCTGTATAAACATGGATATATCAACACCGCTATCTGTATAAACATGGAAATGTCTACACCACGATCTGTATAAACATGGAAATACCTACACCGCTATATGTATAAACATGGAAATATCTACACCGCTATCAGTATAAACATGGAAATATCTACACCGCTATCTGTATAAACATGGAAATATCTACACCACGACATGTATAAACATGGAAATATCTACACCACCATGTGAATAAACATGGAAATATCCACACCGCTATCAGTTAAAACATGGAAATATCGACACCGCTATCTGTATAAATATGGAAATATCTACACCACTATCTCTATAAACATGGAAATATCTTCACCGTTATCTGTATAAACAAAGAAATATCTCCACCGCTGTCTGTTTGAACATGGAAACATCTACACCGCTAGCTGTATAAACATGGAATTATCTGCAGCGTTATCTGTATAAACATGGAAATATCTACACCGCAGTCTGTGCAAAGATGGAAATATCTACAATGCTATCTCAATAAACATGGAAATATCGACACCGCCATCTGTACACACATGGAAATACCTACACAGTCATCGGTATAAACATGGAAATATCTACACCACTATCTGTATAAACATGGAAATACCTACAGTGCTTCTGTATAAACATGGAATTATCTACACAGACATCTCTATAACCATTGAAATATCTACACCGCTATCTGTATAAACATGGAAGTTGCCACACCGCTATCTGTATAAACATGGATATATCTACACCGACATCTGTGAAAACATGGAAATATCTACACTATCATCTTTATAAACATGGAAATATCTACACGTCCGTCTGTATAAACATGGAAATATCTACACTGCCATCTGTATATACCTGGAAATACCTACACTGCCATCTGTATAAACATGGACTTATCTACACCGCTATCTCTATAAACATGGAAATGTCTACACGGCTATCTCTATAAACATAGAAATATATCCACCGCTATCTGTAGAAACATGGAAATATCTACATCGCTATCTGTATAAACATGGAAATATCTCCACCGCTGTCTGTAGAAACATGGAAATATCTACATCGCTATCTGTATAAACATGGAAATATCTCCACCGTTATCTCTATAAAGATGGAAATATCTACACCGCTATCTTTATAAACATGGAAATATCTACACCGCTATCTGTATAAACATGGAAATATCTATAACACTATCTGTGTAAGCATGGAAATATCTACACAACTATCTGTGTAAACATGGAAATACGTACACAGGTCTCTGTGTAAAGATGGAAATACCTACACCGCAATCTGTGCAAATATGGAAATATCTACACCGCTATCTCAGTAAACATGGAAATATCTAAACCGCTATCTGTAAAAACATGGAAATATCAACACCGCTATCTGTATAAACATGGCTATGTCTACACCACGATCTGTATAAACATGGAAGTATCTACACTGCTATATGTATAAACATGGAAATATCTACACCACTATCTGTATAAACATGGAAATATCTACACTGCAATCTGTATAAACATGGAATTACCTACACAGACATCTCTATAATCATTGAAATATCTACACCGCTATCTGTATAAACATGGAAGTAGCCACACCGCTATCAGTATAATCATGGAAATATCTACACCGCTATCTGTATAAACATGGAAATATCTACACCACGACGTGTATAAACATGGAAATATCTACACATGGAAATATCTACACCGCTATGTGAATAAACATGGCAATATCTACACCGCTATCAGTGTAAACATGGAAATATTGACACAGCTATCTGTATAAATATGGAAATATCTACACCACTATCTCTATAAACATGGAAATATCTACACCGTTATCTGTATAAACAAAGAAATATCTCCACCGCTGTCTGTATGAACATGGAAACTTCTACACCGCTAGCTGTATAAACAAGGAATTATCTGCAGCGTTATCTGTATAAACATGGAAATAACTACACCGCAGTCTGTGCAAAGATGGAAGTATCTACAATGCTATCTCAATAAACATGGATATATCGACACCGCCATCTGTACACACATGGAAATACCTACACAGTCATCTGTATAAACATGGAAATATCTACACCACTATCTGTATAAACATGGAAATACCTACACTGCCATCTGTATAAACATGGAATTATCTACACCGACATCTCAATAACCATTGAAATATCTACACCGCTATCTGTATAAACATGGAAGTAGCCACACCGCTATCTGTATAAACATGGATACATCTACACCGCCATCTGTGAAAACATGGAAATATCTACACTATCATCTTTATAAACATGCAAATATCTACACGTCCATCTGTATAAACATGGAAATATCTACACTGCCATCTGTATATACCTGGAAATACCTACACTGCCATCTGTATAAACATGGAAATATCTACACCGCTATCTCTATAAACTTGGAAATGTCTACACGGCTATCTGTATAAACATGGAAATATTTCCACCGCTATCTGTAGAAACATGCAAATATCTACATCGCTATCTGTATAAACATGGAAATATTTCCACCGCTATCTCTATAAAGATGGAAATATCTACACCGCTATCTTTATAAACATGGAAATATCTTCACCGTTATCTGTATAAACATGGAAATATCTATAACACTATCTGTGTAAACATGGAAATATCTACACAGCTATCTGTGTAAACATGGAAATATGTACACAGGTCTCTGTGTAAAGATGGAAATATCTGCACCGCAATCTGTGCAAATATGGAAATATCTACACCGCTATCTCAGTAAACATGGAAATATCTACACCGCTATCTGTATAAACATGGATATATCAACACCGCTATCTGTATAAACATGGAAATGTCTACACCACGATCTGTATAAACATGGAAATACCTACACCGCTATATGTATAAACATGGAAATATCTACACCGCTATCAGTATAAACTTGGAAATATCTACACCGCTATCTGTATAAACATGGAAATATCTACACCACGACATGTATAAACATGGAAATATCTACACCACCATGTGAATAAACATCGAAATATCCACAAGGCTATCAGTTAAAACATGGAAATATCGACACCGCTATCTGTATAAATATGGAAATATCTACACCACTATCTCTATAAACATGGAAATATCTTCACCGTTATCTGTATTAACAAAGAAATATCTCCACCCCTGTCTGTATGAACATGGAAACATCTACACCGCTAGCTGTATAAACATGGAATTATCTGCAGCGTTATCTGTATAAACATGGAAATATCTACACCGCAGTCTGTGCAAAGATGGAAATATCTACAATGCTATCTCAATAAACATGGAAATATCGACACCGCCATCTGTACACACATGGAAATACCTACACAGTCATCGGTATAAACATGGAAATATCTACACCACTATCTGTATAAACATGGAAATACCTACAGTGCTTCTGTATAAACATGGAATTATCTACACAGACATCTCTATAACCATTGAAATATCTACACCGCTATCTGTATAAACATGGAAGTTGCCACACCGCTATCTGTATAAACATGGATATATCTTCACCGCCATCTGTGAAAACATGGAAATATCTACACTATCATCTTTATAAACATGGAAATATCTACACGTCCGTCTGTATAAACATGGAAATATCTACACTGCCATCTGTATATACCTGGAAATACCTACACTGCCATCTGTATAAACATGGACTTATCTACACCGCTATCTCTATAAACATGGAAATGTCTACACGGCTATCTCTATAAACATAGAAATATATCCACCGCTATCTGTAGAAACATGCAAATATCTACATCGCTATCTGTATAAACATGGAAATATCTCCACCGCTATCTCTATAAAGATGGAAATATCTACACCGCTATCTTTATAAACATGGAAATATGTACACCGTTATCTGTATAAACATGGAAATATCTATAACACTATCTGTGTAAACATGGAAATATCTACACAGCTATCTGTGTGAACATGGAAATATGTACACAGGTCTCTGTGTAAAGATGGAAATATCTAAACCGCAATCTGTGCAAATATGGAAATATCTACACTGCTATCTCAGTAAACATGGAAATATCAACACCGCTATCTGTATAAACATGGAAATGTCTACACGACGATCTGTATAAACATGGAAATATCTACACCGCTATATGTATAAACATGGAAATATCTACACCGCTATCAGTATAAACATGGAAATATCTACACCGCTATCTGTATAAACATGGAAATATCTACACCACGACATGTATAAACATGAAAATATCTACACCACCATGTGAATAAACATGGAAATATCCACACCGCTATCAGTAAAAACATGGAAATATCGACACCGCTATCTGTATAAATATGGAAATATCTACACCACTATCTCTATAAACATGGAAATATCTACACCGTTATCTGTATAAACAAAGAAATATCTCCACCGCTGTCTGTATGAACAGGGAAACATCTACACCGCTAGCTGTATAAACATGGAATTATCTGCAGCGTTATCTGTATAAACATGGAAATATCTACACCGCAGTCAGTGCAAAGATGGAAACATCTACAATGCTATCTCAATAAACATGGAAATATCGACACCGCCATCTGTACACACATGGAAATACCTACACAGTCATCTGTATAAACATGGAAATATCTACACCACTATCTGTATAAACATGGAAATAACTACACCGCCATCTGTGAAAACATGGAAATATCTACACTGTCATGTTTATAAACATGGAAATATCTACTCGTCCATCTGTATAAACATGGAAATTTCTACACTGCCATCTCTATATACCTGGAAATATCTACACTGCCATCTGTATATACATGGAAATATGTACAGCGCTATCTCTATAAACATGGAAATATCTACACGGCTATCTGTATAAACATGGAAATATCTCCACCGCTGTCTGTAGAAACATGGAAATATCTACATCGCTATCTGTATAAACATGGAAATATCTCCACCGTTATCTCTATAAAGATGGAAATATCTACACCGCTATCTTTATAAACATGGAAATATCTACACCGCTATCTGTATAAACATGGAAATATCTATAACACTATCTGTGTAAGCATGGAAATATCTACACAGCTATCTGTGTAAACATGGAAATATGTACACAGGTCTCTGTGTAAAGATGGAAATACCTACACCGCAATCTGTGCAAATATGGAAATATCTACACCGCTATCTCAGTAAACATGGAAATATCTAAACTGCTATCTGTAAAAACATGGAAATATCAACACCGCTATCTGTATAAACCTGGGTATGTCTACACCACGATCTGTATAAACATGGAAGTATCTACACTGCTATATGTATAAACATGGAAATATCTACACCACTATCTGTATAAACATGGAAATATCTACACTGCCATCTGTATAAACATGGAATTACCTACACAGACTTCTCTATAATCCTTGAAATATCTACACCGCTATCTGTATAAACATGGAAGTAGCCACACCGCTATCAGTATAATCATGGAAATATCTACACCGCTATCTGTATAAACATGGAAATATCTACACCACGACGTGTATAAACATGGAAATATCTACACCGCTATGTGAATAAACATGGAAATATCTACACCGCTATCAGTATAAACATGGAAATATTGACACCGCTATCTGTATAAATATGGAAATATCTACACCACTATCTCTATAAACATGGAAATATCTACACCGTTATCTGTATAAACAAAGAAACATCTCCATCGCTGTCTGTATGAACATGGAAACTTCTACACCGCTAGCTGTATAAACAAGGAATTATCTGCAGCGTTATCTGTATAAACATGGAAATATCTACACCGCAGTCTGTGCAAAGATGGAAATATCTACAATGCTATCTCAATAAACATGGAAATATCGACACCGCCATCTGTACACACATGGAAATACCTACACAGTCATCTGTATAAACATGGAAATATCTACACCACTATCTGTATAAACATGGAAATACCTACACTGCCATCTGTATAAACATGGAATTATCTACACAGACATCTCTATAACCATGGAAATATCTACACCGCTATCTGTATAAACATGGAAGTAGCCACACCGGCATCTGTATAAACATGGAAATATCTACACCGCCATCTGTGAAAACATGGAAATATCTACACTGTCATGTTTATAAACATGGAAATATCTACACGTCCATCTGTATAAACATGGAAATATCTACACTGCCATCTGTATATACCTGGAAATACCTACACTGCCATCTGTATAAACATGGAAATATCTACACCGCTATCTCTATAAACATGGAAATGTCTACACGGCTATCTGTATAAACATGGAAATATATCCACCGCTATCAGTAGAAACATGCAAATATCTACATCGCAATCTGTATAAACATGGAAATATCTACACCGCTATCTGTAGAAACATGGAAATATCTACATCGCTATCTGTATAAACATGGAAATATCTCCACCGCTATCTCTATAAAGATGGAAATATCTACACCGCTATCTTTATAAACAGGGAAATATCTACACCGAAATCTGTATAAACATGGAAATATCTATAACACTATCGGTGTAAACATGGAAATATCTCCACCGATATCTGTAGAAACATGGAAATATCTACATCGCTATCTGTATAAACATGGAAATATCTCCGCCGCTATCTCTATAAAGATGGTAATATCTACACCGCTATCTTTATAAACATGGAAATATCTACACCGCTATCTGTATAAACATGGAAATATCTATAACACTATCTGTGTAAACATGGAAATATCTACACAGCTATCTGTGTAAACATGGAAATATGTACACAGGTCTCTGTGTAAAGATGGAAATATCTACACCGCAATCTGTGCAAATATGGAAAAACTACACCGCTATCTCAGTAAACATGGAAATATCTACACCGCTATCTGTATAAACATGGAAATATCAACACCGCTATCTGTATAAACATGGAAATGTCTACACCGCGATCTGTATAAACATGGAAATATCTACACCGCTATATGTATAAACATGGAAATATCTACACCGCTATCAGTATAAACATGGAAATATCTACACCGCTATCTGTATAAACATGTTAATATCTACACCACGACATGTATAAACATGGAAATATCTACACCGCCATGTGAATAAACATGGAAATATCTCCACCGCTATCAGTAAAAACATGGAAATATCGACACCGCTATCTGTATAAATATGGAAATATCTACACCACTATCTCTATAAACATGGAAATATCTACAACGTTATCAGCATAAACAAAGAAATATCTCCACCGCTGTCTGTATGAACATGGAAACATCTACTCCGATAGCTGTATATATATGGAATTATCTGCAGCGTTATCTGCATAAACATGGAAATATCTACACTGCAGTCTGTGCAAAGATGGAAATATCTACAATGCTGTCTCAATAAACATGGAAATATCGACACCGCCATCTGTACACTCGGAAATACCTACTGAGTCATCTGTATAAACATGGAAATATCTACACTGCCATCTGTAAAAACATGGAATTACCTACACAGACATCTCTATAATCATTGAAATATCTACACCGCTATCTGTATAAACATGGAAGTAGCCACACCGCTATCAGTATAAACATGGAAATATCTACACCGCTATCTGTATAAACATGGAAATATCTACACCACGACATGTATAAACATGGAAATATCTACACCGCTATGTGAATAAACATGGAAATATCTACACCGCTATCAGTAAAAACATGGAAATATCGGCACCGCTCTCTGTGTAAATATGGAAATATCTACACCACTATCTCTATAAACATGGAAATATCTACACCGTTATCTGTATAAACCAAGAAATATCTCCACCGCTGTCTGTATGAAAATGGAAACGTCTACACCGCTAGATGTATAAACAAGGAATTATCTGCAGCGATATCTGTATACACATGGAAATATCTACACCGCAGTCTGTGCAAAGATGGAAATATCTACAATGCTATCTCAATAAACATGGAAATATCGACACCGCCATCTGTACACACATGGAAATACCTACACAGTCATCTGTATAAACATGGAAATATCTACACCACTATCTGTATAAACATGGAAATACCTACACTGCCATCTGTATAAACATGGAATTATCTACACAGACATCTCTATAACCATGGAAATATCTACACCGCTATCTGTATAAACATGGAAGTAGCCACACCGGCATCTGTATAAACATGGAAATATCTACACCGCCATCTGTGAAAACATGGAAATATCTACAGTGTCATCTTTATAAACATGGAAATATCTACACGTCCATCTGTATAAACATGGAAATATCTACACTGCCATCTGTATATACCTGGAAATACCTACACTGCCATCTGTATAAACATGGAAATATCTACACCGCTATCTCTATAAACATGGAAATGTCTACACCGCTATCTGTATAAATATGGAAATATCTATAACACTATCTGTGTAAACATGGAAATATCTACACAGCTATCTGTGTAAACATGGAAATATGTACACAGGTCTCTGTGTAAAGATGGAAATATCTACACCGCAATCTGTGCAAATATGGAAATATCTACACCGCTATCTCAGTAAACATGGAAATATCTACACCGCTATCTGTATAAACATGGAAATATCAACACCGCTATCTGTATAAACATGGAAATGTCTACACCACGATCTGTATAAACATGGAAATATCTACACCGCTATATGTATAAACATGGAAATATCCACACGGCCATCAGCATAAACATGGAAATATCTACACCGCTATCAGTATAAACATGGAAATATCTACACCACGACATGTATAAACATGAAATATCTACACCGCCATGTGAATAAACATGGAAATATCTACACCGCTATCAGTAAAAACATGGAAATAACGACACCGCTATCTGTATAAATATGGAAATAGCTACACCACTATCTCTATAAACATGGAAATATCTACACCGTTATCTGTATAAACAAAGAAATATCTCCACCGCTGTCTGTATGAACATGGAAACATCTACACCGCTAGCTGTATAAACATGGAATTATCTGCAGCGTTATCTGTATAAACATGGAAATATCTACACCGCAGTCTGTGCAAAGATGGAAATATCTACAATGCTGTCTCAATAAACATGGAAATATCGACACCGATATCTGTACACACATGGAAATACCTACACAGTCATCTGTATGAACATGGAAATATCTCCACCACTGTCTGTATAAACATGGAAATAACTACACTGCCATCTGTATAAACATGGAATTACCTACACAGACATCTCTATAAACATTGAAATATCTACACCGCTATCTGTATAAACATGGAAGTAGCCACACCGCTATCAGTATAAACATGGAAATATCTACTCCGCTATCTGTATAAACATGGAAATACCTACACCACGACGTGTATAAACATGGGAATATCTACACCGCTATGTGAATAAACATGGAAATATCTACAATGCTATCTCAATAAACATGGAAATATCGACACCGCCATCTGTACACACATGGAAATACCTACACAGTCATCTGTATAAACATGGAAATATCTACACCACTATCTGTATAAACATGGAAATACCTACACTGCCATCTGTATAAACATGGAATTATCTACACAGACATCTCTATAACCACGGAAATATCTACACCGCTATCTGTATAAACATGGAAGTAGCCACACCGGCATCTGTATAAACATGGAAATATCTACACCGCCATCTGTGAAAACATGGAAATATCTACACTGTCATCTTTATAAACATGGAAATATCTACACGTCCATCTGTATAAACATGGAAATATCTACACTGCCATCTGTATATACCTGGAAATACCTACACTGCCATCTGTACAAACATGGAAATATCTACACCGCTATCTCTATAAACAAGGAAATGTCTACACGGCTATCTGTACAAACATGGAAATATATCCACCGCTATCTGTAGAAACATGCAAATATCTACATCGCTATCTGTATAAACTTGGAAATATCTACGCCGCTATCTGTAGAAACATGGAAATATCTACATCGCTATCTGTATAAACATGGAAATATCTCCACCACTATCTCTATAAAGATGGAAATATCTACACCGCTATCTTTATAAACAGGGAAATATCTACACCGCTATCTGTATAAACATGGAAATATCTCCACCGATATCTGTAGAAACATGGAAATATCTACATCGCTATCTGTATAAACATGGAAATATCTCCACCGCTATCTCTATAAAGATGGTAATATCTACACCGCTATCTTTATAAACATGAAAATATCTACACCGCTATCTGTATAAACATGGAAATATCTATAACACTATCTGTGTAAACATGGAAATATCTACACAGCTATCTGTGTAAACATGGAAATATGTACACAGGTCTCTGTGTAAAGATGGAAATATCTACACCGCAATCTGTGAAAATATGGAAATATCTACACCGCTATCTCAGTAAACATGTAAATATCTACACCGCTATCTGTATAAACATGGAAATATCAACACCGCTATCTGTATAAACATGTAAATGTCTACACCACGATCTCTATAAACATGGAAATATCTACACCGCTATATGTATATACATGGAAATATCTACACCGCTATCAGTATAAACATGGAAATATCTACACTGCTATCTGTATAAACATGGAAATATCTACACCACGACATGTATAAACATGGAAATACCTACACCGCCATGTGAATAAACATGGAAATATCTACACCGCAATCAGTAAAAACATGGAAATATCGACACCGCTATCTGTATAAATATGGAAATATCTACACCACTATCTCTATAAACATGGAAATATCTACACCGTTATTTGTATAAACAAAGAAATATCTCCACCGCTGTCTGTATGAACATGGAAACATCTACACCGCTAGCTGTATAAACATGGAATTATCTGCAGCGTTATCTGTATAAACATGGAAATATCTACACCGCAGTCTGTGCAAAGATGGAAATATCTACAATGCTGTCTCAATAAACATGGAAATATCGACACCGCCATCTGTACACACGGAAATACCTACACAGTCATCTGTATAAACATGGAAATATCTACACCACTATCTGTATAAACATGGAAATATCTACAATGCCATCTGTATAAACATGGAATTACCTACACAGACATCTCCATAATCATTGAAATATCCACACCGCTATGTGTATAAACATGGAAGTAGCCACACCGCTATCTGTATAAACATGGAAATATCTACACCGCTATCTGTATAAACATGGAAATATCTACACCACGACGTGTATAAACATGGAAATATCTACACCGCTATGTGAATAAACATGGAAATATCTACACCGCTATCAGTATAAACATGGAAATATTGACACCGCTATCTATATAAATATGGAAATATCTACACCACTATCTCTATAAACATGGAAATATCTACACCGTTATCTGTATAAACAAAGAAATATCTCCACCGCTGTCTGTATGAACATGGAAACATCTACACCGCTAGCTGTATAAACAAGGAATTATCTGCAGCGTTATCTGTATAAACATGGATATATCTACACCGCAGTCTGTGCAAAGGTGGAAGTATCTACAATGCTATCTCAATAAACAAGGATATATCAACACCGCCATCTGTACACACATGGAAATACCTACACAGTCATCTGTATAAACATGGAAATATCTTCACCACTATCTGTATAAACATGGAAATACCTACACTGCCATCTGTATAAACATGGAATTATCTACACAGACATCTCTATAACCATTGAAATATCTACATCGCTATCTGTATAAACATGGAAGTAGCCACACCGCTATCTGTATAAACATGGATACATCTGCACCGCCATCTGTGAAAACATGGAAATATCTACACTATCATCTTTATAAACATGCAAATATCTACACGTCGATCTGTATAAACATGGAAATATCTACACTGCCATCTGTATATACCTGGAAATACCTACACTGCCATCTGTATAAACATGGGAATAGCTACACCGCTATCTCTATAAACATGGAAATGTCTACACGGCTATCTGTATAAACATGGAAATATATCCACCGCTATCTGTAGAAACATGCAAATATCTACATCGCTATCTGCATAAACATGGAAATATCTCCCCCGCTATCTCTATAAAGATGGAACTATCTACACCGCTATCTTTATAAACATGGAAATATCTACACCGTTATCTGTATAAACGTGGAAATACCTATAACACTATCTGTGTAAACATGGAAATATCTACACAGCTATCTGTGTAAACATGGAAATATGTACACAGGTCTCTGTGTAAAGATGGAAATATCTACACCGCAATCCGTGCAAATATGGAAATATCTACACTGCTATCTCAGTAAACATGGAAATATCAACACCGCTATCTGTGTAAACATGGAAATGTCTACACCACGATCTGTGAAAACATGGAAATATCTACACTGTCATCTTTATAAACATGGAAATATATACACGTCCATCTGTATAAACATGGAAATATCTACACTGCCATCTGTATAAACATGGAAATATCTAAACCGCTATCTCTATAAACATGGAAATGTCTACACGGCTATCTGTATAAACATGGAAATATCTCCACCGCTATCTGTAGAAACATGGAAATATCTACATCTCTATCTGTATAAACATGGAAATATCTCCAACGCTATCTCTAAAAAGATGGAAATATCTACACTGCTATCTTTATAAACATGGAAATATCTACACCGATATCTGTATAAACATGGAAATATCTATAACACTATCTGTGTAAACATGGAAATATCTACACAGGTATCTGTGTAAACATTGAAATATGTACACAGGTCTCTGTGTAAAGATGGAAATATCTGCACCGCAATCTGTGCAAATATGGAAATATATACACCGCTATCTCAGTAAACATGGAAATATCTACACCGCTATCTGTATAAACATGGAAATATCAACACCGCTATCTGTATAAACATGGAAATGTCTACACCACGATCTCTATAAACATGGAAATATCTACACCGCTATATGTATAAACATGGAAATATCTACACCGCTATCAGTATAAACATGGAAATATCTACACCGCTATCTGTATAAACATGGAAATATCTACACCACGACATGTATAAACATGGAAATATCTACACCGCCATGTGAATAAACATGGAAATATCTACACCGCTATCAGTAAAAACATGGAAATATCGGCACCGCTCTCTGTATAAATATGGAAATATCTACACCACTATCTCTATAAACATGGAAATATCTACACCGTTATCTGTATAAACAAAGAAATATCTGCACCACTGTCTGTATGAACATGGAAACATCTACACCGCTAGCTGTATAAACATGGAATTATCTGCATCGTTATCTGTATAAACATGGAAATATCTACACCGCAGTCTGTGCAAAGATGGAAATATCTACAATGCTATCTCAATAAACATGGAAATATCGACACCGCCATCTGTACACACATGGAAATACATACACAGTCATCTGTGTAAACATGGAAATATCAACACCACTATTTGTATAAACATGGAAATATCTAAACTGCCATCTGTATAAACATGGAATTACCTACACAGACATCTCTATAACCATTGAAATATCTACACCGCTATCTGTATAAACATGGAAGTAGCCACGCCGCTATCAGTATAAACATGGAAATATCTACACCGCTATCTGTATAAACATGGAAATATCTTCACCATGACGTGTATAAACATGGAAATATCAACACCGCTATGTGAATAAACATGGAAATGTCTACACCGCCATCTGTGAAAACATGGAAATATCTACACCACGACGTGTATAAACATGGAAATATCTACACCGCTATGTGAATAAACATGGAAATATCTACACCGCTATCTCTATAAACATGGAAATGTCTACACGGCTATCTGTATAAACATGGAAATATCTCCACCGCTATCTGTAGAACCATGGAAATATCTACATCGCTATCTGTATAAACATGGAAATATCTCCACAGCTATCTCTATAAAGATGGAAATATCTACACCGCTATCTTTATAAACATCGAAATATCTACACCGCTATCTGTATAAACATGGAAATATCTATAACACTATCTGTGTAAACATGGAAATATCTACACAGCTATCTGTGTAAACATGGAAATATCTACACAGGTCTCTGTGTAAAGATGGAAATATCTACACCGCAATCTGTATAAACATGGAAATATCTATAACACTGTCTGTGTAAACATGGAAATATCTACACCGCTATCTGTATAAACATGGAAATATCTATAACACTATCTGTGTAAACATGGAAATATCTACACCGCTATATGTATAAACATGGAAATATCTACACCACTATCAGCATCAACATGGAAATATCTACACCGCCATCTGTGAAAACATGGAAATATCTTCACCATGACGTGTATAAACATGGAAATATCTACAACACTATGTGAATAAACATGGAAATATCTACACCGCTATCAGTATAAACATGGAAATATTGACACTGCTATCAGAATAAATATGGAAATATGTACACCACTATCTCTATAAACATGGAAATATCTACACTGTTATCTGTATAAACAAAGAAATATCTCCACCGCTGTCTGTAAGAACATGGAAACATCTACACCGCTAGCTGTATAAACATGGAATTATTTGCAGCGTTATCTGTATAAACATGGAAATATCTACACCGCAGTCTGTGCAAAGATGGAAATATCTTCAATGCTATCTCAATAAACATGGAAATATCGACACCGCCATCTGTACACACATGGAAATACCTACACTCTCATCTTTATAAACATGGAAATATCTACACGTCCATCTGTATAAACATGGAAATATCTACACTGCCATCTGAATACACTTGGAAATATCTACACTGCCATCTGTATAAACATGGAAATATCTACACCGCTATCTCTATAAACATGGAAATATCTACACGGCTATCTGTATAAACATGGAAATATCTCCACTGCTATCTGTATAAACATGGAAATATCTACACCGCTATCTATATAAACATGGAAATATCTACACTGCTATCTGTAAAAATATGAAAATATCTACACCGCTATTTCCATAAACATGGAACTATCTACAACGCTATCTGTATAAACATGGAAATATCTACACCGCTATCTCTATACACATGGAAATATCTACTCCGCTATCTCTATAAACATGGAAGTACCTTCGCCGCCATCTCTATGAATATGGAAATATCTACACCACCATCGGCATAATCATGGAAATATCTACTCCGCCATCTGTATAAACGTGGAAATATCTACACGGACATCTGTATAAACATGGAAATATCAACACCACCATCTGTATCAACATGGAAATACCTACACCGCTATCTGTATAAACATGGAAATATCTACACCGCTGTCTGTGTAAACATGGAAATATCTACACGGTGATCTGTATAAACATGGAAATAATTACACCGCTATCTCTATAAACATGGAAATATCTACACTGCTATCTGTGCAAACATGGATATATCTACACCGCCAATTGTATAAACATGGAAATATCTACACCGCCATCTGTACAAACATGGAAATATCTACAATGCCATCTGTAAAAAAATGAAAACATCTACAATGCCATCTGTAAAAACATGGAAATTTCTACACCGCTATCTGTATAAACATGGAAATAGCTACACCGCGATCTGTATAAACATGGAAATATCTACACAGTGTTCTGTATAAACATGGAAATAATTGCACCGCTATCTGTATAAACATGGAAATATCTACACCGCCATCTGTAAATAAATGTAAACATCTACAACCCCATCTGTAAAAACATGGAAATTTCTACACAGTCAACTGTAGAAGCATGGAAATATCTACACCACCATCTCTATAAACAAGAAAATATCTACACGGCCATCTATATAAGCATGGAAATATGTACACCGCTATCTCTATAAACATGGAAATATATAGACCACCATCTCTATAAACATGGAAATATCTACACCGCCATCTTCATAAACAAGGAAATATCTACACCTCCATCTATATAAACATGGAAATATCTACATCTCTATCTGTATAAATATGGAAATATCTACACTGCCATCTGTAAATAGATGGAAACATCTACACCGCGATCTGTATTAACATGGAAATATCAACACTACTATCTGTATAGACATGGAAATATCTACAACGCTATCTGTATAAACATGGAAATATCTACACCGCTATCTGTATAAACATGGAAATATCTACACTGCTATCAGTATAAATATGGAAATATCTACACTGCTATCTGTATAAATATGGAAATATCTACAGAGCTATCACCATAAAGATGGAAATATCTACACCACTCTCTGTATAAACATGGAAATATCTAAACCGATATCTCTATAAACATGGAAATATCTACACCGCTATCTCTATAAACATGGAAATATCTACACCGCTATCTCTATAAACATGGAAATATCTTCACCGCCATCCTTATAAACATTGAAATATCTACACTGCCATCTGTATAAAGATGTAAATATCGACACCGCGAGCTGTATAAATATCAAAATATCTACATCGCTATCTTTATAAACATGGAAATACCAACACCGCTTTCTGTATAAACATGGAAATATCTACACCGCTATCTGTATAAACATGGAAATATCAACACCGTTATCTTTATAAACATGGAAATACCTACACCGCTATCTCTATAAACATGGAAATATCTACACCACCATCTCTATAAACATCAAATATATACAACGCCATCTCCATAATCATGGAAATATCTACACCATCATCTACATAAACAAGGAAATATCTACACCGCCACCTATATAAACATGGAAATATCTACACCGCTATCTCTATAAACATGGAAATATATAAACCGCCATCTCTATAAACATGGAAATAACTACACCGCCATCTACATGAACAAGGAAATATCTACAGCGCCATCTATATAAACATGGAAATATCTACACCACCATCTGCATAAACATGGAAATATCTACAATGCCATCTGTAAATAGATGGAAATATCTACAACGCGATCTGTATTAACACGGAAATATCAACACTACTATCGGTATAAACATGGAAATACTTACAACAATATCTGTATAAACATGGAAATGTCTACACCATGAACTTTATAAACATGGAAATATCTACACCGCTATGTGTATAAACATGGAAATATCTACACCACTATCTGTATAAACATGGAAATATCTACACTGCTATCTGTATAAATATGGAAATATCTACACCGCTATTTCCATAAACATGGAAATATCAACAACACTATCTGTATAAACATGGAAATATCTACACCGCTATCTCTATACACATGGAAATATCTACACCACTATCTCTATAAACATGGAAGTATCTAAGCCGCCAACTCTATGAATATGGAAATATCTACACCACCATCTGCATAATCATGGAAATATCTACTCCGCCATCTGTATAAACGTGGAAATATCTACACGGACATCTGTATAAACATGGAATTATCAACACCACCATCTGTATCAACATGGAAATATCTACACCGCTATCTGTATAAACATGGAAATATCTACACCACGATCTGTATAAACATGGAAATATCTACACTGCTGTCAGTGTAAACATGGAAATATCTACACGGTGATCTGTAGAAACTTGGAAATATCAACACCGCTATCTCTATAAACATGGAAATATCTTCACCGCCATCCGTATAAACATGGAAATATCTACACTGCCATCTGTATAAAGATGTAAATATCGACACCGCGAGCTGTATAAAGATCGAAATATCTACACCGCTATCTGTATAAACATGGAAATAACAACACCGCTTTCTGTATAAACATAGAAATATCTACACCGCTCTCTGTATAAACATGGAAATATCACCATCGCTATCTCTATAAACATGGAAATACCTACACCGCTATCTCTATAAACATGGAAATATCTACACCACTATCTCTATAAACATCAAATGTATACAACGCCATCTCCATAATCATGGAAATATCTACACCATCATCTACATAAACAAGGAAATATCTACACCGCCATCTATATAAACATGGAAGTATCTACACCGCTATCTCTATAAACATGGAAATACATAGACCGCCATCTCTATAAACATGGAAATAACTACACCGCCATCTTCATAAACAAGGAAATATCTACAGCGCCATCTATATAAACATGGAAATATCTACACCGCCATCTGCATAAACGTGGAAATATCTACAATGCCATCTGTAAATAGATGGAAATATCTGAAACGCGATCTGTATTAACACGGAAATATCTACACTACTATCTGTATAAACATGGAAATATTTACAACGATATCTGTATAAAAATGGAAATGTCTACACCATGAACTTTATAAACATGGAAATATCTACACCCCTATGTGTATAAACATGGAAATATCTACACCGCTATCTGTATAAACATGGAAATATCTACACTGCTATCTGTATAAATATGGAAATATCTACACCGCTATTTCCATAAACATGGAAATATCTACAACACTATGTGTATAAACATGGAAATATCTACACCGCTATCTCTATACACATGGAAATATCTACACCGCTATCTCTATAAACACGGAAGTATCTACGCCGCCATCTTTATGAATATGGAAATATCTACACCACCATCAGCATAATCATGTAAATATCTACTCCACCATCTGTATAAACGTGGAAATATCTACACAGACATCTGTATAAACATGGAAATATTAACACCACCATCTGTATCAACATGGAAATATCTACACCACGATCTGTATAAACCTGGAAATATCTACACCGCTGTCTGTGTAAACATGGAAACATCTACACCGCTATCTTTATTAACATGGAAATATCTACACCGCTATCTGTATAAATATGGAAATATCTACACCACTGTCTCTATAAACATGGAAATAACTAGACCGCTATCTGTATAAACATGGAAATATCTACACCGCTATCTCCGTAAACATGGAAATATCTACACGGCTATCTGCATAAACTTGGAAATATCTACACCGCCATATGTATAAACATGTAAATATCTCCACCGCTATCTGTATAAACATGGAAATATCTTCATCGCTATCTGTATAAACATGGAAATAGCCACACCGCTATCTGTATAAACATGGAAATATCTTCACCGCCATCTGTAAAAACATGGAAATATCTACAGAGTCATCTGTAGAAACATGGACATATCTACAACTCCATCTGTATTAACTTGGAAATATCTACCCTGCCATCTGTATACACATGGAAATATCAACACGGCCATCTGTATTAACATGGAAATATCTACACCGCTATCTCTGTAAACATGGAAATACCTACACCGCTATCTCTATAAACATGGAAATATCTACACCGCTATCTGTATAAACATGGTAATATCTACAGCGCTTTCTGTATTAACATGGAAATAACTACACTGCTGTCTGTATAAACATGGAAATAGCCACAGCGCTATCCGTATAAACATGGAAATATCTACACCGCTATCTGTATAAACATGGAAATATCTACACCGCTATCTCCGTAAACATGGAAATATCTACACGGCTATCTGCATAAACTTGGAAATATCTACACCGCCATGTGTATAAACATGTAAATACCTCCACCGCTATCTGTATAAACATGGAAATATCAACACCGCTATCTGTATAAACATGGAAATGACTACACCACGAACAGTATAAACATGGAAATACCTACACCGCTATATGTATAAACATGGAAATATCTACACCGCTATCAGTATAAACATGGAAATATCTACACCGCTATCTGTATAAACATGGAAATATCTACACCACGACATGTATAAACATGGAAATATCTACACCACCATGTGAATAAACATGGAAATATCCACACCGCTATCAGTTAAAACATGGAAATATCGACACCGCTATCTGTATAAATATGGAAATATCTACACCACTATCTCTATAAACATGGAAATATCCACACCGTTATCTGTATAAACAAAGAAATATCTCCACCGTTGTCTGTATGAACATGGAAACATCTACACCGCTAGCTGTATGAACATGGAATTATCTGCAGCGTTATCTGTATAAACATGGAAATATCTACACCGCAGTCTGTGCAAAGATGGAAATATCTACAATGCTATCTCAATAAACATGGAAATATCGACACCGCCATCTGTACACACATGGAAATACCTACACAGTCATCTGTATAAACATGGAAATATCTACACCACTATCTGTATAAACATGGAAATACCTACAGTGCTTCTGTATAAACATGGAATTATCTACACAGACATCTCTATAACCATTGAAATATCTACACCGCTATCTGTATAAACATGGAAGTTGCCACACCGCTATCTGTATAAACATGGATATATCTAAACCGCCATCTGTGAAAACATGGTAATATCTACATTATCATCTTTATAAACATGGAAATATCTACACGTCCATCTGTATAAACATGGAAATATCTACACTGCCATCTGTATATACCTGGAAATACCTACACTGCCATCTGTATAAACATGGACTTATCTACACCGCTATCTCTATAAACATGGAAATGTCTACACGGCTATCTCTATAAACATAGAAATATATCCACCGCTATCTGTAGAAACATGCAAATATCTACATCGCTATCTGTATAAACATGGAAATATCTCCACCGCTATCTCTATAAAGATGGAAATATCTACACCGCTATCTTTATAAACATGGAAATATATACACCGTTATCTGTATAAACATGGAAATATCTATAACACTATCTGTGTAAACATGGAAATATCTACACAGCTATCTGTGTAAACATGGAAATATGTACACAGGTCTCTGTGTAAAGATGGAAATATCTACACCGCAATCTGTGCAAATATGGAAATATCTACACTGCTATCTCAGTAAACATGGAAATATCAACACCGCTATCTGTATAAACATGGAAATGTCTACACCACGATCTGTGAAAACATGGAAATATCTACACTGTCATCTTTATAAACATGGAAATATCTACACGTCCATCTGTATAAACATGGAAATATCTACACTGCCATCTGTATAAACATGGAAATATCTAAACCGCTATCTCTATAAACATGGAAATGTCTACACGGCTATCTGTATAAACATGGAAATATCTCCACCACTATCTGTAGAAACATGGAAATATCTACATCTCTATCTGTATAAACATGGAAATATCTCCAACGCTATCTCTAAAAAGATGGAAATATCTACACTGCTATCTTTATAAACATGGAAATATCTACACCGATATCTGTATAAACATGGAAATATCTATAACACTATCTGTGTAAACATGGAAATATCTACACAGGTATCTGTGTAAACATTGAAATATGTACACAGGTCTCTGTGTAAAGATGGAAATATCTGCACCGCAATCTGTGCAAATATGGAAATATATACACCGCTATCTCAGTAAACATGGAAATATCTACACCGCTATCTGTATAAACATGGAAATATCAACACCGCTATCTGTATAAACATGGAAATGTCTACACCACGATCTCTATAAACATGGAAATATCTACACCGCTATATGTATAAACATGGAAATATCTACACCGCTATCAGTATAAACATGGAAATATCTACACCGCTATCTGTATAAACATGGAAATATCTACACCACGACATGTATAAACATGGAAATATCTACACCGCCATGTGAATAAACATGGAAATATCTACACCGCTATCAGTAAAAACATGGAAATATCGGCACCGCTCTCTGTATAAATATGGAAATATCTACACCACTATCTCTATAAACATGGAAATATCTACACCGTTATCTGTATAAACAAAGAAATATCTGCACCACTGTCTGTATGAACATGGAAACATCTACACCGCTAGCTGTATAAACATGGAATTATCTGCATCGTTATCTGTATAAACATGGAAATATCTACACCGCAGTCTGTGCAAAGATGGAAATATCTACAATGCTATCTCAATAAACATGGAAATATCGACACCGCCATCTGTACACACATGGAAATACATACACAGTCATCTGTGTAAACATGGAAATATCAACACCACTATTTGTATAAACATGGAAATATCTAAACTGCCATCTGTATAAACATGGAATTACCTACACAGACATCTCTATAACCATTGAAATATCTACACCGCTATCTGTATAAACATGGAAGTAGCCACGCCGCTATCAGTATAAACATGGAAATATCTACACCGCTATCTGTATAAACATGGAAATATCTTCACCATGACGTGTATAAACATGGAAATATCAACACCGCTATGTGAATAAACATGGAAATGTCTACACCGCCATCTGTGAAAACATGGAAATATCTACACCACGACGTGTATAAACATGGAAATATCTACACCGCTATGTGAATAAACATGGAAATATCTACACCGCTATCTCTATAAACATGGAAATGTCTACACGGCTATCTGTATAAACATGGAAATATCTCCACCGCTATCTGTAGAACCATGGAAATATCTACATCGCTATCTGTATAAACATGGAAATATCTCCACCGCTATCTCTATAAAGATGGAAATATCTACACCGCTATCTTTATAAACATCGAAATATCTACACCGCTATCTGTATAAACATGGAAATATCTATAACACTATCTGTGTAAACATGGAAATATCTACACAGCTATCTGTGTAAACATGGAAATATCTACACAGGTCTCTGTGTAAAGATGGAAATATCTACACCGCAATCTGTATAAACATGGAAATATCTATAACACTATCTGTGTAAACATGGAAATATCTACACCGCTATCTGTATAAACATGGAAATATCTATAACACTATCTGTGTAAACATGGAAATATCTACACCGCTATATGTATAAACATGGAAATATCTACACCGCTATCAGCATCAACATGGAAATATCTACACCGCCATCTGTGAAAACATGGAAATATCTTCACCACGACGTGTATAAACATGGAAATATCTACAACACTATGTGAATAAACATGGAAATATCTACACCGCTATCAGTATAAACATGGAAATATTGACACTGCTATCAGAATAAATATGGAAATATGTACACCACTATCTCTATAAACATGGAAATATCTACAATGTTATCTGTATAAACAAAGAAATATCTCCACCGCTGTCTGTATGAACATGGAAACATCTACACCGCTAGCTGTATAAACATGGAATTATTTGCAGCGTTATCTGTATAAACATGGAAATATCTACACCGCAGTCTGTGCAAAGATGGAAATATCTACAATGCTATCTCAATAAACATGGAAATATCGACACGGCCATCTGTACACACATGGAAATACCTACACTCTCATCTTTATAAACATGGAAATATCTACACGTCCATCTGTATAAACATGGAAATATCTACACTGCCATCTGAATACACTTGGAAATATCTACACTGCCATCTGTATAAACATGGAAATATCTACACGGCTATCTGTATAAACATGGAAATATCTCCACTGCTATCTGTATAAACATGGAAATATCTACACCGCTATCTATATAAACATGGAAATATCTACACTGCTATCTGTAAAAATATGGAAATATCTACACCGCTATTTCCATAAACATGGAACTATCTACAACGCTATCTGTATAAACATGGAAATATCTACACCGCTATCTCTATACACATGGAAATATCTACTCCGCTATCTCTATAAACATGGAAGTACCTTCGCCGCCATCTCTATGAATATGGAAATATCTACACCACCATCGGCATAATCATGGAAATATCTACTCCGCCATCTGTATAAACGTGGAAATATCTACACGGACATCTGTATAAACATGGAAATATCAACACCACCATCTGTATCAACATGGAAATACCTACACCGCTATCTGTATGAACATGGAAATATATACACCGCGATCTGTATAAACATGGAAATATCTACACCGCTGTCTGTGTAAACATGGAAATATCTACACGGTGATCTGTATAAACATGGAAATAATTACACCGCTATCTCTATAAACATGGAAATATCTACACTGCTATCTGTGCAAACATGGATATATCTACACCGCCAATTGTATAAACATGGAAATATCTACACCGCCATCTGTACAAACATGGAAATATCTACAATGCCATCTGTAAAAAAATGAAAACATCTACAATGCCATCTGTAAAAACATGGAAATTTCTACACCGCTATCTGTATAAACATGGAAATAGCTACACCGCGATCTGTATAAACATGGAAATATCTACACAGTGTTCTGTATAAACATGGAAATAATTGCACCGCTATCTGTATAAACATGGAAATATCTACACCGCCATCTGTAAATAAATGTAAACATCTACAACCCCATCTGTAAAAACATGGAAATTTCTACACAGTCAACTGTAGAAGCATGGAAATATCTACACCACCATCTCTATAAACAAGAAAATATCTACACGGCCATCTATATAAGCATGGAAATATGTACACCGCTATCTCTATAAACATGGAAATATATAGACCACCATCTCTATAAACATGGAAATATCTACACCGCCATCTTCATAAACAAGGAAATATCTACACCTCCATCTATATAAACATGGAAATATCTACATCTCTATCTGTATAAATATGGAAATATCTACACTGCCATCTGTAAATAGATGGAAACATCTACACCGCGATCTGTATTAACATGGAAATATCAGCACTACTATCTGTATAGACATGGAAATATCTACAACGCTATCTGTATAAACATGGAAATATCTACACCGCTATCTGTATAAACATGGAAATATCTACACCGCTATCAGTATAAATATGGAAATATCTACACTGCTATCTGTATAAATATGGAAATATCTACAGAGCTATCACCATAAAGATGGAAATATCTACACCACTCTCTGTATAAACATGGAAATATCTAAACCGATATCTCTATAAACATGGAAATATCTACACCGCTATCTCTATAAACATGGAAATATCTACACCGCTATCTCTATAAACATGGAAATATCTTCACCGCCATCCTTATAAACATTGAAATATCTACACTGCCATCTGTATAAACATGTAAATATCGACACCGCGAGCTGTATAAATATCAAAATATCTACATCGCTATCCTTATAAACATGGAAATACCAACACCGCTTTCTGTATATACATGGAAATATCTACACCGCTATCTGTATAAACATGGAAATATCAACACCGCTATCTTTATAAACATGGAAATATCTACACCGCTATCTCTATAAACATGGAAATATCTACACCACCATCTCTATAAACATCAAATATATACAACGCCATCTCCATAATCATGGAAATATCTACACCATCATCTACATAAACAAGGAAATATCTACACCGCCACCTATATAAACATGGAAATATCTACACCGCTATCTCTATAAACATGGAAATATATAAACCGCCATCTCTATAAACATGGAAATAACTACACCACCATCTACATGAACAAGGAAATATCTACAGCGCCATCTATATAAACATGGAAATATCTACACCGCCATCTGCATAAACATGGAAATATCTACAATGCCATCTGTAAATAGATGGAAATATCTACAACGCGATCTGTATTAACACGGAAATATCAACACTACTATCGGTATAAACATGGAAATACTTACAACAATATCTGTATAAACATGGAAATGTCTACACCATGAACTTTATAAACATGGAAATATCTACACCGCTATGTGTATAAACGTGGAAATATCTACACCACTATCTGTATAAACATGGAAATATCTACACTGCTATCTGTATAAATATGGAAATATCTACACCGCTATTTCCATAAACATGGAAATATCAACAACACTATCTGTATAAACATGGAAATATCTACACCGCTATCTCTATACACATGGAAATATCTACACCACTATCTCTATAAACATGGAAGTATCTAAGCTGCCAACTCTATGAATATGGAAATATCTACACCACCATCTGCATAATCATGGAAATATCTACTCCGCCATCTGTATAAACGTGGAAATATCTACACGGACATCTGTATAAACATGGAATTATCAACACCACCATCTGTATCAACATGGAAATATCTACACCGCTATCTGTATAAACATGGAAATATCTACACCACGATCTGTATAAACATGGAAATATCTACACTGCTGTCAGTGTAAACATGGAAATATCTACACGGTGATCTGTATAAACTTGGAAATATCAACACCGCTATCTCTATAAACATGGAAATATCTTCACCGCCATCCGTATAAACATGGAAATATCTACACTGCCATCTGTATAAAGATGTAAATATCGACACCGCGAGCTGTATAAAGATCGAAATATCTACACCGCTATCTGTATAAACATGGAAATAACAACACCGCTTTCTGTATAAACATAGAAATATCTACACCGCTCTCTGTATAAACATGGAAATATCACCACCGCTATCTCTATAAACATGGAAATACCTACACCGCTATCTCTATAAACATGGAAATATCTACACCACTATCTCTATAAACATGAAATGTATACAACGCCATCTCCATAATCATGTAAATATCTACACCATCATCTACATAAACAAGGAAATATCTACACCGCCATCTATATAAACATGGAAGTATCTACACCGCTATCTCTATAAACATGGAAATACATAGACCGCCATCTCTATAAACATGGAAATAAATACACCGCCATCTTCATAAACAAGGAAATATCTACAGCGCCATCTATATAAACATGGAAATATCTACACCGCCATCTGCATAAACGTGGAAATATCTACAATGCCATCTGTAAATAGATGGAAATATCTGAAACGCGATCTGTATTAACACGGAAATATCTACACTACTATCTGTATAAACATGGAAATATTTACAACGATATCTGTATAAAAATGGAAATGTCTACACCATGAACTTTATAAACATGGAAATATCTACACCCCTATGTGTAGAAACATGGAAATATCTACACCGCTATCTGTATAAACATGGAAATATCTACACTGCTATCTGTATAAATATGGAAATATCTACACCGTTATTTCCATAAACATGGAAATATCTACAACACTATGTGTATAAACATGGAAATATCTACACCGCTATCTCTATACACATGGAAATATCTACACCGCTATCTCTATAAACACGGAAGTATCTACGCCGCCATCTTTATGAATATGGAAATATCTACACCACCATCAGCATAATCATGTAAATATCTACTCCACCATCTGTATAAACGTGGAAATATCTACACGGACATCTGTATAAACATGGAAATATTAACACCACCATCTGTATCAACATGGAAATATCTACACCACGATCTGTATAAACCTGGAAATATCTACACCGCTGTCTGTGTAAATATGGAAACATCTCCACCGCTATCTTTATTAACATGGAAATATCTACACCGCTATCTGTATAAATATGGAAATATCTACACCACTGTCTCTATAAACATGGAAATAACTAGACCGCTATCTGTATAAACATGGAAATATCTACACCGCTATCTCCGTAAACATGGAAATATCTACACGGCTATCTGCATAAACTTGGAAATATCTACACCGCCATATGTATAAACATGTAAATATCTCCACCGCTATCTGTATAAACATGGAAATATCTTCATCGCTATCTGTATAAACATGGAAATAGCCACACCGCTATCTGTATAAACATGGAAATATCTTCACCGCCCTCTGTAAAAACCTGGAAATATCTACACAGTCATCTGTAGAAACATGGACATATCTACACCTCCATCTGTATTAACTTGGAAATATCTACCCTGCCATCTGTATACACATGGAAATATCAACACGGCCATCTGTATTAACATGGAAATATCTACACCGCTATCTCTGTAAACATGGAAATACCTACACCGCTATCTCTATAAACATGGAAATATCTACACCGCTATCTGTATAAACATGGTAATATCTACAGCGCTTTCTGTATTAACATGGAAATAACTACACTGCTGTCTGTATAAACATGGAAATAGCCACAGCGCTATCCGTATAAACATGGAAATATCTACACCGCCATCTGAATAAACATGGAAATATCTACACCGCTATCTCTATAAACATGGAAATATCTACAGCGCTGTCAGTATAAACTTGGAAATATCTACACCGCCATCTCTATAAACTTGGAAATATCTACAACGCTATCTGTATTAACATGGAAATATCTCCACCGCTATCTGTATAAACATGGAAATATCTCAACCGCTATCTGTATAAACATGGAAATATATACACCGCTATCTGTAAACATGGAAATATCTACAACGTTATCTGTATTAACATGGAAATATCTACCCTGCCGTCTGTATAAACATGGGAATACCCACAGCGCTATCTCTATAAACATGGAATTATCTACACCGCTATCAGTATAAACATGGAAATACCTACACCGCTACCTGTATAAACATGTAAATATCTTCACCGCTGTCTGTGTAAACATGGAAATATCTACACCGCTATCTGCATTTACATGGAAATATCTACATCGTTATCTGTATAAACATGGAAATATCTCGACCGTTATCTCTATAAACATGGAAATATCTCCAACGCTGTCTCTATAAACATGGAAATATCTACACCGCTATCTTTATAAACCTGGAAATATCTACACCACTATCTGTATAAACATGGAAATACGTACACTGCCATCTGTATAAACATGGAAACAGCCACACAGCTATGTGTATAAACATGGGAATATCTACACTGACATCTAAATGAACATGGAAATATCTACACGGCTATCGGTATAAATTTGGAAATATCTACACCGCTATCTCTATAAACATGGAAATATCTACACTGCTATCTGTATAAACATGGAAATATCTACACAGCCATTTGTATAAACATGGAAGTATCTACACCACTATCTCTGTAAACACAGAAACACCTACATCGCTATCTGTATAAACATGGAAATATCTACACCGCTATCTGTATAAACTTGAAAATATCTACACCGCTATCTGTATAAACTTGGAAATATCTACACCGATATCTGTATAAATATGGAAATTTCTACACCGCTCTCTGTATATAAATGGAAATATCTACATGGCTGTCTCTATAAAATTGGAAATTTCTAAACCGCCATCTGTATAAACATGGAAATATCTACACTGCGATGTGTATAAACAGGGAAATATCTACACAGCCATATCTATAAACATGGAAATATCTGCATCGCTATCTGTATAAACATGGAAATAGCCACACCGCTATCTGTATAAACGTGGAAATATCTACACCGACATCTGTAAAAACATGGAAATATCTACACAGTCATCTGTGTAAACATGGAAGATATCTACACCTCCATCTGTATAAACATGAAAATATCTACACCACCGTCTAAATGAACTCCGAAATGTCTACACGATTATTTGTATAAATATGGAAATATCTACACCGCTATCTCCATAAACATGGAAAATCTACAAAGCTATTTGTATAAACATGGAAATATCTACACCGCTATCTCTATAAACATGGAAATATCTACACCGCGATCTCTATGAACATGGAAATATCTACATCGCTATCTGTACAAACATGGAAATACCTCCACCACTATCTCTGTTAACATGGAATTATCTACACTTCTATCTCTATAAACATGGAAATATCCCCAACGCAATCTGTATAAACATGGAAATACCTACACTGCTATCTGTATAAACATGGAAATATCTACACCGCTATCTGTATTAACATGGAAATATCAACACCACTGTCTGTATTAACATGGAAATATCTACATCTTCATCTGTATAAACATGGAAATATCTCCACCGCTATCTATATAAACATGAAAATATCTCCACCGCTATCTGCATAAACTTGGAAATATCTACACTGCCATCTGTGTAAACATGGAAATATCTTCACCGCTATCTGTATAAACATGGAAATATCTTCATCGCTATCTGTGTAAACATGGAAATTGCCACACCGCTATCTGTATAAACATGGAAATATCTTCACCGCCATCTGTAAAAACATGGAAATATCTACACAGCCATCTGTAGAAACATGGACATATCTACATCTCCATCTGTATTAACATGGAAATATCTACACTGCCATCTGTATACACATGGAAGTATCAACACAGCCATGTGTATTAACATGGAAATATCTACACTGCTATCTCTATAAACTTGGAAATACCTACACCGCTATCTCTATAAACATGGAAATATCTACACTGCCATCTGTATACACATGGAAATATCCACACAGCCATTTGTTTAAACATGGAAATATCTACACCGCTATCTCGAAATACATGGAAATATCTACATCGCTATCTGTAAAAACATGGAAATATTTACAATGCCATCTGTATAAACATGGAAGTAGCCACACCGCTATCTGTATAAACATGGAAATATCTACACCACCATCGGAATAAACATCGAAATATCTACACGGCTATCTGTATAAATATGGAAATACCTACACCGCCATCTCTATAAACATGGAAATACCTCCAACGCTATCTGTATTAACATGGAAATTTCTCCACCGCTATCTGTATAAACTTGGAAATATCTCCACCGCTATCTGTATAAACATGGAAATATCTACAACGCTATCTGTATAAACATGGAATTATCTACAAAGCTATCTGTATTAACATGGAAATATCTGCACTGCCATGTGTATAAACATGGAAATAACCACACCGCTATCTGTATAAACATGGAAATATCTACACCGCCATCGGTAAAAACATGGAAATATCTACAGAGTCATCTGTATAAACATGGAAATACCTACACCTCCTTCTGTGTAAACCTGAAAATATCTACACTGCCATCTGTATACACATGGAAATATCCACACAGCCATCTGTATAAACATGGAAATATCTACACCGCTATCTCGATATACATGGAAATATCTCCACCGCTATCGGTATAAACATGGAAATATCTCCACCGCTATCTGTATGAACCTGGAAATATCTACATTGCTATATGTACAAACATGGAAATATCTCCACCGCTATCTCTATAAACATGGAATTATCTACACCGCTATCTGTATAAACGTGGAAATATCTACGCCGCTATCTGTATAAACATGGAAATATCTACACCGCTACCTGTATAAACATGGAATTATCTAAATCGTTATATGTATATACATGGAAACATCTTGACCGCTATCTCTATAAACATGGAAATATCTCCACCGCTATATCTATAAACATGGAAATATGTACACCGCTATCTTTATAAACATGGAAATATCTACACCGCTATCTTTATAAACATGGAAATACCTACACCACTATCTGCATAAACCTGGAAATATCTACACTGCCATCTGTATAATCATGGGAACAGCCACACCGCTATGTGTGTAAACCTGGAAATATCTACACCGCCATCTGAATAAACATGGAATTATCTACACCGCTATCTGTATAAATATAAAAATATCTACACCGCTATCTCTATAAACATGGAAATAACTACACCACTATCTGTATAAACATGGAAATATCTACACAGCCATCTCTATTAACATGGTAATATCTACATCACTATCTGCATAAACATAGAAATAGACTCACCGATATATGTATAAACATAGAAATATCTACTCCGCCCTGTGTAAAAACTTGGAAATATCTCCACTGCTATCTGTATAAATGTGGAAATATCTACACCGCTATGTGTATAATTATGGAAATATCTACACCGCTATCACTATAAACATGGAAATATCTACACCGCAATCTGTATAAACATGGAAATAACTACACCGCTAACCCTATAAACATGGAAATATCTACACCGCCATCTGTAAAAACATGGAAATATCTACACAGTCATCTGTGAAAACATGGAAAGTATCTACACCTCCATCTGTATAAACATGGAAATAACTACACCAACATCTGAATGAACATCAAAATGTCTACACGGCTATTTGTATAAATATGGATATATCTACAACGCTATCTCTATAAACATGGAAATATCTACAAAGCTATCTGTATACACATGGAAATATCTACAACGCTATCTCTATAAACATGGAAATATCTCCACCGCTATCTCTATGAACATGGAAATATCTACACCGCCATCTCTATAAACATGGAAATATCTCCAACGCTATCTGTATTAACATGTAAATATCTTCATCGCTATCTGTACAAACATGGAAATATCTCCACCGCTATCTCTATAAACAAGGAATTATCTACACCGCTATCTCTATACACATGGAAATATCTCCATGACAATCAGTATAAACATGGAAATACCTACACCGCTACCTGTATAAACATGTAAATATCTACGCCGCTATCAGTATAAACATGGAAATGTCTACACAGCTATCTGTATCAACATGGAAATATCCACACCGTTGTCTGAATAAACAAGGAAATATCTCGACCGCAATCTCTAAAAACATGGAAATATCCCCACCACTATCCCTATAATCATGGAAATATCTACACCGATATCTTCATAAACATGGAAATATCTACACCACTATCTGTATAAACATGGAAATACATACAGTGCCATCTCTATAAACATGGAAACAGCCACAACGCTTTCTGCATAAACATGGAAATATCCACACAGCCATCTGTGTAAACATGGAAATATCTACACCGCTATCTCTATAAACATGGAAATATCTACATCGCTATCTGTATAAACATGGAAATACCTATACTGCCATCTGTATAAACATGTAAGTAGCCACACCGCTATCTGTATAAACATGGAAATATCTCCACCGCTATCTCAATATACATGGAAATATCTCCACCGCTATCTGTATAAACATGGAAATATCTACACTGCTATCTCTATAAACATGGAAATATGTTCACAGCTATCTGTATAAACATGGAATTATCTACATTGCTAGCTGTATAAACTTGGAAATATCTACACTGCCATCTGTATAAACATGGAAATAGCCACACCGCTATCTGTATAAACATGGAAATATCTACACCGCCATCTGTATGAACATGGAAACACCTACACAGTTATCTGTATAAACATGGAAATATCTACACATCCATCTGTATAAACATGGAAATACCTACACTGCCATCTGTATACACATGGGAATATCTACACCTCCATCTGTATACACATGGAAATACCAACACTGCAATCTGTATACACATGCAAATATCTACACCGCTACCTATATATATTTGGAAATACTTACACCGATATCTGTATAAACATGGAAATATCTACACCGCTATCTGTATAAACATGGAAATATCTACACCGCCATCTGTATGAACTTGGAAATCTCTACACCGCAATCTGTATAAACCTGTAAGTATCTCCCCCGCTATCTGTATAAACATGGAAATATCTCCACCGCAATCTGTATAAACATGTAAATATCTACACCGGTATCTCTATAAACATGGAAATATCTACACCGCCATCCCTAAAAACATGGAAATATCTACAGTGTCATCTGTATAAACTTGGAAATATCTACAACTCCATGAGCATCAACATGGAAATATATACACAGCCATCTCTATAAACATGGAAACATCTACACCGCTATCTCTATAAACATGGAAATATCTACACCGGTATCTGTATATACTTGGAAATATCTGCACCGCTATCTGTATAAACATGCAAATATCTACACCGATATCGGTATAATCATGGAAATATCTACATCGCTATCTGTATAAATATGGAACCATCCCCACCGCTATCTGTATAAACATGGAAACATCTACACCGCTATGTGTATAAACATGGATATATCTACACCGCTATCTCTATAAACATGGAAATATCTACAGCGCTATCTCTATAATCATGGAAATATCTACACCGCCATCTGTAAAAACGTGGAAATCTCTACACCGCTATCTGAATAAACATGGAAATAACTACACCGCTATCTGTATAAACATGGATATATCTACACAGCTATCTGTATAAACCTGGAATTGTCTACACCGCTATCTCTATAAACATAGAAATATCTACACCGCCATCTGTAAACACATGGTAATATCTACACAGCCATCTGTATAAAGATGGAAATATCTACACCGCTATCTCTAAAAACGTGGAAATAACTACATCGCTATCTGTAGAAACATGCAAATACCTACACCGCTATCTCTATAAACATGGAAATAACTACTCCGCCATCTCTATAAACATGAAAATATCCACACAGCCATCTCCATAAACATGGATCTATCTACACCGCAATCTGTATAAACATGGAAATATCTACACTCCCATCTGTATAAACATGGAAATATCTACACCGCCATCTGTATAAACATGGAAATATCTACACTGCAAGCTGTATAAACATGGCAATATCTACACCAATATCTGCATAAACATGGAAATATCAACACCGCAATCTGTATAAACATGGAAATATCTACACCGCTATCTGTATAAACACGGAAATATCTACATTGCGATCTGTACAAACATGGAAATACCTAAACCACTATCTGTATAAACATGGAAATATCTAAACCGCTATCAGTATAAACATGGAAATATCTACAACAATGTCTGTATAAACATGGAAATATCTACACCGCTATCTGTATAAACATGGAAATACCTACACCGCTATCTGTATAAACATTTAAATATCTACACCGCTCTTTCTATACACATGGAAATATCTACACCGCTATCTCTATAAACATGGAAATATCTTCACCGCTTTCTGTATAAACATGGAAATAACTACACCGCTATCACTATAAAGATCGAAATATCTACACCGCCACCTGTAAAAACGTGGAAATATCTTCACAGTTATCTGTATAAACATGGAAATATCTACATTGCCAACTGTATACAGATGGTAATATCTACAAAGCCATCTGTATAAACATGGAAATGTCTACACCGCTATCTCTATAAACATGGAAATACCTAAACCACTATCTCTATAAACATGGAAATATCTACACAACTAACTCTACAAACATGGAAATATCTACACCGCCATCTCTATAAACATCAAAATATCTACACTGCCATCTCCATAAACATGGAAATATCATCACCGCCATCTGTATAAACATGGCAGTATCTACAACGCCATGTGTATAAACATGGAAGTATCTTCACCACAATCTGTATAAACATGGAAATACCAACACCACGATCTGTATAATCATGGAAATATCTACACTGCCAACTGTATAAACATGGAAATATCTATACCGCAGTCTCTATAAATATGGAAATATCTCCACCGCTATCTGTATAAACATGAAAATATCTACATCGCTATCTGCATAATCATGGAAATATTTACACCACTATCTCTATAAACATAGAAATAACGACACCGCCATCCCTATAAACATGGAAATATCTACACCGCCATCTGCATATACATGGAAATATCTGCACACACATCTGTATAAACATGGAACCATCTACACTGCCATCTGTATAAACTTGGAAATATCTACACTGACATCTGTAGAAAGATGGAAATGTCTACAAAGCGATCTGTATAAACATGGGAATTTCTTCACCGCTACCTGTATAAACATGGAAATATCTACACCACTATCTGTATCAACATGGAAATATCTACACCGCAATCTGTATAAACATGGAAATATCTACAATGCTATCTCTGTAAACATGGAAATATCTACACAGCTATCTGTGTAAACTTGGAAATATCTACACCGCATTCTGTGTAAATTTGGCAATACCTACACCGCAATCTTTGCAAAGATGGAAATATCTACACAGCTATCTCTGTAACAATGGAAATATCTACACAGCTATCTGTGTAAACTTGGAAATATCTACACAGCTATCTGTGTAAACTTGGAAATATCTACACAGCTATCTGTGTAAAAATGGAAATAACTACAGAGCAATCTGTGCAAACATGGAAATATCTACACTGCTATCTCTGTAAACATGGAAATATCTACACCGCTATCTGTATAAACATGGAAATATCTATACCGCAGTCTCTATAAACATGGAAATATCTACCACGGTAAGTGTGTAAACATGGAAATATCTACACAGCTATCTGTGTAAACTTGGAAATATCTACACAGCTATCTGCGTAAACATGGAAATATCTACACGGCAATCTGTGCAAAGATGGAAATAAATACACCGCTATCTCTGTAAACATGGAAATATCTACACCGCTACCTGTATAAACATGGAAATATCTACACCGCTGTCTGTATAAAGAAGGAAATATCTACACTGCCATCTGTAGAAACATGGAAATATCTACACCGCAATCTGTATAAACATGGAAATACCTACACCGCTATCTGTATAAATATGGAGGAAATATCTACACCGCTATCTCTATAAACATGGAAATATCTACACTGCAATCTCTATATACATGGAAATTTCAACACCGCCATCTCTATAAACATGAAAATATCTACACCGTCATCTTCAGAAACATGGATGTATCTACACCGCCATCTGTATAAACTTGGAAATATCTACACCACTATCTGTATAAACAAGGAAATATCTTCACTTCTATCTGTATAAACATGGAAATATCTACACCGCCTTCTGTATAAAGATGGAAATATCTACACCGCAATCTGTATAAATATGGAAATACCTACACCGCTACCTCTATAGACTTGGAAATATCTACACTGCTATCTGTATAAACATGGAAATATCTACACTGCCATCTGTATAAAGATGGAAATATCTACACCGCTATCTGTATAAACAGGGAAATATCTACACCACAATCAGTATAAACATTGAAATATCTACACCGCTATCTCTATAAACATGAAAATACTTACACCACCATCTCTATAAACATGGAAGTATTTACACCGCTATCTCTATAAACATAGAAATGACTACACCGCCATCTCTAAAAACATGGAAATATCTACACCGCCATCTGCATAAACATGGAAATATATACACAGACATCTGTATAAACTTGGAAATATCTACACTGACATGTGTAGAAAGATGGAAATATCTACAAAGCGATCTGTATAAACATGTGAATTTAAACACCGCTACCTGTATAAACATGGAAATATCTACACCGCTATCTGTATCAACATGGAAAAACTACACCGCTATCTGTATAAACATGGAAATATCTACACAGCAATTTGTGCAAAGATGGAAATATCTACACCGCAGTATCTATAAACATGGAAATATCTACAACACTATCTGTATAAACATGGAAATAAATACACCACTAACTGTATAAACATGGAAATTTTTACACCGCTATCTGTATAAACATGGAAATATTTCCACCGCTGTCTTTATAAACACGGAAATACCTACACCGGTGTCTTTAAAAACATGGAAATACCTACACCGCTATCTCTGTAAACAATGAAATATCTACAACGCTATCTGGGTAAACATGCAAATATCTATACAGCTATCTTTGTAAACTTGGAAATATCTACACCGCAATCTGTGTAAGCATGGAAATATCTACAACGCTATCTGTGTAAACATGGAAATATTTACAACGCTATCTGTGTAAACAGGGAAATATCTACACAGCTATCTGTAAAACGTGGAAATATCTACACCATTATCTGTATAACCCTGAAAATATCTACACCGCTATCTGTATCAACATGTAAATAACTACACCGCTATCTGTATAAACATGGAAATATCTGCAATGATATCTCTGTAAACATGGAAATATCGACACAGTTATCTGTGTAAACTTGGAAATATCTACACCGCTATCTGTGTAAAGTTTGCAATGTCTACACCGCAATATGTGAAAGATGGAAATATCTTTACCGCTATATCTGTAAACATGGAAATATCTACACCGCTATATGTGTAAACATGGAAATATCTACACCGCCATCTGTATACACATGGAAATATCTACACAGCCATCTGTACAAACATGGAAATATCTACACCGCTATCTCTATAAACATGGAAATATCTACACCGCTATCTGTATAAACAGGGAAATATCTAAATTGCAATGTGTATAAACAGGGAAATATCTCCACCGCTATCTGTGTAAACATGGAAATATCTACACCGCCATCTGTATAAACATGGAAATATCTACACCGTTATCTCTATAAACATGGAAATATCTACACCGCCATCTGTATAAACATGGAAATATCTACACTGCTATCTCTATAAACATGGAAATTTCTACAATGCCATCTGTAAAAACATGGAAATACCTATACAGTCATGTGTATAAACATGGAAATATCTACACCACCATCTGTATAAACATGAAAATATCTACTATGCCATCTATATACACTTGGAAAAACTACACGGCAATCTGTGTATAGATGGAAACATCAACACCGCCATCTGTACAAACAGGGAAATATCTACACCGCTACCTCCATAAACATGGAAATATCTACACTGCGGTCTGTATAAACATGGAAATATCTACACCGGTATCTGAATAAACATAGAAATACCAACAACACGATCTGTATAAACATGGAAATATTTACACCGCTATCTCTACAAACATGGAAATATCTGCACCGCTATCTCAATAAACATGGAAATATCTACACCGCCATCTGTATAAACATGGAAATACCTACAAAGTCATCTGTATAAACATGGAAATATCTACACAGCCATCTGTATAAACATGGAAATTTCTACACAGCCATCTGTATATACATGGAAATATCTACACCGCTATCTGTATAAACATGGAAATAACTACACCGCTATTTGTATAAACAAGGAAATATCTACACCGTGATCTGTATACACATGGAAATATCTACACCGCCATCTCTATAAACATGGAAATATCTACACTCCTATCTGAATAAACATGGAAATATCTCCACTGCTATCTCTATAAACATCGAAATATCTACACCACCATCTGTAGAAACATGGAAATACTTACAAAGTTCTCTGTATAAACATGGAAATAACTACACGGCTATTTGTATAAACATGGAAATATCTCCACTGCTATCTCTATAAACATCGAAGTATCTACACTGCCATCTGTATAAACATGGAAATACTTACAAAGTTATCTGTATAAACATGGAAATATCTACACCACCATCTATATTAACATGGAAATATCTACACAGCCATGTGTACATACATGGGAATATCTACACCGCTCTCTATAAAAACATTGAAATAACTACACCGCTATCTCTATATACATGGAAATATCTACACCGCCATCTTCATATCCATAGAAATATCTGCGCCGCCATCTGTATAAACATGGAAATATCTACATAGTCATCTGTGTATAGATGGAAATATCAACACCGCCATCTCTACAAACATGGAAATATCTACACCGCGGTCTGTATAAACATGGAAATATCTTCACCACTATCTGTATAAACATGGAAATATCTACACCGCTATCTCTATAAACATGGAAATATGTACACCGTGATCTGAATAAACATGGAAATATTTACACCGCTATCTGTATAAACATGGAAATTTCTACACCGTTATCTGCATAAATATGGAAATATCTACACCGCTATCTCTATAAACATGGAAATATCTTCACCGCCATCTCTATAAACATGGAAATACCTATACAGTCATCTGTGTAAACATGGAAATATCTACACCACCATCTGTATAAACATGGAAATATCTACAATGCCATCTATATACACATGGAAATACCTACACGGCAATCTGTGTATAGATGGAAACATTAACACCGCCATCTGTACAAACATGGAAATATCTACACTGCTATCTCTATAAACATGGAAATATCTACACTGCGGTCTGTATGAACATGGCAATATCTTCAACGGTATCTGTATAAACATGGAAATATCTACACCACGATCTGTATAAACATGGAAATATATACACCGCGATCTGTATAAACATGAAAATATCTGCACCGCTATCTCTATAAACATGGAAATATCTACAAAGCCATCTGTATAAACATGGAAATACCTACACAGTCATGTGTAGGAACATGGAAACATCTACACTGCCATCTGTATAAACGTAGAAATATCTACACAGTCCTCTGTATAAATATGGAAATATCTGCATAGGCATCTGTGTAAACATGGAAATATCTGCACCGCTATCTGTATAAACATGGAAATACCTACACCACTGTCTCTATAAACATGGAAATATGTACACCGCTATGTGTATAAACATGGAAATATCTCCAATGCTGTCTGTATAAACATGGAAATATCTCCACCGTTATCTGTTTAAACATGGATATATCTAAAGGGCCATCTCTATAAATATTGAAATATCTACACAGCCATCTCTAAAAACATGGAAATATCTACACAGTCATCTGAATAAACATGGAAATATGTACACCACCATCTTTATAAACATGGAAATGTCTACAATACCATCTGTATACACATGGAAATATCTACACATACATCTGTATAAATATGGAAATATCTACACGACCATCTGTATAAACATGGGAATATCTACACTGCCATCTGTAGAAAGATGGAAATATGTACACCGCAATCTCTGAAAATATGGAAATATCTACACCACCATCTCTATAAACATGAAAATATCTACACTGCCATCTCCATAAAGATGGAAGTATCAACCCCGTCATGTGTATAAACACGAAAATATCTACACCACCATCTGTGTGAACATGGAAATAACTACACCGCTATCTGTATAAACATGGAAATATCTATACCGCCATCTGCATGTCCATGGAAATATCTAACCCGCCATCTGTATAAACATGGAAATATCTACACGGCCATCTGTGTATAGATGGAAATATCAACACCGCCATCTGTGCAAACATGGAAATATCTACATCGCTATCTCTATAAACATGGAAATATCTGCACTGCCATCTGTAAAAACATGGAAATACGTATACAGTCATCTGTATAAACATGGAAATATCTACAATGCCATCTGTATACATATGGAAATATCTACACAGCCATCTGTATAAACATGTAAATATCTACACTGCTATCTCTATAAACCTGTAAATATCTACACCGCCATCTCTATAAACATGAAAATATCTACACTGCCATCTCCATAAACATGGAACTAACTACTCCGCCATCTGTATAAACATGGAAACATCTACACCGCCATCTGTGTGAATAAGGAAATATCTACAATGCCATCTGTATAAAGATATAAGTATCTGCACCGCGAGCTGTATAAACATGGAAAATCTACATAGCTATCTGTATAAACGTGGAAATACCAACATCGCTATCGGCATAAACATGGAAATATCTACAACGCCATCTATATAAACATGGAAATATCTACACCGCTATGTCTATAAACATGGAAATACCTACACCGCTATCTGTATAAACATGGAAATATCTACACCGCCATCTGTATAAACATGGAAATACCTACACCGCGATCTGTATAAACATGGAAATATCTACACCGCGATCTATATAAACATGGAAATATCTTCACCACAATCTGTATAAACATGGAAATATCTACACCGCTACCTGTATAAACATGGTAATATCTACACCACCATCTATATACATGGAAATATCTACATCCCCATCTTTATAAACATGGAAATATCAACAATGCCATCTGTAGAAAGATGGAAATATCTACACCGCAATCTGTGTAAACATGGAAATATCTGCACCGCTATCTGTAAAAACATGGAAATATCTACACCGCTATCTGTGTAAACATGGAAATATCTACACCACGATCTGAATAAACATGGAAATATCTACACCGCGATCTGTATAAACATGGAAATATCTACGCAGATATCTGTATAAACATGGAAATATCTACACAGCTCTCTGTATAAACATGGAAATATCTACACCGCCATCTGTATAAACATGGAAATACCTACAAACTCATCTGTATAAACATGGAAATATCTACACAGCCATCTGTATAAACACGGAAATATCTACACAGCCATCTCTAAATACATGGAAATATCTACACCGCTATCTGTATAAACATGGAAATAACTACACCGCTATTTGTATAAACAAGGAAATATCTACACCGTGATCTGTATAAACATGGAAATATCTACACCGCCATCACTATGAACATGGAAATATCTACACTCCTATCTGAATAAACATGGAAATATCTCCACTGCTATCTCTATAAACATCGAAATATCTACACCGCCATCTGTAGAAACATGGAAATACTTACAAAGTTCTCTGTATAAACATGGAAATAACTACACGGCTATTTGTATAAACGTGGAAATATCTCCACTGCTATCTCTATAAACATCGAAGTATCTACACTGCCATCTGTATAAACATGGAAATACTTACAAAGTTATCTGTATAAACATGGAAATATCTACACCACCATCTGTATTAACATGGAAATATCTACACAGCCATGTGTACATACATGGGAATATCTACACCATTCTCTATAAAAACATTGAAATAACTACACCGCTATCTCTATATACATGGAAATATCTACACCGCCATCTACATATCCATAGAAATATCTGCGCCGCCATCTGTATAAACATGGAAATATCTACACAGTCATCTGTGTATAGATGGAAATATCAACACCGCCATCTCTACAAACTTGGAAATATCCACACCGCGGTCTGTATAAAAATGGAAATATCTTCACCGCTATCTGTATAAACATGGAAATATCTACACCGCTATCTCTATAAACATGGAAATATCTACACCGTGATCTATATAAACATGGAAATATTTACACCGCTATCTGTATAAACATGGAAATTTCTACACCGTTATCTGCATAAATATGGAAATATCTACACCGATATCTCTATAAACATGGAAATATCTACACCGCCATCTGTATAAACATGGAAATACCTATATAGTCATCTGTGTAAACATGGAAATATCTACACCACCGTCTGTATAAACATGGAAATATCTACAATGCCATCTCTATAAACATGGAAATATATACACTCTTATCTGAATAAACATGGAAATATCTCCACTGCTATCTCCATAAACCTGGAAATATCTACACAGCCATCTGTATAAGCATGGAAATATCTACATTGACATGTGTATATACATGGAAATATCTACACCGCTATCCATATAAACATGGAAATGACTACACCGCTATCTGTATAAACATGGAAATATCTACACCGCCATCTACATATCCATGGAAATATGTGCGCCGCCATCTCTATAAACATGGAAATATCTACACGGTCATCTGTGTATAGATGGAAATATCAACACCGCCATCTGTACAAACATGGAAATATCTGCACCGCTATCTGTATAAACATGGGAATATCTACACCTCGGTCTGTATAAACATGGAAATATCTACACCGCTATCTGTATAAACATGGAAATATCTACACCGCTATCTCTATACACATGGAAATATCTGCACCGCTATATCTATAAACATGGAAGTATCTACAAGGACATCTGTATAAACATGGAAATAACTACACAGTCATGTGTAGGAACATTTAAATATCTACACAGCCATCTGTATAAACATAGAAATACCTACACAGCCCTCTGTATAAATATAGAAATATCTGCATAGGCATCTGTGTAAACATGGAAATACCTACACCGCTGTCTCTATAAACATGGAAATATGTACACCGCTATGTGTATAAACATGGAAATATCTCCAATGCTCTCTGTATACACAAGGAAATATCTCCACCGTTATCTGTATAAACATGGAAATATCTACACTGCTATCTCTATAAACATGGAAATATCTACACCGCCATCTCTATAAACATGAAAATATCTACACTGCCATCTCCATAAACATTGAACTAACTACTCTGCCATCTGTATAAACATGGAAACATCTACACCGCCATTTGTGTGAATAAGGAAATATCTACAATGCCATCTGTATAAAGATATACATATCTGCACCGCGAGCTGTAGAAACATGGAAATATCTGCACCGCCATCTGTATAAACATGGAAATATCTACACAGACATGTGTATATACATGGAAATAACTACACCGCTATCTATATAAACATGGAAATAACTACACCGCTATCTGTATAAACATGGAAATATCTACATCATGATCTGTGTAAACATGGAAATATCTACACCGCGGTCTGTATAAACATGGAAATATCTACACTGCCATCTGTAAAAACATGGAAATATCTACACAGTCATCTGAATAAACATGGAAATATCTTCACCACCATCTGTATAAACATGGAAATACCTACAATACCATCTGTCTACACATGGAAATATCTACACAGCCATCTGTATAAACATGGAAATACCTACAATACCAACTGTATACACATGGAAATATCTACACAGACATCTCTTTAAATATGTAAAGATCTACACCGCCATCTGTATAAACGTGGAAATAACTACACTGCCATCTGTAGAAAGATGGAAATATCTTCACCGCTATCTCTATAAATATGGAAATATCTACACCGCCATCTCTATAAACATGAAAATATCTACACTGCCATCTCCATAAAGATGGAAGTATCTACTGTGCCATGTGTATAAACACGGAAATATCTACACCACTATCTGTGTAAACATGGAAATATCTACACCGCTATCTGTTTAGACATGGAAATATCTACACCGCCATCTGCATGTCCATGGAAATATCTACGCCACCATCTGTATAAACATGGAAATATCTACCCGGCCATCTGTGTATAGATGGAAATATCAACACCGCCATCTGTAGAAACATGGAAATATCTACACCGCTATCTCTATAAACATGGAAATAACTGCACTGCCATCTGTAAAAACATGGAAATACGTATACAGTCATCTGTATAAACATGGAAATATCTACAATGCCTTCTGTATACACATGGAAATATCTACACAGCCATTTGAATAAACATGTAAATATCTACACTGTTATCTCTATAAACATGGAAATATCTACACCGCTATCTGTATAAACATGGAAATATCTACACCGCGATCTGTATAAACACGGAAATATCTACACTGCGATCTGTATAAACATGGAAATAACTTCACCACAATCTGTATAAACTTGGAAATATCTACACTGCTACCTGTATAAACATGGTAATATCTACACCACCATCTATATAAACATGGAAATATCTACACCGCCATCTGTATAAACATGGAAATATCTACAATGCCATCTGTAGAAAGATGGAAATATCTACACCGCAATCTGTGTAAACATGGAATTATGTACACCGCTATCTGTAAACATATGGAAATATCTATACCGCTACCTGTATAAACATGGAAATATCTACACCGCGATCAGTATAAACATGGAAATATCTACACCGCGATGTGTATAAACATGGAAATATCTACACCGCTATCTATATAAACATGGAAATATCTACACAGCTATCCCTATAAACATGGAAATATCTACACCGCCATCTGTATAAACATGGAAATACCTATACAGTCATCTGTGTAAACATGGAAATATCTACAGCACCATCTGTATAAACACGGAAATATCTTCAATGCCATCTGAATACACGTGGAAATACGTACACGGCAATCTGTGTATAGATGGAAACATCAACACCGCCATGTGTACAAACATGGAAATATCCGCACTGCTATCTCTATAAACATGGAAATATCTACACTGCGGTCTGTATAAACATGGAAATTTCTACACCATGATCTGTGTAAACATTGAAATATCTACACCGCCATCTGTATAAACATGGAAATATCTTCACAGCCATGTGTATATACATGGAAATATCTACACCGCTATCTATATAAACATGGAAATAACTACAACGCTATCTGTATAAACATGGAAATATCTACAACACCATCTACATATTCATGGAAATATCTGCGCCGCCATCTGTATAAACATGGAAATAACTACACGGTCATCTGTGTATAGATGGAAATATCAACACCGCCATCTGTGCAAACATGGAAATATCTGCACCGCTATCTGTATAACCATGGAAATATCTACACCGCGGTTTGTATAAACATGAAAATATCTACACCGCTATCTGTATAAACATGGAAATATCTACACCGCTATCTCTATAAACATGGAAATATCTACACCGTGATCTGTATAAACATGGAAATATTTACACCGCTATCTGTATAAACATGGAAATTTCTACACCGTTATCTGTATAAATATGGAAATATCTACACCGCTATCTGTATAAACATGGAAATATCTACACCGCTACCTGTATAAACATGGAAATGTCTACACAGCTATCTCTATAAACATGGAAATATCTACACCGCCATCTGTATAAACATGGAAATATCTACACCGCGATCTGTATAAACATGGAAATAACTACACCGCTATTTGTATAAACAAGGAAATATCTACACCGTGATCTGTATACACATGGAAATATCTACACCGCGATCTGTATAAACATGGAAATATCTACACAGCTATCTCTATCAACATGGAAATATCTACACCGCCATCTGTATAAACATGGAAATACCTATACTGTCATCTGTGTAAACATGGATATATCTACACAACCATCTGTAAACATGGAAATATCTTCAATGCCATCTGAATACACATGGAAATACCTACACGGCAATCTGTGTATAGATGGAAACATCAACACCGCCATCTGTACAAACATGGAAATATCTACACTGCTATCTCTATAAACATGGAAATATCTACACTGCCGTCTGTATAAACATGGAAATTTCTACACCGGTATCTGTATAAACATGGAAATATCTACACCATGATCTGTGTAAACATGGAAATATATACACCGCAATCTGTATAAACAAGGAAATATCTACACCGCCATCTTTAGAAACATGGAAATATCTACACCGCCATTTGTATAAACATGGAAATACCTACACTGCTACCTGTATAAATATAGAAATGTCTACACTGCCATCTCTATAAACATGGAAATACCTACACCACTTGCACTATAAAGATGGAAATATCTACACCGCAATCTCTGTAAACATGGAAATATCTACACCGCCATCTATGTAAACATGAAAATATCTACACTGCCATACTCAGAAACATGGCTGTATCTACACCGCCATCTGTATAAACATGGAAATATCTACACCACTCTCTGTATAAAGATGGAAATATTTAAACCGCTATCTCTATAAACATGGAAATATCTACACCGCTATCTCTATAAACATGGAAATATCTACACCGCCATCTGTATTAACATGGAAATATCTAAACAGTCATCTGTATAAACCTGGAAATATCTACACTGTCATCTATATAAACATGGAAATATCTACAGAGAACTCTGTATAAACATGGAATTATCGGCACAGCCATCTGTATAAACATGGAAATATCTTCACCGCAACCTTTATTAACATGGAAATACCTACACAATCATCTGCATAAACATGGAGACATGTAAACAGCTATCTGTATAGTCATGGAAATATCTACACCGCTATCAGTATAAACACGGAAATATCTACAACGCTATCTGTGTAAACATGGAAATGTCTACACAGCTATCTGTGTAAACATGGAAATATCTACACCGCTATTTTTGCAAAGATGGAAATATCTGCAATGCAATCTTTGCAAACATAGAAATATTTACACCGCTATCTCTGTAAACATGGAAATATCTGCACCGCTAACTGTATAAACATGGAAATATCTACACCGCTATCTCTATACACATGGAAATATCTACACCGCCATCTGTATAAACATGGATATATCTACACAGTCATCTGTATATACATGGAAATATCTACGCTACCATCTCTATAAACATGGAAATATCTACACTGCCATGTGCATACAGATGGAAATATCTACACAGCCATCAGTATAAACTTGGAAACATCTGCACCGCTATCTGAATACACATGGAAATAACTACACCGCTAACTCTATAAAAATTGAAAGATCTAAACTGCTATCTGTATAAACATGGAAATAACTACGGCGCTATCTGCATAAACATGGAAATACCTACACTGCCATCTGTATAAACATGGAAATACCTGCACCGTGAGCTGAATAAACATGGAAATACCTACACCGTCATGTGTAGGAACATTTAAATATCAACACTGCCATCTGTATAAACATAGCAATATCTACAGAGCCCTCTGTATAAATATGGATATATCTGCATAGGCATCTGTGTAAACATGGAAATATCTGCACCGCTATCTGTATAAACATGGAAATACCTACACCGCTGTCTCTAAAAACATGGAAATACGTACACCGCTATGTGTATAAACATGGAAATATCTCCACTGCACTCTGTAGAAAGATGGAAATATCTACACCGCTATCTCTATAAATATGGAAATATCTACACCGCCAGCTCTATAAACATGAAAATATCAACACTGCCATCTCCATAAAGATGGAAGTATCTACACCGCCATGTGTATAAACACGGAAATATCTACAACACCATCTGTGTAAACATGGAAATATCTACACCGCTATCTGTATAAACATGGAAATATCTACACCGCCATCTGCATGTCCTTGGAAATATCTATGCCGCCATCTGTATAAACATGGAAATATCTACACGGCCATCTGTGTATAGATGGAAATATCAACACCGCCATCTGTACAAACATGGAAATATCTACACCGCTATCTCTATAAACATGGAAATATCTGCACTGCCATCTGTAAAAACATGGAAATACCTATACAGTCATCTGTATAAACATGGAAATATCTACAATGTCATCGGTATACACATGGAAATATCTACACAGTCATCTGTATAAACATGTAAATATCTACACTGCCGTCTCCATAAACATAGAACTAGCTACTCCGTCATCTGTATAAACATGGAAACATCTACACCGCCATCTGTGTGAATAAGGAAATATCTACAATGCCATCTGTAGAAAGATGGAAATACCTACACCGCAATCTGTGTAAACATGGAAATATCTACACCGCAATCTATATATACATGGAAATAACAACACCGCTATCTGTATAAACATGGAAATATCTACACCGCCATCTACATATCCATGGAAATATCTGCGCCACCATCTGTATAAACATTTAAATATCTACACGGTCATCTGTGTATAGATGGAAATATCAACACCGCCGTCTGTACAAACATGGAAATATCTGCACCGCTATCTGTATAAACATGGAAATATCCACACCGCTTTCTGTATAAACATGGAAATATCTACACCGCTGTCTCTATAAACATAGAAATATCTACACCGTGATCTGTATAAACATGGAAATATTTACACCGCTATCTGTATAAACATGGAAACTTCTACACCGTTATCTGTATAAACATGGAAATATTTACACCGCTATCTGTATAAACATGGAAACTTCTACACCGCTATCTGTATAAACTTGGAAATATCTACACCGCCATCTGTATAAACATGGAAATATCTACAATGCCATCTGTATACACATGGAAATACCTACACGGCAATCTGTGTATAGATGGAAACATCAACACCGCCATCTTTTCAAACATGGAAATATCTACACTGCTATCTCTATAAACATGGAAATATCTACACTGCGGTCTGTATAAACATGGAAATATCTACACCGGTATCTGTATAAACATGGAAATATTTACACCACGATGTGTATAAAAATGGAAATATATACACCGCTATCTGTATAAACATGGAAATTTCTGCACCGCTATCTCTATAAACATGGAAATATCTACAAAGCCATCTGTATAAACATGGAAATACCTACACAGTCATGTGTAGGAACATGGAAATATCTACACTGCCATCGGTATAAACATAGAAATATCTACACAGCTCTCTGTATAAATATGGAAATATATGCATAGGCATCTGTGTAAACATGGAAATATCTGCAGCGCTATCTGTATAAACATGGAAATATCTCCAATGCTCTCTGTATAAACATGGAAATATCTCCACCGTTATCTGTATAAACATGGAAATATCTACAGCGCCATCTCTATAAGCATAGAAATATCTACCCTGCCATCTGCAAAAACATGGAAATATCTACACAGTCATCTGAATAAACATGGAAATATCTACACCACCATCTCTATAAACATGGAAATTCCTACAATACCATCTGTATACACATGGAAATATCTACACAGACATCTGTATAAATATGGAAATATCTACACGGCCATCTGTATAAACATGGAAATATCTACACTGCCATCTGTAGAAAGATGGAAATATCTACACCGCTATCTCTATAAATATGGAAATATCTACACCACCATCTGTGTAAACATGGAAATATCTACACCGCTATCTGTATACACATGGAAATATCTACAATGCCATCTGTACACACATGGAAATATCTACATCGTGATCTGTATAAACATGGAAATATTTACACCGCTTTCTGTATAAACATGGAAATTTCTACACCGTTGTCAGTATAAATATGGAAATATCTACACCGCTATCTCTATAAACATGGAAATATCTACACTGCCATCTGTATAAACATGGAAATACCTATACAGTCATCTATGTAAACATGGAAATATCTACACCACCATCTGTATAAACATGGAAATATCTACAATGCCATCTGTATGCACATGCAAATACCTGCACGGAAATCTGTGTATAGATGGAAACGACAACAGCGCCATTTGTACAAACATGTAAATATCTACACTGCGGTCTGTATAAACATGGAAATATCTACACCGGTATCTGTTTAAACATGGAAATATCTACAGCGCCATCTCTATAAACATTGAAATATCTACACTGCCATCTGTAAAAACATGGAAATATCTACACAGTCATCTCAATAAACATGGAAATATGTACACCATCATCTGTATAAATATGGAAATACCTACAATACCATCTGTATACAAATGGAAATATCTACACAGACATCTATATAAATATGGAAATACCTACACGGCCATCTGTATAAACATGGAAATATCTACACTGCCATCTGTAGAAAGATGGAAATATGTACACCGCTATCTCTATAAATATGGAAATATCTACACCGCCATCTCTATAAACATGAAAATATCTACACTGCCATCTGTAGAAATATGGAAACTTCTACACCGTTATCTGTATAAATATGGAAATATCTACACCGCTATCTCTATAAACATGGAAATATCTACACCGTGATCTGTATAAACATGGAAATATCTTCAAAACGATCTGTATAAACATGGAAATATCTACACCGCTATCTGTATAAACATGGTAATATCTACACCACCATCTATATAAACATGGAAATATCTACACCGCCATCTGTATAAACATGGAAATAACAACACAGTCATCTGTATAAACATGGAAATATCTACAGTGCCATCTGTGAAAACATGGAAATACCTACACTGCCATCTGTATAAACATGGTAATATTTCCACCGCTATCTGTATAAACATGGAATTATCTCCACTGCTATCTGCATAAAGATGGAAATATCTACACCACGATCTGCATAAACATGGAAATATCTACACCGCTATCTCTATAATCATGGAAATATCTACACCGCCATCTGTATAAAGATGGAAACATCTACACCGCTATCTTTATAAACATAGAAATACCTACATCGCTATCTGTATAAAGATGGAAACATCTGCACCGCTATCTTTATAAACATAGAAATATCTACACGGCTATTTGTATAAACATGGAAATATCTGCAACACTATCTGTGTAAACATGGAAATATCTACACCACACTCTGTGCAAAGATGGAAAGATCTACACCGCTATCTCTATAAATATGGAAATACCTACACCGCCATCTGTATAAACATGGAAATATCTACACCGCTATATGTATAAAGATGGAAACATCTACACCGCTATCTTTATAAACATAGAAATACCTACATCGCTATCCGTATAAAGATGGAAACATCTGCACCGCTATCTTTATAAACATAGAAATATCTAACCCGCTATTTGTATAAACATGGAAATATCTAAAACACTATCTGTGTAAACATAGAAATATCTACACCACACTCTGCGCAAAGATGGAAAGATCTACACCGCTATCTCTATAAACATGGAAATATCTACACTGCCATCTGTATAAACTTGGAAATATCTACTCAGACATCTCTATAAACATGGAAATATCTACACTACTATCTGTATAAACATGGAAATAACCACACGGCTATCTGTATAAACATGGAAATATCTACACCGCCAACTGTAAAAACATGAGAATACCTACACAGTCATCTGTATAAACCTGGAAATATCTACAACTCCATCTGTATAAACCTGGAAATATCTACACTGCCATCTCTATACACATGGAAATATCTACACTGACATCGGTATAAACATGGAAATATCTACACCGCTATCTCTATAAACATGGAAATAATTACACAGCTATCTGTATTAACATGGAAATATCTACAACACTATCTGTGTTAACACGGAAATAAATACACCTCTATCTGTGTAAACATGGAAATATGTACACAGCTATCAGTGTAAAGACGGAAATATCTACAGCGCAATCTGTGCAAATATGGAAATATCTACACAACTCTCTCTGTAAACATGGAAATATCTAAACCGCTGTCTGAATAAACATGGAAATATCTACACCGCTATCTGTATAAATATGGATATATCTACACCACGATCTCTATAAACATGGAAATATCTACACTGCTGTCTGTATAAATATGGAAATATCTACACCGCAATCTCTGTAAACATGGAAATGTCTACACCTCAATCTGTATAAACATGGAAATATCTACATGGCTATCTCTATAAACATGGAAATACCTACAACGCCATCTGTATGAACATGGAAATACCTACACCGCTATCTGTATAAACATGGAAATATCTACACCACGATCTGTATAAACATGGAAATATCTACACCGCTATCTGTATAAACATGGAAATACCTACAACACTATCTGTGTAAATATGGAAATATCTACACCGCTATCACTATAAACATCAAATGTCTACACCGCTATCTGTATAAACATGGAAATATCTACATGGCTATCTCTATAAACATGGAAATATCTTCACCGCTATCTGTGTAAACATGGAAATATGTACACCGCTATCTGTGTAAAGATGGAAATATTTACACCGCAATCTTGGCAAATATGGAAATATCTACACCGCTATCTCGGTAAACATGGAAATACCTACACCGCTATCTGTATAAACATGGAAATATCCACACTTCAATCTGTATAAACATGGAAATGTCTACACCACGATCTGTATAAACATGGAAATACCTCCACCGCTATCTGTACAGGCATGGAAACATCTACACCGCTATCTGTATAAACATGGAAATATCTAAACCGCTATCTGTATAAACCTGGAAATATCTACAAAGCTATTTGTGTAAACATGGAAATATCTAAACAGCTATCTGTGTAAACGTGGAAATACCTACACCGCTCTCTGTGGAAAGATGGAAATATCTAAACTGCAATCTGTGCAAAGATGGAAATATCTACAACGCTATCTCTATAAAAATGGATTTACCTGCACCGCTATCTGTATAAACATGGAAATATCTACACCCCTGTCTGTATAAACATGGAAATATCTACAATGCTATCTGTGTAAACATGGAAATATCTAAAGAGCTATCTGTGTAAACATGGAAATATCTACACCGCTTTCTGTGGAAAGATGGAAATATCTACACTGAAATCTGTGCAAAATGGAAATATCTACAACGCTATCTCTATAAACATGGAATTATCTGCACCGCTATCTGTATAAACATGGAAATATCTACAACGCTTTCAGTATAAACATGGAAATATTTACAAGGCTATCTCTATAAATATGGAAATACCTACACCGCCATCTTTATAAACATGGAAGTACCTACACCGCTGTCTGTATAAACATGGAAATATCTACACCACGATCTGTATAAACATGGAAATATCTACACTGCCATCTGTATAAACATGGAAATATCTACACCGCTATCTGTATAAACATGGAAATACCTACAACACTATCTGTGTAAATATGGAAATATCTACACCGCTATCACTATAAACATCGAAATGGAACACCGCTATCTTTATAAACATGGAAATATCTACATGGCTATCTCTATATACATGGAAATACCTTCACCGCTATCTGTGTAAACATGGAAATATGTACACAGCTATCAGTGTAAAGACGGAAATATCTACAGCGCAATCTGTGCAAATATGGAAATATCTACACAACTCTCTCTGTAAACATGGAAATATCTAAACCGCTGTCTGAATAAACATGGAAATATCTACACCGCTATCTGTATAAATATGGATATATCTACACCACGATCTCTATAAACATGGAAATATCTACACTGCTGTCTGTATAAATATGGAAATATCTACACCGCAATCTCTGTAAACATGGAAATGTCTACACCTCAATCTGTATAAACATGGAAATATCTACATGGCTATCTCTATAAACATGGAAATATCTACAACGCCATCTGTATGAACATGGAAATACCTACACCGCTATCTGTATAAACATGGAAATATCTACACCACGATCTGTATAAACATGGAAATATCTACACCGCTATCTGTATAAACATGGAAATACCTACAACACTATCTGTGTAAATATGGAAATATCTACACCGCTATCACTATAAACATCAAATGTCTACACCGCTATCTGTATAAACATGGAAATATCTACATGGCTATCTCTATAAACATGGAAATATCTTCACCGCTATCTGTGTAAACATGGAAATATGTACACCGCTATCTGTGTAAAGATGGAAATATTTACACCGCAATCTTGGCAAATATGGAAATATCTACACCGCTATCTCGGTAAACATGGAAATACCTACACCGCTATCTGTATAAACATGGAAATATCCACACTTCAATCTGTATAAACATGGAAATGTCTACACCACGATCTGTATAAACATGGAAATACCTCCACCGCTATCTGCACAGGCATGGAAACATCTACACCGCTATCTGTATAAACATGGAAATATCTAAACCGCTATCTGTATAAACCTGGAAATATCTACAAAGCTATTTGTGTAAACATGGAAATATCTAAACAGCTATCTGTGTAAACGTGGAAATACCTACACCGCTCTCTGTGGAAAGATGGAAATATCTAAACTGCAATCTGTGCAAAGATGGAAATATCTACAACGCTATCTCTATAAAAATGGATTTACCTGCACCGCTATCTGTATAAACATGGAAATATCTACACCCCTGTCTGTATAAACATGGAAATATCTACAATGCTATCTGTGTAAACATGGAAATATCTAAAGAGCTATCTGTGTAAACATGGAAATATCTACACCGCTTTCTGTGGAAAGATGGAAATATCTACACTGAAATCTGTGCAAAATGGAAATATCTACAACGCTATCTCTATAAACATGGAATTATCTGCACCGCTATCTGTATAAACATGGAAATATCTACAACGCTTTCAGTATAAACATGGAAATATTTACAAGGCTATCTCTATAAATATGTAAATACCTACACCGTCATCTTTATAAACATGGAAGTACCTACACCGCTGTCTGTATAAACATGGAAATATCTACACCACGATCTGTATAAACATGGAAATATCTACACTGCCATCTGTATAAACATGGAAATATCTACACCGCTATCTGTATAAACATGGAAATACCTACAACACTATCTGTGTAAATATGGAAATATCTACACCGCTATCACTATAAACATCGAAATGGAACACCGCTATCTTTATAAACATGGAAATATCTACATGGCTATCTCTATATACATGGAAATACCTTCACCGCTATCTGTGTAAACATGGAAATATGTACACAGCTATCTGTGTAAAGATGGAAATATTTACACCGCAATCTTGGCAAATATGGAAATATCTTTTCCGCTATCTCGGTAAACATGGAAATACCTACACCGCTATCTGTATAAACATGGAAATATCCACACTTCCATCTGTATAAACATGGAAATGTCTACACCACGATCTGTATAAACATGGAAATACCTCCACCGCTATCTGTATAGGCATGGAAACATCTACACTGATATCTGTATAAACATGGAAATATCTACGCCGCTATCTGTATAAACCTGGAAATATCTACAAAGCTATTTGTGTAAACATGGAAATATCTAAACAGCTATCTGTATAAACATGGAAATATCTACACCGCTTTCTGTATAAACCTGGAAATATCTGCATCACTATCTGTATAAACATGGAAATGTCTATACCGCTATCTCTATAAACATGGAAATATCTACACCGCTATTTTTATAAACATGGAAATATCTACACCACAATCTGTATAAACATGGAAAATCTACAGCGCTATCTGTATAAACATGGAAATATCTACATGGCTATCTCTATAAACATGGATATATCTACACCACCATCTGTATAAACATGGAAATATATCCACCGCTATCTGTATAAACATGGAAATATCTACAAAACTATCTGTGTTAACATGGAAATATCTACACCGCTATCTGTGGAAACATGGAAATATGTACACCGCTATCTGTGTAAAGATGGAAATACCAACTCCGCTATCTGTGCAAATATGGAAATATCTACACCGCTATCTCTATAAACATGGAAATATCTACACCGTTATCTGTATAAATATGGAAATATCTACACCACGATCTCTATGAACATGGAAATAGCCAAACCGCTATCTGCGTAAACATGGAAATATCTACACCGCTTTCTGTAAAAACATGGAAATACCTACACCGCTATCTGTATAAACACGGAAATTACACCTCTACCAGTATAAAAATGGAAGTATCTACACAGCCATCTGAATAAACATGGAAATATTTTACACCGCTCTCTGTGTAAACATGGAAATATCTACACCATTATCTGCACAAAGATGCAAATATCAACCCTGCCATCTGTATAAACATGGAAATATCTACACCTCCATCTGTAAAAACATGGAAATATCTACACTGTCATCTGTAAAAACATGGAAATATCAACACCGCCATCTGTACAAACATGGAAATATCTACACAGATATCTGAAAACATGGAACTATCTACACAGCTATCTGTATAAACATGGAAATACCAACACTGCTGTCTGTATAAAGATGGAAATATCTACAACGCTATCTGTATAAACATGGAAATATCTACACCACCATGTATATAAACATGAAAATATCAACACTGTCATCTGTATAAACATGGAAATATATACATAGCCATCTCTAAATACATGGAAATAAGTACACCGCTATCTGTATAAACATGGAAATATCTGCACCGCTATCTGTATAAACATGTAAAGATCTACACCGCTATCTGTATAAAAAAGGAAATATCTACACCGCTATCTGTATGAAGGTGGAAATATTTACACCGCGAGCTGTATAAACATGGAAATATCTACATCGCTATCTGTATAAACATGGAAATATCTACACCGCTATCTCTATAAACATGGAAATATATACAATGCCATCTCTATAAACATAGAAATATCTACACCGACATCTACATAAACAAGGATATATCAACACCGCCATCTGTACAAACATGGAAATATCTACACAGATATCTGAAAACATGGAACTATCTACACCGCTATCTGTATAAACATGGAAATACCTACCAAGGTAACTCTATAAATATGGGAATATCTACACTGCTATCTGTATAAACATGGAAATATCTACACCGTTATCTGTATAAACATGGAGATATCTACATGGCTATCTTTATAAAGATGGAAAAACCTACACCACCATCTGTATAAACCTGGAAATACGTACACAGTCATCTCTATAATCATGGAAATACCTACACCAGCATCTGTATAATAATGGAAATATCTACACTGCCATAGGTATAAACATGGAAATATCTACACTGCCATCTCTACAAACATGGAAATAACTACACCACTATCTGTATAAAAATGGAAATAGCCACACCGCTATCAGTATAAACATGGAAATGTCTACACCGCTGTCTGTATAATCATGGAAATATCTACACCGCTATATGTATAAATATGGAAATAACTACACCACTATCTCTATAACCATGGAAATATCTGCACCGCTATCTGTATAAACATAGAAAGAACTACACTGCTATCTCTATAAACATGGAAATATCTACTCCGCCATCTGTATAAACATGGAAATATCTCCACCGCTATGTGCATAAAAATGGAAATATCTACTCCGCTATCTGTATAAACATGATAATATCAACACCGCTATCTGTATAAACCTGGAAATATCTACACCGCTATCTCTATAAACATGGAAATATCTACACCGCCATCTGTATAAACCTGGAAATATCTACACAGTCATCGGTATAAACATGGAAATATCTACACCACCATCTCTATAAACATGGAAATACCTACACTGCCAACGGTATACAAATGGAAATACCTACACAGCCATCAGTATAAACATGGAAATATCTACACCGCTATCTCTATACACATGGAAATACCCACACCGCTACCTCTACAAACATGGAAATATCTACAGCGCAATCTCTATAAACAGGGAAATATCTACACCGCCATCTCTATAAACATGAAAATATCTACACCACCATCTCCACAAAGATGGAAATAACTACACCACCATTTGTGTAAACATGGAAATAACGATACCGATATCTGTATAAACATGGAAATATCTACACTGGCATCTGTATAACGATGGAAATATCAACAATGTGAGCTGAATAAACATGGAAATATCTACACCGCTATCTGTATAAACATGGAAATACCAACACCGGTATCTGTATAAACATGGAAATACCTACACCACTATCTCTATACACTTGGAAATATCTACACCGCTATCTGTATAAACATGGAAATATCTACACCGCCTTCTGTATAAACATGGAAATATCTCCACCACGATCTGTATGAACATGGAAATATCTACAATGCTATCTGTATAACCATGGAAATACATACACCATTATCTGTATAAACATGAAAATACCTAAACTGCTATCTGTATAAACATGGAAATACCTACACCACTACCTGTAAAAACTTGGAACTATCTACACCATTATCTGTATAAACATGCAAACATATACAATGCTATCTGTGTAAACATGGAAATATCTACACCGCTGTCTGTGTAAACATGGAAATATTTACACCACTATCAGTGTAAAGATTGAAATATCTACAGCATAATCCGTGCAACGATGGAAATACCTACACCTCTATCTGTGTAAAGGTGGAAATAACTACACCGCAATCTGTGCAAATATGGAAATATCTACACCGCAATCTGTGTAGACTTGGTAATATCTACAACGTTAACTGTATAAACATGGAAGTATCTACACCACTATCTGTATAAACTTGGAAATATCTACACCACCATCAGTATAAACATGGAAATATCTACACCGACATCTGAATAAACATGGAAATATCTACAACGCCATCTGTATAAATATGGAAATATCTACACCGTTATCTCTATGAACATGGAAATATCTACACCGCTATCTGTATAATCATGGAAATATCTACACCGCTATCTGTATAAACATGCAAATATATACAACGCTATCTGTGTAAACATGGAAATATCTACACTGCTGTCTGTGTAAACATGGAAATATCTACACCACTATCTGTGTAAAGATTGAAATATCTACAGCACAATCTGTGCAACGATGGAAATTTCTTCACCACTATCTGTTTAAAAATGGAAATATCTACACCGCAATCTGAGCAAAGATGGAAATATCTACACCGCTATCTGCATAAACATCTAAATATCTACACCACCATCTGTATAAACATGGAAATACCTACACCGCCATCTGTATAAACTTGGAAATATCAACACCGCCATCTGTATAATAATGGAAATACCCACACCGCCAACAGTATAAACATGGAAATATCTACACCGCCATCTGTGAAAACATGGAAATATCTACACAGTCATTTGCATAAACATGGAAATATCTACACCTCCGAGAGTATAAGCATGGAAATATCTACACTGCCTTCTGTACACACATGGAAATACCTTCACAGCAATCTGTATAAACATGGAAATATATACACCGCTATCTCTAAAAACACGGAAATTCCTACACCGCTATCTGTATAAAAATGGAAATATCTACACCGCTATCTGCATGTACATGGAAATACCTTCACCAGTATCTTTATAAACTTGGAAAAACCTACAACACTATCTGTATAAACATGGAAATATCTACATCGCCATCTGAATAAACATGGAAATATCTTCACCGCGATCTGTATGAACATGAAATTACGTTCACTGCTATCTGTATAAACATGGAAATATCTAGACCGTTATCTGTATAAACATGCAAATATCTACACCGCTATGTGTATAAACATGGAAATGTCTACACAACCATGTGTAGAAACATGGAAATATCTACACCGCTATCTCTATAAACACGGAAATACCTACAGCGCTATCTCTATAAACATGGAAGTATCTACACCGCTATCTCTATAAATATGGAAATAACTACACCGCTTTCTTTATACACATGGAAATATCTACACCGCTATGTGTATGAACATGGAGATATCTACAATACTATCTCTATATACATGGAAATATCTACACCGCCATCTGCAAAAACATGGAAATACCTTCACATTCATCTGTATAAACATGGAAATATCTACACCACCGTCTGTATAAACATGGAAATAACTACACTGCCATCTGTATACACATGGAAATAACTTCACAGCCATCTGCATAAACATGGAAATATGTACAGCGCTATCTCTAAAAACATGGAAATACCTACACTGCTATCTCTATAAATTTGGAAATACTTACACCGCTATCTCTATAAACATGGAAATATCTCCACTGCCATCTCAATACACATGAAAATATCTACACCGCCATCTCCATAAACATGGAATTATCTACACCGCCATCTCAATAAACATGGAAATATTTACGCTGCCATATGTATAAACACGGAACTAACTACACCGCCATCTGTATAAACATGGAAATATCTACACCGCAATCTTTGTAAACATGGAAATATCTACAATGCCATCTGTATAAACATGGAAATACCAACACCGCTATCTGTATAAACATGGAAATAGGTACACCGCGATCTATTTAAACATGGAAATAACTACACCGCTATCTGTATAAACATGGATATATCTACACCGCTATCTGTATAAACATGGAAATATCTACACCGCCATCTGTAAAAACATGGAAATATCTACAGAGTCATCTGTATAAAAATGGAAATATCTACACCTCCGTGAGTATAAACTTGGAAATATCTACTCTGCCATCTGTATACACATGGAAATATCTACACAGCCATGAGTATAAACACGGAAATATCTACACCGTTATCTCTATAAACATGAAAATTCCTACACCTCTATATGTATAAACATGGAAATATCTACACCGCTATCTGTATAAACATGGAAATACCTACACCAATATATCCTTAAATATGGAAATATCTACACCGCTATCTCTATAAACATGGAAATGTCTACACCGCTATCTGTATAAACTTGGAAATATCTAAACCGCCATCCCTATAAACGTTGGTATATCTACAAATCTATCTCTGTAAACATGGAAATATATAAACTGCTATCTCTATAAGCATGGAAATATCAACAATGCTATCTGTGTAAACATGGAAATATCTACACCGCTATCTGTATAAACATTGAAATATCTACACCGCTATCTGTATAAACATGGAAATATCTACACAACCATCTGTATAAACATGGAAATATCTACCCAGCTATCTCTATAAACATGGAAATACCTACACCGCTATCTCTATAAACATGGAAATATCTACACCACTATCTCTATAAACATGAATATAACTACACCGCCATCTCCATAAACATGAAAATATCTACACTGTCATCTCCATAAACATGGAACTATCTACACCGCCATCTGTATAAACATGGAAATATCTACACTGCCATCTGTGTACACATGGAAATATCTACACAGCCATCTGTATAAACAAGGAAATATCTACACCGTTATCTCTGTTAACATGGAAATAAATACACCACTATCTCTATAAACATGGAAATATCTACACCACTATCTGTATAAACATGTAAATATCTACACCTCCATCTCTATAAATATGAAAATATCTACACTGCCATCTCCATAATCATTGAACTATCTACACCGCCATCTGTATAAATATGGAAATATCTACACCGCCATCTGAATAAACATGGAAATATCTACAATGCCATCTATATAAAGATGTAAGTATCTACTCCGCGAGGTAAATAAACATGGAAATATCTACACCGATATCTGTATAAACATGGAAATATCAACACTGCCATCTGCATAATCATGAAAAAATCCACACCGCAATCTGCCTAAACATGGAAATATCTACACTGCAATTTGGAAAAACATGGAAATATCTACACAGTCATCTGTATAAACTTGGAAATATCTACACCTCCGTGAGTATAAACATCGAAATATCTACACTGCCATCTGTATACACATGGAAATATCTCCACAGCTATCAGTATAAACATGGAAACATCTACACCGCTATCTCTATAAACATGGAAATACCTACACCGCTTTCTGTATAAACATGGAAATGCCTACACCAATATCTGTATAAACATGGAAATACCGACACCACTACCTGTATAAACTTGGAAATATCTACACTGCTATCTGCATAAACATGGAAATATCTACACCGCCATCTGTATAAACATGGAAATATCTCCACCGCTATGTGCATAAACATGGAAATATCTACTCCGCTATCTGTATAAACATGAAAATATCAACACCGCTCTCTGTATAAACACGCTAACATCCTCACCGCTGTCTGTATAGACATGGAAATATCTACACCGATATCTATATAAACATGGAAATATCTACACCGCCATCTGTATAAACGTGGAAATCTCTACACAGTCATCTGTATAAACATGGAAATACCTACACCACCATCTCTATAAACATGGAAATATCTACACTGCCTTCGGTATACAAATGGAAATATCTACACAGCCATCAGTATAAACATGGAAACATCTAAACCTCTATCTCTGTACACATGGAAATACCTACACCGCTATCTCTATAAACATGGAAATATCTACACCGCAATCTCTATAAACATGGAAATATCTACACCGCCATCTCTATAAACATGAAAATATCTACACCACCATCTCCATAAAGATGGAACTATCTACACCACCATTTGCGTAAACATGGAAATAACGACACCGATATCTGTATTAACATGGAAATATCTACACTGCCATCTGTATAACGATGGAAGTATCTTCATCGTGAGCTGAATAAACATGGAAATGTCTACAACGCTATCTGTATAAACATGGAAATACCAACACCGCTATCTGTATAAACATGGAAATATCTACTCCGCTATCTGTATAAACATGGAAATACCAACACAGCTACCTGTATAAACATGGAAATATCGACACCGCTATCAGTATAAACATGGAAATATCTACACCACTATACCCATAAACATGGAAGTACCTACAACGCCATCTCTATAAACATGGAAATATCTACAATGCTATCTGTATAAACGTGGATATATCTTCACCGCTATCTGTATAAATTTGGAAATCTCTACACCAAGATCTGTATAAACATGGAAATATCTACACCACTATCTGTATAAACATGGAAATATCCACACCGATATCTCTATAAACATGGAAATGTCTACACCGCTATCTGGATAAACTTGGAAATACCAAAACCGCTCTCTCCATAAACGTGGAGATATCTACAATGCTATCTGTGTAAACAAGGGAATATATAAACCACTATCTCTATAAACATGGAAACATATACAATGCTATCTGTGTAAACATGGAAATATCTACAACTCTATCTGTATAAACATGGAAATACCTACACCGCAATCTGTATAAACATGGAAATATCTACAAAACCATCTGTATATCTTGGAAATATCTACATCGCTATCTCTATAAACATAGAAATATCTATACCGCTATCTATATAAACATGGAAATACCTACACCACTATCTCTATAAACATGGAAATATCTACACCGCCATCTCTACAAACATGAAAATATCTACACTGCCATCTCCATAATCATGGAACTATCTACACCGCCATCTGTATATACATGGAAATATCTACACCACCATCAGTATAGACAAGGAAATATCTACACCGTGAGCTGTAGAAACATGGAAATATCTACACCGCTATCTGTGTAAACATGGAAATATCTATACCGCGATCTGTATAATCATGGAAATATCAACACCGCCATCTGTATAATCATGGAAATATCCACACCGCCATCAGTATAATCATGGAAATATCTAAACCGCCATCTGTAAAAATCTGGAAATATCTACACAGTCATCTGTAAAAACATGGAAATATCTACACTGCCATCTGTACACACATGGAAATATCTACACGGACATCAGTATAAACATGGAAATATCTACACCGCTATCTCTATAAACATGGATATTACTACACCGCTATCTGTATAAACATGGAAATGTCTACACCGCTATCTGTATAAACATGGAAATACCTACACCACTATATCTTTAAATATGGAAATATCCACACTGCTATCTCTATAAACATGGAAATGTTTACACCGCTATCTGTATAAACTTGGAAATATCTAAACTGCTGTCTGTATAAATTTAGAAATAACTACAACGCTATCTGTGAAACATGGAAATACATAAACCACTATCTCTATAAACATGGAAATATCTACAACGCTATCTGTGTAAACATGGAAATATCTACACCGCTATATGTATAAACATGGAAATACCTACTCCACTATCTGTATAAACATGGAAATAACTACACCGCTAACTCTATAAACATGGATATATCTACACCGACATCTATAAAAACATGGAAATACCTACACAGTCATCTGTATAAACATGGAAATATGTACACCTCCGTGAGTATAAACATGGAAACATCTACACTGCCATCTGTATACACATGGAAATATCTACACGGGCATCAGTATAAACATGGAATTATCTACACCGCTATCTCTATAAACATGGAAATTCCTACACCGCTATCTGTATAAACATGGAAATATCTATACCGCTATCTGTATAAACATGGAAATATATTCCTCACTATCTGTGTAAAGGTTTAAGTATCTACACAGCTATCTGTGTAAACTTGGAAATATCTACACCGCTATCTGTGTATAGATGGAAATATCTACACCACAATCTGTGCAAAGATGGAAATATCTACACCGCTATCTCTGTAAACATGGAAATATCTACACCGCTATCTGTATAAACATGGAAATATCTACATCGCGATCTGTATAAACATGGAAATATCTACACCGCTGTCTCTTTAACATGGAAATATCTGCACCGCTCTCTGTATACACATGGAAATATCTACACCACTATGTCTATAAACATGGAAATATCTACACCGCAGTCGGTATACACATGGAAATATCTACACACCCATCTGTATAAACATGGAAATATCTACACCACTATCTCTAGAAACATGGATATATCTCCACCACTACCTGTAGAAACATGGAAATATCTACACCGCCGTCTGTATCAACATGGAAATATCTACACTGATATCTGTATAAATATGTAAATATCTACACTGCTATCTCTATAAACCTGGAAATAACTGCACTGCCATGTGTTTAAGCATGCGAATATCCTCACAGCCATCTGTATAAACATGGAAATATCTACACCACCATCTCTATAAACATGGAAATATCTACACCGCTATCTGTAAAAACATGGAAATGTCAACATCGCTATCTGCATAAAGATGGAAACATCTCCACCGCTATCTGTATAAACATTGAAATATCTACACCGCTATCTGTATAAACATGGAAATATCTACACCACTATCTCTATAAACATGAATATAACTACACCGCCATCTCCATAAACATGAAAATATCTACACTGTCATCTCCATAAACATGGAACTATCTACACCGCCATCTGTATAAACATGGAAATATCTACACTGCCATCTGTGTACACATGGAAATATCTACACAGCCATCTGTATAAACAAGGAAATATCTACACCGTTATCTCTGTTAACATGGAAATAAATACACCACTATCTCTATAAACATGGAAATATCTACACTACTATCTGTATAAACATGTAAATATCTACACCTCCATCTCTATAAATATGAAAATATCTACACTGCCATCTCCATAATCATTGAACTATCTACACCACCATCTGTATAAATATGGAAATATCTACACCGCCATCTGAATAAACATGGAAATATCTACAATGCCATCTATATAAAGATGTAAGTATCTACTCCGCGAGGTAAATAAACATGGAAATATCTACACCGATATCTGTATAAACATGGAAATATCAACACTGCCATCTGCATAATCATGAAAAAATCCACACCGCAATCTGCCTAAACATGGAAATATCTACACTGCAATTTGGAAAAACATGGAAATATCTACACAGTCATCTGTATAAACTTGGAAATATCTACACCTCCGTGAGTAAAAACATCGAAATATCTACACTGCCATCTGTATACACATGGAAATATCTCCACAGCTATCAGTATAAACATGGAAACATCTACACCGCTATCTCTATAAACATGGAAATACCTACACCGCTTTCTGTATAAACATAGAAATGCCTACACCAATATCTGTATAAACATGGAAATACCGACACCACTACCTGTATAAACTTGGAAATATCTACACTGCTATCTGCATAAACATGGAAATATCTACACCGCCATCTGTATAAACATGGAAATATCTCCACCGCTATGTGCATAAACATGGAAATATCTACTCCGCTATCTGTATAAACATGAAAATATCAACACCGCTCTCTGTATAAACACGCTAACATCCTCACCGCTATCTGTATAGACATGGAAATATCTACACCGATATCTCTATAAACATGGAAATAACTACACCGCCATCTGTATAAACGTGGAAATCTCTACACAGTCATCTGTATAAACATGGAAATACCTACACCACCATCTCTATAAACATGGAAATATCTACACTGCCTTCGGTATACAAATGGAAATATCTACACAGCCATCAGTATAAACATGGAAACATCTAAACCTCTATCTCTGTACACATGGAAATACCTACACTGCTATCTCTATAAACATGGAAATATCTACACCGCAATCTCTATAAACATGGAAATATCTACACCGCCATCTCTATAAACATGAAAATATCTACACCACCATCTCCATAAAGATGGAACTATCTACACCACCATTTGCGTAAACATGGAAATAACGACACCGATATCTGTATTAACATGGAAATATCTACACTGCCATCTGTATAACGATGGAAATATCTTCATCGTGAGCTGAATAAACATGGAAATGTCTACAACGCTATCTGTATAAACATGGAAATACCAACACCGCTATCTGTATAAACATGGAAATATCTACTCCGCTATCTGTATAAACATGGAAATACCAACACAGCTACCTGTGTAAACATGGAAATATCGACACCGCTATCAGTATAAACATGGAAATATCTACACCACTATACCCATAAACATGGAAGTACCTACAACGCCATCTCTATAAACATGGAAATATCTACAATGCTATCTGTATAAACGTGGATATATCTTCACCGCTATCTGTATAAATTTGGAAATATCTACACCAAGATCAGTATAAACATGGAAATATCTACACCACTATCTGTATAAACATGGAAATATCCACACCGATATCTCTATAAACATGGAAATGTCTACACCGCTATCTGGATAAACTTGGAAATACCAAAACCGCTCTCTCCATAAACGTGGAGATATCTACAATGCTATCTGTGTAAACATGGAAATATATAAACCACTATCTCTATAAACATGGAAACATATACAATGCTATCTGTGTAAACATGGAAATATCTACAACTCTATCTGTATAAACATGGAAATACCTACACCGCAATCTGTATAAACATGGAAATATCTACAAAACCATCTGTATATCTTGGAAATATCTACATCGCTATCTCTATAAACATAGAAATATCTATACCGCTATCTATATAAACATGGAAATACCTACACCACTATCTCTATAAACATGGAAATATCTACACCGCCATCTCTATAAACATGAAAATATCTACACTGTCATCTCCATAATCATGGAACTATCTACACCGCCATCTGTATATACATGGAAATATCTACACCACCATCAGTATAAACAAGGAAATATCTACACCGTGAGCTGTAGAAACATGGAAATATCTACACCGCTATCTGTGTAAACATGGAAATATCTATACCGCGATCTGTATAATCATGGAAATATCAACACCGCCATCTGTATAATCATGGAAATATCCACACCGCCATCAGTATAATCATGGAAATATCTAAACCGCCATCTGTAAAAATCTGGAAATATCTACACAGTCATCTGTAAAAACATGGAAATATCTACACTGCCATCTGTACACACATGGAAATATCTACACGGACATCAGTATAAACATGGAAATATCTACACCGCTATCTCTATAAACATGGATATTACTACACCGCTATCTGTATAAACATGGAAATGTCTACACCGCTATCTGTATAAACATGGAAATACCTACACCACTATATCTTTAAATATGGAAATATCCACACTGCTATCTCTATAAACATGGAAATGTTTACACCGCTATCTGTATAAACTTGGAAATATCTAAACTGCTGTCTGTATAAATTTAGAAATAACTACAACGCTATCTGTGAAACATGGAAATACATAAACCACTATCTCTATAAACATGGAAATATCTACAACGCTATCTGTGTAAACATGGAAATATCTACACCGCTATCTGTATAAACATGGAAATACCTACTCCACTATCTGTATAAACATGGAAATAACTACACCGCTAACTCTATAAACATGGATATATCTACACCGACATCTATAAAAACATGGAAATACCTACACAGTCATCTGTATAAACATGGAAATATGTACACCTCCGTGAGTATAAACATGGAAACATCTACACTGCCATCTGTATACACATGGAAATATCTACACGGGCATCAGTATAAACATGGAAATTTGTACACCTCCGTGAGTATAAACATGGAAACATCTACACTGCCATCTGTATACACATGGAAATATCTACACGGGCATCAGTATAAACATGGAAGTATCTACACCGCTATCTCTATAAACATGGAAATTCCTACACCGCTATCTGTATAAACATGGAAATATCTATACCGCTATCTGTATAAACATGGAAATATATTCCTCACTATCTGTGTAAAGGTTTAAGTATCTACACAGCTATCTGTGTAAACTTGGAAATATCTACACCGCTATCTGTGTATAGATGGAAATATCTACACCACAATCTGTGCAAAGATGGAAATATCTACACCGCTATCTCTGTAAACATGGAAATATCTACACCGCTATCTGTATAAACATGGAAATATCTACATCGCGATCTGTATAAACATGGAAATATCTACACCGCTGTCTCTTTAACATGGAAATATCTGCACCGCTCTCTGTATACACATGGAAATATCTACACCACTATGTCTATAAACATGGAAATATCTACACCGCAGTCGGTATACACATGGAAATATCTACACACCCATCTGTATAAACATGGAAATATCTACACCACTATCTCTATAAACATGGATATATCTCCACCACTACCTGTAGAAACATGGAAATATCTACACCGCTGTCTGTATCAACATGGAAATATCTACACTGATATCTGTATAAATATGTAAATATCTACACTGCTATCTCTATAAACCTGGAAATAACTGCACTGCCATGTGTTTAAGCATGCGAATATCCTCACAGCCATCTGTATAAATATGGAAATATCTACACCACCATCTCTATAAACATGGAAATATCTACACCGCTATCTGTAAAAACATGGAAATGTCAACATCGCTATCTGCATAAAGATGGAAACATCTCCACCGCTATCTGTATAAACATTGAAATATCTACACCGCTATCTGTATAAACATGGAAATATCTACACCACTATCTCTATAAACATGAATATAACTACACCGCCATCTCCATAAACATGAAAATATCTACACTGTCATCTCCATAAACATGGAACTATCTACACCGCCATCTGTATAAACATGGAAATATCTACACTGCCATCTGTGTACACATGGAAATATCTACACAGCCATCTGTATAAACAAGGAAATATCTACACCGTTATCTCTGTTAACATGGAAATAAATACACCACTATCTCTATAAACATGGAAATATCTACACCACTATCTGTATAAACATGTAAATATCTACACCTCCATCTCTATAAATATGAAAATATCTACACTGCCATCTCCATAATCATTGAACTATCTACACCACCATCTGTATAAATATGGAAATATCTACACCGCCATCTGAATAAACATGGAAATATCTACAATGCCATCTATATAAAGATGTAAGTATCTACTCCGCGAGATAAGTAAACATGGAAATATCTACACCGATATCTGTATAAACATGGAAATATCAACACTGCCATCTGCATAATCATGAAAAAATCCACACCGCAATCTGCCTAAACATGGAAATATCTACACTGCAATTTGGAAAAACATGGAAATATCTACACAGTCATCTGTATAAACTTGGAAATATCTACACCTCCGTGAGTAAAAACATCGAAATATCTACACTGCCATCTGTATACACATGGAAATATCTCCACAGCTATCAGTATAAACATGGAAACATCTACACCGCTATCTCTATAAACATGGAAATACCTACACCGCTTTCTGTATAAACATAGAAATGCCTACACCAATATCTGTATAAACATGGAAACACCGACACCACTACCTGTATAAACTTGGAAATATCTACACTGCTATCTGCATAAACATGGAAATATCTACACCGCCATCTGTATAAACATGGAAATATCTCCACCGCTATGTGCATAAACATGGAAATATCTACTCCGCTATCTGTATAAACATGAAAATATCAACACCGCTCTCTGTATAAACACGCTAACATCCTCACCGCTATCTGTATAGACATGGAAATATCTACACCGATATCTCTATAAACATGGAAATAACTACACCGCCATCTGTATAAACGTGGAAATCTCTACACAGTCATCTGTATAAACATGGAAATACCTACACCACCATCTCTATAAACATGGAAATATCTACACTGCCTTCGGTATACAAATGGAAATATCTACACAGCCATCAGTATAAACATGGAAACATCTAAACCTCTATCTCTGTACACATGGAAATACCTACACTGCTATCTCTATAAACATGGAAATATCTACACCGCAATCTCTATAAACATGGAAATATCTACACCGCCATCTCTATAAACATGAAAATATCTACACCACCATCTCCATAAAGATGGAACTATCTACACCACCATTTGCGTAAACATGGAAATAACGACACCGATATCTGTATTAACATGGAAATATCTACACTGCCATCTGTATAACGATGGAAATATCTTCATCGTGAGCTGAATAAACATGGAAATGTCTACAACGCTATCTGTATAAACATGGAAATACCAACACCGCTATCTGTATAAACATGGAAATATCTACTCCGCTATCTGTATAAACATGGAAATACCAACACAGCTACCTGTGTAAACATGGAAATATCGACACCGCTATCAGTATAAACATGGAAATATCTACACCACTATACCCATAAACATGGAAGTACCTACAACGCCATCTCTATAAACATGGAAATATCTACAATGCTATCTGTATAAACGTGGATATATCTTCACCGCTATCTGTATAAATTTGGAAATATCTTCACCAAGATCTGTATAAACATGGAAATATCTACACCACTATCTGTATAAACATGGAAATATCCACACCGATATCTCTATAAACATGGAAATGTCTACACCGCTATCTGGATAAACTTGGAAATACCAAAACCGCTCTCTCCATAAACGTGGAGATATCTACAATGCTATCTGTGTAAACATGGAAATATATAAACCACTATCTCTATAAACATGGAAACATATACAATGCTATCTGTGTAAACATGGAAATATCTACAACTCTATCTGTATAAACATGGAAATACCTACACCGCAATCTGTATAAACATGGAAATATCTACAAAACCATCTGTATATCTTGGAAATATCTACATCGCTATCTCTATAAACATAGAAATATCTATACCGCTATCTATATAAACATGGAAATACCTACACCACTATCTCTATAAACATGGAAATATCTACACCGCCATCTCTATAAACATGAAAATATCTACACTGTCATCTCCATAATCATGGAACTATCTACACCGCCATCTGTATATACATGGAAATATCTACACCACCATCAGTATAAACAAGGAAATATCTACACCGTGAGCTGTAGAAACATGGAAATATCTACACCGATATCTGTGTAAACATGGAAATATCTATACCGCGATCTGTATAATCATGGAAATATCAACACCGCCATCTGTATAATCATGGAAATATCCACACCGCCATCAGTATAATCATGGAAATATCTAAACCGCCATCTGTAAAAATCTGGAAATATCTACACAGTCATCTGTAAAAACATGGAAATATCTACACTGCCATCTGTACACACATGGAAATATCTACACGGACATCAGTATAAACATGGAAATATCTACACCGCTATCTCTATAAACATGGATATTACTACACCGCTATCTGTATAAACATGGAAATGTCTACACCGCTATCTGTATAAACATGGAAATACCTACACCACTATATCTTTAAATATGGAAATATCCACACTGCTATCTCTATAAACATGGAAATGTTTACACCGCTATCTGTATAAACTTGGAAATATCTAAACTGCTGTCTGTATAAATTTAGAAATAACTACAACGCTATCTGTGAAACATGGAAATACATAAACCACTATCTCTATAAACATGGAAATATCTACAACGCTATCTGTGTAAACATGGAAATATCTACACCGCTATCTGTATAAACATGGAAATACCTACTCCACTATCTGTATAAACATGGAAATAACTACACCGCTAACTCTATAAACATGGATATATCTACACCGACATCTATAAAAACATGGAAATACCTACACAGTCATCTGTATAAACATGGAAATATGTACACCTCCGTGAGTATAAACATGGAAACATCTACACTGCCATCTGTATACACATGGAAATATCTACACGGGCATCAGTATAAACATGGAAATTTGTACACCTCCGTGAGTATAAACATGGAAACATCTACACTGCCATCTGTATACACATGGAAATATCTACACGGGCATCAGTATAAACATGGAAGTATCTACACCGCTATCTCTATAAACATGGAAATTCCTACACCGCTATCTGTATAAACATGGAAATATCTATACCGCTATCTGTATAAACATGGAAATATATTCCTCACTATCTGTGTAAAGGTTTAAGTATCTACACAGCTATCTGTGTAAACTTGGAAATATCTACACCGCTATCTGTGTATAGATGGAAATATCTACACCACAATCTGTGCAAAGATGGAAATATCTACACCGCTATCTCTGTAAACATGGAAATATCTACACCGCTATCTGTATAAACATGGAAATATCTACATCGCGATCTGTATAAACATGGAAATATCTACACCGCTGTCTCTTTAACATGGAAATATCTGCACCGCTCTCTGTATACACATGGAAATATCTACACCACTATGTCTATAAACATGGAAATATCTACACCGCAGTCGGTATACACATGGAAATATCTACACACCCATCTGTATAAACATGGAAATATCTACACCACTATCTCTATAAACATGGATATATCTCCACCACTACCTGTAGAAACATGGAAATATCTACACCGCTGTCTGTATCAACATGGAAATATCTACACTGATATCTGTATAAATATGTAAATATCTACACTGCTATCTCTATAAACCTGGAAATAACTGCACTGCCATGTGTTTAAGCATGCGAATATCCTCACAGCCATCTGTATAAATATGGAAATATCTACACCACCATCTCTATAAACATGGAAATATCTACACCGCTATCTGTAAAAACATGGAAATGTCAACATCGCTATCTGCATAAAGATGGAAACATCTCCACCGCTATCTGTATAAACATTGAAATATCTACACCGCTATCTGTATAAACATGGAAATATCTACACCACTATCTCTATAAACATGAATATAACTACACCGCCATCTCCATAAACATGAAAATATCTACACTGTCATCTCCATAAACATGGAACTATCTACACCGCCATCTGTATAAACATGGAAATATCTACACTGCCATCTGTGTACACATGGAAATATCTACACAGCCATCTGTATAAACAAGGAAATATCTACACCGTTATCTCTGTTAACATGGAAATAAATACACCACTATCTCTATAAACATGGAAATATCTACACCACTATCTGTATAAACATGTAAATATCTACACCTCCATCTCTATAAATATGAAAATATCTACACTGCCATCTCCATAATCATTGAACTATCTACACCACCATCTGTATAAATATGGAAATATCTACACCGCCATCTGTATAAACATGGAAATATCTACAATGCCATCTATATAAAGATGTAAGTATCTACTCCGCGAGATAAGTAAACATGGAAATATCTACACCGATATCTGTATAAACATGGAAATATCAACACTGCCATCTGCATAATCATGAAAAAATCCACACCGCAATCTGCCTAAACATGGAAACATCTACACTGCAATTTGGAAAAACATGGAAATATCTACACAGTCATCTGTATAAACTTGGAAATATCTACACCTCCGTGAGTAAAAACATCGAAATATCTACACTGCCATCTGTATACACATGGAAATATCTCCACAGCTATCAGTATAAACATGGAAACATCTACACCGCTATCTCTATAAACATGGAAATACCTACACCGCTTTCTGTATAAACATAGAAATGCCTACACCAATATCTGTATAAACATGGAAACACCGACACCACTACCTGTATAAACTTGGAAATATCTACACTGCTATCTGCATAAACATGGAAATATCTACACCGCCATCTGTATAAACATGGAAATATCTCCACCGCTATGTGCATAAACATGGAAATATCTACTCCGCTATCTGTATAAACATGAAAATATCAACACCGCTCTCTGTATAAACACGCTAACATCCTCACCGCTATCTGTATAGACATGGAAATATCTACACCGATATCTCTATAAACATGGAAATAACTACACCGCCATCTGTATAAACGTGGAAATCTCTACACAGTCATCTGTATAAACATGGAAATACCTACACCACCATCTCTATAAACATGGAAATATCTACACTGCCTTCGGTATACAAATGGAAATATCTACACAGCCATCAGTATAAACATGGAAACATCTAAACCTCTATCTCTGTACACATGGAAATACCTACACTGCTATCTCTATAAACATGGAAATATCTACACCGCAATCTCTATAAACATGGAAATATCTACACCGCCATCTCTATAAACATGAAAATATCTACACCACCATCTCCATAAAGATGGAACTATCTACACCACCATTTGCGTAAACATGGAAATAACGACACCGATATCTGTATTAACATGGAAATATCTACACTGCCATCTGTATAACGATGGAAATATCTTCATCGTGAGCTGAATAAACATGGAAATGTCTACAACGCTATCTGTATAAACATGGAAATACCAACACCGCTATCTGTATAAACATGGAAATATCTACTCCGCTATCTGTATAAACATGGAAATACCAACACAGCTACCTGTGTAAACATGGAAATATCGACACCGCTATCAGTATAAACATGGAAATATCTACACCACTATACCCATAAACATGGAAGTACCTACAACGCCATCTCTATAAACATGGAAATATCTACAATGCTATCTGTATAAACGTGGATATATCTTCACCGCTATCTGTATAAATTTGGAAATATCTACACCAAGATCAGTATAAACATGGAAATATCTACACCACTATCTGTATAAACATGGAAATATCCACACCGATATCTCTATAAACATGGAAATGTCTACACCGCTATCTGGATAAACTTGGAAATACCAAAACCGCTCTCTCCATAAACGTGGAGATATCTACAATGCTATCTGTGTAAACATGGAAATATATAAACCACTGTCTCTATAAACATGGAAACATATACAATGCTATCTGTGTAAACATGGAAATATCTACAACTCTATCTGTATAAACATGGAAATACCTACACCGCAATCTGTATAAACATGGAAATATCTACAAAACCATCTGTATATCTTGGAAATATCTACATCGCTATCTCTATAAACATAGAAATATCTATACCGCTATCTATATAAACATGGAAATACCTACACCACTATCTCTATAAACATGGAAATATCTACACCGCCATCTCTATAAACATGAAAATATCTACACTGCCATCTCCATAATCATGGAACTATCTACACCGCCATCTGTATATACATGGAAATATCTACACCACCATCAGTATAAACAAGGAAATATCTACACCGTGAGCTGTAGAAACATGGAAATATCTACACCGCTATCTGTGTAAACATGGAAATATCTATACCGCGATCTGTATAATCATGGAAATATCAACACCGCCATCTGTATAATCATGGAAATATCCACACCGCCATCAGTATAATCATGGAAATATCTAAACCGCCATCTGTAAAAATCTGGAAATATCTACACAGTCATCTGTAAAAACATGGAAATATCTACACTGCCATCTGTACACACATGGAAATATCTACACGGACATCAGTATAAACATGGAAATATCTACACCGCTATCTCTATAAACATGGATATTACTACACCGCTATCTGTATAAACATGGAAATGTCTACACCGCTATCTGTATAAACATGGAAATACCTACACCACTATATCTTTAAATATGGAAATATCCACACTGCTATCTCTATAAACATGGAAATGTTTACACCGCTATCTGTATAAACTTGGAAATATCTAAACTGCTGTCTGTATAAATTTAGAAATAACTACAACGCTATCTGTGAAACATGGAAATACATAAACCACTATCTCTATAAACATGGAAATATCTACAACGCTATCTGTGTAAACATGGAAATATCTACACCGCTATCTGTATAAACATGGAAATACCTACTCCACTATCTGTATAAACATGGAAATAACTACACCGCTAACTCTATAAACATGGATATATCTACACCGACATCTATAAAAACATGGAAATACCTACACAGTCATCTGTATAAACATGGAAATATGTACACCTCCGTGAGTATAAACATGGAAACATCTACACTGCCATCTGTATACACATGGAAATATCTACACGGGCATCAGTATAAACATGGAAATTTGTACACCTCCGTGAGTATAAACATGGAAACATCTACACTGCCATCTGTATACACATGGAAATATCTACACGGGCATCAGTATAAACATGGAAGTATCTACACCGCTATCTCTATAAACATGGAAATTCCTACACCGCTATCTGTATAAACATGGAAATATCTATACCGCTATCTGTATAAACATGGAAATATATTCCTCACTATCTGTGTAAAGGTTTAAGTATCTACACAGCTATCTGTGTAAACTTGGAAATATCTACACCGCTATCTGTGTATAGATGGAAATATCTACACCACAATCTGTGCAAAGATGGAAATATCTACACCGCTATCTCTGTAAACATGGAAATATCTACACCACTATCTGTATAAACATGGAAATATCTACATCGCGATCTGTATAAACATGGAAATATCTACACTGCTGTCTCTTTAACATGGAAATATCTGCACCGCTCTCTGTATACACATGGAAATATCTACACCACTATGTCTATAAACATGGAAATATCTACACCGCAGTCGGTATACACATGGAAATATCTACACACCCATCTGTATAAACATGGAAATATCTACACCACTATCTCTATAAACATGGATATATCTCCACCACTACCTGTAGAAACATGGAAATATCTACACCGCTGTCTGTATCAACATGGAAATATCTACACTGATATCTGTATAAATATGTAAATATCTACACTGCTATCTCTATAAACCTGGAAATAACTGCACTGCCATGTGTTTAAGCATGCGAATATCCTCACAGCCATCTGTATAAATATGGAAATATCTACACCACCATCTCTATAAACATGGAAATATCTACACCGCTATCTGTAAAAACATGGAAATGTCAACATCGCTATCTGCATAAAGATGGAAACATCTCCACCGCTATCTGTATAAACATTGAAATATCTACACCGCTATCTGTATAAACATGGAAATATCTACACCACTATCTCTATAAACATGAATATAACTACACCGCCATCTCCATAAACATGAAAATATCTACACTGTCATCTCCATAAACATGGAACTATCTACACCGCCATCTGTATAAACATGGAAATATCTACACTGCCATCTGTGTACACATGGAAATATCTACACAGCCATCTGTATAAACAAGGAAATATCTACACCGTTATCTCTGTTAACATGGAAATAAATACACCACTATCTCTATAAACATGGAAATATCTACACCACTATCTGTATAAACATGTAAATATCTACACCTCCATCTCTATAAATATGAAAATATCTACACTGCCATCTCCATAATCATTGAACTATCTACACCACCATCTGTATAAATATGGAAATATCTACACCGCCATCTGAATAAACATGGAAATATCTACAATGCCATCTATATAAAGATGTAAGTATCTACTCCGCGAGATAAGTAAACATGGAAATATCTACACCGATATCTGTATAAACATGGAAATATCAACACTGCCATCTGCATAATCATGAAAAAATCCACACCGCAATCTGCCTAAACATGGAAATATCTACACTGCAATTTGGAAAAACATGGAAATATCTACACAGTCATCTGTATAAACTTGGAAATATCTACACCTCCGTGAGTAAAAACATCGAAATATCTACACTGCCATCTGTATACACATGGAAATATCTCCACAGCTATCAGTATAAACATGGAAACATCTACACCGCTATCTCTATAAACATGGAAATACCTACACCGCTTTCTGTATAAACATAGAAATGCCTACACCAATATCTGTATAAACATGGAAACACCGACACCACTACCTGTATAAACTTGGAAATATCTACACTGCTATCTGCATAAACATGGAAATATCTACACCGCCATCTGTATAAACATGGAAATATCTCCACCGCTATGTGCATAAACATGGAAATATCTACTCCGCTATCTGTATAAACATGAAAATATCAACACCGCTCTCTGTATAAACACGCTAACATCCTCACCGCTATCTGTATAGACATGGAAATATCTACACCGATATCTCTATAAACATGGAAATAACTACACCGCCATCTGTATAAACGTGGAAATCTCTACACAGTCATCTGTATAAACATGGAAATACCTACACCACCATCTCTATAAACATGGAAATATCTACACTGCCTTCGGTATACAAATGGAAATATCTACACAGCCATCAGTATAAACATGGAAACATCTAAACCTCTATCTCTGTACACATGGAAATACCTACACTGCTATCTCTATAAACATGGAAATATCTACACCGCAATCTCTATAAACATGGAAATATCTACACCGCCATCTCTATAAACATGAAAATATCTACACCACCATCTCCATAAAGATGGAACTATCTACACCACCATTTGCGTAAACATGGAAATAACGACACCGATATCTGTATTAACATGGAAATATCTACACTGCCATCTGTATAACGATGGAAATATCTTCATCGTGAGCTGAATAAACATGGAAATGTCTACAACGCTATCTGTATAAACATGGAAATACCAACACCGCTATCTGTATAAACATGGAAATATCTACTCCGCTATCTGTATAAACATGGAAATACCAACACAGCTACCTGTGTAAACATGGAAATATCGACACCGCTATCAGTATAAACATGGAAATATCTACACCACTATACCCATAAACATGGAAGTACCTACAACGCCATCTCTATAAACATGGAAATATCTACAATGCTATCTGTATAAACGTGGATATATCTTCACCGCTATCTGTATAAATTTGGAAATATCTACACCAAGATCAGTATAAACATGGAAATATCTACACCACTATCTGTATAAACATGGAAATATCCACACCGATATCTCTATAAACATGGAAATGTCTACACTGCTATCTGGATAAACTTGGAAATACCAAAACCGCTCTCTCCATAAACGTGGAGATATCTACAATGCTATCTGTGTAAACATGGAAATATATAAACCACTGTCTCTATAAACATGGAAACATATACAATGCTATCTGTGTAAACATGGAAATATCTACAACTCTATCTGTATAAACATGGAAATACCTACACCGCAATCTGTATAAACATGGAAATATCTACAAAACCATCTGTATATCTTGGAAATATCTACATCGCTATCTCTATAAACATAGAAATATCTATACCGCTATCTATATAAACATGGAAATACCTACACCACTATCTCTATAAACATGGAAATATCTACACCGCCATCTCTATAAACATGAAAATATCTACACTGCCATCTCCATAATCATGGAACTATCTACACCGCCATCTGTATATACATGGAAATATCTACACCACCATCAGTATAAACAAGGAAATATCTACACCGTGAGCTGTAGAAACATGGAAATATCTACACCGCTATCTGTGTAAACATGGAAATATCTATACCGCGATCTGTATAATCATGGAAATATCAACACCGCCATCTGTATAATCATGGAAATATCCACACCGCCATCAGTATAATCATGGAAATATCTAAACCGCCATCTGTAAAAATCTGGAAATATCTACACAGTCATCTGTAAAAACATGGAAATATCTACACTGCCATCTGTACACACATGGAAATATCTACACGGACATCAGTATAAACATGGAAATATCTACACCGCTATCTCTATAAACATGGATATTACTACACCGCTATCTGTATAAACATGGAAATGTCTACACCGCTATCTGTATAAACATGGAAATACCTACACCACTATATCTTTAAATATGGAAATATCCACACTGCTATCTCTATAAACATGGAAATGTTTACACCGCTATCTGTATAAACTTGGAAATATCTAAACTGCTGTCTGTATAAATTTAGAAATAACTACAACGCTATCTGTGAAACATGGAAATACATAAACCACTATCTCTATAAACATGGAAATATCTACAATGCTATCTGTGTAAACATGGAAATATCTACACCGCTATCTGTATAAACATGGAAATACCTACTCCACTATCTGTATAAACATGGAAATAACTACACCGCTAACTCTATAAACATGGATATATCTACACCGACATCTATAAAAACATGGAAATACCTACACAGTCATCTGTATAAACATGGAAATATGTACACCTCCGTGAGTATAAACATGGAAACATCTACACTGCCATCTGTATACACATGGAAATATCTACACGGGCATCAGTATAAACATGGAAATTTGTACACCTCCGTGAGTATAAACATGGAAACATCTACACTGCCATCTGTATACACATGGAAATATCTACACGGGCATCAGTATAAACATGGAAGTATCTACACCGCTATCTCTATAAACATGGAAATTCCTACACCGCTATCTGTATAAACATGGAAATATCTATACCGCTATCTGTATAAACATGGAAATATATTCCTCACTATCTGTGTAAAGGTTTAAGTATCTACACAGCTATCTGTGTAAACTTGGAAATATCTACACCGCTATCTGTGTATAGATGGAAATATCTACACCACAATCTGTGCAAAGATGGAAATATCTACACCGCTATCTCTGTAAACATGGAAATATCTACACCACTATCTGTATAAACATGGAAATATCTACATCGCGATCTGTATAAACATGGAAATATCTACACCGCTGTCTCTTTAACATGGAAATATCTGCACCGCTCTCTGTATACACATGGAAATATCTACACCACTATGTCTATAAACATGGAAATATCTACACCGCAGTCGGTATACACATGGAAATATCTACACACCCATCTGTATAAACATGGAAATATCTACACCACTATCTCTATAAACATGGATATATCTCCACCACTACCTGTAGAAACATGGAAATATCTACACCGCTGTCTGTATCAACATGGAAATATCTACACTGATATCTGTATAAATATGTAAATATCTACACTGCTATCTCTATAAACCTGGAAATAACTGCACTGCCATGTGTTTAAGCATGCGAATATCCTCACAGCCATCTGTATAAATATGGAAATATCTACACCACCATCTCTATAAACATGGAAATATCTACACCGCTATCTGTAAAAACATGGAAATGTCAACATCGCTATCTGCATAAAGATGGAAACATCTCCACCGCTATCTGTATAAACATTGAAATATCTACACCGCTATCTGTATAAACATGGAAATATCTACACCACTATCTCTATAAACATGAATATAACTACACCGCCATCTCCATAAACATGAAAATATCTACACTGTCATCTCCATAAACATGGAACTATCTACACCGCCATCTGTATAAACATGGAAATATCTACACTGCCATCTGTGTACACATGGAAATATCTACACAGCCATCTGTATAAACAAGGAAATATCTACACCGTTATCTCTGTTAACATGGAAATAAATACACCACTATCTCTATAAACATGGAAATATCTACACCACTATCTGTATAAACATGTAAATATCTACACCTCCATCTCTATAAATATGAAAATATCTACACTGCCATCTCCATAATCATTGAACTATCTACACCACCATCTGTATAAATATGGAAATATCTACACCGCCATCTGAATAAACATGGAAATATCTACAATGCCATCTATATAAAGATGTAAGTATCTACTCCGCGAGATAAGTAAACATGGAAATATCTACACCGATATCTGTATAAACATGGAAATATCAACACTGCCATCTGCATAATCATGAAAAAATCCACACCGCAATCTGCCTAAACATGGAAATATCTACACTGCAATTTGGAAAAACATGGAAATATCTACACAGTCATCTGTATAAACTTGGAAATATCTACACCTCCGTGAGTAAAAACATCGAAATATCTACACTGCCATCTGTATACACATGGAAATATCTCCACAGCTATCAGTATAAACATGGAAACATCTACACCGCTATCTCTATAAACATGGAAATACCTACACCGCTTTCTGTATAAACATAGAAATGCCTACACCAATATCTGTATAAACATGGAAACACCGACACCACTACCTGTATAAACTTGGAAATATCTACACTGCTATCTGCATAAACATGGAAATATCTACACCGCCATCTGTATAAACATGGAAATATCTCCACCGCTATGTGCATAAACATGGAAATATCTACTCCGCTATCTGTATAAACATGAAAATATCAACACCGCTCTCTGTATAAACACGCTAACATCCTCACCGCTATCTGTATAGACATGGAAATATCTACACCGATATCTCTATAAACATGGAAATAACTACACCGCCATCTGTATAAACGTGGAAATCTCTACACAGTCATCTGTATAAACATGGAAATACCTACACCACCATCTCTATAAACATGGAAATATCTACACTGCCTTCGGTATACAAATGGAAATATCTACACAGCCATCAGTATAAACATGGAAACATCTAAACCTCTATCTCTGTACACATGGAAATACCTACACTGCTATCTCTATAAACATGGAAATATCTACACCGCAATCTCTATAAACATGGAAATATCTACACCGCCATCTCTATAAACATGAAAATATCTACACCACCATCTCCATAAAGATGGAACTATCTACACCACCATTTGCGTAAACATGGAAATAACGACACCGATATCTGTATTAACATGGAAATATCTACACTGCCATCTGTATAACGATGGAAATATCTTCATCGTGAGCTGAATAAACATGGAAATGTCTACAACGCTATCTGTATAAACATGGAAATACCAACACCGCTATCTGTATAAACATGGAAATATCTACTCCGCTATCTCTATAAACATGGAAATACCAACACAGCTACCTGTGTAAACATGGAAATATCGACACCGCTATCAGTATAAACATGGAAATATCTACACCACTATACCCATAAACATGGAAGTACCTACAACGCCATCTCTATAAACATGGAAATATCTACAATGCTATCTGTATAAACGTGGATATATCTTCACCGCTATCTGTATAAATTTGGAAATATCTACACCAAGATCAGTATAAACATGGAAATATCTACACCACTATCTGTATAAACATGGAAATATCCACACCGATATCTCTATAAACATGGAAATGTCTACACCGCTATCTGGATAAACTTGGAAATACCAAAACCGCTCTCTCCATAAACGTGGAGATATCTACAATGCTATCTGTGTAAACATGGAAATATATAAACCACTGTCTCTATAAACATGGAAACATATACAATGCTATCTGTGTAAACATGGAAATATCTACAACTCTATCTGTATAAACATGGAAATACCTACACCGCAATCTGTATAAACATGGAAATATCTACAAAACCATCTGTATATCTTGGAAATATCTACATCGCTATCTCTATAAACATAGAAATATCTATACCGCTATCTATATAAACATGGAAATACCTACACCACTATCTCTATAAACATGGAAATATCTACACCGCCATCTCTATAAACATGAAAATATCTACACTGCCATCTCCATAATCATGGAACTATCTACACCGCCATCTGTATATACATGGAAATATCTACACCACCATCAGTATAAACAAGGAAATATCTACACCGTGAGCTGTAGAAACATGGAAATATCTACACCGCTATCTGTGTAAACATGGAAATATCTATACCGCGATCTGTATAATCATGGAAATATCAACACCGCCATCTGTATAATCATGGAAATATCCACACCGCCATCAGTATAATCATGGAAATATCTAAACCGCCATCTGTAAAAATCTGGAAATATCTACACAGTCATCTGTAAAAACATGGAAATATCTACACTGCCATCTGTACACACATGGAAATATCTACACGGACATCAGTATAAACATGGAAATATCTACACCGCTATCTCTATAAACATGGATATTACTACACCGCTATCTGTATAAACATGGAAATGTCTACACCGCTATCTGTATAAACATGGAAATACCTACACCACTATATCTTTAAATATGGAAATATCCACACTGCTATCTCTATAAACATGGAAATGTTTACACCGCTATCTGTATAAACTTGGAAATATCTAAACTGCTGTCTGTATAAATTTAGAAATAACTACAACGCTATCTGTGAAACATGGAAATACATAAACCACTATCTCTATAAACATGGAAATATCTACAACGCTATCTGTGTAAACATGGAAATATCTACACCGCTATCTGTATAAACATGGAAATACCTACTCCACTATCTGTATAAACATGGAAATAACTACACCGCTAACTCTATAAACATGGATATATCTACACCGACATCTATAAAAACATGGAAATACCTACACAGTCATCTGTATAAACATGGAAATATGTACACCTCCGTGAGTATAAACATGGAAACATCTACACTGCCATCTGTATACACATGGAAATATCTACACGGGCATCAGTATAAACATGGAAATTTGTACACCTCCGTGAGTATAAACATGGAAACATCTACACTGCCATCTGTATACACATGGAAATATCTACACGGGCATCAGTATAAACATGGAAGTATCTACACCGCTATCTCTATAAACATGGAAATTCCTACACCGCTATCTGTATAAACATGGAAATATCTATACCGCTATCTGTATAAACATGGAAATATATTCCTCACTATCTGTGTAAAGGTTTAAGTATCTACACAGCTATCTGTGTAAACTTGGAAATATCTACACCGCTATCTGTGTATAGATGGAAATATCTACACCACAATCTGTGCAAAGATGGAAATATCTACACCGCTATCTCTGTAAACATGGAAATATCTACACCACTATCTGTATAAACATGGAAATATCTACATCGCGATCTGTATAAACATGGAAATATCTACACCGCTGTCTCTTTAACATGGAAATATCTGCACCGCTCTCTGTATACACATGGAAATATCTACACCACTATGTCTATAAACATGGAAATATCTACACCGCAGTCGGTATACACATGGAAATATCTACACACCCATCTGTATAAACATGGAAATATCTACACCACTATCTCTATAAACATGGATATATCTCCACCACTACCTGTAGAAACATGGAAATATCTACACCGCTGTCTGTATCAACATGGAAATATCTACACTGATATCTGTATAAATATGTAAATATCTACACTGCTATCTCTATAAACCTGGAAATAACTGCACTGCCATGTGTTTAAGCATGCGAATATCCTCACAGCCATCTGTATAAATATGGAAATATCTACACCACCATCTCTATAAACATGGAAATATCTACACCGCTATCTGTAAAAACATGAAAATGTCAACATCGCTATCTGCATAAAGATGGAAACATCTCCACCGCTATCTGTATAAACATTGAAATATCTACACCGCTATCTGTATAAACATGGAAATATCTACACCACTATCTCTATAAACATGAATATAACTACACCGCCATCTCCATAAACATGAAAATATCTACACTGTCATCTCCATAAACATGGAACTATCTACACCGCCATCTGTATAAACATGGAAATATCTACACTGCCATCTGTGTACACATGGAAATATCTACACAGCCATCTGTATAAACAAGGAAATATCTACACCGTTATCTCTGTTAACATGGAAATAAATACACCACTATCTCTATAAACATGGAAATATCTACACCACTATCTGTATAAACATGTAAATATCTACACCTCCATCTCTATAAATATGAAAATATCTACACTGCCATCTCCATAATCATTGAACTATCTACACCACCATCTGTATAAATATGGAAATATCTACACCGCCATCTGAATAAACATGGAAATATCTACAATGCCATCTATATAAAGATGTAAGTATCTACTCCGCGAGATAAGTAAACATGGAAATATCTACACCGATATCTGTATAAACATGGAAATATCAACACTGCCATCTGCATAATCATGAAAAAATCCACACCGCAATCTGCCTAAACATGGAAATATCTACACTGCAATTTGGAAAAACATGGAAATATCTACACAGTCATCTGTATAAACTTGGAAATATCTACACCTCCGTGAGTAAAAACATCGAAATATCTACACTGCCATCTGTATACACATGGAAATATCTCCACAGCTATCAGTATAAACATGGAAACATCTACACCGCTATCTCTATAAACATGGAAATACCTACACCGCTTTCTGTATAAACATAGAAATGCCTACACCAATATCTGTATAAACATGGAAACACCGACACCACTACCTGTATAAACTTGGAAATATCTACACTGCTATCTGCATAAACATGGAAATATCTACACCGCCATCTGTATAAACATGGAAATATCTCCACCGCTATGTGCATAAACATGGAAATATCTACTCCGCTATCTGTATAAACATGAAAATATCAACACCGCTCTCTGTATAAACACGCTAACATCCTCACCGCTATCTGTATAGACATGGAAATATCTACACCGATATCTCTATAAACATGGAAATAACTACACCGCCATCTGTATAAACGTGGAAATCTCTACACAGTCATCTGTATAAACATGGAAATACCTACACCACCATCTCTATAAACATGGAAATATCTACACTGCCTTCGGTATACAAATGGAAATATCTACACAGCCATCAGTATAAACATGGAAACATCTAAACCTCTATCTCTGTACACATGGAAATACCTACACTGCTATCTCTATAAACATGGAAATATCTACACCGCAATCTCTATAAACATGGAAATATCTACACCGCCATCTGTATCAACATGGAAATATCTACACTGATATCTGTATAAATATGTAAATATCTACACTGCTATCTCTATAAACCTGGAAATAACTGCACTGCCATGTGTTTAAGCATGCGAATATCCTCACAGCCATCTGTATAAACATGGAAATATCTACACCACCATCTCTATAAACATGGAAATATCTACACCGCTATCTGTAAAAACATGGAAATGTCAACATCGCTATCTGCATAAAGATGGAAACATCTCCACCGCTATCTGTATAAACATTGAAATATCTACACCGCTATCTGTATAAACATGGAAATATCTACACCGCCATCTCTATAAACATGAAAATATCTACACCACCATCTCCATAAAGATGGAACTATCTACACCACCATTTGCGTAAACATGGAAATAACGACACCGATATCTGTATTAACATGGAAATATCTACACTACCATCTGTATAACGATGGAAATATCTTCATCATGAGCTGAATAAACATGGAAATGTCTACAACGCTATCTGTATAAACATGGAAATACCAACACCGCTATCTGTATAAACATGGAAATATCTACTCCGCTATCTGTATAAACATGGAAATACCAACACAGCTAACTGTATAAACATTTAAATATCGACACCGTTATCAGTATAAACATGGAAATATCTACACCACTATACCCATAAACATGGAAGTACCTACAACGCCATCTCTATAAACATGGAAATATCTACAATGCTATCTGTATAAACGTGGAAATATCTTCACCGCTATCTGTATAAATTTGGAAATATCTACACCAAGATCTGTATAAACATGGAAATATCTACACCACTATCTGTATAAACATGGAAATATCCACACCGATATCTCTATAAACATGGAAATGTCTACACCGCTATCTGGATAAACTTGGAAATACCAAAACCGCTCTCTCCATAAACGTGGAGATATCTACAATGCTATCTGTGTAAACATGGAAATATATAAACCACTATCTCTATAAACATGGAAACATATACAATGCTATCTGTGTAAACATGGAAATATCTACAACTCTATCTGTATAAACATGGAAATACCTACACCGCAATCTGTATAAACATGGAAATATCTACAAAACCACCTGTATATCTTGGAAATATCTACATCGCTATCTCTATAAACATAGAAATATCTATACCGCTATCTATATAAACATGGAAATACCTACACCACTATCTCTATAAACATGGAAATATCTACACCGCCATCTCTATAAACATGAAAATATCTACACTGTCATCTCCATAATCATGAAACTATCTACACCGCCATCTGTATATACATGGAAATATCTACACCACCATCAGTATAAACAAGGAAATATCTACACCGTGAGCTGTAGAAACATGGAAATATCTACACCGCTATCTGTGTAAACATGGAAATATCTATACCGCGATCTGTATAATCATGGAAATATCAACACCGCCATCTGTATAATCATGGAAATATCCACACCGCCATCAGTATAATCATGGAAATATCTAAACCGCCATCTGTAAAAATCTGGAAATATCTACACAGTCATCTGTAAAAACATGGAAATATCTACACTGCCATCTGTACACACATGGAAATATCTACACGGACATCAGTATAAACATGGAAATATCTACACCGCTATCTCTATAAACATGGATATTACTACACCGCTATCTGTATAAACATGGAAATGTCTACACCGCTATCTGTATAAACATGGAAATACCTACACCACTATATCTTTAAATATGGAAATATCCACACTGCTATCTCTATAAACATGGAAATGCTTACACCGCTATCTGTATAAACTTGGAAATATCTAAACTGCTGTCTGTATAAATTTAGAAATAACTACAACGCTATCTGTGAAACATGGAAATACATAAACCACTATCTCTATAAACATGGAAATATCTACAACGCTATCTGTGTAAACATGGAAATATCTACACCGCTATCTGTATAAACATGGAAATACCTACTCCACTATCTGTATAAACATGGAAATAACTACACCGCTAACTCTATAAACATGGATATATCTACACCGACATCTATAAAAACATGGAAATACCTACACAGTCATCTGTATAAACATGGAAATATGTACACCTCCGTGAGTATAAACATGGAAACATCTACACTGCCATCTGTATACACATGGAAATATCTACACGGGCATCAGTATAAACATGGAAGTATCTACACCGCTATCTCTATAAACATGGAAATTCCTACACCGCTATCTGTATAAACATGGAAATATCTATACCACTATCTGTATAAACATGGAAATATATTCCTCACTATCTGTGTAAAGGTTTAAGTATCTACACAGCTATCTGTGTAAACTTGGAAATATCTACACCGCTATCTGTGTATAGATGGAAATATCTACACCACAATCTGTGCAAAGATGGAAATATCTACACCGCTATCTCTGTAAACATGGAAATATCTACACCGCTATCTGTATAAACATGGAAATATCTACATCGCGATCTGTATAAACATGGAAATATCTACACCGCTGTCTCTTTAACATGGAAATATCTGCACCGCTCTCTGTATACACATGGAAATATCTACACCACTATGTCTATAAACATGGAAATATCTACACCGCAGTCGGTATACACATGGAAATATCTACACACCCATCTGTATAAACATGGAAATATCTACACCACTATCTCTATAAACATGGATATATCTCCACCACTACCTGTAGAAACATGGAAATATCTACACCGCCGTCTGTATCAACATGGAAATATCTACACTGATATCTGTATAAATATGTAAATATCTACACTGCTATCTCTATAAACCTGGAAATAACTGCACTGCCATGTGTTTAAGCATGCGAATATCCTCACAGCCATCTGTATAAACATGGAAATATCTACACCACCATCTCTATAAACATGGAAATATCTACACCGCTATCTGTAAAAACATGGAAATGTCAACATCGCTATCTGCATAAAGATGGAAACATCTCCACCGCTATCTGTATAAACATTGAAATATCTACACCGCTATCTGTATAAACATGGAAATATCTACACCGCCATCTCTATAAACATGAAAATATCTACACCACCATCTCCATAAAGATGGAACTATCTACACCACCATTTGCGTAAACATGGAAATAACGACACCGATATCTGTATTAACATGGAAATATCTACACTACCATCTGTATAACGATGGAAATATCTTCATCATGAGCTGAATAAACATGGAAATGTCTACAACGCTATCTGTATAAACATGGAAATACCAACACCGCTATCTGTATAAACATGGAAATATCTACTCCGCTATCTGTATAAACATGGAAATACCAACACAGCTACCTGTATAAACATTTAAATATCGACACCGTTATCAGTATAAACATGGAAATATCTACACCGCCATCTCTATAAACATGAAAATATCTACACTGCCATCTCCATAATCATGGAACTATCTACACCGCCATCTGTATATACATGGAAATATCTACACCACCATCAGTATAAACAAGGAAATATCTACACCGTGAGCTGTAGAAACATGGAAATATCTACACCGCTATCTGTGTAAACATGGAAATATCTATACCGCGATCTGTATAATCATGGAAATATCAACACCGCCATCTGTATAATCATGGAAATATCCACACCGCCATCAGTATAATCATGGAAATATCTAAACCGCCATCTGTAAAAATCTGGAAATATCTACACAGTCATCTGTAAAAACATGGAAATATCTACACTGCCATCTGTACACACATGGAAATATCTACACGGACATCAGTATAAACATGGAAATATCTACACCGCTATCTCTATAAACATGGATATTACTACACCGCTATCTGTATAAACATGGAAATGTCTACACCGCTATCTGTATAAACATGGAAATACCTACACCACTATATCTTTAAATATGGAAATATCCACACTGCTATCTCTATAAACATGGAAATGTTTACACCGCTATCTGTATAAACTTGGAAATATCTAAACTGCTGTCTGTATAAATTTAGAAATAACTACAACGCTATCTGTGAAACATGGAAATACATAAACCACTATCTCTATAAACATGGAAATATCTACAACGCTATCTGTGTAAACATGGAAATATCTACACCGCTATCTGTATAAACATGGAAATACCTACTCCACTATCTGTATAAACATGGAAATAACTACACCGCTAACTCTATAAACATGGATATATCTACACCGACATCTATAAAAACATGGAAATACCTACACAGTCATCTGTATAAACATGGAAATATGTACACCTCCGTGAGTATAAACATGGAAACATCTACACTGCCATCTGTATACACATGGAAATATCTACACGGGCATCAGTATAAACATGGAAATTTGTACACCTCCGTGAGTATAAACATGGAAACATCTACACTGCCATCTGTATACACATGGAAATATCTACACGGGCATCAGTATAAACATGGAAGTATCTACACCGCTATCTCTATAAACATGGAAATTCCTACACCGCTATCTGTATAAACATGGAAATATCTATACCGCTATCTGTATAAACATGGAAATATATTCCTCACTATCTGTGTAAAGGTTTAAGTATCTACACAGCTATCTGTGTAAACTTGGAAATATCTACACCGCTATCTGTGTATAGATGGAAATATCTACACCACAATCTGTGCAAAGATGGAAATATCTACACCGCTATCTCTGTAAACATGGAAATATCTACACCACTATCTGTATAAACATGGAAATATCTACATCGCGATCTGTATAAACATGGAAATATCTACACCGCTGTCTCTTTAACATGGAAATATCTGCACCGCTCTCTGTATACACATGGAAATATCTACACCACTATGTCTATAAACATGGAAATATCTACACCGCAGTCGGTATACACATGGAAATATCTACACACCCATCTGTATAAACATGGAAATATCTACACCACTATCTCTATAAACATGGATATATCTCCACCACTACCTGTAGAAACATGGAAATATCTACACCGCTGTCTGTATCAACATGGAAATATCTACACTGATATCTGTATAAATATGTAAATATCTACACTGCTATCTCTATAAACCTGGAAATAACTGCACTGCCATGTGTTTAAGCATGCGAATATCCTCACAGCCATCTGTATAAATATGGAAATATCTACACCACCATCTCTATAAACATGGAAATATCTACACCGCTATCTGTAAAAACATGGAAATGTCAACATCGCTATCTGCATAAAGATGGAAACATCTCCACCGCTATCTGTATAAACATTGAAATATCTACACCGCTATCTGTATAAACATGGAAATATCTACACCACTATCTCTATAAACATGAATATAACTACACCGCCATCTCCATAAACATGAAAATATCTACACTGTCATCTCCATAAACATGGAACTATCTACACCGCCATCTGTATAAACATGGAAATATCTACACTGCCATCTGTGTACACATGGAAATATCTACACAGCCATCTGTATAAACAAGGAAATATCTACACCGTTATCTCTGTTAACATGGAAATAAATACACCACTATCTCTATAAACATGGAAATATCTACACCACTATCTGTATAAACATGTAAATATCTACACCTCCATCTCTATAAATATGAAAATATCTACACTGCCATCTCCATAATCATTGAACTATCTACACCACCATCTGTATAAATATGGAAATATCTACACCGCCATCTGAATAAACATGGAAATATCTACAATGCCATCTATATAAAGATGTAAGTATCTACTCCGCGAGATAAGTAAACATGGAAATATCTACACCGATATCTGTATAAACATGGAAATATCAACACTGCCATCTGCATAATCATGAAAAAATCCACACCGCAATCTGCCTAAACATGGAAATATCTACACTGCAATTTGGAAAAACATGGAAATATCTACACAGTCATCTGTATAAACTTGGAAATATCTACACCTCCGTGAGTAAAAACATCGAAATATCTACACTGCCATCTGTATACACATGGAAATATCTCCACAGCTATCAGTATAAACATGGAAACATCTACACCGCTATCTCTATAAACATGGAAATACCTACACCGCTTTCTGTATAAACATAGAAATGCCTACACCAATATCTGTATAAACATGGAAACACCGACACCACTACCTGTATAAACTTGGAAATATCTACACTGCTATCTGCATAAACATGGAAATATCTACACCGCCATCTGTATAAACATGGAAATATCTCCACCGCTATGTGCATAAACATGGAAATATCTACTCCGCTATCTGTATAAACATGAAAATATCAACACCGCTCTCTGTATAAACACGCTAACATCCTCACCGCTATCTGTATAGACATGGAAATATCTACACCGATATCTCTATAAACATGGAAATAACTACACCGCCATCTGTATAAACGTGGAAATCTCTACACAGTCATCTGTATAAACATGGAAATACCTACACCACCATCTCTATAAACATGGAAATATCTACACTGCCTTCGGTATACAAATGGAAATATCTACACAGCCATCAGTATAAACATGGAAACATCTAAACCTCTATCTCTGTACACATGGAAATACCTACACTGCTATCTCTATAAACATGGAAATATCTACACCGCAATCTCTATAAACATGGAAATATCTACACCGCCATCTCTATAAACATGAAAATATCTACACCACCATCTCCATAAAGATGGAACTATCTACACCACCATTTGCGTAAACATGGAAATAACGACACCGATATCTGTATTAACATGGAAATATCTACACTGCCATCTGTATAACGATGGAAATATCTTCATCGTGAGCTGAATAAACATGGAAATGTCTACAACGCTATCTGTATAAACATGGAAATACCAACACCGCTATCTGTATAAACATGGAAATATCTACTCCGCTATCTGTATAAACATGGAAATACCAACACAGCTACCTGTGTAAACATGGAAATATCGACACCGCTATCAGTATAAACATGGAAATATCTACACCACTATACCCATAAACATGGAAGTACCTACAACGCCATCTCTATAAACATGGAAATATCTACAATGCTATCTGTATAAACGTGGATATATCTTCACCGCTATCTGTATAAATTTGGAAATATCTACACCAAGATCAGTATAAACATGGAAATATCTACACCACTATCTGTATAAACATGGAAATATCCACACCGATATCTCTATAAACATGGAAATGTCTACACTGCTATCTGGATAAACTTGGAAATACCAAAACCGCTCTCTCCATAAACGTGGAGATATCTACAATGCTATCTGTGTAAACATGGAAATATATAAACCACTGTCTCTATAAACATGGAAACATATACAATGCTATCTGTGTAAACATGGAAATATCTACAACTCTATCTGTATAAACATGGAAATACCTACACCGCAATCTGTATAAACATGGAAATATCTACAAAACCATCTGTATATCTTGGAAATATCTACATCGCTATCTCTATAAACATAGAAATATCTATACCGCTATCTATATAAACATGGAAATACCTACACCACTATCTCTATAAACATGGAAATATCTACACCGCCATCTCTATAAACATGAAAATATCTACACTGCCATCTCCATAATCATGGAACTATCTACACCGCCATCTGTATATACATGGAAATATCTACACCACCATCAGTATAAACAAGGAAATATCTACACCGTGAGCTGTAGAAACATGGAAATATCTACACCGCTATCTGTGTAAACATGGAAATATCTATACCGCGATCTGTATAATCATGGAAATATCAACACCGCCATCTGTATAATCATGGAAATATCCACACCGCCATCAGTATAATCATGGAAATATCTAAACCGCCATCTGTAAAAATCTGGAAATATCTACACAGTCATCTGTAAAAACATGGAAATATCTACACTGCCATCTGTACACACATGGAAATATCTACACGGACATCAGTATAAACATGGAAATATCTACACCGCTATCTCTATAAACATGGATATTACTACACCGCTATCTGTATAAACATGGAAATGTCTACACCGCTATCTGTATAAACATGGAAATACCTACACCACTATATCTTTAAATATGGAAATATCCACACTGCTATCTCTATAAACATGGAAATGTTTACACCGCTATCTGTATAAACTTGGAAATATCTAAACTGCTGTCTGTATAAATTTAGAAATAACTACAACGCTATCTGTGAAACATGGAAATACATAAACCACTATCTCTATAAACATGGAAATATCTACAATGCTATCTGTGTAAACATGGAAATATCTACACCGCTATCTGTATAAACATGGAAATACCTACTCCACTATCTGTATAAACATGGAAATAACTACACCGCTAACTCTATAAACATGGATATATCTACACCGACATCTATAAAAACATGGAAATACCTACACAGTCATCTGTATAAACATGGAAATATGTACACCTCCGTGAGTATAAACATGGAAACATCTACACTGCCATCTGTATACACATGGAAATATCTACACGGGCATCAGTATAAACATGGAAATTTGTACACCTCCGTGAGTATAAACATGGAAACATCTACACTGCCATCTGTATACACATGGAAATATCTACACGGGCATCAGTATAAACATGGAAGTATCTACACCGCTATCTCTATAAACATGGAAATTCCTACACCGCTATCTGTATAAACATGGAAATATCTATACCGCTATCTGTATAAACATGGAAATATATTCCTCACTATCTGTGTAAAGGTTTAAGTATCTACACAGCTATCTGTGTAAACTTGGAAATATCTACACCGCTATCTGTGTATAGATGGAAATATCTACACCACAATCTGTGCAAAGATGGAAATATCTACACCGCTATCTCTGTAAACATGGAAATATCTACACCACTATCTGTATAAACATGGAAATATCTACATCGCGATCTGTATAAACATGGAAATATCTACACCGCTGTCTCTTTAACATGGAAATATCTGCACCGCTCTCTGTATACACATGGAAATATCTACACCACTATGTCTATAAACATGGAAATATCTACACCGCAGTCGGTATACACATGGAAATATCTACACACCCATCTGTATAAACATGGAAATATCTACACCACTATCTCTATAAACATGGATATATCTCCACCACTACCTGTAGAAACATGGAAATATCTACACCGCTGTCTGTATCAACATGGAAATATCTACACTGATATCTGTATAAATATGTAAATATCTACACTGCTATCTCTATAAACCTGGAAATAACTGCACTGCCATGTGTTTAAGCATGCGAATATCCTCACAGCCATCTGTATAAATATGGAAATATCTACACCACCATCTCTATAAACATGGAAATATCTACACCGCTATCTGTAAAAACATGGAAATGTCAACATCGCTATCTGCATAAAGATGGAAACATCTCCACCGCTATCTGTATAAACATTGAAATATCTACACCGCTATCTGTATAAACATGGAAATATCTACACCACTATCTCTATAAACATGAATATAACTACACCGCCATCTCCATAAACATGAAAATATCTACACTGTCATCTCCATAAACATGGAACTATCTACACCGCCATCTGTATAAACATGGAAATATCTACACTGCCATCTGTGTACACATGGAAATATCTACACAGCCATCTGTATAAACAAGGAAATATCTACACCGTTATCTCTGTTAACATGGAAATAAATACACCACTATCTCTATAAACATGGAAATATCTACACCACTATCTGTATAAACATGTAAATATCTACACCTCCATCTCTATAAATATGAAAATATCTACACTGCCATCTCCATAATCATTGAACTATCTACACCACCATCTGTATAAATATGGAAATATCTACACCGCCATCTGAATAAACATGGAAATATCTACAATGCCATCTATATAAAGATGTAAGTATCTACTCCGCGAGATAAGTAAACATGGAAATATCTACACCGATATCTGTATAAACATGGAAATATCAACACTGCCATCTGCATAATCATGAAAAAATCCACACCGCAATCTGCCTAAACATGGAAATATCTACACTGCAATTTGGAAAAACATGGAAATATCTACACAGTCATCTGTATAAACTTGGAAATATCTACACCTCCGTGAGTAAAAACATCGAAATATCTACACTGCCATCTGTATACACATGGAAATATCTCCACAGCTATCAGTATAAACATGGAAACATCTACACCGCTATCTCTATAAACATGGAAATACCTACACCGCTTTCTGTATAAACATAGAAATGCCTACACCAATATCTGTATAAACATGGAAACACCGACACCACTACCTGTATAAACTTGGAAATATCTACACTGCTATCTGCATAAACATGGAAATATCTACACCGCCATCTGTATAAACATGGAAATATCTCCACCGCTATGTGCATAAACATGGAAATATCTACTCCGCTATCTGTATAAACATGAAAATATCAACACCGCTCTCTGTATAAACACGCTAACATCCTCACCGCTATCTGTATAGACATGGAAATATCTACACCGATATCTCTATAAACATGGAAATAACTACACCGCCATCTGTATAAACGTGGAAATCTCTACACAGTCATCTGTATAAACATGGAAATACCTACACCACCATCTCTATAAACATGGAAATATCTACACTGCCTTCGGTATACAAATGGAAATATCTACACAGCCATCAGTATAAACATGGAAACATCTAAACCTCTATCTCTGTACACATGGAAATACCTACACTGCTATCTCTATAAACATGGAAATATCTACACCGCAATCTCTATAAACATGGAAATATCTACACCGCCATCTCTATAAACATGAAAATATCTACACCACCATCTCCATAAAGATGGAACTATCTACACCACCATTTGCGTAAACATGGAAATAACGACACCGATATCTGTATTAACATGGAAATATCTACACTGCCATCTGTATAACGATGGAAATATCTTCATCGTGAGCTGAATAAACATGGAAATGTCTACAACGCTATCTGTATAAACATGGAAATACCAACACCGCTATCTGTATAAACATGGAAATATCTACTCCGCTATCTGTATAAACATGGAAATACCAACACAGCTACCTGTGTAAACATGGAAATATCGACACCGCTATCAGTATAAACATGGAAATATCTACACCACTATACCCATAAACATGGAAGTACCTACAACGCCATCTCTATAAACATGGAAATATCTACAATGCTATCTGTATAAACGTGGATATATCTTCACCGCTATCTGTATAAATTTGGAAATATCTACACCAAGATCAGTATAAACATGGAAATATCTACACCACTATCTGTATAAACATGGAAATATCCACACCGATATCTCTATAAACATGGAAATGTCTACACCGCTATCTGGATAAACTTGGAAATACCAAAACCGCTCTCTCCATAAACGTGGAGATATCTACAATGCTATCTGTGTAAACATGGAAATATATAAACCACTGTCTCTATAAACATGGAAACATATACAATGCTATCTGTGTAAACATGGAAATATCTACAACTCTATCTGTATAAACATGGAAATACCTACACCGCAATCTGTATAAACATGGAAATATCTACAAAACCATCTGTATATCTTGGAAATATCTACATCGCTATCTCTATAAACATAGAAATATCTATACCGCTATCTATATAAACATGGAAATACCTACACCACTATCTCTATAAACATGGAAATATCTACACCGCCATCTCTATAAACATGAAAATATCTACACTGCCATCTCCATAATCATGGAACTATCTACACCGCCATCTGTATATACATGGAAATATCTACACCACCATCAGTATAAACAAGGAAATATCTACACCGTGAGCTGTAGAAACATGGAAATATCTACACCGCTATCTGTGTAAACATGGAAATATCTATACCGCGATCTGTATAATCATGGAAATATCAACACCGCCATCTGTATAATCATGGAAATATCCACACCGCCATCAGTATAATCATGGAAATATCTAAACCGCCATCTGTAAAAATCTGGAAATATCTACACAGTCATCTGTAAAAACATGGAAATATCTACACTGCCATCTGTACACACATGGAAATATCTACATGGACATCAGTATAAACATGGAAATATCTACACCGCTATCTCTATAAACATGGATATTACTACACCGCTATCTGTATAAACATGGAAATGTCTACACCGCTATCTGTATAAACATGGAAATACCTACACCACTATATCTTTAAATATGGAAATATCCACACTGCTATCTCTATAAACATGGAAATGTTTACACCGCTATCTGTATAAACTTGGAAATATCTAAACTGCTGTCTGTATAAATTTAGAAATAACTACAACGCTATCTGTGAAACATGGAAATACATAAACCACTATCTCTATAAACATGGAAATATCTACAACGCTATCTGTGTAAACATGGAAATATCTACACCGCTATCTGTATAAACATGGAAATACCTACTCCACTATCTGTATAAACATGGAAATAACTACACCGCTAACTCTATAAACATGGATATATCTACACCGACATCTATAAAAACATGGAAATACCTACACAGTCATCTGTATAAACATGGAAATATGTACACCTCCGTGAGTATAAACATGGAAACATCTACACTGCCATCTGTATACACATGGAAATATCTACACGGGCATCAGTATAAACATGGAAATTTGTACACCTCCGTGAGTATAAACATGGAAACATCTACACTGCCATCTGTATACACATGGAAATATCTACACGGGCATCAGTATAAACATGGAAGTATCTATACCGCTATCTCTATAAACATGGAAATTCCTACACCGCTATCTGTATAAACATGGAAATATCTATACCGCTATCTGTATAAACATGGAAATATATTCCTCACTATCTGTGTAAAGGTTTAAGTATCTACACAGCTATCTGTGTAAACTTGGAAATATCTACACCGCTATCTGTGTATAGATGGAAATATCTACACCACAATCTGTGCAAAGATGGAAATATCTACACCGCTATCTCTGTAAACATGGAAATATCTACACCACTATCTGTATAAACATGGAAATATCTACATCGCGATCTGTATAAACATGGAAATATCTACACCGCTGTCTCTTTAACATGGAAATATCTGCACCGCTCTCTGTATACACATGGAAATATCTACACCACTATGTCTATAAACATGGAAATATCTACACCGCAGTCGGTATACACATGGAAATATCTACACACCCATCTGTATAAACATGGAAATATCTACACCACTATCTCTATAAACATGGATATATCTCCACCACTACCTGTAGAAACATGGAAATATCTACACCGCTGTCTGTATCAACATGGAAATATCTACACTGATATCTGTATAAATATGTAAATATCTACACTGCTATCTCTATAAACCTGGAAATAACTGCACTGCCATGTGTTTAAGCATGCGAATATCCTCACAGCCATCTGTATAAATATGGAAATATCTACACCACCATCTCTATAAACATGGAAATATCTACACCGCTATCTGTAAAAACATGGAAATGTCAACATCGCTATCTGCATAAAGATGGAAACATCTCCACCGCTATCTGTATAAACATTGAAATATCTACACCGCTATCTGTATAAACATGGAAATATCTACACCACTATCTCTATAAACATGAATATAACTACACCGCCATCTCCATAAACATGAAAATATCTACACTGTCATCTCCATAAACATGGAACTATCTACACCGCCATCTGTATAAACATGGAAATATCTACACTGCCATCTGTGTACACATGGAAATATCTACACAGCCATCTGTATAAACAAGGAAATATCTACACCGTTATCTCTGTTAACATGGAAATAAATACACCACTATCTCTATAAACATGGAAATATCTACACCACTATCTGTATAAACATGTAAATATCTACACCTCCATCTCTATAAATATGAAAATATCTACACTGCCATCTCCATAATCATTGAACTATCTACACCACCATCTGTATAAATATGGAAATATCTACACCGCCATCTGAATAAACATGGAAATATCTACAATGCCATCTATATAAAGATGTAAGTATCTACTCCGCGAGATAAGTAAACATGGAAATATCTACACCGATATCTGTATAAACATGGAAATATCAACACTGCCATCTGCATAATCATGAAAAAATCCACACCGCAATCTGCCTAAACATGGAAATATCTACACTGCAATTTGGAAAAACATGGAAATATCTACACAGTCATCTGTATAAACTTGGAAATATCTACACCTCCGTGAGTAAAAACATCGAAATATCTACACTGCCATCTGTATACACATGGAAATATCTCCACAGCTATCAGTATAAACATGGAAACATCTACACCGCTATCTCTATAAACATGGAAATACCTACACCGCTTTCTGTATAAACATAGAAATGCCTACACCAATATCTGTATAAACATGGAAACACCGACACCACTACCTGTATAAACTTGGAAATATCTACACTGCTATCTGCATAAACATGGAAATATCTACACCGCCATCTGCATAAACATGGAAATATCTCCACCGCTATGTGCATAAACATGGAAATATCTACTCCGCTATCTGTATAAACATGAAAATATCAACACCGCTCTCTGTATAAACACGCTAACATCCTCACCGCTATCTGTATAGACATGGAAATATCTACACCGATATCTCTATAAACATGGAAATAACTACACCGCCATCTGTATAAACGTGGAAATCTCTACACAGTCATCTGTATAAACATGGAAATACCTACACCACCATCTCTATAAACATGGAAATATCTACACTGCCTTCGGTATACAAATGGAAATATCTACACAGCCATCAGTATAAACATGGAAACATCTAAACCTCTATCTCTGTACACATGGAAATACCTACACTGCTATCTCTATAAACATGGAAATATCTACACCGCAATCTCTATAAACATGGAAATATCTACACCGCCATCTGTATCAACATGGAAATATCTACACTGATATCTGTATAAATATGTAAATATCTACACTGCTATCTCTATAAACCTGGAAATAACTGCACTGCCATGTGTTTAAGCATGCGAATATCCTCACAGCCATCTGTATAAACATGGAAATATCTACACCACCATCTCTATAAACATGGAAATATCTACACCGCTATCTGTAAAAACATGGAAATGTCAACATCGCTATCTGCATAAAGATGGAAACATCTCCACCGCTATCTGTATAAACATTGAAATATCTACACCGCTATCTGTATAAACATGGAAATATCTACACCGCCATCTCTATAAACATGAAAATATCTACACCACCATCTCCATAAAGATGGAACTATCTACACCACCATTTGCGTAAACATGGAAATAACGACACCGATATCTGTATTAACATGGAAATATCTACACTACCATCTGTATAACGATGGAAATATCTTCATCATGAGCTGAATAAACATGGAAATGTCTACAACGCTATCTGTATAAACATGGAAATACCAACACCGCTATCTGTATAAACATGGAAATATCTACTCCGCTATCTGTATAAACATGGAAATACCAACACAGCTACCTGTATAAACATTTAAATATCGACACCGTTATCAGTATAAACATGGAAATATCTACACCACTATACCCATAAACATGGAAGTACCTACAACGCCATCTCTATAAACATGGAAATATCTACAATGCTATCTGTATAAACGTGGAAATATCTTCACCGCTATCTGTATAAATTTGGAAATATCTACACCAAGATCTGTATAAACATGGAAATATCTACACCACTATCTGTATAAACATGGAAATATCCACACCGATATCTCTATAAACATGGAAATGTCTACACCGCTATCTGGATAAACTTGGAAATACCAAAACCGCTCTCTCCATAAACGTGGAGATATCTACAATGCTATCTGTGTAAACATGGAAATATATAAACCACTATCTCTATAAACATGGAAACATATACAATGCTATCTGTGTAAACATGGAAATATCTACAACTCTATCTGTATAAACATGGAAATACCTACACCGCAATCTGTATAAACATGGAAATATCTACAAAACCACCTGTATATCTTGGAAATATCTACATCGCTATCTCTATAAACATAGAAATATCTATACCGCTATCTATATAAACATGGAAATACCTACACCACTATCTCTATAAACATGGAAATATCTACACCGCCATCTCTATAAACATGAAAATATCTACACTGTCATCTCCATAATCATGAAACTATCTACACCGCCATCTGTATATACATGGAAATATCTACACCACCATCAGTATAAACAAGGAAATATCTACACCGTGAGCTGTAGAAACATGGAAATATCTACACCGCTATCTGTGTAAACATGGAAATATCTATACCGCGATCTGTATAATCATGGAAATATCAACACCACCATCTGTATAATCATGGAAATATCCACACCGCCATCAGTATAATCATGGAAATATCTAAACCGCCATCTGTAAAAATCTGGAAATATCTACACAGTCATCTGTAAAAACATGGAAATATCTACACTGCCATCTGTACACACATGGAAATATCTACACGGACATCAGTATAAACATGGAAATATCTACACCGCTATCTCTATAAACATGGATATTACTACACCGCTATCTGTATAAACATGGAAATGTCTACACCGCTATCTGTATAAACATGGAAATACCTACACCACTATATCTTTAAATATGGAAATATCCACACTGCTATCTCTATAAACATGGAAATGCTTACACCGCTATCTGTATAAACTTGGAAATATCTAAACTGCTGTCTGTATAAATTTAGAAATAACTACAACGCTATCTGTGAAACATGGAAATACATAAACCACTATCTCTATAAACATGGAAATATCTACAACGCTATCTGTGTAAACATGGAAATATCTACACCGCTATCTGTATAAACATGGAAATACCTACTCCACTATCTGTATAAACATGGAAATAACTACACCGCTAACTCTATAAACATGGATATATCTACACCGACATCTATAAAAACATGGAAATACCTACACAGTCATCTGTATAAACATGGAAATATGTACACCTCCGTGAGTATAAACATGGAAACATCTACACTGCCATCTGTATACACATGGAAATATCTACACGGGCATCAGTATAAACATGGAAGTATCTACACCGCTATCTCTATAAACATGGAAATTCCTACACCGCTATCTGTATAAACATGGAAATATCTATACCACTATCTGTATAAACATGGAAATATATTCCTCACTATCTGTGTAAAGGTTTAAGTATCTACACAGCTATCTGTGTAAACTTGGAAATATCTACACCGCTATCTGTGTATAGATGGAAATATCTACACCACAATCTGTGCAAAGATGGAAATATCTACACCGCTATCTCTGTAAACATGGAAATATCTACACCGCTATCTGTATAAACATGGAAATATCTACATCGCGATCTGTATAAACATGGAAATATCTACACCGCTGTCTCTTTAACATGGAAATATCTGCACCGCTCTCTGTATACACATGGAAATATCTACACCACTATGTCTATAAACATGGAAATATCTACACCGCAGTCGGTATACACATGGAAATATCTACACACCCATCTGTATAAACATGGAAATATCTACACCACTATCTCTATAAACATGGATATATCTCCACCACTACCTGTAGAAACATGGAAATATCTACACCGCCGTCTGTATCAACATGGAAATATCTACACTGATATCTGTATAAATATGTAAATATCTACACTGCTATCTCTATAAACCTGGAAATAACTGCACTGCCATGTGTTTAAGCATGCGAATATCCTCACAGCCATCTGTATAAACATGGAAATATCTACACCACCATCTCTATAAACATGGAAATATCTACACCGCTATCTGTAAAAACATGGAAATGTCAACATCGCTATCTGCATAAAGATGGAAACATCTCCACCGCTATCTGTATAAACATTGAAATATCTACACCGCTATCTGTATAAACATGGAAATATCTACACCGCCATCTCTATAAACATGAAAATATCTACACCACCATCTCCATAAAGATGGAACTATCTACACCACCATTTGCGTAAACATGGAAATAACGACACCGATATCTGTATTAACATGGAAATATCTACACTACCATCTGTATAACGATGGAAATATCTTCATCATGAGCTGAATAAACATGGAAATGTCTACAACGCTATCTGTATAAACATGGAAATACCAACACCGCTATCTGTATAAACATGGAAATATCTACTCCGCTATCTGTATAAACATGGAAATACCAACACAGCTACCTGTATAAACATTTAAATATCGACACCGTTATCAGTATAAACATGGAAATATCTACACCACTATACCCATAAACATGGAAGTACCTACAACGCCATCTCTATAAACATGGAAATATCTACAATGCTATCTGTATAAACGTGGAAATATCTTCACCGCTATCTGTATAAATTTGGAAATATCTACACCAAGATCTGTATAAACATGGAAATATCTACACCACTATCTGTATAAACATGGAAATATCCACACCGATATCTCTATAAACATGGAAATGTCTACACCGCTATCTGGATAAACTTGGAAATACCAAAACCGCTCTCTCCATAAACGTGGAGATATCTACAATGCTATCTGTGTAAACATGGAAATATATAAACCACTATCTCTATAAACATGGAAACATATACAATGCTATCTGTGTAAACATGGAAATATCTACAACTCTATCTGTATAAACATGGAAATACCTACACCGCAATCTGTATAAACATGGAAATATCTACAAAACCACCTGTATATCTTGGAAATATCTACATCGCTATCTCTATAAACATAGAAATATCTATACCGCTATCTATATAAACATGGAAATACCTACACCACTATCTCTATAAACATGGAAATATCTACACCGCCATCTCTATAAACATGAAAATATCTACACTGCCATCTCCATAATCATGAAACTATCTACACCGCCATCTGTATATACATGGAAATATCTACACCACCATCAGTATAAACAAGGAAATATCTACACCGTGAGCTGTAGAAACATGGAAATATCTACACCGCTATCTGTGTAAACATGGAAATATCTATACCGCGATCTGTATAATCATGGAAATATCAACACCGCCATCTGTATAATCATGGAAATATCCACACCGCCATCAGTATAATCATGGAAATATCTAAACCGCCATCTGTAAAAATCTGGAAATATCTACACAGTCATCTGTAAAAACATGGAAATATCTACACTGCCATCTGTACACACATGGAAATATCTACACGGACATCAGTATAAACATGGAAATATCTACACCGCTATCTCTATAAACATGGATATTACTACACCGCTATCTGTATAAACATGGAAATGTCTACACCGCTATCTGTATAAACATGGAAATACCTACACCACTATATCTTTAAATATGGAAATATCCACACTGCTATCTCTATAAACATGGAAATGCTTACACCGCTATCTGTATAAACTTGGAAATATCTAAACTGCTGTCTGTATAAATTTAGAAATAACTACAACGCTATCTGTGAAACATGGAAATACATAAACCACTATCTCTATAAACATGGAAATATCTACAACGCTATCTGTGTAAACATGGAAATATCTACACCGCTATCTGTATAAACATGGAAATACCTACTCCACTATCTGTATAAACATGGAAATAACTACACCGCTAACTCTATAAACATGGATATATCTACACCGACATCTATAAAAACATGGAAATACCTACACAGTCATCTGTATAAACATGGAAATATGTACACCTCCGTGAGTATAAACATGGAAACATCTACACTGCCATCTGTATACACATGGAAATATCTACACGGGCATCAGTATAAACATGGAAGTATCTACACCGCTATCTCTATAAACATGGAAATTCCTACACCGCTATCTGTATAAACATGGAAATATCTATACCGCTATCTGTATAAACATGGAAATATATTCCTCACTATCTGTGTAAAGGTTTAAGTATCTACACAGCTATCTGTGTAAACTTGGAAATATCTACACCGCTATCTGTGTATAGATGGAAATATCTACACCACAATCTGTGCAAAGATGGAAATATCTACACCGCTATCTCTGTAAACATGGAAATATCTACACCGCTATCTGTATAAACATGGAAATATCTACATCGCGATCTGTATAAACATGGAAATATCTACACCGCTGTCTCTTTAACATGGAAATATCTGCACCGCTCTCTGTATACACATGGAAATATCTACACCACTATGTCTATAAACATGGAAATATCTACACCGCAGTCGGTATACACATGGAAATATCTACACACCCATCTGTATAAACATGGAAATATCTACACCACTATCTCTATAAACATGGATATATCTCCACCACTACCTGTAGAAACATGGAAATATCTACACCGCCGTCTGTATCAACATGGAAATATCTACACTGATATCTGTATAAATATGTAAATATCTACACTGCTATCTCTATAAACCTGGAAATAACTGCACTGCCATGTGTTTAAGCATGCGAATATCCTCACAGCCATCTGTATAAACATGGAAATATCTACACCACCATCTCTATAAACATGGAAATATCTACACCGCTATCTGTAAAAACATGGAAATGTCAACATCGCTATCTGCATAAAGATGGAAACATCTCCACCGCTATCTGTATAAACATTGAAATATCTACACCGCTATCTGTATAAACATGGAAATATCTACACCGCCATCTCTATAAACATGAAAATATCTACACCACCATCTCCATAAAGATGGAACTATCTACACCACCATTTGCGTAAACATGGAAATAACGACACCGATATCTGTATTAACATGGAAATATCTACACTGCCATCTGTATAACGATGGAAATATCTTCATCGTGAGCTGAATAAACATGGAAATGTCTACAACGCTATCTGTATAAACATGGAATTACCAACACCGCTATCTGTATAAACATGGAAATATCTACTCCGCTATCTGTATAAACATGGAAATACCAACACAGCTACCTGTATAAACATGGAAATATCGACACCGCTATCCGTATAAACATGGAAATATCTACACCACTATACCCATAAACATGGAAGTACCTACAACGCCATCTCTATAAACATGGAAATATCTACAATGCTATCTGTATAAACGTGGATATATCTTCACCGCTATCTGTATAAATTTGGAAATATCTACACCAAGATCTGTATAAACATGGAAATATATACACCACAATCTGTATAAACATGGAAATATCCACACCGATATCTCTATAAACATGGAAATGTCTACACCGCTATCTGGATAAACTTGGAAATACCAAAACCGCTCTCTCCGTAAACGTGGAGATATCTACAATGCTATCTGTGTAAACATGGAAATATATAAACCACTATCTCTATAAACATGGAAACTTATACAATGCTATCTGTGTAAACATGGAAATATCTACAACTCTATCTGTATAAACATGGAAATACCTACACCGCAATCTGTATAAACATGGAAATATCTACAAAACCATCTGTATATCTTGGAAATATCTACATCGCTATCTCTATAAACATAGAAATATCTATACCGCTATCTATATAAACATGGAAATACCTACACCACTATCTCTATAAACATGGAAATAACTACACCGCCATCTCTATAAACATGAAAATATCTACACTGTCATCTCCATAATCATGGAACTATCTACACCGCCATCTGTATATACATGGAAATATCTACACCACCATCAGTATAAACAAGGAAATATCTACACCGTGAGCTGTAGAAACATGGAAATATCTACACCGCTATCTGTGTAAACATGGAAATATCTATACCGCGATCTGTATAATCATGGAAATATCAACACCGCCATCTGTATAATCATGGAAATATCCACACCGCCATCAGTATAATCATGGAAATATCTAAACCGCCATCTGTAAAAATCTGGAAATATCTACACAGTCATCTGTAAAAACATGGAAATATCTACACTGCCATCTGTACACACATGGAAATATCTACACGGACATCAGTATAAACATGGAAATATCTACACCGCTATCTCTATAAACATGGATATTACTACACCGCTATCTGTATAAACATGGAAATGTCTACACCGCTATCTGTATAAACATGGAAATACCTACACCACTATATCTTTAAATATGGAAATATCCACACTGCTATCTCTATAAACATGGAAATGTTTACACCGCTATCTGTATAAACTTGGAAATATCTAAACTGCTGTCTGTATAAATTTAGAAATAACTACAACGCTATCTGTGAAACATGGAAATACATAAACCACTATCTCTATAAACATGGAAATATCTACAATGCTATCTGTGTAAACATGGAAATATCTACACCGCTATCTGTATAAACATGGAAATACCTACTCCACTATCTGTATAAACATGGAAATAACTACACCGCTAACTCTATAAACATGGATATATCTACACCGACATCTATAAAAACATGGAAATACCTACACAGTCATCTGTATAAACATGGAAATATGTACACCTCCGTGAGTATAAACATGGAAACATCTACACTGCCATCTGTATACACATGGAAATATCTACACGGGCATCAGTATAAACATGGAAGTATCTACACCGCTATCTCTATAAACATGGAAATTCCTACACCGCTATCTGTATAAACATGGAAATATCTATACCGCTATCTGTATAAACATGGAAATATATTCCTCACTATCTGTGTAAAGGTTTAAGTATCTACACAGCTATCTGTGTAAACTTGGAAATATCTACACCGCTATCTGTGTATAGATGGAAATATCTACACCACAATCTGTGCAAAGATGGAAATATCTACACCGCTATCTCTGTAAACATGGAAATATCTACACCGCTATCTGTATAAACATGGAAATATCTACATCGCGATCTGTATAAACATGGAAATATCTACACCGCTGTCTCTTTAACATGGAAATATCTGCACCGCTCTCTGTATACACATGGAAATATCTACACCACTATGTCTATAAACATGGAAATATCTACACCGCAGTCGGTATACACATGGAAATATCTACACACCCATCTGTATAAACATGGAAATATCTACACCACTATCTCTATAAACATGGATATATCTCCACCACTACTTGTAGAAACATGGAAATATCTACACCGCCGTCTGTATCAACATGGAAATATCTACACTGATATCTGTATAAATATGTAAATATCTACACTGCTATCTCTATAAACCTGGAAATAACTGCACTGCCATGTGTTTAAGCATGCGAATATCCTCACAGCCATCTGTATAAACATGGAAATATCTACACCACCATCTCTATAAACATGGAAATATCTACACCGCTATCTGTAAAAACATGGAAATGTCAACATCGCTATCTGCATAAAGATGGAAACATCTCCACCGCTATCTGTATAAACATTGAAATATCTACACCGCTATCTGTATAAACATGGAAATATCTACACCGCCATCTCTATAAACATGAAAATATCTACACCACCATCTCCATAAAGATGGAACTATCTACACCACCATTTGCGTAAACATGGAAATAACGACACCGATATCTGTATTAACATGGAAATATCTACACTACCATCTGTATAACGATGGAAATATCTTCATCATGAGCTGAATAAACATGGAAATGTCTACAACGCTATCTGTATAAACATGGAAATACCAACACCGCTATCTGTATAAACATGGAAATATCTACTCCGCTATCTGTATAAACATGGAAATACCAACACAGCTACCTGTATAAACATTTAAATATCGACACCGTTATCAGTATAAACATGGAAATATCTACACCACTATACCCATAAACATGGAAGTACCTACAACGCCATCTCTATAAACATGGAAATATCTACAATGCTATCTGTATAAACGTGGAAATATCTTCACCGCTATCTGTATAAATTTGGAAATATCTACACCAAGATCTGTATAAACATGGAAATATCTACACCACTATCTGTATAAACATGGAAATATCCACACCGATATCTCTATAAACATGGAAATGTCTACACCGCTATCTGGATAAACTTGGAAATACCAAAACTGCTCTCTCCATAAACGTGGAGATATCTACAATGCTATCTGTGTAAACATGGAAATATATAAACCACTATCTCTATAAACATGGAAACATATACAATGCTATCTGTGTAAACATGGAAATATCTACAACTCTATCTGTATAAACATGGAAATACCTACACCGCAATCTGTATAAACATGGAAATATCTACAAAACCACCTGTATATCTTGGAAATATCTACATCGCTATCTCTATAAACATAGAAATATCTATACCGCTATCTATATAAACATGGAAATACCTACACCACTATCTCTATAAACATGGAAATATCTACACCGCCATCTCTATAAACATGAAAATATCTACACTGCCATCTCCATAATCATGAAACTATCTACACCGCCATCTGTATATACATGGAAATATCTACACCACCATCAGTATAAACAAGGAAATATCTACACCGTGAGCTGTAGAAACATGGAAATATCTACACCGCTATCTGTGTAAACATGGAAATATCTATACCGCGATCTGTATAATCATGGAAATATCAACACCGCCATCTGTATAATCATGGAAATATCCACACCGCCATCAGTATAATCATGGAAATATCTAAACCGCCATCTGTAAAAATCTGGAAATATCTACACAGTCATCTGTAAAAACATGGAAATATCTACACTGCCATCTGTACACACATGGAAATATCTACACGGACATCAGTATAAACATGGAAATATCTACACCGCTATCTCTATAAACATGGATATTACTACACCGCTATCTGTATAAACATGGAAATGTCTACACCGCTATCTGTATAAACATGGAAATACCTACACCACTATATCTTTAAATATGGAAATATCCACACTGCTATCTCTATAAACATGGAAATGCTTACACCGCTATCTGTATAAACTTGGAAATATCTAAACTGCTGTCTGTATAAATTTAGAAATAACTACAACGCTATCTGTGAAACATGGAAATACATAAACCACTATCTCTATAAACATGGAAATATCTACAACGCTATCTGTGTAAACATGGAAATATCTACACCGCTATCTGTATAAACATGGAAATACCTACTCCACTATCTGTATAAACATGGAAATAACTACACCGCTAACTCTATAAACATGGATATATCTACACCGACATCTATAAAAACATGGAAATACCTACACAGTCATCTGTATAAACATGGAAATATGTACACCTCCGTGAGTATAAACATGGAAACATCTACACTGCCATCTGTATACACATGGAAATATCTACACGGGCATCAGTATAAACATGGAAGTATCTACACCGCTATCTCTATAAACATGGAAATTCCTACACCGCTATCTGTATAAACATGGAAATATCTATACCACTATCTGTATAAACATGGAAATATATTCCTCACTATCTGTGTAAAGGTTTAAGTATCTACACAGCTATCTGTGTAAACTTGGAAATATCTACACCGCTATCTGTGTATAGATGGAAATATCTACACCACAATCTGTGCAAAGATGGAAATATCTACACCGCTATCTCTGTAAACATGGAAATATCTACACCGCTATCTGTATAAACATGGAAATATCTACATCGCGATCTGTATAAACATGGAAATATCTACACCGCTGTCTCTTTAACATGGAAATATCTGCACCGCTCTCTGTATACACATGGAAATATCTACACCACTATGTCTATAAACATGGAAATATCTACACCGCAGTCGGTATACACATGGAAATATCTACACACCCATCTGTATAAACATGGAAATATCTACACCACTATCTCTATAAACATGGATATATCTCCACCACTACCTGTAGAAACATGGAAATATCTACACCGCCGTCTGTATCAACATGGAAATATCTACACTGATATCTGTATAAATATGTAAATATCTACACTGCTATCTCTATAAACCTGGAAATAACTGCACTGCCATGTGTTTAAGCATGCGAATATCCTCACAGCCATCTGTATAAACATGGAAATATCTACACCACCATCTCTATAAACATGGAAATATCTACACCGCTATCTGTAAAAACATGGAAATGTCAACATCGCTATCTGCATAAAGATGGAAACATCTCCACCGCTATCTGTATAAACATTGAAATATCTACACCGCTATCTGTATAAACATGGAAATATCTACACCGCCATCTCTATAAACATGAAAATATCTACACCACCATCTCCATAAAGATGGAACTATCTACACCACCATTTGCGTAAACATGGAAATAACGACACCGATATCTGTATTAACATGGAAATATCTACACTACCATCTGTATAACGATGGAAATATCTTCATCATGAGCTGAATAAACATGGAAATGTCTACAACGCTATCTGTATAAACATGGAAATACCAACACCGCTATCTGTATAAACATGGAAATATCTACTCCGCTATCTGTATAAACATGGAAATACCAACACAGCTACCTGTATAAACATTTAAATATCGACACCGTTATCAGTATAAACATGGAAATATCTACACCACTATACCCATAAACATGGAAGTACCTACAACGCCATCTCTATAAACATGGAAATATCTACAATGCTATCTGTATAAACGTGGAAATATCTTCACCGCTATCTGTATAAATTTGGAAATATCTACACCAAGATCTGTATAAACATGGAAATATCTACACCACTATCTGTATAAACATGGAAATATCCACACCGATATCTCTATAAACATGGAAATGTCTACACCGCTATCTGGATAAACTTGGAAATACCAAAACCGCTCTCTCCATAAACGTGGAGATATCTACAATGCTATCTGTGTAAACATGGAAATATATAAACCACTATCTCTATAAACATGGAAACATATACAATGCTATCTGTGTAAACATGGAAATATCTACAACTCTATCTGTATAAACATGGAAATACCTACACCGCAATCTGTATAAACATGGAAATATCTACAAAACCACCTGTATATCTTGGAAATATCTACATCGCTATCTCTATAAACATAGAAATATCTATACCGCTATCTATATAAACATGGAAATACCTACACCACTATCTCTATAAACATGGAAATATCTACACCGCCATCTCTATAAACATGAAAATATCTACACTGCCATCTCCATAATCATGAAACTATCTACACCGCCATCTGTATATACATGGAAATATCTACACCACCATCAGTATAAACAAGGAAATATCTACACCGTGAGCTGTAGAAACATGGAAATATCTACACCGCTATCTGTGTAAACATGGAAATATCTATACCGCGATCTGTATAATCATGGAAATATCAACACCGTCATCTGTATAATCATGGAAATATCCACACCGCCATCAGTATAATCATGGAAATATCTAAACCGCCATCTGTAAAAATCTGGAAATATCTACACAGTCATCTGTAAAAACATGGAAATATCTACACTGCCATCTGTACACACATGGAAATATCTACACGGACATCAGTATAAACATGGAAATATCTACACCGCTATCTCTATAAACATGGATATTACTACACCGCTATCTGTATAAACATGGAAATGTCTACACCGCTATCTGTATAAACATGGAAATACCTACACCACTATATCTTTAAATATGGAAATATCCACACTGCTATCTCTATAAACATGGAAATGCTTACACCGCTATCTGTATAAACTTGGAAATATCTAAACTGCTGTCTGTATAAATTTAGAAATAACTACAACGCTATCTGTGAAACATGGAAATACATAAACCACTATCTCTATAAACATGGAAATATCTACAACGCTATCTGTGTAAACATGGAAATATCTACACCGCTATCTGTATAAACATGGAAATACCTACTCCACTATCTGTATAAACATGGAAATAACTACACCGCTAACTCTATAAACATGGATATATCTACACCGACATCTATAAAAACATGGAAATACCTACACAGTCATCTGTATAAACATGGAAATATGTACACCTCCGTGAGTATAAACATGGAAACATCTACACTGCCATCTGTATACACATGGAAATATCTACACGGGCATCAGTATAAACATGGAAGTATCTACACCGCTATCTCTATAAACATGGAAATTCCTACACCGCTATCTGTATAAACATGGAAATATCTATACCGCTATCTGTATAAACATGGAAATATATTCCTCACTATCTGTGTAAAGGTTTAAGTATCTACACAGCTATCTGTGTAAACTTGGAAATATCTACACCGCTATCTGTGTATAGATGGAAATATCTACACCACAATCTGTGCAAAGATGGAAATATCTACACCGCTATCTCTGTAAACATGGAAATATCTACACCGCTATCTGTATAAACATGGAAATATCTACATCGCGATCTGTATAAACATGGAAATATCTACACCGCTGTCTCTTTAACATGGAAATATCTGCACCGCTCTCTGTATACACATGGAAATATCTACACCACTATGTCTATAAACATGGAAATATCTACACCGCAGTCGGTATACACATGGAAATATCTACACACCCATCTGTATAAACATGGAAATATCTACACCACTATCTCTATAAACATGGATATATCTCCACCACTACTTGTAGAAACATGGAAATATCTACACCGCCGTCTGTATCAACATGGAAATATCTACACTGATATCTGTATAAATATGTAAATATCTACACTGCTATCTCTATAAACCTGGAAATAACTGCACTGCCATGTGTTTAAGCATGCGAATATCCTCACAGCCATCTGTATAAACATGGAAATATCTACACCACCATCTCTATAAACATGGAAATATCTACACCGCTATCTGTAAAAACATGGAAATGTCAACATCGCTATCTGCATAAAGATGGAAACATCTCCACCGCTATCTGTATAAACATTGAAATATCTACACCGCTATCTGTATAAACATGGAAATATCTACACCGCCATCTCTATAAACATGAAAATATCTACACCACCATCTCCATAAAGATGGAACTATCTACACCACCATTTGCGTAAACATGGAAATAACGACACCGATATCTGTATTAACATGGAAATATCTACACTACCATCTGTATAACGATGGAAATATCTTCATCATGAGCTGAATAAACATGGAAATGTCTACAACGCTATCTGTATAAACATGGAAATACCAACACCGCTATCTGTATAAACATGGAAATATCTACTCCGCTATCTGTATAAACATGGAAATACCAACACAGCTACCTGTATAAACATTTAAATATCGACACCGTTATCAGTATAAACATGGAAATATCTACACCACTATACCCATAAACATGGAAGTACCTACAACGCCATCTCTATAAACATGGAAATATCTACAATGCTATCTGTATAAACGTGGAAATATCTTCACCGCTATCTGTATAAATTTGGAAATATCTACACCAAGATCTGTATAAACATGGAAATATCTACACCACTATCTGTATAAACATGGAAATATCCACACCGATATCTCTATAAACATGGAAATGTCTACACCGCTATCTGGATAAACTTGGAAATACCAAAACTGCTCTCTCCATAAACGTGGAGATATCTACAATGCTATCTGTGTAAACATGGAAATATATAAACCACTATCTCTATAAACATGGAAACATATACAATGCTATCTGTGTAAACATGGAAATATCTACAACTCTATCTGTATAAACATGGAAATACCTACACCGCAATCTGTATAAACATGGAAATATCTACAAAACCACCTGTATATCTTGGAAATATCTACATCGCTATCTCTATAAACATAGAAATATCTATACCGCTATCTATATAAACATGGAAATACCTACACCACTATCTCTATAAACATGGAAATATCTACACCGCCATCTCTATAAACATGAAAATATCTACACTGCCATCTCCATAATCATGAAACTATCTACACCGCCATCTGTATATACATGGAAATATCTACACCACCATCAGTATAAACAAGGAAATATCTACACCGTGAGCTGTAGAAACATGGAAATATCTACACCGCTATCTGTGTAAACATGGAAATATCTATACCGCGATCTGTATAATCATGGAAATATCAACACCGCCATCTGTATAATCATGGAAATATCCACACCGCCATCAGTATAATCATGGAAATATCTAAACCGCCATCTGTAAAAATCTGGAAATATCTACACAGTCATCTGTAAAAACATGGAAATATCTACACTGCCATCTGTACACACATGGAAATATCTACACGGACATCAGTATAAACATGGAAATATCTACACCGCTATCTCTATAAACATGGATATTACTACACCGCTATCTGTATAAACATGGAAATGTCTACACCGCTATCTGTATAAACATGGAAATACCTACACCACTATATCTTTAAATATGGAAATATCCACACTGCTATCTCTATAAACATGGAAATGCTTACACCGCTATCTGTATAAACTTGGAAATATCTAAACTGCTGTCTGTATAAATTTAGAAATAACTACAACGCTATCTGTGAAACATGGAAATACATAAACCACTATCTCTATAAACATGGAAATATCTACAACGCTATCTGTGTAAACATGGAAATATCTACACCGCTATCTGTATAAACATGGAAATACCTACTCCACTATCTGTATAAACATGGAAATAACTACACCGCTAACTCTATAAACATGGATATATCTACACCGACATCTATAAAAACATGGAAATGCCTACACAGTCATCTGTATAAACATGGAAATATGTACACCTCCGTGAGTATAAACATGGAAACATCTACACTGCCATCTGTATACACATGGAAATATCTACACGGGCATCAGTATAAACATGGAAGTATCTACACCGCTATCTCTATAAACATGGAAATTCCTACACCGCTATCTGTATAAACATGGAAATATCTATACCACTATCTGTATAAACATGGAAATATATTCCTCACTATCTGTGTAAAGGTTTAAGTATCTACACAGCTATCTGTGTAAACTTGGAAATATCTACACCGCTATCTGTGTATAGATGGAAATATCTACACCACAATCTGTGCAAAGATGGAAATATCTACACCGCTATCTCTGTAAACATGGAAATATCTACACCGCTATCTGTATAAACATGGAAATATCTACATCGCGATCTGTATAAACATGGAAATATCTACACCGCTGTCTCTTTAACATGGAAATATCTGCACCGCTCTCTGTATACACATGGAAATATCTACACCACTATGTCTATAAACATGGAAATATCTACACCGCAGTCGGTATACACATGGAAATATCTACACACCCATCTGTATAAACATGGAAATATCTACACCACTATCTCTATAAACATGGATATATCTCCACCACTACCTGTAGAAACATGGAAATATCTACACCGCCGTCTGTATCAACATGGAAATATCTACACTGATATCTGTATAAATATGTAAATATCTACACTGCTATCTCTATAAACCTGGAAATAACTGCACTGCCATGTGTTTAAGCATGCGAATATCCTCACAGCCATCTGTATAAACATGGAAATATCTACACCACCATCTCTATAAACATGGAAATATCTACACCGCTATCTGTAAAAACATGGAAATGTCAACATCGCTATCTGCATAAAGATGGAAACATCTCCACCGCTATCTGTATAAACATTGAAATATCTACACCGCTATCTGTATAAACATGGAAATATCTACACCGCCATCTCTATAAACATGAAAATATCTACACCACCATCTCCATAAAGATGGAACTATCTACACCACCATTTGCGTAAACATGGAAATAACGACACCGATATCTGTATTAACATGGAAATATCTACACTACCATCTGTATAACGATGGAAATATCTTCATCATGAGCTGAATAAACATGGAAATGTCTACAACGCTATCTGTATAAACATGGAAATACCAACACCGCTATCTGTATAAACATGGAAATATCTACTCCGCTATCTGTATAAACATGGAAATACCAACACAGCTACCTGTATAAACATTTAAATATCGACACCGTTATCAGTATAAACATGGAAATATCTACACCACTATACCCATAAACATGGAAGTACCTACAACGCCATCTCTATAAACATGGAAATATCTACAATGCTATCTGTATAAACGTGGAAATATCTTCACCGCTATCTGTATAAATTTGGAAATATCTACACCAAGATCTGTATAAACATGGAAATATCTACACCACTATCTGTATAAACATGGAAATATCCACACCGATATCTCTATAAACATGGAAATGTCTACACCGCTATCTGGATAAACTTGGAAATACCAAAACCGCTCTCTCCATAAACGTGGAGATATCTACAATGCTATCTGTGTAAACATGGAAATATATAAACCACTATCTCTATAAACATGGAAACATATACAATGCTATCTGTGTAAACATGGAAATATCTACAACTCTATCTGTATAAACATGGAAATACCTACACCGCAATCTGTATAAACATGGAAATATCTACAAAACCACCTGTATATCTTGGAAATATCTACATCGCTATCTCTATAAACATAGAAATATCTATACCGCTATCTATATAAACATGGAAATACCTACACCACTATCTCTATAAACATGGAAATATCTACACCGCCATCTCTATAAACATGAAAATATCTACACTGCCATCTCCATAATCATGAAACTATCTACACCGCCATCTGTATATACATGGAAATATCTACACCACCATCAGTATAAACAAGGAAATATCTACACCGTGAGCTGTAGAAACATGGAAATATCTACACCGCTATCTGTGTAAACATGGAAATATCTATACCGCGATCTGTATAATCATGGAAATATCAACACCGTCATCTGTATAATCATGGAAATATCCACACCGCCATCAGTATAATCATGGAAATATCTAAACCGCCATCTGTAAAAATCTGGAAATATCTACACAGTCATCTGTAAAAACATGGAAATATCTACACTGCCATCTGTACACACATGGAAATATCTACACGGACATCAGTATAAACATGGAAATATCTACACCGCTATCTCTATAAACATGGATATTACTACACCGCTATCTGTATAAACATGGAAATGTCTACACCGCTATCTGTATAAACATGGAAATACCTACACCACTATATCTTTAAATATGGAAATATCCACACTGCTATCTCTATAAACATGGAAATGCTTACACCGCTATCTGTATAAACTTGGAAATATCTAAACTGCTGTCTGTATAAATTTAGAAATAACTACAACGCTATCTGTGAAACATGGAAATACATAAACCACTATCTCTATAAACATGGAAATATCTACAACGCTATCTGTGTAAACATGGAAATATCTACACCGCTATCTGTATAAACATGGAAATACCTACTCCACTATCTGTATAAACATGGAAATAACTACACCGCTAACTCTATAAACATGGATATATCTACACCGACATCTATAAAAACATGGAAATACCTACACAGTCATCTGTATAAACATGGAAATATGTACACCTCCGTGAGTATAAACATGGAAACATCTACACTGCCATCTGTATACACATGGAAATATCTACACGGGCATCAGTATAAACATGGAAGTATCTACACCGCTATCTCTATAAACATGGAAATTCCTACACCGCTATCTGTATAAACATGGAAATATCTATACCGCTATCTGTATAAACATGGAAATATATTCCTCACTATCTGTGTAAAGGTTTAAGTATCTACACAGCTATCTGTGTAAACTTGGAAATATCTACACCGCTATCTGTGTATAGATGGAAATATCTACACCACAATCTGTGCAAAGATGGAAATATCTACACCGCTATCTCTGTAAACATGGAAATATCTACACCGCTATCTGTATAAACATGGAAATATCTACATCGCGATCTGTATAAACATGGAAATATCTACACCGCTGTCTCTTTAACATGGAAATATCTGCACCGCTCTCTGTATACACATGGAAATATCTACACCACTATGTCTATAAACATGGAAATATCTACACCGCAGTCGGTATACACATGGAAATATCTACACACCCATCTGTATAAACATGGAAATATCTACACCACTATCTCTATAAACATGGATATATCTCCACCACTACCTGTAGAAACATGGAAATATCTACACCGCCGTCTGTATCAACATGGAAATATCTACACTGATATCTGTATAAATATGTAAATATCTACACTGCTATCTCTATAAACCTGGAAATAACTGCACTGCCATGTGTTTAAGCATGCGAATATCCTCACAGCCATCTGTATAAACATGGAAATATCTACACCACCATCTCTATAAACATGGAAATATCTACACCGCTATCTGTAAAAACATGGAAATGTCAACATCGCTATCTGCATAAAGATGGAAACATCTCCACCGCTATCTGTATAAACATTGAAATATCTACACCGCTATCTGTATAAACATGGAAATATCTACACCGCCATCTCTATAAACATGAAAATATCTACACCACCATCTCCATAAAGATGGAACTATCTACACCACCATTTGCGTAAACATGGAAATAACGACACCGATATCTGTATTAACATGGAAATATCTACACTGCCATCTGTATAACGATGGAAATATCTTCATCGTGAGCTGAATAAACATGGAAATGTCTACAACGCTATCTGTATAAACATGGAATTACCAACACCGCTATCTGTATAAACATGGAAATATCTACTCCGCTATCTGTATAAACATGGAAATACCAACACAGCTACCTGTATAAACATGGAAATATCGACACCGCTATCCGTATAAACATGGAAATATCTACACCACTATACCCATAAACATGGAAGTACCTACAACGCCATCTCTATAAACATGGAAATATCTACAATGCTATCTGTATAAACGTGGATATATCTTCACCGCTATCTGTATAAATTTGGAAATATCTACACCAAGATCTGTATAAACATGGAAATATATACACCACAATCTGTATAAACATGGAAATATCCACACCGATATCTCTATAAACATGGAAATGTCTACACCGCTATCTGGATAAACTTGGAAATACCAAAACCGCTCTCTCCGTAAACGTGGAGATATCTACAATGCTATCTGTGTAAACATGGAAATATATAAACCACTATCTCTATAAACATGGAAACTTATACAATGCTATCTGTGTAAACATGGAAATATCTACAACTCTATCTGTATAAACATGGAAATACCTACACCGCAATCTGTATAAACATGGAAATATCTACAAAACCATCTGTATATCTTGGAAATATCTACATCGCTATCTCTATAAACATAGAAATATCTATACCGCTATCTATATAAACATGGAAATACCTACACCACTATCTCTATAAACATGGAAATAACTACACCGCCATCTCTATAAACATGAAAATATCTACACTGTCATCTCCATAATCATGGAACTATCTACACCGCCATCTGTATATACATGGAAATATCTACACCACCATCAGTATAAACAAGGAAATATCTACACCGTGAGCTGTAGAAACATGGAAATATCTACACCGCTATCTGTGTAAACATGGAAATATCTATACCGCGATCTGTATAATCATGGAAATATCAACACCGCCATCTGTATAATCATGGAAATATCCACACCGCCATCAGTATAATCATGGAAATATCTAAACCGCCATCTGTAAAAATCTGGAAATATCTACACAGTCATCTGTAAAAACATGGAAATATCTACACTGCCATCTGTACACACATGGAAATATCTACACGGACATCAGTATAAACATGGAAATATCTACACCGCTATCTCTATAAACATGGATATTACTATACCGCTATCTGTATAAACATGGAAATGTCTACACCGCTATCTGTATAAACATGGAAATACCTACACCACTATATCTTTAAATATGGAAATATCCACACTGCTATCTCTATAAACATGGAAATGTTTACACCGCTATCTGTATAAACTTGGAAATATCTAAACTGCTGTCTGTATAAATTTAGAAATAACTACAACGCTATCTGTGAAACATGGAAATACATAAACCACTATCTCTATAAACATGGAAATATCTACAACGCTATCTGTGTAAACATGGAAATATCTACACCGCTATCTGTATAAACATGGAAATACCTACTCCACTATCTGTATAAACATGGAAATAACTACACCGCTAACTCTATAAACATGGATATATCTACACCGACATCTATAAAAACATGGAAATACCTACACAGTCATCTGTATAAACATGGAAATATGTACACCTCCGTGAGTATAAACATGGAAACATCTACACTGCCATCTGTATACACATGGAAATATCTACACGGGCATCAGTATAAACATGGAAGTATCTACACCGCTATCTGTATAAACATGGAAATACCTACTCCACTATCTGTATAAACATGGAAATAACTACACCGCTAACTCTATAAACATGGATATATCTACACCGACATCTATAAAAACATGGAAATACCTACACAGTCATCTGTATAAACATGGAAATATGTACACCTCCGTGAGTATAAACATGGAAACATCTACACTGCCATCTGTATACACATGGAAATATCTACACGGGCATCAGTATAAACATGGAAGTATCTACACCGCTATCTCTATAAACATGGAAATTCCTACACCGCTATCTGTATAAACATGGAAATATCTATACCGCTATCTGTATAAACATGGAAATATATTCCTCACTATCTGTGTAAAGGTTTAAGTATCTACACAGCTATCTGTGTAAACTTGGAAATATCTACACCGCTATCTGTGTATAGATGGAAATATCTACACCACAATCTGTGCAAAGATGGAAATATCTACACCGCTATCTCTGTAAACATGGAAATATCTACACCGCTATCTGTATAAACATGGAAATATCTACATCGCGATCTGTATAAACATGGAAATATCTACACCGCTGTCTCTTTAACATGGAAATATCTGCACCGCTCTCTGTATACACATGGAAATATCTACACCACTATGTCTATAAACATGGAAATATCTACACCGCAGTCGGTATACACATGGAAATATCTACACACCCATCTGTATAAACATGGAAATATCTACACCACTATCTCTATAAACATGGATATATCTCCACCACTACCTGTAGAAACATGGAAATATCTACACCGCTGTCTGTATCAACATGGAAATATCTACACTGATATCTGTATAAATATGTAAATATCTACACTGCTATCTCTATAAACCTGGAAATAACTGCACTGCCATGTGTTTAAGCATGCGAATATCCTCACAGCCATCTGTATAAATATGGAAATATCTACACCACCATCTCTATAAACATGGAAATATCTACACCGCTATCTGTAAAAACATGGAAATGTCAACATCGCTATCTGCATAAAGATGGAAACATCTCCACCGCTATCTGTATAAACATTGAAATATCTACACCGCTATCTGTATAAACATGGAAATATCTACACCACTATCTCTATAAACATGAATATAACTACACCGCCATCTCCATAAACATGAAAATATCTACACTGTCATCTCCATAAACATGGAACTATCTACACCGCCATCTGTATAAACATGGAAATATCTACACTGCCATCTGTGTACACATGGAAATATCTACACAGCCATCTGTATAAACAAGGAAATATCTACACCGTTATCTCTGTTAACATGGAAATAAATACACCACTATCTCTATAAACATGGAAATATCTACACCACTATCTGTATAAACATGTAAATATCTACACCTCCATCTCTATAAATATGAAAATATCTACACTGCCATCTCCATAATCATTGAACTATCTACACCACCATCTGTATAAATATGGAAATATCTACACCGCCATCTGAATAAACATGGAAATATCTACAATGCCATCTATATAAAGATGTAAGTATCTACTCCGCGAGATAAGTAAACATGGAAATATCTACACCGATATCTGTTTAAACATGGAAATATCAACACTGCCATCTGCATAATCATGAAAAAATCCACACCGCAATCTGCCTAAACATGGAAATATCTACACTGCAATTTGGAAAAACATGGAAATATCTACACAGTCATCTGTATAAACTTGGAAATATCTACACCTCCGTGAGTAAAAACATCGAAATATCTACACTGCCATCTGTATACACATGGAAATATCTCCACAGCTATCAGTATAAACATGGAAACATCTACACCGCTATCTCTATAAACATGGAAATACCTACACCGCTTTCTGTATAAACATAGAAATGCCTACACCAATATCTGTATAAACATGGAAACACCGACACCACTACCTGTATAAACTTGGAAATATCTACACTGCTATCTGCATAAATATGGAAATATCTACACCGCCATCTGTATAAACATGGAAATATCTCCACCGCTATGTGCATAAACATGGAAATATCTACTCCGCTATCTGTATAAACATGAAAATATCAACACCGCTCTCTGTATAAACACGCTAACATCCTCACCGCTATCTGTATAGACATGGAAATATCTACACCGATATCTCTATAAACATGGAAATAACTACACCGCCATCTGTATAAACGTGGAAATCTCTACACAGTCATCTGTATAAACATGGAAATACCTACACCACCATCTCTATAAACATGGAAATATCTACACTGCCTTCGGTATACAAATGGAAATATCTACACAGCCATCAGTATAAACATGGAAACATCTAAACCTCTATCTCTGTACACATGGAAATACCTACACTGCTATCTCTATAAACATGGAAATATCTACACCGCAATCTCTATAAACATGGAAATATCTACACCGCCATCTCTATAAACATGAAAATATCTACACCACCATCTCCATAAAGATGGAACTATCTACACCACCATTTGCGTAAACATGGAAATAACGACACCGATATCTGTATTAACATGGAAATATCTACACTGCCATCTGTATAACGATGGAAATATCTTCATCGTGAGCTGAATAAACATGGAAATGTCTACAACGCTATCTGTATAAACATGGAAATACCAACACCGCTATCTGTATAAACATGGAAATATCTACTCCGCTATCTGTATAAACATGGAAATACCAACACAGCTACCTGTGTAAACATGGAAATATCGACACCGCTATCAGTATAAACATGGAAATATCTACACCACTATACCCATAAACATGGAAGTACCTACAACGCCATCTCTATAAACATGGAAATATCTACAATGCTATCTGTATAAACGTGGATATATCTTCACCGCTATCTGTATAAATTTGGAAATATCTACACCAAGATCAGTATAAACATGGAAATATCTACACCACTATCTGTATAAACATGGAAATATCCACACCGATATCTCTATAAACATGGAAATGTCTACACCGCTATCTGGATAAACTTGGAAATACCAAAACCGCTCTCTCCATAAACGTGGAGATATCTACAATGCTATCTGTGTAAACATGGAAATATATAAACCACTATCTCTATAAACATGGAAACATATACAATGCTATCTGTGTAAACATGGAAATATCTAAAACTCTATCTGTATAAACATGGAAATACCTACACCGCAATCTGTATAAACATGGAAATATCTACAAAACCATCTGTATATCTTGGAAATATCTACATCGCTATCTCTGTAAACATAGAAATATCTATACCGCTATCTATATAAACATGGAAATACCTACAGCACTATCTCTATAAACATGGAAATATCTACACCGCCATCTCTATAAACATGAAAATATCTACACTGTCATCTCCATAATCATGGAACTATCTACACCGCCATCTGTATATACATGGAAATATCTACACCACCATCAGTATAAACAAGGAAATATCTACACCGTGAGCTGTAGAAACATGGAAATATCTACACCGCTATCTGTGTAAACATGGAAATATCTATACCGCGATCTGTATAATCATGGAAATATCAACACCGCCATCTGTATAATCATGGAAATATCCACACCGCCATCAGTATAATCATGGAAATATCTAAACCGCCATCTGTAAAAATCTGGAAATATCTACACAGTCATCTGTAAAAACATGGAAATATCTACACTGCCATCTGTACACACATGGAAATATCTACACGGACATCAGTATAAACATGGAAATATCTACACCGCTATCTCTATAAACATGGATATTACTACACCGCTATCTGTATAAACATGGAAATGTCTACACCGCTATCTGTATAAACATGGAAATACCTACACCACTATATCTTTAAATATGGAAATATCCACACTGCTATCTCTATAAACATGGAAATGTTTACACCGCTATCTGTATAAACTTGGAAATATCTAAACTGCTGTCTGTATAAATTTAGAAATAACTACAACGCTATCTGTGAAACATGGAAATACATAAACCACTATCTCTATAAACATGGAAATATCTACAATGCTATCTGTGTAAACATGGAAATATCTACACCGCTATCTGTATAAACATGGAAATACCTACTCCACTATCTGTATAAACATGGAAATAACTACACCGCTAACTCTATAAACATGGATATATCTACACCGACATCTATAAAAACATGGAAATACCTACACAGTCATCTGTATAAACATGGAAATATGTACACCTCCGTGAGTATAAACATGGAAACATCTACACTGCCATCTGTATACACATGGAAATATCTACACGGGCATCAGTATAAACATGGAAGTATCTACACCGCTATCTCTATAAACATGGAAATTCCTACACCGCTATCTGTATAAACATGGAAATATCTATACCTCTATCTGTATAAACATGGAAATATATTCCTCACTATCTGTGTAAAGGTTTAAGTATCTACACAGCTATCTGTGTAAACTTGGAAATATCTACACCGCTATCTGTGTATAGATGGAAATATCTACACCACAATCTGTGCAAAGATGGAAATATCTACACCGCTATCTCTGTAAACATGGAAATATCTACACTGCTATCTGTATAAACATGGAAATATCTACATCGCGATCTGTATAAACATGGAAATATCTACACCGCTGTCTCTTTAACATGGAAATATCTGCACCGCTCTCTGTATACACATGGAAATATCTACACCAGTATGTCTATAAACATGGAAATATCTACACCGCAGTCGGTATACACATGGAAATATCTACACACCCATCTGTATAAACATGGAAATATCTACACCACTATCTCTATAAACATGGATATATCTCCACCACTACCTGTAGAAACATGGAAATATCTACACCGCCGTCTGTATCAACATGGAAATATCTACACTGATATCTGTATAAATATGTAAATATCTACACTGCTATCTCTATAAACCTGGAAATAACTGCACTGCCATGTGTTTAAGCATGCGAATATCCTCACAGCCATCTGTATAAACATGGAAATATCTACACCACCATCTCTATAAACATGGAAATATCTACACCGCTATCTGTAAAAACATGGAAATGTCAACATCGCTATCTGCATAAAGATGGAAACATCTCCACCGCTATCTGTATAAACATTGAAATATCTACACCGCTATCTGTATAAACATGGAAATATCTACACCGCCATCTCTATAAACATGAAAATATCTACACCACCATCTCCATAAAGATGGAACTATCTACACCACCATTTGCGTAAACATGGAAATAACGACACCGATATCTGTATTAACATGGAAATATCTACACTACCATCTGTATAACGATGGAAATATCTTCATCGTGAGCTGAATAAACATGGAAATGTCTACAACGCTATCTGTATAAACATGGAAATACCAACACCGCTATCTGTATAAACATGGAAATATCTACTCCGCTATCTGTATAAACATGGAAATACCAACACAGCTACCTGTATAAACATGGAAATATCGACACCGTTATCAGTATAAACATGGAAATATCTACACCACTATACCCATAAACATGGAAGTACCTACAACGCCATCTCTATAAACATGGAAATATCTACAATGCTATCTGTATAAACGTGGAAATATCTTCACCGCTATCTGTATAAATTTGGAAATATCTACACCAAGATCAGTATAAACATGGAAATATCTACACCACTATCTGTATAAACATGGAAATATCCACACCGATATCTCTATAAACATGGAAATGTCTACACCGCTATCTGGATAAACTTGGAAATACCAAAACCGCTCTCTCCATAAACGTGGAGATATCTACAATGCTATCTGTGTAAACATGGAAATATATAAACCACTATCTCTATAAACATGGAAACATATACAATGCTATCTGTGTAAACATGGAAATATCTACAACTCTATCTGTATAAACATGGAAATACCTACACCGCAATCTGTATAAACATGGAAATATCTACAAAACCATCTGTATATCTTGGAAATATCTACATCGCTATCTCTATAAACATAGAAATATCTATACCGCTATCTATATAAACATGGAAATACCTACACCACTATCTCTATAAACATGGAAATATCTACACCGCCATCTCTATAAACATGAAAATATCTACACTGTCATCTCCATAATCATGGAACTATCTACACCGCCATCTGTATATACATGGAAATATCTACACCACCATCAGTATAAACAAGGAAATATCTACACAGTGAGCTGTAGAAACATGGAAATATCTACACCGCTATCTGTGTAAACGTGGAAATATCTATACCGCGATCTGTATAATCATGGAAATATCAACACCGCCATCTGTATAATCATGGAAATATCCACACCGCCATCAGTATAATCATGGAAATATCTAAACCGCCATCTGTAAAAATCTGGAAATATCTACACAGTCATCTGTAAAAACATGGAAATATCTACACTGCCATCTGTACACACATGGAAATATCTACACGGACATCAGTATAAACATGGAAATATCTACACCGCTATCTCTATAAACATGGATATTACTACACCGCTATCTGTATAAACATGGAAATGTCTACACCGCTATCTGTATAAACATGGAAATACCTACACCACTATATCTTTAAATATGGAAATATCCACACTGCTATCTCTATAAACATGGAAATGTTTACACCGCTATCTGTATAAACTTGGAAATATCTAAACTGCTGTCTGTATGAATTTAGAAATAACTACAACGCTATCTGTGAAACATGGAAATACATAAACCACTATCTCTATAAACATGGAAATATCTACAACGCTATCTGTGTAAACATGGAAATATCTACACCGCTATCTGTATAAACATGGAAATACCTACTCCACTATCTGTATAAACATGGAAATAACTACACCGCTAACTCTATAAACATGGATATATCTACACCGACATCTATAAAAACATGGAAATACCTACACAGTCATCTGTATAAACATGGAAATATGTACACCTCCGTGAGTATAAACATGGAAACATCTACACTGCCATCTGTATACACATGGAAATATCTACACGGGCATCAGTATAAACATGGAAGTATCTACACCGCTATCTCTATAAACATGGAAATTCCTACACCGCTATCTGTATAAACATGGAAATATCTATACCGCTATCTGTATAAACATGGAAATATATTCCTCACTATCTGTGTAAAGGTTTAAGTATCTACACAGCTATCTGTGTAAACTTGGAAATATCTACACCGCTATCTGTGTATAGATGGAAATATCTACACCACAATCTGTGCAAAGATGGAAATATCTACACCGCTATCTCTGTAAACATGGAAATATCTACACCGCTATCTGTATAAACATGGAAATATCTATATCGCGATCTGTATAAACATGGAAATATCTACACCGCTGTCTCTTTAACATGGAAATATCTGCACCGCTCTCTGTATACACATGGAAATATCTACACCACTATGTCTATAAACATGGAAATATCTACACCGCAGTCGGTATACACATGGAAATATCTACACACCCATCTGTATAAAAATGGAAATATCTACACCACTATCTCTATAAACATGGATATATCTCCACCACTACCTGTAGAAACATGGAAATATCTACACCGCCGTCTGTATCAACATGGAAATATCTACACTGATATCTGTATAAATATGTAAATATCTACACTGCTATCTCTATAAACCTGGAAATAACTGCACTGCCATGTGTTTAAGCATGCGAATATCCTCACAGCCATCTGTATAAACATGGAAATATCTACACCACCATCTCTATAAACATGGAAATATCTACACCGCTATCTGTAAAAACATGGAAATGTCAACATCGCTATCTGCATAAAGATGGAAACATCTCCACCGCTATCTGTATAAACATTGAAATATCTACACCGCTATCTGTATAAACATGGAAATATCTACACCGCCATCTCTATAAACATGAAAATATCTACACCACCATCTCCATAAAGATGGAACTATCTACACCACCATTTGCGTAAACATGGAAATAACGACACCGATATCTGTATTAACATGGAAATATCTACACTGCCATCTGTATAACGATGGAAATATCTTCATCGTGAGCTGAATAAACATGGAAATGTCTACAACGCTATCTGTATAAACATGGAATTACCAACACCGCTATCTGTATAAACATGGAAATATCTACTCCGCTATCTGTATAAACATGGAAATACCAACACAGCTACCTGTATAAACATGGAAATATCGACACCGCTATCAGTATAAACATGGAAATATCTACACCACTATACCCATAAACATGGAAGTACCTACAACGCCATCTCTATAAACATGGAAATATCTACAATGCTATCTGTATAAACGTGGATATATCTTCACCGCTATCTGTATAAATTTGGAAATATCTACACCAAGATCTGTATAAACATGGAAATATCTACACCACAATCTGTATAAACATGGAAATATCCACACCGATATCTCTATAAACATGGAAATGTCTACACCGCTATCTGGATAAACTTGGAAATACCAAAACCGCTCTCTCCATAAACGTGGAGATATCTACAATGCTATCTGTGTAAACATGGAAATATATAAACCACTATCTCTATAAACATGGAAACATATACAATGCTATCTGTGTAAACATGGAAATATCTACAACTCTATCTGTATAAACATGGAAATACCTACACCGCAATCTGTATAAACATGGAAATATCTACAAAACCATCTGTATATCTTGGAAATATCTACATCGCTATCTCTATAAACATAGAAATATCTATACCGCTATCTATATAAACATGGAAATACCTACACCACTATCTCTATAAACATGGAAATATCTACACCGCCATCTCTATAAACATGAAAATATCTACACTGCCATCTCCATAATCATGGAACTATCTACACCGCCATCTGTATATACATGGAAATATCTACACCACCATCAGTATAAACAAGGAAATATCTACACCGTGAGCTGTAGAAACATGGAAATATCTACACCGCTATCTGTAAAAACATGGAAATGTCAACATCGCTATCTGCATAAAGATGGAAACATCTCCACCGCTATCTGTATAAACATTGAAATATCTACACCGCTATCTGTATAAACATGGAAATATCTACACCGCCATCTCTATAATCATGAAAATATCTACACCACCATCTCCATAAAGATGGAACTATCTACACCACCATTTGCGTAAACATGGAAATAACGACACCGATATCTGTATTAACATGGAAATATCTACACTGCCATCTGTATAACGATGGAAATATCTTCATCGTGAGCTGAATAAACATGGAAATGTCTACAACGCTATCTGTATAAACATGGAATTACCAACACCGCTATCTGTATAAACATGGAAATATCTACTCCGCTATCTGTATAAACATGGAAATACCAACACAGCTACCTGTATAAACATGGAAATATCGACACCGCTATCAGTATAAACATGGAAATATCTACACCACTATACCCATAAACATGGAAGTACCTACAACGCCATCTCTATAAACATGGAAATATCTACAATGCTATCTGTATAAACGTGGATATATCTTCACCGCTATCTGTATAAATTTGGAAATATCTACACCAAGATCTGTATAAACATGGAAATATCTACACCACAATCTGTATAAACATGGAAATATCCACACCGATATCTCTATAAACATGGAAATGTCTACACCGCTATCTGGATAAACTTGGAAATACCAAAACCGCTCTTTCCATAAACGTGGAGATATCTACAATGCTATCTGTGTAAACATGGAAATATATAAACCACTATCTCTATAAACATGGAAACATATACAATGCTATCTGTGTAAACATGGAAATATCTACAACTCTATCTGTATAAACATGGAAATACCTACACCGCAATCTGTATAAACATGGAAATATCTACAAAACCATCTGTATATCTTGGAAATATCTACATCGCTATCTCTATAAACATAGAAATATCTATACCGCTATCTATATAAACATGGAAATACCTACACCACTATCTCTATAAACATGGAAATATCTACACCGCCATCTCTATAAACATGAAAATATCTACACTGCCATCTCCATAATCATGGAACTATCTACACCGCCATCTGTATATACATGGAAATATCTACACCACCATCAGTATAAACAAGGAAATATCTACACCGTGAGCTGTAGAAACATGGAAATATCTACACCGCTATCTGTGTAAACATGGAAATATCTATACCGCGATCTGTATAATCATGGAAATATCAACACCGCCATCTGTATAATCATGGAAATATCCACACCGCCATCAGTATAATCATGGAAATATCTAAACCGCCATCTGTAAAAATCTGGAAATATCCACACAGTCATCTGTAAAAACATGGAAATATCTACACTGCCATCTGTACACACATGGAAATATCTACACGGACATCAGTATAAACATGGAAATATCTACACCGCTATCTCTATAAACATGGATATTACTACACCGCTATCTGTATAAACATGGAAATGTCTACACCGCTATCTGTATAAACATGGAAATACCTACACCACTATATCTTTAAATATGGAAATATCCACACTGCTATCTCTATAAACATGGAAATGTTTACACCGCTATCTGTATAAACTTGGAAATATCTAAATTGCTGTCTGTATAAATTTAGAAATAACTACAACGCTATCTGTGAAACATGGAAATACAAAAACCACTATCTCTATAAACATGGAAATATCTACAACACTATCTGTGTAAACATGGAAATATCTACACCGCTATCTGTATAAACATGGAAATACCTACTCCACTATCTGTATAAACATGGAAATAACTACACCGCTAACTCTATAAACATGGATATATCTACACCGACATCTATAAAAACATGGAAATACCTACACAGTCATCTGTAGAAACATGGAAATATGTACACCTCCGTGAGTATAAACATGGAAATATCTACACTGCCATCTGTATACACATGGAAATATCTACACGGGCATCAGTATAAACATGGAAGTATCTACACCGCTATCTCTATAAACATGGAAATTCCTACACCGCTATCTGTATAAACATGGAAATATCTATACCACTATCTGTATAAACATGGAAATATATTCCTCACTATCTGTGTAAAGGTTTAAGTATCTACACAGCTATCTGTGTAAACTTGGAAATATCTACACCGCTATCTGTGTATAGATGGAAATATCTACACCACAATCTGTGCAAAGATGGAAATATCTACACCGCTATCTCTGTAAACATGGAAATATCTACACCGCTATCTGTATAAACATGGAAATATCTACATCGCGATCTGTATAAACATGGAAATATCTACACCGCTGTCTCTTTAACATGGAAATATCTGCACCGCTCTCTGTATACACATGGAAATATCTACACCACTATGTCTATAAACATGGAAATATCTACACCGCAGTCGGTATACACATGGAAATATCTACACACCCATCTGTATAAACATGGAAATATCTACACCACTATCTCTATAAACATGGATATATCTCCACCACTACCTGTAGAAACATGGAAATATCTACACCGCCGTCTGTATCAACATGGAAATATCTACACTGATATCTGTATAAATATGTAAATATCTACACTGCTATCTCTATAAACCTGGAAATAACTGCACTGCCATGTGTTTAAGCATGCGAATATCCTCACAGCCATCTGTATAAACATGGAAATATCTACACCACCATCTCTATAAACATGGAAATATCTACACCGCTATCTGTAAAAACATGGAAATGTCAACATCGCTATCTGCATAAAGATGGAAACATCTCCACCGCTATCTGTATAAACCTTGAAATATCTTCACCGCTATCTGTATAAATTTGGAAATATCTACACCAAGATCTGTATAAACATGGAAATATCCACACCACTATCTCTATAAACATGGAAATGTCTACACCGCTATCTGGATAAACTTGGAAATACCAAAACCGCTCTCTCCATAAACGTGGAGATATCTACAATGCTATCTGTGTAAACATGGAAATATATAAACCACTATCTCTATAAACATGGAAACATATACAATGCTATCTGTGTAAACACGGAAATATCTACAACTCTATCTGTATAAACATGGAAATACCTACACCGCAATCTGTATAAACATGGAAATATCTACAAAACCATCTGTATATCTTGGAAATATCTACATCGCTATCTCTATAAACATAGAAATATCTATACCGCTATCTATATAAACATGGAAATACCTACACCACTATCTCTATAAACATGGAAATATCTACACCGCCATCTCTATAAACATGAAAATATCTACACTGCCATCTCCATAATCATGGAACTATCTACACCGCCATCTGTATATACATGGAAATATCTACACCACCATCAGTATAAACAAGGAAATATCTACACCGTGAGCTGTAGAAACATGGAAATATCTACACCGCTATCTGTGTAAACATGGAAATATCTATACCGCGATCTGTATAATCATGGAAATATCAACACCGCCATCTGTATAATCATGGAAATATCCACACCGCCATCAGTATAATCATGGAAATATCTAAACCGCCATCTGTAAAAATCTGGAAATATCTACACAGTCATCTGTAAAAACATGGAAATATCTACACTGCCATCTGTACACACATGGAAATATCTACACGGACATCAGTATAAACATGGAAATATCTACACCGCTATCTCTATAAACATGGATATTACTACACCGCTATCTGTATAAACATGGAAATGTCTACACCGCTATCTGTATAAACATGGAAATACCTACACCACTATATCTTTAAATATGGAAATATCCACACTGCTATCTCTATAAACATGGAAATGTTTACACCGCTATCTGTATAAACTTGGAAATATCTAAACTGCTGTCTGTATAAATTTAGAAATAACTACAACGCTATCTGTGAAACATGGAAATACATAAACCACTATCTCTATAAACATGGAAATATCTACAACGCTATCTGTGTAAACATGGAAATATCTACACCGCTATCTGTATAAACATGGAAATACCTACTCCACTATCTGTATAAACATGGAAATAACTACACCGCTAACTCTATAAACATGGATATATCTACACCGACATCTATAAAAACATGGAAATACCTACACAGTCATCTGTATAAACATGGAAATATGTACACCTCCGTGAGTATAAACATGGAAACATCTACACTGCCATCTGTATACACATGGAAATATCTACACGGGCATCAGTATAAACATGGAAGTATCTACACCGCTATCTCTATAAACATGGAAATTCCCACACCGCTATCTGTATAAACATGGAAATATCTATACCGCTATCTGTATAAACATGGAAATATATTCCTCACTATCTGTGTAAAGGTTTAAGTATCTACACAGCTATCTGTGTAAACTTGGAAATATCTACACCGCTATCTGTGTATAGATGGAAATATCTACACCACAATCTGTGCAAAGATGGAAATATCTACACCGCTGTCTCTGTAAACATGGAAATATCTACACCGCTATCTGTATAAACATGGAAATATCTACATCGCGATCTGTATAAACATGGAAATATCTACACCGCTGTCTCTTTAACATGGAAATATCTGCACCGCTCTCTGTATACACATGGAAATATCTACACCACTATGTCTATAAACATGGAAATATCTACACCGCAGTCGGTATACACATGGAAATATCTACACACCCATCTGTATAAACATGGAAATATCTACACCACTATCTCTATAAACATGGATATATCTCCACCACTACCTGTAGAAACATGGAAATATCTACACCGCCGTCTGTATCAACATGGAAATATCTACACTGATATCTGTATAAATATGTAAATATCTACACTGCTATCTCTATAAACCTGGAAATAACTGCACTGCCATGTGTTTAAGCATGCGAATATCCTCACAGCCATCTGTATAAACATGGAAATATCTACACCACCATCTCTATAAACATGGAAATATCTACACCGCTATCTGTAAAAACATGGAAATGTCAACATCGCTATCTGCATAAAGATGGAAACATCTCCACCGCTATCTGTATAAACATTGAAATATCTACACCGCTATCTGTATAAACATGGAAATATCTACACCGCCATCTCTATAAACATGAAAATATCTACACCACCATCTCCATAAAGATGGAACTATCTACACCACCATTTGCGTAAACATGGAAATAACGACACCGATATCTGTATTAACATGGAAATATCTACACTGCCATCTGTATAACGATGGAAATATCTTCATCGTGAGCTGAATAAACATGGAAATGTCTACAACGCTATCTGTATAAACATGGAAATACCAACACCGCTATCTGTATAAACATGGAAATATCTACTCCGCTATCTGTATAAACATGGAAATACCAACACAGCTACCTGTATAAACATGGAAATATCGACACCGTTATCAGTATAAACATGGAAATATCTACACCACTATACCCATAAACATGGAAGTACCTACAACGCCATCTCTATAAACATGGAAATATCTACAATGCTATCTGTATAAACGTGGAAATATCTTCACCGCTATCTGTATAAATTTGGAAATCTCTACACCAAGATCTGTATAAACATGGAAATATCTACACCACAATCTGTATAAACATGGAAATATCCACACCGATATCTCTATAAACATGGAAATGTCTACACCGCTATCTGGATAAACTTGGAAATACCAAAACCGCTCTCTCCATAAACGTGGAGATATCTACAATGCTATCTGTGTAAACATGGAAATATATAAACCACTATCTCTATAAACATGGAAACATATACAATGCTATCTGTGTAAACATGGAAATATCTACAACTCTATCTGTATAAACATGGAAATACCTACACCGCAATCTGTATAAACATGGAAATATCTACAAAACCATCTGTATATCTTGGAAATATCTACATCGCTATCTCTATAAACATAGAAATATCTATACCGCTATCTATATAAACATGGAAATACCTACACCACTATCTCTATAAACATGGAAATATCTACACCGCCATCTCTATAAACATGAAAATATCTACACTGCCATCTCCATAATCATGAAACTATCTACACCGCCATCTGTATATACATGGAAATATCTACACCACCATCAGTATAAACAAGGAAATATCTACACCGTGAGCTGTAGAAACATGGAAATATCTACACCGCTATCTGTGTAAACATGGAAATATCTATACCGCGATCTGTATAATCATGGAAATATCAACACCGCCATCTGTATAATCATGGAAATATCCACACCGCCATCAGTATAATCATGGAAATATCTAAACCGCCATCTGTAAAAATCTGGAAATATCTACACAGTCATCTGTAAAAACATGGAAATATCTACACTGCCATCTGTACACACATGGAAATATCTACACGGACATCAGTAGAAACATGGAAATATCTACACCGCTATCTCTATAAACATGGATATTACTACACCGCTATCTGTATAAACATGAAAATGTCTACACCGCTATCTGTATAAACATGGAAATACCTACACCACTATATCTTTAAATATGGAAATATCCACACTGCTATCTCTATAAACATGGAAATGTTTACACCGCTATCTGTATAAACTTGGAAATATCTAAACTGCTGTCTGTATAAATTTAGAAATAACTACAACGCTATCTGTGAAACATGGAAATACATAAACCACTATCTCTATAAACATGGAAATATCTACAACGCTATCTGTGTAAACATGGAAATATCTACACCGCTATCTGTATAAACATGGAAATACCTACTCCACTATCTGTATAAACATGGAAATAACTACACCGCTAACTCTATAAACATGGATATATCTACACCGACATCTATAAAAACATGGAAATACCTACACAGTCATCTGTATAAACATGGAAATATGTACACCTCCGTGAGTATAAACATGGAAACATCTACACTGCCATCTGTATACACATGGAAATATCTACACGGGCATCAGTATAAACATGGAAGTATCTACACCGCTATCTCTATAAACATGGAAATTCCTACACCGCTATCTGTATAAACATGGAAATATCTATACCGCTATCTGTATAAACATGGAAATATATTCCTCACTATCTGTGTAAAGGTTTAAGTATCTACACAGCTATCTGTGTAAACTTGGAAATATCTACACCGCTATCTGTGTATAGATGGAAATATCTACACCACAATCTGTGCAAAGATGGAAATATCTACACCGCTATCTCTGTAAACATGGAAATATCTACACCGCTATCTGTATAAACATGGAAATATCTACATCGCGATCTGTATAAACATGGAAATATCTACACCGCTGTCTCTTTAACATGGAAATATCTGCACCGCTCTCTGTATACACATGGAAATATCTACACCACTATGTCTATAAACATGGAAATATCTACACCGCAGTCGGTATACACATGGAAATATCTACACACCCATCTGTATAAACATGGAAATATCTACACCACTATCTCTATAAACATGGATATATCTCCACCACTACCTGTAGAAACATGGAAATATCTACACCGCCGTCTGTATCAACATGGAAATATCTACACTGATATCTGTATAAATATGTAAATATCTACACTGCTATCTCTATAAACCTGGAAATAACTGCACTGCCATGTGTTTAAGCATGCGAATATCCTCACAGCCATCTGTATAAACATGGAAATATCTACACCACCATCTCTATATACATGGAAATATCTACACCGCTATCTGTAAAAACATGGAAATGTCAACATCGCTATCTGCATAAAGATGGAAACATCTCCACCGCTATCTGTATAAACATTGAAATATCTACACCGCTATCTGTATAAACATGGAAATATCTACACCGCCATCTCTATAAACATGAAAATATCTACACCACCATCTCCATAAAGATGGAACTATCTACACCACCATTTGCGTAAACATGGAAATAACGACACCGATATCTGTATTAACATGGAAATATCTACACTGCCATCTGTATAACGATGGAAATATCTTCATCGTGAGCTGAATAAACATGGAAATGTCTACAACGCTATCTGTATAAACATGGAAATACCAACACCGCTATCTGTATAAACATGGAAATATCTACTCCGCTATCTGTATAAACATGGAAATACCAACACAGCTACCTGTATAAACATGGAAATATCGACACCGTTATCAGTATAAACATGGAAATATCTACACCACTATACCCATAAACATGGAAGTACCTACAACGCCATCTCTATAAACATGGAAATATCTACAATGCTATCTGTATAAACGTGGATATATCTTCACCGCTATCTGTATAAATTTGGAAATCTCTACACCAAGATCTGTATAAACATGGAAATATCTACACCACTATCTGTATAAACATGGAAATATCCACACCGATATCTCTATAAACATGGAAATGTCTACACCGCTATCTGGATAAACTTGGAAATACCAAAACCGCTCTCTCCATAAACGTGGAGATATCTACAATGCTATCTGTGTAAACATGGAAATATATAAACCACTATCTCTATAAACATGGAAACATATACAATGCTATCTGTGTAAACATGGAAATATCTACAACTCTATCTGTATAAACATGGAAATACCTACACCGCAATCTGTATAAACATGGAAATATCTACAAAACCATCTGTATATCTTGGAAATATCTACATCGCTATCTCTATAAACATAGAAATATCTATACCGCTATCTATATAAACATGGAAATACCTACACCACTATCTCTATAAACATGGAAATATCTACACCGCCATCTCTATAAACATGAAAATATCTACACTGCCATCTCCATAATCATGGAACTATCTACACCGCCATCTGTATATACATGGAAATATCTACACCACCATCAGTATAAACAAGGAAATATCTACACCGTGAGCTGTAGAAACATGGAAATATCTACACCGCTATCTGTGTAAACATGGAAATATCTATACCGCGATCTGTATAATCATGGAAATATCAACACCGCCATCTGTATAATCATGGAAATATCCACACCGCCATCAGTATAATCATGGAAATATCTAAACCGCCATCTGTAAAAATCTGGAAATATCTACACAGTCATCTGTAAAAACATGGAAATATCTACACTGCCATCTGTACACACATGGAAATATCTACACGGACATCAGTATAAACATGGAAATATCTACACCGCTATCTCTATAAACATGGATATTACTACACCGCTATCTGTATAAACATGGAAATGTCTACACCGCTATCTGTATAAACATGGAAATACCTACACCACTATATCTTTAAATATGGAAATATCCACACTGCTATCTCTATAAACATGGAAATGTTTACACCGCTATCTGTATAAACTTGGAAATATCTAAACTGCTGTCTGTATAAATTTAGAAATAACTACAACGCTATCTGTGATACATGGAAATACATAAACCACTATCTCTATAAACATGGAAATATCTACAACGCTATCTGTGTAAACATGGAAATATCTACACCGCTATCTGTATAAACATGGAAATACCTACTCCACTATCTGTATAAACATGGAAATAACTACACCGCTAACTCTATAAACATGGATATATCTACACCGACATCTATAAAAACATGGAAATACCTACACAGTCATCTGTATAAACATGGAAATATGTACACCTCCGTGAGTATAAACATGGAAATATCTACACTGCCATCTGTATACACATGGAAATATCTACACGGGCATCAGTATAAACATGGAAGTATCTACACCGCTATCTCTATAAACATGGAAATTCCTACACCGCTATCTGTATAAACATGGAAATATCTATACCGCTATCTGTATAAACATGGAAATATATTCCTCACTATCTGTGTAAAGGTTTAAGTATCTACACAGCTATCTGTGTAAACTTGGAAATATCTACACCGCTATCTGTGTATAGATGGAAATATCTACACCACAATCTGTGCAAAGATGGAAATATCTACACCGCTATCTCTGTAAACATGGAAATATCTACACCGCTATCTGTATAAACATGGAAATATCTACATCGCGATCTGTATAAACATGGAAATATCTACACCGCTGTCTCTTTAACATGGAAATATCTGCACCGCTCTCTGTATACACATGGAAATATCTACACCACTATGTCTATAAACATGGAAATATCTACACCGCAGTCGGTAGACACATGGAAATATCTACACACCCATCTGTATAAACATGGAAATATCTACACCACTATCTCTATAAACATGGATATATCTCCACCACTACCTGTAGAAACATGGAAATATCTACACCGCCGTCTGTATCAACATGGAAATATCTACACTGCTATATGTATAAATATGTAAATATCTACACTGCTATCTCTATAAACCTGGAAATAACTGCACTGCCATGTGTTTAAGCATGCGAATATCCTCACAGCCATCTGTATAAACATGGAAATATCTACACCACCATCTCTATAAACATGGAAATATCTACACCGCTATCTGTAAAAACATGGAAATGTCAACATCGCTATCTGCATAAAGATGGAAACATCTCCACCGCTATCTGTATAAACATTGAAATATCTACACCGCTATCTGTATAAACATGGAAATATCTACACCACTATCTGTATAAACATGGAAAATCTACACCACCATCTCTATAAACATGGAAATATCTACACTGCCGTTTGCATACAAATGGAAATATCTACAAAGCCATCTGTATAAACATGGAAGTATCTACACTGCTATCTCTATTAACATGGAAATACCTACACAGCTATCTCTAGAATCATGGAAATATCTACACCGCAATCTGTATAAACAAGGAAATATCTACACCGCCATCTCTATAAACATGAAAATATCTACACCGCCATCTACATAATCATGGAACTAACTACACCACCATCTGTATAAACTTGGAAATATCTACACCGCTTTCTGTATAAACATGGAAACATCTACACTTCCATCTGTATAAAGATGGAAATATCTATACCGCGAGCTGTATAAACATGGAAATATATAAACTGCTATCCGTATAAACATGGAAATACCAACACCGCTATCTCTATAAACGTGGAAATATCTACACCGCTCTCTGTATAAACATGGAAATATCTACACCACTATCTCTATAAACATGGAAATACCTACACCGACATCTCTATAAACATGGAAATACATTAACTGCTATCCGTATAAACATGGAAATATCTACAACACTAATTGGGTAAACATGGAAATATCAACACTGCCATCTGTATACACATGGAACTATCTACAGTGCCATCAGTATAAATATGGAAACATCCACACCGCTATCTCTATACACATGGAAATACCAATACCACTATCTCTATAAACATGGAAATATCTACACCGTCATCTCTATAAACATGAAAATATCTACACCGCCATCTCCATAAACATGGAACTATCTTCACCACCATCTGTGTAAACATGGAAATATCTACAACACTGTCTGTATAAACATAGAAATAACTACAATGATATCTGTATAAAGATGGTAATATCTACACCGTGAGCTGTATTAACTTGGAAATATCTACACCGCTATCTGTATAAACATGGAAATACCAACACTGCTGTCTGTATAAACATGGAAATATCTACAACGCTATCTGTATAAACATGGAAATATCTACACCACCATGTATATAAACATGAAAATATCAACACTGTCATCTGTATAAACATGGAAATATATACACAGCCATCTCTAAATACCTGGAAATAAGTACACCGCTATCTGTATAAACATGGAAATATCTGCACCGCTATCTGTATAAACATGTAAAGATCTACACCGCTATCTGTATAAACATGGAAATATCTACACCGCTATCTGTATGAAGGTGGAAATATTTACGCCGCGAGCTGTATAAACATGGAAATATCTACATCGCTATCTGTATAAACATGGAAATATCTACACTGCTATCTCTATAAACATGGAAATATATACAATGCCATCTCTATAAACATAGAAATATCTACACCGACATCTACATAAACAAGGATATATCAACACCGCCATGTGTACAAACATGGAAATATCTACACAGATATCTGAAAACATGGAACTATCTACACCGCTACCTGTATAAACATCGAAATACCTACCCAGCTAACTCTATAAATATGGAAATATCTACACTGCTATCTGTATAAACATGGAAATATCTACACCGTTATCTGTATAAACATGGAGATATCTACATGGCTATCTTTATAAAGATGGAAAAACCTACACCGCCATCTGTATAAACCTGGAAATACGTACACAGTCATCTCTATAATCATGGAAATACCTACACCAGCATCTGTATAATAATGGAAATATCTACACTGCCATAGGTATAAACATGGAAATATCTACACAGCCATCTCTACAAACATGGAAATAACTACACCACTATCTGTATAAAATTGGAAATAGCCACACCGCTATCTGTATAAACATGGAAATGTCTACACCGCTGTCTGTATAATCATGGAAATATCTACACCGCTATATGTATAAATATGAAAATAACTACACCACTATCTCTATAACCATGGAAATATCTGCACCGCTATCTGTATAAACATAGAAAGAACTACACTGCTATCTCTATAAACATGGAAATATCTACTCCGCCATCTGTATAAACGTGGAAATATCTACAAAGTCATTTGTATAAGCATGGAAATATCTACACCGTCATCTGTATAAAGATGGAAATACATACACCACTATCTGTATAAACCTGGAAATATCTACACCACTATCTGAATAAACTTGGAAATATCTACACCGCTATCTGTATAAACATGGAAATATCTACACCGCTATCTGAATAAGCATGGAAATACCTACACCGCTATCTGTATAAGCATGCAAATATCTAAACCGCTATCTGTATAAACATGGAAATATCTACATCGCTATCTGTGTAAACATGGAAACATCTCCACCGCTATCTGTATAAACACGGAACTATCTACAACGCTATCTTTATAAACATGGAAATATCTACATCGCCGTCTGTATAAACATGGAAATATCTACACCGCTATCTGTATAATCATGGAAATAACTGCACCGCCATCTACATAAACGAGGAAATTTCTACACCGCCATCTCTATAAACTTGAAAATATCTACAACTCCATCTCCATAAACACGGAACTATCTACACAGCCATTTGTGTAAACATGGAAATATGTACACCTCTATCTGTATAAACATGGAAATATCTACACTACCATCTTTATAAACATGGAAATATCTACATCGCGACCTGTATAAACATGGAAATATCTACACCGCTGTCTCTATAAACATCGAAATAACTACACCGACATCTGTAAGAACATGGAAATATCTACAGAGTCATCTGTATAAACATGGAAATATCTACACCACCATCTGTATAAACTTGGAAATAACTACACTGCCATCTGTGTACACATGGAAATAACTACACTGCAATCTGTATACAAATGGAAATATCTACACAGCCATCTGTATCAACATGGAAATCACTACACTACTATCTCTATAAACACGGAATTACCTACACCGCTATCTCTATAAACATGGAAATATCTACACCACTATCTGTATAAACATGGATATATCTACACCGTTATCTGCATAAACATGGAAATATCTACAACGCTATATGTATAAATTTGGAAATAACTACTCCGCTATCTCTATAAATATGGAAATATCTACATCGCTATCTGTAAAAACATAGAAATAGCTACATCGCTATCTCTATAAACATGGAAATATCTACACCGCCATCTGCATAAACCTGGAAATATCTACACCGTCATTTGTATAAACATGGAAATATCTACACCGTTTTCTGTATAAATATGGAAATATCTACACCGCTATCTCTCTAAATTTCGAAATATCTACACCTCCATCTGCATAAACATCTAAATATCTACAACATCTGTATAAACATGGAAATATCTACACCGCCATCACTATAAACATGGAAATATCAACACCGCCATTTGTATAATCATGGAAATATCCACACTGCCATCTCTATAAACATGGAAATATCTACACCGCCATTTGTAAAAACATGGAAATATGTACACAGTCATCTGTATAAACATGGAAATATCAACAACTCCATCAGTATAAACATGGAAAAATCTACACTGCTATCTGTGTAAACATGGAAATCTCTACACGGCCATCTGTATAAATATGGAAATATCTACACCGGTATCTGTATAAACACGGAAATATCTACACCGCCATCTGTATAAACACGGAAATATCTACACCGTTGTCTCTATAAACATGGAAATATCTAAACCACCATCTGTAAAAACATGGATATATCTACACAGTGATCTGTATAAACATGGAAATATCTACACAGTCGTCTGTAAACATGGAAATATCTACACCACCATCTGTATAAACTTGGAAATATCTACACTGCCATCTGTGTACACATGTAAATACCTACACTGCCATCTGTATACACATGGAAATATCTACACAGCCATCTGTACCAACATGGAAATAACTACACCGCTATATTTATAAACATGGAATTACCTACACCGCTATCTCTATAAACATGGAATTATCTACACCACTATCTCTATAAACATGGAAACATCTACACCGCCATCTCTATAAACATGTAAATATCTACACTGACATCTCCATAAACATGGAAGTATCTACAGCACCATCTGTATAAACATGGAAATATCTACACTGCCATCTCTATAAAGATGTAAATATCTACACCGCAAGCTGGATTAACATGGAAATATCTACACCGCTATCTGAATAAACATGGAAATACCGACACCGCTATCTGTATAAACATGGAAATATCTACACCGCTACCTGAATAAAGATGGAAATATCTACACCGCTATCTGAATAAACATGGAAATATCTACACCGCGATCTGTATAAACATGGAAATAACTCCACTGCTATCTGTATAAACGTGGAAATACCTACACAGCAATCTGTATATACATGGAAATATCTACCCAGCTATCTCTATAAATATGGAAATATCTACACCGCTATCTCTATAAACATGGAAATTTCTACACCGCTATCTGTATAAACATGGAAATATCTACATGGCTATCTCTATAAAGATGGAAATATCTACACCGCCATCTGTATAAGCCTGTAAATACCTACACAGTCATCTCTATAAACATGGAAATATCTACACCAGCATCTGTATAAACATGGAAATATCTACACCGCCATCTGTATAAACGTGGAAATAACTGCACAGTCATTTGTATAAACATGGAAATATCTACATGGTCATCTCTATAAAGATGGAAATATCTACACTGCTATCTGTATAAACATGGAAATATCTACACCACTATCTGTACAAACTTGGAAATATCTACACCACTATCTGTATAAACTTGGAAATATCTACACGGCCATCTGTATAAAAATGGAAATACCTACACAGTCATCTGTCTAAACATGGAAATACCTACACAGTCATCTGTATAAACATGGAAATATCTACCCCACCATCTGTATAAACATGAAAATATCTACACCACCATCTGTATAAGTATGGAAATAGCTACACAGTTATCTGTATAAACATGGAAATAGCCACACCACTATCTGTATAAACATGGAATTATCTAAACCGCCATTTGTATAAACATGGAAATATCAACACCGCCATCTGTATAAACATGAAAATATCTAAACCGCCATTTGTGTAAACTTGGGAATATCTACACTGCTATCTGTATAAACATGGAAATATCTACAGGGCTATCTGTATAAACATGGAAATAACTACACCGCCATCTGTATAAACATGCAAATATCTACGCAGTCATCTGTATAAACATGTAAATATCTACACCAACATCTCAATAAACATGGAAATATCTAGACAGCCATATCTATACCCATGGAAATATCTACACAGCCATCTGTATAAACATGGAAATATCTACACCGCTATATTTGTAAACATGGAAATATCTACACCTCTATCTGTAGAATCTCGGAAATATCTACATCGCGATCTGTATAAACATGGAAATATCTACAACGCTATCTGTATAAACATGGAAATATGTACGCCGCTATCTGTATAAACATGGAAATACCTAAACCGCTGCCTGTATAAACATGGAAATATCTACAAGGCTAACTTTGTAAACATGGAAATATCTACAACGCTATCTTTGTAAACATCTACAACTCTATCTGTGTAAACATGGAAATATCTACACAGCTACCTTTGTAAACTTGGAAATATCTACACCGCTATCTGTGTAAAGATGGAAATATCTACACCGCAATCTGTGCAAAGATTGAAATATCTACAGCGCTATCTCTGGAAACATGGAAATATCTACACCGCAATCTGTGCAAAGATAGAAATATCTACACCGCCATCTGTATAAACATGGAAATACCAACACAGCTATCTGTATAAACATGGAAATACCTACGCCACTATCGGTATAAACATGAATATATCTACAAAACTATCTCCATAAACATGGAAATACCTACACCGCCATCTCTGTAGACATGGAAATATCTACACCGCTATCTGCATAAACATGGAAATGTCTACACTGCTACCTGTATAAACATGGAAATAACTCTACCGCTATCTGTATAAATATGGAAATATCTACACCGCTATCTCTATAAACATGGAAATGTCTACACCGCTATCTGTATAAAGATGGAAATATCTACAACTCTATCTCTATAAACAGGGAAATATCTACACCGCTATCTCTATACACATGGAAATATCTACACAGTCATCTGTATAAACATGGTAATATCTACACCACCATCTGTATAAACTTGGAAATATCTATACTGCCATCTGTATAAACGTGGGAATACCTAAACCGCTATCTGTATAAATATGGAAACATCTACACCACTATCCCTATAACCATGGAAATATCAACAACGCTATCCAAATAAACATGGAAATATCTACACCGCTATCTGCTTCAACATGGAAATATCTACACCACTATCACTATAAACATGGAAATAACTACACCGACATCTCTATAAACATGGAAATACCTACACCGCCATCTCTATAAACATGGAAACACCTATAACACCATGTCTATAAACTTGTAAATATCTACAACGCCCTCGGCACAACCATGGAAATATCTACCCCGCCGTCTGCATAAACATGGAAAAATCTACACCGACATCTGTATAAACATGGAAATATCTGCAACGCTATCTGTGTAAACATGGAAATATCTGCACTGCTATATATGGAAACATGGAAATATCTACATCACTATATGTATAAACATGGAAATATCTACACCGTTATCTCTATAAACATGGAATTATCTACACCGCTATCTCTATAAACATGGAAATATCTACACCGCTATCTGTATAAACATGGAAATATCTACACCGCTATCTCTATAAAGATGGAAATATCTACACCGCCATCTGTATAAACATGCAAATATCTACACAGTCATCTGTATAAACATGGAAATATCTACACCACCATCTCTATAAACATGGAAATATCAAGACTGCCATCTCTATACACATGGAAATATCTACACAGCCATCTGTATAAACATGGAAATATCTACACCGCTATCTCTATAAACATGGAAATATCTATATGGCTATCTGTATAAACATGGAAATATCTATATCACTATCTGTATAAACATGGAAATATCTCCACCGCTATCTCTATAAATATGGAAATATCTACACCGCTATCTGTATAAACATGGAAATACCTACACCGCTATCTGCATAAACATGGAAATATCTACAACGCTATCTGTGTAAACATGGAAATATCTACAATGCTATCTGTGTAAACATGGAAATATCTACACAGCTATCTGTGTAAACTGGGAAATATCTACACCACTATCTGTGTAAAGATGGAAATACCTACACCGCAATCTGTGAAAAGATGGAAATATCTACACCGCTATCTCTGTAAACACGGAAATATCAACACCACCATCTGAATAAACATGGAAATATCTACACTGCCATCTGTATAAACATGGAAATATCTACACAGCCATCTCTATAAACATGGAAATATCTACATAGCCATCTGTATTAACATGGAAATATCTACACCGGTATGTGTATAAAGATGGAAATACCTACACCGCTATCTGTATAAACTTGAAAATATCTTCACTGCTATATGTATAAATATGGAAATATCTACACCGCTGTCTCTATAAACATGGAAATATCTTCACCACTATCTGTATAAACATGGAAATGTCTACACCGCTATCTCAATAAACATGGAAATATCTACACCGCCATCTGAATAAACATGGAAATATCTACACCACTACCTGTATAAAAATGGAAACATCTGCACCGCTATCTTTAAAAACATGGAAATATCTACACCGCGATCTGTATAAACATGGGAATACCTACACCGCTATCTGTATAAACATGGAAATATCTACACCTCTGTCTCTATAAACATGGAAATATCTACACCGCTATCTCTATAGACATGCAAATATCTACACCGCCATCTTTAAAAACATGGAAATATCTACACACTCATCTGTATAAACATGGAAATATCTACACCATCATCTCTATAAACATGGAAATATCTACACTGCCAGGAGCTCAAGAGCAGCCTGGGCAATACAGCAAAGCCTCATCTTTACAAAAAAATAAGAAATATTAGCTGGCCTTGGTGGTGTGCACCTGTAGTCCCTGCTTCTTGGGAAGCTGAGTTGGGAGGATCCATGGAGCCCAGGAGTTTAAGGCTGCAGTGAGCTTGGATAACGACTGCACTCCAGCCTGGATGACAGAACAAGAACCTGTTTCAAAAAAGAAAAAAGAATAAAAAACCTAAAAACTAAAAACTGGATGTAGTTTGCTAGTAACTAAACAGCAAATTAATTGTAACATGCTTACATATCAACGATGTCTTTCTTCTTTGATCATAAACCTGCTCACTAAGAAGCTGCTGAAGTCCATGGTAGTGACAGGTACATGTCTGCAGCCTTGTCCTGACCTGCATCTTCTTTGATTGTCCCCATCTGTGTCTCCGACTGGCACTGCCGAACCGTCTTGCTACCTGATCAATGTTGTACTGAACCGGACTGCTAACTGATCAATGTTGTCGAGCTCACTGCACAAAGCTGTTCTTACAAGGTAGATTTCTGCCTGGAATAGCCATACTTACACTGTTTATATTCCTTACTCCTGACCCATCCAACGCAGCACAAGTTCTATTTATTGCCATAGAAACATAGGTCATTTGGAAACACCTCCTTCATTTCTATGGAATGTTCAAACATTTCTGACATTTTGGACTCTGTTCTAGCCTCTTGTTAAATATATCCAGAAAAGAGACAAAGCTTTATGGGGGGGCTATATGCACACATATGCTATAGAATAAGCTATCTAAATGCTTAAAAATACTTTCCATCTGTCACCGCACCTCAATAGGTACACAGAAATTAAGTATGTGTATATCTGTCTGTATAGATACGTATAAATATATATCCCCAAAACAAAAACTCATTCTCTTACTTATACATAGGTAGAATATAGGTGAATATACATATACATTTATAGGTAGAACAAAAAAACCCTCAGCCTCTTTAGGGCCATGTGTTTTCTCTGAGTAATTGTCACAATTAATTAAAATACATGTGTATGCCTTTTTAGATAAATTTCATCAGACCAATTTCTGTCTGGTTGGAAAATAATAACTGCCTATTTGCTAAGTGCCCCTGCCCCCATACTATGTTCCAGTGAACTAAAGACCTCTGGCAATCATATATTTACAACTCAGCAAGATTAAACAATTTATTGCTATTTATGACATCCAAGCTGTATCTTCTGTATTATATTCCACATTAGCATCTATCACCTTACATTTGGGAGATCCTGTCCAAAAAATGATTATGCCTCCTAACCAAACATTCAGCAGGGCTGCAGGAACAGGCCCCCTGAACAAACATCCTGCCAAAGTACTTTAAAGCACCGTGAGCTGCCACAGCTGTGCATTTTCAGATGACTCAGCAGATTAGCGTGGAGTCTCTTAGCCTCTGCTTGGTCTGTTCCTTTCAGTGATCTCTCACGTGGCCCAGTCCATTCGGTTTGAAAATCCTCATGAAATGAGCAGATTATGATCTGGCTTCAGTAGAGGGCCATGGGGTGGGCATGGAGGGGAGAGGGTTTGCTCTTAACACAGCCTAAGCCTCAGAAAGGTTTCAGATGGAAAAGCATGGCACTGACTCAGCTCATGCTTAACAGGAAATAATGCACAGACCACACCAAAAAAGCCCTTTATGTTGTGTGAAAGTCTATGCCGGAGCAGCTGCTGCCACCTCATGTACTGTGATACAGTGTGCATGTGTGTGTTTGTGTGTGCATGAGTGTGAGTATGCACACAAATGTGTGCTGGGAGGGGGAGGAGATCACACCTTCCACAGTCGCCACCTCAGCCTTAGCTAGCAGCGTGGAGAATTGCCAAAAGTCAACAGGAAGCTGCACCAAAGCAACTGTGATCACCACATCAGCAGGCGCTTTCTGGTTAGTAAAGCTACTGGGACTGAAAAACACACACGATCTCGTCCTTCTTTTATTTTAATCAGAGCAAAATATTTTTATAATAATTGTGTTATATGAATAAATAATTCATAACGCTGTAACCCATTATCACATTCAATCCTCCCAACAACCCTAGAAGATATGTAGACAAGTATTATTACTTTCCCTATTTTTATAAATGAGGAAATAAACCCCAGGAGGCTAGGCGACTTACCCACGGTCCTAGAAGTTGCAAACAGTAGTATCATGATTCAAATCCAAAGCTTCTCCTTTTGTCTTTATCATTTTAATTTTGAAGGTAATGCATATGCATGTATGATCTTTTAAATCCAGAGATGTATATGGAATAGATAGGAAAAGGGACTCTCCTTCCCCATTATACACCCCCTCCACCCAAGCTATATACACTGTTGACTAGAGTATGTCCTTTCAATCCTATTTTCTATGCCTACATTATATACAGAAAAGCAGGATTACGTTACACACAATATTCCAGTCATTGCTGTTTTTCACCAACAAGCTATCATTCACATCTTTTTCATACTACATATAAATTTATATCCTTTATTTTAGTGGTGTATATTGTGCAGTTGTGTCATAAATTATGTACCTGTTCTCTGTTGAACATATAGATTTTTTCTGAGTTTTTCCTTAGCAAAATGCTGCAGTGAGTACCCTTGTACACAGATGTTTGTACATTTGTTCTAGAAAAATCTACAGTAAAGATTCTTAGATTAAGACATTCCCAGGTTATTAGAAAACTACTCTATTAATTTAGATATATACTTCCAAATTGCCTGACCAAAAAGTTATGTCAATTTAACTTCTATGAACAGTATACAAACATGACAATTTTCCATCACCTACACCAACTCTGGGTAATTTCATCTTTTTTACAAGTTGATGGATTGTTTTAATTTATATTTCTCTGGTTATTAATAAGGTTGGCCACCTGTTCATGTGTTATTATTGATGATATTTGTATTGAATTGTTTGAATTTTCTTGATTTCAAAAAACGTTTTACATGTCATAGATATTAAATATTTGTTGTAAAACTCTCCTTCCAGTATTGTGTATGTGTTTGGTCAAGTAGAATAAACTCTCGTCCTCTGATTTCAGATTCCTTTCTCTTTCCATTAGAAATCCCTAAATGTAAAACTACATATTGATAGCTAAAAACCAGGATGTTTACTAGAGAAAAAGAATACAAAGGCAATAATTAAATATTATATTTATACAAAATACCTACTAGTACAAACTTAAAAAGAGAAAGTAAAAGTCAAATGCTTCTACGACTTCAGACTAAGAAAAAGAACTTTTGAGGTTGAATGTTCCTGAAATTTTTCTTTTCATACAACTACGGACATGACTTCAAAAGTTGATGTGACTAAAAAATGTAAGATATGAAAGATATTTGAAGACTCAGAGAAGGTGGATTTTCATTTTAACAAGTCACATATATATTCTAGATATCCTCTTATTCGTAACTAAGAGAGTCAAATCAGATGAAAGACTCTAAAAATTTCCCTTTGACTGTGTTAAGTAGAAGTAGTAGAGGCATATTGGCCAAATCTTGAGTGTTTGCAAATTGACTCTTAAGGCTATAGGCTGGCACAGGTCATTGAAGCCCTAGCTTTTTATCTTTAATTTTAAAATCCCCAAACAATTTATACTAATTATTCTTGTCCATTATTTCCAAATAATCTTGTTTAAAGGTTATTACAGTGCTTGCTCATGTTACTGTTGTCTAACAGAAGGGTATCCGGGGCCTTAAAACTGAGAGGGTTAGGATTAATGATTCCAATACCTATGCTTGGACATCTCCAAAAGTGGGTTCCAACTTCTTGTCCTCAAGTCTGTATAGAAACTAGCAAACTTCCAGAGTTCACAAAAGGCTCAAAGAGAACAGATGTTTTATAGAAAATTCTTAGAGCAAGTTTCACGCATAATGTTGCTGATGCCTGTCTGCCTTTTCAATAAACATCACTATGCTTTATCACAAGATTTAATAAAGCAGCTTAGTTAAAAATGCCATCTGGGTCTCTGGACACATTAAACAAAGCTTAAAATAACCACCCCAGCAACTGGGAAGACCCAGCTGTTCTCATAATCTGTCCCACTCCTTTTACTTCCCCATAAAAAGAGTGAATGAAGACCACAGACTAAAAGCATCCAGAAGGAACTGACACAAACAGGGAGATAGATGGAGCCAAGGGCTCCTGTAAGTTTGCTATTGCTCACATAATAGATTTGCTAATTCCACAACCTGCGGATGGTGATTAAGAACGGGAAGCAGAAAGAGGGAAGAGAGAATCATAGAAGGGCTCATTCAAGTTTTCTAATGTATCACAAACCTGTCCTCCCTAATGTCTGGATCATAGCAGCCCATTCCATTCACCTATTCTCTAGTGAACTCCAATAGAAAATACAAAGCCATCACCACCCAGTTCTTTCTCCCTTCTAGAGATGAGATATTAGCCACCCAATCCCAGATTCTCAGATCCATTCCAGGAAAGAAGCCCTAGGTATTGAAGCACAGCTTTCCCTCCCTCCCTTCTTTCTTCCACCCCAAGATTTGTTCCCCAGATAGTTCTAGTAAATGCAAAACCAAGTATATTCTCATTCTTTAGAGCAACCAGCTTTTCATGGCCAACTGGAATCAAACACAACCTGCACAAACATCTATCTGGAGGACACTCCCAAGGCTCCTACTGAGCCAGCCTTCTGCATACCACTGCATTTCAGCTTCCTAGTTCACAAGACACTGAGACATTCTTGAATTCTGCAAGGTGCACTGTGTGTTAATAGCTTGGCTGCTCATCATGTGGCCAATAAAGGGCATGACTAGTCAACAAATAAATTTTCTCTTGGCTAAAACTTGCAACAAAACTGTAAGCTGTTTACCAAGGGGCCCACTACAGGTTATATTCAATATATACAGTCAAATCCTAACTATCTGAGATATATTCAGTTGACCATACACCTTTATATTTCAGTAAAAGGTCTTTACATTTCCCAGTGCTATCGATGTTACAAAGTGCTTTCATATGCAGTGCTTCATCTGATTTCCAGTATAATTAAATGATCCTGTCATACCTGATTTTTAGATGAGGAAACAAGTGGTTTCTGGGTATTTCAAGAGGCTAACGCATCTGCCCTCCAACTTGTATGTGAAAACCAAAAACAAAATTCCAAGGCCCTTCAACCATCTGAATGGACTTTGACTCTTTTGGTCAATATATGGCAGAGCTAGGAAAAGAAGGTGAGTCTTCCAGCTGCTGATACAGGGTTTTCTCTGCCATACTCCATTAACTCCAAGGCTAAAGTCAAAAGAGGGTGTGGTTATCACATGAAAAAATCTGGTTTGGATTTCCCAAATGTGTATGTAGTATTTGGGGATTTACCTTAATTTAACCTACAGTTCTTTTGGGTTGTAACAGTCTGACTCCATTTTTGAAAACAAAACAAAATCGATTTTAAATGCTGAATTATAGATCTTTGCTGTCCAGTATGGTAGCTACTAACCACTTATGGTTATTTGCATTTCTATTTTAATTAATTAAAATTCAGTAAAATGCAAGATTCAGTTCTTCAGTTGCTCTAGCCACATTTCAAGTGTTACAGTAGTCACATATGGCTAGTGGCTGGGACAATGCAGATTATAGAACAGTTCCATCATCAAAGAAACTTCTATTGAACAGTGCTATTATATAATGTCATCTCCAGAGAAAGAAGACTTCAGAAAAAGTCAGAAACGGCCGGGTGCAGTGGCTCACACGTGTAATCCCAGCACTTTGGGAGGCCAAGGCAGGCAGATCCCTTGAGGTCAGGAGTTCAAGACCAGCCTGGCCGACATGGTGAAACCCCGTCTCTAGTAAAAATACAAAAAATTAGCTAGGCGTGGTGGTGCATGCCTGTAACCACAGCTACTCAGGAGGCTGAGTTGGGAGAATCACTGGAACCCAGGAGGCAGAAGTTGTAGTGAGCCAAGATTGTGCCACTGCACTCTAGTCTGGGTGACAGAGCAAGACTCCATCTCAAAAAAAAAAGAAAAAGAAAAAGAAAAAGTCAGAAACATCTTGAGGCAGGCATAGTGCTGTCATCTGTCCAATATTGAAGATGATTTAAGAATAAGAAAGAAGAAGAGAACAAAGAAGAGAAAAAGAAGTTGCCTTAGGTGTACCTACCCAGAAAAGGACAAAGGCATTCTTGTAGTCATTGTGTTGTATTTTAGCTCTTAAACTTTTTAAGAGATTAGAATAATTTGACACATAGAAGATCTAAACCACTGAAGAGGCTCTGAAGCAGATAAAAGTAGAAAGAAAATAAAAAACTAATTAGGTACAAACTAAGCTTAACCACAATTCGTTTAAACGGTACTATTTACTCTTCACATGATTGGTTTTTCTTTTGCTTTATAGTATGACATAGTTTATATCTTTAAAGGGGAATTAAAATATTTCTGGGAATTTTTAAAAGTAAGTTCACACAGCCACATAAAAACTACAGAAACAGATAAAACCTATCTTCTCATTTATTCCCTAATCCATTCAAATTAAATATAAAAATCCAAGCAGCCACAGTGATATTCAAAAAAGCAAAAGTGAGACAAAACAAAATTCATTTGTCACCTGTGGAGGTAGTTAGCTCACCTAATCTTCACTCCAAACACCAGTAATTTTTAAAAGACAGAAATAAACATATGTTCTGCCTTCCCGGAAGGAACTATGTTTCAGGGTAGCCAAATAACCCAGTTGTGAAGAAAATGGTCTGCTTATAGAAAAATGCCAGCTAAAGCATGTAGATAGAATTAGAGAATTAGAAATTCACCATTTTGAAACCCCTAATGAAATAATCAACTCAAGCAAAGATCATTAATAAATGCTAAAACCATCAAGTAACAATTGATACAGAATATAACTGAATATACACATGGTACAAAGTTCACGTCACAGACTACTGGCTTGACCCAAGGGGGAATATAGCAGAGGAGATAGGCAGTGATCACCCTAACCTTGCGATCATCTCACCATCACTAATGATGGGATGTGAATACACATTTTTGCCTATGAAATAGTCTTTAAAAAAAGAAGTTGAACCTGAATCTAACTAAACCTTGCAATGGGCTGAACGTGTATGTCTTCCCCAAATTAATATGTTGACATCCTAACCCCAAAGGTGCTGGTATTAAAAGGTGGGGCCTTTAGGGGGTCATTAGATCATAAGGACAGAGGCTTCATGATTGGAATTAGTGCCCTTATAAAAGAGGCCCCAGAGAGCTAGCTAGTCTCTCCCACTATGTGAGGGCCCAGCAAGAAAGCCAATCTATGAACCAGAAAGTTGGTCCTAACCAGATATCAAAACCACATGCTCCTTGATTTTAAACTTGCTAGCCTCTAGGACTGTGAGAAATAAATTTCTGTTCTTTATAAGTCATCCAGTTTTTGGTATTTTGTTATAGCAGGCCTAAAAGCCTTTAGAACTAACTTCCAGTTAACCAGGAAAAAACAGAGTGAAAAGTTAAATGACACCATAAAAAGCAACCAGAAAATTCCAGAAGGGGAAATATTCTACAGGACAACTGACTAGTTTTTCAACAAGTCAATTTCACTAAATAAATACATAAACAAAGAGTATGTGTATTTTCCAGGTTAAAACAGTCTTGAGCTAAATAATCAAATGCAATGTGTGTCCCTTGATTAGAAGAAACTAATTTGAACAAACCAGCCACAAAAGATATTTCAGGGAGACCAAGCTGGAAGGATCACTTGAGGCCAGGAGTTTGAGACCAGCCTGGGCAACGTAGTAAGACCTCCATCTCTACAAAAACAATAAATTAGCTGGGCATGGTGGTGTGCACCTATAGTCCTAGCTACTCAGGAAGCTGAGGCAGGAAGATCACTTGAGCCCAGGAGTTTGAGGCTGCAATGAGCTATGATTGTTTCACTGCACTTCAGGCTGTGTGAAAGAGCAAGCCTTTGTCTCAAAAAATAAAAGGACATTTCATAATAATTGAGGAAATCTGAATGTGGACTGGGTAATAAATGATATAAAAAAGCCATTTTTTATTTTGTTTGAAAAGATGATTTTGTAACTATACAGGAAAATGTTCTTCTTTTTTTAGAAATCTGTACTAAAGAATTTAGGGGTAAAATATCATTTTCTTTAATATACTTTCAAACACAAGCAAAAAATAGTCATGACACAAATATAGCAAAATGTTTACAATCTATGTTCTATGCTTGCCTGTGAGTGCCATTAATCTCATCTCTCTGCTTTTCTGAAAGTTTGAAAATTTCAAAGTTTTATAATAAATTTTTTTACATCCCATAATTTGATAATAATTTTTTTAAAGTTTGAAGCAAATCAACAACTATAGCTTCAAAAATATCCTGACCCACAATAAACATTGAACAGGGTATATTTCTCCCATTTCCTAAAAAGTTGGCCCAGTAAGGAGTATGAGAGCTGCCATAGCTCTCCCAAGGCTCATTATTCTCCATCACTCCATGGGAAATCCCAAAATAAATTTTTAAAAAAGTTGTTTAAATTTATAATGTTTTTGATTCTATAATAATTTTATAATAAAATAATTGTAAAATGTTTTTGATTTTATAATTTATAAAAATTTTTATACATGTTTATGTTTGAAATGTCTATTTCAAACTTTATGAGATATTAAAATATAAGTAATATAGTTCATCATTTTAGAAATGCCATGCTTTTCTTCTCCAGCAATTACATAATCAAAGAGTAACTGTAGTTTTTCCTAGAACATTGCTTTGTAGGCTGGGCATGGTGGTTCATGACACTTTAGGAGGCCAAGGCAGGCAGATCTCTTGAGATCAGGAGTTTGAGACTAGACTGGGCAACACAGAGAAACCCTATGAGTAGTAAAAACACAAAAATCAGCTGTGCGTACTGGCGTGCACCTATAGCCCCAGCTACTCAGGAGGCTGAGGTGGGAAGATCACCTGAATCTGGGGAGGTCAAGGCTACAGTGAGCCAAGACTGTACCATTGCACTCCAGCCTGGGCAACAAAGTGAGACCCTGTGTCAAAAAAAAATGAAATTTAATTTAAAAAAAGAAAATTGCTTTGTAAAATTAACTTTTTCAATCAAAACCAAGATTTTTCAGATATAGAGAATGCAGCCCACTGGTCAGATTTGTCAGTTCAAAGAGAAAAAATTCTAGTTTCCTATTTTTCTAGCCTGCTTATGATTATCCAATAAGATATCAAAAAAGACCAAAGCCTTTGGGATCCATATTCAGTATTCCTGAGTCTAACTCAGGATGCCAAATCAGGAGACAAGCACATTCTCATCAATTTTCAATCATTCGAGACCAATTTTGCTTATAATTATCCAGTTCTTTTAGACCACCTTTCTCCTGAAGCCAGCCTTATGGCTATTCACTTCACTTTAGCATAAGCCCCCAAGAAGGTGAACTAAATGAGGAAACGATTGGTTAAAGTTGGCGTTTGAAATTCTGAAACATGTCCACCATTCCCTTCACCCATGCCCGCCCCTCTTAGAAGTAGTACTTTCAGATTATTTAAGAGTCGATGCTTCTATGTGGATTTTGTCAGCTGTCCTTTATAACAGCTAGTAGGTTTAATTTGACTCTATTTTCAGCATATATTGACCTATGCTAATTATCTGTTAAAATAAATTCCACTCTTAGAGTTAATAAAGTGTGTTTGTCATGGAAGACCCATTGAAGTAAGAAGCTGACGAGCCCTTATGGTAAAGTGGGACAAGAAATAATAAGACATAATAATTTTCCCATGCAAATCAACAACCGTAGCTTCAAAAATATCCTGAACCACAACAAGTATTGGACAGGCCATGTTTCTCTCACTCCCTAAAAAATTGGCTCGGGAAGGAGTATGAGAGCTCCCATAGCTCTCCCAAGGCTCATTATTCTCCATCACTCCACAGGAACAGCCTGTCAGAGAAGAGTGAAAGACCATTTGTCAACCTCTCTTCAACTCCCTGATTCTAGCCAAACTTCATCAATCTCAAGTGAGGAGCCAGAGAGAAATCAAACCCCATATATCCAGCATCATTGTCTACTGGAGTCAAAAATCACAATTCCACTACCCACCCCAACACCACTGGCCCTGTTTCTCCCAATTGCTTTTTATTGTGTTTTTTAAAAAATCCTCTTTCCCTATCCCTGCAACACCGAGAAGGAGGAATTATAGTAGATAAATATGAAGCATGGAGATCCTTTAAAAATATTTTTAATAATAAATGAGAAAATGAAAAGGAAAGGGTTGGGAAGGAAGGAGGGAATACAAATGCCAGGGAAATGTTCAGTTTTGCTTTTAAAGATGTTAACACTCATTTATACATCTGCAAGACACTCCCCTTAAAGACAAGTTCTATGAGTGTGGGTCTGGTTGCATGAATAAGGATAAAATTACCTTTTTAGACGATGTTTCCCACATATCATTCAGAGACCCCTGAAGTTAGGTATCCCTCTTGTAGATGTCCTTGAGATGCTGCTGGACCTGGGAAAGAGGAAACTGGGATACGGGTCTATGCCAAAAGGTGCTTCTAGTTATAGGACAGAGAGGAAAGGGGCAGAGGGAGAAAAACCCGAAGTCTGAGAATCTGGATTGCAGAAGACTACCGAGGTCGTGGGAGAAGGGAGAGAAAACAAGGATGAAAAGCGAAAGGGGAAGAGGCATGAAATGTTGTCAAATGTCAAAAGGCATTTGGAGAGAAGTTGGGAATTGCATTAAGAAAACCACTGCAAATCTCATTTCAGACCATTTAGAGATATGCCCCCTGGGAACTGCGAGCTCAGGCTGTTTAGCATCAAACAAATGGATCCACTCCATCCCTACCCTAATTAAATAAATCATTCAGTAATTCCACTGGGTTAAAGAACCAAAATATTAAAAACCTTCAGGACCTACTCTTGCCAAATATGTCAGGGATCGTGTGTGTGTGTGTGTGTGTGTGTGTGTGTGTGTGTGTTCTGAGACACCACTACTGTTAAATAGGCAGAGCTAAGACTTAGGGGACTGGCAGATTATTGCAAAAAGGGCACGGGGCAGAGGGACTATGTTGTGAGCCTGGGAAAGAAGTTTGTGTGGGGACTGTGGGCAGTGAACACGTTGGGAACAATATGGAAAACTGGGAGCTGCCTTGGAATCTACAGGGCCGGGTAAGAGAATGTCCGAAAGAAAAATGAGCAGGTGCGGGATGTGTGCAGAGTCGGAGAAGAGTCCAGGGCACCCGGAGTGGCTCCAGGAACGACGGACACCCCTCAAGGCTTTTGGGGGCGGTGGGTACTAATAGAACCCAGTGTCCGGGGTGCGCCGGGGAGGCTGCGAGCGCGGCGGGAGTGGGGCGCTGGAGGGTGAGGACGCAGGAGTGAGGAAGCAAAGCCTGGGCCGGGCAGGGGCCACCCAGCTGGGCCCGGAGGCAGCAGGGGGACAAGGCCTAGGAGAGGGCATGGCGGCAGCGCGGCGGGAAGCGAGGGGCATCCGGACACTCACCCCGTTGGCCGCAGCCATGTGCCCCACGATCTCGATGGCCGTCCTGCTAAAGTACCTGCCGTCGCTGCCCACCACCGTGGTGCAGCACCGGCGGTCGCGCAGGTCCATGGACGATAGCACGCTCTGGATGAATTTGGGCAGGTTGTTGCGCTGGCCCTCGAAGAGGCCGGTAGGTCGCCGCAGAACCCCGCTGCCGGCCGGCCGCCGGTCCTCGTAGGGCGCGGTGGGCACTGTCAGCACCGGGATGGGGCTCCCCTCCGTGGCGCCTCCTGGCCGGTCCTGCTGAGGCTTCCGGGGCCGGAGGCAATCTGCAGCCTGCCGGGGGCCTCCGCCCACCTGGCCGCGCACCGGGACTCCGCCTCGCGCCCAGGCCCCCTCTCCGGCAGGTCGGCACCCTGCGCCCTGCACCCGCCCGCCTGGGGACTGCCCGCCCCTCCTCTCCGTGCAGCTGCTCGCTGACTCCCTCGGCGGAGATTGCTTCTGCCTTCCTGTAAAGTTTTCTCCCGCCCACCTCCGCTGCCAGACCGCCCGAGGTGTCCTCAGTTTCTCCCCAAGTTGGACTCACTTTCGGGGTGTCCCAAAAGCCTGATTCCAGGGCCTGCTAGCCGGACCCCGGTGACGCCTGCACCCGCGCCTGGCCCCAGCCTTCACGCGCGATCGCCACCCTCCGGGGCACACCCTCCGCCAGAAAACAGCCGGCGGGCGGCGAGACTTTGGGCAGAGTCCGGGTTCCTCTCCGGCGCCAGGCCGGTCTCCCTGTCTCCCTGGGAGTGCGCAGCCTACACGCACCAGTTTCTCTTTAGAACAAGCACGGGGAGGGATTTGGGAGGGGGCTGAAACCTTTTGCCATCAGCGAACAGCCTCAGCCAAAAATAACCCTGGAAAGGCGAGCTAAGGATGGTTATCTCCTGCCAGCGCTGAAATTGGAGGCTGGGCGCTGCATGTGGGGTGTGTGTGTGTGTGTGTGTGTGTGTGTGTGTGTGTACCCTCCCACCCCGACCATTTGTTGAAGGGAATCACCACTGTCAGACTTCAATCCAACAGGACCCACTCGAGCCATCCACACTTTCCCCAGCCTCCTCCAAAACAGCACACTTTCCGGTATGGACAATTCTTTTTTTTTTTTTTTCACTTGTTTGTATGTAGTGGTGGTTGCAACAGCAGCAACACAGACGACACATATTTCCCTATTCTTCTCGCCCTTCTCACCCTCCCTACCCAGCTCCTGCCTTAGAAACAGGCTTGGCCTACACTGTATCTGTCCACACTGCCTGAACTCTTCCCTGAATTAATCGTTTTCAATAGGAGGGGGCTAAATCCCTTATTAATGCCCTACCAGGAGTGAATGAATAAAGCCAAGTTAAAGGGGAACTGGGTACCACATACTGTGCTAGGTTCCTTTGCATGTATCCTTTCATTCTGCTGGAGCTAAAGATGTTCTGCCTCCTCTCCATAAAACGCACCCAAACTCCAAAACCAGGAAATTCTCCATAGAAAATAGGAGTGAAGAGAGACAAGACTAACAGGATAAACCGCAAAGCAGGAAGAAAGTTTTGTCTCCCATTTCGCTCAAGGAATTTTTGGACCCACCAAGGCTACTGTCCTGAAAGATCCTGCTGCTTCTCCTTCCCCAAATATTGTCCACTTCCTGAGAGTAAGGCTGACTTGCCGCAGGCTTATAAAGTGTTTGGTCACAGTAAGACAACTGTGAGTAATAACACACATTGTATACTGTTTTGCAATTGATAAAAGGCTTTGCATCTGTTTTTTCTTTGGAGGCTGAAGAAAAGAAGAATGGTATTCACGCAGTTCCCATTTTACAGATGAAAACAAGAGGACTTTTTCTGTGAAGTCAGGAAAGTGGTTACAATGGTACTTTCTGCCTGTCCGAATTATGTATTGCCCCTCCCCTTTCTATTAATAACATTGAAGTGTGATGGGACAACCACTGAAGCTGTCAGTTGAAACCTGCTGGGACTTTTTAGCCATTCTCCTAAACATAAAGAATGGGTGTTTTTGGAGGGGATGAGAGGAATGGGGAAATGTTGTCAAAGAGTACAATGTTTTAGTTGAGACAGGAAGAATATATTTTGTTGAGATCTACAGCACAGCATGGTGACTGTAGTTTACAATGAAGTATTGTGTATTTCAAAATTGCTAAGACAATAAATTTCAAATGTTCTCACCGCAAAAAAGATAGGTTTTGAGGTGATGAATCTATTAATTCTCTGGATTTAATTATTCCACAATGTATACATATATCATAACATCACATTATACCTCCGTAAATACATACAATTTTAATTTGTCAATTAACATTTTTTTAAAAGAATAGTGTGGCCAGTTGGGGAGGTAGTTTTTTTTTTTTTTTCCTCTAGTCTCTACTCAGTCTCCAAGATCCCATTCCCCATAAAATTCCTGTCACCCAGGTGGAGTGCAGTGGCACAATCATGGCTCACTGCCCCCTCTCCCTCTTGGGCTCAAGCGATCCTCCCGCCTACAGGTACATGCCACCACGCCCAGCTAATTTTTGTAGCTTTTGTAGACATGGGGTTTCACCATGTTGCCTAGGCTGGTCTCGAACTCCTCAGCTCAATCAATCTGCCCACTTTAGCCTCCCACAGTGCTGGGATTACAGGTGGGAGCCACCAAGCCCAACCCATAAAGTTCCTAACTTTTTATCTCCCTGGGAGTGCACAGCCTACACACACCAGTTTCTCTTTAGAACATACTTAAGAGTCTTGGCTTAGCATCCAACAGACAGAACTTTAACACTTCTACGGATCTGTGCACCTGTCTATGGTGTGGGGTTTTTAAGATCTCTTTCTAATGACACTTTATTTTGCAAAGCAGGACAGTTTCATTCCCAGAAGAGCAGGTATGGTAAATCCTTTGTTCCAGTAATGAAGACAATGATCCAAACCCGAAGCCTCAGAGAAGCCCAGAAACCCTCCAGGCCTCCATCTCTCTGCTCCTAGCACCTGCCTCTCTCTTGACATCAACATCATTCTCCCCTCTCACAGCCCAGCTCCTTCCACAGACCCAGGGATTAGGCACCAGCACCTCAGACTAGATTTTAGAGAATTACCATTCAAGAGGCAATCCTCTTCCCTTGGTTCCAATTTCAAGGTTCTCAAAGACTGGAACAGGGCTAGTTTGAGGCAATGTGCCCCATCGCATAGCCAGAAAGAAACTTACAGTGAAAAGGAAAACAATTCTTCCAAAGTAAGGGGGTGCTGATCCCCAGAGGGAGGACAGATGGGCAACCAAACAGTAACCGGGCCACCACATGCTTCACACTCACTGATCAAGGACTTCTAAAACCACTTTTTTTTTCTCTGAATTTATATAGGATTTTGTATCACTCGTAAAGGAATGTCTTATAGGCTGATAACACCTTTCTATTCATGCTTACACTTAACATTTAGGCTAGGATAATTTCCTAACCTCAGTGTCCTCACTATAAGATGGGAATTATTATAATCCCTACCTCATAAATTGTTGGGAGGATTAAAATACTTAGTAAAGTGCCTGACTAATAGAAAGGCATTCAATAAATGTTAGCTATTCATGGTGTCATCATCATTATATTTACCATCATTACTAATCTCCTGTATTGCAAGAATTACAGTTTATATTTTTGTAGACCATCACTGTAGCTAAAGGGTCTTTGGGCCATAGGTGATATTCCATAAAGGTTGGTTAAATTGATCTGTGGTTTTTGACTATGGAAACTCAGAACTCCCTCAAAATGTACAAAACAGATTTACCTGCTAAATAAATCTCTTCAAAGCTGACCCCAGGTTTGATTGAATTAATTCCAATGAATTTGTCACAATGATGGAGAAAGGAAACTTAGAGGGCCCCACAGTTGTTTGCTGGTAAAATGAGAAGTTTGGATTAGATCAATGTTTCCCAAAATATTTTCCTCAGAATGTTAGTGCCCCTCGAATCCTGCACAAAGCAAGAGTTTCATGACCAAGTAGCTTTTAAAACTCCTGTACACTCTACTCCCATTCTTCACAATGCACACTTTCATATTAAAAGTTCTGAGAGGTCCTCAACAGAAGACATCACTTAACTTTTTTTTTTTTTTTTAAGACAGATTCTCACTCTGTCACCCAGGCTGGAGTACAGTGGCCACCACTCCTGGCCTAAAAATTTTTTAACCTGGTTCTTCCCAATCTAATCTCACAGGGACCAGTTTTCTTAATGAAAGAGAATCAGACTAGCTTGTAACCATACCTGGTGACACTCCCCTGCTCCATTCCTTGTATGTCCTCAGTGGACTAGGTCAGGAATAAATAAATTTTCCTGATTCTCAAGGGCTGGTCACTCCTTTGCACTGAGCTCAAAGCTTCTCTGTAGCATGGGTCACAATGAATGGTAGCCCTGATAGCCTAGAGTAGCCTTTCAGCCTTCTCTGAGCCTCTAAAGACTGAGGATCCTTGGCATGAAATGGAGCAACTGATATACCCTTGCTTCCCCTGGGGACTCTCTTGCTCTCAAAAAGGCATCAGCCATCATCTCCATCTAGAGAATATACTAGCTGACTCAGCTTGACCAGCCTGTCCCAAAATGAGAATCTGGGTAAAATAAGCATTGAAACACTTCATTCCTTGTAGATTCACAAAACATATTAGCATATTACAGACTATGAAGTTCTGCAGGAAAAAAAAACCTATTTAACTTTAATCCAACGTTGCCAAGTTTTATTTGACCATGGAAGATTTTTCCAAAACACTTACAAACAGATCAAGGACATTAATCTTTCATGAAACACTAGATCCCCAAGGTCCTCTCCAGCTACATCATTCTGTGATTTTCTTTTTTATTTATGATGCATTAAAAGATTAATCTCTATCAGACTTCCATTTAGAAATTCACCAGAATGTGCAAAGGCAGCAGGTAAAATTGCTGAAGGGTATTATAAAAATACCCTCCAGTGATTTTTGAAACTTAAACTGAAATATTTATATAACTATATATTTCAGTTTGTATATTATATATATATGTATATACACACATATATATGTGTGTATATATATTGGTGTATGTATATCTATATCTATGAATATATGGCATTATATCCATTTTTCAGATGCAGAAACTGAGCTTTACAGGGGGTGAGCAATTGGTCCAAAGCCACACAGCACACAGGTAGTCATTGATAAAGGTAAAAACAAGAGTTGAAGCCTGAGGTGTAAGGACACAGAGACAAGTACACAAATGTTTACAAGTTACACATATGACACGTGCCTTTAACATGAATTTCTTGAACATTCATTTAGAGGCCTTACAATGAAGACATCAGAGTGGCAGCAAGTTCTGTTGGAATCAGGGGAGCGTGTTCTTCTATAATCCCCTGGCTAACAGGAAAGCACACTGATTTGGCCCATGGTAGTTATACACTCCCATTGAGTCAGGGGCCACTTCTATGCACACAGGAGGTGCTAAAAATATGCTGTTGACTCATTGCCTCTAAGAGCAGAAGAAATGCCAAAAGTATAGGACAAGAGGCAGAAAAGCACACGGAAAAATGTCGTAGGGCAGTCCTCTGAGGAAGTGTTAGATCCCTTTGAAATCTGTCCAAACACTTTCTTGTGCTGGGGAAAGTCAATTCCATATTTCAAGCAACCCCACATGTCATACGAGTATCTTGTACGTGTTTGTGTACTCGTGTCTGTGAACTTACATCTCAGACTTCAACTTCTCGCTCCCCACCCTTATCAATGACTGCCTGCATGGCCTTGGGCAAGTTGCTTTCCCTCTTCAAAGCTCAGTTTCTGCATCTATAAAATGGACATAATGCTACCTACCTCATGGGGTTAGTGATCACATTTAAGGAGCTAATATGTGGAAATTGCTTACACAGTACCTATCACATAATAAGGGTTTAATAAGTGTTTGATGTAATTCTTTTGATTATTACTACTATTACTAAAATAATAATTACTACAATAATAATGATTCTTATTCTCTATATTAGTATTATCTTTGAAAATGGGCATGGATTATGTCTATGTAACACTTTTGGCACAATATCTAGCATTATATCACACACAAATTAGAGAATTCATGTTATTAAGGATGAAAAAATATTTTTACTGACCCTTAAATTCTTCGTAAGTAACTGCAAAAGAAGCCATTATCCCAACACATGAAATAAAAAAAAAATTCAGTTCCTCTGGGGTTTGTTTTTGGAGGTAGCCACAGGATACCTAATTTTTTTTTCTTTTCAGAGAGACCGAGGGGCTCACTAGGTTGACCAGGCTGGTCTTGAACTCCTGGTCTCAAGCCATCCTCCCACCTCAGCCTCCCAAAGTGCTGGGATTACATGCATGAGCCACCACATCCAGCCTACCTCAAATATTGAATGCTGTTAATAAATCTCCTGAGGCCAGCATAAGAAGGTGATGGGCAAAACTAATGCCGGTATGTTTTTCTGGCTTTTTCATGTATTGGGCCAAACTTTGAAAAGCACTTACTATTAATGGCTAACTTGCAAAATTTGTGATTTATTAAAAGCAGATTTTAATTGTTTTACCTAAAAATAATAGGCCTCTGATCTGCCAAAGATGAAGATTTAATTTCTAGGTGTTCCCCACAATACCTAGAAACATCAGTGGAATCGATTATTAAACACTTTAGAACTATTCTCATCAAAGTTCTTTAATATATAATACAGCAAAAGAAAAGTTTCTTTTCTAAAGGCTTCTCTATACTTTTTTTAATAGTTGAATTTCATTTCTGAAGGCTCCTAAAAAGAATAGAATTTAGATCTTTATTAAAGAGGAAATATATTTTCCATGTTTAATTTAAATGACATTCCATCAGTCATTTGCAATCTTAGCCTACACAGAATTTTTTTTTTTGGTAGTTTTTATGTTTGGCTTTAGGAGGGGATTCCCAATAATCTCTATATAAATATTTCTAATCTCTATATAAATATTTTAACATTTCAATGTAAATTAGTTTTTTAAAACTATTTTATCCATAAAAATAATGAATTTGCATGGCTGAGGGAGAAATAATATGTTACCAGGACCCGTCAGTTTTGGGGGTTGTGAGTAGATCCCATCTTCATGTTCCTCCAGCCCAGCCCAAGCCTGGCTCAGGTCCTCCTCCCCCATTTGCCAGGAACCACCATCCCCAGGGATTCTATGTGCCCTGCCTGACCAGTGTTCTCCATCAGAGTTTACCAATCTTTTGTTCATTCCCTCAGAGCACAGCTAAGCAAGAGTACACTAATTTGAAAATTAACTCAAGCAAATAGAGGAACAATATCCCCAACACATTGCATTTTAACATAGGGTTTCCTGGACACACTGTTTCAACCCAAGAGTTGGGCTAATAGTAGGAGTTCCATCTGCTAAAATACGGCTGTCAGCTTCAGAGGGAAATTCATGAACGTCTTCGTAGTTTGTTTTTACATTTCACTTGACACTGTTTCTAAAATTTCCTCTGAAGCCAAAAAATAAGTTATTTCCCAGCACACTGGGCACTTTTCATTTATCATTGGATTGATTTTTGTAACTTGCAGTAGGAGCTGAAATCGACCAGGGGGTTCTTATCCAACAGACAGCAGCAAAACTCTTTGTGTATCTGCGTTCCTTTCAACAAGCGTGACTTCCTCAATGGCATCATTCGTGAGCGTAACACAGAGCTCAGCAATAACGTTTCTTCACTAACCCTACCAGGTATCCAACATAGGATGTTACTTCCTTTCACTGTTTTCCGACTCCTGGCAGATATTAATCATTGGGATTTGGGAACAAGGAAATAGAATTTCTGAGAATGCTTGGGAATTCCCAAATTCATATGATTTTCATAACACTTCACTTACAAGTTTTTGAAAAATAATAAGTGACTATAATAACAAGCAAATAGTCGTTTTTTTCTGTAACAGGATTATATGAAAAGTTTTAGTAGTCTTCTGTTTTAAAGAGATATGATAACAAATGATGATTTATTATTATTATGAGCCAACATATTGTAACAAGATTATAAAATCCAATAGCATTAATAGAGAAAACATTAAAAAGAAATGAATGTTATCACAAAATAAATGCTAAAGAAAAGTCCTTTAAAGATTGAAAGGTAACACCACAAATACTTAATGCTTTAATCGTTGTTTACATGACATTGTTGTACAAGGCATCAATCATCCCCTCCAATACCATTTAAATAACATATCATTCTGATCTCCTGGAAAGATGAATAGCACTAGAAAGAAGCAACTGTCAAAATTGCCGATTTAAGGGTATATTTTGTTTCTAAAACTTGGCATTTCTTAGAAAACCTCTCATAGGATTTGTAAAACATATACTATGCCTAGGAACACATTAATATTTATTTGCAGAAATGGTTCACTGTTAGCAGTGAACAAGGCCGTGAACACACACTTGTAACACAGCAACAGATACAAGAAAGTCTGACTGAGGCTCCTTTACTGCTCCTGTCCTGTTCACCTTAACTTTCATCTCCACATGTCAGTGCTTCCTCATCTTGCTTGACTTGAAGTCAGTGCATTTCTTCAAGCCAGTAAGTTCTCTATACTGACTATTAAGCTGTAATTTTCACAGGAAAATTAGAATGTTCCTTCCCATTTTCCTAATTTCTCAACTGATTTTTCTCAGAATTCAGAATCCATAAATATTGAAATGCCAGGAGAGAATTTCCAAATGGAAATGCTGTTCCCTTCGTCCATTTTCAGAAGAAACCGTAGGATAGTGTTATCCTTCTCTTCTCCAATTTTTTTTTTCCTGCAAACTTATGGTTATCACCTCTTTAAGTGAGTACCTCACAATTTTGCCTCCCCTGCAAATGGTCCCAAAACAGTGAAGTGGGTCCTCTTTAGCTGTGTCTTTAGTACATAATCCTGCATTTCTGACCATATGCAGGGAGTGTGACCCAGGGAAGGATCCCTGACTCAATGGGATTTCTCTTGCTGTCTCTAGAATTTGAACACCGGAACCCAGACGTACAGAGGCTGGGAGCCATCGTGGTGTGCTATATTGATGACGGCAGCAGTGGGTGGTGTGAGGGCAGTTAATTGACAGCTACCTGTGGCTGACATCCCAGGAACTGCCTGAACCTCCTCTTTCCCAGTCATAAGATATCTAAGATTCTGCAGTATTCTTCATTAAATCCTAGCATGGTTTAAGCTAGCCAGAATTAGGTTCTGTTGCTTTCAATCAACAGAACCTTAGCTAATACATTGTTATTTCCTGGTCTTTGTTCCTTTAATTTTCCAGGAAAAGAAGGGAAAATGGCTTACTGGTTTTAAAAAGAGACAAGGGACAACATACCATTTATGCAAAATTTAGAAGCACTCAAAGGAAACTCTGGAAAGTTCCTGAGACATATATATGTAGGATCAGCATAAAACTTGAACAGTGTATCTAGATCATGGTTGCCATGGTTGCCTTGACACAGTGAACATCTGTATCAAGATCATATTTTCTTGGTGGGACAGAGAAGCACAAGGCGGGACTCACATTTACAGTAATCCTTGTTTTCCAGGAACCATACAACCCAGTTTGTCCAGAGCTGTTCATCTTAAGTTGGTTATCCCACCATAATTATAAATAGAACCTCCTTTTTCTCTCAAGAATATCCCACTTTGGATGATAATTTCTGTGACTACCCATTAAGAATATTTAATAACTATAGAAAACTGCTTCTCTATATTTTTTGTATTTTTGAAACATTTTATAACAGAAATATCTTTAAAGTTATCACCTACACAGAATATAGCTGCCAAATGCTCCTACTCTGCTATTCTAACCATGAATCCCTCTGGGGCCCCTTCCTCCTACGGCGCTTGTAAGGATGAAATGAAATAAGCTCTATGAAGTGCCCAACAGTGACCGACACTGAATAAAATACAGCCACCATAGGTGGCCTTCCCTTATGTTCACCAAACTCCTGATAAGTTATTCGGTGATGTTTTAATCTTAATATTTTATGTAGATTATACATTCATCTGATTCAAAATGCAAAAGGTACAAAAGCGTATACAGTTAAAAGTTTCCCAACCCACTACCATTTATCTCCCTGGAGGCAACTGTTTCCAGATTTTTGAATATCCTTAAAGAATATCATATGTATGGAAATGAAAGATTATATATTTATATGCATCTGTGTATGCATTTTCCTATGAGAGGCTCACAAAGTCTCTTTGAAGAGATATCATTATTACAAATACCCCTCAATTTACAATGGGGTTATATTCCAATAAACTTATGAAAATATTGTAAGCTGAAAATGCATTTAATACACTTAACCTACTAAACATCATAGCTTAGCTCGGCCTACCTTAAACACTCACATTAACCTACAGTTAGGCAAAATCATCTAACAGAAAGCCCATTTTATAATAAAGTGGGCTTTGAATATCTCATGTAATATAATGAATACTGTACTGAAAGTGGAAAACAGAATGGTTGTATGAGTACTCAAAGTACAGCTTCTGCTGAATGTGTATTGCTTTCAAACTATCTTAAAGTTGAAAAATCATAAGTCAAAATATTCTAAGTCAGGGATTGTTTGTACTTCTACTTTACATGATGAAATTGAGCCTTGAAAAGATTAAGTGACTCGCCCAAGGTCACACTGGCAGTTAAATAGTGAAACTTGGATCCAAATTGTTCAGTCACTACATGTATTGTCTTGAAATTTGAAAAAGAGGAAGAGGAATTAAACTACTAAATTGAAGGCCTATTTTAGGCATAGAAGAAGCAGATGCCTTCATGTCCAAGTGATTGTGAAAAGCCCACTTGCCCCAAAATATGTCTCCTGGTCATATGAAATTCCACCATTTCAGATTTTTACCTGGGGATTTAGAGTAATCTGCTGTTTTCCTAGAGCTCCCCTAAAATAGAAATAGAAAATTTTGGAAGGCTAAATATATGCTAACATTGGAAAACTCATTTTCTCCCCTTCGTAAGGCAAGGTACTGAAGGAGGGGGCCCTACGGGCTGTGCAGGGACATCCTGGAGGCATGGGGAGAAGAAACTGAAAGTCAAGTTTTTATGGAACAAAGAATACCGATCTCAGGATTCTCCCTTGAACCTGCCCTAACTTTGTTCAAATTGACTTAGCCACTGACCTGCTGTCAAAAGACCACAGCCAATCTGACTTGTTTTCAATATAATGATGAATATTGATTTGGTCCCTTCATCCAACATTCTCAGCTGGATCTTTTTTGACCAAGGATATACATTACTAGGTGAGTACAGGCAGTTAATTCTTCCACACGGGACTTCAGAGTTTCTGAGTTAACCAGAATCACCCACCTTAACATCTGCCAGTTTATACCCCAAGTCCTGACCAGTGCCCCCTACCTGCTATGCCTCATGTTTTCAATAGAGCATAAAATCAGAAATGAAAGATGAAACATCATAGCCAATATCACAGAAATACAAAGGATCCTAAGAAACTGCTAGGTATAATTACACAGTAACTAATTGGATCATCTAGAAGAAATGGATAAATTCCCAGACACATAAAACCTACCAAGATTGACTCATGAAGAAATTTAAAAATCTGAACAGACTAATAGCAAGCAAGGAGGTTGAATCCGTAAGAAAATGTCTCCTATCAATAAAAAACCCAAAACCAGATGGCTTCCCAGATTAATTCTACCAAATATTTTAAGAAGAACTAATACCAGTCCTTCTCAAACTCTTCCAAAAAGCTGAAGTGGAGGGAATACTTCCAAACTCATCTTACAGGGCCAGCATTACCCTGATTCCAAAGCCAGACAAGAACACTACAAGAAAGGAAAACGACAGGCCAATATCCTTGATCTACATAGATGCAAAAATCCTCAACAAAAATCCTAGCAAACCAAATTCAATAGCACATTGAAAGAATCATTCACCATGATCATGTCATGGTTCAACATAAGCAAATCAATACATATAATATACCATATTAGAAAAATAAAGGATAGAAACTATATGGCCATCACAATAGATATATAAAAAGTTTTTGACAAAATTCGAAACCCTTTCATGGTGAAAAAAAAAAACACCCAACAGATCACGTATTGAGGGACTGTATCCCAACAAAATAAAGGCCATATATGACAAACCCATAGCTAACACCATGATCAATGGTGAAAAGTTGAAACTTTTCCTCTACCATCAGGAACAAGACAAGGATGCCCACAGACACCACTTCTCAGGGTAATTAGGCAAAAGAAAGAAATAAAAGGCATCCTAATAGGGAAGGAAGAAGTGAAACTGTCTCTACTGACGGCATGATCTTGTTATATATAGAAAACCCTACAAACTTCACTAAAAAAAGGTTAGAACTCAACACAAAGAAGGGAACAATAGACACTGGGGACTCCAAAGGTGGGAGGGAAGGATGGTGGGAGCAAGGGTTGAAAAACTACCTATCGATTACTATGCTCACTGCTTGGGTGGTGGGATCATTAGAAGCCCAAACCTCAGCACCATGCAATATACCTGTTTAAGAAACCTGTACATCTACCCTCCTGACTCTAAAATGAAACATACAATATTTAAAAAACAAAAACAAATAAATAAAATTTGAAAACTGTTAGAACTGAACTGATAGGTGAAATCAGTAAAGTTGTAGGATACAAAATCAACAGATAGAGCCTTGAACACAGCAACATCCAGCTGTCTGACACGAAAGTCTCAGGGGCAATAAAACCTCTATATGAACTCAGAAACAATGAGCTAAGTTGTGTTTATGTCTGAAAGGATGTTAAGAACTTCATTCATGTTACATCAGAGCCAACAGAAAGAACCAACAGGAAACCTGAATCCAACAAACAGAAATGACAAGATGAAGGGAAAGCAGAGGTAAGGGCTTACCTTAGAAAGGGCAAGTGATTAGCTCAATATGCAATACAATGTTTGCTCCTGAGCCAAAAATTTGTACAATAATTTGGACATTACTTGCACAACCAGAAAAATCAGCCACTCATTAGGAAAATGTGTTTCTGTATAAGTCTTAGGACTCAGCTATCTATAATAACATGAAAAGACAATATTTTCATCCAAAATGAGTATTTTTGTTTGTCTTGGCTTGTTATTCTAACGTCAACAGCCTCTAAATAAACTGTTGAAGTACATGATATAACCACCTCTTTCTCCATCTTTCCCATTGCTCCCATAGGGTTTCAGTTGTGCAATTTCACCATTAGCAAAGCTTTTTGCTGAAATCTGGCTTTTCAAAGGGAGAGTATCCAGAAACAGAAGATGCTGATCTGGGAGGCTCTTCCTAATAGAACTGCTGCTTCAGTTTAACTTGAAAAAGCCCACACCCAGTTCCTAATGACAAACATCTGAACACCGGGTCTTCCCCTGAGCAAGACCATGCTATGCCTCCTGCTCGCTCTGTTCTATAAGCAACCCACAGATTGCTCCCTGTGAAGAGGAGCCTGCAAGGGGAGCAGCATTCCACCAGACCCTGATTTAGCAAGATATTTCCATATCATTCCCCCAACCAGCTGGAAGTCCTCCACTGCTCTTGTGTAAAAATCTAACTCATCTCACTGAATTTCCTGATTTAAAAGTCTAATTCATTTCACCAAAAGTGTGACAGAAGGAAACCAAGTACACCATCTCTCTCTTACCAAACCAAAGCTATTGCATGTGCATTCTGGGGGGAAAACATGGTCCAAATATGTTATGGAGGGGGTGCCAGCCCAGTGTCATCCTCTTACTATTGCCATAGGATCTTGGCTGATGGCATCAGAGGAAAAACAAGTTTATCGATTACTTTCAACCATTAAGCTCACTCCTCCATGAAAAATATGTCACAAGTCCAATGTCTCTTATTAAAATAAGCACTGCAAAATATAAAGGAGTCACAGTTTTAAAATGGGACACACGTTCTCTAAGCGGTGAACCACGTTAGAGGTGCACTGTTTACAATGTATAAAGTCCCCTGGAGCCAGGGTTAGGAAGCGCATCTGTTCTTTGATGTTCTGGGATGAAGGACAAAGGAAAATGTGCTGCCAGAAGTGAGTGGGAAGGAGCCCATGAGATAAAGGAAGTAAATCCATTTGCTGATTGCAATAATAATGGTAATACACGAAGCTATACATACATACATACATACATACATACATGCATGCAAACTTTCACATTTTTTAAAAAAAAGAACTTAAGGCTTCCACTCATGTAATCAGCCCTTATGAACTCTCCTGATTAGCTGCAAGGAAAATCTTCCTTTCTCCTCTTTCTTGCACCATCCTGGGCTCCCTTTTGACTTTTTTTTTTAACTTATAAACGAACAGCTCATATTCTGAAGTTTGTAGTCCCCTCCCGCCCCCTCTCTCTCTATACGGCTCATTTACATTGGCAGCTGTCGTGCTGCTGGGCATCCTCAAACCCACAAGTTTCCCTTTAATGTTTGAGCAGACAAACATGATCATGCACTAGGCATCACTGTGCCACTCAAAATGCTTTTTTGTTTTTTTTTTATTGCATCTGAGAGAAATCTCAAGGTTGCAAACCTGGAGTCAGAATTGTCTCCATGTGTCTCAGTGGGAAGAGTATCATGTGAAGGAACAAGTTGATTCTACTAATCAAAAGGAATTTTTTTGATATCAGGTCATCCTCCGAATGAATTTATATTACCGAGTGGAGGGTCACATGAAGAAAATGGTCAAACAGCACAACCTAGAGCAAGAGCTGAGAAGTGCAGCGGAGCCGGGCTGTGTCAGGAAAGAAAAGCAAGCTGGGGCCTGGCTCAGCGCTCTCCCCTCTGCTCCTGTCTGCATGGAAAGATTATGATGACAGTGGCAGGAAGCCTGTGCACCTAGTATGCATCACTTGAAGGGAACACACAGATTCCAGTAAACAGTTGGAAGGAAATGTTAATATCAGGCTCTGCTAAACAATATCAAATGAGTCCTAGATGAGGCAAGCGACTTTCATCAAAGTTTCCTGATACCTGAAAAGACAGCCCAGGGGATCCTGCGCTACATGTGGTGTATGTAAATTAAGCGGGTTTTTTCCCCTTTGTAATCAAGGCTCATACACAAACAAAATCACACTTTAGAAATGGCCTATTTCAACTTGTAACTAGCTTGCTTTCAGGGGCTCCAGGTCAAAATGAAATAGAGCACAAAGACGCTTTCTCCTTAGGGATCATACACAAATTCACTCTGTCCGTTTCTTTCCCACATGGAGCAACAAAGCCGTCAGACCTCTCCATCCACCCATCGGGTCCTTCCTGATTAAAGTGAGATAAATCACAGCCCTCTCTCTCTAGATGGCAGGCGACAAGAGGGGGATGCTTGCCTCAAGAAGTCCTCCCCATCCCTCTGCATTCATGCAAGCCCGAGCGGAGAGATGCAAGAAATTACGGATGCATTTTAATTCCCCAGACCCTGCAATTAAAAATGGAAATTTTTTGGCCACGCCTGTTGGCTCACGCCTGTAATCCCAGCACTTTCAGAGGCCGAGGTCGGCAGATCACCTGGGGTCAGGAGTTCGAGACCAGCCTGGCCAACATGGTGAAACCCTGTCTCTACTAAAAATACAAAAATTAGCTAGGAATGGTTGTGGGCGCCTGTAGTCCCAGCTACTCGGGAGGATGAGGCAGGAGAATCACTTGAACCCGGGAGGCAAAGTTTGCAGTGAGCCAAGATCGCACCACTGCACTCCACTCCGGGTGACAAAGCAAGACTTCATCTCAAAAAATGTTTTTAAAAAATGGAAGTGTTGTTCTTTCATTTGTAAATGTGTTTTGGTAAAAGAGGGGCAGTTTAAGCAACCCTTTCTATTGTCTACATTGTTAAAATTCATCCGACATGGACTCTTGACTCTGTTTTGCCTGGGCAGACCCAATTCAAGCATTTACAACAGCTATAGCCTCCTCAAATCAAAAAGAGGAATCAGCATTATTGCTAAGTTCAAATAAGGTCTTGTTTTATTTCATTTTTATTTTTGAATGCAGCCATTCCTCCAGGTGCTGTCATCAGGTAAGATTGTCAGTCCTGATTACGTAAAGGTATTATTACAAAATGCAATTCTCAAACATTCAGTGTCTAACTACACTTTTAATAAGCCTTTCCCCCTCCCCTATGTATTCTCCCTGAGACACCCGTTCTCAAACTTAAAATCACAGAAACTAAAATATGATGCCTAAAGAGAGCCTAGCGACTGCCCAGTCCTCTAATTTGATGAGTGGGAGTACTGAAGCCCAGAGGAGGTCAAGTAATTTGTTCCCAATGTCTTAGATAAGAAGAAAATGACCAGCTGGGAAATCCCACTCATGTCAAGGCAGAGGCACAGGGCCACAGACTGTGGTTGAATTGTGCCACACTCCTACATCCTTCTTTAGGAATCACAGAACATTCCTGTGTTGAGTCGGAGTCACTGACTTCCTTTTCAGGCTGATTGAGTTCTGTCCTTACGGGCTGCGACAAGAAGTTTTGGTATTATGCTACACCAAGACCATTTATTTAGTTCAAGAAATGAGCACAGTCCTTAGAGCCCAGCAACTTTCCCCATGTCCAGTAAATGTAGCTTCTCCATTAGAAGCTGTCAGAATGGAGCCTTCTGGCTCATCTTGATTTTGATTTGTGCAAGAATGAATGGTTGTGCTAAGACAGCTTTCCTAGCTGATAGAGAGCGAAACTTTTTTCTCATAACCTATAAAAAAATTAAATTAGAACTTTTTTCTCATAATCTGTGAAAAAATATTAAATTAAATCTGGCTCATCTTGATTTTGATTTGTGCAAGAATGAATGGTTGTGCTAAGACAGCTTTCCTAGCTGATAGTGAGCAAAACTTTTTTCTCATAATCTATAAAAAAATATTAAATTAGAAGCATAGAGTTTATTTCATGACTTTTATCTTCCTGCAATTTTCTTGTGGGCATAAATGATTTGTTTTTATCCTGCCTGCCCCCCAATCCCTTTTCCAAGAGACTGAAAGAGTATCTAGTGCAAAGTAGAGACTCAAATATTTTTTAATAAACAGTGATCCCAGCCACCCAGTGCATGTTGCCAAATGCCAACCCCATAAATGATCAAACACATCATCTCATTCAGCCAATCAAAATCAAGTGCTACCTATTTTTTTAAGTTTTCATAGCCCTTGGGCATCTGCTTTCTCAGCATTTCCCAAACTTGAGTCATTCTCATCCTGCCTTCCTAATTTTGCTCTGTCAATTACCTCTACTATTATTTATTTCATATATTTTTAAATAGCCCCACTTTTGAAACTTAAATACATGCCTTTTAAAAGGAAGCTTTCTTACTACTATACATCAAAAGCCATTATTACTTGTTCTAAGTACTCATAATAACATGGTCACAACTATTAAAATTTACTAATGTGCATCCACATACTCTCTAAATTCATGGAGCATCTGCACACACTTTAAGAAACAATTCTGCATTACTCACTCAATTTTCTTGACATCCTTCTGAGGCAGGACAAACCTTGGGCCCAAAGAATTGAGGTAGGAGTCCAAGCAAGTTGCCAGCCACATAAAGGCAAACCTTGGCTCGGAAGTCAGGACTACCAGCCCCTAGGTTATAGTTCATGCTCTTTCCTCTGCTCTCCAGAACCTCCTATCTCCAAGTGTAGTTAGCAGCCCAGATGCAACAGCATCCTCTAGAGACTTGTTAAAAATGCAGAAGCTCAGGCTCCACCCCAGGCCTATGCAGACTGAATCTGCATTTTAACAAGGTCCAGGTAATTCACGTGCACATTAAGTTTGAAAAGGCCTGGTCTAGATCAGCGGTTCTCTAACTTAGCAGCACATTAGAACCATCTGTAGAGACTTTAAAAATACCAGTGCCTGGGCTTCACCTCCCAGAGAATCTGACTTTAGTGTGTGGGGTTTGCCCTGAGTCTAGGTATTTTTAAAAACTCCTCAGCTTATACAAAGCTGGCAGGGCCGGGCGCAGTGGCTCATTCCTATAATCCCAGCACTTTGTGAGGCCAAAGTGGGCAGATTGCTTGAGTTCAGGAGTTTGAGACTAGCCTGGGCTAAAACCCCATCCCTACAAAAAAAAATACAAAAAGTAGTTGGGCATGGTGGTGGCAGATACCTGTAGTCCCGGCTACTCAGGAGGCTGAGTCCTCGCTTGAACCCAGGAGGTCACGGTCTGGTCAACAGAGCAAGACCCTGTATCAAAACAAACAAACAAGCAAACAAAAAATGCTAGCAGCTTACCAGCTAGGGAGGCCTGTAGAGCCAAGTTTTCCAAATGGGGCTACATTAGTTGTTCCAGAACTTTAGCTGCATCAAAACCACCTGGATGGCTTGTTCAGCTACAGAGGGTCTGGCCATGCCCCTAGAGTTTCCAGCTGAGGGTCTGGAATGAGGCCCGATGATTTGCATTTCTAACAATCTCCAGGTGATGCTGATGCTGTGGGTCCAGGGACCACATTTTGAGAATCTATGCTAAATGAATCGGAGAAGACCAAAGCTCAAACTTATTCCAAGAACTTTTCAAGGCCCACCTGCAAGTTGTAGTGGAAGTAAGCATCTAAGGGTGCAAAAAAGTTTCACTGTAGACTAAGGCCTTTTACCTCAGCTCTCAAATGTTCCCATTTCTCTTATCAACCTAAATAACAAACAGAGAGAGGCTCTCCACAAGAAAAAGATATTCGTTTGGAAACAGAGCCTTGCAATAGAAACAGGCAAGCCAGAGTAAACTATATGCATATTCACGGAGGTAAAGGAAGACAAAAGAAAAAATGAGGAAGATTATATGATCATTTGGAAATGATTATCCTTGGCTACAAAGATCAATAACAAAGGTGATGCCAGGCCCAGGTTGGACAGGCAGTTGTTGGGCAAATATCCTTCAGAAGCATTGTTGTGTGCAAAGTTGCAATGGGCTTTGTGCAAGATTGTGTTTTTTGCAGTCTTCTGTGATAAGTTTTTGTTATCAGGCATACAAGCCCAAGAATCCTTTATTGCATGGCCTTCCCTGGCTCTATTTGTCAGGGTTTTGGTTAGGGAAGGGGTATTTTTAACACTCTCAATGTAAAAAATGCCATAAGGTAGGTACCCCAATTGCTTGTTTCATCTTCATAAAATAACTTTTCCACCCGAACAAAGTCTACACATAAATTGTAAAAATACCCTGGCATGCAGTCCCTGGAAAAGTCTGGAGTCATTCTCGGGGTTCCCACCCAGGTGGGCAAGCGTAGCCACCACAGATAAACACAAAGTAGTGGTCCCCGCTGGGGTTCGGCGGCAGGCAGTGGCCCTGGTTCTGATATTTGGCTGAAAACACAGCTCATCTTTGTCACCCTCAGGACATTTCAGCTATTTCCTAGATAATAATCTCACTTCACCCTGCACAAAACAGGCACATGATCATGTCACTCTGACCTGGTTTGAGTCCAAGGAGACTTTTGTTTTTAAAATAATTTAGGTTAGAAGTTAAAATATGAACTTTGGGCCAGGAGTGGTGGCCCATGCCTATAATCCCAGCACTTTGTGAGGCCAAAGTGGGCAGATTGCTTGAGTCCAGGAGCTTGAGACTAGCCTGGGCTAAAACCCCATCCCTACAAGAAAAAAAATACAAAAAGTAGTTGGGCATGGTGGTGGCACATACCTGTAGTCCCGGCTACTCAGGAGGCTGAGTCCTCGCTTGAACCCAGGAGGTCACGGTCTGGTCAACAGAGCAAGACCCTGTATCAAAACAAACAAACAAACAAACAAACAAAAAATGCTAGCAGCTTACCAGCTAGGGAGGCCTGTAGAGCCAAGTTTTCCAAATGGGGCTACATTAGTTGTTCCAGAACTTTAGCTGCATCAAAACCACCTGGATGGCTTGTTCAGCTACAGAGGGTCTGGCCATGCCCCTAGAGTTTCCAGCTGAGGGTCTGGAATGAGGCCCGATGATTTGCATTTCTAACAATCTCCAGGTGATGCTGATGCTGTGGGTCCAGGGACCACATTTTGAGAATCTATGCTAAATGAATCGGAGAAGACCAAAGCTCAAACTTATTCCAAGAACTTTTCAAGGCCCACCTGCAAGTTGTAGTGGAAGTAAGCATCTAAGGGTGCAAAAAAGTTTCACTGTAGACTAAGGCCTTTTACCTCAGCTCTCAAATGTTCCCATTTCTCTTATCAACCTAAATAACAAACAGAGAGAGGCTCTCCACAAGAAAAAGATATTCGTTTGGAAACAGAGCCTTGCAATAGAAACAGGCAAGCCAGAGTAAACTATATGCATATTCACGGAGGTAAAGGAAGACAAAAGAAAAAATGAGGAAGATTATATGATCATTTGGAAATGATTATACTTGGCTACAAAGATCAATAACAAAGGTGATGCCAGGCCCAGGTTGGACAGGCAGTTGTTGGGCAAATATCCTTCAGAAGTATTGTTGTGTGCAAAGTTGCAATGGGCTTTGTGCAAGATTGTGTTTTTTGCAGTCTTCTGTGATAAGTTTTTGTTATCAGGCAGACAAGCCCAAGAATCCTTTTTTGCATGGCCTTCCCTGGCTCTATATGTCAGGGTTTTGGTTAGGGTAGGGGTATTTTTAACACACACAATGTAAAAAATGCCATGAGGTAGGTACCCCAATGACTTGTTTCATCTTCATAAAATAATTTTTCATAAAATCTCTGGAAACGTGGAAATATCTACACCACTTTCTGTATAAATGTGGAAATATCTACACCGCTATTTCTGAAAATGTGTAAACATTTACAACGCTATCTATATAAACATGGAATTATTTACACCGCCGTATCTATAAACATGGAAATATCTACACCGCTATCTCTATAAACACGGAAATATTTACGCCGCTATCTGTATAAACATGGAAATATGTAAACAGCTATCTCTATAAACATGGAAATATCTACACCGCTATCTCTATAAACATGGAAATATCTACACCGCTATCAGTATAAACATGGAAATATCTACACCGCTGTCTCTATAAACATGGAAATATCTACACCTCTATCTGTATAAACATGGAAATATCTACACCACTGTCTCTATAAACATGGAAATATCTACAACGCTATGTCTATAAACATGCAAATATGTACATCACTGTCTCTATAAACATGGAAATATCTACACCGCTATCTCTATAAACATGGAAATATCTACACCGCTGTCTCTAGAAACATGGAAATATCTACACCGCTATATCTATAAACGTGGAAATATCTACACCGCTATGTCTATAAACATGGAAATATCTACACCGCTATCTCCATAAACGTGGGAACATCTACACCACTATCTCTATAAACCTGGAAATATCTACACCGCTATGAGTATAAATGTGGAAATATCTACACCGCTATCTGTATAAACCTGGAAATATCTACACCGCTATCTCTATAAACATGGAAATAATTACACCGCTATCTGTATAAACATGGAAATATTTACAAAGATATCTCTATAAACATGGAAATATCTACACCGCTATCTGTATAAACATGGAAATATCTACACCACTATCTGTAAAACATGGAAATATCTACACAGCTGTCTGTATAAACATGGAAATATATACACGGCTATCTGTTTAAACATGGAAAAATTTACACAACTGACAGTATAAACATGGAAATATCTACACCGCTATCTGTATAAACATGGAAATATCTACACCGCTATCTGTATAAACATGGAAATATCTACACCGCTGTCTCTATAAACATGGAAATATCTACACCTCTATCTGTATAAACATGGAAATATCTACATCGCTGTTCCTATAAACCTGGAAATATCTACACCGTTATCTCTATTAATGTGGAAATGTCTACATCGCTATCTGTATAGACGTGGAAATACGTACATCGCTATGTCTACAAACGTGGAAATACCTACACCGCTATCTCTGTAAATGTGTAAACATTTAACCCGCTATCTGTATAAACATGGAAATATTTACACCACGATGTGTATAAATATGGAAATATCTACACCGCTATCTCTATAAACATGGAAATGTCTGCACCGCTATCTGTATAAACATGGAAATAACTACACGGCTATTTCTATAAACATGGAAACATCTAAACGACCATCTGTATAAACATGGAAATACCCACACAGTCATCTGTATAAACATGGAAAGAGCTACACCATCATCTGTATAAACATGGAAATACCTCCACTGCTATCTGTACAAACATGGAAACATCTACACTGCTATCTGTCTAAACATGGAAATATCTACACCGCTATCTGTATAAATACGGAAATATCTACAACGCTATCTGTGTAAACATGGAAATATCTACACAGCCATCTGTGTAAACATGGAAATATCTACACCGCTATCTGTGTAAAAATGGAAATGTCTACACCGCAATCTGAGCAAAGATGGAAATAGCTACACCGCTATCTGTGTAAACATGCAAATATCAACACCGCTATCTGTATAAACACGGAAATATCTACACCGCTATCTGTATAAACAGGGAAATATCTACACCGCCATCTGTATAATCATGGAAATATCCACAACGCCATCTGAATAAACTTGGAAATATCTACACCGCTATCTGTATAAATATGGAAATATCTACAATGATATGTCTATAAACATGGAATTATCTGCACCGCTATCTGTATACACATGGAAATATCTACACCACTATCTCTATAAACATGGAAATATCTACAACGCCATCTGTATAAATATGGAAATATCTTCACAGTCATCTGTATAAACATGGAAATATCTACACCACCATCTCTATAAACATGGAAATACCTACACTGCCATCTGTATACACATGGAAATATCTACACAGCCATCTCTATACACATGGAATTACCTACACCGCTATCTCTATAAACATAGAAATATCTACACCGCCATCTATATAAACATGGAAATATCTACACCAATATCTCTATGAACATGAAAATATCTACACCGCCATCTCAATTAACATGGAACTATCAAAAACACCATCTGTGTAAACATGGAAATATCTACACCGCTATCTCTATAAACAGAAATATTTACACCACCATCTCTATAAACAGGGAATTATCTACACCGCCATCTGTATAAACATAGAAATATCTACACAGCCATCTCTAGAAAGATGGAAATGTCTACACCGCAATCTGTGTAAACATGGAAATATCGACACCTCTATCTGTATAAACATGGAAATACCTACACCATGATATGTATAAAGATGGAAATATCTACAATGCTATCTGTATAAACATGGAAATAGCCACACCGCAATCTGTATAAACATGGAAATACCTACACCGCCATCTGTAAAAACATGGAAATATCTACACTGCCATCTGTAAAAACATGGAAATATGTACACCTCCATCTGTATAAACATGGAAATATCTACACTGCCATCTGTATACACATGGAAATATCTACAGCAATATCTGTAAAAACATGGTAATATCTACATCGCTATCTGTATAAACATGGAAATATCTCCACCGATAACTGTATAAACATGGAAATATCTACACCGCTATCTCTATAAACATGGAAATGTCTACACCGCTATCTCTATAAACATGGAAATACCTACACGGCTATCTGAATAAACATGGAAATATCTACACCGCTATCTGTGTAAACATGGTAATATATACAACGCTATCTGTATAAACATGGAAATATCTACACCTCTATCTGCATAAACATGGAAATATCTACACCGCCATCTGTATAAACTTGGAAATATCTACACCGCCATCTGAATAAACATGGAAATATCAACATCGCTCTCTGTAGAAATATAGAAATATTTACATCGCTATCTCTATAAACATGGATATATCTACACCGCCAACTGTATAAACGTAGAAATATATACATTGCCATCTCTAGAAAGATAGAAATCTCTACACCGTGATCTCTATAAACATGGAAATATCTACACCGCTACCTGTATAAACATGGAATTATCTACACCGCTACCTGTGTAAAGATGGAAATATCTGCACCGCAATCTGTGCAAAGATGGAAATATCTACACCGCTATTCCTATAAACATGGAAATATCTGCACGCTCTCTGTATAAATATGGAAATATCTACACCACTATCTCTATAAACACGGAAATATCTACACCGCTATCTGTATAAACATGGAAATAGCCACAACACTATCTGTATAATCATGGAAATATCTACACCACCATCTGAATAAACATGGAAACATCTCCACCGTCATCTGTATAAATATGGAAATAACTACACCGCTATCTGTATAAATATGGAAATATCTACACCGCTATCTCTATAAACATGGAAATGTCTACAACGCTATCTGTATAAACATGGAGTTATCTACACGGTTATCTATATAAACATGGAAATATCTAAACGGCCTTCTGTATAAACATGGAAATATCTACAGAGTCATCTGTGTAAACATGGAAGTATATACACCACCATCTGTATAAACATGGAAATATCTAAACTGCCATCTATATAAAGATGGAAATATCTCCAAAGCCATCTATATAAACATGGAAATATCTACACCTCTATCTGTATGAACATGGAAATAGCCACACCGCAGTATGTATAAACATGGAAACATATACACCTCTACCTGTATGAAGATGGAAATATCTTCAACGCTATCTGTGTAAACATGGAAATATCTACACAGCTATCTGTGTAAACATGGAAATATCTACACCGCTATCTGTTTAAAGATGGAAATATATATACCGCAATCTGTGCAAACATGGAAATATATACATCGCTATCTCTATAAACATGGAAATAGCTTCACCGCTATCTCCATAAACATGGAAATAGCTGCACCGCTATCTCTAGAAACATGGAAATATCTAAACCGCCATCTGCATAAACATGGAAATATCTACACAGTCATCTGCATAAACATAGAAATATCTACACCACCATCTCTATAAACATGGAAGTATCTACCCTGCCATCTCTATACACATGCAAATATCAACACAGCCATCAGTATAAATATGGAAATAACTGCACCGCTATCTCTATACACATGGAAATACCTACACCTTTACCTGTATAAACATTGAAATAACGACATCGCTATCTCTATAAATATGGAAATATCAACACTGCCATCTCTATAAACATGAAAATATCTACACCGCCATCTCCATAAACATGGAACTATCTACACCACCATCTGTGTAAAAATGGAAATATCTACACGGCTATCTGTGTAAACATGGAAATATCTACACCGCTATCTGTATAAACATGGAAATATCTACACCGATATCTGTATAAACATGGAAATATCTACACTGCCATCCCTATAAACATGGAAATATCTACACCTCCGTCTGTATAAACATTTAAATATCTACACCGCTATCAGTATAAATTTGGAAATACCTACACTGCTCTCTCTATAAACATGGAAATATCTACACCGCTATCTGTACAAACATGGAAATACCTACACCGCTATCTCTATAAACATGGAAGTATCTGCTCCACCAGCTGTATAAACATGGAAATATATACACAGTCCTCTGTATAAACATGGAAATATCTTCACCACCATCTCTATAAACATGGAAATATCTACAATCCCATCTGTATACACATGGAAATATCTACACAGTCATCTGTATAAACATGGAAATATCTACACTGATATCTCTATAAACATGAAATATCTACACCGCCATCTGCATAAACATGGAAGTGTCTGCAATGCCGTCTCTATAAACATGGAAATACCTACACCGCTATCTGTATAAACATGGAAATATCTACACTGTCATCTGTATAAAGATGGAAATATCTACACCGCGAGCTGTATAAACATCGAAATACCTTCACCGCTACCTGTATAAACATGGAAATATCTACACCGCTATCTGTATAATCATGGAAATAACTACACCGCTATCTCTATGAACATGGAAATAACTACACCGCCATCTCTGTAAACATGGAAATATCTACAACGATAACTCTATAAATATAGAAATATCTTCACCGCCATCTCTATAAACATGGAAATATCTACACTGCCATCTGCATAAACATGGAAGTACCTACACCGCCACCTGTATAAACGTGGAATTATCTACACCGTCATCTGTATCAACAGGGAAATATCTACACCGCAATCTGCATAAACATGGAAATATCTACATCACCATCTCTATAAACATGGAAGTATCTACCGTGCCATCTGTATACACATGGAAATATCTACACGGTCATCAGTATAAATATGGAAACATCTGCACCGCTATCTCTCTACACATGGAAATAGCTACACTTCTACCTGTATAAACATTGAAATATCAACACCGCAATCTCTATAAATATGGACATATCTACACCGCCATCTCTATAAACATGAAAATATCTACACCACCATCTCCATAAACATGGAAATATCTACACCACCATCTGTGTAAAAACGGAAATATCTATACCGCTATCTGTGTAAACATGGAAATATCTGCACCGCTATCTGTATAAACATGGAAATATCTACACCGCCATCGGTATAAACATGGAAATATCTGCACGGTCATCTCTATAAACATCAAAATATCTCCACCGTCATCTGTATAAACATGGAAATATCTACACCGCTATCCGTATAAATATGGAAATATCTACACCGCTATCTCTATAAACATGGAAATATCTACACCGCTATCAGTACAAACACGGAAATATCCACACCGCTATCTCTGTAAACATGGAAATATCTACACCACCATCTGTATAAACATGGAAATATCTACACAGTCCTCTGTATAAACATGGAAATATCTACACCACCATCTCTATAAACGTGGAAATATCTACACTGCCATCTATATACACATGGAAATATCTACACAGCCTTCTGTATAAACATGGAAATACCTACACCGCTATCTCTATAAAAATGAAATATCCACACCGCCATCTGCATAAACTTGGAACTGTCTGCAATGCCGTCTCTATAAACATGGAAATACCTACACCGCTATCTGTATAAACACGGAAATATCTACACTGTCATCTGTATAAAGGTGGAAATATCTACACCACGAACTGTATAAACATCGAAATAGCTACACCGCTATCTGTATAAACATGGAAATATCTACACCACTATATGTATAATCATGGAAATATCTACACCGCTATCTCTATGAACATGGAAATAATTAAACCGCCATCTCTATAAACATGGAAATATCTACACCGCTATCTCTATAATCATAGAAATATCTACACCGCCATCTGTATAAACATGGAAATGTCGACACCGCTATCTGTATAAACATGGAAATACCAACACCGCTATCTGTAAACATGGAAATATCTACACCGCTATGTGTATAAACATGGAAATATCTACACCGCTATCTGTATAAACATGGAAATACCTACACCGCCATCTCTATAAACATGGAAATATCAACACCGCCATCTGCATAAACATGGAAGTACCTACACCGCCACCTGTATAAACATGGAAATATCTACACAGTCATCTGTATCAACAGGGAAATATCTACACCGCAATCTGTATAAACATGGAAATATCCACACTGCCACCTGTATAAACATGGAAATATCTACATCGTTATCTGCATAAACTTGGAAATATCTACACCGCCATCTGTATAAACATGGAAATATCTCAAGCGCTATCTGTATAAAAATGCAAATATCTACACCGCTATCTCTATAAACATGGAAATATCTACATCGCTCTCTGTATAAACATGGAAATATCTCCACAGCTATCTCTGTAAACATGGAAATATCTACACCACTATCTTTTTACACATGGAAATATCTACTCCGCCGTCTGTATAAACATGGAAATATCTACGAAATTATCTGTGTAAACATGGAAATATCTACACAGCTATCTGTGTAAACATGGAAATAGGTACACCGCTCCCTTTGAAAAGATGGAAATATCTACACCAATATCTCCACAAACATGGAAATATCTACAACGCCATTTGTATAAACTTGGAAATATCTACACTGCCATCTGAAAAAACATGGAAATATCTACACCGCTATCTGCATAAATATGGAAATCTCTACACCTTTAACTATATAAACATGGAAATATCTACTCCGATATCCGTATAAACATGGAAATATCTACATCGTTATCTGCATAAACTTGGAATTATCTACACCGCTATCTGTATAAACATGGAAATATGTACACCACTATCTGTATAAACATGAAAATATCTACACCGCTATGTAAAAACATGGAAATATCTACACCGCTATCCCTGTAAACATGGAAACGTCTACAACGCTATCTGCACATACATGGAAATATCTAAACCGCTATCTCTATAAACATGGAAATATCTACAACGCTACGTGTGTAATCATGGAAATATCTACAGAGCTATCTGTGTAATCATGGAAATATATACACCGCTATATGTATAAAGATGGAAATATCTACCCCGCAATCTGGGCAAAGATGGAAATATCTACACTGCTATCTGTGTAAACATGGAAATATCTTCACCGTGAGCTGTATAAACATGGAAATACCAACACCGCTATCTGTAAACATGGAAATATCTACACCGCTATGTGTATAAACATGGAAATATCCACACCGCTATCTCTATAAACATGCAAATACTTACACTGCCATCTGTATAAACATGGAAATATCTACACCACTATCTCTATAAACATAGAATTATCTACATTGTCATCTCTTTAAACATGGAAATATCTACACCGCCATATGCATAAACATGGAAATATCTACACCGCCATCTGTATAAACATGGAAATATCTACACCGCCATCTGTATAAATAGGGAAATGTCTACACCGCTGTCTTTATACACATGGAAATATCTACACCGCTATCTGTATAAACTTGGAGATATCTACACCGCTATCTCTATATACAAGAAATAGCTACACCGCCATCTGTAAAAACATGGAAATTTCTTCACAGTCATCTGTATAAACATGGAAATATCTATACCAACATCTGTATAAACATGGAAATATCTATAATGCCATCTGTATAAACGTGGAAATATCTACACAGACATCTCTATAAACATGGAAATATCTACACCGTTATCTGTATAAAAATAGAAATATCTACACCGCTATCTGTATAAACATGGAAATATCTACACCGCTATCTCTATAAACATGGAAATACCTCCATCGCTATCTCTATAAACATGGAAATATCTACACCGCTATCTTTATAAACATGGAAATGTTTACACCGCTGTCTGTATAAACATGGAAATATCTGCAACACTGTCTGTGTAAACATGGAAATATCTACACAGCTATCTGTGTAAACATGGAAATATGCACACCGCTCTCTGGGAAAAGATGGAAATATCTACACCACAATCTGTGCAAATATGGAAATATCTACACTACTATCTCTGTAAACATGGGAATACACCGCTATCTGCATAAATATCTAAATATCTACGCCGCTATCTGTATAAACATGGAAATATCTACACCGCTATCTGTATAAACATGGAAATATCTACAAGGCCATCTGTAAAAGCTTGGAAATACCTACAGCGCAATCTGTATAAACATGTAAATAACTACACTGCCATCTGTAGAAACGTGCAAATATCTACAGCGCGATTTGTATAAACATGGAAATTTCCACACTGCTATCATTATAAACATGGAAATATCTACCCTGCTATCTGTATAAACAAGGAAATACCTACAATGCTATCTGTTTAAAGATGGAAATATCTACACTGCTGTCTGTGTAAACATGGAAATATCTACACCAATATCCGTGTAAAGATTGAAATATCTACAGCACAATACGTGCAACAATGGAAATATCTACACCGCTATCTGTGTAAAGATGGAAATATCTACACCTTAATCTGTGCAAAGATGGTAATATCTACACCGCCATCTGTGTAAACATGCAAATATCTACACCATGAGCTGTATAGACATGGAAATATCTACACCGCTATCTGTATAAACATGGAAATACCAACACAGCTATCTGTAAACATGGAAATATCTACACCGCTATGTGTTTAAACATGGAAATATCTACACCGCTATCTCTATAAACATGGAAATACTTACAACGCCTTCTCTATAAACATGGAAATACTTACAACGCCATCTCTATAAACATGGAAATATCTACACTGCTATCTATGTTAACATAGAAATATCTACACCGCCATCACTATAAACATGGAAATATCTACACCGCCATCTGCATGAACATGGAAATAACTACACCGCCATCTGTATAAAAATGGAAATATCTACACCGCTATCTGTATAAACATGGAAATATCTAAACCACTATCTGTATAAACATGTAAATATCTACACCGCTATCTCTATAAACATGGAAATGCTTACACTGCTATCTCTATAAACATGGAAATATATACATGGCTATCTCTATAAACATAAAAATATCTATATCGCCTTCTGTATAAACATGGAAATACCTACACAGTCCTCTGTATAAACATGGAAATATCTACACCACTATCTATATAAACATGGAAATATCTACACTGCATCTGTATAAACATGGAAATATCTACACAGCCATCTCCATTAACATGGAAATATTTACACCGCTATCTGTATAAACATGGAAATAGCCACACCGCAATCTGTATAAACATGGAAATATCTACACCGCCATCTGAATAAACATGTAAGTACCTACACCGCTATCTCTATAAATAGGGAAATATCTACATCGCTATCTCTATAAACATGGAAATATCTACACTGCTATCTGTATAAACATGGAAATATCTACACCACCATCTCAATACACATGGATATACCTCCACCGCTATCTCTATAAACATGGAAATATCTACACCGCCATCTCTATAAACTTAGAAATATCTACACCGCCATCCCCATAAACATGAAAATATGTACACCGCCGTCTCCATAAACATGGAATTATCTACACCACCATCTGTTTAAAAATGGAAACATCTACACCGCTATCTGTACAAATCTGGAAATGTCTACACCGCGATCTGTATAAACATGGAAATATCTACACCGCTACGTGTATAAACATGGAAATATCTACACCCCTGTCTGTATAAACATGGAAATAGCTACACCACGATCTGTATAAACATGTAAATATCTACACACCTATCTGTATAAACATGGAAATATCTACACCGCTATCTGTAAAAACATGGAGATAACTGCATCGCTATGTGTATAAACATGGAAATACCTACACCTCTATCTGAATAAATATGGAAATATCTACACCACTATCTCTATAAACATGGAAATGCCTACACCGCTATCTGTATAAACATGGAAATATCTACTTGGCTATCTCTATAAACATGGAAATATCTAAACCGACATCTGTATAAAAATGGAAATAACTACACAGTCATCTGTATAAACATGGAAATATCTACACCAACATCTGCATAAACATGGAAATATCTACCATGCTATCTGTATAAACGTGGAAATATCTACACAGCCATCTCTATAAACATGGAAATATCTACAACGCTATCTCTATAAACATGGAAATAGCCACACCGCTCTCTGTATAAACATGGAAATATTTACAATGCCATCTGAAAAAACATGGAAATATCTACACAGTCATCTCTACAAACATGGAAATATCTACACAGCCATCTCTTTAAACATGGGAATATCTACACCGCCATCTGTATAACAATGGAAATATCTACTCCGTTAATTGTAAAAATATGGAAATATCTACACCGCCATCTCTATAAACATGGAAATAGCTTCACCGCTATCTGTAAAAACATGGAAATGTCTACACCGCTCTCTCCATAAACATGGAAATATCTACACCGCCATCTGTATAAACATGGAAATATATACACAGTCATCTGTATAAGCCTGGAAATATCTACACCACCATCTCTATAAACATGGACATATCTACACTGCCATCTGTATACACATGGAAATATCTACACAGGTATCTGTATAAACATGGAAATATCTACATCGCTATCTCTATAAACATGGAAATATCTACACCGCTATCTGTATAAATATGGAAATATCTACACCGCTATTTCTATACGTATGGAAATGTCTACACCGCTATCTCCATAAACATCGAAATACCTACACCGCTATCTGCATAAATATGGAAATATTTACACCGCTATCTGGAAAAACATTTAAATATCTACACCGCTATCTGCATAAACTTTGAAATATCTACATCGCTATCTGTATAAACATGGAAATATCTACACCGCCATCTCTATAAACATGGAAATATCTACACCGCTATCTGTATAAACATGGAAATATCTCCACCGCTATCTGTATAAACACGGAAATATCTACACAGCTATCTGTATAAACATGGAATTATCTACATCGCTATCTGTATAAACATGGAACTATCTACACCACTATCTGTATAAACATGCAAATATATACAACGCTATCTGTATAAACATGGAAATATCTACACCGCTGTCTGTGTAAGCATGGAAATATCTACACCACTATCAGTGTAAAGATTGAAATATCTACAGCACAATCTCTGCAACGATGGAAATATCTACACCGTTATTTGTGTATAGATGGAAGTATCTACAACGCAATCTGTGCAAATATGTAAATATCTACCCCGCTATCTGTGTAAACTTGTTAATATCTACACCGCTATATGAATAAACTTGGAATTATCTACACCTCTATCTGTACAAACATGGAAATAACTACACCGCCATCTCTATAAACATGGAAATATCTACACTGACATCTGAATAAACATTGAAATATCTACAATGCCATCTGAATAAATATGGAAATATCTACATCGTTATCTCTATGAACATGGAAATATCTACAACACTATCTGTATAAACATGGAAATATCTACAACGCTATCTATATAAACATGGAAATATATACAACGCTATCTGTGTAAACATGGAAATATCTACACAGCTATCTGGGTAAACATGGAAATATGTACACAGGTCTCTGTGTAAAGATGGAAATACCTACACTGCAATCTGTGCAAATATGGAAATATCTACACCGCTATCTCAGTAAACATGGAAATTTCTACACCGCTATCTGTAAAAACATGGAAATATCAACACCGCTACCTGTATAAACATGGAAATGTCTACACAACGATCTGTATAAACATGGAAATATCTACACCGCTATATGTATAAACATGGAAATATCTACACCGCTATCAGTATAAACATGGAAATATCTACACCGCTATCAGTATAAACATGGAAATATCTACACCACGACATGTATAAACATGGAAATATCTACACCGCCATGTGAATAAACATGGAAATATCTACACAGCTATCAGTAAAAACATGGAAATATCGACACCGCTATCAGTATAAATATGGAAATATCTACACCACTATCTCTATAAACATGGAAATATCTACACCGTTATCTGTATAAACAAAGAAATATCTCCACCGCTGTCTGTATGAACATGGAAACATCTGCACAGCTAGCTGTATAAACATGGAATTATCTGCAGCGTTATCTGTATAAACATGGAAATATCTACACCGCAGTCTGTGCAAAGTTGGAAATATCTACAAAGATATCTCAATAAACATGGACATATCGACACCGCCATCTGTACACACATAGAAATACCTACACAGTCATCTGTATAAACATGGAAATATCTACACCACTATCTGTATCAACATGGAAATATCTACACTGCCATCTGTATAAACATGGAATTACCTACACAGACATCTCTATAATCATTGAAATATCTACAACGCTATCTGTATAAACATGGAAGTAGCCACACCGCTATCTGTATAAACATGGAAATATCTACACCGCTATCTGTATAAACATGGAAATATCTACACCACGACGTGTATAAACATGGAAATATCTACACCGCCATGTGAATAAACATGGAAATATCTACACAGCTATCAGTATAAACATGGAAATATTGACACCGCTATCTGTATAAATATGGAAATATCTACACCACTATCTCTATAAACATGGAAATATCTACACCGCCATCTGTGAAAACATGGAAATATCTACACTGTCATCTGTATAAACATGGAAATATCTACACGTCCATCTGTATAAACATGGAAATTTCTACACTGCCATCTGTATATACCTGGAAATATCTACACTGTCATCTGTATAAACATGGAAATATGTACAGCACTATCTCTATAAACATGGAAATATCTACACGGCTATCTGTATAAACATGGAAATACCTCCACCGCTGTCTGTAGAAACATGGAAATACCTACATCGCTATCTGTATAAACATGGAAATATCTCCACCGTTATCTCTATAAAGATGGAAATATCTACACCGCTATCTTTATAAACATGGAAATATCTACACCGCTATCTGTATAAACATGGAAATATCTATACCACTATCTGTGTAAGCATGTAAATATCTACAAAGCTATCTGTGTAAACATGGAAATATGTACACAGGTCTCTGTGTAAAGATGGAAATAACTACACCGCAATCTGTGCAAATATGGAAATATCTACACCGCTATATGTATAAACATGGAAATATCTACACCGCTATCAGTATAAACATGGAAATATCTACACCGCTATCTGTATAAACATGGAAATATCTACACCACAACATGTATAAACATGGAAATATCTACACCGCCATGTGAATAAACATGGAAATATCTACACCGCTATCAGTAAAAACATGGAAATAGCGACACCGCTATCTGTATAAATATGGAAATATCTACACCACTATCTCTATAAACATGGAAATATCTACACTGCCATCTGTATAAACATGGAATTACCTACACAGACATCTCTATAATCATTGAAATATTTACACCGCTATCTGTATAAACATGGAAGTAGCCACACCGCCATCAGTATAAACATGGAAATATCTACACCGCTATCTGTATAAACATGGAAATATCTACACCACGACATGTATAAACATGGAAATATCTACACCGCTGTGTGAATAAACATGGAAATATCTAAACCGCTATCAGTATAAATATGGAAATATTGACACCGCTATCTGTATAAATATGGAAATATCTACACCACTATCTCTATAAACATGGAAATATCTACACCGTTATCTGTATAAACAAAGAAATATCTCCACGGCTGTCTGTATGAACATGGAAAAATCTACACCGCTAGCCGTATAAACATGGAATTATCTGCAGCGTTATCTCTATAAACATGGAAATATCTACAACGCAGTTTGTGCAAAGATGGAAATATCTACAATGCTATCTCAATAAACATGGAAATATCGACACCGCCATCTGTACACACATGGAAATACCTACACAGTCATCTGTATAAACATGGAAATATCTACACCACTATCTGTATAAACATGGAAATATCTACACAGCCATCTGTATAAACATGGAATTACCTACACAGACATCTCTATAATCATTGAAATATCTACACCGCTATCTGTATAAACATGGAAGTGGCCACACCGCTATCAGTATATACATGGAAATATCTACACCGCTATCTGTATAAACATGGAAATATCTACACCACGACGTGTATAAACAAGGACATATCTACACCGCTAAGTGAATAAACATGGAAATATCTACACAGCTATCAGTATAAACATGGAAATATTGACACCGCTATCTGTATAAATATGGAAATATCTACACCACTATCTCTATAAACATGGAAATATCTACACCGTTATCTGTATAAACAAAGAAATATCTCCGCCGCTGTCTGTATGAACATGGAAACATCTACACCGCTAGCTGTATAAACATGGAATTATCTGCAGCGTTATCTGTATAAACATGGAAATATCTACACCGCAGTCTGTGCAAAGATGGAAATATCTACAATGCTATCTCAATAAACATGGAAATATCGACACCGCCATCTGTACACACATGGAAATACCTACACAGTCATCTGTATAAACATGGAAATATCTACACCACTATCTGTATAAACATGGAAATACCTATACTGCCATCTGTATAAACATGGATTTATCTACACAGACATCTCTATAACCATTGAAATATCTACACCGTTATCTGTATAAACATGGAAGTAGCCACACCGCTATCTGTATAAACATGGAAATATCTACACCGCCATCTGTGAAAACATGGAAATAACTACACTGTCATCTTTATAAACATGGAAATATCTACACGTCCATCTGCATAAACATGGAAATATCTACACTACCATCTGTATATACCTACAAATATCTACACTGCCTTCTGTATAAACATGGAAATATCTACACCATTATCTCTATTAACATGGAAATGTCTACAAGGCTATCTGCATAAACATGGAAATATCTCCACCGCTGTCTGTAGAAACATGGAAATATCTACATCGCTATCCGTATAAACATGGAAATATCTCCACCGCTATCTCAATAAAGATGGAAATATCTACACCGCTATCTTTATAAACATGGAAATATCTGCACCGCTATCTGTATAAACATGGAAATATCTATAACATTATCTGTGTAAACATGTAAATATCTACACAGCTATCTGTGTAAACATCGAAATATGTACACAGGTCTCTGTGTAAAGATGGAAATATCTACACCACAATCTGTGCAACTATGGAAATATCTACACCGCTATCTTAGTAAACATGGAAATATCTACACCGCTATCTGTAAAAACATGGAAATATCAACACTGCTATCTGTATAAACATGGAAATGTCAACACCACGATCTGTATAAACATGGAAATATCTACACCGCTATATGTATAAACATGGAAATATCTACACCGCTATCAGTATAAACATGGAAATATCTACACCGCTATCTGTATAAACATGGAAATATCTACACCACGACATGTATAAACATGGAAATATCTACACCGCCATGTGAATAAACATGGAAATATCTACACCGCTATCAGTAAAAACATGGAAATAGCGACACCGCTATCTGTATAAATATGGAAATATCTACACCACTATCTCTATAAACATGGAAATATCTACACTGCCATCTGTATAAACATGGAATTACCTACACAGACATCTCTATAATCATTGAAATATTTACACCGCTATCTGTATAAACATGGAAGTAGCCACACCGCCATCAGTATAAACATGGAAATATCTACACCGCTATCTGTATAAACATGGAAATATCTACAACACAACATGTATAAACGTGGAAATATCTACACCGCTGTGTGAATAAACATGGAAATATCTACACCGCTCTCAGTATAAACATGGAAATATCAGCACCGCTATCTGTATAAACATGGAAATGTCTACACCACGATCTGTATAAACATGGAAATATCTACACCGCTATATGTATAAACATGGAAATATCTACACTGCTATCAGTATAAACATGGAAATATCTACACCGCTATCTGTATAAACATGGAAATATCTACACCACGACATGTATAAACATGTAAATACCTACACCGCCATGTGAATAAACATCGAAATATCTACACCGCTATCAGTAACAATATGGAAATATCGACACCGCTATCTGTACAAATATGGAAATATATACACCACTATCTCTACAAACATGGAAATATCTACACCGTTATCTGTATAAACAAAGAAATATCTCCACCGCTGTCTGTATGAACTTGGAAACATCTACACCGCTAGCTGTATAAACATGGAATTATCTGCAGCGTTATCTGTATAAACATGGAAATATCTACACCGCAGTCTGTGCAAAGATGGAAATATCTACAATGCTATGTCAATAAACATGGAAATATCGACACGGCCATCTGTACACACTTGGAAATACCTACACAGTCATCTGTATAAACATGGAAATATCTACACCACTATCTGTATAAACATGGAAATATCTACACTGCCATCTGTATAAACATGGAATTACCTACACAGACATCTCTATAATCATTGAAATATCGACACCGCTATCTGTATAAACAGGGAAGTAGCCACAAAGCTATCAGTATAAACATGGAAATATCTACACCGCTATCTGTATAAACATGGAAATATCTACACCACGACGTGGATAAACATGGAAATATCTACACGGCTATGTGAATAAACATGGAAATATCTACACCGCTATCAGTATAAACATGGAAATATTGACACCGCTATCTGTATAAATATGGAAATATCTACACCACTATCTCTATAAACATGGAAATATCTACACCGTTATCTGTATAAACAAAGAAATATCTCCACCGCTGTCTGTATGAACATGGAAACATCTACACCGCTACCTGTATAAACATGCAATTATCTGCAGCGTTATCTGTATAAACATGGAAATATCTACACCGCAGTCTGTGCAAAGATGGAAATATCTACAATGCTGTCTCAATAAACATGGAAATATCGACACCGCCATCTGTACACACATGGAAATACCTACACAGTCATCTGCATAAACAGGGAAATATCTACACCACTATCTGTATAAACATGGAAATACCTACACTGCCCTCTGAATAAACATGGAATTATCTACACAGACATCTCTATAACCATTGAAATATCTACACCGCTATCTGTATAAACATGGAAGTAGCCACACCGCTATCTGTATAAACATGGAAATATCTACACCGCTATCTGTGAAAACATGGAAATATCTACACTGTCATCTTTATAAACATGGAAATATATACACGTCCATCTGCATAAACATGGAAATATCTACACGGCCATCTGTATATACCTAGAAATATCTACACTGCCATCTGTGTAAACATGGAAATATCTACACCGATATCTCTATAAACATGGAAATGTCTACACGGCTATCTGTATAAACATGGAAATATCTCCACCGCTATCTCAATAAAGATGGAAATATCTACACCGCTATCTTTATAAACATGGAAATATCTGCACCGCTATCTGTATAAACATGGAAATATCTATAACATTATCTGTGTAAACATGGAAATATGTACACAGGTCTCTGTGTAAAGATGGAAATATCTACACCACAATCTGTGCAAATATGGAAATATCTACACCGCTATCTTAGTAAACATCGAAATATCTACACCGCTATCTGTAAAAACATGGAAATATCAACACTGCTATCTGTATAAACATGGAAATGTCTACACCACGATCTGTATAAACATGGAAATATCTACACCGCTATATGTATAAACATGGAAATATCTACACCGCAGTCAGTATAAACATGGAAATATCTACACCACTATCTGTATAAACATGGAAATATCTACACCACGGCATGTATAAACATGGAAATATATACACCGCCATGTGAATAAACATGGAAATATCTACACCGCTATCAGTAAAAACATGGAAATAGCGACACCGCTATCTGTATAAATATGGAAATATCTACACCACTATCTCTATAAACATGGAAATATCTACACCGTTATCTGTATAAACAAAGAAATAACTCCACAGCTGTCTGTATAAACATGGAAACATCTACACCGCTAGATGTATAAACATGGAATTATCTGCAGCGTTATCTGTATAAACATGGAAATATTTACACCGCAGTCTGTGCAAAGATGGAAATATCTACAATGCTATCTCAATAAACATGGAAATATCGACACCGCCATCTGTACACACATGGAAATAACTACACAGTCATCTGTATAAACATGGAAATATGTACACTACTATCTGTATAAACATGGAAATATCTACACTGCCATCTGTATAAACATGGAATTACCTACACAGACATCTCTATAATCATTGAAATATCTACACCGCTATCTGTATAAACATGGAAGTCGCCACACAGCTATCAGTATAAACATGGAAATATCTACATCGCTATCTGTATAAACATGGAAATATCTCCACCGCTATCTCTATAAAGATGGAAATATCTACACCGCTATCTTTATAAACATGGAAATATCTACACCGCTATGTGTACAAACATGGAAATATCTATAACACTATCAGTGTAAACATGGAAATATCTACACCGCTATCTGTGTAAACATGGAAATATGTACACAGGTCTATGTGTAAAGATGGAAATACCTACACCGCAATCTGTGTAAATATGGAAATATCTACACCGCTATCTCAGTAAACATGGAAATATCTACACCTCAGTCTGTTCAAAGATGGAAATATCTACAATGCTATCTCAATAAACATGGAAATATCAACACCGCCATCTGTGAAAACATGGAAATATCTACACTGTCATCTTTATAAACATGGAAATATCTACACGTCCATCTGTATAAACATGGAATTATCTACATTGCCATCTGTATATACCTGGAAATATCTACACTGCCATCTCTATAAACATGGAAATATCTACACCGCTATCTCTATAAACATGGAAATGTCTACACGGCTATCGGTATAAACATGGAAATATCTCCACCGCTATCTGTAGAAACATGGAAATATCTACATCGCTATCTGTATAAACATGGAAATATCTCCACTGCTATCTCTATAAAGATGGAAATATCTACACTGCCATCTGTATATACCTGGAAATATCTACACCGCTATCTGTATAAAGATGGAAATATCTATAACACTATCTGTGTAAACATGGAAATATCTACACAGCTATCTGTGTAAACATGGAAATATGTAGACAGGTCTCTGTGTAAAGATTGAAATAACTACACCGCATTCTGTGCAAATATGGAAACATCTACACCGCTATCTCAGTAAACATGGAAATATCTACACCGCTATCTGTATAAACATGGAAATATCAACACCGCTATCTGTATAAACATGGAAATATCTACACCGCTACATGTATAAACATGGAAATATCTACACCACTATCACTATAAACATGGATATATCTACACCGCTGTCTGTATAAACATGGAAATATCTACACCACGACATGTATAAACATGGAAATATCTACACCTCCATGTGAATAAACATGGAAATATCTGCACCGCTATCAGTAAAAACATGGAAATAGCGACACCGCTATCTGTATAAATATGGAAATATCTAGACCACTATCTCTATAAACATGGAAATATCTACACCGTTATCTGTATAAACAAAGAAATATCTCCACCGCTGTCTGTATGAACATGGAAACATCTACACCGCTAGCTGTATAAACATGGAATTATCTGCAGCGTTATCTGTATAAACATGGAAATACCTACACCGCAGTCTGTGCAAAGATGGAAATATTTACAATGCTATCTCAATAAACATGGAAATATCGACACCGCCATCTGAACACACATGGAAATACATACACAGTAATCTGTTTAAACATGGAAATATCTACACCACTATCTGTATAAACATGGAAATATCTACACTGCCATCTGTATAAACATGGAATTACCTACACAGACATCTCAATAATCATTGAAATATCTACACCGCTATCTGTATAAACATGGAAGTAGCCACAACGCTGTCAGTATAAACATGGAAATATCTACACCGCTATCTGTATAAACATGGAAATATCTACACCATGCCGTGTATAAACATGGAAATATCTACACCGCTATGTGAATAAACATGAAAATATCTACACCGCTATCAGTATAAACATGGAAGTATTGACACCGCTATCTGTATAAATATGGAAATATCTACACCACTATCTCTAGAAACATGGAAATATCTACACCGTTATCTGTATAAACAAAGAAATACCTCCACCGCTGTCTGTATGAACATGGAAACATCTACACCGCTAGCTGTATAAACATGGAATTATCTGCAGCGTTATCTGTATAAACATGGAAATATCTACACCGCAGTCTGTGCAAAGATGGAAATATCTAAAATGCTATCTCAATAAACATGGAAATATCGACACCGCCATCTGTACACACATGGAAATACCTACACAGTCATCTGTATAAACATGGAAATATCTACACCACTATCTGTATAAACATGGAAATATCTACACTGCCATCTGTATAAACATGGAAATACCTACACCGCCATCTGTGAAAACATGGAAATATCTACACTGTCATCTTTATAAACATGGAAATATCTACACGTCCATCTGTATAAACATGGAAATATCTACACTGCCATCTGTATATACCTAGAAATATCTACACTGCCATCTGTATAAACATGGAAATATCTACACCGCTATCTCTATAAACATGGAAATGTCTACACGGCTATCTGTATAAACATGGAAATATCTCCACCGCTATCTGTAGAAACATGGAAATATCTACATCGTTATCTGTATAAACATGGAAATATCTCCACCGCTATCTCTATAAAGATGGAAATATCTACACCGCTATCTTTATTAACATGGAAATATCTACACCGCTATCTTTATAAATATGGAAATATATATAACACTATCTGTGTAAACATGGAAATATCCACACAGCTATCTGTGTAAACATGGAAATATCTACACAGCTATCTGTGTAAACAGGGAAATATGTGCACAGGTCTCTGTGTAAAGATGGAAATATCTACACCGCAATCTGTGCAAATATGTAAATATCTACACCGCTATCTCAGTAAACATGGAAATACCTACACCGCTCTCAGTATAAACATGGAAATATCAGCACCGCTATCTGTATAAACATGGAAATGTCTACACCACGATCTGTATAAACATGGAAATATCTACACCGCTATATGTATAAACATGGAAATATCTACACTGCTATCAGTATAAACATGGAAATATCTACACCGCTATCTGTATAAACATGGAAATATCTACACCACGACATGTATAAACATGTAAATACCTACACCGCCATGTGAATAAACATCGAAATATCTACACCGCTATCAGTAACAATATGGAAATATCGACACCGCTATCTGTATAAATATGGAAATATCTACACCACTATCTCTATAAACATGGAAATATCTACACCGTTATCTGTATAAACAAATAAATATCTCCACTGCTGTCTGTATGAACATGGTAACATCTACACCGCTGGCTGTAGAAACATGGAATTATCTGCAGCGTTATCTGTATAAACACGGAAATATCTACACCGCAGTCTGTGCAAAGATGGAAATATCTACAATGCTATCTCAATAAACATGGAAATATCGACACCGCCATCTATACACACATGGAAATACCTACACAGTCATCTGTATAAACATGGAAATATCTACACCACTATCTGTATAAACATGGAAATATCTACACTGCCATCTGTATAAACATGGAATTACCTACACAGACATCTCTATAATCATTGAAATATCTACACCGCTATCTGTATAAACATGGAAGTAGCCACACCGCTATCAGTATAAACATGGAAATATCTACACCGCTATCTGTATAAACATGGAAATATCTACACCACGACGCGGATACTCATGGAAATATCTACACGGCTATGTGAATAAACATGGAAATATCTACACCGCTATCAGTATAAACATGGAAATATTGACACCGCTATCTGTACAAATATGGAAATATATACACCACTATCTCTACAAACATGGAAATATCTACACCGTTATCTGTATAAACAAAGAAATATCTCCACCGCTGTCTGTATGAACTTGGAAACATCTACACCGCTAGCTGTATAAACATGGAATTATCTGCAGCGTTATCTGTATAAACATGGAAATATCTACACCGCAGTCTGTGCAAAGATGGAAATATCTACAATGCTATGTCAATAAACATGGAAATATCGACACGGCCATCTGTACACACTTGGAAATATCTACACAGTCATCTGTATAAACATGGAAATATCTACACCACTATCTGTATAAACATGGAAATATCTACACTGCCATCTGTATAAACATGGAATTACCTACACAGACATCTCTATAATCATTGAAATATCGACACCGCTATCTGTATAAACAGGGAAGTAGCCACAAAGCTATCAGTATAAACATGGAAATATCTACACCGCTATCTGTATAAACATGGAAATATCTACACCACGACGTGGATAAACATGGAAATATCTACACGGCTATGTGAATAAACATGGAAATATCTACACCGCTATCAGTATAAACATGGAAATATTGACACCGCTATCTGTATAAATATGGAAATATATACACCACTATCTCTATGAACATGGAAATATCTACACCGTTATCTGTATAAACAAAGAAATATCTCCACCGCTGTCTGTATGAACTTGGAAACATCTACACCGCTAGCTGTATAAACATGGAATTATCTGCAGTGTTATCTGTATAAACATGGAAATATCTACACCGCAGTCTGTGCAAAGATGGAAATATCAACAATGCTATCTCAATAAACATGGAAATATCGAAACCGCCATCTGTACACACTTGGAAATACCTACACAGTAATCTGTATAAACATGGAAATATCTACACCACTATCTGTATAAACATGGAAATACCTACACTGCCATCTGTATAAACATGGAATTATCTACACAGACATCTCTATAACCATTGAAATATCTACACCGCTATCTGTATAAACATGGAAGTAGCCACACCGCTATCTGTATAAACATGGAAACATCTACACCGTCATCTGTGAAAACATGCAAATATCTACACTGTCATCTTTATAAACATGGAAATATCTACACGTCCATCTGTATAAACATGGAAATATCTACACTGCCATCTGTATATACCTAGAAATATCCACACTGCCATCTGTATAAACATGGAAATATCTACACCGCTATCTCTATAAACATGGAAATGTCTACACGGCTATCTGTATAAACATGGAAATAACTCCACCGCTATCTGTAGAAACATGGAAATATCTACATCGCTATCTGTATAAACATGGAAATATCTCCACCGCTATCTCCATAAACATGGAAATATCTACACTGCCATCTGTATATACTTGGAATTATCTACACTGCCATCTGTATAAACATGGAAATATCTACGCCGCTATCTCTATAAACATGGAAATGTCTACACGGCTATCTGTATAAACATGGAAATATCTCCACCGCTATCTGTAGAAACATGGAAATATCTATAACGCTATCTGTATGAACATGGAAATATCTACACTGCCATCTTTATAAACATGAAATTACCTACACAGACATCTCCATAATCATTGAAATATCTACACCGCTATCTGTATAAACATGGAAGTAGCCACACCGCTATCAGTATAAACATGGAAATATCTACAACTCTATCTGTATAAACATGGAAATATCTACACCACAACGCGTATAAACATGGAAATATCTACAACGCTATGTGAATAAACATGGAAATATCTACACCGCTAACAGTATAAACATGGAATTATTGACACCGCTATCTCTATAAATATGGAAATATCTACACCACTATCTCTATAAACATGGAAATATCTACACCATTATCTGTATAAACAAAGAAATATCTCCACCGCTGTCTGTATGAACATGGAAACTTCTACACCGCTAGCTGTATAAACATGGAATTATCTGCAGCGTTATCTGTATAAACATGGAAATATCAACACCGCAGTCTGTGCAAAGATGGAAATATCTACAATGATATCTCTATAAACATGGAAATATCGACACCGCCATCAGTACACACATGGAAATACCTAAACAGTCATCTGTAAAGACATGTAAATATCTACACCACTATCTGTATAAACATGGAAATAAATACACTGCCATCTGTATAAACATGGAATTATCTACACAGACATCTCTATAACCATTGAAATATCTACACCACTATCTGTATAAACATGGAAGTAGCCACAGCGCTATCTGTATAAACATGGAAATATGGACACCGCCATCTGTGAAAACATGGAAATATCTACACTGTCATCTTTATAAACATGTAAATATCTACACGTCCATCTGTATAAACATGGAAATATCTACACTGCCATCTCTATATACTTGGAATTATCTACACTGCCATCTGTATAAACATGGAAATATCTACTCCTCTCTCTCTATAAACATGGAAATGTCTACACGGCTATATGTATAAACATGGAAATATCTCCACCGCTATCTGTAGAAACATGGAAATACCTCCACCGCTATCTCTATAAAGATGGAAATATCTACACCGCTATCTTTATAAACATGGAAATATCTACACCGCTATCTGTATAAACATGGAAATATCTATAACACTTTCTGTGTAAACATGGAAATATCTACACAGCTATCTGTGTAAGCGTGGAAATATGTACACAGGTCTCTGTGTAAAGATGGAAATATCTACACCGCAATCTGTGCAAATATGGAAATATCTACACCGCTATCTCAGTAAACATGGAAATATCTACACCGCTATCTGTATAAACATGGAAGTAGCCACACCGCTATCAGTATAAACATGGAAATATCTACACCTCTATCTGTATAAACATGGAAATATCTACACCATGACGTGTATAAACATGGAAATATCTACACCGCTATGTGAATAAACATGGAAATATCTACACCGCTATCAGTATAAACATGGAAATATTGACACCGCTATCTGTATAAATATGGAAATATCTACACCACTATCACTATAAACATGGAAATATCTACACCGTTATCTGTATAAACAAAGAAATATCTCCACCGCTGTCTGTATGAACATGGAAACATCTACACCGCTAGCTGTATAAACATGGAATTATCTGCAGTGTAATCTGTATAAACATGGAAATATCTACACCGCAGTCTGTGCAATGATGGAAATATCTACAATGCTATCTCAATAAACATGGAAATATCGACACCGCCATCTGTACCCACATGGAAATACCTACACAGTCATCTGTATAAACATGGAAATATCTACACCACTATCTGTATAAACATGGAAATAAATATATTGCCATCTCTATAAACATGGAATTATCTACACAGACATCTCTATAACCATTGAAATATCTACACCGCCATCTGTATAAACATGGAATTATCTACACAGACATCTCTATAACCATTGAAATATCTACACCGCTATCTGTATAAACATGGAAGTAGCCACAACACTATCTTTATAAACATTGAAATATCTACACCGCCATCTGTGAAAACTTGGATAGATCTACACTCTCATCTTTATAAACATGGAAATATCTACACGTCCATCTGTATAAACATGGAAATATCTACACTGCCATCTGTATATACTTGGAATTATCTACACTGCCATCTGTATAAACATGGAAATATCTACACCGCTATCTCTGTAAACATGGAAATGTCTACACTACTATCTGTATAAACATGGAAATATCTCCACCGCTATCTCTATAAAGATGGAAATATCTACACCGCTATATGAATAAACATGGAAATATCTATAACACTATCTGTGTAAACATGGAAATATGTACACAGGTCTCTGTGTAAAGATGGAAATATCTACAGCGCAATCTGTGCAAATATAGAAATATCTACACCGCTATCTCAGTAAACATGGAAATATCTACACCGCTATCTGTATAAACATGGAAATATCAACACCGCTATCTGTATAAACATGGAAATGTCTACACCACGATCTGTATAAACATGGAAATACCTACACCGCTATATGTATAAACATGGAAATATCTACACCGCTATCAGTATAAACATGGAAATATCTACACCGCTATCGGTATAAACATGGAAATATCTACACCACGACATATATAAACATGGAAATATCTACACCGCCATGTGAATAAACATCGAAATATCTACACCGCTATCAGTAAAAACATGGAAATATTGACACCGCTATCTGTATAAATATGGAAATATCTACACCACTATCTCTATAAACATGGAAATATCTACACCGTTATCTGTATAAACAAAGAAATATCTCCACCGCTGTCTGTAAGAACATGGAAACATCTACACCACTAGCTGTATAAACATGGAATTATCTGCAGCGTTATCTGTATAAACATGGAAATACCTACACTGCAGTCTGTGCAAAGATGGAAATATCTACAATGCTATCTCAATAAACATGGAAATATCGACACTGCCATCTGTACACACATGGAAATACCTACACAGTCATCTGTATAAACATGGAAATATCTACACAACTATCTGTATAAACATGGAAATACCTACACTGCCATCTGTATAAGCATGAAATTACCTACACAGACATCTCTATAATCATTGAAATATCTACACCGCTATCTGTATAAACATGGAAGTAGCCACACCGCTATCAGTATAAACATGGAAATATCTACACCTCTATATGTATAAACATGGAAATATCTACACCACGACGTGTATAAACATGGAAATATCTACACCGGTATGTGAATAAACATGGAAATATCTACACCGCTATCAGTATAAACATGGAAATATTGACACCGCTATCTGTATAAATATGGAAATATCTACACCACTATCTCTATAAACATGGAAATATCTACACCGTTATCTGTATAAACAAAGAAATATCTCCAACACTGTCTGTATGAACATGGAAACATCTACACCGCTAGCTGTATAAACATGGAATTATCTGCAGCGTTATCTGTATAAACATGGAAATATCTACACCGCAGTCTGTGCAAAGATGGAAATATCTACAATGCTATCTCAATAAACATGGAAATACCGACACCGCCATCTGTACCCACATGGAAATACCTACACAGTCATCTGTATAAACATGGAAATATCTACACCGATATTTCTAAAAACATGTAAAAGTCTACACGGCTATCTGTATAAACATGGAAATATCTCCACCGCTATCTGTAGAAACGTGGAAATATCTACATCGGTATCTGTATAAACATGGAAATATCTCCACCGCCATCTCTATAAAGATGGAAATATCTACACCGCTATCTTTACAAACATGGAAATATCTACACCTCTATCTGTATAAACATAGGAATATCTATAACACTGTCTGTGTAAACATGGAAATATCTACACAGCAATCTGTGTAAACATGGAAATATGTACACAGGTCTCTGTGTAAAGATGGAAATATCTACACCGCAATCTGTGCTAATATGGAAATATCTACACCGCTATCTCAGTAAACATGGAAATATCTACACCGCTATCTGTATAAACATGGAAATATCAACACCGCTATCTGCATAAACATGGAAATGTCTACACCACGATCTGTATAAACATGGAAATATATACACCGCTATCAGTATAAACATGGAAATATCTACACCGCTATCTGTATAAACATGGAAATATCTACACCACGACGTGTATAAACATGGAAATATCTACACCGCTATGTGAATAAACATGGAAATATCTACACCGCTATCAGTATAAACATGGAAATATTGACACTGCTATCTGTATAAATATGGAAATATCTACACCACTATCTCTATAAACATGGAAATATCTACCGCGTTATCTGTATAAACAAAGAAATATCTCCACCGCTGTCTGTATGAACATGGAAACATCTACACTGCTAGCTGTATAAACATGGAATTATCTGCAGCGTTATCTGTATAAACATGGAAATACCTACACCGCAGTCTGTGCAAAGATGGAAATATCTACAATGCTATCTCAATAAACATGGAAATATCGACACCGCCATCTGTACACACATGGAAATACCTACACAGTCATCTGTATTAACATGTAAATATCTACACCACTATCTGTATAAACATGGAAATATCTACACTGCCATCTGTATAAACATGGAATTACCTACACAGACATCTCTATAACCATTGAAATATCTACAACGCTATCTGTATAAACATGGAATTAGCCACACCGCTATCAGTATAAACATGGAAATATCTACACCGCCATCTGTGAAAACATGGAAATATCTACACTGTCATCTTTATAAACATGGAAATATCTACACGTCCATCTGTATAAACATGGAAATATCTACACTGCCATCTGTATATACTTGGAAATATCTACACTGCCATCTGTATAAACATGGAAATATCTACACCGCTATCTCTATAAACATGGAAATGTCTACACGGCTATCTGTATAAACATGGAAATATCTCCACCGCTATCTGTAGAAACATGGAAATATCTACATCGCTATCTGTATAAACATGGAAATATCTCCACCGCTATCTCTATATAGATGGAAATATCTACACCGCTGTCTTTATAAACATGGAAATATCTACACCGCTATCTGTATAAACATGGAAATATCTATAACACTATTTGAGTAAACATGGAAATATCTACACAGCTATCTGTGTAAACATGGAAATATCTACACAGCTATCTGTGTAAACATGGAAATATGTACACAGGTCTCTGTGTAAAGAAGGAAATACCTACACCGCAATCTGTGCAAATATGGAAATATCTCCACCGCTATCTGTAGAAACATGGAAATATCTACATCGCTATCTGTATAAACATGGAAATATCTCCACCGCTATCTCTATATAGATGGAAATATCTACACCGCTGTCTTTATAAACATGGAAATATCTACACCGCTATCTGTATAAACATGGAAATATCTATAACACTATTTGTGTAAACATGGAAATATCTACACAGCTATCTGTGTAAACATGGAAATATCTACACAGCTATCTGTGTAAACATGGAAATATGTACACAGCTCTCTGTGTAAAGAAGGAAATACCTACACCGCAATCTGTGCAAATATGGAAATATCTACACCGCTATCTCAGTAAACATGGAAATATCTACACCGCTATCTGTATAAACATGGAAATATCAACACCGCTATCTGTATGAACATGGAAATGTCTACACCACGATCTTTATAAACATGGAAATATCTACACCGCTATCAGTATAAACATGGAAATATCTACACCAATATCAGTATAAACATGGAAATATCTACACAGCTATCTGTATAAACATGGAAATATCTACACCACGACATGTATAAACATGGTAATATCTACACCGCCATGTGAATAAACATGGAAATATCTACACCGCTATCATTAAAAACATGGAAATATCGACACCGCTATCTGTATAAATATGGAAATATCTACACCACTATCTCTATAAACATGGAAATATCTACACCGTTATCTGTATAAACAAAGAAATATCTCCACCGCTGTCTGTATGAACATGTAAACATCTACACCGCTAGCTGTATAAACATGGAATTATCTGCAGCGTTATCTGTATAAACATGGAAATATCTACACCGCAGTCTGTGCAAAGATGGAAATATCTACAATGCTATCTCAATAAACATGGAAATATCGACACCGCCATCTGTACACACATGGAAATAGCTACACAGTCATCTGTATAAACATGGGAATATCCACACCACTATCTGTATAAACATGGAAATAAATACACTGACATCTGTATAAACATGGAATTATCTACACAGACATCTCTATAACCATTGAAATATCTACACCGCTATCTGTATAAACATGGAAGTAGCCTCACCGCTATCTGTATTAACATGGAAATATCTACACCGCCATCTGTGAAAACATGGAAATATCTACACTGTCATCTTTATAAACATGTAAATATCTACACGTCCATCTGTATAAACATGGAAATAGCTACACTGCCATCTGTATATACTTGGAATTATCTACACTGCCATCTGTATAAACATGGAAATATCTACACCGCTATCTCTATAAACATGGAAATGTCTACACGGCTATCTGTATAAACATGGAAATATCTCCACCGCTATCTGTAGAAACATGGAAATATCTACATCGCTATCTGTATAAACATGGAAATATCTCCACCGCTATCTCTATAAAGATGGAAATATCTACACCGCTACCTTTATAAACATGGAAATATCTACACCGCTATCTGTATAAACATGGAAATATCTATAACACTATCTGTGAAAACATGGAAATATCTACACAGCTATCTGTGTAAACATGGAAATATGTACACAGGTCTCTGTGTAAAGATGGAAATATCTACAGCGCAATCTGTGCAAACATGGAAATATGTACACCGCTATCTCAGTAAACATGGAAATATCTACACTGCTATCTGTATAAACATTTAAATATCAACACCACTATCTGTATAAACATGGAAATGTCTACACCACGATCTGTATAAACATGGAAATATCTACACCGCTATATGTATAAACATGGAAATATCTACACCGCTATCAGTATAAACATGGAAATATCTACACCGCTATCGGTATAAACATGGAAATATCTACACCATGACATGTATAAACGTGGAAATATCTACACCGCCATGTGAATAAACATGGAAATATCTACACCGCTATCAATAAAAACATGGAAATATCTACACCGCTATCTGTATAAACATGGAAATATCTACACCACGACATGTATAAACATGGAAATATCTACACCGCCATGTGAATAAACATGGAAATATCTACACCGCTATCAGTAAAAACATGCAAATATCGACGCCGTTATCTGTATAAATATGGAAATATCTACACCACTATCTCTATAAACTTGTAAATATCTACACCGTTATCTGTATAAACAAAGAAATATCTCCACCGATGTCTGTATGAACATGGAAACATCTACAACGCTAGCTGTATAAACATGGAATTTTCTGCAGCGTTATCTGTATAAACATGGAAATATCTAAACCAAAGTCTGTGCAAAGATGGAAATATCTACAATGCTATCTCAATAAACATGGAAATATTGACACCGCCATCTGTACACACATGGAAATACCTACACAGTCATCTGTAAAAACATGGAAATATCTACACGACTATCTGTATAAACATGGAAATATCTACACCGCTATCAGTAAAAACATGGAAATATCTACACGTCCATCTGTATAAACATGGAAATATCTACACCGCTATCTCAGTAAACATGGAAATATCTACACCGCTATCAGTATAAAGATGGAAATATCAACACCGCTATATGTATAAACATGGAAATGTCTACACCACGATCTGTATAAACATGGAAATATCTACACCGCTATATGTATAAACATGGAAATATCTACACCGCTATCAGTATAAACATGGAAATATCTACACCGCTATCTGTATAAACATGGAAATATCTACACCACGACATGTATAAACATGGAAATATCTACACCGCCATGTGAATAAACATGGAAATATCTACACCGCTATCAGTAAAAACATGGAAATATCGACACCGCTATCAGTATTAATATGGAAATATCTACACCACTATCTCTATAAACATGGAAATATCTACACCGTTATCTGTATAAACAAAGAAATATCTCCACCGCTGTCTGTATGAACATGGAAACATCTACACCGCTAGCTGTATAAACATGGAATTATCTGCAGCGTTATCTGTATAAACATGGAAATATCTACACCGCAGTCTGTGCAAAGATGGAAATATCTACAATGCTATCTCAATAAACATGGAAATATCGACACCGCCATCTGTACACACATGGAAATACCTACACAGTCATCTGTATAAACATGGAAATATCTACACCACTATCTGTATAAACATGGAAATATCTACACTGCCATCTATATATACATGGAATTACCTACAAAGACATCTCTATAACCATTGAAATATCTACACCGCTATCTGTATAAACATGGAAGTAGCCACACCGCTATCTGTATAAACATGGAAATATCTACACCGCCATCTGTGAAAACATGGAAATATCTGCAATGTCATCTTTATAAACATGGAAATATCTGCACGTCCATCTGTAGAAACATGGGAATATCTACACTGCCATCTGTATATACCTGGAAATATCTACACTGCCATCTGTATAAACATGGAAATATCTACTCCGCTATCTCTATAAACATGGAAATGTTTACACGGCTATCTGTATAAACATGGAAATATCTACACCACGACATGTATAAACATGGAAATATCTACACCGCCATGTGAATAAACATGGAAATATCTACACCGCTATCAGTAAAAACATGGAAATATCGACACCGCTATCTGTATAAATATGGAAATATCTACACCACTATCTCTATAAACATGGAAATATCTACACCGTTATCTGTATAATCAAAGAAATATCTCCACCGCTGTCTGTATGAACATGGAAACATCTACACCGCTAGATATATAAACATGGAATTATCTGCAGCGTTATCTGTATAAACATGGAAATATCTACACCACAGTCTGTGCAAAGATGGAAATATCTACAATGCTATCTCAATAAACATGGAAATATCGACACCGCCATCTGTACACACATGGAAATACCTACACAGTCATCTGTATAAACATGGAAATATCTACACTGCCATATGTATAAACATGGAATTACCTACACAGACATCTCTGTAATCATTGAAATATCTACACCGCTATCTGTATAAACATGGAAGTAGCCACACCGCTATCTGTATAAACATGGAAATATCTACACCGCTATCTGTATAAACATGGAAATATCTACACCACGACGTGTATAAACATGAAAATATCTACACCGCTATGTGAATAAACATGGAAATATCTTCACCACTATCAGTATAAACATGGAAATATTGACACCGCTATCTGTATAAATATGGAAATATCTACACCGCTATCTCAATAAACATGGAAATGTCTACACGGCTATCTGTATAGAAATGGAAATATCTCCACTGCTATCTGTAGAAACTGGGAAATATCTACACCGCTATCTGTATAAACATGGAAATATCTCCACCGCTATCTCTATAAAGATGGAAATATCTACACCGCTATCTTTATAAACATGGAAATATCTACACCGCTATCTCCATAAACATGGAAATATCTATAACACTAGCTGTGTAAACATGGAAATATCTACACAGCTATCTGTGGAAACATGGAAATATGTACACAGGTCTCTGTGTAAAGATGGAAATATCTACACCGCAATCTGTGCAAATATGGAAATATCTACACCGCTATCTCAGTAAACCTGGAAATACCTACACCGCTATCTGTATAAACATGGAAATATCAACACCGCTATCTGTATAAACATGGAAATGTCTACACCACGATCTGTATAAACATGGAAATATCTACACTGCTATATGTATAAACATGGAAATATCTACACCGCTATCAGTATAAACATGGAAATATCTACACCGTTATCTGTATAAACAAAGAAATATCTCCACCGCTGTCTGTATGAACATGGAGACATCTACACTGCTGGCTGTATAAACATGGAATTATCTGCAGCGTTATCTGTATAAACATGGAAATATCTACACCGCACTCTGTGCAAAGATGGAAATATCTACAATGCTATCTCAATAAACATGGAAATATCGACACCGCCATCTGTACACACATGGAAATACCTTCACAGTCATCTGTATAAACATGGAAATATCTACACCATTATCTGTATAAACATGGAAATACCTACACTGCCATCTGTATAAACATGGAATTATCTACACAGACATCTCTATAACCATTGAAATATCTACACCGCTATCTGTATAAGCATGGAAGTAGCCACACCGCTATCTGTATAAACATGAAATATCTACACCGCCATCTGTGAAAACATGGAAATATCTACACTGTCATCTTTATAAACATGGAAATATCTACACGTCCATCTGTATAAACATGGAAATATCTACACTGCCATCTGTATATACCTGGAAATAACTACACTGCCATCTGTATAATCATGGAAATATCTACACCGCTATCTCTATAAACATGGAAATGTTTACACGGCTATCTGTATAAACATGGAAATGTCTACACCACGACATGTATAAACATGGAAATATCTACACCGCCATGTGAATAAACATGGAAATATCTACACCGCTATCAGTAAAAACATGGAAATATCGACACCAATATCTGTATAAATATGGAAATATCTACACCACTATCTCTATAAACATGGAAATATCTACACCGTTATCTGTATAAACAAAGAAATATCTCCACCGCTGTCTGTATGAACATGGAGACATCTACACCGCTAGCTGTACAAACATGGAATTATCTGCAGCGTTATCTGTATAAACATGGAAATATCTACACCGCAGTCTGTGCAAAGATGGAAATATCTACAATGCTATCTCAATAAACATGGAAATATCGACACCGCCATCTGTACACACATGGAAATACCTACACAGCCATCTCTATAAACATGGAAATATCTACACCACTATCTGTATAAACATGGAAATACCTACACGGCTATCTGTATAAACATGGAAATATCTCCACCGCTATCTGTAGAAACATGGAAATATCTACATCGCTATCTGTATAAACATGGAAATATCTATAACACTATCTGTGTAAACATGGAAATATCTACACAGCTATCTGTGTAAACATGGAAATATGTACACAGGTCTCTGTGTAAAGATGGAAATATCTACACCGCAATCTGTGCAAATATGGAAATATCTACACCGCTATCTCAGTAAACATGGAAATACCTACACCGCTATCTGTATAAACATGGAAATATCAACACCGCTAACGGTATAAACATGGAAATGTTTACACCACGATCTGTATAAACATGGAAATATCTACACCGCCATGTGAATAAACATTGAAATATCTACACCGCTATCAGTAAAAACATGGAAATATCGACACCGCTATCTGTATAAACATGGAAATATCTACACCACGACATGTATAAACATGGAAATATCTACACCGCCATGTGAATAAACATTGAAATATCTACACCGCTATCAGTAAAAACATGGAAATATCGACACCGCTATCTGTATAAATATGGAAATATCTACACCACTATCTCTATAAACATGGAAATATCTACACCGTTATCTGTATAAACAAAGAAATATCTCCACCGCTGTCTGTATGAACATGGAAACATCTACACCGCTATCTGTATAAACATGGAATTATCTGCAGCGTTATCTGTATAAACATGGAAATATCTCCACCACTATCAGTAGAAACATGGAATTATCTACATCGCTATCTGTATAAACATGGAAGTAGCCACACCGCTATCAGTATAAACATGGAAATATCTACACCGCTATCAGTATAAACATTGAAATATCTACACCGTTATCTGTATAAACAAAGAAATATCTCCACTGCTGTCTGTATGAACATGGAGACATCTACACCGCTAGCTGTATAAACATGGAATTATCTGCAGCGTTATCTGTATAAACATGGAAATAACTACACCGCAGTCTGTGCAAAGATGGAAATATCTACAATGCTATCTCAATAAACATGGAAATATCGACACCGCCATCTGTACACACATGGAAATACCTACACAGCCATCTGTATAAACATGGAAATATCTACACCACTATCTGTATAAACATGGAAATACCTACACTGCCATCTGTATAAACATGGAATTACCTACACAGACATCTCTGTAATCATTGAAATATCTACACCGCTATCTGTATAAACATGGAAGTAGCCACACCGCTATCTGTATAAACAGGGAAATATCTACACCGCTATCTGTATAAACATGGAAATATCTACACCACGACGTGTATAAACATGGAAATATCTACACCGCTATGTGAATAAACATGGAAATATCTACACCGCTATCAGTATATACATGGAAATATTGACACCGCTATCTGTATAAATATGGAAATATCTACACCACTATCTCTATAAACATGGAAATACCTACACCGATATCTGTATAAACAAAGAAATATCTCCACCGCTCTCTGTATGAACATGGAAACATCTACACCGCTAGCTGTATAAACATGGAATTTTCTGCAGCGTTATCTGTATAAACATGGAAATATCTACACCGCAGTCTGTGCAAAGATGGAAATATCTACAATGCTATCTCAATAAACATGGAAATATCGACACCGCCATCTGTACACACATGGAAATACCTACACAGTCATCTGTATAAACATGGAAATATCTACACCACTATCTGTATAAACATGGAAATACCTACACTGCCATCTGTATAAACATGGAATTATCTACACAGACATCTCTATAACCATTGAAATATCTACACCGCTATCTGTATAAACATGGAAGTAGCCACACCGCTATCTGTATAAACATGGAAATATCTACACCGCCATCTGTGAAAACATGGAAATATCTCCACTGTCATCTTTATAAACATGGAAATATCTACAGGTCCATCTGTATAAACATGGAAATATCTACACTGCCATCTGTATACACCTGGAAATATCTACACTGCCATCTGTATAAACATGGAAATACCTACACCGCTATCTCCATAAACATGGAAATGTCTACACAGCTATCTGTATAAACATGGAAATATCTCCACCGCTCTCTGTAGAAACATGGAAATATCTACATCGCTATCTGTATAAACATGGAAATATCTTCACCGCTATCTCTATAAAGATGGAAATATCTACACCGCTATCTTTGTAAACATGGAAATATCTACACCGCTATCTGTATAAACATGGAAATATCTATAACACTATCTGTGTAAACATGGAAATATCTACACAGCTATCTGTGTAAACATGGAAATATGTACACAGGTCTCTGTGTAAAGATGGAAATATCTACAACGTAATCTGTGCAAATATGGAAATATCTACACCGCTATCTCAGTAAACATGGAAATATCTACACCGCTATCAGTATAAAGATGGAAATATCAACACCGCTATATGTATAAACATGGAAATGTCTACACCACGATCTGTATAAACATGGAAATATCTACACCGCTATATGTATAAACATGGAAATATCTACACCGCTATCAGTATAAACATGGAAATATCTACACCGCTATCTGTATAAACATGGAAATATCTACACCACGACATGTATAAACATGGAAATATCTACACCGCCATGTGAATAAACATGGAAATATCTACACCGCTATCAGTAAAAACATGGAAATATCGACACCGCTATCAGTATAAATATGGAAATATCTACACCACTATCTCTATAAACATGGAAATATCTACACCGTTATCTGTATAAACAAAGAAATATCTCCACCGCTGTCTGTATGAACATGGAAACATCTACACTGCTAGCTGTATAAACATGGAATTAACTGCAGCGTTATCTGTATAAACATGGAAATATCTACACCGCAGTCTGTGCAAAGATGGAAATATCTACAATGCTATCTCAATAAACATGGAAATATCGACACCGCCATCTGTACACACATGGAAATACCTACACAGTCATCTGTATAAACATGGAAATATCTACACCACTATCTGTATAAACATGGAAATATCTACACTGCCATCTATATATACATGGAATTACCTACAAAGACATCTCTATAACCATTGAAATATCTACACCGCTATCTGTATAAACATGGAAGTAGCCACACCGCTATCTGTATAAACATGGAAATATCTACACCGCCATCTGTGAAAACATGGAAATATCTACAATGTCATCTTTATAAACATGGAAATATCTGCACGTCCATCTGTAGAAACATGGAAATATCTACACTGCCATCTGTATATACCTGGAAATATCTACACTGCCATCTGTATAAACATGGAAATATCTACACCGCTATCTCTATAAACATGGAAATGTTTACACGGCTATCTGTATAAACATGGAAATATCTACACCACGACATGTATAAACATGGAAATATCTACACCGCCATGTGAATAAACATGGAAATATCTACACCGCTATCAGTAAAAACATGGAAATATCGACACCGCTATCTGTATAAATATGGAAATATCTACACCACTATCTCTATAAACATGGAAATATCTACACCGTTATCTGTATAATCAAAGAAATATCTCCACCGCTGTCTGTATGAACATGGAAACATCTACACCGCTAGCTATATAAACATGGAATTATCTGCAGCGTTATCTGTATAAACATGGAAATATCTACACCGCAGTCTGTGCAAAGATGGAAATATCTACAATGCTATCTCAATAAACATGGAAATATCGACACCGCCATCTGTACACACATGGAAATACCTACACAGTCATCTGTATTAACATGGAAATATCTACACCACTATCTGTATAAACATGGAAATATCTACACTGCCATATGTATAAACATGGAATTACCTACACAGACATCTCTGTAATCATTGAAATATCTACACCGCTATCTGTATAAACATGGAAGTAGCCACACCGCTATCTGTATAAACATGGAAATATCTACACCGCTATCTGTATAAACATGGAAATATCTACACCACGACGTGTATAAACATGGAAATATCTACACCGCTATGTGAATAAACATGGAAATATCTTCACCACTATCAGTATAAACCTGGAAATATTGACACCGCTATCTGTATAAATATGGAAATATCTACACCGCTATCTCAATAAACATGGAAATGTCTACACGGCTATCTGTATAGAAATGGAAATATCTCCACTGCTATCTGTAGAAACTGGGAAATATCTACACCGCTATCTGTATAAACATGGAAATATCTCCACCGCTATCTCTATAAAGATGGAAATATCTACACCGCTATCTTTATAAACATGGAAATATCTACACCGCTATCTCCATAAACATGGAAATATCTATAACACTAGCTGTGTAAACATGGAAATATCTGCACAGCTATCTGTGGAAACATGGAAATATGTACACAGGTCTCTGTGTAAAGATGGAAATATCTACACCGCAATCTGTGCAAATATGGAAATATCTACACCGCTATCTCAGTAAACCTGGAAATACCTACACCGCTATCTGTATAAACATGGAAATATCAACACTGCTATCTGTATAAACATGGAAATGTCTACACCACGATCTGTATAAACATGGAAATATCTACACTGCTATATGTATAAACATGGAAATATCTACACCGCTATCAGTATAAACATGGAAATATCTACACCGTTATCTGTATAAACAAAGAAATATCTCCACCGCTGTCTGTATGAACATGGAGACATCTACACTGCTGGCTGTATAAACATGGAATTATCTGCAGCGTTATCTGTATAAACATGGAAATATCTACACCGCACTCTGTGCAAAGATGGAAATATCTACAATGCTATCTCAATAAACATGGAAATATCGACACCGCCATCTGTACACACATGGAAATACCTACACAGTCATCTGTATAAACATGGAAATATCTACACCATTATCTGTATAAACATGGAAATACCTACACTGCCATCTGTATAAACATGGAATTATCTACACAGACATCTCTATAACCATTGAAATATCTACACCGCTATCTGTATAAACATGGAAGTAGCCACACCGCTATCTGTATAAACATGAAATATCTACACCGCCATCTGTGAAAACATGGAAATATCTACACTGTCATCTGTATATACCTGGAAATAACTACACTGCCATCTGTATAATCATGGAAATATCTACACCGCTATCTCTATAAACATGGAAATGTTTACACGGCTATCTGTATAAACATGGAAATGTCTACACCACGACATGTATAAACATGGAAATATCTACACCGCCATGTGAATAAACATGGAAATATCTACACCGCTATCAGTAAAAACATGGAAATATCGACACCAATATCTGTATAAATATGGAAATATCTACACCACTATCTCTATAAACATGGAAATATCTACACCGTTATCTGTATAAACAAAGAAATATCTCCACCGCTGTCTGTATGAACATGGAGACATCTACACCGCTAGCTGTACAAACATGGAATTATCTGCAGCGTTATCTGTATAAACATGGAAATATCTACACCGCAGTCTGTGCAAAGATGGAAATATCTACAATGCTATCTCAATAAACATGGAAATATCGACACCGCCATCTGTACACACATGGAAATACCTACACAGTCATCTCTATAAACATGGAAATATCTACACCACTATCTGTATAAACATGGAAATACCTACACGGCTATCTGTATAAACATGGAAATATCTCCACCGCTATCTGTAGAAACATGGAAATATCTACATCGCTATCTGTTTAAACATGGAAATATCTCCATCGCTATCTCTATAAAGATGGAAATATCTACACCGCTATCTTTATAAACATGGAAATATCTACACCGCTATCTGTATAAACATGGAAATATCTATAACACTATCTGTGTAAACACGGAAATATCTACACAGCTATCTGTGTAAACATGGAAATAGGTACACAGGTCTCTGTGTAAAGATGGAAATATCTACACCGCAATCTGTGCAAATATGGAAATATCTACACCGCTATCTCAGTAAACATGGAAATACCTACACCGCTATCTGTATAAACATGGAAATATCAACACCGCTAACGGTATAAACATGGATATGTTTACACCACGATCTGTATAAACATGGAAATATCTACACCGCTGTATGTACAAACATGGAAATATTGACACCGCTATCTGTATAAATAGGGAAATATCTACACCACAATCTCTATAAACATGGAAATATCTACACCGTTATCTGTATAAACAACGAAATATCTCCACCGCTGTCTGTATGAACATGGAGACATCTACACCGCTAGCTGTACAAACATGGAATTATCTGCAGCGTTATCTGTATAAACATGGAAATATCTACACCGCAGTCTGTGCAAAGATGGAAATATCTACAATGCTATCTCAATAAACATGGAAATATCGACACCGCCATCTGTACACACATGGAAATACCTACAAAGTCATCTGTATAAACATGGAAATATCTACACCACTATCTGTATAAACATGGAAATACCTACACTGCCATCTGTATAAACATGGAATTACCTACATAGACATCTCTGTAATCATTGAAATATCTACACCGCTATCTGTATAAACATGGAAGTAGCCACACCGCTATCTGTATAAACAGGGAAATATCTACACCGCTATCTGTATAAACATGGAAATATCTACACCACGACGTGTATAAACCTGGAAATATCTACACCGCTATGTGAATAAACATGGAAATATCTACACCGCTATCAGTATATACATGGAAATATTGACACCGCTATCTGTATAAATATGGAAATATCTACACCACTATCTCTATAAACATGGAAATACCTACACCGATATCTGTATAAACAAAGAAATATCTCCACCGCTCTCTGTATGAACATGGAAACATCTACACCGCTAGCTGCATAAACATGGAATTTTCTGCAGCGTTATCTGTATAAACATGGAAATATCTACACCGCAGTCTGTGCAAAGATGGAAATATCTACAATGCTATCTCAATAAACATGGAAATATCGACACCGCCATCTGTACACACATGGAATTACCTACACAGTCATCTGTATAAACATGGAAATATCTACACCACTATCTGTATAAACATGGAAATACCTACACTGCCATCTGTATAAACATGGAATTATCTACACAGACATCTCTATAACCATTGAAATATCTACACCGCTATCTGTATAAACATGGAAGTAGCCACACCGCTATCTGTATAAACATGGAAATATCTACACCGCCATCTGTGAAAACATGGAAATATCTCCACTGTCATCTTTATAAACATGGAAATATCTACAGGTCCATCTGTATAAACATGGAAATATCTACACTGCCATCTGTATACACCTGGAAATATCTACACTGCCATCTGTATAAACATGGAAATACCTACACCACTATCTCCATAAACATGGAAATGTCTACACAGCTATCTGTATAAACATGGAAATATCTCCACCGCTCTCTGTAGAAACATGGAAATATCTACATTGCTATCTGTATAAACATGGAAATATCTTCACCGCTATCTCTATAAAGATGGAAATATCTACACCGCTATCTTTGTAAACATGGAAATATCTACACCGCTATCTGTATAAACATGGAAATATCTATAACATTATCTGTGTAAACATGGAAATATCTACACAGCTATCTGTGTAAACATGGAAATATGTACACAGGTCTCTGTGTAAAGATGGAAATATCTACACCGCAATCTGTGCAAATATGGAAATATCTACACCGCTATCTCAGTAAACATGGAAATATCTACACCGCTATCAGTATAAAGATGGAAATATCAACACCGCTATATGTATAAACATGGAAATGTCTACACCACGATCTGTATAAACATGGAAATATCTACACCGCTATATGTATAAACATGGAAATATCTACACCGCTATCAGTATAAACATGGAAATATCTACACCGCTATCTGTATAAACATGGAAATATCTACACCACGACATGTATAAACATGGAAATATCTACACCGCCATGTGAATAAACATGGAAATATCTACACCGCTATCAGTAAAAACATGGAAATATCGACACCGCTATCAGTATAAATATGGAAATATCTACACCACTATCTCTATAAACATGGAAATATCTACACCGTTATCTGTATAAACAAAGAAATATCTCCACCGCTGTCTGTATGAACATGGAAACATCTACACCGCTCGCTGTATAAACATGGAATTATCTGCAGCGTTATCTGTATAAACATGGAAATATCTACACCGCAGTCTGTGCAAAGATGGAAATATCTACAATGCTATCTCAATAAACATGGAAATATCGACACCGCCATCTGTACACACATGGAAATACCTACAAAGTCATCTGTATAAACATGGAAATATCTACACCACTATCTGTATAAACATGGAAATATCTACACTGCCATCTATATATACATGGAATTACCTACAAAGACATCTCTATAACCATTGAAATATCTACACCGCTATCTGTATAAACATGGAAGTAGCCACACCGCTATCTGTATAAACATGGAAATATCTACACCGCCATCTGTGAAAACATGGAAATATCTACAATGTCATCTTTATAAACATGGAAATATCTGCACGTCCATCTGTAGAAACATGGAAATATCTACACTGCCATCTGTATATACCTGGAAATATCTACACTGCCATCTGTATAAACATGGAAATATCTACACCGCTATCTCTATAAACATGGAAATGTTTACACGGCTATCTGTATAAACATGGAAATATCTACACCACGACATGTATAAACATGGAAATATCTACACCGCCATGTGAATAAACATGGAAATATCTACACCGCTATCAGTAAAAACATGGAAATATCGACACCGCTATCTGTATAAATATGGAAATATCTACACCACTATCTCTATAAACATGGAAATATCTACACCGTTATCTGTATAATCAAAGAAATATCTCCACCGCTGTCTGTATGAACATGGAAACATCTACACCGCTAGCTATATAAACATGGAATTATCTGCAGCGTTATCTGTATAAACATGGGAATATCTACACCGCAGTCTGTGCAAAGATGGAAATATCTACAATGCTATCTCAATAAACATGGAAATATCGACACCGCCATCTGTACACACATGGAAATACCTACACAGTCATCTGTATTAACATGGAAATATCTACACCACTATCTGTATAAACATGGAAATATCTACACTGCCATATGTATAAACATGGAATTACCTACACAGACATCTCTGTAATCATTGAAATATCTACACCGCTATCTGTATAAACATGGAAGTAGCCACACCGCTATCTGTATAAACATGGAAATATCTACACCGCTATCTGTATAAACATGGAAATATCTACACCACGACGTGTATAAACATGGAAATATCTACACCGCTATGTGAATAAACATGGAAATATCTTCACCACTATCAGTATAAACATGGAAATATTGACACCGCTATCTGTATAAATATGGAAATATCTACACCGCTATCTCAATAAACATGGAAATGTCTACACGGCTATCTGTATAGAAATGGAAATATCTCCACTGCTATCTGTAGAAACTGGGAAATATCTACACCGCTATCTGTATAAACATGGAAATATCTCCACCGCTATCTCTATAAAGATGGAAATATCTACACCGCTATCTCCATAAACATGGAAATATCTATAACACTAGCTGTGTAAACATGGAAATATCTACACAGCTATCTGTGGAAACATGGAAATATGTACACAGGTCTCTGTGCAAATATGGAAATATCTACACCGCTATCTCAGTAAACCTGGAAATACCTACACCGCTATCTGTATAAACATGGAAATATCAACACCGCTATCTGTATAAACATGGAAATGTCTACACCACGATCTGTATAAACATGGAAATATCTACACTGCTATATGTATAAACATGGAAATATCTACACCGCTATCAGTATAAACATGGAAATATCTACACCGTTATCTGTATAAACAAAGAAATATCTCCACCGCTGTCTGTATGAACATGGAGACATCTACACTGCTGGCTGTATAAACATGGAATTATCTGCAGCGTTATCTGTATAAACATGGAAATACCTACACCGCACTCTGTGCAAAGATGGAAATATCTACAATGCTATCTCAATAAACATGGAAATATCGACACGGCCATCTGTACACACATGGAAATACCTACACAGTCATCTGTATAAACATGGAAATATCTAAACCATTATCTGTATAAACATGGAAATACCTACACTGCCATCTGTATAAACATGGAATTATCTACACAGACATCTCTATAACCATTGAAATATCTACACCGCTATCTGTATAAACATGGAAGTAGCCACACAGCTATCTGTATAAACATGAAATATCTACACCGCCATCTGTGAAAACATGGAAATATCTACACTGTCATCTTTATAAACATGGAAATATCTACACGTCCATCTGTATAAACATGGAAATATCTACACTGCCATCTGTATATACCTGGAAATAACTACACTGCCATCTGTATAATCATGGAAATATCTACACCGCTATCTCTAAAAACATGGAAATGTTTACACGGCTATCTGTATAAACATGGAAATGTCTACACCACGACATGTATAAACATGGAAATATCTACACCGCCATGTGAATAAACATGGAAATATCTACACCGCTATCAGTAAAAACATGGAAATATCGACACCAATATCTGTATAAATATGGAAATATCTACACCACTATCTCTATAAACATGGAAATATCTACACCGTTATCTGTATAAACAAAGAAATATCTCCACCGCTGTCTGTATGAACATGGAGACATCTACACCGCTAGCTGTACAAACATGGAATTATCTGCAGCGTTATCTGTATAAACATGGAAATATCTACACCGCAGTCGGTGCAAAGATGGAAATATCTACAATGCTATCTCAATAAACATGGAAATATCGACACCGCCATCTGTACACACATGGAAATACCTACACAGTCATCTCTATAAACATGGAAATATCTACACCACTATCTGTATAAACATGGAAATACCTACACTGCCATCTGTATAAACATGGAAATATCTACACGTCCATCTGTATAAACATGGAAATATCTACACTGCCATCTGTATATACCTGGAAATAACTACACTGCCATCTGTATAAACATGGAAATATCTACACCGCTATCTCTATAAACATGGAAATGTCTACACGGCTATCTGTATAAACATGGAAATATCTCCACCGCTATCTGTAGAAACATGGAAATATCTACATCGCTATCTGTATAAACTTGGAAATATCTCCATCGCTATCTCTATAAAGATGGAAATATCTACACCGCTATCTTTATAAACATGGAAATATCTACACCGCTATCTGTATAAACATGGAAATATCTATAACACTATCTGTGTAAACATGGAAATATCTACACAGCTATCTGTGTAAACATGGAAATATGTACACAGGTCTCTGTGTAAAGATGGAAATATCTACACCGCAATCTGTGCAAATATGGAAATATCTACACCGCTATCTCAGTAAACATGGAAATACCTACACCGCTATCTGTATAAACATGGAAATATCAACACCGCTAACGGTATAAACATGGAAATGTCTACACCACGATCTGTATAAACATGGAAATATCTACACCGCTGTATGTACAAACATGGAAATATTGACACCGCTATCTCTATAAATAGGGAAATATCTACACCACAATCTCTATAAACATGTAAATATCTACACCGTTATCTGTATAAACAAAGAAATATCTCCACCGCTGTCTGTATGAACATGGAGACATCTACACCGCTAGCTGTACAAACATGGAATTATCTGCAGCGTTATCTGTATAAACATGGAAATATCTACACCGCAGTCTGTGCAAAGATGGAAAGATCTACAATGCTATCTCAATAAACATGGAAATATCGACACCGCCATCTGTACACACATGGAAATACCTACACAGTCATCTCTATAAACATGGAAATATCTACACCACTATCTGTATAAACATGGAAATATCTACACTGCCATCTGTATAAACATGGAATTACCTTCACAGACATCTCTATAATCATTGAAATATCTACACCGCAATCTGTATAAACATGGAATTAGCCACACGGCTATCTGCATAAACATGGAAATATCTACACCGCAATCTGTATAAACATGGAAATATCAACACCACGACGTGTATAAACATGGAAATATCTACACCGCTATGTGAATAAACATGGAAATATCTACACCGCTATCAGTATAAACATGGAGATATTGACACCGCTATCTGTATAAATATGGAAATATCTACACCACTATCTCTATAAACATGGAAATATCTACACCGTTATCTGTATAAACAAAGAAATATCTCCACCGCTGTCTGTATGAACATGGAGACATCTACACCGCTAGCTGTATAAACATGGAATTATCTGCAGCGTTATCTGTATAAACATGGAAATATCTACACCGCAGTCTGTGCAAAGATGGAAATATCTACAATGCTATCTCAATAAACATGGAAATATCGACACCGCCATCTGTACACACATGGAAATACCTACACAGTCATCTGTATAAACATGGAAATATCTACACCACTATCTGTATACACATGGAAATACCTACACTGCCATCTGTATAAACATGGAATTACCTACACAGACATCCCTATAATCATTGAAATATCTACACCGCTATCTGTATAAACATCGAAGTAGCCACACCGCTATCTGTATAAACATGGAAATATCTACACCGCTATCTGTATAAACATGGAAATCTCTACACCACGACGTGTATAAACATGGAAATATCTACACCGCTATGTGAATAAACATGGAAATATCTACACTGCTATCAGTATAAACATGGAAATATTGACACCGCTATCTGTATAAATATGGAAATATCTACACCACTATCTCTATAAACATGGAAATATCTACACCGTTATCTGTATAAACAAAGAAATATCTCCACCGCTGTCTGTATGAACATGGAGACATTTACACCGCTAGCTGTATAAACATGGAATTATCTGCAGCGTTACCTGTATAAACATGGAAATATCTACACCGCAGTCTGTGCAAAGATGGAAATATCTACAATGCTATCTCAATAAACATGGAAATATCGACACCGCCATCTGTACACACATGGTAATACCTACACAGTCATCTCTATAAACATGGAAATATCTACACCACTATCTGTATAAACATGGAAATACCGACACTGCCATCTGTATAAACCTGAAATTATCTACACAGACATCTCTATAACCATTGAAAAGACTACACCGCTATCTGTATACACATGGAAGTAGCCACACCGCTATCTGTATAATCTTAGAATTATCTACACCGCCATCTGTGAAAACATGGAAATATCTACACTGTCATCTTTATAAACATGGAAATATCTACACGTCCATCTGTATAAACATGGAAATATCTACACTGCCATCTGTATATACCTGGAAATATCTACACTGCCATCTGTATAAACATGGAAATATCTACACCGCTATCTCTATAAACATGGAAATGTCTACACGGCTCTCTGTATAAACATGGAAATATCTCCACCGCTATCTGTAGAAACATGCAAATATCTACATCACTATCTGTATAAACATGGAAATACCTCCACCGCTATCTCTATAAAGATGGAAATATCTACACCGCTATCTTTATAAACATGGAAATATCTACACTGCTGTCTGTATAAACATGGAAATAACTATAACACTATCTGTGTAAACATGGAAATATCTAGACAGCTATCTGTGTAAACATGGAAATATGTACACAGGTCTCTGTGTAAAGATGGAAATATCTACACCGCAATCTGTGCAAATATGGAATTATCTACACCGCTATCTCAGTAAACATGGAAATATCTACACCGCTATCTGTATAAACATGGAAATATCAACACAACTATCTGTATAAACATGGAAATGTCTACACCACCATCTGTATAAACATGGAAATATCTACACCGCTATATGTATAAACATGGAAATATCTACACCGCTTTCAGTATAAACATGGAAATATCTACACCGCAATCTGTGCAAATATGGAATTATCTACACCGCTATCTCAGTAAACATGGAAATATCTACACCGCCATCTGTACACACATGGAAATACCTACACAGTCATCTGTATAAACATGGAAATATCTACACCACTATCTGTATAAACATGGAAATATCTACACTGCCATCTGTATAAACATGGAATAACCTACACAGACATCTCTATAATCATTGAAATATCTACACCGCTATCTGTATAAACATGGAAGTAGCCACACCGCTATCAGTATAAACATGGAAATATCTACACCGCTATCTGTATAAACATGGAAATATCTACACCACGGCGTGGATAAACATGGAAATATCTACACGGCTATGTGAATAAACATGGAAATATCTACACCGCTATCAGTATAAACATGGAAATATTGACACCGCTATCTGTATAAATATGGAAATATCTACACCACTATCTCTATAAACATGGAAATATCTACACCGTTATCTGTATAAACAAAGAAATATCTCCACCGCTGTCTGTATGAACATGGAGACATCTACACCGCTAGCTGTATAAACATAGAATTATCTGCAGCGTTAACTGTATAAACATGGAAATAACTACACCGCAGTCTGTGCAAAGATGGAAATATCTACAATGCTATCTCAATAAACATGGAAATATCGACACCGCCATCTGTACACACATGGAAATACCTACACAGTCATCTGTATAAACATGGAAATATCTACACCACTATCTGTATAAACATGGAAATACCTACACTGCCATCTGTATAAACATGGAATTATCTACACAGACATCTCTATAACCATTGAAATATCTACACCGCTATCTGTATAAACATGGAAGTAGCCACAGCGCTATCTGTATGAACATGGAAATATCTACACCGCCATCTGTGAAAACATGGAAATATCTACACTGTCATCTTTATAAACATGGAAATATCTACACGTCCATCTGTATAAACATGGAAATATCTACACTGCCATCTGTATATACCTGGAAATATCTACACTGCCATCTGTATAAACATGGAAATACCTACACCGCTATCTCTATAAACATGGAAATATTTACACCACGGCATGTATAAACATGGAAATATCTACACCACCACATGTATAAACATGGAAATATCTACACCGCCATATGAATAAACATGGAAATATCTACACCGCTATCAGTAAAAACATGGAAATATCGACATCGCTATCTGTATAAATATGGAAATATCTACACCACTATCTCTATAAACATGGAAATATCTACACCGTTATCTGTATAAACAAAGAAATATCTCCACCGCTGTCTGTATGAACATGGAAACATCTACACGGCTAGCTGTATAATCATGGAATTATCTGCAGCGTTATCTGTATAAACATGGAAATATCTACACCGCAGTCTGTGCAAAGATCGAAATATCTACAATGCTATCACAATAAACATGGAAATATCGACACCGCCATCTGTACACACATGGAAATACCTACACAGTCATCTGTATTAACATGGAAATATCTACACCACTATCTGTATAAACATGGAAATATCTACACTGCCATCTGTATAAATATGGAATTGCCTACACAGACATCTCTGTAATCATTGAAATATCTACAACGCTATCTGTTTAAACATGGAAGTAGCCACACCGCTATCTGTATAAACATGGAAATATCTACACCGCTATCTGTATAAACATGGAAATATCTACACCACGACGTGTATAAACATGGAAATATCTACACCGCTATGTGAATAAACATGGAAATATCTACACCGCTATCAGTATAAACATGGAAATATTGACACCGTTATCTGTATAAATATGGAAATATCTACACCACTATCTCTATAAACATGGAAATATCCACACCGTTATCTGTATAAACAAAGAAATATCTCCACCCCTGTCTGTATGAACATGGAAACATCTACACCGATAGCTGTATAAACATGGAATTATCTGCAGCGTTATCTGTATAGACATGGAAATATCTTCACCGCAGTCTGTGCAAAGATGGAAATATCTACAATGCTATCTCAATAAACATGGAAATATCGACACCGCCATCTGTACACACATGGAAATACCTACACAGTCATCTGTATAAACATGGAAATATCTACACCGCTATCTGTATAAACATGGAAATATCTACACCGCCATCTTTGAAAACATGGAAATAGCTACACTGTCATCGTTATAAACATGGAAATATCTACACGTCCATCTGTATAAACATGGAAATATCTACACTGCCATCTGTATACACCTGGAATTATCTACAATGCCATCTGTATAAACATGGAAATATCTACACCGCAATCTCTATAAACATGGAAATATCTACACGGCTATCTGTATAAACATGGAAATATCTCCACCGCTATCTGTAGAAACATGGAAATATCTACATCTCTATCTGTATAAATATGGAAATATCTACACTGCCATCTGTAAAGAGATGGAAACATCTACACCACGATCTGTATTAACATGGAAATATCAACACTACTATCTGTATTGACATGGAAATATCTACAACGCTATCTGTATAAACATGGAAATATCTACACCGCTATCTGTATAAACATGGAAATATCTACACTGCTATCAGTATAAATATGGAAACATCTACACTGCTATCTGTATAAATATGGAATTATCTACAGAGCTATCACCATAAAGATGGAAATATCTACACCACTATCTGTATAAACATGGAAATATCTACACCGCTATCTCTATAAACATGGAAATATCTACACCGCTATCTCTATAAACATGGAAATATCTTCACCGCCATCCATGTAAACATGGAACTATCTACACTGCCATCTGTATAAAGATGTAAATATCGACACCGCGAGCTGTGTAAAGATCGAAATATCTACACCGCTTTCTGTATAAACATGGAAATACCTACACCGCTATCTCTATAAACATGGAAATATCTACACCACCATCTCTATAAACATCAAATGTATACAACGCCATCTCCATAATCATGGAAATATCTACACCATCATCTACATAAACAAGGAAATATCTACACCGCCATCTATATAAACATGGAAGTATCTACACCGCTATCTCTATAAACATGGAAATATATAGAACTCCATCTCTATAAACATGGAAATAACTACACCGCCATCTTCATAAACAAGGAAATATCTACAGGGCCATCTATATAAACATGGAAATATCTACACCACCATCTGCATAAACATGGAAATATCTACACCGCCATCTGTACAAACATGGTAATATCTACAATGCCATCTGTAAAAAAATGAAAATATCTGCAACGCCATCTGTAAAAACATGGAAATATCTACACCGCTATCTGTAAAAACATGGAAATAGCTACACCGCTATCTGTATGAACATGGAAATAATTACACCGCTATCTGTATAAACATGGAAATATCTACACCGCCATCTGTAAATAAATGTAAATATCTACAACGCCATCTGTAAAAACATGGAAATTTCTACACAGTCAACTGTAGAAGCATGGAGATATCTACACAACCATCTCTATAAACAATAAAATATCTACACGGCCATCTATATAAGCATGGAAATATGTACACCGCTATCTCTATAAACAGGGAAATATATAGACCACCATCTCCATAAACATGGAAATATCTACACCGCCATCTTCATAAACAAGGTAATATCTACACCTCCATGTATATATACATGGAAATATCTACACCGCCATCTATATAAACATGGAAATATCTACACCGCTATCTCTATATACATGGAAATATATAGACCGCCATCTCTATAAACACGGAAATATATAGAACGCCATCTCTATAAACATGGAAATATCTACAGCACCATCTACATAAACAAAGAAATATCTACACTGCCATCTATATAAACATGGAAATATCTGCACCGCTATCTCTGTAAACATGGAAATATATAGACAACCATCTCTATAAACATGGAAATATCTACACCGCCATCTACATAAACAAGGAAATATCTACAGCGCCATGTATATAAACATGGAAATGTCTACACCGCCATCTGTATAAACATTGAAATATCTAAACTGCCATCTGTAAATAGTTGGTAATCTCTACACCGCGATCTGTATTAACATGGAAATATCTACACTACTATCTGTATAAACATGGAAATACGTACAACGCTATCTGTATAAACATGGAAATATCTACACTGCTATCTGTATAAATATGGAAATATCTACACAGCTATCTCCATAAACATGGAAATATCTACACAGCTATCTGTATAAACATGGAAATATCCACGCCGCCATCTCTATGAGTATGGAAATATCTTCACCGCCATCTGCATAAACATGGAAATATCTACAATGCTATCTCCAGAAACATAGAACTATCTACACCGCCATCTGTATAAACATGGAAATATGTACACCGCAATCTGTATAAACGAGGAAATATGTACACCACCGTATGTATAAAAATGGAAATACCTACATGGCGAGGTGTATAAACATGGAAATACCTACACCGCTATCTTTATAAACCTGGAAATACCAACACCGCTATCTTTATTAACATGGAAATATCTACACTGCTATCTGTGTAAACATGGAAATATCTACACAGCTCTCTGTGTAAAGATACAAATATCTAAACCGCTATCAGTGTAAAGATGGAAATATCTACACCGCTATCTTTGTAACATGGATATATCTACACCGCCATCTATATAAACATGGAAATATCTACACCGATATCTTTGTAAACATGGAAATATCTACACCGCTATCTGTACAAACATGGATATATCTACACCGCCATCTGTATAAACACGGAATTTTCTACTCCGCCATCTCCATAAACATGGAAATATCTATGCCACCATCTGTATAAACATGGAAATATCTACACCGCCATTTGTATAAACATGGAAATATCAACACAGCCATCTGTATAAACATGGAAATATCAACACTGCTATCTTCATAAACATGAAAGTATCAACACTGCCATCTGTGTAAACATGGAAATATCTACACCGCCATGTGAATAAACATGGAAATATCTACACCGCTATCTCTATAAACAAGGAAATATCTACACCACGATTTGTATAAACATGGAAAGATCTACACCACTATCTGTATAAACTTGGAAATATGTACACCACCATCTGTATAAACATGGAAATATCTATACTGCTATCTGTATAAACATGGAAAGATCTACACCGCCATCTGTACAAACATGGAAATATCTACACTGCTATCTCTATAAACATGGAAATATCTACACCACCATCTCTATAAACATCAAATATATACAACGCCATCTCCATAATCATGGAAATATCTACACCATCATCTACATAAACAAGGAAATATCTACTCCGCCATCTATATAAACATGGAAATATCTATCCTGCTATCTGTATAAACATGGAAAGATCTACACCGCCATCTGTAAAAACATGGAAATATCTACACGGCTATCTCTATAAACATGGAAATATCTATACCGCCGTCTGCATAAACATGGAAATATCTACACCGCAATCTGTATTAACATGGAAATACCTACAACACTATCTGTGTAAACATGGAAATATGTACACAGCTGTCTGTTTAAACATGGAAATATGTACACCGCAATCTGTGTGAAGATGGAAATATCTACACCACAATCTTTGCAAATATGGAAATAGCTACACCTCTATCTCTATAAACATGGAAATATCTAAATCACCATGTGTAAAACATGGAAATATCTACACTGCCATCTCCATAAACATGGAACTATCTACACCGCCATCTGTATAAACATAGAAATACCTACACTGCTATCTGTATAAACATGGAAATATCTACACCGCCATCTGTATAAAAATGGAAATATGTACACGGCAAGCTGTATAAACATGGAAATATCTAGACCGCTATCTGTATAAACTTGGAAATATCTACGCTGCTATCTCTATAAACATGGAAATATCTACACCGCCATATGTAAAAACATGTAAATATCTACGCAGTCATCTGTATTAACATGGAAATATCTACACCACCATCTGTATAAACTTGAAATTATCTACACGGCCGTCTGTAAACACATGGAAATATGTCAACAACCATCTGTATAAACATGGAAATATCTACACCACTATTTCTATAAACATGGAAATACCTACACTGCTGTCTCTATAAACATGGAAATATCTACACCACTATCTCTATAAACATGGAAATATCTACACCGCCATTTCTATAAACTTGATAGTATCTTCTCTGCTGTCTCCGTAAACATTGAACTACCTACACCGCCATCTGTATAAACATGGAAATATCCCCAGTGCCATCTGTATAAAGATGTAAATAACTACACCACGAGCTGAATAAACATGGAAATATCTACACCGCTATCTGTATGAACATGGAAATAACAACTCCGCTATCTGTATAAACATGGAAATATCTTACCTGCCATCGGTATAATCATGGAAATATCTACACTGCCATCTGTATAAAGATGTAAATATCGACACCGCGAGCTGTATAAAGATGGAAATATCTACACCTCTATCTCTATAAACATGGAAATATGTAGACCGCCATCTCTATAAACATGGAAATAACTACACCGCCATCTACATAATCAAGGAAATATCTACACCGCCATCTATATAAACAAGGAAATATCTACACGGCCATCTGCATAAACATGGAAATAACTACAATGCCATCTGTAAATAGATGAAAATATCTACAACAAGATCTGTATTAACACGGAAATATCTACACTACTATCTGTATAAACACGAAATATTTACAACGATATCTGTATAAACATGGAAATATCTACACCATGAACTTTATAAATATGGAAATATCTACACCGCTATGTGTATAAAAATGGAAATATCTACACCGCTATCTGTATAAACATGGAAATATCTACACTGCTATCTGTGTAAATATGGAAATATCTACACCGCTATTTCCATAAACATGGAAATATCTACACCACTATCTGTATAAACATGGAAATATCTACACCGCTATCTCTATAAACATGGAAATATCTACACCGCTATCTCTATAAACATGGAAGTATCTACGCCGTCATCTCTATGAATATGGAAATATCTACACCACCATCTGCATAATCATGGAAATATCTACTCCACCATCTGTATAAACGTGGAAATATCTACACGGACATCTGTATAAACATGGAAATATCAACACCGCCATCGGTATCAACATGGAAATATCTACACCGCTATCTGTATAAACATGCAAATATCTACATTGCGATCTGTATAAACATGGAAATATCTACACCGCTATCAGTGTAAACATGGAAATATCTACACGGTGATCTGAATAAACATGGAAATAATTACACCGCTATCTGTATAAACATAGAAATATCTACACCACCGTCTGTACAAACATGGAAATATCTACACCGCCATCTGTAAATAAATGTAAATATCTACAACGCCATCTGTAAAAACATTGAAATATCTACACAGTCAACTGTAGAAGCATGGAAATATCTACACCACCATCTCTATAAACAAGAAAATATGTACACCGCCATCTATATAAGCATGGAAATATGTACACCGCTATCTCTATAAACATGGAAATATATAGACCACCATCTCTATAAACATGGAAATATCTACAACGCCAACTTCATAAACAAGGAAATACCTACACCGCCATCTATATAAACATGGAAATATCTACATCGCTATCTGTATAAATATGGAAATATCTGCACTGCCATCTGTAAATAGATGGAAATATCTACACCGCGATCTGTACTAACATGGAAATATCAACACTACTATCTGTATAGACATGGAAATATTTACAACGCTATCTGTATAAACATGGAAATATCTACACCGCTATCTATATAAACATGGAAATATCTACACTACTATCTGTATAAATATGGAAATATCTAGACTGCTATCTGTATAAATATGGAAATATCTACAGAGCTATCACCATAAAGATGGAAATATCTACACCGCTATCTGTATAAACATGGAAATATCTACACCGCTATCTCTATAAACATGGAAATATCTACACCGCTATCTCTATAAACATGGAAATATCTACACCGCTATCTCTATAAACATGGAAATATCTACACCGCCATCCGTATAAACATGGAAATATCTACATTGCCATCTGTATAAAGATGTAAATTTCGACACCGCGAGCTGTATAAAGATGGAAATATCTACACCGCTATCTGTATAAACATGGAAATACCAACACCGCTTTCTGCATAAACATGGAAATATCTACACCGCTATCTGTATAAACATGGAAATACCAACACCGCTTTCTGTATAAACATGGAAATATCTGCACCGCTATCTGTATCAACATGGAAATATCTACACCACAATCTCTATAAACATGGAAAAACCTACATCGCTATCTGTATAAACATGGAAATATCTACACCGCTATTTCTATCAACATGGAAATATCCACATCGTTGTCTGTATAAGCATGGAAATATCTCGACCGCTATCTCTAAAAACATGGAAATATCTCCACCGCTATCTCCATAAACATGGAAATAGTTTCACCGCTATCTTTATAAACATGGAAATATCTACACAACTATCTGTATAAACATATAAATATCTACACTGCCATATCCATAAATATGGAAACAGCCACAACGCTATGTGTATAAACATGGGAATATCTACACCGACATCCATCAAAACATGGAAATATCTACACAATCATCTGTGTAAACATGGAAGATATCTACACCTCCATCTGTATAAACATGGAAATATCTACACCACCATTTGAATGAACATCGAAATGTCTACACGGCTATTTGTATAAATATGGAAATATCTACACCGCTATCTCTATAAACATGGAAATATCTATAAAGCTATCTGTATAAACATGGAAATATCTACACCGCTATCTCTATAAACATGGAAATATCTACACCGCTATCTCTATGAACATGGAAATATCTACATCGCTATCTGTACAAAAATGGATATATCTCCACCACTATCGCTGTTAAAATGGAATTATCTACACTTCTACCTCTATAAACATGGAAATATCTCCAATGCAATCTGTATAAACATTGAAATACCTACACCGCTATCGGTATAAACATGGAAATATCTACACCGCTATCTGTATTAACATGGAAATATCACCACAACTATCTGTATTAACATGGAAATATCTACATCTTTATCAGTATAAACATGGAAATATCTCCACCACTATCTCTATAAAGATGAAAATATCTCCACCGCTATCTCCATAAACATGGAAATATCTACACCGCTATCTTTATTAACATGGAAATATCTACACCGCTATCTGTATAAATATGGAAATAGCTACACCACTATCTCTATAAACATGGAAATAACTACACCGCTATCTGTATAAACATGGAAATACCTACACCGCTATCTCCTTAAACATGGAAATATCTACACCGCTATCTGCATAAACTTGGAAATATCCACACGGCCATATGTATAAACCTGTAAATATCCCCACCGCTATCTGTATAGACATGGAAATATCTTCATCGATATCTGTATAAACATGGAAATAGCCACACCGCTATCAGTATAAACATGGAAATATCTTCACCGCCATCTGTAAAAACATGGAAATATCTACACAGTCATCTGTAGAAACATGGACATATCTACAACTCCATCTGTATTAACTTGGAAATATCTACCCTGCCATCTGTATACACATGGAAATATCAACACAGCCATCTGTATTAACATGGAAATATCTACACAGCTATCTCTATAAACATGGAAATACCTACACCGCTATCTCTATAAACATGGAAATATCTACACCGCTATCTGTGTAAACATGGAAATATCTACACCGCTATCTGTATTAACATGGAAATATCTACACTATCGTCTGTATAAACATGGAAATAGCCACAGCGCTATCTGGATAAACATGGAAATATCTACACGGCTATCTGTATAAACATGGAAATATCTACACCGCTATCTCTATAAACATGGAAATATCTACAGCGCTATCGGTATAAACTTGGAAATATCTACACCGCCATCTCTACAAACCTGGAAATATCTCCAACGCTATCTGTATTAACATGGAAATATCTCCACCGCTATCTGTATAAACATGGAAATATCTCAACCGCTATCTGTATAAACATGGAAATATATACACCGCTATCTGTAAACATGGAAATATCTACAACGTTATCTGTATTAACATGGAAATATCTACCCTGCCGTCTGTATAAACATGGGAATAGCCACAGCGCTATCTGTATAAACATGGAAATATCTACACCGCCATCTGAATAAACATGGAAATATCTACACGGCTATCTGTATAAATATGGAAATACACACACCGCTATCTCTATAAACATGGAAATGCCTACACCGCTATCTGTATAAACATGGAAATATCTACATGGTTATCTCTATAAACATGGAAATATCTACACCGCCATCTGTATATATATCGAAATACCTACAATCCTATTTCTATAGACATAGAAATGTCTACACCGCTTTCTGTATAAACATGGAAATATCTACATGGTTATCTCTATAAACACGGAAATATCTACACCGCCATCTCAAAATCCACGGAAATACCTACACAGACATCTGTATCAACCTGTAAATACCTCCACCATTATCTGTATAAACATGGAAATATCTCCACTGACAAATGCATAAACATGGAAGTACCTACACAGCCATCTCTATAAACATGGAAATATCTACATCGTTATCTGTATAAACATGGAAATAGCCACACCGATATCTATATAAACATGGAAATATCTTCACCGCCATCTGTAAAACATGGACATATCTTCACCGCTATCTCTATAAACATGGAATTATCTACACTGCTGTCTGTATAAACATGGAAATATCTCCACCACAATCAGTATAAACATGGAAATACCTACACCGCTACCTGTATAAACATGTAAATATCTACGCCACTGTCTGTATAAACATGGAAATAGCTACACCGCTATCTGCATAAACATGGAAATATCTACATCGTTATTTGTATAAACATGGAAATATCTTGACCGTTATCCCTATAAACATGGAAATATCTCCACCGCAATCTCTATAAACATGGAAATATCTACACCGCTATCTTTAAAAACATGGAAATATCTACACCACTATCTCTATAAACTTGGAAATACGTACACTGCCATCTGTATAAATATGGAAACAGCCACACCGCTATGTGTATAAACATGGAAATATCTACACCGACATCTGAATGAACATGGAAATATCTACACGGCTATCTGTAGAAATATGGAATTATCTACACTGCTATCTCCATAAACAAGGAAACATCCACACCGCTATGTGTATAAACATGGAAATATCTACACCGCTATCTGCATAAACTTGGAAATATCTACATGGCCATCCATATAAACATGGAAATATCTCCACCGCTATCTGTATAAACAGGGAAATATCTCCACTGCTATCCGTATAAACATGGAAATATCTACACTGCTATCTGTATAAACATGGAAATATCTACACCGCTATCTGTATAAACATGGAAATAGCCACACCGCCATTAGTAAAAACTTGGAAATCACTACACAGTCATCTGTATAAACATGGAAATATCTACACCTCCATCTTTAAAAACATGGTAATATCTACACTGCCATCTGTATAAACATGGAAATATCTTCACCGCCATCAGTAAAAACTTGGAAATCTCTACACAGTCATCTGTATCAACATGGAAATATCTACACCTCCATCTTAAAAAACATGGAAATATCTACACTGCCATCTGTATAAACATGGAAATATCTACACAGCCATCTGTATAAACATGGAAGTATCTACACCACTATCTCTATAAACATGGAAACAACTACATCGCTATCAGTATAAACATGGAAATATCTACCCCGCTATCTGTATAAACTTGGAAATATCTACACCGCTATCTGTATAAACTTGGAAATATCTACACCGCTATCTGTAAAAATATGGAAATATCTACACCGCTCTCTGTATATACACGGAAATATCTTCATGGCTCTCTCTATAAACTTGGAAATATCTACACCGCCATCTGTATAAACATGGAAATATCTACACTGCGATGTGTATAAACATGGAAATATCTACATGGTTATCTCAGTAAACATGCAAATATTTACACCACCATCTGTATGAACATGGAAATATTCAGAGAGTCATCTGTATAAACATGGAAATATGTACACCACTATCTGTATAAACATAGAAATATCTACACTGCCTTCTGTATAAACTTGGAAATATCTACACCTCCATCTGCATAAACATGGAAATATCTACACTGCCAACTGCATAAACATGGAAATATCAACACAGCAATCTCTATAAACATGGAAATATCTACATCGTTATCTGTATAAACAAGGAAATAGCCACACCGATATCTATATAAACATGGAAATATCTACACCGCCATCTGTAAAAACATGGAATATCTACACATTCATCTCTATAAACATGGAAATACCTACACCTCCATTTTTGTAAAAATGGAAATATCTACACTGCCATCTGTATACACATGGAAATATCCACACAGCCATCTTTATAAACATGGAAATATCTACACCGCTATCTCGAAATACATGGAAATATCTACATCGCTATCTGTAAAAACATGGAAATATTTACAATGCCATCTGTATAAACATGGAAGTAGTCACACCGCTATCTGTATAAATATGGAAATATCTACAACACCATTGGAATAAACATAGAAATAACTACACAGCTATCTGTATAAATATGGAAATATCTACACCGCCATCTCTATAAACATGGAAATACCTCGAATGCTATCTGTATAAACATGGAAATATCTCCACCGCTATCTGTATAAACTTGGAAATATCTCCACCGCTATCTGTATAAACATGGAAATATCTACAACGCTACCTGTATAAACATAGAAATATCTACAACGCTATCTGTATTAATATGGAAATATCTGCACTGCCATGTGTATAAACATGGAAATAACCACACCGCTATCTGTATATACATGGAAATATCTACACCGCCATCGGTAAAAACATGGAAATATCTACATAGTCATCTGTATAAACATGGAAATACCTACACCTCCTTCTGTGTAAACATGGAAATATCTACACTGCCATCTGTATACACTTGGAAATATCCAAACAGCCATCTGTATAAACATGGAAATATCTACACCGCTATCTCGATATACATGGAAATATCTACATCGCTATCTGTATAAACATGGAAATATCTACAATGCCATCTGTATAACATGGATGTAGCCACACCGCTCTCTGTATAAACATGGAAATATCTACACCACCAGCTGAATAAACATCGAAATAACTACATGGCTATCTGTATAAATATGGAAATATCTACACCGCCATCTCTGTAAACATCGAAATATCTGAACGCTATCTGTATTAACATGTAAATATCTACATCTCTATCTGCACAAACATGGAAATATCTCCACCGCTACCTCTATAAACAAGGAATTATCTACACCGCTATCTCTATACACATGGAAATTTCTCCACCGCTATCTTTATAAACATGGAAATATCTACACCGCTATCTTTATAAACATGGAAATACCTACACCACTATCTGCATAAACATGGAAATATCTACACTGCCATCTGTATAATTATGGGAACAGCCACACCGCTATGTGTATAAACCTGGAAATAACTACACCGCCATCTGAATAAACATGGAATTATCTACACCGCTATCTGTATAAATATGAAAATATCTTCACCGCTA